>NC_071398.1:16570622-17852622 GCF_022682495.2 Desmodus rotundus | reverse complement strand
TGCACATCAGAAGTGTGCGGACTAGAGGGATGCAAATCAGATTCAAAAGAATGGGGAAGGGGGAGAGGGAAGTTGGTTTGCACACATAATAAAAATCAGAGGCAAAAGTAAAACAAAACAAAACAACGACAAAAAACCTTCATAAGCCAAAACTCATGGGGAAGGGGAAGGGATGAAGAAATCCAAGGAGAGGAAGAAGGCAGGGTGGCTCGGGAGAGGGCGGGGCGCAGAGCCTCCCGAGGTGTAGCTGCTGTCGGGCAGCCAGAGCAGCTCCTTACCGCCTCTGCTGTTTATTAGCATCCTTGGGAAGGAAAAAAAAGGAAAGAAAAAGCGTTGTGCATCTCTGCAAAACAAAGCACTAGTTAAAAATAGTGTGTGCAGCAGGGACAGTGTGCTAACATGAGGGCCCTGGCAGCTCCAGCATTTGCACAATCTGTCCCACGAGGAGAGCAGAAGTAAGCGAAGCAATTAAGAATTTCATGCTGATTGCTTCAAGCATGTTTTTCTATGCCATAAAGATAATAGCATAGAGGATATGGCCTTGCTTCCTCCCCCTCCCCTGCCTGGCAACTTCTGCCTTCTGTCTTTCGGACTCTTTCTTTTCTTCACCTCCCACGGTTGCGGACTCAAGATGCTGGGTGGCTGGCCTGGCACCACTTGATGGACTTGGTCACATCCGTATCTAATGTCGCATCTAATGAAACGTGGTTGTGCACAAAGGCCTCCCCTTCGCCCTGGCCAGCAGCACACCTGGAACAGGAGACGCAAGCCAAGCTGCATGACTGAGGCCCCGACGACTTAAGAAATGGGGAACTGCCTGTGAGGCCTGGAGATCCGGGCTCTCCATGGCTCCCTCTGGTCACCCCATTCTGAATTTTCTACAATCATTGCTAGCTCCCAAGAGTGACTGGCAGAAGATGGCTCTGGAGCATGAAGGAGAGAAATAAAATTCCCAAACAATAAAAGGGAGGGGGGGGGTGACAAAAGCTACTAACTTTTTGCCTACTTTTAAATGTTATTTTATAGCAGGATTCTATAGGCCAATTTCAAAGACTAATACGAAAAAAGTGCAATTAAATCCTTGAAAAACTGACAGATCAGCAAAACAAAACCACCCGGAGGAGAGCCCGATTGAGCCTCATTAAGAAAGAGTTCAGCCTGTTTTTAAAACCCTTCTTAACACTTAGCTGGGTACCTCCCAGCAGTGAGGGCTCCCAATGCGGCTGGCATAATTAGTGTCAGAATGGAAAGGAAAAAAAATCAACCTAGGAAATAGAAATTAAAACACAAATTTAAGGAAGGGGGGTTTCAAGTGGAAAAACCATTCCAAATTCAAACAACGAGCTCCCATCAGTCCATCTGAGAGCAACGGAGAGACAGCCAGCTCCATCGCCATACCCAGAGATAAACACGTTCCAATTAAATAGAGAAAGGGCTGGGGCAGAGTGAGAAGATTTATGCTGTAATCCTCTGTCTTCAACCTCTCCCCCCTGTCCCCCAAAATATATTCTACATTGTGGCCACATCAACTCCAGGAGGCTGGGTTAATGGCAGAAGGCCAGCAAATTGCGCCGACCTCGACATTAATTACAACCATCACGCCTGACAATGGGGAAAATGAGATCTGGTGACAAATTTCCACACCTTCAGCCTTCAGGATCCCCCAAAGCTGGCGTGGATGCACATGTGTGAAACAGCGTGTGCATGAGAGCGTGAGTGAGCGAGTTACATGTGAAACCACCAGCCTGTAATAAGGAGATACGGCGCTGAGATCCATTATAGAAGAGTGGGCCACTACGGAAGGAATACTCTGGAGATGGGAAAGATGGCAGGGAGATGAAGCCATTTTATTAAATCAGGCAAATTCTAATTTATTCTGCAGAGAGAGAGGGAAGAAAATGGATTTATTCCCAGTATATCCTCTGAGCCAGCTCCTATCACCTCGGCAGAGGGAGGAGGGGGGAGAAAAGGTACCAGGATTCATCTGGAAATCAAGGGAAGATTTCGCTTTTAAAAAGCAAACATTAAAACGTATCCCTTTAAACTCTGGCACCAGAAATATGGAAGATAATGCTTACGCCAGAGAAACTTGGGGGATTTTCTCAGGCTTTCTGATTGCTCCAGCAGGTGAAGGGCTTACACATGTGATTCCTTGCAACATGAAATCAGAAAGGCGACCACAGCCCTGGTAAGAGGCTGACAGGGACTGACAAAAGGAGCTGTGGAACATCTCCTCCAACGGCAAGAAACGTCACCTGCCACGTTCCCCACAGTGGGAACTTAAATGTCGATTTTCACGTTGGAAAAAACAGAAAAGAGGCGCTGTGCACGAGAACACAAGCACAGGGGTCGCCTTTCATTAACAAAAGGCGCTTGTGTTTAGATTGCAATTAGAAAACCAAGGTTTTAATTAAACAATTACATGAAGTTAGTCTGGCTCCCCATCTGGGCCAGCACTTCACCAGCGCCTTGGGGTTAGCTTGGCAGTGAGCATGCAGCGCCCCGGCTGTTATGAAGGGAAAGAAACTGATGACACAGCGCACATGTGACTGTGAAGCCAGACTCCGTACCTGTCTGCCTGTGGTTCCCGAGCCTTGCTCCACAGTGAAGGGAAACCCATGACAGTGACAGGAGCACCTGCACTGATGCCATAAGGCATCAGGAATACTGTCGTCCTCGTGGCTGAACGGAGACTATTCCAGGTGTCATGTAAAACCTGGCAGGGGTGGGGATGGCAGTGGGGGGACTCCCAATGCCCCCAAGTGAAGACCTGCTGCTTCTCTATCAGAGCGCAGGACAGGTGCAGCTAGCCCACTGCGAGGCCGCTTTTAACTAGGAGGGATTCACAGGGGCTTAGATTCCTTCAAACTCCCAAACCACCTCTGGGAGAGGAAAAAAAAAACAAGGTACTTTTTCACCTGATGCTTTAAAAAAAAAAAAAATACTACCTAGGTGGTGGCTGCCCAGAGCAGATGGTCAGAGTACATGGGTCCAAAGGCTTCCCCAGGGAAGACTTAAGTGTTGAAGCTTCCTAAGCACAGAGAACATGGCTCTGTGGCTGTCAGCCGTCAACACTAACCATGTCCAAGAGCTGCAAACTATGTCAAAGGAGTTCTTCCAGCATCTGCATTAGCCTTGAGCGAAAGAAGGTGTCCACCTTTTGCTGGACCCTGTTGAATGCAAAGCTTGGTCCTGGTGAAGTAGATTCACCAAGTGAATGGGGCCTTAAAAGAACAGGCCAGTTTTCACTTCAAGGCCAGCAACCATGGAGAACTCCACACTGACACCTGCAGGCCATGCTTTACACTGCACCTCCCCAGGAGCGGGGTGCAGCCTTAGGCTCCATAATCCCACACTCCCCTGGCTTCTCTGCCTGCTTGAAACACTGTTTTAAAGTGCTTCCAACTCAAAGTGGCCATGCCAAATGCTAAAGAATCCAAGATGGCAAGCCAGGTAATAATGACTGACAGCTCATACCTGCCTAACACCGGGCTATCTTCCTAGGCATTTCTAATCAAGACGCTGAGAGAAAGCTTAGTCACAAAGCTCATTAGTTGGCAAAATACTCTATCCCATACACACCCAAGGCTCACCAAATTCCAAGGTAATCAATACGCTTTAAGTTTATAGATCACTGACACCATTTTGGTTTTTCAAGATTAGGAAATTCTTCAGACTAACTGGATAATGGAAAAATTAAGACAAGAAGTAAACACACTGAGGTTTACAAAAAAAAGCAGAGTAGTTCTGTTTTCCCCAACTTCATTCTACTGCCCTGCCAGGTCTGTACAGAACTTGGAAACTGGAGGGTAACTCCGAAGACGGTACAGCTAATTCATTCCACTGGAGCTAAAAAGCAATATTGCCCTCTCCACCAGAATCCTTCATCTTCCAGACACAAAGGAAGGTTTTTCTTCCAGCTCTTTCCATCACCTGATTGTGTGAACTGCCTAAGAGAGCAAGGAAAGGGGACCAAAGCTCCTCGGCCTGAATGCGAGGCAGCCAATCAGAACTAATCTCTGCACTGGAAGTAAATTCAGCGCTGCTCCGTGATCTGGTACCCAGGGGGCCTCTGGCGGCAGGGGGTAGGCTCGCTTCCCTCCGTGCCCCCATCCGGTACCTCCAAAACCAATGAGGGGCTTTTTGCATAAAACCTTTCACCATGATCAACTGTGGAAGAAATTTAGATCTAGTGCAAAACTAAATGCAAAGCAATGAGTTTGACTTTATGACTTATTTATTTCTTCCCTCGCAAACAGAAGGTTAATATAAGAGCAACTCCTTGGCAAACCTTTAAGGGTAATTCAAGCGACACTGATGTGAATCAATGTTCCCTTTGTGAACACATTACTTGGCAGAAACTGGCTTTTTGTAACCCCCTTAAACCTAGCTGGCAAAACAAAAAGAAGGGGAAAAAATGTCCTTCAAACAAAAGGATGAGGTGAAAATAAAGAGAGCGTCGACTGCACTTTATTCTCTTTCATAGAAGCAAATGGATCTGGTGCTTTTATACATTAATCAATCAATATCACTGACTGTACATCAGCAGGGTAGCCAAGTTATGAATGACCTTTCTGGCAAAGAGGACACTTTTAATGCTCATAAGACTGCTCATAGCTTAGCAACTTTCCGAATTTATGCCTGCGTGATTACCCCTCAGAGGCGAGTGGCCGTTAGCACTGCACTAAATATGGCAAGGTTAGTCGTTTCCAATTTGTGCAGAGAGGAGGAGAGATGTGGACATGCTGCCCCAGTTATGCACCAGCTGCTGCAACCTGAGCGAGGAAAAGGGCAGAGCCCCCGGCAGCCATGGTCCTTGCCTGACTACCAAGGCTGGCTTCCCTTCTGGAAAGCTGGCGGGGCCTCCTGTGCAGCCTCAGGCCAATCCAAACAGAGTGGATTCGGGGAACTAATCTAGACAGCAAGGCCGATATCAACGTCAGCCTCTGCCTGCTTCTCCCACTCAGCTCCAGAGTCCACGGGGCTGGAGGACAGGCTGGGCTGGCCACTGAAGGGGCAACCGCAGGCTACGTCCACACGCTCTCCCAGATAGCTCCTCTGTACGCCTCAGCAAGCTGTCCCCATGCTGACTGGACCCCTCAACCAGGCAACACAACCTCCTGTTTCCAAAGTGAGAACCGAGCTTTCATCTCTCGTTGTTCTTCTTTTTTTAAGCAATCAATCCACAGAAGGCATTTCTACCAAAAAGATGATGTTGACTATCTCCAGAAACATTCAGCTTCCATTAACAACACTAGGGCCAGTCCTCTTTATTGTTCCCTCTCACCAACTCAGCCATTCTCTTCACATTCAGAAGGCACGAGAGATCCTGGATTCCATTCTTTGTGGGTGGAAATGGGGCAAAGGGCTGCCTATGGGTGTGAATTTCTATGACAACCATTATCACCTCAGTGATACCACAGGGGAGCAAAAGAGGAAATCTCCCCACCCACCCACCCCATCACCACCTGGTCTTTCTTTCCCCAACTTCCCTTTTACAGTTGTGGTTAAAAAAAAAAAACAAAAAACCCTCTGGAAATCTGTTGGTCCATCTATAAGACTCCACTTTTTTGTCTTCCAGAGAGGGAAATAAAGACAGAGGGAATTTTCAATAGAGCTTTAATTGCATATGAATTACAACAGAAGAAGCCATAGGCTCACGCTCACTGTCTTTACCAGAAACAAGCCAAGTTCAGGGTAGGAAGGAGTTTTACCGACACCATTTTTCAGCCTACCAACAAGCTGCCTAGCCGTGCAAGAACGCAGCGAGACACTGGTTAGACAAAAGGCACAGCTAGTTGGGCGGCTCCTGGTTCCGGACAGAACGCAGCTCTCTGGCTGCTCCTGGTTCATGTTCCTGAAGTCAGTGGAGTTTATTTAGGGCGGACCCACCTCCTGTGGTGCTGGTGACTGAGGCTGGGCCCCTGGACCCCAGAGCCCGGAGAGACACTGAGGCTGGTTTACAGAAATAGGTGATAACTAACAAAAGCACAAGGAGAGGAGAAGCTTATTTTAAAGGAGGTGACTTGGGCGCTTCTGAAGGGTGACGAGTTCTTGTTACGTGCCTCTCCGACGTGATGAATGTCTCTGACTCCTCGCGTGGCTGGGAAGAACAACATTCTCCAGCAGCTGAAGCATTTCATTCTCCTTCTTTCCCCACCCAGTCCTCCCTCTCAGCGTTCCACACTTAAATAAATAATACCAGTCTCGTCGCTGATTATTTTTAATAGATTCCGATTCCCAGCCAGCAAATCTACTTTCTGTGCAGAGCAGGGAGGAAAACATGGAGTGCCTTCTGGCTGGTGGTTGGAAGAGGTCTGCAAGGGCCACGGATATTCCTTTCCTGCTGCGCCGTGTCACTCTGGAGGCCTGCACTTTCCCGTGGGAGGTGGCAGAGCCACATATTTAACAACTACAAAAAACTTCCCAAGTTCACTCCCCCATTTCCTGTCATCATTTAACAAACGTCAAAACTTGTCCCTCTCCACATCCTTTGTAATTTACAAGCGTGTAAGTCACCTTTGAAGCTGCCACCCTGTGGGTGCCCCTCGCAAGCAGGGCAGGATGTAGCTAAATCCTCAGTCCTTCCCAGGTCTTTGCCCAAGCTTGGCTGTTCCTCTGGCATCTCTCAAAAACGCATCCCTTGTCTCACAGCTAAAAATGCGACTGTGTGTGAACGCGTGAGCACAAAGTAGACTTCACAGCCTCCTGGGGTTTTCCCACGTTACCACCACAACGTCGAGCGCTTCTTGCGTCTTCTCTGACCTGGTCAATAGCAACATGTCGGTTATGCCTTTCTCTCACAGTCCTCCCTTCCCATGCAGATGAGCCGCTAAGCCGCCACCTGGCAGACATGTGTGCCCTCTGTGCTGTGGCTACCGTCTCTTCTGGAAGCACCTAATGTTCCTAATGTTCCCTACAGCCACAGGGCTGTGCTGTTGCAGGCTGCTGGTCATACAGCATGTCCCCCATCTGCACATTTAATCCTCTCTATGAAGATTAGCAGCCAAGGTAAAGGGCATTAAATCTTTCCCCTAAGCATTTGGTGGAAAAACCTCACATTAGTAGCAGCGCAAAGTGAACCCAAACCCGGGAGGAGGACAGACAGCCACTCTGACGCAGACACCCTCAAAGGAAGCCCCAGTGCTCACCTGCAAACCAAAGTCCAGGACTGGAAGAACTCATCGCAGGAAAACTCTATCTGGAAAAGTCAAACCTCCGAGATGCAAAAGGTACAAGAATGTGAAAGTCCATTTGCTTTGAAAATTTCACACGAGAACAGGTGTAACCGTTCTCTGCCTCTCGCTGCCTGCGAGGGTAAGCTCCATGAGGACCAGAGGGTGCGACAAGTTGTACACTATACACCTACAGGTCAGTCCCGTCACATCAGGCTACTTTCGAATTCCTCCTCCAGTAGCATTCAAACCCCAAACTCAGGACCCTGCTTACTAGGGTAAGTCTAGTGACACCTGCCTCTCCCCTCCCAGGAGACTGAGGCTGCACTGGCTTTCCTTCTGCCCCGGGGCCTTTGCACCAGCTGGCCTCTCAACTTGCCACCTCCTGTTCACCAGCACGCCCCCAGGGCTACGAGGATGCCTGGCATAGAGGAAGCTTCATTCAAATACATGTTAGAACACACACAGGCACGTGTACAAACACGACTGCATCCATCACTTAGCAGCCCGAAGTGCTATGCTCCCAGGTACCTGTTTGCAGCCGTGGGGGGTGCTCTGCCCACGTCTTGAGAAGATGACCTGTGCCACTCCAACACTTGAAGCTGTATCTTGGCAACAGATTGTCATGCATCCAAAGACATACATAAAGCTTTGAAACCTTCCTACACACTTGTGAATGAAGCACCAAATCACACTGGCAGAGAGGCAGCTGACCTCTCAATTGGCTCTTGTTCCCCTGTGCCTCCCCATGCAGCCTCCAAAGCTGTCCAATTCTAGTTCCAAGAACTGTGGCCTAACCAGACCCCGAAGCAAGAATGAAAGCCATCAATCACCCATGTGGCAGGCAAGCTATTTGGAAATATCCAGATGCTCCAGGTTTGGAGACGGAGCCTGGGGCGATCCAGTGGAAGTGGTGTTCAACGTGTAAGCTGCGGTGACGCCGACTGGAGAGTGGCAGACTCTCCCTGAATCCTGGAGGCCGCAAACGAGGACGTGGCCCGCTGCACTTCCAGTTGGGACAGCCTGAGCAGCGCTGGGTGAAGCAAACATTTGTCCACCCACTGGAATAGTTTAAAAGTGGACTCTACATTCCTTATTACTCTCAGACTAGTGATAGCCAGTGGAACAACCTTAATGGGTTTTTTCATTCTTGAAATGAACCTGGGACTTGAAGGAGTCCCACTACCGGGTATTCACAGGTGATTGCCACGTACCCAGGCAGAGGTGGGATCAAACAACAAGCCTGGGAACGAGGCTGGCTGGAAGTGGAAGAGACCAATGGGAGAAGGCATTTGTGGTGGTCCAGGTCCCATCCCATAATCTAAGTGAGTTCTCACTTTACAAATAAGCCCGCCCGTTCCCGAGTTAGGCCGTGAGAGCTTCAAATCAGCCTTCCTTCTCCAAGGCGGCCCAGTGCTCAGCCACGTCAGACCCCTGAGTTATGACAGCCTGTTGTGAGCACTATAGAGCTTGGCTTGCTCTCTAGTGAACGCCAGTCATGAACTTGGACCTTGCCCCGACCCAATGTGCCAATGCAAGGGCAGGAGTCAAGACCAGTCTATGAGGCAGGGTACAGGAAACATGAAGAGAGGCCAGCATTTTGCTTTTGAGATGAAGGGGACCTCCTACTACCCAACACTGGCCAAGGAGGCAGGCCACACTGTGGTTAGGGTCACCTCGAACCCAGAACAAATGAGCGCTTCCACGCTCAGTGCAGACTCTTCCCACTTCCACCACTGACCAAGGCCCCGGATTCTGCCTAGTATCTCTGTCCTGTGGTGGCACCATGTGCCCCAAGGGCCAAGACACAGTTCCCCCACTGGTGTTCGTCTCGAGCTTAACTCTGGGCAGGGCTTTCCTTGCCATGGAGGGCAGAGGAAACACCGCCTTGAAGATTCTCCCTAACTCCAGAACAGCCATAAGCAGGAGAAGACAGACTTGGGGATTCTCTGATCTCAAGAGACCCCTCCAGCAGAAAGGAAACGGGTGTGCCGAAGCTGCAGACCAAAAAGATAACTCGATGCTGCTGGCCGTGAGATGCCCAGAGTGGAGGGAGAAAAAAGGAACAAAGAAATCACTGTGGACAGATAAAATGAAAATCTGGCAGGGATCTAGCCTAACAAATGATCCAAAAATGAAATGAGACTAACTTTTCTCCCTTGGCAAATGGGCTGTAGGCCAAGGCACGGGTGTTTGGAAGAAAGAGGGGAGAGTGAAAGGGAGAGTGGGGGTCAGAAAGACCTGCATCAGCTCTGCGCCAGACTCCAGGTAGGTGAGGTATTTTATGCACCTTCTCTCACTTATTTGTCATGAGAATTAATGAGCCCGACACTCAAAGTAGGCCCAAGCATCCCCTTTTACAGATAAAAGAATTGATATCTTAGAGGTGTGGGGTTTAGGACCCCTGAGTTAAACATGCAGAATTTTTTGCAGACATGCATTTTTCTGGGATTGAGGCGTCATTTCATTCATCAAATTACCGGAAAAGGTCCAAAAGAAAAATACCGCTGGATTATGTAACACAACCAAAGTCAGGATCTAAACTCGCACGTGGCTTTTAAAAGCTCTTGCAACCAGTTCTGGTTGGAAAGTCCCTTGATGCTTGAGGTGGGAGAAGGGCAGGGAACCTCAGGAGGGTCTCCTCAGAGATGTGGAGACACAGAAGGAAGTGACACAAGCCCTGGGTCACAGCAGGATGCCTGAGGACAGTCACGGGCCTTCGCACTCTATCCCGGGGGTTCTACAAAGCAGTTTCACCTCTTTGAACTCACTCCATGCACAAGAGTGACATCCTGTGTGGAACCCAGCCCCACTCCCTCTCTCCATTACTGACATGGGCACAAACCCTCCAATGTGCAGTCCCTGCTTCACGTGAATGACCCAGGAATGACAGAAGAGGCAGTAAACATTCAGATTCCCCAAATTATAGTCTTTGTGGAAGAAAGTTTTGCAAAATATGAACAGTTATTCTCTCTGGGGAGGGGAAAGCCTCATCCTATGGCCTGTGGGACTTCCCAACCCTCACACACACATTGCAATTAAAAAAAAAAAAGTACACATTGCTTTTCTTATTTTGGAAGGGGAGCTGCTTATGCACTAAGAGTGCATCTCATGAACACGAACGTTTTCCAGCTACAGGCTGAGCGAAAGTGGCCTGGAGGGCCCAGTGTCAAGTCTCACTAACCCAGCATGAGACCGGATGTCCAGTCAGCATCCGCAGCCCCAGCCAGAAGTGCACCAGAAACCTGTCGGAAACCAGCTGAGAGAAGCACAACCTTAACTCTACTCCACGAAGTGAAGGATGGCCAGGTCGCAGATTACGTGAGAACCCTGAGTAACTGCACTAAATTTAGAAGAACCAGCACTTTTTAAGCAGGGTCCGGGAAAGTCCGGAATGGCGCGACCCAGGTACCAGAACCCAGGCAACGTGCACTTGATCACATGGAGGGGCATTCGGGGTCACCCTGCGTAGGAAGACAGGTACCATTCCGTGCGTCCCCCCTCTGTTCCAGAGGATGGAAAAACACATAAAATGCCTTTCTGAAGACAAGATGTGCCCAAATCTGAAGGCCACGAGAAGCAACATCGTAACCCTATGATCTAGTGCCCTCTGGAGCCAGTGAGCTCGACTCTCTCCTGCTTCCTGATGATACCAGTTTAAACCTGGAATCCCCATTTATTTCAGTTGGATCATCTGTTTTTGCTCGTGTAGTCATTTCTTGTCAAATTTCTGGCCAAAGAGAAAAGTAGTGGACCCAAGGAGAATATGATCTTTCGTAGAAACAAGTGACACTGTATGTACAGGTGCTTTTTTCTCCAGGTGGCTGTTTCCTCCTGATGATGATATAGCAGGTCCTTGAATAACACAGTTTTGTTATAACGTTGATGAGATACCACAGGAACTCAACTCTTGTTTGTATCAGTTAGTTTTGGGTAGAATTGGTTTCATTGTATGTCACTATGCTTCCAGAACCCATCAATGACACTGAAGTGAGGACTTATTGTACTCCTGGTCAATACCCTAACCTGTTACCGGTGGTTTTTCTGGCTAGTTCTCATCAATCCTCAAAAAGGGAGGGAATGTTTAGAGAGGCAGGAAAAAGACAAGAGCAGCAATGGGGACACACAGGAGTAGGTGTGTGGGTCAGGGCATGCTCAGAGCCCACCGAGAGACCCGCCAGAGCCAGCCAGCTGGCACCCAGGGAAGCACGGTGCTGGCTGAGCTCCTAACGGTGGGACAGAGCTGGACCCGGGCTACCCCAGCAGCATGTGACACGGCCCTTGCTCCACAGAGCTTTACAGTTTTAGGAATGAACAGTGAGCAGATATTAAGTAATCACTCAAACAAGGCTGTCAACTCTTTTTGGAACAGTACATATTCTATGTAAGACTCTGTGCTAATGTTAAGCATGATATTCATTTTGGAAAAGTGGGAGATGGGGGAGGAACGTGTGGTTTCAATAACACTTTCACACTCCTTTCCTACCCACACCTGCTCCTTGACTGGCTGTCTCCCACTTAGAGCACCAGCACCCATTTAGGGACCATGGCCAGACACCGCACAGTCATCCCGAGCTACCTTCTCCCCACTTCTCCCAGACAGAACCACCCAACCACACTAAGTGCTTCCCCTACCTCTCACCCCCGCTCTCATTCCACCGGCCAGGCCCTCGTCCTCCACTTTACAGGAGCTGTACCTCCCCTCCTTCCGTCTTCCCCAGGGTGCCAGGACTGCACGCCTACAACAGGGTGAGGTCACAGAATCTGCTCAGTGAGAGCACCTCCTGCTTCCCTGTTCCCGAAAGGGAAGTTCACACTCCCCTTCTCACGGAGAACGTGCTCTACCTACTCTCCCTCCAACCTTCTGTCCTCTGCCCCACTCACATTCCACACACTGGCCACAGAGAACACCTTGCGCCCTTCACACATCAGCATATCAGCAGTTTTCGATTCTGCGTCAATGGTCTTTTTAGGAATCCTTTCCCCTTAGGCAGTGAGTTCCCTCGGGCACAGAGCATGTCCCGCCTTTGGGGCACAATGGACCTCTGTTCCCCTGAGGAGGCAGGAGAGAAGGCCCTATTGTGTGGGCAGCCTTGAAGATGAAAGGAGGAATAATTACCTCCAGGAAGGAAGAAAGGTAAGAATGGGGCTTGGCCGGAATTCTAAGAATGGGCAGGAGAAAAAGCTGACAATGATGTGACGCAAGAAGAAGAAAAATCAGAAGCCTGAATTCTCACCAGAGGAAGTAAGAGAAAAGAGTGGAAGACGAAGAAGGGGCTGTGCCGCCTGAGCCGTCCAGGACAAAGATCAGCCTCCAGTCTGCGCCCTTTGGAGAAAGGGCTCAGGTGGAAAGTAAGTGAATAAGGACCTGGACTTTTTATTAGATTTCGCAGAGAAAAATGAAAGCTAATCAAACGCACTCAGATTAAAAACGACTGTAAGTCTGGAGGGAACTAAGAACACAGAACAGCACGCAGGGCTCCAAACCCCTCGCGATCCCTTCCCACACACAGACGTCAGCCCCTCTGGCCCAGGGCTGGTCAGCCAGAGGCTCCACAGCAAGAGGCCCGTTCAAACAGGGCACACCACCAACGACAGAGGGTGTTGGTTTCCTCAAATTAAAGGAGTTAGAAATTAATTAAGATTTGTCATAGTACCAACTTTCACATTTCTGAGACCCTGCCTCTCAGGCTCTGGCCAAGCAAATAACTTTCTACTTCTATAACTTCCTTCTCATCCTATAATCATTTCTTAGGCCATTTTCAAAGCTCACTGTTCCTCACTCATTTCCACTACCAGTGGCCAGTGCATTTTGGAAAATTCTCTCCGTTCTTTCAATACGCTGGTCTGCTGAATAACCTAATCATCTAGAAACTGGTAAACAAGATATAAGCTTAAAATCAGCTTTAGTGACCATACTATCCTCTTTTTGCCGAATACTTCTATCTATTGATTTTTATTACCACATATTTTCCCAAATAATCCTATTTAAAAATCAATTCCTTATTAAGCAGAATCACTGTACATCTCTCCATTAGATCCTCATTAATTACAAAGGGGAAAATAGTAACTTAACAACTCACTAATCACCATGATTACTAACTAACTCATCACTAACCAGCACCATAACTAAGTGATCCAAGTTGACATCATCGATAAAAGGACAAATCAATACCAAGTACCTCCTGATACAATGAATAAGAAGAACAATATCACTCTTGGAATTTCTACCGAAATGCATCGCCTGGTTCTGATGACAAGGGAACATCACAAACCCAAATCGGACACAAAATCACTAACTTGACTCATCAAATACATTGACGCTGTAGAAGACGAAGGAGAGCTGAGGGACTGTTCCAGATTAAAGGGCTTGAAAGAGGTGGAGATCTGAATACAACCTGTGATCTGGAGTTTTCATATAAATGGTATTGCTGGGAAAATTTAAGTAAGACCTGTAGATCATCTAGCAGTTTTGTATCAATGTTAACTTTCTGGTTCTCACAAATGTTTTGGTAGTTACATAAGACACTGCCCTTGTTCTTAGGAAATACACACTACCCTGGTCAGAGATCAAATGGTACCATGTCTGAAATTTACTAGGAAGTGATCCAGGACAGAAAGAAAGTGTGTGTGTGTGTGTGTGTGTGTGTGTGTACACACACGCTTGAAGAGAACGGTATGAGTGTTTCTGAGTTTAGAGCCCCAGAATATAAGTACATTTGCACAACGCAACCTCCCTTTCCAATGAGAACCCACCTGCATTGCTTCATCTTATCTCATTAGCGTGATGGGATCTGTTCTCGATGAAGTCCTGGCACTACAGTTACTCATCACCATTCCATTATCACTAGATGCTTATAGACTTCCCCTTTATTACTCATTTTATTTTTTCCATCAAGTATATTTCATATACGAGGTAGTAATTACCAAGTTCTTCACTCCTCACACTTTAAGTCTGCCCTTTTTTCCCTGATCATAAAAGCAATAAATGCCTGTTGTTGAAAATCTTGAAAATACAAGTAGGAATAAAATAGAAATCATCCATAAGCAGTGATAGCATCTCAGGATACTTACATATATTTAAAAGAAACTAGGACAATTACATGACTTTGTGTCTTGCCTTCTGCTGTCTACTGAACTTTCTTCCATTTCCTTAAATATTAATCAAGAATGTTATTCCTAATGGCTACCCAGATTTCTACCACATAATCATAACACAGTTTACTTAATCCCTTCCTTATCTTTTAAGAGATGTGTGGCAGAGACTCCTAATTGCCTTTCTAATAACTGTTCTTCCTGGTGAATACAACACTCATCTTATTCAGGGAGGCAATACCCCCAGTTAAAAACTGCAACTCTCAGTCTCTATTGGGTCCAGGAAGAGTCATATGACTGAGCTCCGGCCTATGAGATGCAAGAGGAAGTAACTGGGTGAGGCTGTGGGGAAAGCTCTTTAAAGGTGTGGCACTGCTTGTGCCTTCCCGCTTCCTGCCTGGAGCAGACGGAGCAGCCTGCCTGAAGGATGGAAGGAAGCTGGGTCCCTGCTGACCCTGTGGGGCCTTTGCTCCTGCACTTGACTGCCCTCCTCCCACATCTGCTTATGAGAGGAAAACTGAAACTCCTCCCAGGGGTGTCCAACCTCTTGGCATCTCTGGACCACACTGGAAGAAGAGTTGTCCTGGGCCACACATGAAATACATTGTGACCTGTAATTACAAAATAAATCTCATAATATTTTATGTAAATTTATGATTTTGTGTTGGGCACCCTCATAGTCATCCTGGACCACGTGTGGCCCGAGGGCCCCGGGTTGGACACCCCTGCAACCCGTTAACCCACTCCTGGGGTGCTCATAGCTGGATACTAAGAGAGCATATTGCTGTTGTTTCTCTACCTTCACTATCTTTATAGTCTATACAGCTCTGAAAAGGTGGGACCAAGACCTCATACACACACCAGAGTGCCTGTGGTCACCCAGTCCAACCAGAGGGGGCTGGCATAGGGGAGGAGGTGGGTCTGTCTCATCGAGGGTGGCCTAACCTGTGGCTAACAGCCTGCAGGGGAGTGACATGGGTCTGTGTTTGTTCATTTCTCCTGCTCACACAGCTTCAGCTGAGTGACCAAGAAAGCTGCCCTGACTGGTTCAAGTAACTCTCATAAAAGAATTCCAAGATTACAGGCTGCTGGGCTGCTTGGCACACTCTTCCACCTGGAAGCCAGCCAGCAGGGGGTGATGCCTGCAAACTTGGGGTAGTCTCTGGGGTCTTCTCAGAAGAAAGGCCTGGTCTGGCCCTGCAGGGAAGCCTTCTACCCAACACCTCATCATGGAAGCCCCCGGCACTACCTGGCATAGCCCAGAAGCCTCAGGAGGTCCCCAGATCCCGAGAGCACCTTGACGGAGCACACGACAGTCCATACAGCTTGCCAGGGGCCAAGCCGCTGACTCACACAAGCAGCTGGGTTGAAGCCTCCTCATTGCTGCTTCCACTTGATTCAAGGACCTGGAGTCCCACCTGCCACTAGAAAAGCTGCTTCTCCGTTGATGAACAAACCGTTCCCCCGTGAAACCAATGGATAAAGTACTGTAAAGTCCTAATGTAGCCAAAACCTTGAAGACTGGTATTCAGCAGGGTTAAGTGAACTACCTGCTTAAGTCAGGTTTAACGAGATGACAATGCTTTAATCCTACCACCTGAAAGAATGGCTGAAGGGCACAAGCCAAATTTCCAGCCTTCATGAGAACAGAAGAGTGAACACAATTTCATCGCTCTGAGGTGGTGCAACACCCTGCCTGGTCTCGGATCTGGAATTCCGAAGAGCCAAGCTTCCACAGAGTCTGACAGCCGCCGGGGAGAGGGGAGGCTGCGCTGGGCCGGGGGTGACTCCAGCCCACATCCAAGGGACTGGGACAACTGAATGCACCGTGAGATAGGCTTATTTTACTCCCTAAAAGGAAAATGAGCCAAAAGTCTGCTAATCTAGGATCCTACCTCCTGTTTTACCATAATTTATAGGACAGCTTTTTTGTCCAAAATGAAGGACTATTTTTATCCCAACTTGGTTTTTTCATAAAACACACACATACCGCCTCAGAGGTTTTGGTCTAAAGCAAGTCTTCAGACTATGTAGGTTGAAATACTTCATTGTTATGATAAAGGGTAAAAACATCTAACAGAAGTAAATTCTATTGCTCTCTGTGAACCTAGGCTTCTTTAGCTGGAAAGGGTGTGGGGACTCAGCCCACTTGAGAACCACGATAGAGTAAGTTGACAGGGGGCGCTTCCTCTACTTCTGTTTAATGAACGCCAGGAGCTTCCCATGACAAGTGTCTGCTAGAGGTGGACAGGAAGCTTCTGAGATGCTGGCCCTGTGCAGTGTGGTCATCGCGTGCCCTGGTCAGCCTGCTGTCTCCAGCCATCCAACCACTTCCTCCCCACGTGGCACCACGCATTAGGGAGTTTTATTCAGCGCATGCTTGGGGGTTGTGTATATTTACATTAGCTCCTCTTCCCTCCTTTCTGTTCTACGGGGGCATAATGGTGGGGGTGGGGGAGTTATGATAAACTTTAATAAAAACAAAATTAAAATTATTAAACCTTTCATATCCTTTAGAGATGATCTCTCGTCTGCTGGCTGGTCTATCTGGAAGAAAACAAGCGTGAACTCATAGCTTGCTGCTTGCTGCTCTTCAATTTTTTTCTCCCCTAAGGAAACGAGCAGAAAAGACTGCCAATGGCCAGATTTTTAAAACAAATTAAATTTGTCCTCACACACGGCAGCCAGGTGGGGCTGAAACATTCCTCCCAAATACCCATGATATATACCAACATCTTTCCCTCCAGGGGTCTTTCAACACAAGCCTGATAATCCTGAGGGGACAGGGACCCTGAAAGGAGAGAGGAGTGGTGCCCAAACAATTATTGAAAAAGAATCACTATTTCCCAATCGGCCATGCATACCATCTACTGGAAACACTCCCCCCCCCCACACACACACCCATCTACATTCCTGATTAAAGGGAAGCCCAGAGAAAACAGCACAGTATGGTACAAATTTCCCTAGTCTTAAGTGTTCTGAGGAAGTCTTCAGATCCGCCTGGGGTCTGGGCACATGTCTGCGGAGAATAAAATGGCTGCAGAATTAGATCAGGCCCGTCTGTCAAAGCCTGGCCAGACACGCAAGCCAGAGTTGGGCCATCAGGACTCCTAGGACGGGATGATGACCTCTGGATACGCAGCACCGGGGACACCGAGAGAACAAAGGTGCTGGGGCACTGAGCTCTTTTGGGTTAAAATAGCAAGTAATGAAATGCGGTTCCTGTCCTGGAACTACTCATACACTGGGGTGTTCCACAGAGCGTGAGCGCCCATCACAGGGCACCGGGCAGGAGGACATGAAGGGTCTGGCTTTGCTTTAGTCCTCCTAACAGACACACACTGACCAGAGCCGGCTCCTCATTCTCATTTGGTGTTTACATTGTAGTACACACAGCTCATCCTCAAGTCAAAGGGACAAAAGTCTTTCCTGCGCTTCACACTTAGGTGATGAGTCACCAGAAAAAGATTTTGTTTTTTAGGGGGAGAGCGGGGGGGGGGGGGGGGGGGGGGGAGCTGCTGACCCCTGGCTGGACTGGAGCAGAGAACTCCAGAGCTATGTGGATCCCAGGGAGTGGCTTCTACGACACTGGACATTCGGGGTCACCGAGGCCCTTTCTACTTGCAACTGTTGCAGCTTTGCAAGGTTGCTAGGGAGACTGCATACTGCGGCACCCCCTTTCCTCCCTGCCTGAGTTGGGAGCTCCTTTGAGGGGAGGTGGGGGGGGGGTGGAGGAAGGGGGAAAGAGATAACTCACATCTGAACCACAGTGGACGGGTGGACATGCAAGTCAAGTTTCCATAGTAACCTAAATAGCGGAAGTCACCCTGCCACCTCTCCTACTCAGACGTCTCTTTCCCTTCCTGATGGGAGCAAAATCCAACTTCCTCACGCCCGGCTCAGACCACACTTTCCAGCACGCTCCCTCCTCTCCAGGCCTCTGCCTGCCTTCCTGCACCTCCAACCAGCCAAGGGGGGCTTGCAGGCTGGGCCCCCTGCCTGTGGACACTCTCGCTCACTGTCCTCCTACTTTTTCAGATCACCTTATATAAAACAGCTCCCCCAACTCACCTTGGCCCACCCAGTTCTATTTTTGTAGCACCTTGCACACCTACCATTCTACATTTGTTTATTAGGTATCTGTCCCCCGCTACTGGAGGGAAAAGTCCAGACTTTGAGTCTTCTCCTTGTTGGCACTCTTCCCAGAGCCCAGGGTGGTGCCTGGCCCCACTAAGGCCACGTCCATGTTTGCAGAATCAAAGAAGTCACACCTCCCCCAGCCGTGGCGCTTGTCTAAAACAAGGAAAGTCAAATGTTGCCTTTTCCCTACTTACGCCACAGCTCCACCTCTTCATTTCCAAACTCTCTTCAGCACTTGCCCAACCTCCTTGTAACTTCTCTCTCCTGCCCTTTTTCAAACATCTTGATCCCAATTTTCATGTTGTTCAGATTTTTTACTGCCTACACAGCCTCAGTTGATTTGTTAATAATTCAAGACCCACCAGCCAGCTAACTCTACTGCGAATTCCCAGTTATTACTATAAAAATGCCTGGGGTGAACCCAAGTTTGCATGGTTGACGGCCAGGCCACATCCTCATCACATCAGTGCCTCACAGACGCCCGTGCTGGTGACAGGCTATAAAGACGCCTGCCTGAGCTGACCAGGGAGGTTGTGTGCTCCGTTCTGTGGGGGTTCTCAATGCTTCTGGAATTGAAGCACATAAGGAAACCACAAAAGGGCTTTGAATGTTAGGAAAAGCACGCAAACCATTTCCAGCTCTCGGAGAAGGCCAAGGCTTGCACTCTGATGTCTGCAGTCGCAACTCACCGCTGCCCCGTCTTACAGATTTCTTCATCTTTGCCCTGGGAGAATCCAGCAATGGGTCACCTTCCTTTCTAGATACGGAGAATGCATCCTGGAGCAAAGCGCTGCTTGCCCCTTGCATGAGGCAAGATGCAGTGGGAACAGTGTTGCCCTGAGCCCCGGGCCTCTGCTCTGAGTCCCAGGTTGGCCCCTGCCTAGAGCAGCACTGGCCTTGTGAATTTTCCATAGGAAGGCAAACGTCCTCCATCTGTCACAGCCACTGGCCACAGGTGGCACTCAGCAGTCTGGAACAGGGGGGCCCCGGGGGCCTGAGGCCTCCATGAGGGGCTGTGAAGGGTGAACGCGCCTTTGCTATTTGCTCCTGCAGTGAAGGGAGGCCCTTCTGGAGGTCGGCTGTGAGGCCTGCATCCCCGGCTTGTGTCTGGGAAAGACCAAGGCTGGGCCCGAGGATGTCCCTGCCCTGTGAACGCGTGGGGAGGATGGGTCCTATGGGAAGTTAGTAAGGCTGCAAACTTAGGCACTGGGGCCTTTCAGTGATGGCAAGCCTGGGGTGTTCGACACAGAATAAGGGAAACCAAGAAATAAATCCTTCAAGAACTTCCAGCAACAAAAATTCTTTGGATGGAAGCCCAACCAATTTACACCATATAGAATTCCACACCATGGCAGGTCATAGAATGCGTCAAGGCTCTGGGGAGCACTTATCCAAAGCAGGGGGGCGAAAAATGGGCTACCAAACACCATCCACAAATCCAGTGAGTTTTGCTTTCCTTAAAAGCACCAGTGGGTCACAGAGAGGAGCCACTACTTCTCTAAATCCCTCACACACCAGCCCGCTTGCGTGACAGCCTGGGGCAGCGCCCCCAACAAGGGCACGCGGTACCAGTGCTGAGGCTGTCAAGTTCCACAGGCACAACAGCATCCCCACGTGGGTGGGCGGGCGGGCGGGCTGGGCCCTGGGGGGTTGCCAGTAGGAGGTCTGAGGAGAGCCTGTGGCTGAACAGGCGAGAAAAGACTCACAGTCCAACAGGCTCGATGGACACAGTGCTCGGACCCCTTTCCTGTCTTAACAAGTTTCCTCGGGTGCTTTGGCTTCCTCTGGAGGCCCCTTTCCAGAAGCTCGCTCTCTTCTATCACAAGCCAAGACTGTCGTGAAGGCCAAGCGCTGCACGTGGGAAGCTCAGGAGGGACTGGCGGGCACCGACAATGCTACCAGAGGCTCCGTCCTGGGTCTCTCCCGTCCCCCTTCACCTCTGTGTCCGAGACACCCTACCCTCCTTCGCAACCAGGAGACCACAGGAGAGGAAACACGAAACTGGCCTCAGATGTCAGAGAGTCCACGTGACAGACCAAAACGTGTTCCCCAAACCTAAATGTTGACGTTCTAAGTCCCAATACCTCAGCTATGACTGTATTTGGAGATGGGACCTTTAAAGGAGGGACTGCGTTAAAATGAGGCCCATAGGGTGAGCCCTAATGCAGTATGACTGGTGTCCTTACAAGGAGAGGAGATGGTGACATACAGGGAGCCACCAGGGATGCTCACACACAGAGAAAAGGTCAAGTGAGAACAAGGGAAGGCGCCATCTGCAAGCCAAGGAGAAACCGAACCTACCGACAGAACTGTGACAAAAATAAATTCCTGTTGTTCGAGCCACCCAGTCTGTGCCGTATTTGCTACGGCAGCGCTGGCAGGCTGAGGCGGTCCCTAAGGAAAAGGCTGTCCGAAGCGCAGAGTCTCAAACCAGTGAGAATGGTGAGAGAAAAGCACACGGAGTCTTTTTACTCCGTAAGATGATGACAGTTTGGGAAAAAAATTTCAAGTTAAAATGACAGGCCTGTTCCAAGAAAAATCATATACCATCCAATTTTTAATATTCTAATTAGAGCAGAGGTCGGGATCTTTTAAAAGCAATAAAGAGCTCCTTGTATTAACATATACAGAAAAGGTCTCAAGATAGTCTTGAGGTATGAAACTGTAAAAAGCCCTTTAACGTGCACTCTGTAAGAAACATCTTTACAAAGTCCTTCCGGACTCCCTCCCAACTGCTAATGGGACGGGCTTAAGTGACAAAACCAAAAAAACCCCACAACAAACAACAAAACCAAACACCTGTTTGAGAACATATTCCTTCCATACTGAGAAAAGGAAGCAGAAAGACAATTAAGGATACACATTATCCAGGCCAGCAGAAAGCAGGCAGCGGGCAGGCGCCAGTTTCTTTAGAATGGGAGCCAAAGAACCTTATGCAGAAGGTAGCCCGAACCCAGCCTGGCCGAGTGGAAATCGGAGGGGCCCCGTGAGGAACCCAGCACAGCCCGGCAGACCTTTCTGGACTACTCTAGACATCTGTGCTGTCTGCTGAGGTAGCTATGAGCCACGGGTGACTACCAAGCACTTGAAGTTTGGTTCATGTGGCAGAGAAACTAAATTTTGTATTTTTATTTAACTTTAAACTTAAATAGCCACAAGTGGCTTGTGGCTATGCTATTGGACAGGCAGGTAGAGGGTCCGGGGGAACTTCCTTGCTGCTCTCAAGGGATCTAGACACCCGAGTACCAGGGGCGGACGATGGACAGTACTTGTACTGACTTGCAAGCCCACAAAACTTTCCACTGCTGGTCCGTGTTCGAGAAAACCACGTGGGACTACAGCTCTCATAAAGGGGTCACAGTCTGAAGGGGGTGCCCTCACATCTGTGGGGCTGAGAAGAAGCCTTTGAGCTATTTCCATAAGCAAAGAGGTGCAGTTCTATTTTCCTCCCTGGCCCCCTACCAAGGTCAGGAACAAGTTTAATATAGGATGTGAGTAGCCGAAGAATTCTTTGCACCTTCCAAAAGTTGTCATTTCTCTGGAAATACATTTGGGCAACGAAGGAGGTGTTAGGTGCAGAGGAGGGGATGTGGAGTCTGCACACAAGACAGAGGACACAAGGTGACGGCCGCTGTGCCACAAAGCCCCTCCCCTCAAATGAAATCCAAGCACAGAACCCCAACCTCCAACCCAGCAAAAAACGCCCACCGATTACCAATCTACGTTCACTTGAGGGTCAATTTTCAAGCTTTCGGGGTTCCTTGGAGACCCTTTCGAAGGTGACTTGGCATAAAGGTTTCACTAAAATAACACTGGGTGTGATGTGACATTGTACACCTCCCTTGGGGTTCCTGTGTTTCTGGGCTCTCCGGTACACTCACCTCCCTAAACAGGGGACCCCCGATGCTCATCCTTACAACACACACACACACTCACACACACACAGTCTCTCTAATACCCCTACCACCTGCAGACACCTTTTTTCTTTTCTTTTTTTTTTGCTTTGCCACTTGGTATCATCCTCACTAGGAGGGAGGTATTGCTGCCTCTCAGAGTGGGCAGTGCTGGGTGGCCAGGAGGGCACACAGTACTAACTACCCAAAGGGACAGTGCGGAAGGCAACCTAAAGCCTCCACCAAGAAAAAGGCTAACTGGCCCAGTGTATACAGCCATATATATGGCCCAACATACAGGGCAACGTATGCTCCAGCTTTATATATGGAAGCAAAACAGAAAAACCCTGGCAGCTTTGATTATCCCATAAAAATAAAGCAACTAGTGAAGGGCAGAGCTAGAATATGGAAGGGTGGGTAAGTAGGAATCCTGGCAACTCAGGCCACTGCAGCCAGGGCTCGGATAATTTCTAAAAGGTGCATGTCTTGGTGCTGATGCCCATCTCTCCTTGACTAGACAGACAGGAAGTAGATTAGTTGTCCACTCAAGTCCCATTTCCAAGCAACCATCCTGTTGATGTCACATCCTCTCTGGAGGGACCCTTCCAGCCCACGAGCGGGGACAACAGTGAGACAGCACCCTGCACACATCCACCTTCCAACAGACCAGATCATTAGCATATTTTACAGAGAGCCAGCAGAGAAGTTTAATTGCCCTTAATTACCCAGTTCAAGAAGGCTCCTAGATAATGGCTCTCAGATTTCTTGCCTGGTCTTGACGTAATTTCCCTGACTCTGACTTCATTATGTCCCTAACTTAGAAGAAACAGCCTCTCCAAGATGCCTTTCCATCCATAGCAGGCGCTGAAGCTGCAGGGAAGGCTGGGCCAGGGCTACAAAGGTTTCTCGTAGGAAGAGTCAGACCCTCAGCTTCCCCGCAGGCCTGGCGCCCAGGTGTGTGCGCAAGTATGGGGCGTGGGAGGAGGGGGAGAAGAGGACACGGACTCAGAGGAAGGACTAAAGACAAGGAATATGTAATCAGAAGCCATCACAATTACAAATGTAAATGAGCAGACAATTGGCACTGACCTTTGTAGATTGTTAGAGGACTAATTAAGGCAAATCAGGAACTCTATTCCAACAGAAAAACAAGACAGTGTACACCCTAAGAACTACTCCTGTCCCCTTCACGTAGATGCAAAATGCAAGAGAATCAGACCGTAATCAAACTATGCACGCTATGCACTGATGAACACAAACCATCTCCGTGAACAAAAGACAACCGAGATTTCCTCCCTGGTTTATCATTAGCGACTGTGCTGACATCTCTTTCTCTAAGGTCCACCCGTGTTTGAGCTCTTGCCATGTGCCTGATGGTCTACTCGGTTCCACATCCACAAACAGATCCCACCCATGCAACGGCCAGGTACGCCAATTACAGGCTTTGCTTAGAATGGTCATTTGAAAAGCTTTAAGAAAATACTTTAAAAAAAATAGAATCAAACTACATGTTATTCTGTAAATTCCCTTTTTCATTTAACAATATATTCCTTTTCATTCGATACGTTAACGATCTCTCTTTAGTCTCCCATTGTAAAGCATCTTTCTAAAAAGCACCCTGATGATTACAATCCTTGTCTAAACAGTCTTTCATCGGGGAATGTATTTATGACAGATAAAGTCCTATTTTCCTCATTCCTACACAAGTGCTTAAAATTTCAGTCAACCCCAATTTGTTCCGATGCACTTGTACATTTAACTTCTCTAGTTTGAAGTACATTCTCCCTACGCCTTCCCCAAGTCTCTTCAACAAGATATATAGTAAAAAAGGAAAAAAAGAGAGAGAGAGAGAACATAGCTGTTTGGTTTTATAAAAACAATGCTTCAGAATTACAAAACCGGCCACAACATATTTTAGTACTATGAGAAAATTACACTGAAATTGCACATAATTTAGCTATTTACAAAAAAAAAAAAATGTAGTTCCTATTTACAGGGCATCCGTAAGCCAATCTTGAAAAATAAACAAAAGCAAATGAGAAAGTTAAAAACAGTACATTTTCTTATACTCTTAGGCCATATGAGCTAAACAGAAGCTTGGTTCAAAAAAATGGATCCATCACGCAAAGCCAGTGACTGCTTCAGCGCAGAGTGTCATCAAAACCACGCCTGCCTCCCTGACCCCAGGAATTCAGCTGTGCCCCTCAACTCAAAAAGATTTATACACAGTAGGCGCTCAATAAAGAATCATGAAGTTACATCAGTACAAAGTTTTGAAATCTATGCCTACGTGGAAGAAGTAGGAGTTAAGGCGAGGGTGAGAGAGAAAACAGGAGGAGGAGGAGAGAAGGCAGGCTGAGGGCAGGAACACAAAGGGCCTCTTGTCCTCTCCAAGTCCAGGGCACTGATTGAATGAAGTCAACTGCGGTTTCACACCAGAGCCAGCAATGCCTTTTTAATAAGCACACAGGGAAGCTGATCCTGCACGGGACCCACCTAGGAGAACTTTCCATCTTTCAAGAGCCTCTGGCCAACTAAGGGGCAGTGAACAGTGGATGTGAGTAGAGAGAGATAGCCCCAGGTGTTAGCCCACAACCAAGGGCTTTCTCCACCTCCACCTGTGTACAGGGTGACGTAAAGAGACCAACTCCCAACTGTGTCACGAGACCTCTTGGTCTTGCAGAAAATACCTGCAAGCCAACAATCAAAAGTTCGAGATGCAAAAAAAAAAGAGGGGGGGGGGTCACCTCCTCTGGTCAGGTTTCTTTCTGTTCTCTGAGATGTGTATTTCCAAGCCACCTTTAAAATGAGAAGGCCCACTGTGTGTGTCCGTGTGTGTGAAGTATAACCACAAACACTGTTGTACTCGGTAAAAACAACGCAATACAATACTGCCCACTGATGTAAGGGTGAGGCCTGCCCGCAAGCAGGACCACGTAGGGGAGGGTGGCCTAATTATTAGCACGTCGCCAACATCATCAAGACTTGGCCCTTTGATGCAGGGCAGGACCAAGATGTTGTATGTCTGGCCACGAGGCCTCTGAAGGGGTTCCGTGGCCAGCGGCAGGTGTACGTCCTGACCGCCACCGGCTCTGAAGGGCAGAGGAGACCTTCATAATTTCTCCTTCTCCGTACTGACACGTTCATGCTGAGGACAGGCCAGATGATGAACTTGCCTGACTGGAAAACATGCTGGCTTATTTAACGAATAAAACTGGAAAAGATGACATTTTTTTCATCACAGGGAAGAACCTATCCCAGAGTTCACTCCACCAGCCTCTGCACGGGAAGTCCTCATGCCCACAGAAGGTGACAGGAGACCAGGTGTAACAAGGTCCTGAGCTCAGAAAAGGGAACAGAGTTCTTTCCGATGGCTTTTCTGTAAAACTTTCTGAAGTGTGAACAACAGAGGAAGAAAGGAAAAGAAAGAGAAAAAAACACTGATGTTTAATTAGACGACATCAGAACACCAGAACTGAAAACTCCAGACAGCAGAGCCTTTTGTACAGGGTGGGGCAAAAGTGGATTGCAGCTGTTCGCATGGAAAATAATCCAATAACTAATAAATAATAATACAAGGATAAACTCTGTGTTTCTCATATTCAACTGTAAACCTACTTTTTCCCCACCCTGTAGGAAGCTCAGAGCCCAATCAGGCAGGGCTCCCAGAGGCGTCCGAAGGCCCCTTGGACGTCCTTAGGCTGCTGGAACGACTCTTCTCGCTGAAGATGAAGGTTCTGATCATACATTCCACAGGAGAAAATGGGGTATTTTATAGTCTGTGTTGACAAAACCTGAAGTTGATGACCTTTGATGCCCAACAAGTCCACAATATCCCTTTTCTTCAAGACACTCTTCCAAGGTTTTACAAGCCAGTCCCTTGGAGGAGGGGGCACCCAGAGAGGATGTACTTCAAGATGGGTTTTCTTAACAGGGTTTCCAAACCAGCACCACATTCCAGTTAATGTCACCATAAACATTACCCGATAATCTGTCCCTTTTGTCATTAGTAAAGAGTACAAATTTAGCCAGCGTGTGTGAGAGGGAGGCGGGCAGAGAGCAAAACATGACTCCAGGCCAAAGACAATACAAAAGGATTTGGGAATACGGAGAGGAAGTCTATCATCTCTACTAAAGTTGCTCATACACTTCAGGGGGGAAAACCGTAACATGCATTACATGAGAGAACCCCAGAAGGCAAGGGCGTAAGGAAGCAATTCCAGAGTGGTCTGCACAAATACAAGTGTTACATTATGAAACAGGGCACTGTGTGTTCCAGTTCGTGGACCCTGGGTGGAATGGCAGCTGTACACTATTTAGTTTGGGGCACCTCATTAATAAAATGGGAATTCTGAGCAGAGTGAAAGAAAGAATTGAGGGGGGGAACGGGCAAGCTTTTAACACAAGATGAAAACAATGACATATGCAGAGCTGACAAAAAAACATTAAAAAAAAACCCCTGAAATAAATAGGTCTGTGTATGGTGTAGAGGAAGGAGAATCCTATGAAATGACTCAACAGTGGAATAATGGGGCGTGGCAGGAACAAACACAGGCCAAACGCCCCAGTGGGGACCCCACAGCCAGATGGCACAATGGTCTCAGTCTTCGGGCACAGACGTGTCCGTGGGTACCGGGTCCGGCCCTTGCTCCTAAGGGCACCCACACACAGAGAGAAGGGGTCAGATATGAGGCAGACCCCAGGGGTTAAGGCATCTAGCCTTTAACCAAAAGAGGCATTTGAAAAACACATGGGAGAGGGTAGTCTTGCAGTGGCCTGGGGATGACAAGAATGACTCTGGTGTCGAACAGCACTTTCCTGAAAAAATGACTCACACTGACTCAAGATGACCGGCTTTTCCAGTGACATGAAACCTCAGCTACACCAGTGGGGGGAAATGCGCTCAGATGTGGGCACAGCCAGTCCTGGGGAAATCCAGTCTTGCCCACGTGGAGAAGGGAGCAAAGACAGAGCAGAGGGACAGGGACGGAAGCGGGTGGCAGAGCGGTCTGGAGGGGCCCGGGAGGGACGCCTCCGGGAGGAACCGAAGCTCCAGCACAACCGATCCAGTGGAGCCTGCAGAGATCAGGAGTCACCCGCTCTGGAGGGTCGGCCAGGAATCAATCAGAGGTGCCCAGAAAAACAGGGAAAACAAAAAGTTGTACAAGAAGGTAAATGAAATTAGAAAACCCTACACGGCTCAGCTGTGATTAATATTTATAGAGCTGGCATAATGAAAACACTGAGTATTAATAAAACTCCAAACTATTATTTAATCATCCTGGAAGACGGAGGAAGGATAAGACTGAGCGTACAGGGAGCTGGGGAGTGTGGGGGAATGAGTGTGGTGGGGGCCACAGGGGTGCGAGTGTGTACGCAGTGTTGTCTGTGTGGGTCTGTGGATGGGGAGCCTGTGCGTGGGCACGAGTGTGTGCGTTTATTGCAAGGCACACAAGTGAAACCGTCATCTTCCAGAGGGGAAAGCCATGAGACGTTTCAAACTTTAAAAAACAATAAAGTAGTAACAGAAGCATGTTAATATATATGGAAATAATGAAAGAAATAACGAAATCTTGAAAGCCATGGCTCTGAGGAATGGGATGGGGGAGGGTTGTGCCATTTTTCATAAGGTTTATGTAATTTCTGCCTTTAAAAACTATAAAAATGTGAAACTTGCTAACATTAATATCAAAAACCCCAGATGGCCATGCTGGCTCAGCGGCTGAGGGGTGCCGCGGGCGATGGAGGGATGAGGCATGGCCCCAAGGCCTGTCCAGCCTGACCACACCACTCAACAATGTGCCACCAACAGAAGGAAGCCGGAGCAGGACATCGTGAGCTCAGTGTCTCTGAGGTGGAACCAGTGAGAACCCCAGGAAGCTGCTTAGAGGACGTGTGCAGATGAAAACGATGACGTATTGAGATGAGATGAGAGCTTCAACAGGCTGGGAGCCAGGGGCCAGGGTCTAAGACCCAGTGATACTGGCCTGCGGGGCAGCCTGAGGATGGCCAAGAGAAGCAGGAAGACAAGGGAGAACACCTGAAAGATGTCAAAGACCACAGCCAGCAAAGAATACGGCCCAGCAGTTAGCCACTGGGTTGGCTAAGTCCAAGGTCAAGGGTGACCTCTCAAGGGTGGTCTGATGACAGGAGGAAGCAGACTAAGGCGGCATGAGGCGTAGCTGGAGATGACTAATACAGAGTGCCCTTTCAAGAATCTTGAAGATTCTGCTGGAGACAGAGAGCAGGATTAAGGAAGAGCTTTTGTTTCATTGTCTTTCAAGAGGCAGGTGACTGACCTGTGCTTCCCAGTTAAGAGGAAGGGACTGGAAGGCTGAAAAAATAGGACAGGGGGAGTCTAACCAGTGAGGTCGCCGTGGGAGTGAGAGTCATGGAGAGGAGGGAGGGAGGTAGAGAAAAAGGTGGCTGTGGCTGGGATGACAGGACGAGAGGCAGGAGCTGGGCGAGGCCCCTCTGGAAGGTCTGGACTGTGAAGTAACAGGCAGCACTGAGTCACAGAACTGGAGTCACTCTCAAATGCAATTATAACTTCTACAGCAAGTACTTGTTTTGATCCTATCTGAAGTTATTTCTTACAGGCCAGACTTGAGGCCACAAACGGTCCATTCTTAATACCGCACAAGACATAATGTAGCCTTTGCTTTCTGTCAACCTGAACCAATATACTGAATCTGGAGTATAGACTAGAGGAATTTGGGGGTGGGAACAGAACAGCTGGTGGCCGGCTCCCTGAACAGTGAATCGTGATACCTGAAGAAAAGTGGTGCTAAGTTCCTTTAAAATAACAAACAAAAAGGCAACAATCCATGCATGTTCCTTCCGGAATACAATGGCCACCTGTGAGGTCAGCAGTGGACTCCAGGGTCAGCTGCACCAAACCAAAATCCTCAGGAGGCCTCACAGAGTCAACATCTTGGCCCAGCCTGGGCCTCCCGTGCCTGCGAGGCCACTCACCTGGGTCAGTGGAGGGGCACCTGCGGATGGTGAAGATCTGCCCCAAGTCCTCATCCTCCTCTGGAAGGCCCTTCTGCAGCCGCTGCAGCTTGCGCAGGCTCTCGCTGCGCTGGTGCTTCATGGAGCGCACGTGCTGGATGAGGTTCAGCTTGGCCTTGGTGGAGTAGTTGCACAGGACGCAGTGGTAGTAGCAGCTCTCACCCTCCACGCCACTCTCGTGCTGCTGCAGGTGCTGGGGGGCGAAGAACAGGGACACACCATGGGTAAGCCACTTGGAGCCCGCCGCCATGAGCCCGCCCTGACCTGGTTGCAGCCCGGTAAGATTTCTTAAAGAGTTTGTCTTGTGTTCCCTGCCCCGCCCCCTGCACTGTCCCCTTCTCCAGCAGCTCTCTGAGGACAAGCAGCAAGCTGTCTCTCAGCACCACAGCCCCCAAGCATCCCCACCCTGATGGCTTTTCACAGTGCTGAGAATGCTGATGGACTGGCCCTTTCCCATACTACTAGTTTTCCTGGCACAGTATTAAAGAGTCCCCTTGCCCTCTCCAAAGTGTCCTGCCTTAGTGAGAGCAGGGATCAGCAAACTACAGCCTGCAGGCCAAATCCAGCCTGCTGACTATTTTTATAAATAAAGTTTTAATGGAACACGGCCACATACATGATGTGAACTGTCTGTGGCTGCTTGCAAAACACCATAGGTTGAATAGTTGCAACAAAGCCTAACATATAACAGTCTGGCTCTTCACAGAAACAGCCAAACCTAGCTTTAGGCAATAGTCTATACGGTCACCCGGCCCGTAGAGAGCCTACCTAGTTCAGTAACACAGAGCCCAGGAAGATGACTCAAGTTTTTGTATTTAGAACGACAATCTCTTAGGAGACCCCCAAGTTAGGTTTTTCCCTGGATTAAAAAAAAAATGACAGAAAAATAAATTTCTCCCAACTAGTTCCCCGTCAACATCTCAAGGTCATCTGGCTTAGCGCACAGATAGTCAAAGTTACACTCGGTGTCGTGTGTGTGGACACAGTGCCCTGAGTCCGGCACACGGGAGCCCGGGAGCCCGGGAGCTGGCAGGAGGCAGGCACACACAGGAGTAAAGCAACAGGAGCAAGAACAGTGGAGGTCAGGGGAACAGTCAGCAGACCCCAGACTTCTGTAGCCGAAGAGAAGACAAAGATTTTCCAAGGATAAAACTGACAACCTTCTCTTGTCTCTTTGAGAACATGAAAAAAGCTACGGGCCCTTTTCACCAACAGTTAGGGAATGAACTAGCTCACAGTACAGAAAGGCCACCTCCTTCACTTCAAGGGGCCCACGTTCCGGGAGGAGGGAACTTTTCCACTGGGTGCACACAAAGCAGGGGAAGCAATTCCAAAAAGCTTAAGTGACTGACCCAAGGTAACCCAGCTAGTTCGTGGAAAAGAGAGAACTACAACCTGACTCTTGGCATCCTTTTGAAGGAGGAAATTCAGATAATGTAAGTGCTTAATGTGTTCATGTTATTACCTGTCCTTCCCTCTCTCTCCTCACCCACAGCCCCACCCGCAGTCCCAGGAGCCCAGTCCAAGCTGCTGCACAGAACGCACAAGCAGATGCCTCTCAAGTGCTGTGCGCAGCGCCCTCCTTTCTGACCCGCGCCTGTGCTATTCAATGCCCACGCCCTGACGGCTGCTTCTGGTCCTGCCTGGATATGTTGTACAGAGTATAATAAAAGACCCTGAGAAAGCGGAGCAATTAGAATGCCCTACACTGTGCCCAGTACTGAAAATACCAGGGTGGCCCTACCAGCACTTCCCATCAACGGACACGGCTCTGAGGCTCGTCTGCTCACACAGGCATGTCCAACACGCACTGAAAGTGCAAAACTCCCAGAAGCATGTTTGTGCTTTATTGGAAGAGGAAATACGAATGCACCAAGGATGTGTTGCAGAAAAATCCCTGGGGTGAGGAGGGAGGCCACGGCCCTCCGTCATGTAAACTGGCTGAACAAGCCCACAGGTGGGGATGTGATGGGCTCTACAGGCACCAACAGAGAAAATCCCCTTTCCCTCAAACGGGCACTTCAACCCCGGGCAGTGCAGGCCCTCGGGATTTCGGGGATCTCCACCCGCAGTAGCCGTTCTAGAGCCGCTTCACAGCCAGAAGGAGTTTAAAGAACTAGTGAGCTCAACGTTGACTGTTAAAGAAATCACAACTCAAAATAAAAAGCCACTTTTCTTGAGATAAATTGGAGCTGTTTTTTCTTTTTAAGGTTTACCGTCCATTTGCCTCCTCTGAGACAAGGCTCCTCCCAGAGTATTTCGGGAGGACGAACCTCACCAAAGCAGTGTGTTCTGGAGGCTACACACACCCCTTCCTCCCAGGAGAAGGAGGGTCTGGGACACTAGATATAAAGGAAAGAGATGAGCACGCCCACCTTCATGCTCCATGGCCTGTGTCCAGGGCACCTCAAAAGCCAAAAATGAACCAGGATGTTCAGCAAGGGTTTGGGGCTTGAGATTCAGGGGCAGGAATCTTGTACGAGAGACAAGAACTGCTGTCCTAGGTCACTGAAAATTACATGTATTAAAGCTTCAACAGAAACTGACTGAATAAAAGACACCTGGGGAAATAAGCACAGAATCCAAAGCAGTAAGTTCTATCGAGGGACTGCGGTGGTATCATAAACTATGAAATCAGAGCAAGAATCATTAAAGCCTTATCCCCAATTCCCATTACCTTCCCATGAAGCAGGATTTCCTTGCAATAAGGCACGGGATCGTAAACATAAAATTTTAATATGGATGTGAGGGTTCTTTTGGAAATGGCTGGGGTCTCCAGTCTCAGGGCAGAAGAGAGGATGCCATGGCCAAAAGGAAATGGATGGAAGTTGAGATGTCAGTGTCTCCTGTCCTAAAATCCATAGGCTCCTGGGGGATGCTGCTGTATGAATCCTAATCGAAATAAGTATCATACTGCGGACTATGCTTTAAAAATAACTGACAGGGTGAAGATGTTCCAAAGTCACCCTATACTCACACTCATAGTGGTAAATGGCACTCTCTCCTGCCACCAGGAATTCTTTGTTCTGCCATTTGAGAGCCACATGGGAGGGGCAAGGGGCACACTCCACCAACAGTGGAGAAAGGAGTGACAGGAAGCAAGGCAGACAGCTATGGCCGCTCCCACCGATCCCAGCCTAAGGCACATTTAGGGTCTTCTCTTAGAGACTTGCACAAAAGCTTTGTTCAAAATTCCAAGCTTGCTTTTGCACTTCAAGCTCATTCTCCAACACATACACACACACACACAAATCCAGAACAAACTATTTCTCAGTTGCTAGGAAACACCTGCTTATAAAGGGAACATCCCAAACCAAACTTCTGCTCACAGTCAGAGTCTCCCGGTGTCTGCCGCATGTGACAGACCCTGTTCTCACCAAATTTTGGGAGGTCGCACTTGGTGTTTCTCAGCCTGTCCAACCTGGTGCAAACAGGGATCCTAAGCTAGCAGCACAGGCCTGACCTCCGTCACCTTCTCCACACCATCTGGTCAGTTCCCAGGCCGTGAGGAGGTCAACGCCCTGACACTATTGGCCAGATGCCCTCTGCCTCCCAAGTGTCACCGGCCCCATCCCCAGAATTCCACCCTTGGAACGGGCCTATAAGCAGCAGCAGGAGGGGGTGGGGCTGGGGAGGCCAACAAGGACTCCATGGGGGCAAGCCAGTCAGCCAAGGACATGCTCTCCCTGCAGAAGAGCGATGTTTTCATTTGGAAAAGGAGGGAGAATAATTTGTTCCTGACCCAGCTAATTAGAATACCCTCAATTGGGATCACAATGTATTTAATTAAATTCACTGTAATATATGAAGAATCCACCAAGGCACAAATCCCAGAGGAGCCTCAATAAAGGAACTGCCTGCTTTCAGAGTTCTTGCTCTCCTGGCCAGACAGGAAATGTTTCTCCCCTGCACATCCTCCACTCCCCTCATCCCTCGCCCCTCGCCCCCTGCCCCCTCGTCTCAGAGCTGTCCCGTCCTCCGGGAGGAAGACCCACACTTTGTTTGGCTTTTTCCATCTTTACTCTGCGTTCAAGATTTCTATCTGCTCACCTCTCTCAAGCTGGGTGTACAGTTTAAAAAGAGAACAAGCGACAACTTCACCTGTGGGTAGTGTGCTATAAGGCGGGTATGCTACTTTGGACCCAGAGAAAACCGGCTGCTGAATCCAATGGGCAGGGTTTAGTTCTGGGTTGATTCTAAATGTCTACATACAGGGGTGTCCAACTTTCTGGTGTCTCTGGGCCACACTGGAAGAAGAAGAGTTGTCTTGGGCCGCACATTAAATACATCACAACACGTAATCACACACACACAAACCTCATAATGTTTTCACTAAATTTATGATTTTGTGTTGGGCTGTATTCATAGCCATCCTGAGACGCATGGGGCCTGCGGGCCTTGGGCTGGACACTTCTGGACTCTACAACACATCAGACACTAGGCAAACACACACATACATGCACAGAATATGCGCCCCCCAGAGGCTCAACCTGCAGATGATCAAAGCAGTGGCCATAGTGACTTGGAGGATGTGCCAAGGGACATTGAAGGGGGGGGGATCCCTTTGGCTGGTAAACCAATGTGAGAAGGAACTGGCTGGACCAGTGAAAATCACTGCTTACTAAAAAAAGCTGGCATCGTATTTAAAATGGAGCTGCCTTATGACCCAGTGATTCCACTTCTGGGAATATATCCCAAGAAACCCGAAACACTAATATCAAAAAATATAAGCATTCCTATGTTCATTGCAGCATTATTTACAATCACCAAGATTTGGAAGCAGCCCAAGTATCCACCAGTAGATGAGTGGATACAAAAGCTGTGAGAGGGAAGGAAGTCCTACCTTCTGTGACAGCATGGATGGACCTGGAGAGAATTATGGTAAGTGAAATAAGCCAGTCAGAGAAAGACAAGTACCATATGATATCACTCATACGTGGAATCTAATGAACAAAGTAAAGTAACACAGAAAACAGAAACAGACTCCTAGATACAGAGAGCAGACTGACAGCTGTCAGAGTGAAGGGGGGGTGGGGTGAAAAAGTTGAAGGGATTAAGCAAAGGAAAAGAACTCAAACACAGACAACAGTATGGTGATTACCAGAGGGAAAGGGGTGTGGGGGAGGTAGAAGGTAAAGGGGGGGATAAATGGTGATGGAAGAAGACTTGACTTGGGGTGGTGAACACACAATACAATACATAGATGATGTATTATAGAATTGTACACCTGAAACCTATACAATTTACTAACCAATGTCACCCCCAAAGTCAATAATTTTTTTTTTAAGTTAGCATCTACCTGCAAACTCCTATGAGGAAGCATGGCCACCTAGCAAATCAGGACAGGCAGATCAACCTGCCTAAAGGAGCGTGGTGGTGGGGGTCCACCCAAGCGCACGCAGTCCCACCAGCCTCCCCCCACACCCTGCAGTCAGCCTAAGGGTTCCTCGATTTTCCCCGAGCTCACTGGCTGGTTTAAAAAGTGCCTGTTATGTGAACTGCAATGTACAGTCCTTTCCACTGAAAGAAACTTCTACGCTTGGCAATAGGATTTACCTTCTGAAAGCGCAAACAAGTCCAGTGACCAATAAGAAGGAAGTAAGTACCCAGTTTGACTCATAAATAGAAACAGAACAAGAGCCCGATAATCTCCAACTTCTCCAAATGACCACGGTGCCGCAGCGCACAGGCTGCCCTCCCCGCCAGCAATGAGGAACTCGGCTCACACACCTGAGCTGGTCAGCACCCTGTGCTGGGAATGACCAGAGACTTTCTCCTGCACCCCTTTCTGATCTTGTTGGAGCTATGTATTTTTTGAAAATGCCAGTCCCATCTCGATTTAGCTCAAAGGCGACTCTCCCATGCTCCCGACGTGGAGACCCCTGACGTCTCACATCGTCCCTTCCGGGTCTGCTTCCAGGGGAAGAACTCAGAAGAGAAAAGCCTTTGCTGCAGCAAGAGGTGCCTCCCACAATGAACCTGGTACGTAAAGCCAAGAACCAAAAGCAAATTAATAATTAAAAAAGAGGAAAGGAAGAAAGCCAGCCACGTTACTTTGTGGGACTCTACACCCCATTAATATGTTACGCTTGTTCACCGTGGCCAATGCCTGAAAGTCAAACAGACGAAAAGAGGGCTCTTGTTAGAAAATAATTCATCGTGAAAATCAAAAAAATGTGTTCCTGTTACTTGTTTCCCAGGAAAACTAACCAACTTCTGTCAGAGAACATCGATTTCTATAAATCTGGAGGGGCCCCAACTCCCTCCTCCTCCCCCACAAAAGGAAACTTCTAACATCTGGTTCTTCATGCATGGAATGTAAAATATTGATCAGGGTTTGTCAAAGCCTGCTCTTTAAAGCAGAAATGGACAAAGCACATTCTGACGCACATGCGTACACACGCAGGATGGAACTTCTCAGGGAACAACACCTGTTGATGGAAACACGCGCACACGCATGCCTCTCGCCACACTTGTCTGTGCACACAGCGTAACTCTATTCCAAGAGCAAACGAAACAGTGAAGCTCTTTGATGGGGTGAAGCGGCTCCCAGGTGTCTCTCCAAGCAAATGGGCTGCCACCGGGGATACCAGGCATCTCTTTGAGAACAGAGAAGCCCTCCTGCCTTGTGCACATCCAGAAAGGCTCCCTGGAGACACGGGTCAGGGCTTGGACTTGCATCTAGGCAAGGGGGTGGAAGGGCCTCTCAACTCATGAAAAGAAAGTCCCCAGTGGGGGAGGCCACTGTTGCCTGATGCCTCCGGATGGGAAGCCTGCTAACCGCAGGACGCCAAGGACTCCAGCTTTCCCTTCAGGGTGAGGACTATGAAAAACCTCACAAACACCACTTCCAGTGAGAAGGAACGTGAAGATGAGGGTCAAGAGCAAGTTTGCTAATTCCCCACATCGTAAGGTGAAATAAGGGAGAAGTGAGGGTTTAATTGACCATCATTTCCTTGAGCAGCATTTACTGCTGAGGCAGCACCTTCTCACACTTAATCTCATTACAGCCCCACAAGGGTGAGTAGCTCCGGGCTCCTGTCCTCGGAGGAACCCAAAGCTCAGAGAGATCAGATGACTCCCCCAAGATCTCTCGGAGTTTGGAAGACGCAGAACTGGAACTTGGGGCTTGATGCCAAGCCCACAGCAGTCCAGCTATGCTGCGCTGGCCGCAGAGGTGTTCGGGAACACCAGACTCCCCAGATCCTGCTGTTCCCGTTGAACGCAGAAAAAAGGAATTGTTTGGGGCATAACACAACCAGGCATGAGGGTGGTGAATTTTTTCATCAGGGGTTTGTGTTACAGAGTTTTGAATTTTTTAATCAGAGGTTGTGTTACGGTTCCAAATTTAATGTCACATTTCTTAGGAAGGCTTCCGGAAAGTCAACCTAAATATATATGTATTTTCTGTTTAATGCTGGCTTTTCACCCACGCATGCCCTCATCCTCAGCACATGCTAATTTAGTCCTATTTCACTGTAGGAGCCCAGCAGATGCTAAAAGATAGAAGTCCCAACCACGATTTACAAGAGAAAGTGAAAGGAAATAAAAACGTCCCCTTAGATCAATCCATTTGCGTGGCTCTGACCTATTTTCTGGTTTCTAGGCCAGGCTCCTTGCGCCCTGGATCCGGCCATGACTGTTGGCTCTCAGGATCCAAGCTCCACGGCGGAAGTCAACACCTCCCAGCCCCACATCTTTTCCCTCCTGTGAATGACATTCCCCAACTCAAGAGTATGAGTGTTCCCTTGAGAGAAGCAGAGTAAGTTCCAGAGGAAAAGTAACAGCATAAATCTGTAACCATCTATACGTTGTATCTGCCTTGGCTTTGAATCTTTTCCAGAAAACTCCAAATAGGGACTCTTGTGGAATGTTGATGCCTGCACATAATAGAGTTCATTCCCCTCTGTCAGGAAAACTCCAGAAGGGAGTGAAGTTCAGGAATGGAGGGGTCCTCCCGAAGGAAGAGGCCCAGCAGGGCATCAGGTCACACATAAAATGATGGTAAAGTAAGCGTGTACTTATGGAGCTCGGAAGCTGAGGGAGGTACTTGGGTGCATAAAACAACAAAGTGGGTCGCACGAGGCCTGACCGCCTCCAGGAACGACCCAAAGCCCCTAGGACCTGAAAGCAGCCCCTTCCCTAGGATTATGGACCGACAACAGTGCCGTCTGCACTCACTGAGACGCACCTCTTCCCCAGCTCTAAGACGCATGCCTTTCCAGCTCGCCCCGAGTTAGTACAGGCAGCGTATACATGTTACTCGAGACTGTCCTCACTCCACCCCATGGCACACCGTTGCCCCGACGGTGGGTTAGGTGCACTCTGGATTAACACAACCCCGTGGAACACCTTCTCTCTGGCTCTCGCTCCCAGTGCTTCCTTGCTTGGGCAAGTTATATGCACTGCTGGGCCTCAAGTGTCCTCATCTGCAAGACTGGACAATAATAGAGCATCCTTATAAGCACCACTGGGAAGATTCGCCGAGATAATTCCTATAAAGCGCTTATTACAGTGCCAGGTGCACTCTCAGCCCTTATAATAAATAAGGTTGATATCACTACTGTTATTTTTCAAATTACTTAAGCTCTGGGATTAGGGATGGAAAGGAACATCTACTAAACCTACCCATTTCCTTCCTTATAACCATTCTCCACATCTGCCCTGCAAGCCCCAAACAGGAACTCCTGGCTTGACAGTAACGGAACTGCAATGTATAGAAATTGTGGCACAGGAAGGACACTGAGCACGCACTGGGCCTGCTTCTTTCTTAAGGATGCTTAAACTTTACGTCACTTACCCAAGGCCTGGATTCACACCACAAGCCCATGTCCTTTCCACAAAACTGTATCTGTTTACTGGATCTCTTTGCCCATCAGGGTGCCGATATAAAAAGAAAATCAAGGCCCCACATTTTTTATCATGTCTGCCAACACCCTGGGTGAGGACCAGGAAAGGAAGGAAAACTCCGATGAAATGGGTGGTAGACACCTCCCTCATTCCCTGAAGGACTCGCTTACTTGTATCTCTATCCCCATGACAGTCGACACAGCAGAAAAAAATACTCGCCTGGTGGTCAAAACAGGTGCGTTACTTCATCTGTAAAATGGAGATGTTTATACTCGCCCCGTCTTCCTCGGAGGCAATTTAAAAACCACACGTGAAAATCCTTTGGAAGATATGGAGCGGTGCCCAATATTTGGCACAGTCATCATCTTTCTTCCTTGAGCCCAAGTTTTATCTCCTCACCTCTGATTGGCAGGCGTAACACCATGGGTTTGGTCGGTGATGCAGATGGCATTCCAGCTCCATGGTTCCCTACCTTGGACATGCATCAGAAACACCTGGGGGATTTGTTACGCCACGGGTTGTTGGGCCCACCCGTGTTTCTCATTCACCTGGGCTGGGGGTGGGGCCTGACGAGGTGCATTTTTAACCATCTCCCAGGGGATACCAATACTGCTGGTCTGGGACCACGCGGAGAACTGTTGCTCTGGCTTGGACAGCAACTTCTCGGAACAGAGAACCCACTCAGAATACAGGGAGATATTCCCCAATAAGAAGGAAAATTTCCAGGGCCTAAAATCTCCGCACCCACCTTTTCCCAAAGAACATTTCAGATGCAGTGACAAACTGTACTGGGTAAATCATGCAATGCCGGCACACGAGAATTCACCTGTTTGATGAAAAAGTCACACAGAAGCAGCTGCCTGCTACCGGCCTGCACCAGATACCTCACAAAAGTCAGGACTGGCTCTATTCATCTTCCTCTTCCCTCTCACACCTGCAGTCTAAAATGTCCTGGGGCTGTCACTGAAACCGTGACTTCTGATGGCGAGGCATCCAGGCATCAGGCGTCACTTTTTCCTCATTGGCGTCCTGCTGAGCACACCAGTCCAGATGTCTTACTGGAACCAGGCCCATGGAAGAATGTAAACCAAATACGAGAAAAGTAAAATGGTCTTTAAAATTCTTGCCATGCTCTTGCACCTTCTGGCTGCTGCTGCTGAGAGTATGATTTTGGTGTTCGAACCTGGAGGCTTTCCTTGAGTGCCCATGACTTGTGACCAATACCCTCATCACCTTCCTTACTAGGAGACGCAGGCAGCTGGCAGGGGACGGACAGGGAGCAGTGGGCTCGCACAGGGCTGAATCCTTCCTTAGAACAGGTGCTTAATTTTGATTTCATTTTTCTCTTCAGAGAGGAAATGGAAAAGTGACGAGGCAGGAGAGAAAAATTCCCTCTATAAACAAATGCTTCTGACAGCACTCATTCTGGCTGCTGAGACATTTTACTGTTTCTCCTTAAACTCCATGGATTTTGTTGAAAGTTCAAGGAGATGGTTATACTTGAGGGAGTGGGGCGAAGGACCAAGAGAGTGTGGAGAGGAAAATACTTCTTAGAGGAAGCAGACCTGAGTCTGAGGCGAGGTCTGGAGACAGCCGGCTGCGGCGTGGGCAGCCACGTGGCAAAAGGGGCTGCCCTTCCGCCAACGAGGACATGGCTGCTTTCTCTGCCCCGCTTTCGGGCTCCCCCCATAAATAACCCAGGCAAACACCCTGTGCACTGGGTTTTGCTCTCCTCCCCCCACCCCGCCCCTTTCTAAGTCTCATTAAAAGCCGATATTGTTCGGCCTCAAGATGGAGAGCTCAGCATGGATTTTACTGAACGTTAAATCAACCAGCAAGCGTAGCCAGCAAACTCTGTGGCACTTTAACTTTAAATAATGCAATAATTATTGAATTTCCTTTTTATAACTGAAGTGCTGGAATGTAAACAATGGGGCTGTAATTGCAGGAAGGGGGGATCAATAGAGGCAATCGTTTTCAGCCATGTTAATTGTAAATACAATTGCTCCAAGATGTCAGCCTTGTTCTTCTTGCTCCCAGAATCATCCTAACGGATGACAGAGTCCAACTTTCCCATTACAGCTGTTCGTTCCTTTAAGAGGTTCTCAATCAGATCTGATCAATCTGTCAAGGTAATGCATGGAGTAAGTAAGACTCTTCCAAACACAGGCTCCCAATCAATAGCCTGGACCAGCTTAATGAGGTGGGGCTAAGGCCCAGAGGGAGGTAACAGCCCCCAGCTTGTGCCTGGGTTTGGCAGCCGGGCTTCCTCGCATGGCCCTGATAAACAGACCAGCCCTTAATGAGGACATTAGTTATGCACGCTTCAGCAAGCAGCAAGGCACCCGTCCCTTGGGACAGATGGACAGAAAATAAAATAGATTAACAGAAAACAATATGGTGCCAAATTAGGTCTAACTGAAGACTTTTCCCTCCTTCTCCTGCTTTCCTTAATTGTCCAGCAGAGTGGAAGACATCAATTAATCATTCCAATGGGCAGGAGCTCAAAGACCAGAGCATCATGGGCCGGAGGGTCTCTGGGTGTCTGCTGGCTTCCCGAGGGCTGTCACTTAACAGGAGCGCCTTCACAACAGGGGGTGGGGATCTCTCAAAGACAGGCCTCAGTACCAGCCAGGACAAGAGAATGAAGACAAGGCTGAGTCTTGACATCCGACAGCCACACTGGGGGACCGGGGACCAGCGACGGATGAGAACAAAACTGCCACTCCGCATGGCGGACGCCGGTTTCTGGGAATGGCCGCTCCCTCCCAAAGGGGTGGAAAGTCAAGAGTCTAGAATCCCGTTTCTCACAGCCAGCAGATCTGCCAGTCGCACGGGCCCTGCAGGAGTGTGGATTCTCACAGGCATAAGCTGGTGGGCTCCGTGGGCTTCTGGAGGGCCCGCTTCCCTCCCTCCGAGGCTGTTGTGCGTCTTCACATCTGTTCTTGCTGCGAAAGGTTGGCAAGCCCGGCCACTGTGGAAGTCCTTGAGAAAGGGCTACGCTAAAGGCAAGTTCCTCAAGAATAACGGCCCCTTTTCCCGGGGGCCGCATGACTTAGAGCAGGGCTCTCCGAGAGTGGCCCCTGGACCGACAGCCGCAGCACTCCCAGGAACCCCTGCAGACCCCGTCCGGAGCTACAGGGACTCTAGGGCAGAGACCAGCGATCTGGGTTTTAACAAGCTCTCCAAGCAACTCTGATATATGCCCATGTGATGACCGCTGTGTGAGAAGGTACGTTGGCAAGCTGGTCCTTTCTGGATCAGAAACAGTTCAGAAATGTCTAGAAACCTTGATATTTCACTGAGGCTCAGATCAAAGCCCACCATCCACCTGCTCCAGAAGGCAAGGCCTCGGGAACAAGGGAACCAAAGGATTGAGGCCTGTACAAAAACTCCACACTACTAGCTGGGAAAGCTCAGGCCACACCACTGAATTTTAGAAGTTAATAGTCTTATATTGAGAGACTAGCTGGCTCTTTTCGGAGGCGTCAAGATGAACAGAGGAAAAGAAAATAAATATACATCAGATTTCTCCCTGGTGCGACAGCCCTGATCTCAGGCCACTCCTTCTCCACAACTCTCCACAGCGCCTCCTCTCCCTCCTCTGGGCCCAAGCCCACCCAGAGCAGTTTCCATACATGTCACGCCATGCGTGTCTGCCGACCACGAACAGCATCTCACAGACTGGGAGACCAAACTGTCTCTTTCTACCTCAGTGCTCGGCACAGCTCCTGGTCCATACTTAAGCATACTTAAGTATCCATACAGATACTTAAGAATTGCTGATCAGCCAGTGTGGTTCAGTTAGTTGGGTGTCTACCCACAGAGCGAAAGGTCACTGGTTCAGTTCCTGGTCAGGGCACATGCCTGACCAGGACACGTACAAGAAGGCAAGAGATTCATGTTTCTGTCTCACATCGACGTTTCTCTCTCCCTCCCTTCCCCTCTCTCTAAAAATAAATAAAAAGTCTTATTAAAAACTGCTGGCCGAAAGCCTAAAGAAACGGTGAGAATCCTGTGATGCTCCATGGTTGCTCTGGGTCTTTAACTTGCTGTTCAACACTTATCTAATCCAGTCTAAACTCCCTTCCTCCAGGTGGGAGTCCAACCGTCCACTCCATTCCACACTCCACACAAAACCAGACTCCTGGCAGCTCCCGCCTTGTCCACAACCCCAACCTTTGTGATCCCGGGTGTCTTCTGCAAGGAAACCCTGCTGCACACCTGCTGAACACTCTCAGGGCAGATTCGTGGCACCTCCACCTCCATGTCTTCCCCGTCGCACATGCACCAGAGCTCTGTCCCCTCACCTCTGGCGCCCCACAGCACTGGTGATCCCCCACCACGCCCACCCAAAATCACTCTTTCGAGCATACGCTTCACGTGACTTCCACTTGGGGCTCTGCATTCCTTGACGACTGAGATAGAAATTTAGAATTGAGAGAATAAACATGTGTGCTAATATTTATTGCTTGTTTATAAATAAAATTCCATGGCAGGATGTAATTACCACAAATAGCTGTACTTAGTGACTTAATTTTTTAAGTATATGGGCTCCCAACAGCACTTCTCCTTCCTCCTCTGAATCCAACAAAATACCCTCCCAGCCAGAGGAGAACGTGGCCGGTCACTGTCATTCTAGATGTATTTACATAGGTTTAATATAGCCGTGCTATTCTACAAGAGCTCTTTTACTATTAAACTGACACACTTAAATGGCCACACTTGGGTACACTGAGAAACATCCAGAACACACAGAAGATCACAGAAGACAGGGGCAGAGAACAAACGCCACAGATGCCTCTCGTGGGGAACTCACTGGAGCCGTCAGAACAGCGAGGGCGAGTCCCCAGCATCTACCACTCCTTTGCAGACAGAAACAATTTAGCACGTATTTGAGTTCTAAATGTGAAATGTTACGAGAGCCAATGGGGTGGTGGTGAGACGGCGCCCAGACAGGTGCCAGGTGGCGGCTGAACAGGCACTCACGGCACACAGGCTAGGCAGCTGGATGGCCTCAGACTTGAGCAATGAAGGGGAGGACTTCTTCTCACACACAGGCCCCTTTATCTTCTTCCCAAACTTTCTGTCCTCCTATAAGACTGAAGCTGCTAGAGAACTGCCGCTGTCCAGAGCTGGTTACATCGCTCACTTTCGTCAGTTTTCAAACTCGGGGATCTGTGAACAAGGGACCGTGACCCACGTGGGCTCAGAAGTTGAATGCTTAGCTGTGTCACTTTCTCTCTCCAGTTTATGCCCAAACCCCAGGCCCCCAGCCCTCTGCCTGGCTGGCTAGCCCCTCCCCAGGGACTTCCAACCAACTTGGTTTGAAGATGCTGTCTCCCCACCATTCGGCTTTCTAGCTGCCAGTGAGATGTGGCTGCGTGGCCTGTCAGCGAGGGACTTTTTTCAAACGATTTTATTTTTTATTTATTTTTACAAAGAAGAGTAGGGATGAAGAGAGGGAAACATTCATGTGAGAGAGAAACATTGAATCAGTTGTCTCTCATATGTGCCCCAACCCAGAACCAAACTGACCGGGAATCGAACTGGTGACCTTTTGCTTCATGGGATGACACCCAACCAACTGAGCCACACCAGTCAGGGTTCAAACCTATTTTCAAGCAATAAAATACGGGGGGGGGGGGTTCATCAGCCAGTCCACATTGACCACGACACCCTCTCCTTCTCCCCAGCAAGTCCCTCCTGTTCCACCAGGGCCCAAGAACCAGCGATGAGAGAGATCTGTTGGGCCGATCTTCTGCCATGGTTCTCCGGCAGATCTGTTACAGAACCTGCTGGAGAACCACGAAGCATTTTCTTCGGTGAAATCCAAGTTCCAGAAAACTGCATCTAAAAAATGGGCAACTGGGAAAATGTCTTTGACCAAAATGGTGGGGTTTAGCGGCATCTGGGGAAAGGCAGCTATCAGCTAGAAGGAGGGTGACTAAGATCCTGCCAGCTCCAGGGCACCGGGATGCTCGCAACAGGCACCATGCATGTTAGTAGTTAAAATGTTACTGGTGCACAGTGACATCTGGGCACACACCTGCCTGGGGCTGCAGTATCAGATGCAGACAATCGCACACCACCACACCAAGTGGCAGGTGACGGCTTTTAGAATCTTTTTTGGAATCTCAAGTCCAGGAGCCTGCTCTGTATTAATACAGACTCTACATACATTTTTAATAGGTATTTTAAAGGCTTACATCTTAAAATACAAAATTTTCAATGACCTTTCCAAATTATTCTATAATAACATAAGGTCAAAGGAATCAACAGCCAGTCCCCTCTTGTGGAAACAGGTATTTTTATAGTGGTCCTTCTTCCAGCTTTGGATTCATTCATTCCTGTCTGTCTGTCCACGTTCCCACTTCCTGCTTCCTCACACAACAAAAGAAGGGATGTCTAAATCTTCTAACTCAACATTTTTTCCCATAATTCTCTGTACATGAGGAAGGTCGTCCACTCTAGCAGCTTATCACCACGACCCCCCTGCACCAGCCTTGTCTCCAGCCAGCCCTGGGCACCTCAGTGGTCTCATGGGGGGCGGGGGTCATGCCATGTCGTCCCATGTGGACTTCCAGTACAGGTGAGCCACATTCTATCCCCGCTTCCGATCACCCCGTCTCCACTCTAGAGCTGTCTGCAGTGATTGCTTCTCCTCTGAACTATCTGCACATCTTTCCCACCAACGCCCTGAGCGCTGGTTGTCAGCTTTGCAGACGTGGCATATTCCCCAACAAGACTGGGAGGTTCCTGAAGGCAGGAGTCCTGGGCTCCTCTCCTAGACACACAGTTGCTGGGTCGGCCCACAGCGAGAGCACAGGAGTGGGAGAGCACAGGAGTGGAGCCAGGAGCCACACAGACTGGGGTGGGGCCGGGGGGAGAGCCCGACACTAGGGTCTGCCCCAACTGAAAGACGGAGTAACACCAGCACGCAATGAGGGGCCACAAGCCTCTGGCAGGCAAATCAGCATGAACCTGCTTTGTAAATGGTCAAGCAAAATTTTTTAAAAATAAGGAATAATGTGATGAGAATCAGTTACAAGGGGCACCTGAAGACTCAGAAAGTCTTTGCCACCACCTGATTTCATTCGGGCCCTCAGTGAACACAGAGACGAATTAATTACTAGGTCGCCCATTCACTTACCTCGCTAATGGAATCACTGAGTTCTTTCTTAGGGGAAGAACCTGTTAGGAGGACTGGCTGGCCTCTGGGTGCCAGTCCGGCTTGCACCATCTGCATCCCCCAGTGCCAGCAAGACTCAAGAGATGACAAAACTGCCAGTGGGCTTTGTTATTATGTGACCTTCAGCCAGTCACCCTGGTTTCCCACGTCAGCGGCAAAGCCTTCAGGGCAATACTAAGAACCGACTTCGTGGCACATCGTGAGGAATGACGAGGGCGCACAGCTGATAATGATGGGAAGCACTCTGTCTTTGTAGAGAGCTATATTACTTAACATTTAGAATAATACCCACTGTTTCAGGTTGAGAAAGCATTCAGATTTGAGCTAAGCTGAAGGCTGAACATATCCACTAATGAGCAGTGTCCTTCTTGTGGAAACGTTGAAAGCTACTCAGTCTACTGAATCAAATGACCAGCAGTACATTAGTGAGAGCTGATGCAGGTTTAGTTACCATGAAACCAGGGTCACTGCATTCACCATCTAATTTCTTAAGATCACAGAAACACGCCAGAGCCAGCGGAGCCGACAACTGCAGTGTTAAGGACGGTTTGGGCAAAATGATCTCACTCCACAGTTTCCCCAGAATTCATAAAAATACAGCCTCTGATTAGAAATGCTTCCATCATCTAGCCAGGGGTGTCAAACTCATTTTCACCAGGGGCCACATCAGCCTCGCGGCTGCTTTCAAAGGGCTGAATGTAATTTTAGGGCTGTGTAAACGTAACTACTCCGTAACAGTTAAGCGAGAGCTTGGCACTGCCACCAGGTAGAAACAAGGCGCCGGGCCAGATAAAACAAGGTGGGGGGGGGGGCCCGGATTTGGCCTGCGGGCCTTGTGTTTGCCACCTGTGATCTAGACCAACAGTCGGCCCACTCTTTCTGTCAATATCCGATAGTAAATATTTGGGGTTTTGAGGGCCAGCCTGCTGCAACTGCTCTCTATACTGCCATCATTGCACAAAAGTGGGGTTGGACACTATGTAAAAGAACAGGCATGGCTGTGTTCTAATAAAACTTTATTTATAAAAACAAGTGACTGGATAGACTCTCCCCTTTGGCAGCATTACGCTCACACCCTATTTAAAAAAAACAACGACAACAACTTTGTGAAAAATAATTTGCCCAATCATTCAGAATATTGATGAAGAGGGAAGAAAGCACACATACACACTTCAAGTTTCTTCCAACTTGTCAAAACTAAGTAAGAGCCAGGCTCGCAAACTTTGTATACAAAGAAGCCGTTTCAAACTGAAGGTCAACAGTAATTCAAGCACCATTTACCTTGGAGTTACGAAATGACCCTAAAACAATTAGGCTTCACCCCTTGTATTCTTGCTTTTGAATGTAAGAACTTGCATTGTGATTTTTTTCAGTCCACAGTGAATAACACCACATCAGTAGGAATGAAGGTTATACATTTATTCAGAAGTAAACAGTACCTGTAAGTTGATTCAACTTTTAACTAACCCAATGATGGAATTACCAACAACAAAAATGTAGGCTTCTTCAGTGAAACAAACAGGGGACACGTTAGGTTGCTACTACCGCCCCTGCCCGTCTTCCTGCACGCCATGCTCTTACTTCCTCAGCAGCTCTTAAAAAGGGAATGCTAGCAATGAGCTTGACATCCAACAGTGAATGGTCAGGATGTCTGGGTTTAGAAAAATAGAACATTCACACCTTCTCTCAAGAACACCACTGGTGAGTATCCAGCCCCACAGACACCAGTGGACAGAGCAGCCAGATTCTAGTGGACTGGATGCTAGTGGACAGAGAGGTAAGCCACAGATAGCAAACTGGCCCAACTGTGCAGGCTGCAGGTCTGAGCTGTGTAACTCTTGGAGTTTTAAAAAGTGCCTAATTAATAATTAACACTAAAATCTGAGACTTTCTCAGGCAACTGAGATTTTTCTAACCACTTTTTTTTTTAAGGGGGATATATCTGGCTGTCCTGGCTCCACATTCCCTCATGTCCACAGGCATCTTGGGGAGATGGGGCAGGTGCTCCCCAGCCCAGCACTAGTACCACGTATGGTACCCCCCACTACCCCTGTGGGCACGTGGGTCTGTCCCTGCTGGGTTGTGCCGTGTGTAAGAGAATGTGGCACGTGGCTGGGAGCCCTGAGAGCCAACCCCGGGTCTTCTAGTTCTGGTTCAGTGTTAGTCACGCCACGCTGTGCCACACTGTGAATAACCCAGCACAAAGCTCCCCTGAAAAACGCCACCTCTGTTTGAGTGGCGCACCACAAACAGGAGTGAAAAAAATGGGCTCCACCAGGCTCAGGCGATAAAGGAGTTCAGGATGAACATGGCTTCATAAGGGAAGCCAACTCAATTCTGCCACAGGAGTTAATATTTGTTAATTGGTAGAAAAAGGTAAAATTAATGAGGACATTAACATAGCTATTTAAAAACAGCTTCATGTTTCTCCCTTTGTAGCACATGGAACTATCAGGAAGTAATTGAGGGAAAAGGACACTGTCAATTCTCAATTATCTGCATGAATGAAGCGCTCAGTGACACGGATAATCCAAGTCATTTACATTTGGATTTAGAAAGTAACATCTTTTTCCTTCGGAAACCTTACCTTCCTAATTACGGCTTGCCGAACGGGATGGTGCAATCAGTTTACCTTCCCTGCCAGAGAGGAGAGCGGCGGGGAGGGTGTGGGAACTACAGGAGGTTCCAGACCTGCCCCAGATAACCCACAGCAGACAGAGGGAGACTGGCAGCGGCTGTCCAACGTGATACCCGTGGGCCACCTGTGGCTATTTAAATTTAAATCCATTTAAATAATATTAAAAGTTCAGCTTCTCAGTCCCACTAGCGACATCTCAAGTGGTCAGTAGCCAACAGTGGCCAGTAGCCACTGCGTTGGACAGAGCGGATACAGAAGGTTTTCTTCATCATAGAAAGCACTGAATTCTAGATCAATGAAAATCTCCAGTTTCCTGGATTGAGTAGGAAGCTGGGGGCTGGAGGGGGAGCACAAAAATCCAGGAGATGCTATGCTGCCACTTCTTCAGAAACAAAAGGGAAATGCAGCTCCTGACTCTCTCAGCCAGTTTAATTTCAAGCCTGGTAATGGAGACCCTGTCTAGGGAATAACATAAAAAAAATAAGCATTCCATTCTAAGTAAAATGAGCCTTTTTAATTAACAAAGCAGAAAATGAGTGGATAAAAGGTGAGGCAGGAGAGCTGGATTTTAAGCAAACATTTGCCAAGGGTACCTGCACCTAGTGGGGCCGCGCAGCATGGGCGCCGGCTGGAAGGGAGATGCGAGCCTGTGGGGCCACCCAGGGAGGTGCCTGCTCAGGTGCCACGGGGAGCAGTGTCAGGCCCCGCGTCACTTCACATCCTCATTAATTATCTTGAAAGGAGAGGCTTAGTAAACAGCAAGTTAATTAAATTCTCAGATGATGCTAATTTGGGAGGCTTTAGAAAGACTGGCAAGGGCAGAGGCAATATAAATGGGAGCTGGATGGGTTAGAGGTATGAGTGGAAAATAAAATTAAGCACTGGCTAAACAAACACCACTTTACATAAGTCTCACGGAAGAGCCAAAATGTGACCGAAAAGGAATTTATTTGGAAAACTGTTGTGTTAAAGTGGAAAGGTTTGCAACGTCTGAGGCATATAATCAGAATGGGAGGGTTTTTTTTTTTTTAAGCCTTTTAAAGGTTGTTAATAAAAAATGTTTACGAGCACTCAGAAAAAGGGCTAGAAGGAACACCAAATATTAACAGTCGCTGCCCTTGAGAGGCGTAATCACAGAGAGCAGGAGGCAGGGGTGGAGTTCCCACTTATTCCTGTTCTTCTAAAGTGATGAAACAGGTTTTTGAACAAGCATGTATTGGGGAGGGGGGGGTTGTTTGGTTTGGAATAATTTCACATGTACAGAAGAGCAGCAAAGACTGTGCTAAGTCTTCATATGCCCTTCACTCAACTTCCCCTAATATTGACATCTCACGTGTTAACATCTGGCACACTTGTCAAAACCAAGGAAGTGACATTGGTACAATGCTCTTCCTAATGAACAGACTTTATTCCGATTTCATCTGTTTTTCCACTCTTGTCCTCTTTCTGTTCCAGGATCCAAACAGGATCCCATGCTGCACCGAGCTGTTACGTCCCCTAATCGGTGACAGTTCCTTCAAATTTTCTCATCGTTTGTGACCCTGACACTTAGGAAGACTGCTGGTTGGGTGTCCATAAGGCATCCCTCAGCTTGAGCTTACCGGATGTTTTCTCACAACTAGACTGAGGTTATGGAGTTTTCTGAAAGTACCCCGCCCATGGTGTCGAATCAGGGGTACACGAGGTCGACAGGACAGAGGTGGTGCCTGCCAGGCTCCCGCTGGCAGGTTTATTCTTTGTCCTTTTTCCATAATTTATTCATTAGAAGTGAGTCACTAAGTTCAGCCCACAGTCAAGGGGTGGGGAATAAAGCTCCACCTTCTGGTTATTCTGTTGTTAAGGAAAGTTAAAATACCTGGTAAAAGAGATGAACTTCTCTTCGTGCGAATGGCGGCATCTAATGAAAACGTCTATCTGGAAAGTTGGAGAGATTCTTCTTGCTGGCTTTGTTTCGAACACTTGGATTCTCCACAACATAGAGGAGTAAGTCACACAGCTGCAGAGCCCTCGCTACGTGCCAGGCAGGGCCTGCACACTTACATGTATTAACTCACTTAATCCTCATGCTGTTGCAACATTACAAGGATCAACTTCAAACTTACAGATGGAAAAACATGGCACGGAGAGGCTAAGTCACCTGCTCAAGGCAACAGAGTAAGAGCCAGGGGCGGGATTCAAACTCAGGCCGCCAGGCACCACCAACCACGCTGTCTGGGGGGCTGTCATCCTGAGCCCTGACATATAACTCTAGCACTTCACGACGATCAAGTGGAGCAGCAAAACATAATGCAGAATGTAGAGCGACCTGGGGCAGGAAGTCAAAGAGGCACATGGGACGGAGGCTTCTCTGGAGAGAAGCACACCCACTGTGGCAGTTGCTTGTGGTCAGGGCTGCAGGTCTAAGGACACCCAACCCCACAGAGGATGGGCCTTGACTATCGAACAGTGTGGCAAGGAATACGGACACCTGAGCTGGTCAAAGGCAATCTCTATCAACAGGTAGAGACGATGCTCAAAATCCAGGGGACGTGATGCCCACTGATATCCCAGCCCCTGTCTGTCCCGGGAGCAGCCTGGAATTGCCTCCCCCTGTAACATTGACTTTTCCTACTATTCTGAGAGTTCCCAGGGGCAGAGACAGCAAGGAAGCACAGAGGTCAGGGCTGGAGCAAGTCTCTGGCTGTGGGGAGAGAGGATGCCAAGGCAGAAATAGACCAGCAGCCCAGACAGAGCAAGGGAGCTTTGGCCTGTGACTCCCAGACCTACCACCTGCAGATATCCGAATGTGTGCCTGCTGAATAACCCTAATTGCCGTTACATAGTTGGTATTTTGACACCAAAAAGAAACGAGGAAATGAGCTGCTTCTAGAAAAACAAGAAAGAAACTAGGAAAAGTTTGGATAAGAACTGCCTTCCCTCAAGTAACCCATATTATTTAATCCCCACCCTGATCTTTTACCAATATCCTTTGCCACAGAAAAAAAATGACAGGAGTGAGCCTGAAGCGACGAATGCCCCCTTCCTGGGTGCACACACCACTCTGTCTCATCCAAACAGTTGGCATTCAATTCTATCCACTTAACCCTGACTTGTATTGTTCTCCAATTGTTTCAACTACAAAGACAGGCCTTTAAAACGGCACTAATGGAGAACCACATCACACAACTTCTAACACTGCGCCGATCCCATCTCACGAGTGGGCACAGAGCAGATCTCCCGTGAACCCGGGGATACACAGCACACGAGAGCAGGAGGGAGGGAGGGAGGGCCCTTGGTGCTCTCCTCAGTGTGAGTTTCCCAGGTCAGCACGGTCCGCCTCGGTTTACACACATCCATCGAGCCAGGTCGCGAGACGAAAACAGAAAGGCCTCCTCTCAAGAGACTGTCTCAGCGTGGATTTTAATAACATACACAGTATATAGTCATTTATTAAATGCAGAGGAAAGTGGGTAACAGCAGCTGTTACCAGAGTGCTTACTATGCGCCCGGCACAGTTCTGTGAAGGGCTGTTTCTAAAACAAAGCAGATAACAGTACCACATGATGCCGCCTCATCCAGAAAAAACAAAATAGCATTCGAGGGGGGAACATTTCCTGATTTTTAATGGCCCCAGAACCTGAAAGTTATGGACTGAAGCACTGTATGTGGGGAAAAAAATCTAAAATCCTGTAAGCATGTGTTTTTAAGAACTTAGAAAAGCAATTTATGTTTACTAGAAGTAAACATAAATTCACCTAGTACAAAACAAGAGACTTTTTTCTTTCCTTAACTCTCCCCTTCCTCCCCTCCCCTCCAAATAATGTCACTACTGCTGTTAGTACTACTAATATTGAACTGGTAGATCAGGGGACTATTAGAGAGGACCTATTGACATTTGATTTTGTCTCTCATAATGTCCTCAAGAACAATCTACCAAGAAGAGGATCTGATTCTGATACAATAAAGTGTCTTTGTACTTAAAAATTTGGGCCCAAAGAACACTGACCACGAACCGAAGTCACCTGAGGGAAAGTGTCTGGGGTAGAACATAACAACCTAATTGCACCTCTCTTGCCCAACATTTCTAGTGAGAACAGAGACAGGAGTCGTCCCTACCAACGCGAAAAAAAAAAAGAAAAGAAAAGAAAAGAAAAAAATGTCTAAAAGCCACAGACAGAAATAAATGGGTAAAATTAAAATCATTTTTAAAAGATAAATGATAAGAAGTGTTATACTTAAAACCGGGGCAGTACGAAACTAAAATAATTTAAGCACTTCTGTGCGGGGTCGAGGCAAATGAACAAAACAAGAGCGCGTCCAGGACCAGATCCAAACGGTGTGCGGCACGGAGGCCCCGCTCAGCGGTGCGGGAAGGACGGGTGGACCGCTTAGAAAACGGGGCTCGGACAGACAACTGATTGAGAAGAACACAACCAGAGGGAGACCCCTGCCTCACAACTTACACCAAAATAAACTCCAGATGGATTCTGTAGTGTCAGAACATGAAGCCGTAAAGAACTAAGAGAGGTTATAAAGGAGCATGACCGTGGCAAGAGAAAGGGACTTTTAAGCTTAACCAAGGAGAAGGAAGCAAAAATGGAAAGATCTCACTATACAAAAATTTTAAACTTTGGAATCTCGAAATATCTTAAACTGTAAAAAATAACAATAAATTGGAGAGGGGAAGAAACTCTAACAGCAAGCAAATACAGTTTTGACATTTTCTATATCGTAAGAGCTCTGTTTAATTTGTTTAACTATACTACGTATTTATTCAAATTTTATTTGTAACAGTGAAAAACTGGAAACAATCTCAATGTCAAATGGAGAGGTAGCTAAATGAATTGTGGCACCTTCATACAGTGGTACACTGTGTCGCTATTAAAATTTGGGTGGTAGGAGAGTTATCAAAAAAATGAAACATTTTGAAGTTTTAGGGAGCCAGTTACAAAATATACCCAGTATCTTAAACTCTACAGAATAAGGGTTTCTTCTTCTCCACAACCTCTCCAACACGTGCCATTGCTTGACCAATGTCACCCCAATAAATAAAAATATAAAATAAATCCTACAGCGTAACAGTATCCCATTTTTACAGAAAAGGCTAGAGACAAAATGTTTAAAATTCAAACCATCTGTGGGTGGTGATATCAGGGACAATTTTCTTTTTTGTGTTTCTCTGCATTTCTAGAAGTTTTTTTAAAGAATAGTTAAATACTTTTCAATTCAAAAATAAAAATAAATGAAAAATATGTCAATATATATAAAGACTTTACTGTCATTTTTCCAGATATACATTTTTAAAACATTTTATTTATTTGTTTTCAGGGGTGGGGAAGAAAGGGGGAGAAACACCAAATGAGAGAGAAACATCTATCGGTTGCCTCTTGCACGCCCCCAGGGACCTGGCCTGCAACTCAGGCATGTGCCCTGGCCAGGAATTGAACCGGCAACCTTTCGGTTTGCGAGACAACGCTCAACCCACTGAGCTGCACCAGCCAAGGCCAGATGTTATACATTTGATAGGGCAGCCAGCTAACACACTGAGCAATGGAATAAACAGGATGAAGGAAAACATCAGTGAAGGTCAAGTCCTCGCCTCAGGTTTAGAGGGCACAGGGTCGAATTATCTGTTGCACGAAAACAAAGGTAACAACAAAACCCTGATCAGTTCAGGTAACCACAGGTTTCACAGGAGCCCAGGGTTCGATTTGGCTGCTTAATAAACAATAGAAAATTAGTGATTTGGTGCCTATCTCAAGGAAGGAGAAAGACTCCCTGTAACCAGCCAGTGAGGTCTCACCAAGAACACCACAGCCTATAAAGAGCATCGTTACCCAGGAGAAACATCAACTAGCAAATGTGCCAGAGGCAGGTGATGGGATGGTAAGGAGCACAGAAACCCCTTCATACGAAGAGTGAGTTTAAAACGCCGGAGATGTGACTCAGCTGAGTGTAGGAAGTGCATGCACAGAACAAGTGACAAAAAGGGGGGAGGGGGGCCGTTAGCTCAATAAACTCTGACACCTTCATTCCAGGGTGCACAGTGCAGCTGTTAAAAATCACGTGTTGGAAAAATATTTAGGGACATTTAAAAAAAAGTGCACATGGCAAAGTTTTTAAAAGCCAGTTATAAAATATGCACAGTTTCATTTAAATTATACAAAATAACACCACCACCACAAGGAAGACTGTGTTATGGGAGAGGAACAGGAAAGACTGGTCTCCCCTTGCAGGTAACAAAACAGAGAGTAACTCAACAGACAGGGCTCTAACATCAGAGGAGGCCCCGGACCCACTCATGCACAGGAAGGGGCAATGGTCGGAGAACTCGATGTCACTGTTTCCAGATAGAACACCTGTCGGCAATTCTTTCCCCAGGGTCACCATTTCCTCAATGGCCTTAAGGACAGGTGCATCAGGAGCTTGTTGAAACACAGATCCCTTCCACGTCCCCAGCCCCAATTCACAGAGCCAAACTCAAGGGCGGACCCCATGAATTTGTTCTTAACAGGGTTCACCAGACAACTCTGACGCACGATCAGGCTCAGGGACCCTTGGGAAGGGGATATCTTTAACAAAATTTAAGAAATTATATCTGGTTTTATTTTTTTAGACAAAATGGAAAGGGACGAATACACATCACCAAATTCTATCACCAAGGTGAACATTTTGGGCCAATACCCATTTTGACATCTCTACACATACAATATATCACAATTTTACATAAATAAAGTATTCTATGCATGTAACATATTTATCCAATGTCGAGGCCATCTTCCTAACTAAAAAAACATATGCACCATCATTTTTAACAGACGCATAGCAATCCACAACAGAAGTATGATATAATGACTTTAAGTCCAAGTGGTCGGTTTACCAACTTAAAAACAGCTGAAATAAGCAATGCTGCGGTGCGGGGCCTTTCAGACGCAACACACAGAAGTCAAGCTGCCCCGTAAAGGAGTAAGCCCGCCTTCCATTTGGATAGAGGTCGGCGGAAAACTCACACTCAGCCATGTGTTCGCCACCAACAGGAGCCCCAGCCTCACGATTCCCTCGGAATCAGCAATCTAACCAACTTAAAACAAGCATTTAGGGCACAACTGCCAGTCTGTGTGTGATGTGCAGGGCGGTTTCCCCGAGTGGAAGGAAACAACTTTCTTAGGTCTTAAGGCGAACCCAACGAAAATCAGAGGGAGCATTCTTGCAGATGAGGTATTCTTCACTGTGGAAAACAGTGTGGAGGGGTCTCAAAAAACTAAAACTACAACTGCCTAATATCCCAGAGATTCCACTTCTGGGTATACATCCAAAGAAACTCTAATTTGAAAGAATATATGCATCCCTATGTTCATCACAGTGCCATTTACAATAGCCAAGCTATGGAAACAACTTTTTTATCCCATCATCAATAGACAGGTGGATAAAAAAGTTGTGGTACATTTACACAATAGAATACTACTTGGCTATAAAAAAGAATGAAATCTTATTATTTGAGACAGCATGGATGGACATAGGAGGTATTACGCTAAGTGAAATAAGTCAGTCAGAGAAGAACAAATACCATATGATTTGACTTACTTGTGGAATCTAAAGAATAAAATACATGAACAGACAAAACTGAAACAGACTCATGGACAGAGATCAGACTGATAGTTGCCAGAGGGGAGGACAGTTGGGGGCTGGGTATGAAAGATGCAGGGATTAGGAAGGACCGATTGATAGTTACAGAATAGTCACGGGAATATAAAGTAAAGAACAGGGAATGTAGTCAATAATATTGTATTAACTACTGTGGTGACAGGTGGGTACTAGAAACACCGGGGGGAACACTCTGTAAAGTACGTGATTGTCTAACCGTGATGCCGTCCGTACACCTGAAACTAAGACAAAATGATGTTGAAAATGAAACAAAATAAAATTTTGGCAGATAATGCCAATATATTCCCCCAGCCCACCCTATGCCCTCCAAAAAGAATGAGCCAGCATTCTTTTGCTTCTTAACCCTCCAGAGCCCAGTTCTGACTTTTAGATCCCGCTGTCCCCTTCTCCCATCACTGTGCTCAGAAAGCAGGCAGGTAACAAGGCAACAGGTCGACAAAACTTTTAGGACATGCAGCGTCTGGGAACCTGTACAACTTCTTCATAGAAATGACACTCGGTTACTTCCTCCCATGACTACATGGCCAAAGACGCATCCTGGTTTCCCCTCCTTTGAAAGGCATGGGGCACTGCTGGGGAGCAGGAGATAAGCAGGCTGTACCGGGAGACCATGAAGGTAGCAGAGAGGGACAGGGAACTTCGAGGGATCTGGTCTGCTCAGGTATGATGGCTCAAGAAAGGCCCTAGAAAACTAATTAGAGGGAAGCCCATGGTCATTTGGATTTGGGGTCTCCCCTTACTGCCTGATAAAGGCATCTGAACACCAACATGACAGCTGACGAGGCATGGTCTCCCTGCAATGCTTCTACGTGGCAAATGACCACTGAATGTGCAGAAAGAAGTCAAGGTGTCTTGAGGGAAAGGTTCAGGGCAGAGAGCAAAGGTGAGTAGTGCATTTGGCTCAGCTCCCCGGTTCTTGTGATGCTTGCTGGTTCCAGGCCTCCGGCCTTGTCCTGAGCAAGGAGAAGACAGGCCTTTGCCCGTTTCCAAGCAACCAGCACAAGCAGCAGGCAGAATCCCAGGCAAGGCCATCCAGGGAAAAATTAAAACAGCCACATGCACAGATGCAAAGCTAGAGCAGGTCCAGCTCCCAGCTGGGCGCACAGGTATGCAGAAGCCTCTGCCAGCCAGCCCCAAAGGTAAGCTCCAGTGGAAGGCCTTCTAGATATAGTATGGGGAGGTGGGCTCACCTCCTTCCCTCGCACGCAGCATTTTCAGGATATAGTCACATCTGTGCACTTACACCAAATGACAGGAACAGCAGGCTCCTTTCCACACTCCAGGGATGCAAAAACCAGAAAGCGCACACCCAGCTGTCCTCCTGAGAACTTCAGTCTCAGACAACGACAGCCAAGGCACTACCTCTGGACTGTTCTCTTGCACCCAAATTCTTCCCTCTGCCCACTCCAGTTTGCTATCACCCCCTGCTGAATGGGCTTTAGCTGCCCATCACCTCCCAACCACTCTGGTAGGACTGGGAGGCCCACCTGTTCCAGACAGATGACCTTCCCCTTGGCCACTGTCACCTGTTCCTTCTCTGGCAGTCTAAGTTCATCATTCTATTCAACCCACTATGCCAATGAACGCCCAGTGGGAGGCAGGACAATGGAGATGAGGACTTCTGCTCACCCTGCAGCACCGCTAGGGAAGGGCCAACATCTAGGCCTGCCTCAGAGTCACGTCAAGGAGATCCACCTGGCTGCCACCTTCCTCACAGGGGCTGGCGTAACGTGCATGCCAGGGAGCAGGGGTGTGGCCAAGCACCCTGCACGGTCTTTTGTACTGCCCTGTCCCTCCAGTGTGCTCCCATCACATGATTCCATCCCTAATGCCTCTGGGAGGCGAATGGCTCCATGTCACACAGGAGAAGACATTATGGTGCCATGACATTAAGGAACAGAAGACAGTCCCAACCCCCACTCTAGCTTCCTGCTCTGTCCGCACAAGGTTCCTCAGACAGAGTGTCAAGCCTGCATGTGGCAAAGTCACTACAAGGACTGATGAAATCAGTAGTAGCTAAGACACCAGGCCACGTAGAAAAATTTGAACAAATGTACATGTTGCATACATATGCATAAGCTGGCATCCATCGTATCTCCAACCATCCATGCAAGCAGATATCAAGGATACAAGATATATACATCCCTATGTATACATCCACACATAACTTAAGCCCTTGATCCATTCAAACTCCTCGCTTCATTTATAAAACCAGAGTGTGCGTTGATGACTCTCCAGGGTCCCGGGTTCTGCGGGCCAATTTAGTCTAGGCCGTCAGTCCTCGGGGCTGTTTTAAACACGCACTGAGAAGAAGCGCCAGCAGGCCCAGGAACCAAGACTCTTCTGCGGCTGGCAACATTGCTTCCCAGATCTCTGTCCTGACCTCATCCATCTCAGTCTCCTCTCCTCGGTAGCTGATGAAGTGGGAGCTGATGAAAAAGCTAAGGGCACCAGCACCACAAAAAAAAAAAACAAAACCCGCCGATACTCATTCAAAATCAACACAAACAGTTGCCTGTTTTTTGATCCCCCTTTGAATTGCCTCGTCCTTCCTGAAGTGCCTCCCTCCCAGGCCGGACCGTGCCTTCACACACTGCGTAACGCCTGCTTCACAACACCATTACTCATTAAGTGTCAAAATAGTAATTATCCCAGATGGCGAATTCACAAGTGGGTTAGTCATCCAGGCTAGCTTGCGCTTGCCCCGGGCACTAAAGTTCAGCCATCAAAATGTTCTAAAACAGACTGTTCTTTCTTTTGGTTATTTATTTTTCAACATCAAGAAGAGGCTCACATTTTCTTTTTTTGGAGTTGGTTTCAATAGGTTAAACCTCCTGGAAGCCACATAAAACAATTTCCACTTTGTAGTTCGTAACTAAAACTAGAATGACTTTAGATTTGACTGTGTTATACACAGTAGTTCCCCCTTATCCCCAGGGGCTACATTCCAAGACCCCTGCAGGTGCCTGAAGCTACAGATAGTACAGCTGACCCTCAAAGGACACAGATTTGAATGCTCGGGTCTACAGATACACAGATTTTTTTCCAATGAATATCTTAAATGTATTTTCTCTTCCTCATGCTTTTCTCAACACTTCCTTTTCTCCAGCTTAGTTTAAGAAGACTATGTAATATATGTATCATGTAAAATATGTGTTAATCGACTATGTTACTGTTATCGGTAAGGTTTCCGGTCAAAGTAGGCTATTAGTAGTTAATCGGGGGGGAGTCAGAGGCCACACACAGACTGTCACTATGCAGGGGACTGGTGCCCCTAACCACTGTGTTCTTCAGGGGTCAACTCTATATACTATGTTTTTTTCCTATGCATACATACCTATGATAAAATTTAACTCCCAAATTAGGCACACTAAGAGATTAACAATAACTAATTAAAGCAGAATAATTACAACAATATACCATAATAAAAGTTATATGAATGTGGTCTCTCATGAAATATCTGGAATTTTCCATTTAATATTTTGGGACTACGGATGTCTGTGGATACCTGTAACTGTGGAAAGCAAAACCCTGGGTGGGGGAGGGGGACTGTACTCTAACACACCTTTCCCCTCCAGTCCAGTGTGTCCTGATGACGCCATCTGGGGAGCAACACCACAGGAGCTTCCTAGGAATGTTTTAAGAAAAAAAAAACCAAACAAACCCTGCTTCCCTACAAGGATAGTTACTGATGGCAAAACTAAGGTGTAAGTAAGTATTTAGAGCCCAAAGGGTTCCCGACCAACACCTGCCTTATTCCTGATTCTGCTTCCACAAAGAAAACAAAATAGCTAACACCACTCATGGATTTCGGCAAAGGCTGTTTCAGGCCAGCCAAGGGGATGCCGCTTTAGTTCCGAAGTGGCGCCGGGCATTCTCAGCAGAGCGAGGGTGAAACGCAGCAGCCTATGGGCTGGGGCCAGAGGCGCAATGACAGCACCAGCCTGAAAAAGCCAACAGGCTGTTGAATGCCAAGCCTGCACTATTAATTTGCATATGACATTAATTTTGCTGTCAGTGTGTTAATGTGTGATTAATTCTGTCATGGGTTAGAGCAAGGAGAATTAGTTAATTGTCAGAAACCCTTCTCATTCACTCTCATTGCCCCCTCCCCTGCCTCCTCCTAACGTCCCCCCTTTTTTTTCGTCTTATTAAACTAACCCGCAGGGTTTTCTTACTCAGGGCACTTCCTTCCTATGGATTATTAATCCCATCTCCTCCTATCCTTTATACAAATGCATTTTCAGATCCTGGAAATGCAGATGGGTCAGACACCCCTGCCCGCCACTGCCTGCCCCCGCCACCCCACCAGCAAGTCTGAACTCTGCCCAGGCAGTAGCGGGGCTGGTTTGGGAAGGTCTCACAGCTGGGACACACAGGTCCCATTCATACCCGTGGTCCACTGCCAGTGCCAGTGATACCTGCATGCATTGTACAATCTGCTGTTTGTGTGCTATGCAAATAACCTGTGGGGCTGGCGCAAGCTGGAATGTGGAGTTAACACAAAGCCATGGCTGTGCCTCGGAAACAGGTCAGTCGGCTGCCCATCTGCCCTGCTGCCCACAGGCTGGCTGGCTTCTTCCTTCTGAACAAGCCTCGGCCACCATCAACGCAGCTCCAAGTTCAGCCAGGTCATTGTGAGTAAAATGCATTTTCAATCTGTTGATTATTCCATCAGCTAGCTAGTTGTTTCTTTTTACTGTATATACAAATAAAGTTCAATATAAAGAAACTCAAGGCCCCTGCCTCTATAAAGGACAAGGGAATTCCAGAGTTCCCGAGCGTCAGAAAATTTCAGCGGGTCGAAGCATGTTGCAGGTCACACTGAACAGCTCCCGACCATGGCAGCAACGCCGAGTCCACTTGCCGCTGGTGGAGAAAGGGGACTCTGACACTGACATTCCCAGCTGAGCTAAAATGCAGCCCAAACCTGTATCCATTTACCACATTCCTGTGTCTTTCCCTTGCCTCCCATTCCGGGGGTGTCGAACTCATTTTCACTGGGGGCCACATCAGCCTCAAGGTTCCCTTCAAAGGGCCGAATGTAACTTTACGACTGTATAAATGTAACTACTCTTTAACGAGGGGCAAGGAGCTCAGCCCCTTGAAAAGGAATTCACTGCAGTCGGCTAGAAACAAGGTGCCGGGCCGGATAAAACAAGGTGGAGGGCCAGATCCGGCCCACGGGCCTTGTGTTTGCCACCTGTGCCTTATACCCTAAGTTGCCCCCACCCTGTTTTTTGAGGAAATAAGATGAAGAAAAAGGAAGAAAGGAGCAAAAAGGAATTCACTGATCCCTTCACCTCCAACTCTCCAACCATCCAGAATCCTTTTCATTCATGGGGCCGAGAAACCAGGTGTCAGCCTGTGGCCTCCTCCTTCACTGACCAGTTGTCCAGGGGCTGGGATGTGTAGTAGACAAGGGTGGTCAGTGACCTTCTGGGAGACATGAATGAAATGAAAAGACCCACAGGCTGCTATCCCCCTCTCCTTAGCAACTTAACAGAACACATATCAATTTACTGAAAAGGCCCTAAATTTGTCTCTGAAAGCATGTGTCCAACGGTTAACTTACATTCACTACGACATGAGAGGAAGTAGGTGACCGAGACCAAGGTGCATGTTGCAAACAACATTTTATTATGATCGTTTTACAAAGCACAGGGCTCATTTTAAACCTTGGAAGTCACTGTTTGTTTTAATTTGGGAAAACATCAAGTGGAATTTTTTTTAATTAGCAAAGACTAATATTCTTTGGGGCCACGATTATTACTATATCCTGCCACTTTATTTCACAGACACTCTCACAGCTGAACTTTAACTGGAGATGCTGGAGAGGAACCAAATATAATTTCTCACGGCAACCAACTACACGGTGCTCCTGAAGAATATATTTCCTTTCTTCTCTCCATCAATCTACCTTTTTATTAAAACTTTTAAAAAATGAATTAAGATTGGACATCCATCCAAAACCTTTTTTTGAGCACTCGTGGAAGTTACCAGAGAGATCAGCGAGCTGGAATGGTCTCTGATCAAGAGGAGTTTGGGTCCCTCTTCCTCTTCAGATTACGTGTAGCCCTAATTGCTTTAATGTGGGCATTATTCACACATGAAACTGGAATTACTCAGCACGTGGGAAATAGGTCCCGACCACCCACGGCCACTGAAGATCCCATGACATTTTTGTAGGTCGGCCAAATTCCACCACAGACAGCAGGCCCGGCAGTTGCTGTGTTCGCAGGAGGGAAGATCGCTTGCCCCCTCTGTGCAAAGCAGAGACCAGCTTTCCTGCTGCTGGTCCATTCCCAGGGTCTGTCGATGACGTCACCCTGGCCAGCCTCCTGCTGGAGCACCCCATCCAGTCTCACGACGGCCACGTCCGACTCTGTTCAGCACTGACATGCTACATGTGCAGGGGCACCAAGGAGCCAGCTCCTCCAGGGCCAGTCGTTTTCAGGGCCAGTCTCAACGAAGGAGATTCAGAGCCAGAAAACAGGGGGTGTGCAGGACAGGAAGTGTGGGGCAGAGCCTGGCACAGGGGTTTCTCAACTGTCCTCACTGGCAAACTGCCTCTTTGAGTCTATTTCAAAATTTCCTCCCTTGAACTTTAGAATCTGAACACTCAGAATCTTCAGAGGCCCACTTTTTCTTTGTCTCCACACAAATAAGGAGTCTTCCTTTTTCCTCCGCCTAACAGTCCTTACTGTTTACCTTTCTCCTTTCTTCCTCAACTTCTCAATCTTTATCCATCAGTTCCTTTAAAGCCCTTCCTGAATCATTTTCCCACTCGGACGGCCACGCCCTTTCAGTGAAACACCTGCTCCAGGTAAGGCCCCCTTGACCCACTGGTTTGCTATGGGATCCAGAGTAAGTCAGTTCTTCTCCAGTGCTGGTTTGGGGGTGGGGGGTGGAGGGGAACACCATGCTTGACAGAGGAGAAACAGAACAGAGCTGCACAGTGACTGGGGAAATGCTTGGCCACCAGTGCATCCAATAAAAATATCCTGTGACCTGGTCCCAAAGGCGGTGGCCTTCCCGGTGGCCGGGAGGGGCTGGGAGGCAAAGAGCATGGTGATGGGGCTGGCAGCAGGCCCCCTCCGGAGCTGCCCAGGGTAACTGCGAAAGGCCTGCCACGCCAGGCACACTCCCAGCACTGTGCGCTCCCCGGCGCTCCCTCCCCACCAAAAACCCCGAGGCCTCCGCAGTGTACACTAACCACAAGCCTTTGAGTGGCTCATGTATTTACAAACTGAGGCATGTCGAAATCAAAGGGGATACCACATGACATAATTCGCATTAAAATGTCAACAGGCTGACAATTTATAGAGTCAGTCCACGGAAGGTGGGGAGGACTAAGACTTAGTAATTGTTTAATTCCTGCTGAAACCCACGGCTGCTGTGCCTTTGGGAAGCTGGATGAGCTGGGGGCCTCCAGCCTGCGCAGCGCCCCACAGGGCTGGCACGGCGCCAAGGCCAGGCAACAGGTTTAACTATTTAGGGTGCTGCATGTCCACAGAGGAGCAGGAAAGGGTGTAAGCGGAACATGGAAGGAGAGGGGTGGAAGGCACAAGATCGTGTTCCTCCACAAGTGTCCGTGGTTGACAGAATGGTTCGGGTTGGTCCCAAAAGGGACAGGTCTCCTTTGTTGTTCTCCTGGCACACCCTTTATTTCCGTGCGTCCAGAAGCTGGAGATTTGAATACATGCAAAAGGCCCACCCCGCCTTGGTTTCCTGGCCACCCTGAGGCAGTAGCCTGCTCCCCAAAAAAGCTCAAAGAAGGGGGCAGCAATATTTGCATCTCAATTCCTACAGCTTCCAACCTTGAGGGCCCCGCCTGTCCATAAAAGTAAGAGCAAAGTCATGACCCAAACCAGACCCCCCTTCATATTAAACGTCCCCTGGAAGTCTCTTCCACCTCTTCCACCACCCCTGGCAGTAGCACTGTTCCCACCCCACGTCACCTCAAATGCAAAGTCTTCATGCCTGTGTGCCCCACACCGAGGTGCGGTTCCTCTGGGGCTCCTGAAATTGGTTTCTCTAAGTTACGTGGGGAAGGGACTAGGGGCGCAGCGCTGGGGAATGAATCACAGGGTTTGAAAAAGCTGAGTGGAAGGTTCACCGAGGCCCTCGGCTGCACCCCAAGCTGAGCCAAGTTATAGTCTTTTTATCACGACACATGAAAGACACGTCACAAAAGGAGAAATAGTATTAATAAGACTATTTGGGAAAGCTGATGGATAATAATCATTACCTGCATTAGCCATGAAAAGCCATGTTCCGAAAAGGTGGCTTCGCTCTGTGGGACGTGCCCCCCAAGGACACCCAGGGCCACATGGGCTGGGGCAGGGCTCGCTGCACAGGCTCCCTGTCTGTGTATAAACAGTAACACCTCGTTCTCTCTTCTACCTCATTAACTGAAACACATTAAAACAAGTGTGCACTGGGAGCAGAAAATGAGACTGTTAAACCAAGCTGATATAATCCTCATCAGCTGTGGGAAATGAGACCGCATCAATTACGCTGAACCAACTGCAGTCGTGGGGATGCGCTGGGCGCCCAGACCCCTGACGTGAGAGGGAGAACAGAGGAAGAGGAACCTTTACGTACAAAAATGCACACATATAACATGCTTCATGCATACTCGCCTTACACACAGAGCTTCCTGCCCATTTCTTTACGTGTATATCACCCAAGGAAAGGAGTGGCATCTGATGAAAAATACTCTTGGAAGATGCTCCTGCCCATAAAATCTTTGCCCAGCTATACAGAATGGGAAGGATAAAAGAAAAATGAAAGTAAATGAATTATGGGTGATCTACTCTGATAGGTAGACTTTCTAAGTTCACAGTATCTTGAAGCCAACGAAAGTCCTAAGTCCTAACATCTAAAATGACCGGGACACAGGCTGACGCTATAAACAAGAACATCTCAAAAACTAAATGTCTAGGGAAACAGTAGCAATTCAAGCTATATAGTAACAACACGAAACTAGCATTTGTCTTTACCTGCCATTGCCAAACATGAACAGCACTTCAGAATAGACACATTTAGAAATACCCATAACACCTACAGGGAGAGAAAACAAAGATAATATCTGTAGGTTTCTAAAATAAGGAAGATTATGATTTTGCTGACAATAAATGACGGAATCATTACCAATATCAGAGTGTGTAAGAAATGCAAGAGACTTGAATACAACAGTTATAAAATGTAAAATTTCCCCCAAGGAGTAATAATTGTGGGACATAATAGTGTCCCACATCCTGGACATTAGAATATATCACATTTGAAAGTAATAATTACCACATGGGAGGTGAGTGTTGTCATGCAAAGCTTTCTTTTGCATTTCCTCATTTGTGTTCAAATTTGCAACCTTACTACATTATTGCCAGTGATTTGCATTCCATGTCATAGGTGTTTCCAGACATAAAGTGTGGACAGTTCCTCCCACACCTCGACACCGGCATGAAGCCGATGTTGCCACAGTCCCGTGCTCACAGCACCAGCTGAATACCCCGCTCCAACGGCAAAGAGCTGCTCTGCTTCTCAGGCCCGCTCTCCAGACTCGCCCGCACTGACAGAACCCCCAGGCAGACAATGAACCTGGTGAGAGTGTTCTGTTGTGCGTACCTTTGCACATCGTTTCAGATGTTAAGGATTATTTAGCAGTGTTCTTTCAAACCAAGGAGGGAGGCATCTCCTCCCACTTATTGACTCAGAGCTCATCGGAAATGCCGGGTTTAGCCTTTATTTCATTAAACAACAACAACAAAAAATCACCTTTCGAAAGAGGGGGGTAAGGAGAAAACATCCATAAGTTGACTTGTCAGGGAGAGTCACGTCCATGTACAAATAAGGGAAGAGGAGGAATGCATATATGCCTTTTGGAAAAAAAAATGTTTCACTGGAAGAAAAATTTTGAAATAAGTTTAAATTGATGGATAACAAAGGGTTGCCATGGAGACGCTTTTCCATACTGGACCGCAGGTGTTCCCTCCCGTGAGTGGAGACGGGGATGGGACAGCTACCAGCAAGGACCCAGATGTAAACACTGAAGGAAGACTCCTAAGGCAATGTGAGGTCATCCATGCCGGCAACACTGTGGTTTTCAGGAAAGGTGGATATGGCAGCTCTGCAGCGCCAGCTAATACTTCACTTGTGCTCAGAGGCTGTTCCCCCTTTACGATATTCTGTGGTATCGCCACGGTTACAAAATGTAAACAGACACAAATACAAAACACAAAGACACACAAAGCCAAAGGCATTCTGGTTTAATTGGAATGTAACTTCCATTTTTCAATCTCTGCCCTTCATGCTGTACAGTTCTGGACTATAACTCTGTGTTTGTTTAGAGGAAATATGCATTAGCGTTAGTCAGAAAAACATATATATGTGGGAATGAAACAGAAAGAGTATATAGTTCTGAGTGTGCTGTGCCCTCTGTATCAGTTTCCAGGACTAAATTCTTTCTTACGCCTCATTCGGTCACACAAGGGAAATACAGCTGTGCTGGTGTGCTTGGGGGAAGTCCGTTTTTTTTCCCCTTTAAAAAAATAATCAAATTCTGAAATCCCCAGGTTATACAGAACAATATTATAAAATGATGTTAATAAAATGTAACATAGTATTCCTGATAATAAACTTAATAAAGAGGAAAAAAATATTAAAGAAGCTAAAAAAATTATGTTAATGAAAGTAACTTCACTGATCATTCCTCTCACAACTCAAGACCTCTGAGGCACTTCTCAGACAAGGGGACAAACAAGTAGTAGCAAAAATAAGGCTAGACTTGGAGCCCTTTTTAAATTTTATTAGTACTTCGCTAGACCACTTCTTGCTCCATTACTTAGGGGAAGAGACAGAAGTATTCCTTTAAAAATCAGTCCTATGAATAAACACTGAATGCTTGAAGGGAATTTAGGGATCCCTCCCAGCCCCTCGCTTTTCAGACGGGACCGTGACTCACTGGCCCAGGTTATGTTATTTGCCCAAAGTCATTTCGCTGCCACATTTCATGTCACATTTCTCTTAAGGAGAATTCTTTCTCCCTCCTCCAACCCTAAAAAACCCACCAGCCTTTCTGTCCTCCAAACCGAAAGTGTGGTGTGGCAAGTTCAAAGCTAATGAAAACCAAATTATAGAATAACTTCCATTATGTGGTCTTCATAAGACAACAGACAATCTAATGCACAAACGTGGATTCTTAAAAAGTCGCGTTGTCTGTGCTTTCGTGCTGAGTGCACTGTAGGCGCATCCCAAGTATTATCTTATTTAACGTGCTCAACGGTCCCATTAGGCAGGTTGTTCATGCAGCCCTTTTTCCCGCTGCAGAAGACAGAGGAATTAAGTTCCCAAAGCCGCACAGCCGTGAAGGACAGCAGCTGGGATTCAAACCCAGGCAGCCTCACGCCAGGGAGCTGCTCCTTCTTTGAAGCCCAAAGAGCTACCAGAGTATCCCTCAAGGCACGCAGGCATCCTAGCTTGAAGTTGTCTAGTCCCTGGCACCTAGTGGGTGTCCAAAGCTTCTGGAATGACCGAGAGTCCATGGGACTCCCCCTGCCTCTCCTGCAGTGTTCGAGAGCAAGACTCAGCTGGGCAATGTTTCTGCTGCTGGTGAAATGTGCGCCCCTGTCTGTAAAAAACAGGAGTAACTCATCTGAGCCCTGTCTTCCCAGACACAGCAAGCAGAACGTCCCTATCAGTCTTTCCACGGCACGGCAGGGCAGAGGGGGACAGTGGAGTGGCGAAGAGCCCTCACATCAAACACGCAGTTTCTACGTGGTCGAGTTCAGAGTGGAAAGAACACCTAACCGTTAGGTCTCAGTATTTTGCCCCCACATTGTAGTATGAAAGTTTTCAGTCACAGAGAAGGGGGGGGTCATATAGGAGACACCTATATACCTACCACCCGACTGCCACAACTAACACTTTGCTGTATACCTATCCATCCTTTTATACACCTATCGGTGCAGCTTACATTTCGGATGCATTTCAAAATGTATTTTAGACATCAGTACACTGTACTCCCCAAATATTTCAGCAGGTATAGTATTAACTATGTTTATGGGTTTTTTTTATTATTTTAACAGATCATTAGAGCGGACCTCCTTACTAGCAAAACACTAAAAAGGCCCAGTTCCAGTGTGTTATTAGTATGAAATATTTAGTTCAGAAGTGATTTTCCTTGAAAAGTTACAGTAACCCACAAATGCATGAAAGGAAGCTCTTCTAAACCCCATGTAGAATTACAGCCTCCGGTTCAGCAAGGAGAATAAACGAACCTGCCTTTGTCCTTAGGCCAGTGAGCTGCTCACCTCTGTGGCCGCTCCCTCCTCAAAGCTTGCCCCAACTCCGGCTTCCCTCTCTGCCAGGGGTCTGTTCTGGTCTAACCACTGGGTGCGATTCCTCCCTCCCTCCACACTGGATAGCTCTTGTGTACAGATCTGACAGTTCTCAGTGAGTGAGCAGCTCCTCTTTGAATCGGGCATGGCAGTGTTTTCCAAAGTGCGGGCTGTGATCCATTAAAGCTGCGCTTCTCAACCTGGGGCTGCACATTAGAATCCACAGCAAGCGAAATCAGAACTGAGGGCTGGGCGGGGAATGCAGATTTTTCTTTTACAGCTCCCTGCGTTGGGAGTCACTGCATCAGTGGAATAAGAAATCAATGCTGTGAGTACTACACCCGCATTTGTGTGAAACAGCAGAAAGGGCAGGCTAGAAAGTACCAAAATGCAGCCATGCAGTAAGGATAAAATTATTTAGAAGAACTTTTGTGTCAATTATAAACACAAAATATGTATAGGTGCTGGGTCACCGGTGTTAAAATGCATCTCTTTCTGGATCACAGGCGACACGGTCTGTGAAGTCGAGGACCACAGTCCTAAGGACATGAGCACAGTGTCCTGTCACCGCAGGTGCTCAAGGATGTGTGGCTTGAACACGGGGCGGCGGGAGGAGAGCGGGACGCTGGAGGTCCACTCTCATGAAGAGTGTGCTCTGCCATCAGGAGCGTGGCTCTCCTGGGGACGAGCAGATCTGGGACGGTGAGCATCATTTGGACACAGACAGGGAGTTGGAGAGTGAACAGAGCAGGTTGTAAGGAAACGGAAGGAGTAGGCTCTTCGGGGCTGACCCCAATGTTGAAATTTCTCCACTTAAGACTCCATGTTGGGATATCAAATCCTACTGGCACTCTACCTAGCATCTGCGAGGTCCTGGGGAAGACACACGGATGAGAAGAAACAGATCCTGCTGTTGAGGTATTAGAAATGTGTGGAGGGGAAAGACCACTACAAAAATGGACTATTGTACTAAGTAAAAGGGGAAAAGTGTCATTAATTTCTCTACAACATCAATCTCTATGACTGTGGAGTACGAGGAGTTGGGATTTGGGTCAGTAGAGTTTTGGGATATGGAGCCAAGGCCAGTGCATGTGGGGATTGTCACGATACGTGGACGCGAGCTGCGCCATTATACCACGATGGGTTCCCAGTGGGCCAACACAGGAAGAAAGCTGCGCAAAACCAATGCTGGATGCCACAGCTACAAGCAGCTCTGGAAGGCTCGGGCCCACACGGGACATCCACTCGACTCGAACACATGAATGTGGGTGTTAAATTATGAAAAGCCAAGCATTCAGATAGAGCCACTATACCAGCTTCCATGGCTGGGGAAAAAATCATGGGCATACTCTGCTAGGACTTTTGTCATTCTGCAAGTATTTACTGGGCTGGAGTCAGACACTGTTCTAAACGCCAGGGATGCAGCCATTCAGAAGACAACCACAGTCCCTGATCTTCTGTGAGACCAATAAATAAATGAACAAACACGAAAAATGGATAACTGTCAACACAGAGAAGCAGGCTTGGGAGAAGTGATGCTGCAGCTATGTCAGAGTGGACAGCCAGGCAAAGCCTCCTGGAGGACCAGACATCTAATGAGAGATGATTGGCAGGTCAGAAAAGTGCATTCCAGGCAGCGGAACAGCACGTGCAAAAGTCCGGAGGCAGGCGCACGCTTGCCATGTTGAGGGAAGAGAAGGAAGGGCAGTGGGGTGAAGCACAGAGGGCAAAGGGGAGGGTGCTGCAGGACCAGGTGGGCAGGGTGGGTGGAGTCCAGGTCACAAAGAGGCTTGTAAGCCACAGGGACAGGTCTGGCTTTTATTTTACAGGGGATGGAAAGTCATTGCTAGGTCCTTGCAGGAGAGTGATATGACCTGATTTCCCTCTTCACAAAGTCATGGTTTGGAGAGCGCACGGTAAGGGACAAGAGTAGGAGCACGGAGAGAGTTCACACGGTGAGAGACAGTGGGGGGGATGGTGAAAACACGGTCTGAAGGTGGAGCCAGCAGGGCTCACTGATGGGGTGGCTACAGCTGGAAGAGTGGCTCACAAACAATTCCCTGCTCTTGGGCTTCGTAGGGCGAATGGTAGGCTGGCGGTGGCCCTGACCAGGAGGCAGGAGCCAGGGGAAAAAGGGGTTTGGGGGTTACAGTCATCAAGACTCCTCTCTAGACCACACTAAGTCCGAGCAAGCAATTACCAAACATTCAGACAGAAATGTCCAGTAAGGAGACGGACAAAGGGAGAGCTCAGGGCTGGAGATCCAGATTTGGGTGTCAGCAGAAGGCGGATGTTTAAAACCACTGGACTGAATGAGGCACTTAGGGAAAGTTATAAACAGAAAGAAGAAGGGACCCAGAACAAGCGCTGGGGACTCCAACATTTACTATAAAGTAAAAGAAGAGAAGCCAGCAAGGAGACCAAGGAGGAGGGCCAGAGAGGGCCCGGAGCGACTGGAAGATGGAGTTACAAGAGCCAGAGGGGGATGGAGAAGGAGAAAGGGTGGCGAAGGCTGCTGAGAGCACGTGGACTAGCACATGGCCAGTGGATTCAGTGACAAGGAGGCAACTGGGGATCCATCACATCAGGGGTGAAATGTGTTGTTTCTGGATCCAGTGATTAGGAGGGGACATGTTGAGTTCACTCCCACAGTTGGCTTGACTAAGGGAAGAGGCTGTTGGCAAAGAGAACTCAGTCAATGTGGCCTCAGGCAGGTGCCAGCCCCCCACCTCCAGGGACCAGTTGACATCTGGGAGCACAGGCTGCCAGCTTGAGGTCCAGGCCACGAGCAGCACCCCATAGCTGCTCCCAAGCCACCTGCAGAGAACAGTGCCTTTCATGTAGTCTGTTCCATTCCCACCACTGCCCGCTCCCCCTCCTGCTTCCTAACGCCCCTCCGCCACCTCCAAGGACCCTTTTCTGCCCCACACGGGAGTTGTTCAATGTCACTAACCAAATCATGCAGGTTCTATACTTTTTAACCGTCTTACAGCAAAATGGCACCTTTCAAACACTCGTCAGCTATTTCCATCACAAACCTGCTTTCAGAAAACACAACGAAGTGAAAGGGCAAACACTGGTGACCCTCTCCTGGTGTCTGCTTGTCATGTGCTGGATTCTCGAGTGACACCTTCAGTGGTCCAGGTAGCCCATATTCAGAAGAGGCCGACAAACCAGTTGGAGAAACAAACTGACACGTGACACAGACACCAGCTTGGTGCCACATGGTGTGACATGCACTTGGGACAACGATACCACCTGTGACTGCAGTGGTGGGAGACAGCTTTCTGGAACACCAGCAAGGTCTCACTAAAGCATAAAAGGGCTGAACAGGAAACACGCTAGTCCTTAAAGTCTAATCGGGATAAAAAAACGACGGACATTTTCAACAAGCCTAAAGCCTATCTCAGCAATGTGGGGTGTGTGCATCTAGATGACGAAGAAACGAGCACTCACAATGACATCTGTTGGATTAATTAGCTGTGTAACTGGTCTCCCTCCACCCTGGTGGAGGTGGGCTTTGTCGCTGCTGTCTCAGACTTCCCCAGGTGAGATTTCAGTCCAGATGCCACGCTCCAAGAGGAATAAAAGAACAGGCCAGGCAAAGGAAAAACGCGCGTGACATTGTTTGTGGGAGGCAGTGAGGATGCAGAAGGGGCACCGAGGGGGGGCTTTGGGGTCCTTCGGGACCTCGGGGGTCAGACAGGAAAAGTCATCCACAGGAGAATGACTCAAGAATTCGTCACCTCAAAACACACTCAGAGAAGCCCAAGTCTAAACTTCCGATAAACTCAAAGCACCAAAGGTTCACAGACATGAATAATCGCAGCAAGAGAAAGGAGATGGAGAGAGCAGGGTGCGGATTCGATGCTGGACAAGAAAGGACTGGACAAAGTACAGAATTCTGTCCCTGGAGAAACTGTTTGGTCTTCCTACACAGCAGCTGTGGCCATCATTAATGGGAACCCAATCTGAGCAAAAATGGAGTCAGATCCTAATCCGAGAACCAGAAAGCGAACAAACACACACACAGGCAGACGCCTCCAGCCAATCGCTCCCCACGGTGCTTCCTACACAGCTGGCTGCGGAGTCACACTCGCTGACTAATGTCTAGGACACGGAGGAAATCGCAGTCCTGGGACCCACGCCTCTCGGCCCGGCTGCCTGGAAGAGCCTGGGAATGCACTCCCCAAGCGCCCTTTATCTTTAAATGATTTTCGAAAAGGAGGGAGGTGGTGGCAGAAGGGAAATACAGAGAAACAGAAACACAGCAGATGTGGGAGGATGACGCTGCAACCACCTCTGCCTGGGGACTCCTGAGCTGGAGGTGAGCCTTGGGGGTGGCCCTTTCTCTCCCCCACCCCACACACGCACAGGAGTGCCTCAGGTGAAGCAAACACGCCTGCTGTTGCTCAGAGAACCTTCCTGGCTCAGGACGGTCTATGGTTCCTAAAGAGTCTGGAGCGTGATGCGGCCAGCTCGGCGAGACGTGCTCTAATCCAAAGCCTATGGGCTCGTTCCCCTGGGACGGTCTCCGCTGCACACACAGAGAGCCCGTCCCGGGTCCTCCACAGCATCACCATCTCATCCTGCAGGACTCCCACAGGGACACGTGCTCCCTTCCATGGCCCTCGGAAGGGCCACAGGAAATGGGGGAGCAAACACCAAACCCGACACTATCATCCCACTGTCCCAAAGGCCTTTAAGACGCACCTGTGTAAAAGAAATGGACCGAGGGCGATCTCCCTGTGTGCACCGGGAAGACCACGCAAGCGACCACCAGACACTCCTCAGATACCACCAGACTGGTGGTGCTGGTGCCCCTCTGACAAGTAAGGGGAACCGAACCCTACTGGGAAAGCCTCGAGGTCATTCAGGACTCTGTCCTCCTCCGTTGTCAGAGCTGCGCTGGGGTCACTGCGCTGTGGTGGGTCGCACCATCTGTCCAGCTTCTCGGTAGGAAGAAGGTGTAAAAGAAGTAAGGGTGTACCAAAGAACAATTCCAGCCCTGCTATGTATGACTTGTTTGCCCCAATTTTTAGGAAAAATAATCTTCTAACTGGGAACCAGAACTGGTATCTGCTCACCTCCCCTGGAGAAGCCAAAGGACACTCCAGATAGAATGAAGGTTCTGAAGAAAAAGTCACGTGGAAAGCAAACGGAAACGTGCAGGGACTGCGGGACCCCGTCACAGAGCGTGGAGAATGGATGTGAAACACCCTCCCCGCGCTTCTGGGACCCGCACCTCTCGGCCAGGCCGCCTGGAAGAGCCTGGGAATGCGCCCCCCCAGCTCCCTCTCTCTATAATGACTTTCGAAAAGGAGAGAGGTGGCGGCAGGGAAACACAGAAACATGAACACAGCAGACGTGGGAAGATGAGGCTGGAACCACCGTGGCTTGGGGAATCCTGAGCTGGACGTGAGCCAAGAGCTCACCAAGAGCTCCCTCCACAAAACAGGTTTTTAAACAGCACGTTAGAGACTCATCAGCCCAAGTCCACAGAAGATCAGCACGTCCCCAGAGGCCGACCCAGGGAACGTTCCCTACCCGCTGGGCTCCACAGCAGCAGGGGAGCAAGTCAAGCGGATGCAGATGCGTGCCGGGACACTTCCGGTCCTGGAGCTGCTGGTCCCTGTGGCCAGTCTCCTGCCTCGTTCTGAGAGACAGGAGCACAAGGACTACCTGGGACCGGCCACCCAGGAAGTCCAGAGGTCAGCTCAAAAGTGGTTACAAAGGCCCAACAATCCTCAAGAACTAACCTGTCACCAGAAAAAGCAGACAGGGAGACTCGACAGGGACAGCAAGTGGATGGGAAATTCCTCCCTCAAAGCCTGTCCCCAAGCCATCCCCGCAGACGAAATGGTCGTTAGGACTATTGACCTAAGAGAGCAGATAGGCTTTGGAGGCCCTCGTCCTGGGCCCGGGAAGCTGCCCTGCTAATTAACAGGTTACAAATCAAATACTTTCAGTAGATAAACATTTCTAACCTTCCAACTAGTTTGCCATTCATGGGATGAGCACGGAGCCCCTAGAGAAAGCTCCCTGCTCGTTCTTGATGATTAATCCCAATTCAAATCTTCCTTCGGTGTTTCCTATCAGCGTCCTAGGAAGGCAGACACGTGGGGTCTTCCAGGTGGCCCTGCCAACACTTAAGTGCGGTGAATTCCTATCACCTACACACACTCAGCGGCAGCAGAAGGCGCCCAGGAGCTGAGTGGGAACGAGGACACTTAGACGTGCCCAGCGAGGCTGCTGTGGGCCCGCCCAGCCACCCCGACACGCACCACGCTCTGTGCGACTCGAAAGCACTTCAGTCAAAGGAAGTAATGAAAAAATTATTGAAAAGTGAATTCTACCAAATAGCTCTGGAGAAGATTTCAGATTTCATTATAGAAAAAGCATTTTATTTAACGTAGAAAATGTGAAAATCTGACATGACAGTTTTCTACAAATAACAAAAATTGGAAATCATCATTTGAGGCATTTGTAATTTTCCTCTTTTGTTGGGAACCTCTGAAAAAAAAAATAAAAAGGTTTTACCCACAACGAAGCCACTTATCTCTCTTTATGCGCCTGTCAAGCCCCTTGGCAGGACACTGGGACGGAGTTCCTTCACCACGGAGGGCGGGCTGTGCCCGATACGGCACAGAATGTCCGTTAAAAATGAATGTCAGGTAAGTAGACATAGTAATTCTATTTTACGGTACATATTTATAATAAAAAAATAATTTGTCTGAAATCTACACTGAACTGGGTATGCCATGTTTTTACTTGCTGAATTTGGCGACTCTACCCAGAAGCCTCCGCTACGGTGTTTCCGGTGTGCCCAGGATCACTACCCTGCAGCTGCTGGTTTTAATAACCTCCAGCATTTCTGTGAGCAACAGGTTCGCTGTCATGAAACATGTTTAACTTTCATCCTACATCCTGGTCGTTTTAAAAAGAGTGCTGGAAACCTAGCATTATTAAATATCAAAGCATAAAATGACTCAGTACTACCAAAATGGGTTTTCTCAGTAACTGCCTTTCCCACCTTTCACTTCGATAGTATTTATAGTTTCAAGTTGTTGAAAACAGAATAAAGAACATGGTTCAAGTGCATTATGTAATTATTTAAAAACTCCTGCCTTTTCCTGACAATGTTTCTGACAATGCTTAATTACTCCCTTATAATTTCCCTTTCAAAACAAAAAACCAGAAGCACCTGTTGGAACTCAATCTATTCAAATCTACCCTTTTAGATCAAGTCGTTCCAGTCCAAGCGCTCAGCAAACTGGACGCACCGGGAAGTGGGTCCCCGCCTCTGCCCCCCTAAATGCCACCATTTTCCTGCCAGACTGGGTTTACCTAGAACAACTGTAACACATGGAGTTATTCTGGAATGTGACGGCGATGGAATAATGGCAGTAAAATTCTCCTAAGGGTTACAGACCACCCCTAAGACGGCAGATGGCATCCGTGCAAAGAATTCCGCAGTGTGACTTATTCCTCGATGTGGGGGTGGGCTGGAGGCGACTGTCAGTTTGAGATTTTTCTGTCACCAGAAGATCTAGGGCTTTTAGCTTGAGGATTTGGGGGTGGGGAGGCTTACAAATACTTCAACAAAGCACTAGTTCTTAGATTTTCTGAAATTAGACCTCCTTGCTCCTCAGCCTGAGTCGGGGGCTGTGAGACAGCTTCTTCGGAATCCAAAAGGAGACCAAGCCACCACCAGTAGCTGCAAACTGTTTATACTGAAAACACGCCAACACGGTCCTGTTTTCTCCACGCTATCTGAATAAGAACATCAGAAAAGGGGACATTTAGGACTTTCAGTATTTGTTCCCTGTCCTTTTCTTTCTTTCAAAGATAAATGGTGAGACCCACAGTTTCTGTTAAGGAACAATAAGAAACTTGGTCCCTCTCCCAAGCCCCTGTCTCTCCTGGAGACTCCTTCATCCCAGTGAATTTGATGAAGGTCATTAAGCCAAGAAAGTTCGTCCTGGGGAATGTGCTGGAGAGAAAACAGGGGAAGGTGAGAGGAAGACATTTCATCCACAAGACCTTACATGCCTTGAAAGGAGAACTGCGTCTCTCTCTCCCCTCCTGTGCTTTCAACACACAATGGAGTATGGACCGACCTAACTCCATGGAGTACCTGAGGGACGCTCTACTAGGTTCAGAGAACTGGGACAATCAACGTGGCTTTTCCCATCAGGGAGAAAGGGTGGCTACTGAAGAAACAACCAACCATCCAATCTGAAGGAGAATGCACTTCTGACTCACACAATACTCAAAAACCGAGCCCTGTGATGCCCCATGCACACTGCACAATACGCGTTCCTCGTAAATCAAAGACATAAATGGGGCCGGGGGGGGCGGGGGGGGGGCGGATTCCTAAGAGGCCGATGAAGTAGGCTGATCAGCCCGGGTTTGAGCTCCGACTCCAACAACACTTACCAGCTTATGAGTTGTAACCGCTCTCTGCCTCAGTTTCCCCATATGAATATAGGCAAATTAACAGATGTTTACATCAATGAGTATTTGTAAGACCAGGATAACAGTTTCTGGCTTATAATAAACACTGTCCGGGTGTTGGCTGTAATTTTTATTATTTTTATGATGTTAGAAAAAGAAAGCTTCCCTGGGGAAAGAGAAAAGTTAGAAGCACAACAAAAGTGTGTACACACTGGACAGCACACAAATGAAAAGTCTCCAGGTGTTAACACACAGCACGAGCGAAGGTAAGGATGATCGGAAGACTGGGGGAAACCACTGTAACACCCACAGCACGGTGGGGCCTGTGGGCCCCGATAGCCCAGGAGCTCTTGTAAACCAGCCAGATACAGGAACGAACCAAGAAAAATACAGGGCAAAGGCCCTGAACAGGAAAGCTGCTGCAGGCATGCAAACGGCCAAGAAATACACCAAAAAATGTTCCCCCTACCTAATAATTACAGACCCACATTAGAACGATTTTTCCAATCCGAAGTGTTGGTCACTGCGTGGGGGCTTGAGCATCGCCTAGTGGGGATGGGGTGAGGGGATGGTCCCCTTCTTTCTGAAAAGCCAGACAAAAGCACAATACCTGTGGGCACTACACCTGGGAACCCAGCGATCCCACTTCCTGGAACAGCACAAGCGCAGAGATGGATGTATGTACACGTTAAACATTGCAAATACCCTCAGCCACATCGGTGAGACTGGTCTGTTTCTTATTATTTTTTAATGAGATCAACTATTTATTTTTTCGAAAATGTACACATTAAAAGACACTTATAAATTGAAAAGACTTGACAATATTCGGTAAATCGGTAGCAAACAAATGAGGATTTCTGCTGTTTTCATGACAGTTAATAAGTGGGATACTTATGTAGCCACAAAAGGAGTGAACTAGATCTATAGGTACTGACTAGAAATGATTTTCAGGATAAAAAGTTACATGAATAAAGCAAGCCAAAAAGCATGTGTACAGGAAGATTTTTTTTAAGTGAATATTAGTATAAACATGGGAAAAAAAAAAACAAAAAGGATACAGTTTAAATCTAACAGTGATTTGCTTCTGGAGAATAAAGTAGAAAAAGAAATTCCCATTTAAAAATTACTGAAAAACACTTAAAGCTATGAGAAAGGGGTCAGGTCCAGTTTTGTAAAATGCCTGTGCTCTATGCAAAAAAAAAAAAAAAAAAAAGGAAATAAAAATATGTTGTATGGTAGGATTAGGATAGTATTTATTTTCTCTTCTACTTCCCTGGGGTTTTCAAATTTTCTACAGTGAACATATATTAATCATACTAATTATTTTTACCCTAAAAATAAACCCACATTTTATTATTAGCTTACATTTGAGGTAACATGTAATTCTAGTCTCAGAAGAAATAATGAAGAACACAATATTAAAACAGGGACTGATCAATTCTTTACCATCCACAAACAGGATTCAGGAAAAAAAGAGTCAACAAAAATACTAAAAGCTTTTGGAAAATGGAGAAAAGTGTTACAATCAATGGCTATAAAACTGTTTTTTTTAATAGGCGGCATACTGAGTCCTGGACATTTAAAAACTAGGCACACCCACTAAGGTTTCAATGCCATCGTGTGGCGTCTGAAGCATAGAGTCCAAGGATGACACTGACCCTGCCTTTTCGACACGAGGGCGTGCGCGATACTGTAGCCAGAGGAGTCTGGGTAAAGCTTGTGCTTAAAGCCAACAGGCTGAATGAATGTGCTGGACAAAATACTACCCACTGGGGGAAGTCAGACGAAGGTGGGTGGGATGGCTCTGGATGGAGGTGAGGGCAAGAAGCCTCTGCAGCATGGAGCCACCCTCTCACACTGCACACGTGGAAAGTTGATGGCCCTACAGCCCTGCATCACGCATGGGTCATGGTTCCTACGCAGGGAAGCATCAACTTTCTCATAGTAGGAGCACGCCCTCTGTTTAAAAATATACATGTATTTCCAGCTTCCTATTGTTCCCCTGCAGTTAACTGTGGCCAGAAATACTGCCTTGGCTGACCCGGGCTCTGTGCAATGACCAGGAGACCCACGTGCAGTCTCCCGGCCCAGCTGCAGGAACCCCGCGTCCCCTAAGCTCAGCCATTAAGTTGGGGAAATGAACTTCAGACCCCCAGCCGCTCCAGGAGACAGAGGGCATGAAAGCTAACTGTGCTAAAATTTACCAAAACATCTGGCCCTTCACACCTTCTAAATCAACCACACGAAAACATCCCCCTCCTTTCATTTTTGGTTGAAGGCACCGAGGAATGGGGAGAAGCAGGCAGAAGTATGCACTTAAAAAAAAAAAAAAAGTCATCCTAATGAGAAAACAAGGTTTGAGGAAACTGGTTCCAGAATGACGATGCGAACCAGATGACACTCACACCAGCACTTCGAACACGCAGCCACACCAGGGCAGCAAGGACCAGGAGGGAGGGGAGGCTCACCAGAGGATTTATGCTTCTTGCTTTCCAAACAAAACAAAGGCCGCCACTCACCACCCAGGGGCACGAAACGTGCAGCTGTCTCCCTGAGCCCCCCCACCCCGCCCCAGTGCACCCATAAAGGAGCATGAAGAAATGCAGATGGCAAACCAAATATCTGACTTTTATATCTTCCAATTTGTCCATGCAGCCCGTAATGGATTTATGACCCTGCTTGGAGCGGGGGCGCCAATGAGTTTCTTACCCATCAGGGAAAGAACTGTTCTAAAGTAATGCAGAGCCTGGCAAAGGGTTTCTTTCTTGCTGCCTTCCTTCGTCTTGCATAATCCTAACAGAATGGCAAAAGTGAAAGTCCGCAGGGAGTTTGGGTGTATTTTTCAGTCAATCAGTGCCGTATTTCTGCTTAAAAGCCAAGCAGAGTTGGCATCTCCCCGTCTGTTTGCCTGGCTGGCCCAAGGCAGCTCACATGGGGCCCAGACCCAACTCTGTGGTAGACAACCTTCTTTGTGTCTCATTTAAGATTAATATGAAACCTTTGGGCTTGGCCCAATCAAAGGAACTTCAGCTGGGAACTGTTTGAGTAATAGATTCTGGTGGGGTCTTAATCTATCTGCTCAAGTTGATGGATTTCCACTCCAATGACTCTCAGGTGAAGAAAAACATCAAAGTGAAAACCAGATTCTAATAGTTGGCAGGTGTGTACTGATCGCCAACTGCCCTTTCTGCACCCTCCTCCTGGAGCAGAAAACACCACAAATTTCAGAGAGCTCACCAGGGGCGCCACATGGCAGGGAAGGCCAGATAAGCACCGCAGAGCTCACACCAGCTCTGAACCCACGCTCGGCAGACGCGCGAGGGCACGGAGGAGACAGAGGGCAGGGGTCAGCACGGCAGTCCCCTCCCTGCCTTACCCGCGGTTTCGCTTTCTGTGGTTTGTTCTCCGCAGTCCACCACAGTCCAAGAATATTAAATGAAAAATTCTAAAAATAATTCATAATTTTTAAATCACACGCTGTGCTGAACAGTATGATGAAATCTCGCGCCATCTCGCTCCATCTTGTGTGGGATGTGAATCATTTCCTTTGTCCAGCGTATCCACGCGGTGTCCGCTCCCGCCCGTTTGTCACTTAGTCTTGGTCATCAGATCGGCTGCTGTGGTATCACAGTGCCTAGGTTCAAGTCACCCTCATTTTACTTAATGCCACATCCGTAATTTTCAGTATATTGTTACAATTGTTCTCTTTTATTACTGGTTGTTGTTAATCTCTTACTGAGCCTAATTTACGAATTAAACTTTATCCTAAGTATGTACGTATAAGAAAATCTTAATATGTTCAGGCATCCGCTGAGGGTCTTAGAATGTATCCCCGGTGGATAAGGGGGGGCTGCTGTTATCTGCTGCTCCCCTAACGCAGACAAGCAAGAAGCGCCACATCTCTATGGCTGGGAGGAGAGGCAGGGTAGGGCTTCGGTGAAGGTTCTCTGAGACAGGAGCAATATACACACGGGAGAGCAGAAAGGTGCAGAATTCATGTTCTGGAACACAAGCCCTAATGAGAGACAAGGACCTTTTCTACACCACACTTCCATGCTGGCTCAGGTGAATCACTATGGAGAGAAGCCAAGAGCCCATGCCCTACACTGGACGGGGGCTGTTGGCCTTCTTGCTGTTTTGATCGATCACGATGTCTCATGATGGCAGGTGTGAGGATCAGGCACATGACCACTAGGGGCTGGACTGGAGTCACACACACACACACAAAAATTCACTCAAGGCATTCAACTGTGAACTCTTTACAAAAACGGCCTGGCAGCCCAGCAGAGAGTAAACATCTTCCACCTGATGTCTGGGGCTCTCCGGCCTCCCCCCAGGCCCACTCCCTCACGCTCCCAGGAGGCAGGAGGAAGAATTCATCGAACATTAGTTCTGATTTTAAAACTGCTCCCACACAATCAGCAAAACTAGACAGTTTCAGGCAACGGGGATAATACCATCAGGTTTGGGGGTTTGTTTGGGTTTTTTGCAGATTAGTCCAACCCTCTCTGGTGTCCAGATTGGAAATTATCTCACATTTTTTCAGACAATTCAGTCCTCACACAGCAACATGTCCCAGTACTTATGATGCCAAGAGAAGTGACTCTGGGCCAGTGTGAGGTCGAATGACAAACCAGAAAGCTGTGCCTCTACTTGCATCTCCTGAGACTTTCGCTCTCTCCTCCAACAGGGAAAAGGAAGAGGAGGGGAATAAAAGCCTCAGCTGAAAGAGAGGGTGGGAGACCCATCAGGAAGTCCAGTGCCTCATGGCCACTTGAGTAGGTACAGCAGAAAGCAAGTTAGGGAGTCTCCCCAACCGATAATGAATACTTTGCCAGAGGGGTGGGGTGGGTGGGTGGGGACTGGGAAGGGGTGAGTCAGGAGGACTGTGTGAGAAGCCTGGTGCCCTTCCCGGGTCAGCAGCATCTGGAGCTGTTTCTCTAGCAGACAGTAAAGAACTCGATTACATCCAGTTAACTGTGCACTAAACTGATTATGCATGTGCTGGGCTAATGGATTACATTAGCAAGAGGAAAAATAACATGCAATCAATCTCCATTTACTACAGGCCACACCAGGGCCTAGAGGAAAACTCGCTCTCAAACCACCTCCAGTCCGCACCCCAAATCCGTGGAGTCCCGAGACCTGGGCGAGGGAGCCCCTCCCTGGCAGAAGTTTGTCTTAGTCACGCTGTGCGACCAAAAGGCTAGATGAGGGCACTGGAGTGATAAGCCTGTCTCCATGTCACCAGCAGCGGGTGGAAAAGCTCCCCACCCCACCGCAGAGCCACAGCAAGCTAGGAACATTCATTACCCAAGGACTAATGAGACCAGACCGATGACACAGGGAATTCTGCCCTGCATGTGGGGGCTGGCCGCGCCCCAGGGTGTGCCGCCCGAACGCAGTGTTTGGGCACCTCTCCCATGTTCTATCCAGCACCCCAACACCGATGGCCCTTCTACCAACACTGACCTTTTGGAGTGGGAGTTTCCTCCACCTTTAAAAAATATATATGAGAAAATTAAGGCCAGGGAGTTTGAGTGTCCAGAGCTAGTTCAACAAAACCCGAATGAAACACACGCTGCTTCCCTCACACCCACCCCGAAACTGCCTCAACCTGTGACCCACGGACGCGGGTCAGGTACCAACAAGGGATGTTCTGTGATTCCTCCTGGTTCCAGTCCCTTCGGAAGCAACGCCAGGGGCCTGCTAGACTCTTACTGGAGGGCGGAGCATGGAGTTAATCACCACTGTGCACATTTTATAATTTGAAGGGCAATTTTTTCCTTGGGTGGAAGAGGCTGGCTTTGCACCACCTCTAAACGACCTTCATCAAAGTTGCAACAACCTTCTGTGGCCACATCGAGTCCTTTGTACTAATTTTGCTCAGTCGGGCCCTCTGAAACTCTTTTTTCCACTGGATTTTCCACCAGGTTTTCTTGACCACATCGGCACCACCCTGTGGCCAGTTAAGACCTCCAGTCTAAACTGACCGCATGGAGCCTTTTATTTCAAAGGTGGCCCAAAACTAAGCCACCCAATGAGGTTCTTGGTCACTTAGGACAAGGGGGCTGGCTACGTGGTGTCCAGACCTTCCCCACAGCACCAGCAGAGCCCATCCACACCACGGTCAGCGGTCAATTCCAGAACATTCTATTCCCACTGCCTCATCCCTGTTTTCTCCTCCTCTCCCTAAAATGGGTTGTCATCCAAAGTTACACAGGCCTCTCCCGAGCTACTGTAAAACGCATCAAGTTACCCATGTCACAGAGGCCACGTGGGAAGAGCGTCAGAAGGCTTCCTTATCTGGAGTGTCTGCTGAAAATCGCGATGAGTAGCAAGGGGATGAGAGTAGCTCGGGGTCAGCAGACACTCCACACTCACTGGCCCAATAATGTGGGAACTGGTGTGAGAGGAAAGAGGAGAGACCGACAATAAAGGGAGGAAAATGGAGAGAGTGAGGGCGTGGAAGGTATGTGGAAGGAGGCTGGGCAGATTTATGGCGATTTGTACCTGATTGTTCATACTAAAGCCATTATGGGATGATTAGAGAAAAAGGTGAGGCTTTAAGTCCAGTGAAAATCAATAGCAACGTCTGGAGCAATTCTGCCGTGCAAGTGAAAGGACTATTTACAGTATCTGAGCACCTCCTTCTCGTTACCGCCCATGGACTGAGAAACAGACGGGAGGGGCCGCGGAAAGACTAAAAGAAATAGGGAGAAGGAATGAAGGAAGGGGAGAGAGGCCAGAACAAGAGGAGGACGATGGGAGAGGCCTGGAAAAGGGAATAAAAATAGGAGAAAGAGAAAGGAGGCACCAGACCCGAGAACACAAAAGGAAGAGAACAAAGGAGCCCCTTACCTGACCCTAGCTTTCTCCACAGCATTTACCACCTTCTAGCCTACTATATCATTTATTCATTGTGTCTAATTGCCCATTCCCGACCCACCCAAAAAATCCCTGGGGGCAGGGGTTTTTGTCTATTCTGTGCATGGATGCAGGCATGTGCCCAGAACAGTGTCTGGTATGTAACAATTGCTTAATGTGTATCTGTTGAATGAACACACAGATAAATGAATGGATAAATGCGCACAGCACCCAAAGGACATCCGGGAGAGAAAGGACTTTTAAAAAGGAAGTAATGAGACGGGATGCACGAGAAGAGCAGGAGAGGGGAAACACAAGGCCACCAAGGTGCACGAAAGCCAGAACTAGGGAAACTGCAACTGTGAGTAAGGAAAACACGTCAACTATAAAGACGGTTGAAGGTTAAGGGGAACAATGGTAGTACTGGGCTGCTATAAACAAAACCTGCCCCTCCAAAATGGGACACCCACAAAGAGAACCTTCAGGTACCAGCTGACCTCTGCCACCACACTGCAGGACATGAGGAAGCAAATGTTAACTCCCCATCCAAAACCAGGTCACCATCCATCCAGCAACCCGCCACGATGCAGGGCTGCACACCCACCCCAGCCCTCGTCACCATTCAGGGAGCTGCCCACTGCTTCTGGAGACAGCCTGGGTCTTACCTTGTACAACTTCAGGCTGGCCTCGTGCCTGGAGTTGACCGTGTGCAGCCGCAGCTTCTCCAAGCTGTTCGTGTAGTAGTCACAGGCGTTGCACTTGAGGTGCACGGGGTTGCCGATGGCCACACACTTGAGCCGCCACTCGTTGGCTTTGCCTCCCTCCTTGATGTGGGCCACCAGCTGGTACTTCTGCACGTGCTTGTCTGTCTTGCAGTGCAGCTGGAAGTTGGCCTTGAGCTGGGTGTTGTAGCGGCAGAGCTTGCACTGGTACGAGTCCCCCATCACAGCCTTCCACTCATCCTCCGGGAGGCTACGCTCCACATTCATGTGCAGCCCGAGCATGTCCAGGTTGTCTGTGGTGAACTTGTTGCAGACGGCACACTGGAAGAGCTTCAGCGACGGGTCGTTGGTCTGGATAAAGCTCTCACCCAGGTTCATCAGCTCCTCCGACACTAGCTGCCCACCCCCGAGCCGCATGTCTAGGGGGATCTCACCGCCCACTGTGGGGAAAGAGAGGAAAAGAGAATCAGGGGCCAGGCTCACAGCTGCAGCCATAATGGAGGCACCACCCCGACCTCCCCTCCCCTCAACGTGGGTTCAAAGAGAAAAAAAACCTCATTTCCAGTGTTGCAAGGTGCTACCAGCTAGAAAAACCACCAAGAAAATCAACTCCATGCATTTGGATCTTTCTAAAATTTGTGGGAGGCTTTATGTTTTTCTTTCCTTTTGGAGAAGAATGCCTAGAAAAGGTAGGAATCATAATCTTTTGAATGTTTCAATTTCACCCCTCACTCAGAACCAAACAAAGACAGAAATAAGCATCATTCACTGGACATAACAGAACCTAAAACTCCAGACCCTGAATAGCTGGAAATGAGTTAGAGCTGCAATCCAAGATACCAAGCCTTTACGGCGAATCCAAACTTATCTAAAGCAGCACCGTCCAAGAGAACTTTCCGCGATAATGGAAACATTCTGTATCTGTGCTGTGCGACGACGGAGCAGTCACTAGCCACCTGGAGCCATTGAACACTTGAATATCGCTAAAGGCGCGACTGAGAAACTGAATGCTTTATTTACTTTCAATTCATTTAAATTGAGATGGCCACGTGTGGCTAGTGGCTACTGCACTGGCAGTGCAGGTCTGAATCTGAGATTTCAGGAATGAGCTCCTCATCACCGCCCCCCCATCATTATCCTACCTGCCTGTCAATGGCGCCAGCTCCTCCCACAACCCTGTGAGAGTGTGATTTGTTCCTTTCCCTGAGCTCCGCCCTACGTGAAACGCAGGTCTGCTGGGCACATGGCACATGCTCCTTTGTCACAAGACAGCCCTCTACAGAACCACATGCTGGCCCATGTCCCCATCAACATGCACCCTCTTTAGGACAACAGGCCAGTCTCCACCCCACTGAACCTCCAGAAAGTCCCAGCTTCCTGCACAGATGCTCAAATGACTGCTGTGCCAGACAAGGGCAAAAAGGTTTGGGAAGTGACCTGGAAAGTGGATCTGGGATGGGCGGAAAAATGCAAAGGTTGGCTCACAGTCCCCATCCCCACCCCCCAAAAAAAGAGTCCAAGAAAACTGTGCTCTTCTCTCTCTACCCCTCTTTTTGGTCCATCACTGCCCTGCATAAAGCAGGATGGGCTCTTATTTACATCACAAGAAAGGCTTGGAAAGAGCAGCCTTCCTTCCATCACAAGAAGTGTACAGTCAAGCAAAATGCTGAGCATCGGCCTCTATTTTCTGCCTCTCCCCTAAACGCATGCACACTTGAGGTGTGTCTGCCCCTGCCTCCCCCCAGCTGATATTTAAACTTGACCTTTTACATGTGGTTGGGCTGAGGTTATTTTTCTTTTAATGACTGATTAGAATCCAAGTCAGTGGTTAATCAAAGAGGAGACATTATATATCTTTTAAATGATTTTCTTATTTATGCTACATAAGGCACATCAAGTAAGAAGGTCAGTACAGGCTCTACTGAGCAGACCAGCCACATCTGGAGCCTGCGGACAGTCTAGCAAGCCACAGAAATCTTTTGCATGTGCATTCCACAAGGGTCAGGAAGCTTTCTGCTTGTCTTCCGTCTTGCGATCTCCCCTGGTGAAAAGAGCCATTCTTTTAGGACAAGAGAGAGAAAGAGGGGAAAAACCCCTAAAAGCTCTGTCCCTTAACGGGGACCGAGACCAGGCAGCACCCATGAAACATGCACAGTGCGCAGTGAAAGCAGAGGCTGAGACAAAGAGCGAACACGTATTTGTTTCTCATGCCAACCACCTGAAGCATCAAACCTTCTCTACTTTTTAAATTTAACCTCAGCATGTCAATATTCCGCCAAAGAAAAACTCAACTGTCTCTTGCTGGATGCTTCAGTGAAAATGGGAAGTCCTCAAACATGCAGAGGAGTAAGTCCCTATTCCCATTCCAAGCTATTAAACTGAAATGCAAATCAAGAACAGAAGCAGTGAAATGAGGGCAACAGGCAGTCCGAAATTCCTCCTGAGAACGAAACTTTAGACAAACAAGCCCAGGGCTTAGAATCCTATGAATCCATGGAGCTGGAAGGAACTAATTCAGGCCCTAAGAAGTAGCACTCGCCCTGATTCACAGGGATGACAGCTGCAGTGAGTGAGAACTTAGCGGGTGTTTCCTCTGAGCCAGGCTGGATGGATAGATGGTCTTGGAAAGAAGTGAGCCGCCATCTCCCTATATGCACCTGACTTTGACACTGGAAATTTACACTCTAGCACATGAGCCTGCCCATTAGCACATCGTCAGAGAGGTACACGGATGAAAAAAAACGCCTTCTAGACTGAAAGGCAGCAGCAGGTGGCCTATTAAACCTCATGCAGGTGCCCTACAGCCGGCTGGCTACTTGGAAAACACGAGGATGCGCCTGCAAGCCATCAGCGCTCAACTTGAGAGTGTAAAGGGATTTTTGGAAAGATACTGAGACCATCTCAAGTCTGTATCTTGTCTACAAATGGTGGCAACTCCAACCAGACCAGACCGACAGTGCTGATCTTTCCCTTAAAGGCTTCTAGAAAGAATCCCGGAATCAGCATGTTTTTTTTAAAACACGAAAGAGAAGGTTCTGTCAAAGGAAGTACGAGAATAACTTTGTGAGCAGGAGTGTACTTCACTAAAAAAGTATTTCCCCTACAGACCCCAGTATATCTAATAACCTACGGCTGTCTCTCAATGGCTGAAAGAAACATCAGCTGAGCAGCAGAGAGAACGGAAAGATACGGCTCTTCTCATACGTACGCATTGGCTTCCACTGAGGTCACACGACTTAAATTACAAGTCCTCTGGACATGCCCTGTGGTACCCACACCCAGCCAGGCACCAGCACAAAGCATTTTTGGCTCTGGTTCCATCTTGACAGCTCTTGTGGCCTGAGGCAGACATGGGAGGTTTGCAGAGGCCGCCTCAGCTGACAGGCGGTGCCACGGGAAAGTCAAGGGCCCATCTTGGCTGACCTCGATAAAGCAAGAGCTCTATTCTCTTTAAGAAATCGAGTGCAGCTCTTCCATGTCTGTCCAGAGCACAGAGATTCATTCTTCTATTTCTTTTGCATGTGCCAGTTTCCCATAATGCATGAGACTCAGACACTTGGTATATAAAAGCAAAACATTTCTCTACCTCTCCATTCAAGCCTAAGTCAGAATTACTGGTTTTCAAGGTAATTAAAAAGACCTCACTTTGACCCTGTATAAGCCCATCCATTTTCTGTGTCTTCATTCCACCTACACTCTATTTGATTTACTCCAAGATCTGCCTCCTCCAGATTTTAAATCTCCAGACAAGAAAACCCCAACTCCCATAGGCTTTTATATACAATAAAAAAAAAGTCCCAGAGTACGATGCCATTCCTCGATGTTTGTGCCTCCCCTGTGGTTTCCTCTGGGGACAAATAAGACAACTTATCCCTCTGCATCCGTGATCAACAGCCAGTAAGACATCTTCAAATCACTGGGTAATAAAGGATCAACAGGTCAATGTTCCGAAACAGAAAACAAGATTAAAGTAGCAAGGATTCGAATTTAAATGCATAGCAGGAAAAACAAATTAAATGTTATGAAACGTTAACTCATCAGCAGCAATTAGCAATAAAACACCATGCAAATAAAGCTGTTCCAAGGCCCCCCAGCACGGACCTAAACCATGCCAGAATGAAGGTACTCGCTTATACTCTGTTGCCGGGAACAACTTATTCCCAAGCCAGGAAGGGGATGCTGCTCAATTCAGGCCATCACCGCTGGTCCCAAGTGGTTAGGGGGGCCAGGGAGTGGAGACCAGGACAGGCCTGTTGGAGGCAGCGCTGGAGGGCAGGAGTGGCCCAACCACCACGCTGGTCCTCATGAAGCTGATTTGTACATTTTCTTGCTGTAGAAGCTCTACCCCAGAGTGGTCATGATTCTTTGTACGTAAAGACTCGTGGTTTTCAGCATCCAAATACTACCCTCTGGTCCCAATCTAGATCTATGAAGCCAATCGGTAAGACTTGGTGTTTGGACACAGCCAATTCACCTTCTCTAACACGGATCATTTTTCATAGCAACAAAGCTCCACTTACCAGGGTCTTACTGATATGAAAACTTAGCTTTCTTTGATGTACAATTTTAGAACTTACTCATTTTCATCTATCACACCGGTCCTTATGGTGCCCCAGGGCAATTTAATTCCCAACTATACTAGTCACCAACAACCCATGCAAAATAAGAACAGACCAGAACACATCTCTTTCACTGAGACCCTTGTGAATACGTGGGAGAACCTAGAGAAAGTTCCGGGTGGCTCCCCGTTCAGCACAGAACCAGCCTTTGGTTATCCGAATAAAGTATGCCCCAGTTTTGAGTTCTTCTTATAGAGATGATTGTTCCTATTTAAAACTCCAGCTCCAGTTTCCTGTAAGTTTCAATAAATATTTAATGAAATCCAAAAGTTTTGGATAATTGTGGTGATTTTTCAAATTGAGAAAGAGACAGAGAAAGAAAGAATGGGAACAGAAAGGAAGGTTGACCAGAAGCCAAAAACCAGAGGAAACACTTAAATTTTAATCCTGGCCTGCGGAACTGGAGCGTAAGCACGTCTCTGCTGAATGCATACAATCTTCCATATGCGCCCAGAGTTCAAGGGACTCTTGAGAAAAATTACGGATTGTTAGACACTCAAGCTTATACAAAACAGAAGAAAAAAAATCAACCGGATCCACACAACCTCAGCTTATTTTCAATTTTCCCCCAGTTTACGTCACATCATACAACGAACAAACACGGAGTCAGCCTCACCTAGAGCAGGCGTCATGGCGGCCACGGGCCCGGAGGGATCCAGCTGGAATCCACTCATCATGAACTGGGCGTCCGAGGCGGCGCTGTCCATCTTCAGGTTGGGCAGGTTCATGTTCTGGGCCAGGTAGTACTGATAAAGCTCGGCCTCGGCGGGTGAGGGCAGGCTGCCGAGGCCCAGGTGGCGGTTGTGTTGAATCTGGGTCATGTTCTGCTGCAAGAGCATCATGTTATGCATGTGCTTCTCGCTGGTCATGTGGATGCGGAGGTTCCTAGCCACGTTGGTCTCATAATCACACACCTCACACCTCCAGGTGGGTTTGGTTTTTGGTTTTGTGGGCGAGGGGGCCCCGCAGGAGCTGCTGATATTGGCCGCCGCGGCCGCCGCCGCAGCTGCTGCGGCCGCCGCCCCAGCTGTGTGGCTAAAGACCTGCTCCCCCGCTCCGTTCTGCAGATTCTGCATGTTGTTGAGATGCTTGTCAGACTGCATATGAATACTGAGGTTGCCTTTGGTAGTCGTGGAGTAGTTACACACCTCACAGCGGAAAGGCTTGTAACCACATGTGTAGCTCTCCCCTCGCGCCAACCGAGGGTGGGGCTGCCCGCTTTTGCAATAGACACAGGAGCCCCCCGGCTCCGGGTGCTTCTCCTTCATGTGCGCCTCCAGTGTCTGCTGGTACTTATAGTGCCAGTTGCACTTGGGGCACTTGAGTGTCTTACACGAGTTACGAGAATGCATCATGGTCATGTGGCCGCCCAGCGAGCGGGAGGAGCCCAGGACCGTGTCACATTTCGGGCACTCCACACCGCTCCCCGAGGGGCACTCCCCAACCCCAAGCTCGCAGAGGGAGCCAGCGTGCTGGTGATGGGGGACAAAGCCCCCATCATCACCCTCTGTGCTTTCATTTGGTTCTGGTGCTGTGGCATTGTCTTTATTGGCACTTTCGTCAGCAAAGTCCAGCCTCCTGCCGCCCTCTGCCACATTGGCCCTGACGCCCTCACTGTTAAAGCTTAAACGATTCCTCCTGTTCGCACCATCAAAGACAACAAAGGAAGAAGCAGAATTAGAACTAGTAGAAGCTGCGCCCCTTGACAGTGTCTGGAGCACATTAGGCATTAAGGGGGAGTTAGAAATGCTTTGGTTTGAGAGAGCAAGGTCCTTTTTGCTGCTACTACCTGCCGCGGCCCCAGACTCCTCGTGGGGCCTGTCCTCCAGTTCGTCGTCCAACTCGCTTGGAAAGAGTCCTTTGCAACCCTCGTCTTCCTCCTCCTCCTCTTCTTCCTCCTCCTCTTCTTCCTCCTCCTCCGCCTCTTCTTCCTCTTCCTCCTCCTCCTCCACCTCCTCCTCGGCTGGCTCTGCTTTCTCGGAGAAGCAATCTGGATCGCCCGCTTCTTGCTTCTCTCCTTCTGCTGCCCCAGAGTCCTTGCCCTCTGAGGATTTGGTAGGACTGGAGGCCAGAGGCCCCAGGGGGACTGAGGTAATGGGGGTCTTCAGGACCGAGCTCGTGAGCCCGCCAAGGTTCAAGAGGGTGCTGGGGGTCAAGAGACCAGCCTGGGGCTGCTCGGGGCCAGCTGCAGAGCCAGCTGGGAGAGCTTCCTCCCCTTCCATTCGAATGCCACTAAATTTACCATAAAAACTGTGTCCGGGACCTATGAGGTTAGCTGTGGAAACTAAAGGGTGCTGAAAGTTTTTGTTTTTTGGTTCCAGAAAACTTACAAGCGGTTCCTTGTCTTTGCCAATCCCTTGGATGATAGCGGAGATGTTCTTATTGCTAAGAATCTTCCGCTCGTCTTCACTCAGGGTCATTCGATGGTCGTGCACCGCATGGGTCACGAAGGAACGGACGTACCCAAAGGAGAGTTTGCACAAGAAACACATCAGGATGGGCTTCCTCTTGCCGTAGAGCACAAAGCCATCAAATTTGGACAGGTCTACATTGTTGGGAACATCTTTGGATACGCAGGAGCTCTTGGCCGAGCCGTCGCTGTTCAGGTAATCCTTGTTGCTTTTGTGTCTCACGTCAAAAACGCGGAAGCTGTGCAGGACAGGGCTGAGCCCCGTCAGGGCTGAGGTATTCGGGAAAGCCTGGTCTGGGCCCTCAAACCATTTCCCGAAGGATGAGGCTATGTGGAAAGTGTTGATGATCTGTGGGTAGACTGGTGCAGCACAAGAAGGGTCCCCTTGTTTGCCCCCCGCACCGGGGAGAGAGTTCAGAAAGAGCGAAGGGAGAGGCCCACTGCCACTGCCACAGGCGCCCCCGCTTTGGGTCAGCTGGCTCAGGCTCTCGACAATGTACGCCGAGCCGTCCGGCTGGTAGACTATCTCCCCAGCCAGGTTCTCCACATCACTCTCCTCGTCCCCCTCCTCACTGGTGTCGCTCCCGCTCTCCTCCCTCAGGGGCAGTGGGGGGCGCGCGCTGGGGCAGTGGTGCTCCATATAGGTCTGTAAGCTGGCGAAGGAGGCCGAGCATTCGTTGCAGCTGACCTCCTTGCCAGCGGGCTCGGCGGTGGGGCCGGCCGGGGCGGTGCTCTCCGCGAGGCGCTCATTGAAGGGGGCCCTCAGGCTGTCCAGGGGCCCATGGTTCTCGCTTGTGGACTGCTCCATGCTACTGGGTTTGTCGGGGAGGTGGGTGCTGTTGAGTTCAGTCCATTGCTGGTGCTGAGGGATACTGCACCCATTGTCCTTCCCCGAGACGACAGGCGAGTCACAGCCTTCCATGGTAAGGCCTGCGTGGAGCTTTCATTGCACCCAGTACGGATCGGACCTGAAGGGCGGAGGCAAGGGGGAGAGGAGGGAGAGAGGGGAAAGAGAGAGAGAAAGGAAAGAGGTTAGGAGGGCCGAGGCTAAGGTCCCGCACGGAGAACTCTTAACAGGCTTCTGTCCACACCCACAACAGAGACCGCAGGGGCGGGAGGGCCCCAGCAATCGCCCCATGCCATCCAAAGCACAGAGGGCAGGTGGCACACCCCAGGCGTCATGGCCAGGGTCCGTAGCAGGAGCAGGGAACATAGGGCAGGGGCATCGGGAGATTCCCTCTTTGTCTTCAGACTGTCGGCTGCTCTACCCCTGGAGACCAGTTGGAATTTCTGTTCTTCGCAAGCACATTGTTAGCATCAGGCTGGGCGACAGCCCCAGCGGAGGAGGAGGAGCGCATCACCTCGCCAGGCCCCACCAAGGACACAGAGGGCGGCCCTACCATACATACAGACAACACAACATTGCCCTCGGCTGTCCCAGCTGCCTGTGGGTCAGGGGAACACCAGGGAGGGACACACATGAGGAGGAAGGTTTTGTACCCCCAGAATGGTAAACCTGGCTAACTGATGTAGAGGTGACGTTGCTGCTCTTGCCTTTACTGACCATGTTTCTGATCTGAGAAGTTCAAGGAAAAGCGACTGAGGGCTGCACAACTCAGAGGGCACGTGTGCAGGCCCACACGCTCCGCAAAGCCCCCCCGAGGGCATTCATCCTCTCAGGGTCTGGGAAGCATCGTCCCATTTTACAAGCAGTAAAACTGAGGAGCAAAAGCTTGAACAGGCCCCACGCCACCCCAAACACCGCGCAACAGAGAAGGTAGATCTCCGAACTCCCACCTCCTTCCCCCAACCAGTAGGACACCCCTGCTTGTGACTCAGCTGGCTTCAGACTAAAAACATGTAGGTGCAAAACCTAAGCCTGATGTTTCTAGGAAGAACCTCCTGGACTCTCAGCGGGCTGACTCCCCCTCCTGCAGCGGCGATGTCGCCCTGTCTGCATGGAGCCCCGTCACCCCTGGCTGGGTACTGCTGGCTGTCAAGGATCTTAGCGGCAAACAGAGACGGCAGCTGGGCTCGGCCAACCCATTCCACACCTGCCTCCTAGTTATTAGTTGCTACCCAAGCAGCTGTCCTTCAGCCCTGGGGCGTTTCCGTTTCCGACTCAAAGTGCCACTGAGCTGGATTTGCCCTCCGAGACCTCGTGTCCCTGGAGAGGGAGGCATCAGATCACCCACCGCTGCTCTGCTCCTGTGGCAACATCACAGGGGTATTTCTTCCATCCCCGCGCTGCTCCCACAGGCAACTGAGAGCCTCGCACGGCCCGATCCCAGCCTGCAAATCCCAGGCAACCCTCCTCCCCAGCGCCTCCTTCCTAGAGAACACTTGGCTGCTTCTCCACCCACCATCTCATTCATACACAGCGGATGGAGGTTTTGGCTGGGTTTGGTCTCCCTCCCCCCTCAACCCCCATCTTCCCATTCTCTTCTCATTTCTTGATTCTTGACTGCACAGTGAGCCAACAGCTCCCCCTCGGGAAAAGATGGGGAAGGCAGGTTTACCAGAAATCTTAGGAGGAATAACTTTTTGGAAGAATGTGTCAGGTTTTGTTTAAGACACACACACATATACACACACTTTCCACCTCTCAGTTTATAACCTCAAACTCCATTATGACAAAGTTCTGTGTGTCTGAGAAAAGACACATTGATTTTAAATAAAGATGCCTACACTAAACCAAACCAAACAGCAAATGCTGTGGGACTTCCTCACGAGGCTTAGCTGGCACACAGGTGAGAAGCCAGGGTGGCTCTTCTTAAGGATGCGCCTGATTGACAGCTCAGGCCAAAAAGGTTGGCAGGCCTGAAGGGGCGGGAGGGTTAACAGCCCGATTGTAAAATCAATGTCATAAATGCTTGGTAAGTTACAGGAACATGCGGGAAGGGGAGGCCACGATTGATAAAGGAGAACAGCTTTGATGCTTCACCAGGGACTTGTGTATCGACAGCAAAGCCAATCTCCTCTCCAGCCGGGGCTGGGCCAGAGAAACCTGCAAGCGTTTACCAATTAATTGGTGGGCTTTTCTTGCTATTTTCTTCTTCCTCCTCCTCCTCCACAAATCACTCACTTAAGAGGTTGGGACTTTTGAAAACTCACCTAACTTTGTTTACTATTTCCAAGTGAATGGTGTCAAGAAAGAATGACATTGTGGCCACCCCTGAAAGACACATGAGCCCATGGGTGGTGACACTAGCCCCATGAGAGGGGACATGTGGGAGACTACTTAGTCACAGGGACTGACAGCTCACTAAGGCATCGGTGGGAAAGAAGGATCCCGCCTCAGGGTCTAAGCTGCCTGCTCTGGGCTTCCTTTCAATGCATGCTGGCCAGGACAGGCAGGACCTTTTACAATCTTGCTAAGCAAAGCGTGGATCAGGGACCAGTGGTGTTATCTTCACCAGGAAGCCTGTGAGAAATGCAGACTCTCAGCCCTACCCTAGATCAGAATCTGCATTTTCACATGACCCTCAGAGGAGGCACATCATTCAAGTTTGAGATACTCTCTGCTATGCGTAACATCTTCACCCGACTGCCAACTCGCCCAGGCTTTGTTCCCGTACTGCTAGGTGACCAGGCAGGGTCAGTCTTGGACTCTTTCAGCAGTCCCTAGGAGGTGCAGGGATGGGGATGGACCAGAAGGGGTCAGAACACAGAGATGAAAAATCTCTTAAATGGCCCAGCCCTTCAGCTCAAGGACCTCAGGCCGTCCACCACTCTCCCACCCGGCTGGCTGGCCGTCCCTCTCATGCTGTTTATCAGCCAGTCAATAAGAAAAAGGTAGTTCTTACTTAAGGAGGCAGAAGTCAACTCGGCAGGTCGATCAGCACTCTGTCTGTAAACACGGTTTCCCGTAAAATCAATGATCTTCAGTTACAGAGGGCAGCCTGGGAACCCGGCGGGTCCCCGTGCTCTCACAGCCCCTCCAACAACTCTGTTCAGGCCCCGCTACCCTCCGCCCCCGGCACTGGGCCCCCTCCTCATCCTTCACTCGCCAGGGTCAGCTCATACATCACAAACCCTCAACCCTTCCTGCAGCCTGCTCCTCTTCAGCCACGTACACCCCAAAATTCCCTTCAATATAGATGCGTTCTACTCGTGACCACCTGTACCGTACTCAACATTGGGGGCGGGGTTAAGAATTCAGTTACTTTTTCCGCAGAGTACATCTCTCCTGAAGAGTTAAAGGGAAAAGACAGGAGTGATCTAGGGTGCTGTACTTTCTCTGCTTAGCACTCAATCTGCCTTTTGAAAAGGAATCTTGAACAGAAAAGTTTCAGCATCATCAAGAACTCCCAACCCCTGCTCCTCTTCCTGTTCCTTGGAACCTTTCTGTAAAGCTCCTTGTATCTTTGCAAATATCACTCTTTATTTTTCAAACATTGCTTAAAATGGTAAAACTCCACCAGGTTACTCAGAGGTCCCCCAGTAACAAAGTCATCCATGTCCCTCTTCTCAACTGAGATGATGTGACATGACAGTTTTATCACATCCCTGTAAGGCAGCAGGACTGAGTTCAATGCAACAGTTTCAGGGAAGTTGGGGGGGGGGGCAGTCATTAGGAAGGGGAGGGGGCTCCTGCTGTCGCTCTAGCTCCTGGAGAATTAAACATGAACAGTCGCACTGTGCAATCTTAAATTGTTAATTAGCACAGGGTTAATTAGGCGGTCCTTTCACAAGAGGCTGTTTGGCAGAAAACCAAGAAAGGAAACAAAGGGGACGAAAAGAAAAACAAAGAGAGAACCGAAACAGCGAGAAACTGTTGCCCGTGAAGAGCCCACACAACCTCGCCAGAGAGAAGTGTACCTGCGGGCGGCGATGCTATTGCCCTCTGCTCCGTCCTGCCGGAGGGCTGTCAGCTGCTACCGCCTTCCCATGGGCGACTTGGCATAGGTACCGAAAGCCTCAAAAACGCACATGCCCTTTAATTCAGCAAGCCCCCCATTCTAGGAAACAACCCAAGATATCCACAGAGATATAAGACTATTCAACAGAAAAAAATAATAACAATCTGGCAAAACAAGGGACTCTAAGTAAATTACATCGAGTGCATAGAGTTCCAAAGGATGTTATAAAATATCATTTTTTAAAAGAAACTATTTCAGGGAGTAAGAAAATGATCAGCCAGGATGCTAAGTGAACAAAACAGACATAGGTCTGCATATGGAAATACATGAGATTTATATCAACATTTTTACAATGGTAATGCTGAGGGGTGAGGCTTTAGCTGAAACTAAAACCTTCTTGAGAGAAGACGTCCCTTCGTGAGTTAGGCATCATGCTGAGGCCTGTGGGGACGCTCATAAGCACTCAGTGAAGTCAATGCTATTTTTACCCCTATTTTAAAGATGGGAAAACTGAGGTTGCCCAAGTTATGCAGTCTGAATAGCAAAACCGTAGTCTGGCTGTAGAATCTGTGTTCTTAGCCACTCTACCATGTTTTCCTTTAACGTCTATTGCTGAAAGAAAACCCTGGAATGCCCTCGCATCTAACATTCATATTCAGTCTTCTTGTATGTAGGGACTGTTCTAAGAGACACCGGAATTGCTATGAAAAAGAACACTGCCAATTCATACAACACCCTTTTTGCTTGCAAGTGGTGAGGAGAGGAGAGTCCAAAAGGGACTTCCGTACTTGGCTATCGTCACACAGGAGAGAGGGGGTCAATGGGGTGGGAGAAGCTGTTGCAACAAACTGTATGGTAGGCCCCTTTTTGAAGGAAAAAGGGGCAGATTCCCGACACCACAGATAAGAGGTCTCCCACCCCCACGTCCCGGACAGGTACGGGCTGGGGCCTGTCAGGAACTGGGCCGCACAGCAGGGGGTGAGTGGCAGGCCAGGGAGAGCAGCTTTGCTCTCAGTACCACCTGCGCTCTGCCTCCTGGCCACCCCCCCCTGGAAAAACTGTCTCCCATGGAACTGGTCCCTGGTGCCAAAGAGGCTGGGGACTTCTGCTGCAGATTAAAAAAATGTATTAATTCATTCGCACATTCATTCGCTCAGTATTTACTGTGCACCTACCATGTGTCAGATGCTAGGGAATCAACACTAAACAGGTCACAACCTCTATTCTTATACGGGAGAGAATGCCAAACAAATGTAACATTAAGTGGTGAAAAGTACTCAGAAATAATATAAAGCAAGGGAAGGGGAAAGAGTGGTGGGTGTATGTATCATTTTGGATAAAGTAATGATATTAGATTAAAAACGATATGTTGTAGATTATTTATGGCAAGCTCCCCATAGTTTGAGAATAGATTAAAGAATTGCTGAGTAGAATCTAGAAAGAAAAAAAGATAGTCCTGAGGAATTAGTTGTAGGTTCACTAAGAAAATCCACATAAAATACACTGAAATATAGCTTCACTTAGATTCAATGAGCTGAGAAATGCAGTAGAGAGTACTGTTTGATTTTAATTATGTATCCCGAAGTTTAACATTTCTTTGTATTCAGGATAGCAAAATACCTTTCAGATTTAAAAAAAAAAAAAAAAAAAAAAGGCTGATGGAATGTTATACTGGCGAATGCCATTACCAGAAGTATCCACTCAAAAATCAGTGTGCCGGTGACATGCCTCAAAATTCCATCCTGTCCCTGGTTCCCTTCATTTAAATCAACACATTCAGGGAAAAGACCAGGCACACACACCAATTTGTAAAGTACATACAGCTAAGAGGACTAACTAATAATGCTAAACGGTGGAATTAAGACTTTGAAAAAAAGATCTCGACAAGTTGGAACAACAGGCTCAAATGAACAAGATGAAATTTTGAAAGGATAAATAAGGAAGTCCTGTATTTACATTCAGGCAATCAGTAAAATCAACAGAGGATGGAAGAGACTTGGATTAACAGGAATTCATGCAAAAAATACCTGGCAGTGTTACTTTACTTCAAATTCAGTGGAAGCCCAGAGCTGATACAGCAGCCGAAGACGTAAATGTGACCTCTGGCTGCAGGTCCTGTAGAAACTCACTAGGCCCACAGCCCTGTCATTTCCTCTGTCTGCACGGAGAACGTTAGGCTCCACTTGGGGGAATCTCGTACGAAGGGTACCGACAAGAAAACCTGAGCGTGGTCAGGATGGCCAACTGTGAACAGCTCCGGAGGGCCCATTGCCTGCCACCTACCATGAGGTTTAGTGACCTGTCTTCTACCTAGCTTCAGGGCTTAACTAGGAGTAATGAGGGAAATGTATTCGAAATTAGAGTTCAGGTCAACGTAAGTGAAAATCTTTCTCAAGATCATGCAAGTTCCCAAACGGAATGTTGATGCTGGTGAAATACTGCAATCCCTGGTTTCCTGGGTGGAACGGGAGATCTGGCTGTGGCCAGGAAGCCCCGTGAGGCAGCCTCTCTGCCCTCTAAGAGGGGAAGATGCTTTTCATTCCTGGGTTATCAGCCCGGTTACTCAGTCAGCTTTAAACCTCCTCCTCTGTGACCCCACAGTAATTTGGCACATGGCGACACACTGCAATTTGGGGGTTATCACACTGCCGTAATTATCTGGTGACTGGTCTATCTCTGCCACGAGGCCGTGAGCGGCTGGAGAGCAGGTTTGCCGTCTCATTCATCTCCGTATCCCCCACACCCAAGATGTAATAGGTGCTCCGTCAAACTACGAGGGAGATTCAGGTATTGGGAGAAATATTAACACTTCAAGAAGAAAAATGATGACCCCTGAACACATTCTGTTTCTTTTTCTCTGAGTTGAAGAAATGCCTGGTATAGCCCTCTGGAACTAAAAGGCACCAGGGCTCCTTGGAGAAATGGACAACTCTTGGGCTGGAGCGGGCAGACTGCAAGATGAGCCTGGAGCATCTCCCTGAGCCAGAGCACAAGGATGTGCTCTGAGAATGATCAGGAGGTGTCGAAAGAACACAGGAACAAGTTAAATGGGACTCCCACTGCCTGAACCTGGGGCAGTCTGAGCAAGAAAATAAAATGACAGTAAAGGGTTACAACCCAATGCATGAAATAAAAAATCCATAATTCCATACTTTTATAAGTTTTTTTTGAAGTGAGAGAAGGAAAAGTTCTTTTTAGGGTAAAAATCCAAATAACAAATGCAGAGGGAATTATGGAGTTAGAAAATCACCATTTGGTAGCCACCGTGATAAAACCCATTCAGGAAAGGACCAATGGATACCAAAACTGATGGATGAAAGCCTGAGTAGTAGAACAGGATATTTACAGAGTCTCAAAGCATCTCTCCACAAACTACTTACTAACTACAGAAGGGACAACGATATCTTTACAGGAGAGAAACCTGGCAGACACCACCTTAACCACGTGACCAAGGTGAAGCTCACGGAGGATGAGACAGACACTATGTGCCTTCTGAGAGGATACACTGAGGAGCATCCCTTCCCTGATATTCCTGTCAACAATGCAAGACCTGAATCTAATCACGAGGGAACATCACACAAATCCAAACTGAGGACAGGCTACGAAACACCCTATGCCGTTCAGAGATGGGAGTGTTGTGGAGCACAGAAAGATGGACTGAAGAACTGTTCCAGATGAAAGGACACTGAAGAGATGCGACAAAGGAACATAACACAACCCGAAGTTTTCTTTTCCTGTAACGGCCGTCACTAGGACAACAGGCAAAATCTGAATACAGTCTGTACATGGGACAATCACAGTATTATTAGCGCTAACTTCCCGATTTTGATACCTGCAGTATGGTTATATAGCAGAATGTCTTTGTTTTTAAGAAACTCACACTGATTATTCAGAGGTGAAGGGGCATGATGTCTCAAATTTTCAAATGGTTGGGGGAAAAACTGTGTGCGTGTGTGTGTACAGACATCTAGAAACAAGAAAACTGTTACTGTGTGGGAGGGGTCTGGACAGAGGGTATGAGGATTCTTTGCTCTCGTACCACTTTCCTGTACATCTGAAATTCTATCAAAAGAAAAAGATAACGTCCAGTGTAAGAACTCTACATGCTGGACCTCCAAAGGCATATGAACAGCCAACCCGCCCTGATTCCCGTGCCCTACCTTCACGTGAAATTCACGGCTGGCACAGCTTCAGGAAAGCAGGGAGGTAAAGACAGGCAGGGACAGAAAACCCATCTTTGTTCCTCAGATGAGGTTCTAGACAGAGCACGCTAGCTGGATTAGGCAAGTGGCCATTCTAACTGAGTAGAGTTTCAAGTAACACAATGCTGAAAGACTATGACCCAAGACATCCGTATGCTGACTCAGATTTCCCCAACTTGGTGAAAGCAGTTCTAAATTAAGGACAAGGGCAGCCACCATAGAAAAGAAGAACCCGAGAACCAACAGAGGGGGAGCATTGCTCAATTGGCACTAAAACCTATTAGAGAGAAAAATCCACAACAAGGAAGAAACCATCCCTACCTCCTTTAAAAAACAAACAAAAAAAGGCAACCCAGATTCTCAGATAAGTAGACACCTCATTCAAGAGGCAGAGAAATAATGCCCTCATCTGTTTAGCTAGGAATCCACTGAAGAGCCACGTCCAATGCCACCCTGTGCTTTGTACAATAACTATATTCGTGTACTGCTGCTGCATACAAGTCAATAAGTGTTAAACCATAAATAGGTGAGATTCCATCCGCTGGGTAGCAATTTCCCAGTAGCCCTAAGAATTACTCTGTAACTATGGCAAGGTCAGAGAACACACACGTGCTTGAGCAGGACCCTCGTGCTGCAGGAGGTCCTCTGCCTGGAAGGCCCAGAGAATCGTCAGGCCCTGGGCTGCGTGTTTGCTAATAAGTGCATCTGTGCTCTTTCCAGCATGAACATAAATCAGCCTGGAAGTGAAAAGTGCTGGCTCAGTCCATTCTGCAGGGAACCCACAACCACCGCAATATTCTGGTTACAGTGGAGTCGTAAAGGGGAAGAGGAGGGAGTGTGAGATCAGACGCAGAGCCAGGTCTAGGAACCCGGTCTGTGGGTGTTGGAAGAGATGAGCTGATATTTAGGGGAGCAGATTTTTTTGCTATCTGCGTAGATACACCCACAGTTCAACAATGACCAGAGCCGTGGGTATAGTAATAAAAAGCAAAACCATCCAGCTACTTCTTATACTCTGCCTTGTTCTCAAAAAGGATATGGGGCAACTGAACCAGGTATTCCAGTACTTGTATTCCAATACTCAGGCACTTATTTAAGCCACCGCTCTGAGGCTTTTCCACCACATGCTGACAACAGAAGGCCAGCATCCTTTGCCCATCACTGGCCTAAATGGTTCTCTCCTGACCTGGATTTAATCACCATAAAGCACCAATCCTTCCCCCACCCCAGATTTGAAAGAGCACCTCCTTTCACCAAACACAGCAACCTGAACTTCCCTACTACACTCACCGCCCCTCCCAGCCGGTAGGGGTGTAGCTCACCCACCCCACCTGCATTCATCCCTTGGTGCGTTCATGGCTAAACTGGATACCTGCCCACTCTAACTGACCAATGACTTCCAACACCCAACACTTTCCATGTCCTCCAATTTCTTCAACATCCCCCTCATTTCTGATCTCTCCATTCGTGCTATGGGGTGGCAGAGCAAAAGCAAGCTGATGGGAAAAGGTGCCCCGGGCCCATTACAGTTTCAATCCAGCATCTCACAATGTCAAATTTATTTTTGAACAATTTCTCCTAAAGTAGTATGAAATTATTATTATTTTTTTAATTGGATATGTGCAGAAAAACTCAATGGCTAAAATAAAAATCACCTATAATTCTACCAGTCCGAGAGCCACTGGTAGGTAGACGGATTTTGACTTTTTCCTCTCTCTGCACATCTATGGTCACAGATGTTCTCTGCCAACCTCAGCCCACACTGCTCCTTCTGTGGACTGCCCTTTTCACCTAATTTAGCAGGAAAGTTTTCCCACGGCATTAAATTTCTTCCTAAGTCAGAATTGACGGCTGCACAGGTACTGCATCCTATGGATACCGCATAATTTCACTAAGTTATATTAGTGGATTTAGGCAACACTTAATATTTTGCTGTGAAAGCTGTAATAAACTCTTATAAATCTTTGCGTGTATATAATTAACAAAATAACTAATAAAAATAAGTAGCAGTCCCATTACTACCCACTTATTCGGGCCAGGCATGTTCCTAAGCACTTTCAAATATGCATTATTTCACTTGATCCTCAAAACAGTCCATTTTGCAGATGAGGAAGTTGAGGCTTAGAGGGTTAAATATCTTACACAAGTCACATACTAGCTAAGTCAGCCTTTCCAACCAGGTAAGGCTTCCTTGCTACTCTAAAACCTAGGCTCTTACTCATGACATTCCTAGCTTTTGAGCCAATGAAATTGCTGGCTCCAAAGCTAGGAATATTTAAGGCTCCCTGGCATACGCCAAACTGCCCTCCAGGGAAGTCCTTCTGGCTGATGGCCGCACTGGCTCATGAGCGTCAGCGTTCCCGCACCTTCATCAATAGTGTGTATTATTACTTTTTAAATGTTGATGTGGCAGGCAGGAAGTCATATCTCATTTAAACTCTTTCTTTGCTAGCAAGAAAGAACCCATCTGCAGATACTTATGGGCCATTTTTATTTCTTGTGTGAATTCCCTGTTATTTCTACACTGGGGTGTGTTGTCCTTTCCCTGAAGATTCATAAGAGGGCTTTACAGGGCACGGCTGGTGTAGATTAATGGATTGAGTGCGGGCTTACAAACCAAAGGGTTGCCGGTTCGATTCCCAGTCAGGGCACATGCCTGGCTTGCAGGCCAGGTCCCCAGTGGGCGGCGGCGGCGGGGGGGGGGGGGGGGAGAGGCAACCACACATTGATGTTTCTTTCTTGCCCTCTCTTTCTCCTTCCCTTCCCCTCTCTCTAAAAATAAAAAAATAAAATCTTAAAAAAAAACAAAAAGGGCTTTGTAGGATTTTACTGGTGATCCCTCTCACTCAATTCTCCACCATGGATTCTACAAACCCATGAGCTCCGGGATAAGAGTCTGACCCACCAACACTGCTGGTTCAGACAATGTTCTCTGTCCTTCCCTTGGATCTCCGCTTCTCTAAACAAGTGGACTCTGCCCCCTGCGTCACTTCCTCAACACTAATCCTGGAAGGCCAGGTGAGTTCATCCTGTCTCTGTTTAGAGAGAGCTATTCTGCCTCCACAGTTCTCAAGCTCTGCTGGGCAGTGGAACCAACCGTGGGGCTTTGTGAAGATGCACAGTCGCCAGGCTCCACCCTGGAGGAAAGGCTCCGGCTCACTGGAGGAAAGGGCTGGACGTTGCTTCAGATGGGTCGGAAGGCCCTGAGGTCACCATGCCCTCCTCATAGTGGCCAATGGTTTTTCCTCCTCTATTTTCATCCTCATCCATCTCCCCTGCATTCAAAACTGCTGACCATAACACCTTGAAATCTTCTTCCCCTTCTGCTTCTCTGACATAGTTTCCTGGCTCTCTTTCTCTCTCTCTGAACTTTACACTGCCAGCCCCCCTTCCTGATCCCACAAGTCTTTTCTACTTACTTGATGGCACTCCCTATTACTTTAACCCACAGAAATCCCTCCTCTCTGCTCCATCATCGTACTTTGTTCCCCCCTGGCTCTCTGCTCTTATCTCTGTACATCAACTACCTTAACTACTTCTGTGGTTTCAATTACTGAAATTATGAGTTGACTCCCAAAACAAAATTTTCCATTCCTGACTTATCACTTGAATACGTCTCTCATACTTTCCCTAGACCACAAGCCATCTCTAAGTGGCTAGCCTCCCATCACTCAACACTCCGCATGGCTCAACATGTCCAAATGGAACTGCCCCTCACTGACCACCCCGGTCTCCACAGATGGAACTCTGGGTACCAGCTTTGATTTCAGAGCACAGAAAGGGAAAACCACTCTAAGTCTTCTCAACGTTATACTCCTCAGGTGCCTTTCCCACACAAGAGCCAACTGCCAAAATATTCGGACTTAACACTCTGCAGACCGGTCTGCAAACTCTCTAAACTCTACCCCTACACTACTACTACTCAATCACCCCCCGTAATTTCCCCTAACAGGAGAGTCTCCTCCCCATCAACTCCACATTCTTCCACATTCTCACCTCAGCTCCTGCAGCCCCAGGCCCTTTGGATGTCCCTTCTCTTCCTCAACATTTATCCAAACCTGCGACATCCTTTAGGAAGCACAAGCTCAGGTCCCATATAGGCAATGACATCCCTGTTATCACTCAGGCCCACAGAGGCCTCTCTCCTCTGCACTCCTACCGCGATCCTCACCACTCCAGCCAGGAGAACAATCTCTCCTGCTTTCACTGCCTTTGTTTTTATCTCTACAACTTGACCAGAAGCTCCTTGAGGCCAAAAATCGGCTTATGTTTCTGTTCATCTCCTAGCACAGCGCTGAGCATGCGGTATGGACAAAAACCTTAACAGCACACTTTCTTAAGGAGACATCTTAAATAACATTAGTGGGAGCATGCTAATCTCAACATCACATATAATTAATCACTCAAGACCCAACATCCTAATTTTGAAGTTTGGGTGTGATTCCTGAGCATTTCAGTATTCTGTGGTTTACAGCGTTAGAAGTATTATCTCCAATTCAGCACTACAGGGGGTCTAAAGTCTACAAAATCAACCCATGTGCCATCCATCTTAAATAGTTGGTCAGTGGAACAGGAATCCAGGATGCCACACAGATCCCTAACACAATTCTGGGGGGACGAGGGGGGATCAGGTCTGGACTACACACAGTTGAACTTCTGGGGCTTCCGCCTCATGGAAAGGGTTGTCAAAGCCACACTCACTGGTTTAACAGGACAATGAGTCTGCTGGGCTTTCTGAATTCTTGTTTAGGTAGTTCTTAGCAGAACAGTTCATGTGAATAGCACGAATAACTTATAGTTCAAGGCTGCACATACCCAGGAGAAACCAAACTGGGGCAGATTTTTTCCCTCCCTCCCTTCCTTTTTAGCATTTATTTCAGGAATGCTGGTAGAAGCAGCCACAGGCCTTCAGCTTTCTTTTATATGTATCTAACCCATAAAGGAACAAATGAATAACCTCTGACAGCTGCCTGATTTTTCTGGTCCTATGGCAGCACCTGAGAAACCCCATCCGACTTTGCTGGACAGAGAAAAACCCGTGCTTGCCAGTAACTCTACCTGTTGTGCACAGGACGGATGGCAAAAGCCGGCAAGGGCCAGGTGAGAGGAGGCCTTGGGGAAGGGAAGTCTCCCTCAACAGGCATCTCCCAAAGGGCTCTTTTGAAAAAGGAGTGTCTTCCTCCCGGCGGGAAGGAGGCCACACAGTGGGCTCACCATCCCGGTGCACTCTGGCACAGGGCTCAGGAATTGGCGCCATGACAAAGCAAACAAGGGTTGCCTTTCGAAGGCTCATTAATGGGGCAACACACACACACACACACACACACACAGCCCCTCACCAGAGCGGGCACAGCAAGTTCTTCAGATCTTCCCTTGCTCGTTAGCATAAACAGTTTTTCAAGCAGCAGTGAGCCAGAGGTACCAATAAGTAAAGCAGGAAGGGGCTTTGGAAGGCCCTGCGGTTGGCAAGGGCCTAAAGAGGGAGCAGGATCACGGCACAAAGGCCAAACCTCCCCACAGGGCCTTCCCCTGTGCCTCAGGAGGGTGTGCCTTGGCTGGTGAGAGGTGCCCACAGGTACTGTTCCAGGCTGTGTTTTCCAAGGATCTCTCCAAATTGCTATTTGGTGGGTACACTGTGGATGGTGATTCCAACACAGAATCTCCTCCTCAATAACTTTGCTTTACAATACAAGACTGAAGATCTGAGAACATATTTTATACTGGGCAGTCCTCCAATCCTAGCGGGCCTATGCAGTTATTTCAATTTCAATTCCCTTCCTTACAGCAAAGTGGAGACAAAGCAGAACAAGTCAGCCATCAGGACTGTGGAGGCTTTGAGAGGGACTGAAGAGGATGGGACTGCGTTCCCCCAGGCTGTGTTTGAAGGGCTTTCAAACTCCAAAGCCTAACACCCAGTTGGGTAGTGGGCGGAGTAAAACTTAATTATGTGTCTTATGCTTCACAGACCCTTCTCCATCCCACGTGGCAATTAGGAAGCCCATTATCTGCACTGTTACTTTTAATCAAGAAAAAGAGATCGAGACATATTTACCACTGGCCACTTCAAAGAGTGGCCTTAGGAATCAGGCAAAACAACAAAGGAAATTTTCTTCTTCCAGTATAAGGATCCAAGACTTTGCACTTCTTTAACCTTCCGGAAGCCGCCCAAAGAACCAAGTGACTGTGGGTAATAACTCCACCCTCACAAACTCAGCAAAAATGGCTCGGATGGTCTTTCTCCTCTTGCTGCTCCAAATGCTGCTTTGGGGTCAACAGTTACTGTGAAGCATCGCCATGGCCACGCTAAATGGTACTTGGGTTAATTACGCCTGAACGTCTCTTCTGCAAGCACGGCTAAGACCCAACAATTGAGTTTGGGAACGAGTGTGGTTACATATTTTTCCTTAATGGCTTCCTGAACACCCTGGTTAGGGCTGATCCCTGGGGGGGAATTGCCAGTTCAAGTCATAAAATGTGATCAATGTAGATCAAGACCTCGTGCTAAGTGTCTAAGCGAGGAGAAACATATCTGTGCAAACACACAAACCTATGAAAAATGCACGTTAACCTACAGAACTTCCGCTTCCCTTCTGAAGTGGCACCCGCTCTCCTTTTGCCCCGAGAACTCTGCCGATCCCACTAAAACTTGCAGCCCGCAGTCCTAATCCCGGACAGCGCCTGAACAAGAAAAAGTTGCGGAAACTGTCCCGGCAGCTCAAGAGATTCCCATGTCAAGCCACGCTAAGACTGGGGGACTCCAACCCGGTCAGTTCATGGGGCCAACTCCTTAGGTCACAAGAATAAACAGGTTACTGGGGCTCTGGCTCCACTGGTCTTAGGTTTTAAGCTCTTGTGCACACCCGCTGGTGGCTCTAATGATTTTTATTCACTCACACAAGTATTTATTGTGTGCCTACAATATATACAGTATCCCTCCAATCAATACAGACTCCTAACTAGCTTGTTCTCATTAGAATCCAGACATGCAGAATAAGAGCTTGGATGGCAATGGTCAGGGCACTGGTGGGACAGACACAGCCCTTCATGTGGCTCTGGATTCACTGTATCACACAACTATCCAGGTGGCTGCGCCCCTCGTACCAGTCTTCCTGCTCTACTGCCAGAATCTGTCCTCCTATTAGCCAGATATGGTCAGTGATGACCTCTGACGTCCACTGCATTTAAACACAGAGCTCAGCTATTGCGACACACGGTTTGGCAGGTTGAGCAATTGCCCTGAAACCCTATAGCACCGAGGACACCGTGGCCCCCACACTTCAGATCATCCTACCATATCCTCCAGCCGTGCTAATCCCTCTCAGAGTCTTGTCCTCGATCCACATGGGAGTCACCAATTAAAGGAACATTAGGGATGTTTGAGACTGACTGTTTCCCGACAGCCCAGGATTTTCACCCCTGGGATAAAGGGCATGCTGTCCCTCAAACAGCCTATGAGAAACTGCCAAAACCACTGAAGTTCTGGCCTACACACAAGCATTTCTTCTCGCGTGATGTTGTCAAGCTGACAAGAGACGATAGGATCTGCTTCCCACTGGCGCCTCAGAGCTGATCCAACAGGTTTCCCACATCCTCACCAGCCCTTTGTATTCCCCATCCTGGTGTCTTTGGCCTCGGTTCCTCTTTAAGCTGGACCTGGTGACTTTACAGGCTCACACACACAGTGGCAGAATGTCCAGGAAGCAGTGTTCCACCTCCCCAAGCCTTATCAAGGAGGTGCTGAGGACGGCGTGTCCCCCGCATTCGTGGCACTCCACAGCAGGGTGGCTCAGCCCGAACAATGCGCTTTCACGGGGCCTCATATTCGTGACTCAGCCCTGGGAGTTACAGGGAATCATGCAGAGGAGGGAGTCTTGTTCTCAATGGGACTGATAACTGAAGCATAGAGTCTAGGAATTAAAATGAACCGGCTCTGAGAAGTCTGTTCGCTAAACTTAATTTGGCTTCAAGCTGTCCCCCAACCATCTGGCTCTCTGTCACAGGGCAGTAGTAGAAGCTGGAATTTCTAGTAATTCATTTGGTGTCTATCTTCAGAGTACTCGAAAGACAGTAAAACAAATCCCACCCCCCCACCATATGCTTATCACACAGAAGTTCTACTGACACCAGGGCAGGAAAAACCTGCGCACAACTTTACACCATTTTCACATGGATGTTTGGGGGAGTTGAGAGAAGTGAGAAAAAAATAATGGAGAAGAAAAGAGCTGGGAAATTTCTTGCCTTTTTTTTTGTTGTTTTTTAAGAGAATCTTTCCTAAGCATTCACTCCCTAGCCCTTTCCGTCTCCGGGATGGAAAGTGTTACTCAGCTGCAAGGCCTCTTGCTAATTGTGGGTTTTTATTTTTATTTCCTATTACCCTCTCGCACGCCTGATGAGATTATTTTACCGGAACTGACACAGCTGGAAGCAGCAGGCATACGTGGAGCCTCTGAGGAGGTGATGCAATTTCATTTTCATTGATCAGAAATCAGCAGGGCAGTAAGTGATGGGAAATTCCATTAGAAGAAAACTTGCAAGCCATGAGCCTCAACTTCCTTGCCACACCCAGGACTGACCAACAACCCCAACACCCCCCCACACCATTGCCCAGGGGTCTTGCCTTCCTCTGGACTACGTCCCCACGGAGCAGAGGATGAGAAGCACTGTCCTCGGTATGTCAATGAGAGGATAAACACCAGGCTGCCGGCTCGGAGAGTGCCTGCCTGGGAGAGGAACATCACCGGGGCTCCTTCAGCAAACAAGGGCACCTCGGCTCTTCTCCGTGGATTACAGAGACATTCTCCAGGGACCCAGAATAGGAGCCCTGAAAACCAAGCCCCTCAAAACAAATGCTTAAAGGATCCTTTCCCAAGTGTCAACAAACAAGAAAAGAAGGGGATACTAAGTAATAGTTGCAAATATGACCCTCAGCCACTCTAGAGAGCATCCTGAAGGCACCTGCCATTTGCTGAGTGTTTGCTACGTGCCAGGCACCGTGCTAGTGCTCATGGTGTGTGAACTCTGACGCTCCCCTAACACTCCAGGAGGAAGGATGAGCATCCCTCTCTCTCCTGGGCCATCGAGGAGGCAGAGCCAGCTGGGACCCATGTCTTACTGAGAATCAGCAAGTCTCTCGTGAACATCCAAGGGAGCCGGAGAGAAAGTCAAAGAGAGAGTGTGCTCACTCACACTGGAGTTGTGAGAGAAGATGAAGTCACCTGATTGTCCAGTCTAGTTTTTTCCAGATAGAACAAATGACAGATTCTGACGCACCCCCCTCCATCATCCTGAACATCCCAACAACAGGGCTTCTTGCGTCCAAGGCTGGAACCAGTGGCAAACTGTTTTAGCAGTTAAGATCCAACCTCCCCCCCACCCAACCCCCTGCACTGTTTGTCCAGCAGATACGGCTTCATTCACCAAAGGCCTTTTGGGGGTGAGGGGGAAGCTAGGATCTACTCAAACACAAAGTCTACAAAAATAAAAATTCACCAGGCAGGTGGCTCACCAGACTTCCTCTGGCTGTTTTGCCATATAAAACGTGAATCAGAGAATAACTCAGTCACAAAATTAATGTTGCGGCAAACACAACTCTTGACCACTAAAATGGAAAGTTTTCAATACTTACGTGATGGCAACACGTTAAACCAAGACCTGTCAGGAAACGTTTACTGGGCACCCGCAGTGGCTCACGCGGACAACCCCTGAACGCCTGGTCTTCATGAGCTTACAGACGGGGTCACAGAAGAATTCCCAGTACAGAGCCATTTACGTATACTCCCCACCAGAATAAAATGCAACACCATCGCATAAATTGAGGCCAGGATGAAGAAAGAAAGGGAAAAAAACAGGAGTGGAAGAAAATTTGAGCTAAATATGTGTACAGTAATAACCTATGCACTGAGCCACAAATTAGACTCTAAGCTTTCTAAAAGTCTGGAAGGAAAACGTAACAACTTTGTCTTAGGTACACTATTCACCATGTCCCAGAGAAAAAGAACAAGCCAACTGCTCAGGATTATTTATTACCAATAGCAAAAATTGGGGATAAGGACTGAAAACAAGCAGAGCCTGCAACCCTGTGTCCCTGATCTCTCAGGGGAGGTCAAGACAATGCTGGGGTTGGAAGCCATTCAGCCTCACTGCCTCTTTTGATGGACAAGAATAACGAGCCCAGAGGCTGTTGGTGGTTTGCCCAAGGTCAGACAGCTGGTCAGTGGCAAAGCTAGGAAGAGGACCAGGCTACCTTCACACCAAACGAACAGTGCTTTTTTCCCCACCTGTAGCTACTCCCCATTAGCGTTCAAAATCCATGGGTTGGATTGGTTTGGTTGGGTGGGGGGCAGCACACAAGGAAACTGAAACTGAAAGTGGCAGGGGCTGTTCTAGATGAACAGCCTAAGAGCCAAAGAACTGAAAGCACTTACGCAGACCTCATCTGGACACCAATCCTAACAAACCAACAGCCACATGGGGATGGCCAGGTAGGTCTGAATCGCGATTTGGGATTCAATGATGTTAAGAACTTGTCAGTTTTGTTATATAAAGAAAATATTATCACCTAAAAAATGATAAAGCATCATGATATCCTTGATCGGCATTAAATCAAAGCCAATGAACAGAAAGATTAAACAAATCAGTCAAAAGGTGAATTGTTATGTCTAGGTGATAGGATCTCTCGTATTATCCTGTTTTTACACAACAAATTGTCTTCTTTTTTTTTTTAAAAAAAATGGAAGCTCTTTTGTTTTTAGAAGCATTTTCTGAAAAGAGAACAGCACTGGCCAGAGACAAACTTCTCAGCCTTGAGTTGACATATTCACGACAAGCTAAGCCTCCCCCCTCCCCCCAAGAAGTAATGGATTCTCCTTTCTTCAGAAGAGCTGAAAGACTTCCTAAGAAGTGGTTTAGTCCCAGCTATCTCCTTCAAACTCACCACCTGCTGACCCCACCCATACTCCTACCCTACCAGGGTCCAAGTGCTACCACACCGCTAAGGTACAGAAGAAGAACACAGGAAGAGACCGCAGTGTGCACCCTGCTCTGGGCACAGTACTTTATATGACGGCTGTATATGTGGTGACTGTCACTACTGTTACTGAGCAAAAATGCGTGCCATATAATAGCCTAAGATTTCGGAAGAGCTTGATTTAGAGCTTGGAGCCAAATTCTGATTGAGAAAAACACATCCACTGGTAAGTTAAAAGTCTCCACTTGTTGATTTAATGGGTTAAAAAATAATTTAAGATACCTTTGGTGATTTTACAAAATAAGCAATGTTTACCAAGCATTGTTTTTGAGCGGACTGTCTTTCAGCTCAGTATGAATGTTTTATAAGTCACCGTAATTGCTTTGTAAAGTCTGAACCGAGCTGGTTCCCGCTGGGCTGGTTCCCTCTCGCTCACCCGCAAGCAGGATGGCCCGATGATAAGTGGGCTTCTTGCCACGTGTGGGCCCACATATGCCCACCACCACGCTGTGGGCTCCTGGGAAATTCTCTTTGCAATAAACTTTTTCACAGTAGCCTTAGTGTTTGACCCAAGAAAACGGTCACACCCAGCACCAACTTCCCAGGAAGAAACAGCAACACTCCTCACTGTCCATGTGGCTTATACATTTCAAACACACATTCATTTCTCACTTGATCTCCAACAATCTTGTCTTATTAAATAGACAGAATAGGAATCCTAATTCAGATTTTACAAGTTTAAAAGATTTCCTCATTCATCAGAGGGACTACTATGAGTCACTCTTTTTCCAAGGTCGCCAGTTGGTCAGCAGCAAATCAGGGGCCAGGGGCGGGTTTCTGGGTTGCGACTCCAGCATTCAACTCTTTCTTAAAGAGAAGCGCCTTTCCAAACCCTTCAAAATCACACTTTATCTTCTAAATATGTATGAAAAAAATCTGAGTATGCCAAAGACCCAAAAAATATATTTCACTGCTCACACTTAAAAAGCAGAGTTATAAATAACGCCAAATACTGGGTTGCTCCACACAGCCAAGAAGAGCCTGGATGGTAGACAGTTAAGGCTTAAAATTGTACATAGAATGTTGTAGGAAAAGCACCTAGTGAAGCACCAAATGCTGAAGCAAAAACCTCTGGTCACAACAAGACGTAAGACAGGAGCAGGCAGAGACAATGCTGCCACCCAAATCGGTCTGAACACCCAGCTCAAAAACTATTTGTGGAAAGAAGAAAGTAAAAAGCTGCCGAGGTCTAGCAGCTCAAGAGTGAGGCCACGCTTTGAAGAGCTGGTATCAACGCAGAGTTCTCGTTAGACCAGCCGGGTAAGGTGAAGGGCGATTCTGGCCACAGTATGCCTGCATCATGACCCAATCAAAGTACACAAATCTACATAAAACCAAAACTGGGAGCTGGCTTCATTTCCATCATGAACATTACTTCTTCTGTGGGGACGAGCAGTCCAGCCTACCCTCTGCCATCAGGTGGACCCTGTGAGCTGCAGGCCCTTCCATGATGGAAAACAATGGAACTCTGGCCAATCTAATTACCACTGCCCACACTCTGAGTCTAATTGATTGATACAAGCGCCATTTCTAGGAAGAGCATTCTGCTTGAAATACAATTTCCCCATTTGTGGAACCAAGGTAGTCTGGGCAGAGGGGGAATAAGGACAGGAGAGGGTGCGTCCAGATTATAGGAAGACTGGGATTGGGGATCCTTTGACAGCCCAGTCGGAGGGAGGGTGACCTGGTGGGGTGCAGTCAGAGCCAGGAGGAAAGGCTTGCTTAAACCACAGCCCATTGTGGACTCTCCAACCCTGTGCAGAAGACACTCCCCACTGCTCCCTGGGGCCCTTCCCTCACCTGCACAGGTCTATCTACTCACTGACATCTGAAGGCTCAGCCCTGTTCATCAAGCCTGTGACTTGATACCAAGGTCTAGTCTTGCTGTTAGTATCCTGGGCCTCACCAGACAGAGCCCATAGCCTTGCATCTTGCTGTCTACACTCTATGGCCTGGCCTCTTAACCCTCTCAAGAATGGACCCTTACCCCATTGGGGCTTGTATCCCATGGCCAGAAATCCCGTACACTTGCAACCCCCTGCCTGTACCTACCTGCACTTCTCCAAGCTCAGCCTGTGGCACTTGCCTTCGCCACACACCTACTGGCCTCCTCCCCATCTGATAAACTTCCCCTCCTGGCTCCTGTGGGGCAGCCACAGGGGTAAGGAAGCCACAGGCTGCAGCCTGGCAAGGAGGGCAGGGAAGTGGCAGCTGCCAGCACAACTCACTTTCCTTCTAGTCCAACTATTGCCGCCTCTTCCTCCTCCTCTCTCTCCTCCACTCCCCAGTGACTCCATGAAACTCACCAACTTTGAAAACCAACTCCTGGCTATGGTAGCTGGCTTCTCATTAGAGGTCAATGCCATTCAGGCTGAACAGCATCTGCACTGTTGGGTCTGCAGTGTTGAAGACCCCATGACATTCTGCACTAAAACTGGACCAAAGGGGTTAAACCACTGGATACATGTGTGACCTCACCTTCCCCCTCCCCCATTTGTATATATTCATATGCATACGAATAGGGCAGTTAACAGAAAAAGCAAAACATAGAAAGTCAACACACACACACCCCACAGACAGGCAGACACACATACCCCACCACCACCAACCCTCTACTGCGGGCAAGGTCTCATCTGCAAGGTTTCCGAATGACTACCACTTACTACTACCTAATCCCTAACTACTGTTGGTCTGGGGACTCAATCAGATGCTCCGCAGAGCAAAGCGTCCTTGTTGCCTGTTTCATCAGGAGAAAAGAGGGATATAAGCAGTCGCCAGACCAGAGACGGGACAGCCAGTGAAAGTGACAGAATCTAAAGCAGCACCAAAATCTGTCCCCAGGATTCCGTCATCTCATGATTGACCATTTCACTTCAGACCCTCCCTGGGCCAGAAAAACCTGGATCCTAGGGCTGGATGTCCCCAAACAAGTGGATTCTGTCTCAAAGTAAAATACGGGTTGTAAAACAAACGCTCGAAGAGTCCCAGGCATGCCTGTTGCATAAGGGCGTAAGTGCAAGAGTCCACAATTCAATTGCACACATGTCCGTTTCCCCCCAGGGAGGGTAGAGGTGGCGCACAGAACACTGGACAGAGCCCAGGCAGGAAGAATCAGAATTTTCACTCTTAACATTCAAATTTCTGAGTCACAGTTGAAATCCCACTGCTCTAATTGTTTTATACACTGTCTCCATACACACACACACACAAAAAGCCTTTAAAAAGTTGCATTAGCTTCCAGATTCCCTGTTTAAAACCCTTGTTTCTGTTGGGCGCCTTGAGATAAAAGCTGCGTTTGACTCTCTGGCCAGTTGTCAAATTCTAGCACTTGCCTGGGCTGGGACCAGAATAATCTTCCGTCCAACCATGGAAGGCACGAGCCTGCCGGCAGAGCAGGGGTTAATGGAAGCTGACCGCAGCCCAGTTGTTAAGGTAATCAATACCACTGAGATACTAAAGCAGCATAAGCCGCAATATTGATTGCCAAGCAGATGATAAAACTGTTTATTATGATAATTGCAGGGTCCCTGCAAGATGCTCCCAGCGCTTCCTAAAGCTGTTTACAAAACTAATAAAGATTTGCCATTTCAAGGTCTTCCATTTTAACCACCCTCCCTCCCCCCACTCCAACCCTTGGCCCACCACCAAAGAGTGGAGCTCACTACCCGCCAACCCCTGCTCCCCCCTCCCCCCACCCCACCCCCCATCCCCAGGGCTACTGACTGCTCCTCCCTGGGACAGCACAGAGAGCCTGTCCTGGGTGTGTCATCGCTGCCAGGGCCTCTGAGGAAAGGGCTCTCCTTCAACACCCTCACCCTGCCTCCAACTCCAGGAAAGGGAGGCCGCAGGAAGCACAGCCGCCTAGACACTCAGGGCGTTGAGATTTCCTCCTTGGAGCCCAGCATGTGATAATTATGGGGTTTTATTGATGGAGGGGTCTGCTCAGGGCTACTTGGGCTAACATCCATTTGTTATAACACATTCAAGAAACCACATCACCTTGGTTTGTAATTAAAACTTCTCTGGAGAACTTGGTGGCCATGGAACCGACTGAACACGGTCAAACACCAATTCTAGAACGCATTTCCACCGACAGCGTGATGGCGACTTTGGCCGCTCCTCTGAGTTCGTGTCTCGAGTTCTGTCATACCCAATGCACCTGCTCGCTTTATTAACAGTGGAGATTAACTCCCTCTTGGCCACAAAAGCGGCCATCTATCTGCCTCGAGACCCAAGTCTTTGAATTGACAGCACTGTTCATGATGATTTTGATATTTTTGAGATGGAGTGGATGAATGCGGACATTTTTCTCCATGGAAGTAGGCATCTCACTGGTAGCACTATGTTCTTCAAACTGGTCAAGGGCAAGTCCACCTGGTCCTGAGAAGGAGTACAGTAGCTTCAAGACGGCAAAGCATACAAATATACTGAACGTGTGTGTTCAGAGTGTACAAGAGGGAAAAAAGGAACCCCGTTCTGAGAACTGCACAGCCATTCCATTAGCAATTAGAAGGCAAAGCCCCCATCCCTCACTCAACCCTCCACAGCTCTGGCTCAGTCTACAGCTGACCAACAGGATTTTACCCATAACAGAATTCAACTGGACTTGGCCTGCAACACCACATTTGCAACTTAAGGGGCACTACTCTGACAATTGATGCGCCAAAGAAAGAGGCTTTGAAGACAGCTTCTCTTCTTCCCCCCTCCCATGAAAGCAGGGAGAAATTGTTAACCGATGCCCATCTTTACCTTGTACCAGCACCTCGGTTTAGGGGCAGAGCCCCTGCCCTCCCCACGCTCTTGCTTTCAGCTGCACCCAGAAGCCCTGGAGGTCACTGCCCACAGAGCCAGCCTGTGCACACACATGTACGGCTCTATGCTGTGGACCAGCAGAGACATGCCGCTCCTCTGTAGACACCTGTCTGCTCTGCCTACTGATCCCAATCACACAGAAATCAGGAGACTGGAGCCAGATTTTTGTGGAGCGTAATCCCCTTGCCAAAGACCTTGTCATGAACTCCAAGATACCACAGCAGGGCTGGAAGGCAGGCACTGGGATCAGTCTAACCTGGTTACCTGCTCTTACAGGAACTACTTAGCAACCAGGAACAGCCGGAGGAAATCCGAAGCTTCCCCACCGCTGCACTTCATGAACAACACACTCCTAGCAAAGTGACACAGGACAAACGATCGCCAACTACAAAACTCCCAGCTGGATGCCCGGCTCACTCACCACATGCCCACAGGGCCCGTGTTAACAAACGCATCCCTGGATCTGATGCCGAGAGAGTTGAGTATTACGTGTGACTAACTCTGCTGTTACCTTTTAACCTACCTGACACATGTAAGTTGTACTCTCAACAGTAACTTCGACAAAAAGTATACCCTCCCTCAGAATGAGATGGCCCACACTTGGAAACCCGCCCACCAGGCCGCCAAGCCTGCCTAAGTGCTAAGAACCATTTAGGAGCATTGTAAACCATTAGGGCCATTAGCTCTAATTTGACCTCAACAAAATAAATCAGCCCACTAGGAACAAATTTAGAAGCTTTCCAAAGTCAAGTTCTCAAACCAGGAAAGCACAAGCCATGGCAGGGAACAGCCTCCAAGCTTCTCTTCCCCGCACCTACCTTCCCAGCAGCCGCCCGATGACAGCATGCTCAGAGTGGACGGGGACCGGGGATCCTTCCCCATCCACGGGACCAAGAAGCCATGGCCAAGGAGAGTCCACATGTAAGTCAGAATCCATTTGCCACCAGTGCTTGAGGGACTCCCTCTTTGCCTTTCTCTGACTTCACAGCACACACAATTTTCCATCTGAACTGCTCCTAGTGTCCTCTTTCAAAACATGTGGACATTCCGATTTATTTTCAAGATAATCCCGATTGGCTTTCAACTCTGCTGATTCTCAGCTCTGGGTCAGAGTTCACCCAGCCTTTATATCTTTAACTAAGCAGGGGTCACATACGATAAGAACTATGATCCCACCACATTAATACATGTGTCAACACAACACATAATTTCTTTAACAAAATTTAAAACCATCAGCATACACTCCAAATTTAAACCGCGAAATCATCCTAATTTTTCATTTTTACTCTTTCCTGATAATTACTTACTGCATTTTTAAAAATACTGATGGCACTGCCTTGACAAAGAAGCAGGCAGTGAAATAAACTATGACACCATCAAATTCCACCAGCTGATAGGAGAAGAAAGCTAAGAACACACGCACTGGAGAAGCAGGCAGCCCACATGTAAAAGTCAACAACCCTTCAGCTGTTTAAATGATAAAAACATACTGTATCATTATTCCACTCATCTTCACAGGACAGAAGGAAGAAATAAGTAGCGAGGATATTGGCAAAACAAGTTAGCAGTAACAGGAGAAGCAGGACGCAGCACACGGAGTTCTATAACCCAAGAGTCTGCATTGCTAAGAGCTGAGTAATTCTTTCCAGCTCCACCCAGCATGAATTTCCAGGTATCAGATTATATGTTAATTACCCGAACGTGAAATTAAATGAGGGGAAGTGGTGTTAGTCAGCACCCAGGGGCTGGAAGTTCAGGAAAAGTTTTCTAAAGCATGTTTCACACGCAGACTTCTCTGGCTCGGGGAAGAGAGGAGGAATCCGGAGTCTGTCTCCAAAGCTTCCCCTTCCATTCACTGGGCCGTTCAGCTAAACTTTCCCAACTCAGAAAGTAATCTCGAGTTCTTTTCCTTTCTGTACATTTGTTATGTAAATAATCACAAAGCGCTAAGTCTGGGCCCATTTCAGACTCAGCTGGTCCAAGGAGCAGCACACATCCCCCACTACCAGTGTGGGGGACAGCGATTCCACTTCAGGTGATGGAGGGGCAAGCACTGGACCTCCTCCTAACTGTCCCTCAGCCGTGTCAGAGGGTCGGGAGGCCACAGTGCCCCCTGGGTCCTGCAGTGCCAGAGCCTCTGACGCCGCGGAGACGTGCTGTATCTGCTAGGATATCGAACAGGGAGTTCTGAAACTGCTCCGAAGCTCAGGCTGTAAGAACTTTATCAATGTAACACATCGTACCCCTGCCTTCCAGGCCCCCATTAACTGCACACTGATCTTACCCTGATTGGAAGGGGTGGAAGGGGGAGAGCTGTGATGAAGTCCCAACCAGTGAAGGGCCCAAAGGACGATGGGAACTGAGCAGTTGGGACCGCGCCACAGCTACTGAGGGACTTTAGAGATCCATCTGTGAGGAACTGAACACTCTTTCCTTTCCAGTCCTCCCCACTTTTTCCCTAACACTGCACCCAACAGGCAGATATTGGAGAGTCACCAAACAGCACCTCGAAGTGGGTCAATGACAAAAAACTACAAGCAAATGCCCCGGGCTAGCATCCCAACATGCAGGCTGTGTAAAAGAGGCTAGTTGTCAACCTACTTTGGGTTCACTATACATGTAATGGGTGTAGACAGACATTCTATTTGCCCCATATGGTTGTAAGGATTAATAAGACAGTGAAGTATTTAGCACAGCTGATGCTTAATAAGTATTAGCTGTTAGTATTTACAGAGAGAAATATTCTCCTTTGACTTGCATAAACTCTAACAAAGCCTGTATCCCCATTTTTAAGGCTCAGAGAAGCAGGGATACTCGCCCAGTCACACATGGCATGAGGAAGCCAGGCTGGCCTTGAAGACAAGGACTCACATGTCCAGTCTAGTGTCTTTTCCACCAGTATTTTCCAGCATGTCCTACAAGAGCACCACTGGCCACAGGCTAGGTGCCTATAGGTAACAGGTGAAACTTTTAAATTCAAATCTTTATTTGATCTTTTTCTGAACCAATATAACCAGCCCAAACCTGAGATTCCTTAGATAGCATGGCGTGGGATGGTGCTACAGCAGGCATTTATGGCTTTAACAGGGAAAGCCATGGGCGGGGGCGGGGGGGAGCAAATATAGGACAAGTGGTAAAAAAAAAATATACAACGGAAAGAGCACCCCAAGTTTGGGGAGCTCTCTCTTAGGTCCTGCTTCCCCTCTCAGAGGCTGTGGCTGAACTGATCTTTCTAACAGACTCAGCCATTAAAAGTCACCAGCCCACACTTCCTGGTTTCCTCCTGTGTCTGTCTCATGCTCTGTACAGCAAAGCCTCTTAATAAAAGGGCAGCGCCTTCCTCCAGGCTTTCTGAGAAAGGCTGTGAGGAGGGTTATCAGCCTGCATGACCCCTTTAGTCCTCAACAGCACGTCAGTCCTCTCCCATCCCCCCAGCAAGGAACCTGCAGCCTGGAGCTGGCTCCCCAGCCTTCCCCGGTTAATGCCTTTTTCCTTGTACAGCTATCACAAGAGGGCTGTTTAGTGAGAGGACCTCAGGCTGACCTTTGCTGACAGGCTCCAAGCTCCCTCTGTAAACTGATCTAATGTTAGGCCGGGTAATTAGCAACCAAGTAATAATTGCAGCTTCTAACTATGCTGGACCAAGATTGCAAAAATTCCCTGGGGGGGCGGGGCGCACCAGGGACCCCAACCCACACAGAGGCATCTGCTCTCAGCCAAAAGGAGGGACTCAGCAACATTTCTGAGGGAGGCCAGCACTTTTCCAGGTTTTAATTAAAGTGGGACCGGGCTAAGGAGACAGACAGCTACAAAAGAAAACTAGTAAATAAAGGACAATGGCTAAGAAAGAAATCCATGGCCAGTCTGGAAAAGCCCATTCAGGAAAGTACAAGCTCTCCAGGCAGGATGGCCACGCGCAAGGAACTTTCATGTCAGCCACAGAAGGAACAAGGCAAGGAGCCTTAAAGCGGCAGCAAGAAAAAATCAGAAAGGGAGGATGAGAAAAGACAGCTCCACTGTTGCCTGGCTCGCACCACCCCCACCCAAGGCCACCACCACCACCATCATCATCGGCTCACCTCACAATCACTCCCCTCCCCAAACAGCGTGGACATCCCACCCTGGACTTAGCAAATTCAAGATGCTGCATCGCTGTGTACCCTGAGGGAGCCATATCACCCGCTATGATTTGGTTAATTCAAACAGACCTGTCCACCAGGCCAACTTTACTAGCTGCCTACACATGTGTGTAGCGTGTCTCAGAGTAACACGCCCAGTCCCGGAGTGAAGCAAAGAGGCGAGCGTTTCCTTGTACAGTAGACGGCCCGCACCGAGACGCTGCAAGTAAACACAGCCGCACAAGAGAGAACGCCGTCGGAAAGACAAGCACCGCCCCTCCTCCTGCCCAGGACCAGACGGCATCCGACACTACGGCAGCATGATTCGCCCTCCCTAAAGGAACCCTTTATTCTTCACCACCACCCCAGCCGGACTTGCTCTGTCTGCTTTGTCCTGAGAAAGGCCACTTCACTGAGCTGCTGTTGCCCGTGGTAACTCCTGAATCTCTTCCCTCAACAGAGACAGCAAGTCCAGGGGCCACTGTACCTTCCCAAGGAGAGGAGACTTCTTGCCAGTCTGAACTACACTACAGGCTTCCTCAAACTCCATTTCCTCTGCCAGCGCTCCGCCCGATGCCCCGTGCGTTCAAGGCTGCAGAGACTCTCTGGGCTGAATCCAGTGACAAAAATGAGGGCAACGGCAGCCAAATGCACTAAACTCACCGTTTCGTTTTCCAAACAATTAATACACTTAATAGCTCTGGCCCCAACGATAAGAGTCGTCAGACACCCCTTTCTATTAACCTCTCCCCACTACGAGCAGTGGGTCTCCACCGGAATACTTCTGCTCCCTATCACTTAATCACTTTTTAATCCACAACAAAGACTTTATGCCACAATGCGGTTTTGTTCTCTCAATCTTTTATGAGGGACCTTATCAAAAGCTTTTAGAAAATACAAGTGAATTTTGCCTACCAGGTCATCTTTATTATTTTAGAATTCTTTATGAAGAAATTACAGACTTTAACGTTGTAAGTTGAATGTTTAAGACTCGGCATTGACTGAGACATGCAAGCCTGACTCAGGTTACATTTAAGTTGCTGTATTTCCTCCAGCTTTAGAACGATTGTTATCCGCCTATTAGTAAGGAATGATGCCCCTCCCTGACTCCCAGGTGTGGGACTCCCCCAGGACTTTCTGGACCAGCTGAACTGAGTACCAAAGGAACATAGAGTATGTACCAGAACTTCACACCAAGGAGTCAAAGTCACTGAGTCAAGGAGGGCCTGGACATGGCAGCCTATCCAATTGCTACTTTCTCTAGCTTTCCCCAGGTGGGTAGTAAATAAGCAGCAGGCTTCCTTAATCCACAGGAGCCAGTGACAGCTTCTGGATGTTGACACCATTTGAGTTCCCTCCTAGCACCTGTTTGCTGTTGCTATTACTTCTACTTGGCACTCTGCAACAAACTCAGCCCTGAATGCAGGGGCAGGTTTCCCCCCGACAGGACAATTATAGATGCACGAGGGGCGGGGTGTTTCCTGGTTGCCTAAAATAATTTTATTGGCAAGCTTAAATATAAACCATCCAATCAAACATGTATCTCTTCAGGAGACACGTTTGGGCAGGGTTCAGAGGCTGTAGTGCAATTCTGGAATCCCTGTCTGAGAACCTTCCCATCAAGTAAGAGAGGGTTAAGGTAATCCACACTTACAGCACCACGTGCCCTAATCACGAGGGAAATCCTCAGCCTTCACTGCACACGCACCAGCTTCTGAAGCTACATCTAGCCCAAGGCTGCACTCCAATCACCAAAAATGTAGGCAGGGTTCCCAGACCTATGGCCAGATGAGATGTGCCTGCCTCTTCCCCGTTACATAACGGTGAAATTAATGAGTCAGAAAGTCTACAGAGTCCGAAGTACTGGGTAATTCTTTATCCTTGAGGAAGACTGTAAATGTCAAGTCGTAACTGGCCATCTAGGAAAAGGGTCACCATGAACACGCATCCCACCCTCTCCTCCGTTCTCAGCAAGTACCCCTCCAACCGGGGCGCCTGGAGGATGGAACAGGAACTGCAGGTCCGGGCGCTCCATTATGGCCAGGCCGAGGTTCAGCCTGAACTTAATGAGCTCTTGCAAGGAAACAGGAAGTCTATAAAGTAATTTAAATAACTTCCAGTCCTGAAATAAAGGAAATTAAACCATTGGCACAAACCTCTCTGATGGACACCTTTTTTGTCTGTCCAATCACACCCACAACTACAGCTGTCAGTCTTCTCCCCAAGACCAGCCCCCAAATTCCTCTCATATGAAACACACAGAGGCTATCATCAGTCAGTCTCCAGAGCTCTCCAAGTGCCGCAGCGTGGCCACAGGAGCAGAGGCCCCGAAACCCCACCCTGAGTCCGCTACTCCCAGCTGCATGGCCTGGGGTAAAGCCCACAACTTCATAGGCCTCGGCGACTCACCATCAACACAGGGCAAGTCTGGGTCTGACCAAACGACCTCTGAGATTGTTAAGAGGGTCCAATAAGCACATATGAGAACAGTGCAAACCGAACACACAAATAAACGTTGGGATTATTGTGGCAGCCAAAGCCCTTAGGCTCTGAAATGTATCAATTTTCTGGATAAGCGGCACTGTGCTATCTTGCTGCCTCCCTCGTAACTGTGAATACTTACTCAGAGGTCCTCCTGCTTCTCCTAAGCTCCTAAACGTAGGTAACTATTTTTGCGGACAATTACTAGTCCAACCAGACACGGTTTCCTTACAGGCAAGGACGGTGGCTGTTTATGGAGGCCAGGGCACACAGATCACCGCCCAGCACAAAGTACTTTTTTCGGTACCATGGTTCTAGTAGCACTCAGGTCTTTACCTTCATTCAAAACAATTTTGTTAGATTGTATTGTGACAGCTGTCATATCAGTGTGCGTTTAAAAAAAACTATCCAAATTGGTGCATTTTTGTGTAGCCATTTCAACATTGAAGATGGAAGAAAATAAGTGACATTGTTGGCATGTTATGTTTTATTTCAAGAAAGGTAAAAATACAACTGAAACACAAGAAAAGATTTGTGCTGTGTGTGGAAAAGGTGCTGTGACTGATCAAATGCGTCAAAAGTGGTTTGTGAAGTTTCATGCCGGAGATTTCTCACTGGACCACGTTCCACTGTCGGGTGGACCAGTGGAGGTTGATGGTGATCAAATCAAGACATTAATTGAGAACAATAAACATTATACCAGGCGAGAGATAGCCAACGTACTCAAAATATTCACATCAATGAAGTTATTGGTGAAAATGAAAAATGTATCTTTTACTCTACAGAAGAAACTAAACGGAATTGTTGGCTAACCTAACAGATTCTCAATAAAGGATTGGAATCGACAACCTACATAGTTACCCATTCATTCTCAAGTACCAATATGCTTGCAAGTATCCACCAACTCTCTATACAAAGAGACTAACCATGTGACCAGATTCATAACTGGCCGTGAGCCTACAGGAGGGGTGGGGTTTGGGTCCCTTTTCCGTGCAGAAACAGCCCCACTTCTCACATTTAGAGGCACTGCCCTCTGTGCAATGCAAACCACAGTCACCATAGCAGTTTAACCCAGTAAACCTAAGCTGCCAGATGCTAGAAACTGTTCCTGGCCACAGAGTCTAAGTCTATTTTATTGATAATAATCAGCCAGATAGGGACTGGTTTGACCAGTACTCTGGATCAGAATCACAAGAAAAGCAAACTTAAAAGCAGCTTAAGATCAATCTTGTCTTGCTAGCCCTCCAGATATTACTACTGACAGTTGGTATGGTGAACCCTTGACCCATAAGCTGGTAACAGCCAACAGTGAGGCTGGACACCTGGGTTGCCTCCCTGCCTCTCTCTGGGCAGGAGGACAAGACCTGGTGCTCTTGAAAGAGACCCTTTCGAACTATCCTGAGAAAGGACATAAGAATCAGAAGTCTAACTTGGCTTTACACAGAGGCACACCTTCACAAACAGGTTCTATGGGAAACCGCTCTGCCGCTCCCATCAGTGACTGAGCCACTAAGTGGGAGAGCCATCAGTGGCTAGGGGGTAAAACTGTAAAACCACTGAAGAACTCAATGTTGCTGGCTTGCCTGTGGGCCTGTTTAACTAGAACGATTGGATTCAGAGGGTCCAGAGGTGCATTTGAGCAATTGCTGCCTTCCCTTAAAGGTCTGGCCACTGAGCAAGAGGCCTTTACCCCAGAGGGCTGCTCCAGCTCTGGAGCAATCATCTTCCCCACGGGACTGGCCATGGAAAGGCCCCTCGGCCTCTGTGCGTCATCTCATAGCACACAGGCCTCCCCCCAGGTGTGTGCGGGGCTCATTCTCCGGGCCACAGCGTCTGTCTGCTCATCACTGGACAGTCCAACCACGGCCAGAGGGACAAGACCTGATGTGCTTCTGTCTGAAGTGAGTTCATCCAAAAAGCAGACGCTGATTATCTATGGCGTTATTCACTATACTTCACTATACTTGACTTTCCACCAAGTTCACTGACCAAGAACCAAAACCAGCACATCTTCGGGTCTCCCTTGGATAGCCACTGATCTAAATTCTACTCGTCAAGTGGGAGCCACATATGTAACGTTAAATTTCCTAGTAGCCACACTTAAAAGGCGGGGGGTAGGGGTGGGGAGATGAACAGGTGAAATGAACTGTAATATCATCTCCTACTTAACCCAAAATGTCTAGAATATTATTTTAAATGTAATCCATCCAAACTTTATTAAGTTATCTCCCTTCAATTCTCACACTAAGCCTTGGAAAGCCAGTGCTATTCCACAGCTCGGTGCCGACCAGCCACATTTCCAGCGTTCAGGAGCCACATGTGGCTGGCGGCTACCGAATGCCAGTGATCTAAATTGTTGGCTTCCTCTGCTGATGAGAACCTAACACATAACTCTAATCCGGCCTCACTATAATAATTCATGCTTGTTTTCCCCACTCACAGACTTCACAGGACTCACCCCTACTCAAGATTCTTTCCCACGGCACTTGCAATTATATTTGGGTGACATGTCAAGAAGCTAAGCTGGCTGGGCCTGGAGTGAGCCGATTTTCAAGGAATCGTGGACAACTTATCTGGTCAATCAGATATTCTTTCCAGGGCTTGCCCACCATTCAGCTAGACCCCCAGGGTTACTTAATTTAAAACGCTCACAACACTTAAAACTCATCGGATTCGCAAGGACAAGTAGTTAACTCTGTGGTGGCCACGTAAATGTCTCTGGGTTGGCGTGTTCTATGACAGACTCCACTTAGAATTCAAACATCACACTAGAATTATTTCTGCCCTGGTCTCACAAGATGTCCCTGCACCATATACACAAAATTACACAGAATAATCTAATCAGCTGCCTGTTGAATCCTGAGGCACAAAGAGAACAGACAAATCCACAGATTTGGGAGTTGCTAAAAAACAGAGTAGCATTTTTTTCACGAATGATAAAATGTTGAGACAGTGTTCTCAGCAACTGTGGACGAGAAAACTGCAGGCTTGGCCTAGATCTGTGAGGATGTGGCACCAAGTTACTGTCTTTTAGTTCCACCCCTTGGAGCTCCCGCATCTGTCCTGAGCGCTGAGCCCTAGCAGGACCCCCATTCTGCAAGGATCGTGAGCACAGGGCAAGTCAGCAGTGGAACGGCAGGCCTCCCCGCGCCAGGATAGCACAGGGACTGCTGAGTGCACAGGCACATCACCCAGCAGCGACTCCTAAGCCATCAGCCCCTTTCCCTGAACTTACGTGGGCCCTGTCTGGAAGAGTGCAGGACTTGATCTGGAAAGGGACCCTGGAAAGTTAAAAAATTCCTCAGCTCATCAAGCCAGACTCAGCTCTAAGAGCAGTGCCACCCGGACAACCTGGCTCACTGTTACCGTTTCAGGCAGAAGAAGATGCGTAGAGGGTTTGGGAGAAAGGACTGAGACTGGCTGAGGCTGGGATTTGTTCCAGGAGTCCCCAGGGGGCAGGCCTGGCTCCTGAACCTGGAAATGCAGAAGGCTGCCCTCCAACAGGTAAGAGCTCCCCACTAAGTATTCCAGGCAGGAAAAGGAGGAGCCACTCTCTGTCAATACTCTTCTTCACATCCTCCCACCCCTGAGGGTCCTTGACTTGTCCCCAAGGCAATGGGGAGAAGAGCAGGCCGAAGAGCCTTGGGGAGAGGAAGGAAGGAGGCGGCTCTTCTTGGCGAGCTGATGGGTGTGAGTGGTGAGCATTAATTAAAAAGCCATCCGGGAACAATGGTCTTTTCATATTTGGAGCCTGTTCTGCACAAAGCTCAGCTTGTTCTAGGGGGAGGTCTCTGCTTTAAATTTTTTTCTTACTCATTTCCGAGGGCTGTGGCAATGTCTGGCACCCGGCTCAACCCAATGGCGTGTCCCCAACCAGAGACTGTGCCAGGCGGGCCTCTTCAACGTCATAGGTGGTAGCACTCAGACACAAAAAGGGGCAACTTCAGGGGCTGCTCTGTTTCAGCCCGGAGGATCCCAGAGAGCTCCCGGGCGTTTCCCTGAATAGCTGCCTAACCCATGGAAACACTCACTGGACGTTTTCTTCAGCCAAAAACCAATTTCCCTCTCAAATTACACTAGATGTGCCACACCCAGCAGACACAGGGCGAGGAGTTGTGGGTCTAACAGACTGGCCAACAGGCACTTCAAGCTTAAGTGTAAGAAAACAGGGGATGGACTTAGATCGTGCAAGGAGACCCTACCTCCCCGCCACATTCCAACCCCCTGCTAGAGTCTCTGCTCAAACCCACAGACTATCCCGAAGGAAAGCAGTGTTTGAACCAAGAGTAGGGATGGGGGCAGGAGCGAACAGCACAAAGGCATTCCCAGCACTTGGATGAACCACCACTTCTCTCACTCCCTACAGCCCTGGGTGGGCAGTCCCCTCTCTCCCCACCCCCTGGCACTCACGTCCTTCTGCCACGCCCCCTTCAGTGTGGTCGAACACCGTGACTCACTCCTAGCCAACAGTCTACGAAGAGACTGTAGTTTCAGCCTCCTGCACAATCCTCACTCTCCCTCATGGAAGCCAAGTGCCTCGCTGTGAGCTGCTCTAAGGACAGGTCCCTGTGGCAAGAAACTGATGACAGTCTCCCGCCAACCAAGGCCTTTGATCCAACAGCCCTCGAGGAAGTGAATCCTGCCAGCAACCATGTGAACAGACTCAGGTGCCTGTCCCTGCCCAGGGTGCCTTCGGACGGGACCGCAGCCTGGGCGAATCCGGTCAGTGCGGCCTCGCGAGACACCTGGCGGAGGAGGACCCAGACAAGCCACAACCAGATTCCTGGCCGGCAGAAACTGTGACATGAGAAAGGTGTGTTGTTTGAAGTCGCTAAGTTTAGGGGTAATTTGTTATGCAGCAATAGGTAACTAATATGCAGCAATAGATAACCTTTCAAATGAAAGGGAGAAGATGTGGGCCCTTAAGGGGCAGAGCTGGGATTCTCAGGTCAGGCTGGCCTGTACAGCTGCTTCCCCTCACTGCAACTTCAGCGGTCCAGCTCACGTTTTGGCCCGTGGAGCTGGGAAGTGAGACTACAGACAGGCCTCTCCACCACCACAGAGGCGCAGATGCCTAAAATGCAAGCCTTAAAACAAAAAGACATTGGGTTCCTTCAGAATGTCGGAGCTGAAGTAACAGTAAAGAGATGATGATGGTCTAGTTTAAGCTCCTCCTTCTACAGGAAAAGAAACTGAGACCTACAGTCATAAAGGAGCAGAGAGAGAGCTTAAATCCTAACCAAGATGACACATGACTCCTTCGGGATCCAGGAAATTTCAGCGCGAACATGCTGAACTCGCTTCTGATTTGCTGGCCAGGAAAACTCCATTGGTGGCTCTGATCTGCTCCCTCAGCACAACACTGTGAGTGTTCTGGGGTGGCCAGTATCTCCCTCCCTTGACAACTCCCCTCTAAGTTGGCCGCTTCTCCTACACCTGTCCCCCGAAGTCCTTCCACACAGTGACCGTCACCACAGATAGTTTGCCCCATGGTCAGCGTGAGAGTTGGACATCCTGGTTGCCGGCATAGGCTGAGGTGCCATCTAAGTTTACCTGACGTCCTAAGACCCATCAGGAAGACCAGTCAACGCTGCCATCAAGAAAGCTCAACCGGGCAGAGGCGGGCTTGTCCCTCCCGGAGGATTCCACGAGCTTGCACATCACCGACTACGACTTCCATTATTTTTACAAACACATCCTCTAGACACTTACAGTAAAGATCATAAATAATTAAGGCTAAGTAGCCTAAGGACATTTTGTGAAGCGTTCTTGCTGGGTGGTTTTTTTTTTTTTTTTTTTAAATTAGGTTCTCACTAATTCACAAGGTTGAATAATCTCCAAAAGCCTGCCAGACAGAGCCACAGTCAAGCACTGTTCAAGTGATGCCACGTTCTCACCGTTAGATATATGTACTTTATATTATGAAAGGAATAGACATTTACCACTCAGAGCTCAGAAAACTGAGTATTAAAAGCAGCCCACACTTCTACCCCCTGGAAATAACCACTCAGTTAATATTGTGTTATAGGAATCCTTTCGCTTCCCACTTTACACCTATTTTTAAAAATAAACGGATACCCTTCACTACACACAACCTCCTTTCGTTCAGTTTAACATCACTGCTTCCCCACACCCACAGCCACGCAACGGGAGTTTTGAGAAGCCCCGTGAGAGTCTGCCATACGGATGCGCCGCAGTTTAAATCAATCCCCTGTGAGATGTTTAGACGGTTGCTATTTTTCACTATTATAAATGTCTGTAACGAAAATCTTTATTTATAAATGTCTTATGTACAACTAATCATTTCTCTATTATAAATGGAGATGATAATCTTCGTTTCTCTATTAAATGAAGACGGGGTGGCTCATCGCCAGTCCTGTTGTAGACATTAGGGATAGATTAATGAAAAAGCAGACAAAAATCCCTGCCCTTGCAAAGCTTATATTCTAGCAGAGGAGACAATCAAAGATGATACATTTTAAAATGATACAGTGTCTCACCAGGCAGCCCAGGCCATGGCAAACAGGAGAAGGCAGAATAAAGACAATTGGAAATCCATGGTGGGACAAGCTACGAATTCAAATAAACCTCATTTTAAAGCTCCTTCACACATGCTGACAACTACTCTCCAGAAAGGGTGCACCAATTTTTCTACTCTCTCAATGTGGAGGATATTGACCTTATTTAAAAAAAAAAAAAAAAAATCTTGATTGAAAACACCACAGTTCAACCTCACTAGTAATCCAGTGAAAAATAAGGGCAATCACTTGGCTCTCCAATGGGCAGTCTGAATTTGTCCTTCCTGAGCTGCCTGTTTGTATTCCTTACTCACTTTTCTACTGGTTGTTTATCGCTGATTTTAAGAGCACTTTACATATCAAAGAGATTCAGAACAATCTGTCGGTCACACGGGTTGTCGACATCTTTTCCCAGTTTGTCACATGCCTTTGAATTTTGCTATCCGCGCCCAGCATACTGAACTTTTTAAAATGTGGTAAGTTGGTCTTTTCTGTTACAATCTCTTTACTAGAAGCATTAGGTCCCTTTCTGTCCCATATCCACACTAAAGTCCACCGGTTCTTCCCTCTAGCCCCTTCACGGTCTCGGTTTTACTTTTCCCTCTCCAAATCCTCTGTGATTAATGGAAACATATGCTACAAGGAATGGCTATAACTTAGGTTTCCCCTACTTGGTTGTCTAACTATCCTACGACTGTTCACTGCATAACCGCATAGTGTCCAACACTGCACGACACGACAGGCAGGAAGCGCGACCACAGAGACCACGGGTTTGCTGCCGGCTGGATCAGTGTTCAAGTCTGGGTGCCTCTGAGCAAGTTGTCGCCCTTCAACTCTCTGAACATCAGTGAAGGGAACATTCACAGCGCCCACCTCACACGGTTCTTGTGCAGATTCAGTAAGTTCATAGGTAAGTGTTCAGCAGAATGCATGACGCTTAGAAGTACTAAAAAAAACCCCAGCAAACGATTATTATTTTAATCCCCCTCACTTATTTGAAATGCTACCTTCAGCAGACTACCTTCACCACACTTCTTTTTGGTTCCATCCCACTGAGTGCTCTTCATAAAATTTTCTAGCCAAGTTTTCCTGATATATGAGAAAGCTAATGATTTTTGAAAATTTTACGTCATAACAGAACTGTGTACCTAATTCAATTTAAATGTATTTTGGGTATTCTAGGAAGACAGTACTATCTGCAAATAATTATTGGTGTTTCTTTTTAACCCCTAATTGACTCTGGTTTATACATTCCGGACAATTCAACAAAACAGGAAAAAGCAATGAGCACACGGGCAGTCTTTGTTTGGTTCCCAGTTTCATCACGCTGCCTCTCACGGCTCCCCGTCAGGTCTCCAGCTGCTGGGGCTGCTAGTTTCTTCGTCAAGTTGATGCAATCGCTTTGTAGCTTGGGTTTTAAAAATTCTAAGCAAACCAGAAATAAGAGTAGAAAGTTACCAAATGCCCTCGTTTGGTATGTATTCTGTTTTGCTTCTTTGTTCTACTCGGGAAGTATTTGAAGAACAGACGTTCTAATGTGAGGCCTTTCTTAACATTTCTGAAGGAAACCCTACGTGGTCATGATTCTTTAAAAATACTGCTGAATTCAATCTGCAATTGTTTTACTTGGCATTTCTGCATCTATACTCTTGCCTGAGCTCAATCTTCAGCCTTATTTCTGTGTAGCCTTTGTGATGATGTTGGTTTCCAGAGTTGTATTAGCTCTGTAAAATCAACTGAGCTGCCTTATGTTTTTTTCTAGGCTCCAAAACAGTTTATTTAGCAGGCAGTTATTTTATCCCTCAAAGTTCAAAAGAACTGATCCATTAAACAGCTTGTATCCACATCCCTTCCTCAAAGGGTTTTTTTTTTTTTAATTGTTCAGTTTCTTCTCTGGTTTAAAATTTCAGATTTCTGAGTCACTTCCCTACAACAGCTTTGTCCATTGAGTTTCAAAGTTTGGTGTTTAAAGTTACTGTATTTTATTTCTATATTATCAAATAATCATTTCATATATAGATCTCAGAGGGGAGCAGTGCGGGGGGGGTTAAAAGAGACTAGCCAAAGAACACACACACACACACACACACACACGAAGTCCATGGACACAGACAACAATGTGGTGAAGGATGGGGCTTGGTAGAGGGGGGAAATGGGGGACATCTGTAATAGTGTCAACAGTAAAATAAGATAAAATAAAATGAAACTACATTTCAAAAAAAATTTTTATCTTTATTTTTCATCACATCAACTCATTTTTAGTTTTGTGCATTTTGATTTTCTCTTTTCAAGACAGTGGTCTGATCTATTTCTACAATTTTTTCCCTAAATAAATAGTTCTTGGACTTACCAGTTCAGTATTTCTGTCTGTTTTCTAATTCAGCAATATCACTTGTATTTTATTAGCCTTGTTTCATTCTTTCTAACTTTGAGATGAGTACTTAATTCATTTGTTTTCATTTTTCTTATTTAATAATTAAAGGATTTAAAGCTATGAATGTGCCCCTGAATATAACTTTGGCAATAACCCATACATTTAGATACAGTGTCCTCAATATTTCCTAATGATTCTATAACGGTTAATTTCATTTCCTCTTTGACCCAAGTGATTCAGGAGGATATTTTTAAATTTTCAAGGCACTAGACTTCATTAATATTTTTAATATTAAGTATTCTATAGAGGATAAAACCACCTCAGAAAAAAGAGAAACTCTTGCAAAGGGAAAAAATTTAAGCAGAAAACACTACTTAATGTTTAAGTAGTAAAAAACCCCTGCTTACATAATGCTATGCCCGTGCCATCCAAGCGCATGCCTTATGGAAGGGCTTCAGCAGCAGGTGACTCTGGGGATCTGAGTGGCTGATGGGCCTGCAGCACAGGAAGAGAAGGGAAAGGAAGTCTCTTCTGTACCTTCTGAAAATTTTATTATGGGCATGCATTGCCTCTTTAAAAATTGATTGAAAAAGCAAAGCCATCTCTCGATAAATGGAATAAAACCATCCCAGATATGCTGTCTAAGTATATAACCAAGTAAATTTCCATACTTGGAGATTGGTTTCATTAAGCAGACTTGGCTCCAAAGTGATAAACATCTGTGGCTAGAGAAGGGAGGAGAAAAACAGAAGTTCTAATTCTGTAACTTCCAAGTTCAAAAGAATTAAAAGCTTCAAGGAAAAGAAAGTATCCCCCCCCCCCCAAAAAGGAAGTTTCATCTGGTTTTAACCAGGCTACCATTCCGAAACCTTAAATGCATGAATGTACAACCAAAAAGATGGGAGAATTCCGTTTCCCCACCTTCTCGCCCGGCCCTTCCCATTTTAGGACACTCCATCGTGTGCATCTTGGTTGCTGCAGATTTCTTCATTATTTCTTAGAATGAATTTCAATCCCAAATCAATTCAACTAAGTTGTGATTTTTAAGTGTTAATGCCACTGTCAATTCCAATCTTTCCCACAAACTTTGCAACATCGAGTTAAAAAAGAAAACACCAACTCCATAAATCAGTTTTCCAATGTACAGGGTGGGGCAAAAGTAGGTTTACAGCTGTGAGTATGTGAGCTTATTCTTGTATTATTACTTATTGATTATTGTATTATTTCCCATACAAATAACTGTAAACCTACTTTTGCTCCATCCTGTATATTGAAGAACTCTGTTTTCTACTTTCTCATTTCTGCGACTGGGAAGTTCTACATATTGTTACTGTACAGCGAAGAAGGCCGGGAAACAGAAAGCGGCACACACAACAGATGACATTGCGTGTGGTTGCAAACACTACCAAGTTACATACTCGTGGGAGTATTAGTGAGATGTTATTTAATGCCTCATCTATTTTTTAAAAATTCATCCCATATGGATGAAAGATGAGTATACTAGCCTGAATATGGGAAAAATATAAAATGTAATCATATATCGCTTAAAATCTATACCATTTCATGCAAGGATTCAGGACGTCTCAGATCACAAAGTATTAGCTCACTGCCAGCTACTAACCTCTCCACCCTGGCACTGGGGCTGGAGTAGAATAGCAGCAGAAATCAGAGCCATCCGATTAAGAAACTCATACAGGGAGCCCTGCCTGGTGTGGCTCAGTGGATTGAGTGCCGGTCTGGGAACCAAAGGGTCACTGGTTCGATTCCTGGTTAGGTCACATGCCTGGGTTTTGGACCAGGTCCCCAGTGGGGGCGCGCCTGAGAGGCAGCCACGCATTGATGTTTCTCTCCCTCTCATTCTCCCTCCCTTCTCCTCTCTCTAAAAATTAAATAAATAAAATCTTAAAAAAAAAAAAAAAAAGAAGAAAGAAAGAAACTCATACAGGGAGACAGCACCTTTGGAAGTTCCACTGTCATCTCCCATAGAGGTGCAGCCCCATGGGAAGGGAGCGCTTACCGAGACTCCTCAATAGCTGAGAGGCCACAGGGTCACTTTTCCTGCTGGGAAGAGCCATCCACATTGACACCCTCAGAGGCTGGGGAAGAATGCCCCACTCTGGGGAAGGAAACAGCCCCACCTCCCTCCAACACCCACGTGCCAAATAGAGTTCAAGACTCTGCACCCGGCCCCATTCATTCCCCTCAGTCTTGGTGAGCACAGGAGGTTTAGCAGCCACTGCTGTTAAAACAAAAGACAGATGACAGGAAAACCTACTGCCCTTTGGCCATTCCCTAGCAAAGGGGAAGTGTAAAAGTGCAGAAGGGACAGCAGGCCAGCTGCACTAATCCCTTTTTGTCCAGCAGTAATTAATAGTATAATCCACATTTAAGATGCATTAAAGCAAAAACGCTGCATTATCAGAGTGCTGGGCACATCGCCCCCAGGCACAGCCTCCCCCGCTGACCTGCAGAACCAGGTTACCTCATCTCAGCCGCCTCCTCTCAGGGGAGCTGACTCTAGACACCTCATAAAAGGACTGAGCTGGCAGCCAGCAGTCTCCGCCTGGCTGATAGGCTCCCTGGCCATCTTCAGAGACCATGCTGCGTGCGGCCAGGCCATCGGGCAGAGGCTCGCCACTCAAAACAAGGAGGCATTCAAATCAAGTCCTACTCTCCAGCTAACATGGAACATTTTAATGTCACAAGTCCCCCCGTAGATTTTCAGGTTTTAAACTAATCCCCCTACCCTGCAGTAATGCCGGGATAACGTAAGGAAAATTAAGATACCTTCAACTCAATTTGGTGTTACCAGGATGTTTCACACAAATTTGGGGACACCCAGGTGAGTAAGTTTCTGTCAAGGGCTAGAAGCCAATTGCTGCCATCCAGGCCCAAGGAGGATGCCTCTTCTACCACCACTGAAACACTATCTTCAGAGGGAGGGATGCTATGAGCTCATCAAGCACTAAGCACATTCAAGCTAAGTATTACAATCATATGTCAGGGCCACTTAAAACTACAGGCACCTGAAGAAGCAACTGCATTTTGAAGCCACTGCTCACCAAGAACTCAATCACATCATCATGGACAGAGATGCTACCAGATTTCACTTTGAAGCCTCCCTCATTCCCAAGGAAACCCCCTTTGCCAGACTAGCTGCCTCAGCTGTCAGGATGCAGTTTGGTTAAGCTTCATCCTCCTAAGCCACCCCCTAACTCCAGGTCCACGTGGGGTTCTCCTTCCTTGCCGACTACCAGTTCCTCCACAGGACCCCTGTGCTGGGCTGCATAACAGCCCCCAACACGTTCACATCTAGTATCTAGGACCTGTGAATGTGTTACCATATTTTGCCATGTATACTGTGCACCCATGTTGTGTGTACACAATACACAGGATTATTAAACCCATTATTACACCCATATATAATGTGCATCCTCATTTTTCCCTCCAAAATTTGGGCAAAGAAGTGCACATTATACACAGCAAAATACGGTAATTTATATGGGGAATGAGACTTTGCAGATGGGATCAAGTGAAGGACTTTGAGACAAGATTATCCAAGTGGGCCTCATGTATAGTAGTTACAGGGGCCCTTCTAAAAGGCAGCAGAAAAGTCGAAGTAGATGTGACATAGAAGGAAGAGTTGGTGTGATGTGAGAAAAGGGTCATGGGCCAAGGAGCACAGGCCAGGAAAGCCAGTTCTGCCCTCAAGCCCCCAGAAGGAGCCAGCCCTGCCTACAGCGTGACTCTCGCCTAGTGGCTGCTTTTGCACCTCCGGGCACGAGAACTCCAAGACCATCAGCATATGTTGTTTTAAGCCAACAAAATACTTGTTACAGCATCAATAGGAAACTAAAACGACCCTTCTAGGGAAAGGGGGACTGCAACAATGAGCACCCAGAAGCAGGGGTGTCCCCAAACTTCAGGACGAGTCATCCTCACAGGGGTCACACAATCTCCTCCTCTCTGGACTCTTAACGGCCAGCTGAACCCTCTCTTTCTCCATCACCGAAAATTAGAACCAAAGGCCCCTGACGCCATAAACTGGTATTATGTTTTAACAGGGAGTACTTAGTGGAGCATTTAGCTAAAGACAGAGAAAAACCTCCCGTGCTAGCCTGCTACATTTGAGATTCATAAATATCCCAAGTACACCACAGAAACAATAGAAAAAGAATAGTTAAAGAATTTATGTGTACACCATTTTGATTTTATCTAATAGGAGATACGGGGCCAGCAAAACCTACAGGGCCAAATCCCAGATCCACAGTTCCTTTGATCAAGGAAGCCACGCCAAGCCGGCATTGCCCAAGGGATCCCACAGGTGGAAAGGAAAGCCTTCCTGCGATGCCAGCAGCCAGCCTGAAAAACTGGAAACCCAGTGCCTGTGCCCACTGGGCTCCGGAAGACAAAGGGAGGAGAAAGGCCGTGGAAGGTGGCATCCTGCCCGCCTCGGTGGTAGCCTGGGGCCAATAGATCTCGCCATCTTGCCAGCACCTGAGAGGTGCAAGCCAGGCAGCCAACCACATCAGAAGCTGGCTGCCGGCCGGCTTGAATTGCCCAACACCTCCACAGGAGCCGGCTTTCCAGGACTGGGTTTTACACAGCACACAGGTACAGGCCACTGTTGACCAGACTGAGGCATGGGCCAGGTGGGTAGAGGAGGATGTGCTGATAGGGAGCAATCAGGTGCCTTTCTGCTTCAATCTGCCTTTATGCAAAGAATAGTCTTCTCAGTTACTCTGCAAAGAAGGATGCCACTGGGGGCCTCCTCCTTCCTACTCCAGCTGACCCCAGCTTTCTCCCCACAAATCAGCCCATCCATCCACTTAATGCTCCATATCCACATACTACTTAATTCTCCCCTTTCCATCAATCCTACAAGTTTGTTCACACTCTCCCAATCTAGCCCATTCTCTTTACGTTAAAAATGAACATGCTATGATGTTTAGGGTCTGGGTAACTCAGATTACTCTATGGGATTTAAACACACAATTTCAGCTCTGGCCACTTAGCTCAGTTAGTTAGAGTGTCATCCTGGTGTGCCAGGGTTGTGGGTTCGATCCCTGGTCAGGGCACCTATAGGAGTTAACCAATGAATGCACAGATAGGTGGAACAGCAGGTTGATGTTTCTCTCTCTCTCTCTCTCAAATCAATAAATAAAAAATGTAAAAACTATAAACGTGAAATTTCAGTGCACATGTACAGGTGCTACTTCAAACAGGGTGAAGTTACTGAAAAAAATTAACCACGTCCACCAAACATCCCCATTCAGGTTCCTGCTTAATAAAGATATAATTTTGAATAATCCAAGCCCAAGAGAAGGGGAACTCTGGCAAAATAGGTATTTAGTTTGCCTGAGATCCAAAATCTTTATGTTACTTGACCTGTTTCTCTTTACCTCTTGCTTCTTCCGATGCCCCATCAAAATAAACCAGCCCTAGAAATAGAATCCCATCTTCCTTAGCTCTTCTGACTAATTTATGGACTTCTTTTAAAGCCCTTGCACCAGAGCTCTGACTCCAGTCATTTCCTCTTCTTCTGTATGAATGTCCATTTACAGCCACTCTGTAACCTCCACGTGAACCAAGAATGTTCTCCGTGCCTCCCATGGATGTGGGGTTGCGCCCCAGTGAGAGCAGGGTGGCTCTCCAGCAGAACCCCACCACTCCAGTGTAAGTTCACTCGGAACCCTATCCAAGTTTGGCTGGATATGCCTGGAGAGCGGAATACTCCTTACGCTGTTAAGTGCCTGGATAAAGGAACACCAACGACTGGCTCAGCAATTAGCACATGCTCTCAAGACATAATCTGTTTTTCTCTTTAATACACTCGTATTAAGAGGAATGGGGATCTTGTTTTTGTTTTTATACAGGGAGGTTGGTATGGAAAGATGTCCCAGAAAATAAACTCCATCAGTGGTAGGGGGAAGAATACTTAAAAGGAGTTTCTCAAAGTGCTCCAAGTCCTTTCCAACCCCCATCCCAACGGTTCCCCTTGCCAAGCCATCAAAGCTTTGCCAATACCATGCTCTATGGCACTGCCGTGCGCTCTACTCCCTTGTCTTGGCTGCCTTCATGTCTAAATGCTGCCTTCTCTTCTCCACGGCTGACCTGAGCCTTTCTGATCTGCAGCATAACCTCTCAGCTGACTTCTCCAACTCCAGGGCGAGAAAACAAGGCCCTACACGATGCGCATTCCCGGCTTACCAGGGACTTGCCCATCCATGCATTCAACAGCCGAGTGGCTGAGGGATGCCAGGCACTGCCGTGTGGTCTGGGAACAGGAATGAACAGCGAGCAAACAGACTAAGACACCTCCTGCCGCCGGCACAGAGCCCAGGCCCTGCAGGCTCTCACACCACAGGGTCAGCCCCACGGCCAGAACTTCAGATCCTCCCCTCGTCCATACTTTTACTCCCTTCTTTTTGGGGAAGCATGTCCTTATTTTTGCTGGAAAGTTCTGGGGTATTTAGAAGGTGGGAGAAGGGAAGACATGTGTTTTCATGGATTTTGATCTCAGCAAAGAATTAACTTTATGCAATAAATGGCTACAATTTTAATTGACATTTTGGAGGGACCCTCTAATAAACTGACCCATGCTTTGTGTACATTGCCATATTCTGTCCATGTTGGGGGCTGGAAGTATCTCTTTCCCTTAAAGACTAAAGCCAATCTCTACAAATTCTGAATGATGAATTCAGTTGTCGAACCATCTCCCCAGTGCTCACCCACGGTCATTTTATCCCCAAAGCTACATCTTTTCATACAAAGGTTATCCTCTTCCAGCCATCTCAGAAAGAACTCACTATCCAGCTTTGCTTGTGCCCTTGTGCTGGCGCCAAAGTCCCCAGCACGGCGAAGACTCTGCACTAGCTTTCTAAAACACGGGCCTCAGAGCCCTGGCCTCCATTCTGTTAACTCTCATCACGTGTCCTTAGATGCATCATGCAAGAGTCCTGCACACTGTCATTGGCTGTGAAAGGAAAACAGCAATGCACCCGGTGCCTTCTCATCCTGCCGCCAAAGTGTCTGGGTTAAATCCACTTGTGACTTTATGAAGTTATTCCTATGAGGCAAGGACCTGGTGGCCGTTTTGTTTCAGGAAGCGGCCCAATGCTGCCGAAGTTGCCAACAGCCAGTGAGTGCATGCCTCACTCTGGCTTTACCTGTAGGTGCCCAGGGAAACACCCGGAGAGAGGTGCTTGTGTGTGAGATGGGTTTATAGGCCACAGCCACCCTCCCTCTGTGTCTGAACACAATCCACCCATCCTCACCTGGGTGCCCACCAGAGCTTCCCAGTCTCCCTGCAGCACCAAGGGAACCACACTTTCCTGTCCAAACCTGGGCTCACCCTGTGCAACTGCCCCACACTGCCTGCATTTGCCCCTCTGATTACCCTTTTTCCTTGTGTAGACCTTGCTGTTCTAAAGGGCATGAACCTGGAGACTGTGACTCATCATCACTACTTGCAGGAAGCAACTTCTCCATCCAAAATGTGAGCCAGTTCCTAGAGAGGTTCCTCTGGTCTCTCTTCCTTTGTCTCTTACATCACGTTTGGGCTTTCCCAAACCCAGCCCCTTTCTTTACAGCATTTTCAAGATCTCTTCTTCCATCTACCCACAGCTGGGACTGTTTATTTGTTTATCCCCCTGGTAAGAAAAATGAGAGAGCTGTCTGCCATCCCTGGCAGGGCATAACCACTTTTTAAAGAAATGTGTGTTCCAACTACGTTTGAGTCATATACTGAGCCCTCTGACCTGTCGAAAGAGCTGCGGACATTCCATGGGAATTGACTATCACTATTCCTTATCATCGCTGAGAGATAAAATCCACTCTACCCTGCAACATCTCACATGGATCCTTCACATTCTTGGTCTGGGAGCTGAGCATGTAAGAGGCAGCGAGGACACAGCAGGAACGTGGGAAAGGCCACTGTCACCAGCACAGGAGGCACCAACAAGAGAATACTTCATTTAAAAGTTTTTAAAACAAATTTAATGAACAGTAAGACAAAGCTTTATATTGGAAGAACATTTCCTTGGCAATCGAGACCAAATCTCAGATCAGATTAAAGGGAGACTGCCCGGGAAATCTTAAAGAGGGCTACTAGCACTGTATCATGTCATGGAAAAAGGAAGGATATAGTTCTGATTTCTTATGAAAAAATATTTTTAAAAAAAGTTCTCCGCCCTAAATTCTGAACGAAAAACATCCTCCACACAGCCTGTAAGGGCCAAGAATGGCCTCCTCACGCAGGACAGCCTCTGAAGCGCACGGGACACGTGGGACGGACACTGCGAGCCCCACACCACATCACCTCCGGCAGCGCTGTCGACCACGACTCTGCCGCAAAGTTATGGAAACTGAAATCAGGTGGAACTGACCAGTTTAGAGGCCAATGATGCATTCCACCCAGTGAGTCCTCAGTGCCCCACATGCTCCTGACGTCTTTCCGCTCCCGTATCTACCAGCTCCAGGGTAAGACTGGAAAGTTATGGGCACGACCATTCTCTGTCTTACTCTATTCGGGTCTAGCTAAACTGGGGGAAACACTACAACGCATTAAGTATAACTGTACAACTAACAACGGCTCGATTATGTGCCAGGAACGACGACGAACATTCTACCTGTGCTCTTTGTTTCATCTGCCTGACAACCTATGACGTGGGTACTAGCATCGGTTCCATTTTGCCCACAAGGAAATCAAAGCCCAGAGAGCCCAAGTAACTTTCCCAAGGTCACACAGCTAGGAGGCATCACAGCAGGAATCCAGTCCCTGGTATTTCTAACACCAGAGCCTTTGGGAGCACAAGCTAGGTGGGGTAGTCCATATACCAGCCCACAAATCAATCAAGAGCATCAGCCGCAAGAACATCTGGTGCGTACGTGAGACAGTCCCTGCCAAGGGGCTCGTCTGGATGTGTTCTTCTCCACCCACTCCTGAAACTGTTATGGAAGAGCCCGCTCGTCTCTGGAGGAGTGCAGCTCATACTCTCCCTTGTACAGGCCCTCAAACGCTGAGTTCCCAGCACACACACAGGTGCTTCCGAGGCCTCCCTCTGTCTGATTCTGAGCCATCCTGGGGTGGTGAGTCTGCAGTGGTGGTAAGTAAAGAATGTCTCCCTATAATCCAATCCCCCCACCCTCTCCCACTGCTTTTCTGTATCAGTGCCCTGCCTGCCCACTGGGGTTCAAATTCAGATTTGAACTAGCTGCTAGGTGATCCTGCCCTTAAGACACTTCTTAAGAAGCCTCTGAGTTTCTCTCTTCTGAAAGAAAAAAAAAAATGTGTCCCCACCCTGCATACCTTGTAGAACAACTGTGAGGATTAGCTGAAAGGGCACAGGCTCCGAGGCTTTGAAAAATGAAGCCTCTTAAATTCCTTTCCAGTTTTCCTCAGACAGATATGGCACCTCTCCCTGCTATTTAGAATTAAGTAGTTAAATATTTGAGTGTCGAACTCAGAGGCCTAAACAGTGATTCTGAGTAGACGTGCTCAATAAAAGGAGAGATCGATGGGGCTCAGAGCAGCGGGAACAGACAATGAAGAGGTGGGGCTCACAGCTCTGGGGGGAAGAGGCTGCCAAAGGGGCTGCCACGGGGGCCACTGGCCAAGCGCACAGGGGCCCCATCCTTGGCGATACTTTGAGGCACCCTGAACTCTGTCCCCCCTACCCATACCCCACCTTCAAAATATATCCAGGGGGTGGCCGCTTATAGCAGGTTGAAGAGTGTCCCCCCAAATTTCACATCCACCCAGACGCTCATAATGTGACCTTATTTGGAAACTGGGTCTTTGCGAGCATAATTAATTTAGTGTGAGGTCACACTAGATTGGGTGGCCCTAAATCCAATGCTGGTGCCCTTAGCAGAGGAGAGGAAACACAGGCACCCACACGGAGAGGGAGACAGGGGCCGGAGGGATTCAGCTATAAACCTAGCAACACCAAGGGCTGCTGCAGCCACGGGAGGCTGGGAAGGACCCTTGCCTGGAGAGGCTGCAGGAGGAGTGCGGCCCTGCCAGCACCTTGATCTCAGACTTTTAGCCTCCAGAACAGTGAGAGATCAAATTTCTGTTATTTTAAGCCACTCAGTTATGTAATTTTTTGTCACAGCAGCCGCTGCACCACGAGGGCCCTGGCTGGAGCCACCTTTTGCTGGCTGGCTGCAACCATCTTGCCTGGTCCCCTTGCTTCCTGCCCTCTCCCCAGCACAGCTGCCGGAGGGAACCTGTCCCACCCAAGTCAGATCAGTCACTGCTGAGGACAAATCCCCTCAATGTCCCCTTACTCAGAGCAGGCAGGAAATCCTCAAAGTGGCCTCGGAGGCCCAACAGATCTGCCCCTTCCCTTCACACACCCGCTCCAGGCACGTGGCCTCCCGCAGCTCTTCAGACAAGCCGGGCGTGCCTCTGAGGATTTCTGAAGGAGTCCCCCCCACAGTCTGCTCCCACGCTGCCATCTCAGGAGGCCGTCCTCACCCCCACTTAACCTGCAAACCACCGCCCTCTGCAGCACTCCCTAATCCCTCACTTGCCTTCTCTCCCTAGCATTTAACATCTTTTAAAATGCTTGCTTTTTACATACTAACTAACTGTGTATATTGAGGGCGAGAGGGAAGTATAAGACCCATGAAAACAAAGATGTTTCCTTCACTGCACCCCCACCCCCACCCCACCATTGCTGAATCATCAGCCCCCAGAACAGGGCCTGGCACACAAGAAGTTCAGAAGTTCTCAAACACTTGACAAGGGAGTGGACGAAAGGTCAAGGACAGGAAGGAGCCTGAGGCCCAAAGGAAGTGGCAGCAGGGAATGCAGCCTGCGCAGAGCACAGATTCTGGGGGCCGTGGCTGTGCCCGTGGCCAGGACGCAGGTGAGCAGGAGGAGCCTGCGTGGTGGCAGGGCTCACAGGCCCTCCGAGGCAGGTGGGAAATGCGGAGTAAAGAAATCAGGGAGCCATGGGGAGCCCCTGATCAGGAGAATGAGGGGCAGAAAACACAGCAGGGCCTCTTGACTTCTGCACTATGACCTCTTGGACTGCACAGTCCCCTGAGTGAGGGGCTGTCCTGGGCACTGCAGGAAGTTTAGTGGCATCCCTGGCCTCCACCCACCGAAAGTCAGCAGTATCCCTCAACCCCTGGTTGGGACAGCCACAAATGTCTCCCGACTGTGCCAAACAGCCCCTGGCACGAGGCTAAGACGCCAGCACCCCCCACTGAGGAGCACTGAAACAGCTTGAATCCAGGCCAGTGCACATGCGTGACCACAGGAAGTGTGTGCCCAGAGGGGCCTGCAGGTTAAGAGATGTGAGCGAGCTGACCAGGTATAAGGTCGCACAGAGTGACAGGGACCTACCCTGGTGACCTACAAAGTTCATGCCCCTTCTAAGAACTGTCCAGGCCTAGAGGCCTTTGCCCTGGAGGCCCAGAAGTGCCAAATCCTCTCCCACTTTGTCTTCAAGAGAAGGGTCCAATTCAGATTTTTATGTTAAAGTATGCCAAATTTTAAAATGTGGTAGGCACTGAACGAAACATGCGCAGGCCAAGTTTTGCCTACAGGCCACAACTTTGTCATCTCCGGCACAGAGGCTACCTGGAGGTGGGAAGAGACAGGGGGACGGGAGCTCCACTGGGAACTGACAATGCAGCCACAAGGGCACAGGGGCCGGGACTAGGCCTCAGAGAGAGATGAGTATAAAAAAAGGGCTGCACCTCAAAAGCAGAAGGTAAACTAAGGTGAGCACTCCAGGAAAGCTCCCCAAACGTCCCAGAAACACACGCCCACGGGCCACAAGTGTCAAAGTGACAGCCGCAGGCTCTGGAGAGTCTCGTGATCAAAATAAATGCAGCAAGTTCCATCCTTAACCCTAGAAGGTGTATGAGCCTGCGCCCACGTGACCCTAAGCCTAGAACCCACCCTGGACAAAGCCAAAGCCTCTGCATCTTTACACCTGTCAGGAACCAGCATGGCCACCATTCAATCCATCCAAAGCTCCAGCTTAGGAACAGCTGGATCGTGAGCAGTCAGGGCACTGTCTCCGTGCTGAAGGAGAGCACTTCCTATGGCCCCAAACAGGTCCAGCTGCCTCCTGGGGTCACTCCTACGATGCTCTGGACAGCAGCACTCTGTTCATGCAGAATCTCAGGCCCCTAAGGCATCCTTCAAGACAGTCCCTTGGTGTTAAGGAAAACCAGGGCTTGGAAAAGGGGTAAGGCGAGCATTTCGAAGCCTGCTGGGATCAGAGCTCAGGTCCTCAACCTCAAATACACCAGGTGCACTTGCTGTTGTCTGCCACCACCTACACCAGTCAACCCCAGGAGGAGGACGCTCCGACAACACACACCAGCGTCTGTCCAAAGGCAAAGTGGCCATCTCTGCTGGACCGTGACAGAAGGCAATGAAGCGCTCAGGGGGGCGCTTCACTTCTGGACTTGCTGGGGGGACGCCACTCCTGCGGCCCAACCTGCAAACTGAGTAGAACCACTTCCTGTGAGCACTGTCGTCTTCCCAGAGAAAGCTGTCCCCCAACAAAGCAGGTGCATGACCGTAATTAAATAACACCACCCCTTGCACGGTACTCCATCAACAACAGCAGAGGTGGGGCTGCTGCCCACTCATTTGCACCCTATGCTGGGACCACTCAAGGTTGCTGGAGAAAAGGTAAAGCCATCAGAACCCCCCTAATCTCACCTCCAAGCAGCTCTGCTTTGCTTGGTACGAATGATAACTGAGTCTCTGGAAGAGGAAGGAGGAGGTTGGGTGATGGGGGGATGAGAGGAGAAGGGAGGGACAAGGAAGGAATGAGGCAAGACAGTCTCCCCATGGGGAAGAAACTTCTAGACTAGAAGCAGTGACTCCATAGAACTGACGGCCAGTCTCAACAGAGCCTCATGAAATCCCACAGGCCAAGGCTTCCTCCTGCTCCCCAGCCTCCCCCCACCATGGGTAATGGCACAATTGTCAGCAACTGTGCGTTTGAGACCACCTAACCTTCACAACACAAGCCTAACATGTCTCTCACCAACCTCCATGTAAGTGGTTGCAAAGAGACCGGGTAAGACACACTAAGAGAATGTCTGAACTGGGTGCCAAAGCACGGGAACACAGAACTCAAAGCACACTGGCATTCGGGGAGCCAGAGGAGCTGGTGGAAGCTGAGGGCTGGGCACCCCCACATCGCCGTGTGCTAGGCCCCATCTCCCAGAGAGTTACTCTGGTTTGCGAGCTGATTATCTGGAGAAGAATCTGGGATCTGAAGGCATCTGAACGACTTGGCCATGTGAAAACACTGTAAATCAAGCCGCCAGACACTCTGCAGACAGACTCCACATGAGCAGTTACAGAAGGAACAGAGTGTTCGACAGAGCCCCATCCCGGCAGCCCTGGAGTCACACGTCCCCTCCCCCTGGAACGTGGGCACGGCGTGGCCCTGCTCCCTTACCCTGGGTCCCACGGGGGCGGGGAGGTCTCTGCTCCCACACAGCAGATGTAGACACCCGCCCATCCCCTCAGCTCTCTCCCACATATGATTTCCTCATGTATCCATTTTAAGGAAGGAACTTTTTTATGGAGAGGAGGAGAAAGTTCCCACATGCAGAAAACCCACACCCCAGGGAGGAATGGAGGGAGGGCCATTTAGCACTTGTTGAAAGAAGACGAGCACAAGAGCGATTAGGAAGAGAAGAAAACGTCTTGTCAGCTCTGAAAGTTAAACAGGAATATCTCCCACATCACCACCCCACCCTGCTCTCTCCTCCAACCGGGAGGCAGCCACCCAAGGCAGGAGAGGGCCCTGGGAAGGGGCGGGCGCTCCGTGGTAGCTTGCAGGAGCTCCACCTCTGGGAATGGATTTGATGTCAAGTGTCAGCAAGTAAATTGCTATTGGCTTCTCAATAAGCAGTAGTAGTGAGCTAAGTGTTTCCCCGTATTGTGCGGGCTCTCGCCGACTCAATACGGCAGTATTGACAGCACAATCACACAGTAATCCAGGCTCCACTAATACCTACACTTCCTCAATGAAAATACACTTTCCACTTGGACATCAGCCCATTAGCTTTGGGCTGGAATCTCCGGCCTCCCTCCTCCCCTAACCACCCCTGGGCCCTAGAACCGGCATCTCGCCCCGAAACACCCCACGTGAACGCCCCAGCCAGCGTAGTGTCGGGGCCTAACCAAAAGGATAAACAGTCAGAGACCTACAGGAAAAGGCCTGCTCTCTCCATCCATAAATCCCCGGTGAGAAGGAAAGAAAAGTGATCCAACTCTTTAAGGATAAAAATCTCAGCAGTCGCTGAGGAAAATTGATGTTCCCTTGCAAAGCAGAAGATGTTCGCTCTGGGAAGATACATACCTTCAAGTTTTAAGAGAGACAAAGAAACTCCAACTTCGCCCACCACGACACAGGAGTACGACAAGGCACATGATCTCCGCAGAACTCAAACTACTGAGCCAGGAGCCACAGGTCCACGAGGAAAAGCCTCGCGTCCTCGAGGCCTTAAATGGTTTGCACACGAGAAGGTCTGCTAGTTTACTAATAACCACTGTGCAAATACAGCCTATTTTTCAGAACCATTTCTGATCCATTTTCATCTGGCTTTCAGAAAACCCTAGAGTAGGCAAGGGACAAAATTTTATTCCAGAAACTAGTAAAAGAGAGGAGTGACCTGACGTAGAGCAACGGATTCGAGATCAGAAACTACAGTGGGGGTTGGAAAGCTTCTTGCACAAGGAGCCAGGTGAGCACCTTCGGCTTTGCTGGCCACACGGTCTGCGGCTGCTACTCAGCTCTGCCGCTGGTGGGGAAAGCAGTCCCAGACCAACGCCAGTGAACACGCCAGGCTGTTTTCCAAGAAAACCTAACGCATGCACACAAATACGAATTTCCCAGCATTTCATGGGTCGCGAAATACCATTCTTCATTTGATTTCCCCCCACCATTTAAAACTGTAAAAAACCATTCTTAGCTCGCAGATCATAGAGAAACAAGGCGCTGGGTCAGATCTGGCCCACAGGCTGCAGTGTGCCGGCCCCAGACCACCAGGAGACCAGTGAATGTCTGAGACCACCACGGCACCAAAAAAGAGAAATCATGATCATTCTCAGGCTTTTTAATATTAATCGTCTTACCCAAACTACTGGACCCTCAAACACCAAACATAAAGCCCCGCCCCCAGGTGTGCGACAGCAATACAGTGACCCATCATCACACACTTGCATAATCTGAAGTCTTCAGTAGGAACGCTGCCTTTTTAGGGGAATTTCTGCACAAATTTCAAAGTTAAGGAACTTTCTGTAAACACTCGGTGCACACCCAAGCCACCACTGGCTTAAAATGCTAACTGCAGAAGGCATCTCCACACCCAGCACCTGAGGAGTCCTTAAATAGGTACTGGGGGCGTGGCTCTGCCCCCTGCCACTGCCCTCCCCCCACCCCAAGCAAGGAGTTTTGGTCTGTGTTCAGTAAAAAGAAATCTGGCCAGAAAGAGGTTAACGCCCTTCCAGGGCTGCAATCTGATAAATGGCTGTGCAGAAAGCAGGTTCCCTCACTTTGAGATATGATGTCACTAACCTTTATTGATCCACTATCAGAGAACTTTGCTTATCTCTCTCCGGTGATATACTGCCCCTCCTGTGCTCAACTAGTGTTTAATACACTGCCGGGTGCCCCGCGCTCCTCATCGCTCAACGCAGCGGAGCCAGCCTGCCACAGGGACCCGTATTTTACAGCCAGGCCTCGCCAGCACCAAAGGGTCGCTGAGACAGTGGGGAGGAGACACCCACCTCCTGCCTCCTGCTTCCGGCCAGCTGCCAGGTCCCAGACACACCCTGACAGCAGCCCAGGGAGACAGGATGGGGCTTGGCCCCTCTGAGCTTCTCCTTCTTAAAGCTCAGCTCCAGCTCTCCCAAGTTCTCTTTTTCCTACTGTACCACGAGGACAACTGCCTTCATGCAGCAGGACGTAAGCACCCCCAAGTCCGCCCTCCTGTTAGAGCCATGAGTTTCCTGTTTTCCCTTCCCAGAGAGACTCAAGACCTCAGTCCACCAGGAGGCGGAACACACTGCCCATCAAGGTACCTAACAGTCCTCCCAGAAGACCTACACCAGGAAGAAAGCCAGATAACACACGTACCCAGGCGTGGCCACTCAGACTCAGATGCCAACAGATAACAGGGTTCCACGGCCTGGGGCAGCATGATGCTGAAGCTGCCACACACTGGGCTTGGTGTCTGTCCTCTTTCCCTCCTCCCAACCCACAGACAAACTGTGCAGGCTGCCACACCCGAGGGTGGGAGCGTAGGCCAGCACCAACTCATAGGGGAGACTGTTACAACAGAGGGCGCAGAGCTGGCATCAGACCTCCTCCCTTCACCCTCACCAACCTCAGACACCTAAGAGGGGCTCTGGAGCTCAGCCAAGACCCCACCCGTTGCCCCTGGAGGAGCCTGAGGGCAAGGCTGGGCTTCTCATGCCCCATCCCTGCACGCAGGGGCCTGGACTGCCAGGGAAAGTTGCTCGCCCCTTCCACTGCCCCCGGGCACCCAGAATTTGCCTAATTGAACATTAACAAGTTGCTACAATAAAGTTCCTCTGTTGCAAGCTAGAAACACAACAACAGAAGTCTTGTTACAAACTGCTCTCAAAGCCAGGCCTCAGCCTCGACAGGTGTGAACAAGATTTAAACACCTCCTACAATACAATGCTATCCAAACAAAGGGAAAGTCAATCCCATCCTCCTGGGGTTTCTTCTTGTCTAACATCTTCTTCACTCACTCATCCCAAGGGAGCCAAGCTGTCTCCAGGCCCGGTGGAGAGGAGACCCAACCAACCCTGAGCCTCCCTTCACCACCTCGGACGAGCTCCATGGGCAGTTCTGCAAAGCTCTGGCTGAGACCGGGAGACTGTTCAACACCTTCCTGGGCCCCCCTGCACCTTCCATCCCCTAACTCAGTCAGCCAATGAACCTCCCTGGCAAGCCTCCCACACTATCTGACCACCCCAGCTCACCATCAATCAACCTCTCTAACTTGAAAGGTAAGGAGAGACAGAAGGAGGTAAAGGGAGGAAGAGGAAGACAAGAAATATGACAAGGTCACAGGGTCCAAGCTCTCCTAAAGGGCACACAGGCACCTCCTAACGCATCTTTCCTCAAAAGGAATGGGGCTCCTGGACTGGATTTCTCATTTAAAAAAAATTTTTTTAAGTGCAGCTCAAGGTAAGAAACACATGAGAAGTGTGTGTTGGACAAGGAAAGGAATTATCCCTCCCATTGATTTTTCGCTCTGGAGTATTAGAGAGAACACAGCATTTATCTGGAGATTTCTTCCCCAAAGCCAACCACATAAACGGGACTTGAAAGGAGCTTATCAGACAAACGATCTGCTCCAACAGCCATCCTAGGAAGTGGGCATCACAGCAGGGCGCTCTGTGAGCCCCACTGTCCCTGCGTGGACATCTTTAGGCAGTTGTTCCTGCTACTCAGCTTCAAACAAGTGAGTGAGACGGCAGAGAGGGGAGCGACAGAGAGGATACCACAGACAAAAGTTACAATGAACAAAGAAAGGAATTCTCTCCCCCTCATTCCTTTCTCCAGTGAGACCTCAAGAAGAAAACAAAACAAAATCCAAAAAAGCCGCCAGCACACGTGCATTTCAATGTGGGCACCCTTCCTCTGTCTTCTGTTCTACAAACTCGTGGGCATTTTTAAAGAAGTGATAAACACTGATAACTCAGTGTTTAATCCAAACTTCCGTTCTCTCCCAGGCTGTTGACAATTTTTAAAAGTGAGAGACAACCAGGGAAACCTCCAAGAGCAGCTACTATTCTCAACTTTCTCTACCTCCAAACCGGGAGAGCAAATCCAATGGTCAGTGCGGCCTGCGGACTTGCTATAAAATGCACGTGACCACCGTGATGAAATCTGTTTTCCTGAAATTTTTACTAAAGATCCCTGCGGCATGAAAACAGCTCCTATGCCAGAAGTTAAGCTGGTTCATTTTCCTCCACGCTTCCCCTTTTCCTAACAAGAGAAGCAAGACAACTGGCCCCAACCCCGTGGAAGGACAGCAGCCTGCAAAAGGTTCAAAGGCTCAAGTCGCCTTTCCAGGTAGCTGGGAGGATGTAATTGGTGAGGCAGGAGATTAGAAATATCAGCAGGCTCTAAGTAAGACTTTAATTTACTGGCGGATCAATAGAGCCAGGGTTATATTGGCAAAGTGTCTACAGCTCTATTGACTCACGCAATGCCTCTTATCAATTTATCAGAAATCTGGAAGTCAGAAGATATTGTTTGAAGGGAAAAAGAGAGAAAAAGGAAGAAGAGACTGGGAGCATGAGACAAGAGCCTGCGCAGTTAGCAGTGGGGGTCCCGGTGACGGACTCGGTGCAGAGCTGTGCGCCAACGGGTCTCCTGGCAAAGAGGCCGGGAGTGACATGACTCAGAGCCCCTCCACCTTTTCCCCTCAGCCCTTTCATGTGATTCCACTTTCCAAAAACCTGGGATTCTGAGGAGGGGGGAATCCTACCGAAGCAGAAGCTGTTCATGTACTTGTCTGTTTCCATAAGGAGCAACTCCTGCCTTTGGGTTCAATGATTCTCGCCGAAGCGGCAGGAAGTTCAACCCCCCTGTGCAACCCCCCCCTTTTTTTTTTTCCATTTTTGCATCCTAGTGCCTCTTCAGCTCTCTCTCTCTGCTGGAATTCTTGGTCTTAGCCTCTTTTCCACCAATCCATAAGAAGATTTCTTATGTCAAAGGGATACCAATCCCCGCACCCCAGCACACTCAAGGGGTCACAACAGCACCTGGCCTCAAGGAGCATGAAGAAAATATACCCAATCCTCTCACAAGGACATGGGAGACTTTTCACAAATAATTAACCTTCATCTGGAAAAGTTTCTGAAATATCCCAGGTAGGTAACAAAATAGCCAGGGGGCGGGGAGTAAACATTACCACTTCATCAAACCTGAAAGTGAAGGCAGGGCACAGGGGAACACCAGTCACACAGCGTTTCTATCAGGTAACTCTAGGGGGCAGGTCACCAAGAAACAGAGGGGTTGGGGGCCTCCCGTCATCTGGAGGCCGAAGGGAAGGGAAGAGCAGTTTTACTTGGTTTGGAGGAACTGCGACCTGTTTTGACAATCCATTTCAGTTCCTGCCCTCATACAACAAATTTCTGCTTAATTGCTGTTTTGTATTTCGTTGAGACATCGAGTAAACAGTACTTAAGTGTTTCCAGACAAAAACAATAACTCGCTAATGACTAAGGCACTGCTAATTAAAATGTCCCTGTGATGGCGTGACTGGACTGGGAGCTACCACAGGGACAGAACTGCCTGGGCCTTCAACGCATGAAGCAGGACACTCGCATGAGGCAGGGAGGCATGGCTTCCTCCCTCAGGTCACATCGGGCCCTCCGGCAGCAAAGAAGGGATCCCCTCACTGGAGCAGGTCGGGGGAGGGAGCAGGAGGACTTGGAAATGGGAGTGGGGACTGGGACTTCACAGGGAATACCAGACCCCTAAACAGAATGTACGTTCTAGAACCTCGTGGGTAAAGTGGCCTGGCATGGCTTCAACACTTTGAATTCCCATGTTTCCCAGAAAAAAAAAAAACAAAAAAAAAAACGCTTGAGTCCTACTCTGGTACGGGAGAGCGCAGGATGATGGGCTAAACTGACCTGGAGGCCACACGTCTTACAGGGACGAGGGCCCAAAAGCAAAAGTTCTCTGTTACCCTTTACACAAGAAAAAAAAGATGCAGAAAGATGCATCAAAGGGACCCTACACCACCTGATCAGTGTTAAAACATTAGTTTAAACATCTTACAAACTAACAGGAACATAGGAAACTTCTCTTTTTCCCCGAACAAGAGATCCAAATAACTAGGCTTCTCACAATAGCTTTGCTCTCTGTTCTATTAAACTTTCGGTCCTACAGATGAGGGCCTCGCAACATCACTTTTTAAATCTCAGCATTCAAAACTGAAAAGAAAAGAAAGGGAGGCGGTCCAGTCCCGTTGCTTTGCCGAGGACACGATCTTCCTCTGGGCAGGTTAAAGACCTGCAAGCTGCTAGTTAGCAATGGGGGGTTGGGGGGGGGGTCATTGAAACCGCAGGGGCCTAATACCCATTTGTATTCACACTCAGACCCTTTAGGGATATAACATCAGAGAGGCTGAACTGTTTACATTCACCTAATGCTCAAGTAAACAAATCAGAGCCTGAGTGGAGGGGTTCCCGGCTGGGCAGTGGCCAGACCCCCCTCAGTGCAGGGCAGCGGGATGGGGAATGAAGGAGCAGGCTGCAGCAGTCACTCTCAGCGTGGCAGACAGACAGAGGCCAGGCTCCCTGTCCTGTGCTGCTTCTCTCTCCAAGCCTGGGCCCTTCCGGACCCCACTCAGAGCCCATCGTCCTTATTTATTGATTTTTTTTTTCCAGAGGAAGAGAGAGAGAGTTGTTGTTCCCTTATTTGATGATGCATCCACTGGTTGATTCTTGTATGTGCCCTGACCCCAGGGATTGAACCTGCAACCTTGGCTATGGGAACGATGCTCTAACCAACTGAGCTACCCCGCCAGGGCAACACAGCCCGTCTTGATTGGGCCCTCAGAGGCCATCGAAGCTTCCAGAGGAAGACAGGGAAGCTGACAGGGAAAGAACCTCCTCTCTCCTTCCAGGCGAGTGGGAGGGGGAGTTTGTCCTCCACTGCTCTAGTCACTGGAGAACTGAGTATCGCAAGGGGGCCGCCCCCCCCCTGGCTTCCAGTCAGCCCCACAGCATCATCAGGCCAAGCAGCCTGCACTGGGAGCTGCGTGGTGTCCCAGCGCAAGGCCTGATCATATCCTCTAGACACGAACGCTTTCAACTTGACTGGGAAGGCGGCAGGGGCTCCTGGCACTCCTTTTAAATGCAGATTTGAACTTTTCACCCGGGGTCAGACAGCTGCACTACTCTGTCCCCAGCAGAGGCCGGCGCCGGGGGCCACTCAAAGCTCACACTTTCACAGTTTTTTCCTGCAGGCGCAGGAGCCGCCTGTTGAAGGAACCAGATACCTCCCTCTCTAAACCCCCAAACCCACACCGGCCTCTCAGCTTACCAGGGGCACAAACCCCACTGTCCTCCCGAGGAGGCCCGCTCACGGGCAGAGGCTGGCGGGGTGCTCTGGACCCAGCAACGTCTAAGGGAAACTGTTCTCACCACGAGCATCGACTGAGGAATGCTAAGGTCAATAGGGGGAAACCCTGGAACTTAACCACGGCTCTGAAAGAAGGCGCATCTTCTGTGGGACTTGGTGGCCTGCTGGAGAAGCCAGTGGCCAGCCTCCCTTGCTATGTACTCATAAAAGCTGTCCTGTTGGTGGGAAGTCACTTCAGGAGTGACCAACAGAAACATAATAGCAGCCCTGAAAAAAAATAAAAGTCCAGGCTGGAACTGCTTGCCTCTGTCCTATCCCTTATCCTCACCTGCAAAGCTGTTTCCCACTTTTCCTCACCACTCTCTGTCCCTCCCTTTTTCTCCACCTCCAAACAAAGGTGCCCATGGCCCTTGGCTAGGAAAAGAGGATTCCGCTGTGTGTAATTAAGATAATGTGGGAAGTCAGAAACCCTAATAAACACCAAGGGAAGAGGAGACGTGGTTTCATGTGGGGACTGCTGAGGAGGTCAACAGGTCCAGCACTGGACATCTGGGCAGGGCGGAGCCTCCAAAAAAGAAAGGCCCCTCCCAGCAACACGCCCAACCAACCTGGAGGCCAGCATGACACGAGAGAGGAGAGTGAACAGATTATCCTTGTGCCCGGGGTCCCACATTCACGGGACCCCCATCCAACCACAAACTAGTAAACCACCACGGACAGGGTGAAAAGAAGTGTTCCCAGGCTTCCCGCAGCCCTGCCAGTCTGTGATTTCACAAATAAAGACGGAGTTACACAGAAAGCCATAAAACCATTGTAATGAACCACCGCACTCACACAAATGAGAGTGGTCCTGCCTGTTTCCCCCCCCGCCCCCGCCCCAGGGTTTGGCCCACCTCGCTGCCTCTGCTGCTATTCTTCACTGGGAAAGGCCTCCAAGGCCAGGTGGACACCTCCACCTCCCACCCGCGGGCTGTGACGCAGCTCACAAACCACTGGCACGGCAGCATCACATTTTTGCCTCCTAACGATCCCAGGAGGGTGCCTAAGGAGTCCTGCAGTTTTTACGGAAGAAACTGGGCAGACACAGCCATACCCCCAAACCCCAGCACATGGAAGCAATGGTCACAAGAGACAAGGGTGACTCAGCTCCATCCATCCAATGTCTCAGGGGCCAGGGCAGCCCTGCCCTGTCCAGCAGGAAGCCCCCAGCCTCTTGTGGCCACTAGGCCCATGAAATGTGACTAGTCCAAATTGAGAGGTGTTGTAAGTACAAAATGCACACAGAGTATATTTTTAAACAATGTAAAATGTCTCATTAATAGTTTATATTGATGTTAAACATTTCGGATATAAGTGAGCTAAATAAATATCTGCTTAAAATTTCACCAGTTCCTTGTTAAGTTTTCAACGTGGCTACTAGAGCATTGTAAATTACATATGGGGCTCATGCTGTATTTCCGTTAGACGGTACTGTTCTAGAACCGTGGCCTTTCAACTCCCGATTCAGCCAGGAGTAACGTGTTCTTGAGCACGACTGAGACCGAATTTTCTTGTCTATTTTGACCATCCCCTTAAATATGCAATGCTCCAACTCCCAAGGCATACTTGTAATTATGCTGGAAAATGGTGCCAGCTAACCTGTTGCAAGTATAAGTTAAGAAAGAAAAAGGTGGAAAGGTCAGATGAGTGTTAGTAGTTAAGTTCAGCTCTGCCTGGTATGGCTCGGTGGACTGAGCGTCGGCCTGTGAACCAAAGGGTCACAGGTTCAATTCCCAGTCAGGGCACATGCCTGGGTTGTGGGCCAGGTCCCCAGTGGGGGAGGTGCATGAGTGGCAACCACACATTGATGTTTCTCTCCCTCTCTTTCTCCCCCCCTTCCCCTCTAAAAATAAATGAATAAAATTTTTTTAAAAAGTTAAAGTTCAGTGAAGTGGTGCATCTTCTCTAAAATGTTATCTATTACTTCTAAGACCAATAGTTTGCTTTAAATAATAATAGTAATAGGTTGCTTATTGTGGCTAAATACAAGGATTACCTATTACAAGACTTGTCAAATAGTCCAGCTTGATTTCTTACTCTCAAGAGCAGAGTTCTCTCTTTTAACTGCCCTTTCCACAGCATGCACCCAAGCAGGAGCCTGGTACCCCGCCCCCACCCACGCTGTAGAGTGGGTGGGAAGGGAAGGGAGAGAAAGGGGCAGATAACACAGAAATGGCCCCTTTCCTATTAGACCTACACTAGGGATCACAGGCCAGTCTCATTTCTCCATGTAAATGCACTTTTTAGCCACCTCCTCGCAGAAGAAAGGCTGCGCGGATGCGGAAGGCCGTCCCGGGTACACAATCACGGCCCTTCGCATTCCTCCGCGGCCGGATTAGCGCAGGAATGTGTGCGGCAGCTTTGTGGGGGGAGAGGGGGTTAAGGAAGAAAGGAATGGGGGGCGGATTTCGCCCTGGTTCGTCCATCCAAAGCTCTATGATACACTTCCACTTCTCTGAGAGTCAGAAAGTGGAAATAACTCCCGCTCGGGCTTTCCAAAGAGGGGGAGGCTGAAAAGGCCAGGAAGGGGGAGTGGGGCGAGTAAGGCTGTGGGGGGAGGGGAGGGGAGCTGCATGAATTAGGGGAACTGCCCCTCCTGGTGCTTTGATCCCCTCGGTCGCTAGGAGAAACCAACTTTTCTCCTTGGGTTAATCAAAACCAAATTACTCAGGAATGTGGCAGGACAGGTCTGAGCTTCCAGGTCCCTTTGTCTTTGAGGATTTAAAATGAAATAATTTTTTTAAAGCAGATGGCAGTGGCTTTACGGAATAGGTGAAGTGAAGAGTCTGACAGAACCTAGACCACATCCTCAACCCTCAAAAAATATATATATACATAAACCTGCTATAACCGATGGATGAAGAAGTTATCAAGACTAAGGCCCCAAATCAAAGAACATTCTATTCCATTTTATCGCCCCCAGAAGCCTCCCCAAAACTGTACCATGTCAAAGTGAAAGAAAATAAGAAACAGAGCAAGAAGTAAGCAACACCCAGATTATAAAATGCATCATGAAAAGCAATGTCCAGCCCTCCACGACACCCCCCACCCTCGCCCCCAGCTCAAGAACATGCTTTTTCCAAGAACGAAGCTTAGAAGTGTTTTTTAGTGCAAGGTTCTTCTTTGGAAATACTGGGGTAGGAAGGAAAGCATCCAGTCACTATTCAAATGCATCACTCAAATCTGTGGTGACTTGGTAAACTTTGGGATGTCTTTAAATCATGAGATGCGCCGTGGTCAGGGGATGACTCGGTGCAGGGGTGAAAGGGTCCCACTGGGCGACCGAAGATACCACTGCTCATCCGCTGTCCAGAAGAAGCTGGGACCTCAACACCCAAACCTCCCCTGTTTACTAGGGAACTGTGCTGGGTGAGCTGAACGAATGCAGTTTCAACAACTCGAGAGGCAACAGGAAAAGGCTGACCTCAGAGATGAAAGAAACTTGGGGCTCAGAGCTGTCTTAAGGCCTCCACACCTCCTCCCAGCTCACATCTCTGGCAGGCTTGTGGCCTGAACGAGGTGTGGGCCCACACTCCAGGCTACTGGAAACTCGACAATGCAACACCCCACTGCACATTGTTATTAGGGACAGCAAGGAGTGACACGTCCCAAGGCACCCAGGAGCAGTAATGTAAACAGCTCTTTGTGAAGTATGAAATGCCACTATGCTTCGCTGCAAAACCTGACCAGCCCTCACTGCCCCCCCTCCCCCAAAAATGATAAAATAAACAAACAGAGTACCACCAGTTAAGCTTCAAAGCCTGGATTCAAAAGATAAAATGAGGCCAGCACACAGGCCTCACTACCAGCTTGCCATAAATTGTATCTGGCCCTGGGCCTCTGGTTATCTGGGGGGTAGCACTAAAGTAACTTCTAAAATACTCTTCACCTTATCTTTAGGCCCAAACACACGCATACATCACCCGTCTTAGATCTCTGCCACTAATGGTCCATTTAGATTTTCCAAAACAAGGTCATCCTGGTAGGCCCTTCCCCTGTTTCCGGTCACAGCTGCGGACTTTCACCCCCTTCTCCAACAAAAGGGACCTTGTACACAAAATTAACCCAAACCATTAGTCTTCGCGGTGTGAGAGTACACCGAGCCCTCAGAATATTTACCCTCCTGCGGGCCGGGCCCAGGGTGCTGCCCAGAGGGCCGCCCCCGCCGAGGCTGGCAGAGTTTCCGCAGAGATTAGAGACCCAGCTCCCTCGGCCTCCGCTGCTCCACGCTGCAGCTGTGCACCCAAGGCCCTACTTTTCAGAAAATAAACACAAAGTCCGTTTTTGTTGTTGTTGTTGTTTTCTTTAAGAGAGAAGGAAAAACTTCCTCCCAGACTCTGTACCTGTAGAAAATGGTTTAAAAGAGCCAGAATCATCCCAGGTACTGCTGAGCTCTCCAATATGGGAGCCACAGCCACACCTGGGCCCCACGCACTGGAAATGTAGCCAGTTCCAACTGCTGAAACGGGAGTCAGTCATGGTGACAGTGCAGGTTGCAGAAAATATACGTTCAACTTCACTCCTTTTTACATACGGCTAATAGGACCACTGGAAAACATACGATTACATATGGGGCTCAAGTTCTAGAGGATGAAAATGTTATAGCCTCAAACACAAGCCCCTTGCCATGCCCTAAAAGGAAATGTTTAATTTTTAAATGCTAAAAAGGCCATCAAATTAAGCAAATGGCAGTATCTGATGTCAGCTAGGCCAAATCACAAACTCCGAGGATGCTCACCAAGTATGTCTAACTTGAAAGAGGAGGCAGGAATCTCACGTCCTTTGGGCCAAGAGAAGCAAATGCAATCTCTATCCCAGTGATTCTCCACTGGGGGCCATTCTGCCTCCCCAGCAGAGAGTGGGCAATTCCCAGGGACTCTGTTCTGACTGTCACGGCAGGGTGCAGGGTGCTACTAGCATCCAGGGCAGACGGTCTGGCAGATAGGATGCTGCCTAACATCCACCCGTGCACAAGATGACCCCCTCTGCTAACAGAGAATTACCAGGCCCAACATGTCAGCAGCGCCCGGACACGACCAGGAAGGGACTGGATAGGAGGCCCAAGCAAGCACGCTCTCAATGCTCAGATTCCCAGGGGCCGAGGGCCGAAGGGGCGTCTCTCTACAAAATGGCTTCTCCGCAGGTTCCAGCAGTAGCAAGTTTTAGTGGGATAAACAATGGAGTGTAAGGGGGATAGATGGTAATGGAAAAACATAATAAACACATAATCCAGTTTTTAAAGTATAAAATAAACAATGTGAGGAAATAAAAAAAAATAATAACGAACATGTTAAAGCTCTATTCAGTTTCTCGCCAGACTGAGGACTGAGTGTCAAGGGTTGATGGGTCTGGACAGGTCTGGTTTTTCAAACTAGCAGAAAAAAAAAGGGGGGGGTGGTTTAAAGCTCAGAGCACTGTGAGCCAGAACCCCTTGCTCACACAGTGACGCCTCTCACAGAGACTTCGAATTGGGCAGCCGCTGGCCTGCCCAGTTCCCCACCCCTGACCGCACAGGTTCCTGCGACGGGTGACAGAGCAGCAGCGGAGGAACTGTGATTGGGCCTGCAGCAGCAGGAAGAGAACAGGGCAACGGCCGGAGGAGGCGAAGACAGGAAGAGCACAGAGATGAATGGGAACAGCCCCTTTCGCAGAGCCAGGCTGGGAGGCATTGCAGGAAGGGAGGGGGGCGGGGAGGGCACATGATAATTAACTCAGCAAGTTGATAGTATTTGCATATAAATGCCTCCACAAATCACTACAAACAAGCCAGGACAAGTCAGGCCTATTAGCATATACAAGCCAGCCTGGGAAGGCCTCTCTAGGTGGGTCATTGAGGGGGCTGCTCACTTAGAGGGCCGCCTGCCAGCTGGGGGGGCAGGGGCAGGTGGGGGCACGTGAGGGTAGGGCTGGGGAGGACAGTGACACTGTCTATTTCAGACCCTTTCACTCCTGAACTCAGTTGCAGGATGTCCAGAAGAGTTGGCTTCCTTCCCAGCCTGTAAGGGAAGAGCCAAAGAAACGCTGGACCTTTCAGTTTCTTCCCTCCAGGGTGTTGGGAAACAAAAGGTAGCAGAGTCCATCAGCAGCAATAAAAGAAACACAAAGGAAAAGGACACGGGGATGGAGACCACCTTTGTGGAGAGGTGACTCAATATGCTACCAGCACTGTGAAGCCTTGTTTTCCATTTCATTCAACCTCTACTATGAATGCTAGGTGTCTACTCTGCCCATTTTACAGATGAAGGAAGTAAGGCTCAGGGAGGTTCCACGATTGGCCCACAGTCACACAGCTAGGCCGGCGTAGAGCTGGGCCTCACACCCATGACCCCAGCAGGCAGATTCAGGTTAAAGTGGAGCGAAGAGCAGAAGCTGCTTTCCAAGAGCAGGCTCATTTGATTCCTCCCAGCCTCTGCCAGAAAACTGAGTGTGAACCACAGGGCCCCCATGTCCAGGGCTGATTCATCAGTGGCGTCCTGATCCTGAATGGGACCCTACCCTGTTTTATTGGGTAATTTTTCTCACTCCTTCAACCAATGAGGACTGTACCTCCCTCCAACTAGACACTTGGGAATCTGCGCCACGTTTTCCTCTATCTGCCAGTTTCTCTGCTGTCAGGACAAGCATTACAGATTCCCCAACAGGGGCAAAATTAACGATCCTTTCCCAAAAGGTGTAAAAGTTCTTCGCTTTTCCCAAAGATACCGCTGTCTGGGTTTCATATCCGTTGCAGGAAAAATCTGCTTCAACCCCTCCCTTTGAAAAAGTCGGGGTGGGGACCTCTATTATTTTCACTTCTGCCGTGCGTTACCTGAACTACATTTTAAAGTAAGCCAGACGGGCCCAGGGAGCACAGTTCAAATCGTCAGGTACACAGACTGGCAGTGTTCAATGCCCAAACATAAAAGCGAGACCCTCCGAGAACCTGACAGAACAGAGATGGCCTCAGATAAGCAGTTGTTTTTGCGGTGACATCAACCTTCTGATCCAAACTGAGTCCACAGGCCTCTTCCTTTAAGTGCCCAAAAGCTGACTTGTGGCTTCAGCAACGACACAGAAGATCGGCGGACAGATGGGGAGGGAGCTGTGTCCAGAAAGGCAGAAACCACTCCCCCGACTAGCCGAATGGACACTAGAGCCAAGGCCCTGAGCCAAAGAGCATTTTAAAAAGCAGGGCCTGAAATGGTGGAAGAGGCTTGCATTGTTTCTTGAGCAGTTAAGAGAAATTGTTTTCTAAAAAAAAAAAAATGAGGGAGAAGTTGCTCAGGAGAAAAAAGGCACAAACGTGTTCTTTAGCACATTTTCACTGGACAAAGATGTCAGAAAAAAGAAAAGTTGTCCAAAACAGGCCACTCAGAGACCAGAAGTGCGAGAAGCAAATAAGTTCATGTCTACACATACGTACTTTTTATAGACTTACAGGAGTTTAAACTCTTTTGTAAAGAGCTTTTTAATACACATAAAGGGAGACTTCCATATTTGAACAGGCACTTATATGACTTTGGGGGGGGGTGCTGCAGGGCTGAAATCAAGTATCAAATTAAGCCCCTTGGTCTTTTCACTCAGCTAAAGGGGACTCCAGCCTCTCCACTAAGGAGATTCAAGTGAGAGGACAGGCAGAGAGCCCCTGTGAACTGGGATTTTAATACTGCAACGCAGAGCCTACAGCAGAGAGGGACACAGGCACAGTCCTCATTCAAAATTTAGCTCAACCAACAGACTCAGAAGAATTTTTCTCCAGTCACATTCCTGGGTAAAATTGGGCACCACCACTAAGAAATCAAGAAATGCACAAAATTGCTCTTTAGCCCACCCCCAAGGGTCCCCAAGTAAATCAGCCCTTCTTACCCATTAAGGAATCCACACACTGTCCCCCTCCCCCAGTCCCCACCATGCTTAACCAGGTAAGTCCTCAGCCTCAGCCCTTCTCTTTACTAACATCCCCCAGCCCACACGAGGTGGGGGGCATGGGAGGGAGAGAAGGAGGTGTGAGCAGTCACCAACTCCTTTCTCCAGAAACACACAAGCAGGGGAAAGTCTCACTTCCAGATCAAAGGTCTGTGGCCGAAATCACTTTCAGGACAATGCGTGAAATCAGCAGCAGATGAAAATTCCATCGTCTTTCCAGAGTCCAAAGGAGCCAGTTTTCCCAGTTCAGAGTCTCCCTGCAGATGACTAAAGATATTCCATAAACTCCCAACTGTTGCTGCAAAAGACCCACTTAAAATTAAAGACGAGATAATCATTTAAGAAAGCCTTTAAGACCATTATGTGATTAGCAGAATAGAAGGGGAGAAGGATCGGTGCTTCCCCATCTTCACAAGGAGCTGGCTGCAAGGAGGGGTTCCACGGTGGGTCCCAAACCAGCGGAGCAGCCAGCAGGAACAAGGACAGGAGGGGAGCACAGGTTCCCACTCCTTCCATGGAAGCCTTAGACCAACAGCAGGGAGAGAAGAAGATGGAAAAATCTTGGAGGTGGCACAGAATTCCAAGATCGAGCAGCTGAACCACCTTAGACCCTCCCTCCCCACTCCTCCAGGACACAAGAGGCCCCGCTGAAGCCTCTCTGGAGGGGTGCACATCAAAACCCCCATGCAGTAATACTCGTGTTGACAAGACTAGCCGTGACCCTCCCGTGGGATGGGAGAAGGGCTCACCCTAAAGGCAGATTAAGCCCAGGCATTTTGCTAAGAGGCCCTGTCTGGAGTTAAAACCAACAAAACAGAAGTCTTCCCCTAAAATGGAGCCAAATTTGCCACCTAGCAAACTTTCTATGTCTCCTACCCCAATTTTATCTCATGCCTTTATCCCTGAAAAAGCAAGAAACCCCAGAAATTAAAAGGAGGAGAGAAATATCTAAGTGGGGGGAGGGCGGGGATCACCTTTAAAAGTAACAAATAAAAAGCCAAGACACCTTTCTGGGACAGAGAACTTTCTAGAAACACAGCCGTCGCTGCTGGACCCCTCAAAGCCTTGTCCTCATCATCTGATGCCCTGCCCCAAAGAATGAAAACCAGAAAACATTCAAGTTGTCTCTGTGCTTCTGAAGCTTTGGCGCAGTGCCGTTGTCAGCTCCCCCCAGTTTCTATCCATGAAGAAGTCCTCTACCGTATTAGCAGGGGGCGGGGGGCGGGGGGGGGGGGAGTGCTCTAACATCTGATTGTCACCTTCTCCCATGTTCAAAGAGAACAAGCTGGCAGCCAACTTTAAATCATACAGAAAAGAATGTTGACAGTTGTTGATTTCGTAGTTTTTCTCCTCAATCTGGATTTGGAGACTGGCTTGCCAATAAGCCAAGATTGCCACTTTGGTTTCTCCCTGGAGGCAGACTGACCCAATCTCAGCTTCCGTAGGCGTGTTTCTCAACCTGAGCAGCCTGAGGACTCGAGACACTGGGCTTTGGACACAACAGGCACCTCTGAATATCTGACTGAGCTCAGCTCCTGCAAAGGAATTCCCTTTTCTGTATTCGAGTAAAACTGGGCCCTCCTTTGCCCCTGACCACAGTTTCTAACCCACGCAGAGGAGGAGGATTCGGAGCTGTGATCTCTAACCATCACCATTACAATCAAATTCTCATACCAGCCCATGTGGAGGCCCCTATGAAGTTCACTGGAATGGAATCTGCTTTCCTGTTGTGTTTTTACAGTAACGCCCCCACCTTGGTTAATTGCACCAGCCTTGGGGACCAGAGGAGGCCAACGGGCCCCAGCACTACAGAAATAGGCCAGGCTGAGAGCAAGCAACCATTTTAATAACGAGTGAAAGTACAAACCACAGCACATACTGTATTTCTTGAGGTTACTGATGCTGGACGTCAGGTGCATTATCCCTGGAATACTGGAGAGAGTGAGACGGAGCCTGCCAGCGTCTTCAGGCAGAATCATGGTGGCCTCCCCTACAAGATGAAGCTAAGCCCCTCAGGTTAAGGGCTTAGCTTTCTTCCCCTTCAAGTAATTTCCACCAATTTCCTACACTTTTTTTAAATGTTGCTCGGTCACTTAAACATTTACTTTTTTAGCATAAAACTACTGCAACTCTGCCAAAAAAAATTGTTTTTTTAGGTAAGGGTCTTCTTTGGGCCTCGAATATTTCTCACACTAACACTTCAGAGGAAAAAAAAAATCTCCAGTGTCCAAAAAGAACAATAGCACACACTGACAATAAGGACATGCACCCTGGACACCTCTCGTGGCCAGCACTAAAGGAACCTAGCGAAATCATCACTGGCCCCAGAAAATATTTTGCTAGTATATGTTCTATTGAACTAACAACCTTTGGGTCACCCAAGGTGAGCCAGTCCTGTCCTAGAAGTATCTAGTAATCATCATTTAAAATCATTGTGATGAAAACTGGAATCTCACTTATTTTAGCTCCTTGCCACTGGACAGGTCCAATTGGCACCAAGTTTATATGGCAGTTAAATCCGTTCCCAAAGCAGCAAGAAGGCAGGCACTTCACAGTCCTGTTGGGAGGAGCCAAAGTGAGGCCTGCTGAGAGCACTGTTTTATTTGGGTCCTTTCCACCCAGCCTGAGTATTCATTTGTGCAAATAAAAGACGGAAGGGAAGAAACCAAAATTAAAGTTTCAGGTGGTTGGGGAAGCAGCTCAAATTTTTCTTTTTATTTTGGAAGAGTGAGCAAGGGCTTCTCAATAGTTCCCTGTCAATCAAAACTGTTTTCAAGAGAGCTGGAAAACAGTAGCTCTATCCCACAGAAAAGTACAGCCATTTCGAAAGAGAACTGGGAAAGGGAGGCGATCCATGTCGTAAAGACAGTAGGTCTTCAAGCCACTTAATTCCTTGTGATTCCAAAAGGACTGTTTTTAAAGTGTAAAAGCGCTTGCTTCTGCATCTGCCCCATGTTGTTAAATAACACTTGTGTAATTAAATAAAAGAGCAAACTGTGACCCTGGCCCATTCTGAGAGGCACTTACACGCTCCCTGAAAACAGGCTGGAAACGAAATGCAGACAATCTCCTTAGTCCTGTAATTTAAGAAAGGGAAGGAGGAAAAAGTTTTCTTTTGGCCTTCACAGCCACATGCCCTCTGAAAGGGGCGGGGGGGGGGGCTTATAGGGTCTCTGCAAAGTAGAATGTGCACACAAATACAGGTGTGCAAACATCCAGGTATGTACCTCTCTCCAATGACCCCATTCTTGAAACCCTTAAATTATTGAGAATTGCAGTCTCCTGACTTCCCTCACACCCCACCTCTGTTCTCTAATTGCTTTTCGTGTTTGGGTTGGGTAACGAAAAGGATTTCAGAATCTCAGGCCACCGGCGGCAGTTCTGATAACAAGGAACAGACCTACGTTCCTGGCCTCGGCCTTTCTAGATCAGGTTACCATAGAAGGTGTATGTTTTCCTCTCAAATGCAATCTCAGCCCCAGGACTCACGCTTCCCTCTCCAGCCCAGCCTACTGGAACTCGTGATTTTTAGGGTTTCCCCTTGAAAGCTATCCAGAAACCACAGCCATTAAAAGAACATGAAGGTTTGACACCTCCTGAATTTAGGAATGAGGGGGACTCGAGGGGCCAACTCTACAAACTCACACCTGCTGCTCGGTGGCAAAGAAACGAAGTTCCCAGGCTAGCGTGAGCTTTACATTATACTCTCTTTATTTAGTGATGTGTCTCCAAAGATCTCAAAGCATGGGACGAGATAAGATGACGTGGAACTTTCTCACTATCTACCTTCAAGGTTTAAGTTTGTTTTCCTTGCTTTGCCTTGATACATTCCACCCAGAAGGCCCAGTCTGCGGGAGAGGCCTTCTCCCTGTGCCCAACTGTGTCCTCTCTGAGGTTATCTGTCAGTGGCTTTTAGAGTCTTCAAGGCCAGTTAAATGACACAAATAAAGGGTAGGGGGAGGGGTGACTCTTTTGGATTCTCCTGCTCCTGGGTTGCCATGTGCCAAGCAATGCACTCATACTACCCCAGGCAAAAGCTGTGGTCTTTGCCCTCCAGGGGTTTTCCCATCATTATAGCTCAGGTATGTCTAAAGCAGACAGGACCATTTTCCAGAAAGTTCTTTTCCCTGTAAGCCTACAATGATTACTTTTTTCCTGCTGCGGACCTAACTTGAGCATTCCTTGTGCTCCTGTCACGGGACAAACATCTCAGCTGCTGCCCCTCTCCACCACTCCCACCCCTGCGGAAATGAATGCTGCTCTGGATCTTTCCAGGGTGCGAACAAACTAAAATTAGAGAGGGGGCCAGTGGATCTGCAAAGCTGCTTCCCAGCTCCAAAACTCTGACTCTCCCTTTAATTGCTCCACAACAAGCACATTTTTCACGTTGATTTGAACTGACCAGTGACTTCTCTCGGGCTGAAAAGGATGCATTTTTAGATGGAGGAACCCAAACTTCGAAATGACACCATCATCGCAAGTATTCGGAAAGCATGAACTAATCCAAAAGCAAAATAAGGAAGGAGGGAGGGGAGAAAATGGAAGGGAGAGGAGGAAGGGCTTTACACGGCGCCCAGCAGCACGTAGAGGCTCTCATCCCAGGTAGGTTCCAATTGGATCTAGCAGTTCAAGTGCATCCCGCCTGCCCTTCCCCCACATGCCCCAAGAGAATGGGAAGTTCAGCCAAGACTCGCAGCACCTGCCTGCAGCTCCAGGCCGGCTGCGCGAACCGGGCGGGCAGCCGGCAGCGGGGGAGGAGGCTCCACTCACCTGGCACACAAAGGCTCCGCACACCTCCGGAGGGAGGAGGCACTTGCAGGTCCAGGGGCCGGGGCATGCGCGACAATGGGAAATTCCAGCGGCACCCGAGCCCCAAACTTACCCACCCCAGGCGGCATTCTCCCCACCTCACGCTGCCCCAGGGGCTCCGAAGTAGCTCTGCTTAGGGGCAGGGGGGCCGCCGGCAGGGGAGGGGGACTCATGGTGGCGGCCGGGCCTGGCAGTGGCCCCTCCCCGGGAGGGAGGGTCCCCAGGCGCACAGCGGAGATTCACCCAAGGGGCGCGACGCTGGCGTCCCTGTCCCTGGCCTGCCCGCCGCCGGCTCGGCTGCTCTCCCGGAATCGCTTTATGTAAATGAAGCTCCACTCGCAGTTTGCAGCGCTCACCGCCCTGGGAAGGGGGGCGGGTGGGGCGGGGGGCCTTCAGGGATCCACATTACACAGCAACAAAGCGGAAGGTTAATTTGAAACTCACAGCCCCGCCACCGCTCGGCTCCCCGGGCAAAGCCTGACATCTACAGTCGTGCCCGGCACAGGCCGGGTGCTCAGCGGCAGCAGTGGCCGCGCCCGCGGGGACTTGGGGACACACGCCGGCGCGCGAGGTCCCAGCGCTCGGCCGCGCTCCGGGCACGGGCCTCCAGGCAGGCCGGGCCGCGCGCCTGGGGACGGGAGCCCTGAGAGGCTCGGCCTGCACCTCCCCCAGAACCCGCCGGGTGGGAACAAAGCCCAGCCCTTCCCAGGGGCTGACCCCTCACTCATCAAAAGTCAGGAGCCGGCCTAGAGGCGGGTGAGAAGAAAGGGACGCGCCCTCCGCCACAAAAAGGAGCCTGGGGTCTTCGAACCGGAGCCATCGGTCTCCGGGCCCCATCCACGTCACGGCCAGGCCACTCTAGCATGGGCACATTAGCCAATGTGGACAGGAATTCATTTGAAACACACACCCATCCTATTAACTGCTTTACAGAGCACTTCTGTTTTTCAGCTGCAGAAACTTACAAAAACATCCCTTGCTCTCCATTGAGAGTTGAAGGGTAGAGTTTTTAATGAGAGGGAAGAAAGAGGAAAGAAAAAGGGAGAAAAGAAGTGAAAAGCAGTCTCAGTTTGCAATTAAGTCTCTTTAACAAGACTTGCCTTATACAGCCATGGAGGTTCAGATCAGGCATAGATCATGCCCTTCATAGGGAGATTCCACCCCCGAGGTCAGATTTCACGAGGCCACCCCAGTTGGTCAAAGCAATTGCTGGACACTTTTATATCTCTCCAGGTTCACCTTTTCCATTCTGATATGCAAAGGGAGCGCCACAGAAATCTCACCGGAAGTCCCTTGTCCTCCCTGCCAGAATCCCGAGCTCAGTCTGAATTTACTCCAGACTCTCTCAGCACAGAAAGGCACCTGCTTTTACCCTTTCTGAAAGCCACCCACCCAGGCTGGCCTCACAGCCTTGAGAGTCCTTTCCGACTGCACAATAATGAACCATGCAAGTGTTAGAAATATAATAAGCTCACAAGGCGAAGAGCTGTGTGTATGGAGTCGTATTAGCATTAAGCACACATTGATGCAGGAGGAAAAGGGATGCTTGGCTGATGAAAACTATCATGTCACCATGTAGAAGGCATTTTACACAATGTAATTTGGGTTCAAATTGATGTAAATATCTAACTTGTTGGATACAGACAACCCCTGTTTCTGTTTTAGTCCACAAAACCCCTCCCCCCACCCCCAATTTTTTTTTCCAGCTAGGGCCCTGGGAGAAAAAGACTGCCCTAGGGAATCATGTCCGATTAGGGACAAAGGAAAGCACAAGCCAAATTCTGTCACACATGAGAGAGTGAGGGGGATAAGGGGGGGGGGGTGAGGAGTGAAAAAGGAAAGTAGAGGATGATTTCATAAAGCAGAGTATGATCACTGCGGATCTCTTTCCAGACTGCCTGACTTCAAGCCCAAGAACAGGTGGTGTTTTCAAAACACACTATTATTTATATTAGCCACATGAGTTGAGAACACCTTAAAGAAAACCAATTAATAATTTAATTGAAAAAGTGACTATGAATAATACATAAAGATGATGACGCTAGCAATAACGCAAGCAATGTGGCACACACCACACAGAAGAGATGTCCCCAGAAACCTCCTCAGGAGAGTGAAGGCTCCGGACCCCGTTGCTCACCTGGAAGCAGCAACCCCTGGCCCATCAGATTAATTACAGACAATCAGAAAATGTTTTAGTCCCAGAAAATCTAATTTTGCTGCTTTGTTTTAACTTTTATTAACAGGGGACAACCTTGCAATCTGGTGACATCAACTTGTGGGCCTACAGATAAATTTCGTCAATGAAATAAAAGCTAGAAAGCCAAAGACACCAGCTATAAAATAGGAAGGATGAGGAGGTGCTGGGACGAAGGCCTCGAGGGGATCTGCCCTGATATTGCCAGTGTCCCAAGAAGCAGACCCTGCAAACCGCCTCCTGCACCTCAGAGGCCTGGCAAGTAGAACTAAGAGCGACCCAAGGTCCCTTTCCTTTATCTTAATCTGGTACCAGCTACCTACACGGCGAAGCCTGGTCAAGCTTGCCTTTGTCACAGGCAGAAATTTAACAGGGAATCCACAGGCAGGTGGTCTGTGGCCTCTGTCCCATTATGAATATAAAGGATTGCACAAAAGGTAGGGGTGTTCCCTCCACTAAAAATTATTTGCATCCTTAACAAAAATAATCCCTCTTCAGAGGATATTTACAACTTTGGTGCTTGCAAATGGAATCAACAGTTTCTCTGAAATACATGTTGCAAATCCTGCCCTGCGACACTGGGAGGCCCTGGCTCCTCTGAGGGCAGCTGCCCGAAGATCAGCCCACCGCCTGGGGCAGCCCGGCGCTCTCACTGCCCCGTCTTGAACGCTGTTGACAAATAAACCCACTCTCGGAAAAGGCAATTCCTCCCTTCCAGTTCTCCATAACTAGTCTCATCTCATCTGGAAAGCGTAATTGGCAACAGCCGAAGGGATAAATATTTAAAAATAAATCAGGGAATGCTAACCCCTTCCCTACTCCTCCCCTTACCCACTCTCCAAGACAGAGGCCAGCCCCCCTAATGCTTAGCGGGCTGGCAAATTACAATGATCCCCACCGAGCCAACCAGCTCCTCTCTCTCCCTACATACAGACTCACTCAGCAATGCTGTATCCTTTCACTTCAGCAAAGGTAAATATGATCTCTGAGCTAAGATACAGGGAATGTCAGCGTTCTGACTTCTCGCTAAACCTGGGTTCTATTTTCACAGCACAACTGGGTTTAGGCGGATTTGTGTATTCTTCCAGATCCTTCTATTTTTATTAAATTATACATACACATTGATTTTAAAACTAGTGCTTAAATAGCCTTGAGGCTTTGACAAAGGAAAATGCCAGAGAGAGCAAAAAAATAAATAAAATAAAATAAAATAAAATCCCAGAAATAAACATGGAAACATTTGGAGCTGAATTGTACTCCATGCCCTGAATTCACCCCATCATTTCTAGTCAGTTATATTTAGGGGTGGCCAGGCCTCCTGGGGACTGGACAGACTGCAGGCTCTCCTCAGAACAACCCACACTCACCTTCATAACCACCGCAGGCTGCTGGGCCAAGGCCTATACACAGATGTTCTGATTCACATTTCTCTGATACAAACCTCAAGGCCTCCATCTATCACTACAATGCTAATTCCATAGAGTGATTTTACCCCCAAATCGCCGGTAGATCGTTGCCTAGCTCACTCACCCACCCTCCCCAGCTCAGACCCTGAATCTGCCAGGACACACATTAAGACAGACACAAATGAGTACCATTTTTAAAAACTTGTGAGTGGAAAGAGTCTTTCCAAATTAATTTTAAGTTACAAAGCCCAAGTTTTAAGAAGGCGAAAATAAAGAACTTGCCTTACACCAGCTTTAAAACATTAGGTAAAGAGCTTGCTCTCTTTCCTTTCTTCTTCTTCTTCTTTTTTTTTTAACAAAAATATTATTCCTGAAAGGGCAAAGAGAATTTGCCATGCAAGACTTTTATACCCAGGGGGATTCCTACACTTGTGTTTCTAAACCTTGAAATTGAGAATGTTAATGAAAAGGCAGACAGATGCTTAAGGACAGCATCGCAATCAGGGTGCACACAGCACAGGAGAAGGACGCTTTGTTTGGGGCCGGGAAGGAGGGGTAGGTCCGGACACATCCCTTTGCACTGGCCCGACACCACTGAATTCTTGGAGGGGAAGCAGGCTGGAGGCAGAAAAAAGGAAAAAGGAAACAGGAGAGGAAAGAAAAGGGGGAGGGGACATGGCCTCTTTATATAAATCTTGCTTTAAAAAAAAAAAAATCTCAACGTAGCATCAATTCCACAGTATGTGCCAACAGTTCCCCTACATGTGCATTAAAACAATCAATTAAATGATCTACCAGGAGCACAACAACCGGGATCCAATTTTTTTTTTTTTTTTGGCAAATGAAGAATTTCATTTGGGTTTGCAATTCTTTCCCACCCAGTGACTACTTCTTGGGGCAGGATTCTAAGAAATAAACAAAAGATGGCCCTTTTCACACTTCCCCAAGATGACTCTGGAATCCCATTTTCTTATCTTCTCATTTTAGTTGCATTTTTGTTCAAAAATCTGTACTAATCTGACTTAAGAGCCCCGAGCTGAAATTTCACATATCCTCCAAGTCAGCCAGTGTTTTAGAATTTGGATTTCTATTGAGGCTGTTCCAATCGCCAGTGAGGCCAACGGTAAAATGTGCTTCATGCTGTTCCGTTTGTCTCTCTGCAGACAAATAGAAACTGTGAAATTTAAAGAAAGGATGAAAAAAAATCTAAAACAAAGAGGTTAAAAAAATAGGACAAATGTTTTTGCTTTTGTGTCTCCCTGGAGCAATTGTTTGGGGGAGTCTGCATTGACAATAACCATGAGAAGGCCATCTAAAGGCGATGCGCACACAAGGGGACTCCTTGCCTGCTGCCTTTGGTCTGGGAGAAAAAGCACCTTAGCTCCATTCTCCAGGAACAAAAGGCCAGGGCCACGGAAGGGGGGAGAGGTTACTGGGGCTTTCACATGGAGCCAAGTGTCAATGCAGGTTCATTTTTCACCCGTCTTAGTTGGAAAGCAGCTCAGTGAACTTCCTAATGACTGCTTTTCCCTTTCTCTCTATTATTTCTAAACCTGAAAGAACAAAACAATAATATTTTTTTTTTAACCTAAAACCTATCATCCCATTAGAGGGAAAGCCTTGAGAGCCTACAGTCAGTTTTTTCCTCCTTCCTTTCCCCACCCTACTTTTTATTTTTGGAGGAGGGGGGATTCCCAATGTAGATCACATGGAAATGAGAGACACTGGACATTGTGGTCATTTTTAGTAACACCAGAACGGCCTTTATGTCTACGAAAAGGCAGAGAGCAGGAAAAAAAAAAATCCTGCACAGGGATGGGAGGTGATGGTGGGGAGGCTGTGGGCATCGCCTGGCTGGAAACATTTTCTTTTTTTTTCACAGCGTGAAGTTGCTAATGCCAGCTTCAGATATGCAACTGAATCAAAGTCATCATTACAAGGTTAGTTTTTTTTTTTGGTGGGGGGGGTGCATGGGGAAGTGGAAATAATGATGTATTAAAGACACAGACAAGGGGTGTGTTGGTTGGGGGTGCTTCAGAGAAAGGAAGCAGAGATGAATCACTGCGTGCCATGGAAATACCAGGGCAAGTGGTCGCAGTGTCTAACCAGATTGGAAGATAGAAACATCTTCCCCAGCGGGCAAACCCTAGGACGAGGCCGTGACACGCAACTTTCAGCCTTTGAACCCAGGCCTGGCAGCTAAGGAGTGTGTCCCCCCCTTCCCCAGGCAGCCACGGGCTCTGGCTGGAAAGCGAGGTGGGTGTAGGGATGAGAGGGCCCTGTGAAGAAGCACAATAAACAACTCAAATATGAACGGAAATGACATCAGCAAAGTGAAGGACCTGTTTATTGCAGATCAAAACAAAACAAACTTCCAAACCTTTTGTGTACACACGATAACTCTATAAAAAGCCCTCCTAAAATGTCACCAGGGTCAACACATCAGCATCCCAAGAAAACAGATAACAGTTACCATGGCAGGGAGGGGGGGGAAGGGGGATGGAGGGAAGAAGACGGGAGGGGATACAAAACCAGAAGGGGCCAAAAACACAGCTGACTATCCCCCCCCCCCCCCCCCGCTGGTCCTTAATATTTATTGGTGTTTATAATCTAAAAGCCATGCTCTGTGTTTCACTTAATACAAGGCCAGACAGTGCTGTCTAATGAGGCAGCATTACAATCAGCTTGTAATACTGAATTTTTAATGCTGCCAAGGATTCTGTTACATAATAATATGAAAAACAGAAGCTGAAAGTGGGCTCGCAGTGACAGGACACTAGAGGTTCCAGGGAGGCGAGCGCCTTCCCTTCCTTCTGCCTGCCCTTGCTCCTGATTTGCAATCAGCCCTCCATCCCTGCACGGGAGGTCAGTATGGAAACCAAGAGAATTTCCCAGGAAATCCACCTTATTATTACGCTTTCTGATCCAAAGTTGTATTTCCAGAGTTTGAATTCTAGCTTATCTGGGGTTAAGGGTCTGAAATGAACATTTTCTTTGGTGGAAGGAACGAAGAGACAAGCATACAGGAGAGGAGGAATAGCTTATTTTAAGCAAGCTGAACAATATGGGGAAAAAAAATCACAGAAGGAGAAAGAACTAAGATGCTGGGGGACGGGGGGCGTTGAAGTCTGCCGACCATATTCACAGATGCTGCACTCAGTTTACATTGGTGCGATTTAAAAGCATATATAGAGCCGCCATTGCTCTTCTCTGTAACACCCCGAGACTGTAAATCTATAACCACTGCAATGATTTAGTGATTAAAAACATGATAACATATTGTGTAACTGCAAACCACAGAACCCCTGCCAACTCTCTTCTAAGATAAAGGGGGAAAAATACAGAATATGTGTTGCTCGCAGCGATCTTCCTAAACCCAAAAGATTTTAATAAAAGAACCTATATAGTCAACGAATTGGAAAAGGGTAAGTGAATTGCATGTGAAGCCAGCAAAGGGAGGGGGGAAAAAAGAGGCAGCTTTATGTGGGATTCTTTTCCTTGTACTAACAAATTACGACCTAAACATGCCTTTTCCTTCCTCCCTCCCTCCCTCCCTCCCTTCCTCTCTCTCCCTCTCTCTCTCTCCCTCTCTCTCTCTCTCTCTCTCTCTCTCTCAATAGTTTGTTGTAACTGGACTAACTGGTCTTGTGTGCTGTCTTGCATATTCAAAGCTGCTTTGTAATCGGATCTGGAGACCCAACCTTATTTGCCTGAACTCAATAGGGGTTTTTTCCTCCCTCTCCTCCCTTGTTTTGTTTTGGATTCGGTATTGTGGGTTTTGTGTTCTTGCTGGAAGCAGACATCTCTGCAGGCAGAAGCTCTGGTGCCTTTAAACTACAGAGCAAACACCTGGGGGGGGGGCAATTTGTAACATGGCAGGAGGAGCCTAAACACACACACACACACACACACACACACACACACACACACACAATCAAAGCAGTTGTAGGGGTTTTGGCCTCTGAGCAGCTGACCTGACCCCAATTCTGTATATTCTTTTATTTCCCCATTGCAGGATTCCTGCACCTTGGGTCACATTCGAACTCAATGTGACCCTGAAGAGAAGGCAGTCCCCGAGCCCTTGAAAACTCTGTATTTAAGGCGGGGGGGGGGGGGGGGAGTGTAAGTGCATATGTATTCAGACTCCCCCAGTGTAGACACACACACACACACACACACACACATGTCAGGAATGCCAGGCCACAGGGCCAGCTCCAGCCCTGCTTTCTCAGCACACACTACCCAGAGCCTGAACTCTCATTGCAGGGGGGCCCCAACATCTTCAAATCTCCATCTCTACCCATATACACATGCATGCACAGACAAACCTCCTCCAGAGACTTTCTATGTTTAAAAAGTCCACAGACCTATGTTGCCTCCTCTCTGGACCTGAGCAGAGCAGTTTATTCAGAGAAATCAATAGGAAAGAGCATTTGCAAATATTTATATAAGCCCTGTGCATTTCAGCATTAAGTAATTAAAAACTAAAACTCGGGGAGGGGGAAGGGAGGAGAAACACAGACAGAGGCAGGCTGCTGGCCTGAGAGTGGGTTTTCCTGCCCACACCTCGTCTCCCCAAACCACAGTCCTTTCAAAACTGACTTTGTGTACACTTTTTACGAAATCCTGTTCGTGCACCATTTGCTAGACTATTTCAAAATCATCTCCAAATATGGATTCACCTACCACCAAGCTTTCAAGCCTGACTATAAGTGTCTGTATTCTCTCTCTCTCTCTCTCTCTCTCTCTCTCTCTCTCTCTCTCTCTCTCTCTCTCTCACACACACACACACACACACACACACACACACAGCAATCCTTACTTTTGACACTGCTTTATCTGGCGTATTACTCTGTCTTATTTGTATCTCTAAATTACTTGCACCAGTTAGATACCTAATATTAGAAGATTTGAAGAGAGCCCCGGTAGACGAATTCCCATTCCTAAACCCCCAATACTTTCCACTTCTTTCAACCTATAGGACACCTACACTTTGAGGGTTCAATACCTGAAACCCTCACATGTAAACAGATTTGCAAGAAAAGGTACAGTGAAGTGGGTCTTTCTTAATGGGCCACTTCCGAGAGGATTTCCCTAGACTGTTCTGAAGGGCTGGGCAATAATATCTGCTTGTTCTCCCTCCAAATCTGCTCTAAGAAGCCGAGCGAGGCACTGGAGTACCCATGCTACAGATACTGCAGAAATTTACAGTAAATGTAGGTACACGATTGCAGCACACTGCCCTATCGATTATGCAGATTGTGATCAATCTTCTCCCCTCTCCCAGTTCCCAAGCCTCTCTCCAAAGATCTCCAAATAAGTTGGTCTGTAACTAGCCATTCTTCCAAAGTAGGGGGTAAAAAGTAATTTTTTAAAAAACATAATAAATCCTCAACTGTCTCCACTGAAAGGACTCAAGTCTTTTTTTAAATTCCAAAGTGAATTTATGTCCTGTAATTTGCATTACAGCCAAGCGATCACCGTATGTCATATTCTTTAAAGGTACTTAACAAACCCCTTTTAAAAGTCACAAGAACCGGAGGCCAGAAAAAGGCCGTCAGCTTCCTTCTTGCATAGAGTCCTTAGATCAAGTTTCCATAATTGAGACCAATAAAAATTGTCATATTTACCCTACTTCAAAGCAACAAGGGGTAAAAGTTAAGAGTGGGTGATTTTTGAAAGCACTTGTAATCAAAGAATTTGCCACAGTCTAAGGAATTGCGCAACATTTTCAAAAATCAGATTCTAAGCAAAAGGTTAATTTGCAAAGTAAAATGTATTTTTAAAATGTAATAGCTCCACAAAAAGCCTAAGAGTACTGAGTCCATACACAATTTATATACAGTGCATAAAATACAGTCAAATCTACTCCCCAAAAGATATGCAAAAAGATGTACGTGAAAATGCATAATGTAAAATTCAGGAACATGGTTTTTGCATCTAATAAAAAAAATACATGGAAAAGAGGAGTGGAGCAGGAGGAATGGTGAAAGTGGGGGAACAAAACGTAAACAATTCCAGATTCTCGTGAAAGAGAAAGAGAAATAAAGGAGGGAGGGAGGGAGAGAGAGAGAAAGAGAAAAGAGAAGAGAGAAGAGAGAAAGAAGAAAGAAAAGGAATCCTACATCTCTCAACTCCGCTGGCCAAAGAGAGGCCGGCCCGGCTAGGTCTAGTCCTGGCCGGCGGCACAGCCCCGAGCCCCCGGGAGCCCCTAGTGTCCAGGGCAGAGCCCCCTCTAGACGCTCACGGCGCTGCCAGTGGGGCAGGGCGGAGAGCGCGCAGGTAGAGGGTCCGACGGCCGCCTCGCCCCCTCTCGGACCCCGCAGCTCTGGCCCGGCGACCGCGTCCCCGGCAGCTGGAGCCCTGGCATGGAAGGCGCCCGGCCGGCCAGCGGTGGTGGTGGCGGCGGCGGCTGCGGCAGCGGCGGCGGCCGCGGCGGCGATTGCTCCTGGCCGGGTGCGCGCCCCGTGCGGCGGCTCAGCCCGGGGCCCGGGCGCCTCTCCGGGTGGGGCAAAGTTGGGGGCCGGGAGCGGCGAAGGCGGGGGCGCTCGGCACCGCGGACCCCCCCCGCCGGCCGCCGCCTTTGTCTCGGCGCCCGGACCCCAGCCGCCCTCCCGCCCTCGGCCAGCGCCCTGACCGGCCCTGCCCCGCGGCGCCTCCAAACTCGCGGCGCGGGCCTCGCCCTGGGCGCCACCACCCTCCCGGGGGTCGCAGGCTGCTAGCGGCGGCGGCGCGGGGGCCAAGGAGGTGGGGGCGGCCCGGGCTCGGCGGCGGCTGCGGCGGCGGGAGGAGGAGGAAGAAGAAGAGAAAGAGAAAGTTTGGCGCAAGGGAAAGGAGAGCGGGACGCAGCGAGCGAGCAGGGCGCGGGCGCGGGGAGCGCGGGCGGCGGCGGCCGGGCGCGGGAGCCGGGAGGGGGCAGGACGAGCCCCATGCAAAGCAGCTCGGGCGCCCCGAGGAGCCCCGCGTCCGGGCGGCGGCAGCGGGAGGAGGAGGAGGAGCAGGCGACGGCGGCGGCGGCGGCGGCGGGAAAAAAAAAAAAAAAGAGGGAAAAGTTGCCACTTACGCGGTTGCTTCTCCGGCGGCGGCGGCTGCAGCGGCGCTGCTGGCGGCGGCGGCGGCGGCGGGAGCTGGCGGCGCTTTTAATCCCGAAAAGAGGCGCTCGGGCCGCGGAGCCCATCAAGGCAGCAGCGGCGGCTGGCAGGGGTCGGCGGCGACGGAGGACGCGCTGCGGGCGGCGGCGGCGGCGGAGCTGGAGCGCGCTCGGCGGAGCCCGGGGCGGGAGGCGGCCGCGGCCGGGGAGCCGGAGCCGCCGCCGCCGCTGCCGCCGAGCAGCATGGTTGGCGGGGAGTTTGCAGCCCCCGGAGCGGGCAGGGGCCGCGGAGGAGAAGCGGCGGCGGCGGCGGCAGCGGCTCTAGGCTGTAATTGGGATGCAAAGCAGGCGGCGGCGGCGGCCGGGAGGAGGAGGAGGAGGCGGCGGCGGCTGCAGCGGTCGGAGGGGACGCGCTGGAAGTGGGAGCTGATGAGTGAAAAGAAAAAAAAGTCTTTGGATCTTTATTCTGCTAATTAGTTTCCTGCAAAAAATGGCTGTGATTAATTCAGTGCGCATGTGCTTCATTACCCAGGCACGACGGGAAGGGCTAATTAGCCACCTTCTGGATCAATAAGATTCAGCAAAAAAGAAAAGGGGGAGGTGGAGGGAGGCAGAGGGGAGGAAGGGAGGAAAAAAAAAAAAACCAGGGGAAAGTGATGAGCAGGGCGAGGAGAGCAGGAAGAGAGGATGGGAGAAGAGCCCGGGAAGAGGGAGAGAGGCACCAAAAGTTTATGCATGTATTAAAAACACATACACACACGAGACACACGCGCGCACACACACACACACCCACACACCCCGAGAAGTGAAATGCAGAGAAGCAACAATAGGAACCTGGCTAAGATTTTTTTAAAGATTCTTCTCTTTTTTTCTCTTTTCTTTCTTTTCTTTTTTTTCTTTCTTTTTCTTTCTTTTTTTTTTTTGGCAAATGCAGCAATGTTTAAATTAAATAGTAAGAGCGCATCTTCAAAGAAGAGGGGAGAAGGGGGGGCAGTAACGGAGTGGGGCAGCTTAAAGCAAAGATTTAAGTGAAAGAGCAGAGAAGCATCAGAGACTTAGAATAGAGGTCACTTTAAATTGCAAATCTGAGATTTTTTTTAAGGAGGGAAATTACCTCCCCTCTAATCAGGGGGCAAATAAAGAAAATATGGAGAAAACTTTAACACGTACCACAGAGTAGACAAATATATATATGTATATGTTAATTTTGTCTTCTGAAATAAGACGAACTCTATCTTCTCTAGTTCTTTAGAAGGAGAAGGGAAGAGGAGAGTGATGATTAGAAGAAATAAAAGAGGGAAAGTGAATCAGAATTGAAAGGGGGATACTTAAGGAAAGACAAGAAAAGGAAAAGTTGCACTTGGAAACAAGTCCAACTTTCTACCTTTCTGGAGTTAAGAGAAAAGTAAAATCAATTTTCTCGTGTAAAACCTGGAAAGCAGATGTTTTCAAAACACAGGAAGCTATTTTGCCATCAAAAGCAGGGATGTAATAAAGGCAGTGAAAAATAATTTCAGACTAAATTCGTAAGAAAGAAAGCCAATATATTTAAATAGCGAGGAAAGGTCTAGAGTGGAGAAAGGGGGGAAATTACATACCCCTTCCCTAATGCCAAAAAAAAAAAAAAAAAGTCTTACAGCTACCTCCAAGAGTTTGGAGCAGAGTCTGGAAGCCAAAGGGCTTGAAATGAGAGGATGGATTTCAGATAAAGACTAGGAGCAGTACATCCCACCAGAGCCCAAAGGAGATCCCTGGAATCAAAGACAGCAGCCAGGGACCCTGCTACTGTACCGATTCCCAGTACATCAAAGCCATCACTTAAGCGGGTGTAGGGTACCTCCAAAAAGCAAGCAAACAAACGCAGGAAGAACAAGTCTCTTTCTCTTTCTCTCTCTCTCTCTCCCCCCCCCCCGCCCCCCCCCCCATTTTCAAATCCTAGCTTTAGCTTCACTGCTACTGGAATAGATTTTTTTAATGACAAGTATGTATTTATGTAAGTTCTAAATATTAACTAGTACCATTGAAATTACAATGACTAGAATGAAATAAAATGCAATTTGCACTTTAAGTGATCTGCAAACAAATGTGAAAATAACATTTATGTTTTAAAGACATTATTAGTGCACCTTGTGACATCAGGTAGAGTGCGTGCACTAAAACTTATTTTTCCTATAAAACATTTTTTTTTTGCCTAGCCTATATGGATTATTTATTTTAGAAGGAATTTGGGAACTAATCATGAAATCTGTTTGATCAGAAAGGAATTCTTCATTTTGAGAGATTTTCCAATGCTCTTAAGAGCATGCAGCTTCTCAGTCAAGACTAGGGGGAGAAAACCACTTTACGATTTTGGAGGGTTACCTCATCTAATCCTTCTGAATTCACTCTGGGAATAATGCTGTTTTATTTAGAAAAGAAAAAAGAAAATACATTTAGAAAAATCGGGGGTTTCCTCTCTATGAGCCAAATCTGGATTGCCATTCAAACTTTTCCTGGCTGCTTTTCCATTCTGGACAGTTGATCAATAAAGCCAAGTCCACCCTGGCTTGCTACAGGTTTCACCAGTCAGTGCTTGCAAAACCTTTGTCATTTTCTAAAAATAAAAAAGCTAAAAGTTATTGTAGAAGAAGGGGCTTTTTTTTGTCCCCTGCACAATGTGTCTTTTGTGAGGTTAATGCCATTCTGGGCTCTCGATAGCCCTGGACAATGGGAACTCTCCAGGAGCCTGCAGAGACTCTGGCTTTTTTCTCTCTTGATTTTTTTTTAAGGGAAGGATGAAACATTCCTACAGTCCAAACACAACTTCTACTTTGATTAAATAAATATTTATCTTTATTGTAGCCATTGTATATTTTTACCTTCAGTTTGTCCGGGTTTCTGATTATTATTTTAAATTTTCCATTGGCAACAGTTAATCTTTTTTTTTTTTTTTCCCTTTCAGTCCAAAGTGCAGGTCAATGTAAAATGTAGCTGACTGAAGGAAGACGGGTAAATTCTGAATTTTTTTCCTAACATCAGGTAAGGAAAACTGTTCAGACCCTTCAGAAGTATATTTCTTCCTATTTATGTATTCACAAATCTGCATAAATCTGTTAGTTTATTTTTTAACATGTAACAATTAAAATTCTCCTTGTAGATGTCACTTAAATGCCATGTATTTGATTTCTTTTAAAAATGTAAATAGTACTAGAAGAGAACTTGTAGCTTGTTTCTTATATAGAACGGCGGGGAAGAAGTCAGTGTCTCCACTGATATAGGCTATTTGGGGGAAATTCTGGATATAATTGTATTTCATGTTGCAATATAGAAAAATGTCAGCTTAATCTGGTAAATACTTATGCTAATTTTACTGAGTGAATTCGTTATAAGAAGGAGAGGTACCAAGCTTGTATGATTGAATTATGCTTAGGCGATAATCCAGCATCTATATAGATTATTTCATATACAAAATGAAAAAAAAGAACCAAGAAACTCCGAATCTAAATCCTTCATTTAGTTGGCAAAGGGGCAGAAAATTTTAGACCAATCTGCTTTGAAGATATTTACAGTAGGGAGAGAAAGTGGAATGTAGGCTAAATATTGCATTGATTTGTATATTTCTCTGTCTCTTGCTCAAAGGAATGGATATATACATATATAAACACAAAGATATGTGCATAAATGGTACATATACATTTGAATGACTTTAGATGTGTTTGCATCTGTGTGTAAATATATATGTGCACACAAATATACAAGGTGTGCACAAATGCAGGTACAGTGCAGAGCTCTGTGTGTGCTCTCTCGCTGGGGGTTTTTTGTTTCCAAATCTATTTGAAGTTACTTTTTTTTTTTTTTTTTGCAAATGTAACATAGAAGTGTTGGTTTAATGATGAAGATGTAGATGGTGAATTTCAGTAAGAACCTGCTGCCCTGTGCTTTTCAGAATCTGGGGTTGCAATGTGAGCATCTGTTATTTGGTCCAAGGTGCAATGGGCCAGTCTTAAGGGAAAAGGGAAGTGAAGAGGATCTTAGGAGACCTTACTTCCAAAGAGCCAAGTTGCTGGACCCTGGCTTTTCTTCTGCTAGGGCGGTTGAGAGACACAAAAACAAAAAAGGGAGGAGGAAGAAAAAAGAAAACCCTGTGTGGAGGCAGGGGTGGTTGAAAGGACGCCTCTCCGTACAACTCTAGAGCTGGATCCAAGAGAAGGGCGGCGGGTGAAGAATGTGCGGATCCCTTTTTAAGTGTGTATGGTTATTCTAAGTCTATTGTATGTACGTGTTACTGTCCTTTCATTTGCCACGACAACATATGGATTCCATAAATGCAGACATGCCGAGTGCATCTGTCTGGCTAGTTAACACGATCCAAACATCCCTCTTCGTTCCGCTAACTCTGGCTCTTCCTTGGGCTCCCCGGCAGCGCTGCTGGCTGCCCAGCCCGTGCCCCAGGCTCCCAGTGCCCCGCAGTCTCGCCCTTTTGTGGTCTTCTCGTGGGATCCAAGGTGCTATGCTGAGGAGGCCGGCTGCTCGCGGTGCCGGGGTCACAGTCTCCGTGGCTGCCAGCCCCTGAGGGCGCACGCGCGCATGGGGACGAAGGGGTTAAGCTGCCCCAGCCTGGGGAAGGGGTTGCGCTCCTCCTGGAGTGAGGTGCAGCCACCAGCAGCTGTGATTTAGGGGTCAAGTCTTAGACCACCTTTCTCCTGGCTCTGGGAATGACAGAAGATGAGGTAGGGAGGGAGAAACAGGAGAGAGACGCAGCCAGGCGCGGCACTTGGGGCTCCATCCATCCGTTCCTGCCCCCCACCCCTAGTCCACCTCCTAACCCCCCAGACAAATCAAACAGTTCCCCTTCCACCCTGGGTGCGGGTGAGGTTATTCTGAACCTCCAGAATTGCTCCATCCACAGCTCTGTCCCAGGGTTAAGCCACTGTGCCCCGAGTCTCAACCACCAAATCAGAAAGTTTGCTCTTAACGCGCCAGAGGGTGAGCAGCTGAGGCTGGGTAAAAATTTGTGGAAAACAGGGGTGCCCTCGGCAGGATGGAGAATTCAGATGTTGGTGCCAGCCCCTCAGACTCTGGTCATGCTCCTCACAACCCACAGTCGTGCGTGGATGTACACAGTGGTGTCCATTACATGCAGCTTCTGGCTTTGTGCCCACATTCTCCGTCAGAAGCTTCGTTCCTCCCCACCCCCCAACTCAGGCAGCCTGGAGAATACTTTTGTCAAAATATTTTTTACGCCTGAAAGATAACCAAAAAGCAAACTCAGATTTGTTTCTGAGGCGTTTCACTGGAAAAGAGCAAAGCGCTTGAAGTCCCCCTTTGTTTTGGCGCCGTGCAGCCGGGTGCACCAGGTTGTGGGGCGCAGTGCCCAGGTGATATTCCGGAGACTGTAGGGGCCTGTACACGGCATCTACAGTGGGGCTTTAATTGGGAAAGAGCTTCCCAAATTCACCCCACAAGGTTGCACTTTAGGACAACGACAGCTCTTTTGGAAAGTTACTGCAAGAAAAAGGAGTTTTTGGTGGGGAAAGAACTGGCCCTAAATGACAGAGAGAAAGAGGAACTGGATCCCTGGGGGACAGAAGGCAGGTAGGGGTGCTGAGAGCAGACAGGGAGAGGAAGGAGAAAGGAGGCTGGCATGTAGGGCGCAGCCCAGGGAGGCTGGAGGATGGCGCCCCAGACACTCCTTCCAGCTGCCAGAATAAGCGGGAAGCACCCCGATTTCAGCCGCTGCTTACAGGGCCAAAAACGGACCAGCTGGTCCAGAAGGCAGCTGAGGTCTGTCTTCTGAGTCCTGCCACCCCCTAACCCCACCAGAGCCTCCAAACCGCGAAATCAAACCAAATTGGCCAGTCAAATTTAGAGAGGTTTCATCCCTGGGGCAAGGGGGAGGGAACAAGCCTTTTTTTTTTTTTTTTTTCCTTTTGAACTGAGGATTCAAAAGAGACCACAATCCACTCTTGAGTGCCATCCCAGTACAAGGATCGTGGGTATGTCTCATTCTTTCATTCTCCCCCTGCCCGATTCTCAGACGTAAAACCTTTAAAGAATTAGCCCTAAACTTGGAGTGCCTGGGTCCTTGAAAGAGTTCCCAATGATAAAGCTTGTCCTTCATTTTGAATACGGGCACATTATGAAAATGCAAAGCAATTATTAGTCAGTTCTAGGGTTTGAGTCAGCTTCCCAGTTTCCTCTGCTCCTTTGCGATGGAAATCCGAAATCCAACCTTGGGGCAGGAGGCACTTCGGAGCTGTTGGCTCTTATGGGTTCCACACTGCCAGCACCACGGGCAAGCGCTGGCTTCCCTTTGGTGACCTGGTACCAGAAGTTTGCACTACATCTCAAGCCTGGGGCAGATGAAGAAAGGAGGGAACTAACTTAATCTCAAGGCAACAAAGTGGACGACTTGAGAGCCAGAGACCCTGGGTCTGGTTCGCGTTCCTTAGGAATTTCCAAGGGCAGAACTTGGGGACGAGGATGGACTTCCGACTTGCCAGCCAGAGGCAGAAAAAGCGATCCCTGAGAGGCACAGACAGTGGGCTTGGGAGCAGGGCTTCGAGAGGGCAACTGAGACCTAGTGCCCATTTGCACAGAGCCAGTTAGGGCCGCTAGCTGGGGAGCGGGTAGGTGTCCACGGCAGCACGTGCACTATTGACACACAGCCACGTAGGCATGCGCCGATGGAGGGATGCGCGGCTGAGCAGTCCCCCGGTGCCTGCATTTCTTGCAGGCATGGCTTGTTTAATAGCCAGGGAATTGAGTGCCTTATCCACCCCCTTTCTTTTTCTTGCTGAGAAATGTAAAAAGGAACCTATACCATGTATATATTCTGAAGAAGCATGTGCATTTTTTTTTCCTTGAGAAATATCTAGTGCCATAATATTTCTGATTTAAGGGGCGAGGGAAATCTTTGAAGTGAAGGAAATCAGTGAGGGACGAACTATCTTTTCCTGATTTTTTGTGCCAGTCCTCAAAGCCAGTAATGGGATTTAAAATGAGAGATTCCCGGTCCCCATCCTCCCTCCCACTCCATTTCTCTCTCTTCGCCCTAGAAAACATCTGTGGTAACCAAATGTACGTCTAAGGGGACGGTTTAAAGAAAAACAAGGTTTAGGGCGCGCATCAACTTTCTTTTTCTTTTTCAAATGAAGCTGGAAAAAAAATTCCAAGGACAATTTAAGCACCAAACGACATCGAACAGATATTTTTCCAAAGCAAAAATTTTCTAATTCGTTTGTTTCCCATTCTTAGGAATAGAGAAAAGGGCAAACCCGATCTTCCTGCACGAGATTGGCACGAAATTTGGGGGCAGTGTTTGTTTAAGGCTGGAGGGCGGAGGGCAGGGCACGGCGGGGGACTCCAAGGAGCCCGGTGCAGAGCAGGCCTGGGGCGTGCGGGCTGGGGTTCCCGTTAGCTGGGCTCCTCGCCTCCTGTACTGAGGCCCCAGACTGCGCTAAAGCGGCAAGCAGGGCAGTGGCCCCCTGTGGGCACAGCCATGGGGGGGGCGGATGGAGAAGGGGGAAGGGCATTTTATTCCAGGGCTCAGTGGGGCAGCAGGGACAATCTACGCCAGTTTTCTTTGCCTAGGCATAGGGCGTGCCCTTTTCGCGGCTGCTCTCCTGCCCCTGGGCTGGGCATTTTAGAGACCAGGCGCTGTTCCCTCCTCCCCAAGATTCAGAACCTCAGGGATCCCAACAGTTTCCCCAGACACTGACCACAGTTCAGTGATCCAGGCGTGCGAGTCCCTAATGCCTGGCACACCCGGTCCCATTTCAGGAAACCTTTATTCTCCTGCCCGCTCGGGGCTCCCAAGAGGAAACCAGAGCGCTCAGGCCCCTGGCGAGGCTGGATGGGGAACTTACCGCGCAGAACCTGGGATCTGGGTGCACCTCACAGGTGCGCGCACGGCCCCTTGGCTTGGTGAAAAAGTGGCCCCTGGCAGAGCAATTTCATCACCCATTGCGCCCCCACGGGGCACCCCCAGAAAAACCTCCAGGGCCGGGGCCTGGCCCCCGCAGCCACATGAGAAGAGTTGGGCAATGCGGAGCGCGCACCTTGTGTAGGTAGCCAGAGCTGCCCAGGCCCAGTGCCTGCCTCTCACTCACTTCACTTTTCCTGGTCACTCGTGGCTCGATTCCCTCTCCACCGCCCTCACCGTGTTCCCAGCCTCTTTCAGGTCACAGGTGTTCCAACCCCATCCTGTGGGGCACCAAGGTGGGTGCGCATTGTCGACGGGTGGGGGCAGCCGGGGGCCCTGAACCCAACTGCGGGAGGACAGGGGGCGGGGTTCCCAGGCAGCCGCTCTGGCTGAAGTCTGGGACCAGAGAGCGGTTCTGCCCCCGGCATCCCCCTAGAGAGCTGGGAGTGGAGAACCTCCCTGGGCCCCTGTTCGCCACTGAGGCCGGCCAGAACCAGGCTCACCAAGGAGATGGGAGGAGATGTCGAAGGTTGAAGAGGGGCCGTGTGCGTGAGTGCCTGTGTCTGTGTTTAGTTCTGCACATCGCCCTCCCTCTCATTTTGTCTGGGAAGAAAAAGGAAAGCAGGCAGATTTGCGCCGACCCTCTTCCCGCAGTCTGGGAACGCTGCAGCAGGAAGAACTGCTCATAACGACACTTAAGCCCCGACACTCGAATGCTAAAGGTTAAACTTACAGTCTTCAGGGAAGGGCTTCCTGCCAACTGGGACGGTGGTGCGGGTTGCCACAAGCTCTCCTCCGCCCCGCCCTACCCCCTGCAGGTACAGCTAACTTAACGGGCTTTTGACATTGGTGCACTTCAGGGAGAGGTGCCTGTGGGTGATGGCTTTTCCCACCTCCCCCTCCCCACCCCCTACCTGGTCTCCTCCATAATTTTGTGTGTGGTTGTTTGTACCTAGTTTGCCCTTGGGATCCTTGACCTGGGGTTCCAACTAGTTCCTGCTGTGGAGCTGCAGTGAACCCTCCTTTGCAACAAAAATGTGAGGTTCACACAGGTGGACATGTTGGAAAAAATCACGCTCATCCCATGTCCCTTTGCTGTGGGTACCCGGTGGCCCCTGCAACTTGACCCAGGTACAACCAAAACTAATACATTGAACTTAGTGCCCAGCATGGAGGGTCTGTAGGGTAAGTGGGGCCATATTTTCAGGCAGGGAAGGTCCTCCAAAAGAAGCAGCCATGAGGATTCTCTATCCCAGGGGCCCTGTGCTGGGAGCCTTGGACCAAGAACCCCACTTCCCTCTCTCTCTTGACTTCCTCTTCCCCCCACCAATGATAGTGAGATTCAATTCAGCACCCTTAAAAAGGGCATTCCTGCAGGATATTGGTGATATAGTAAAGGAGATGGTGGTTAGCTCTTAGAAGTCTGTCAAACTGACCCTTTTCTCTTCCCCCTTCCCTCCCTGAAGGCCCTACGTTTGTTGAGTACCTACTATGTGTTAGTTCCATGGCACTTACATGTAATGTACATGTAATTGCATTTATTTCTCCCAGTGGCTTTGGGAAACTAATATTAGTCCCCTGTCAGACTCAGCTATTAAGATCACATAGCTACGAAGTGGCTGAGCTTGAATTTGAATGCTGGTCTCTCTGGCTTTAAAGCTATTTCTATTACATTGTCTGCCTCTTGTCAAGGTCAGGAGAACCGAGGACCCAAGGGAAAATAGAGAGAGAGATGCAGCACAGTTGGGCTGAGGGGAGGGAGAGGAAAATAATCTGGGAAGGGTGCTCTGGTTTTGATATGACTCAGGGCTCGGTTCAGGGCTCAGAGACATGTCACAGAAAGTCATGGTGGGTGTTCTCCAAACGCCCAAAGACAGAAATGACAATAAAGTACAACAACGTGAACAAGCCCCCAAGAGGACAGCAACACACTCTCACCCCTGAAACAGTTGCCCGGTGCACCCCTGGATTTGCAGGCAGGGAAAGTATATTCACTCCAGGCCTTTTGTTGTTTTTCTTTGTAAATTTTCTTACTGTCTGAAGCTCATATGAGTTCCTAACTTCTGTGAGTCAGCAGGGCTAACAGGAAGAGATGATCAGATGACCAATTACTCATAAAAGAATATGAGGAAATCAAGAAAATTGGGGAGAGGGCAGCAACATCCAAATGGTTGGGGGGGTCCCCTGGCCTCAGGGGCAGGATGGGTATGTGTGGCAGCACCTGCAGCCCCCTCAGAAGAAAAACACCTGCTTTGTCAATATTGAGGGTCGCCTACAGGAGAGTCTTCCACCAGCTTTGGCCTCCACATGTGTGCCCAGGCACTGAAGCACTCCTCTGAGGAGAAGGGGGTCTGCAGCAAGAGGATGTGGTGGTTTGGTCATTGGCAATGGGCTGATGTCTCCCAGTTGTTTAGCTGGGTTGATGGGGGCTGAAGAGTGAGTATAAGCGGGTGGGACTGGTCAGACCCACACAGAGGGGCTGCTGAAAGCCTTGTTAAGGAAGTACTCCTGACCGGGCAATCCAATTACATAATGCTGCAAAAAATAACTCTGGGCTGGGAGTCTTGTCAGTGACGTATCTTGTTAATGGAGAGGGGTATCAAATATCTATCTTTCAACCCAAGGGCTGGAAGTACACTTGTGGCCCTGATGGACTGGCCCTCTCCCCACTGAATAAGGAGAGTTGGGGATGAGGGGAAAATGAGCAAAGATGCACATTGTTTTCTCGTCTCCTTTTTGCCCCAGGTGCAACTAAAGCCCACCGTTCAACTTAGCTGTATTCTGCCAGCTCTAAGTCCATGTATGGAGTCACATATACTCAAATCAGTCTTGCGGTGGCCCCTGCTGTACACAGATCAGGGAAGGCTGAGGGAGAGACATGAGGAGAGAGAGAGGAAGAAACTAGAAGAAAAAGAATGAAAGGGGTTTTTGTTTGTTTGTTTGCTGATGGAGCCGGGCGTGTGAGTTCATCTCGCTCTTTGGTTCTAGACGAGACCAGGTTTCCCGCTGCAGTGACCCCCAGTGCCAGTTTGCCCAGAGCTGTCCTAGATTTAAAAGTCCCAGGAACCCTTAAACCCTGAAAAACTGAGCCAGCCACTTTCCCTCCTACAAGCTTTGGTCAAATTTCCACAAGGACATAGAAAATTATGACCAAAATAAAGTAGATCCTTTTGATTCAAAATTACTCAAAGGATGACCTAAATAAGCTATTTCATCACAGATGTGAAGGTCCTATTTCCTGGAATCTGAAGAAAGAGTCATATACTTTCCCCCTACCCCTCACCATTTTGCATTCTAGAGCCTTCCAGGTGGAAAAACTACCTGTTCCATCCACCTTGCTTTTCCATCTGAAAACTTTTCAAACATGTCTTTCTTTGCCTTTTTAAAATGCTGGGAGCCCCTGCCATGTTTTGGTTGGGGACTGTTTTATATCATTTAAAAAAAAAAACAAACCTCCCCTTGAAAATCATAGTAACTTGTCTTTTTTTTTTTCACCTAATCTCTTTCATGAGGTCTCAGTTCCTCCCTGTGGCATCGTGGTCACACACTGAGCTGTATCAAACTCCTTTAATATATTCTCCTTGAGTCTGTTAGCATTTTCTTTTTCCTAATGTTGATAATCACAGCATCTGATCCTTTCATTCTAAACTGCAGCCTTCTAATCCATCCTTAATCTAGACTCATCTGACCCCCGGCCCAAGGAGACCAATGAGGATAAGCCATCCCCCGCCCCAGACACGCACAGCATCCCAGCTTAGATTTGCATTCATCCCCACCTCCGTTCTTTTTAAAAATCAAAATGTCTATAAACTCCTTGAGCTAATTATAAAAGCAAATAGCTTTCTCTCCCTGAGTCATATTCTTGGGCTTGTAAAAACACAGTTCCACCCAGAGACCACCTTGTCGCAGACATGAAAACAGGCTTGTGTAGGACGCAGCAGAGAGGAAAGGGTGAAGGGAGTGAAGCGCCAGCGCCTCCCGCCCTCCCCCAGCAGGCGCTGCCTTTATGGAGTCTATTTCCAGTCTGTTTACCTGGAAAGGGCCACGTGACCAATCCAGAAGGAAATGCTGACATCATTGTCTCTCTCTCACACATGTGCGGCCTCCCTCCCTCCCAGCCAGCTCTGCCCGCATTCCGACATCCATCCTGCCGCCTCTCCAGCGCCCAGCCCCTTCCCCCAACACTCACGCCTTCTCCCACTTATATTCTCTTTCTCCTGTCACACTTTCCTTTGTTGGATGGACACACACACACACACACACACACACTTCGCCCCCCCCCCTTTTCCTTCAACAAGCCTTTCTTCCTCTTTCAATCTCTTTCAGATCTGTGGCCACTGAGTCTTCACTGTTTTAAAAACACACTTCCTCTTTCTGTATAGATTCAAGCCTTCAAAATTAAGAAAAAAAGAAAAAAAAAAGTCTGGTAGTCCTAGAAAACCTTCCAGGCCAAGGGTGGGGGGAGGGCAGAGCAAGGCTGCTCCGACCAGCCACTCAATTTCCTGCTCCAGTGGGCTTGGAGATTTAGGTGTTGGGGGTTTGGTCAAACGCGCCTTCTTTATTTATTTATTTTCAGCCTTTTCTCTTCCAGTCTCCCTCCCACTTTTCCATCACTGCTGCCCTCCCTCCCTTCCCCGCAGCCAGATCACAGGTCCCAGCAGCTCTTGGCCTTGTGTGGAGAAAGAACATGCAACTGGCTCCTGGGCTTTTCGCTGCTTTGCTTTTGCTGCTGCTGCTGCTGCTGCTGCTGCTGCTGCTGCTACTGCTGCTACTCCTCCGCTTCCTCCTCCTCCTCCTCATTCTGTCAGCAGCCGAGGAGGCTTCTCAGCATCCAGCCTGGGACCCCGGGAGCAGGGGAGACCCCCAGGCAGAGAGGAGGGGCAGCGGGCAGGGTCAGTGCAGGTGCCTCCTGCCTATTCAAAGGGCTCTTTATACAGGGAACTATGTGACAGGGCTCTGGGGTTCAGCTGTTTCCTATATGCAAGGAAAGCTTTCTTGGTGTACATGGGTACCGAGCCAGAGAGTACAGCTTAGAGGAAACATTTAATAATGACATGGGAGCCTCAGACTGTTTATTTATTCTTACAGAGAGGTGGAAATATGATGTCTCTGGAAACTGCCTCAATAGCGGACCACAGGGTCGTGAGGCCAGCGGGTAAAACAACGGAGGGAATCAAAGGGAATGGCTTGCTTGGGCCAAGGGGCAGGAGGCAGACTGTCACCGGTTCCCCACCTCCCACCCCAGGCTGTCATATCCTGGGCTCACACACCTTTTAGCCTGGGGTGGGGCTACGAGGTGGAAGGACATCTGGGAAGGTCGTGCAAGAATGACACCATTAAGTAATCATGACTTAGGTGTGAACTCATAATCCCTAGCATGCGTTTAGGTGGGACTCTGCCAGGAGGCCATCAGCACTTCTATGGGCATATTGACCACCCAGTTATATTGGAAATCAGAAATACAGCAGCCTGCTGGAAGACCTTAGAGAAATCCAGAAATAAGAGATGAGACCTGCAACATTAAGATAGTACTGCTCTTCAGTGTTTGGATGTTTTCCTATATGTTGAGAAACGTCTCCAGCACTGTGCCCATTAAGATGGCCCCGGCAGCCAGTAAGAAAGAATTCAGACGTGAAGTTACCTTTTGGAGACCTTTTCATAGATCAGTATACAAAGTTGGCAGGAGGGTCTAGTTGAAGAGGTCCAGTTACAGACATGTCACTTCAGGCATGTCAGGATCTTAATCCTCTTCAGAGGATGTCTGGATGCTGAATCCAGAACTTTCTACAGAAGCTTTTAAAATAGTTTGGACAAGTTCTAATTTTAAACTTCCAGATGTTATAGGCCAAGGACTCGCTGTTTTGAGTGTCAATTAGGTAGATAGCTCTTCTGGTCAATTAAATGATTTTTGTGGTTTTAGAACCCAGATAAAGTGGTATTAAGAGTTTCAGTGTCATTCTGATCAGCCCCATGAATATTTATGGAGCCCTGGCTGAATTAAAGTACAAAAAAATGAGGTACAACACAGCTTCCAGACTCCCTGGCTGTGGGTTACAGATGCCTCTGTCATGGATTCTACACTATCGACTATCAACATTTGTCATACTAAATCCCAGAGTGCTGGAGAGAGGTGATGAGGGTGTTGGGAATTATGCAAAAAACACAGCTGAGTTCTGGGTCTTTTAACAAGCTACCTTTCAACTTTGCAGGGATGTGGGAGAGGGAATACAGGAAGTTCTTCTCCTATTCTTGAGTGAGCTCAGGCTCACCTCCTCCTGTGTACCCTATCCCAGGCCAGTGTTGGAGTTGACATCACCCTGCTCCTTGTATTCAGCTATCCGTGCAGATTTCCTGAGTTAGTTTATCACTATCCACAAACCAAAATAACATCAGTAGGATCCCTTTGCTTCACTGTTTGATGCCTGTGGTGATGTGGAAGTGCACATGCATTTATGAACAGATTTGTATTCATGCTATGAGTTACCCCACCTGCTTCCCCATCTTGCACCATATGGAGTACGCACCGTCCGCATCTCCATAAATGCCCACAGTGCTAATTGGTACTCAGTGACGTGCGTACGGTGAACAGGAGGATAATGATAATGTTGATGATGATGATGACAATGATGATGGCACTGAATTGCTAATAATGATTCCAGGATGAAAAGAGTTCTGGGCACAGAGATGTGCTAACAAAGACTGACTGACTGACTGAATGAATGAATAAAGCCTAGGTCTTCCACTGACTGTATTTCTGAGATCTGGTTCTTTACTTAAAAAAAAAAAAAACCTTTTAAAAGAGACAATTTCAACAAGCTTGTGGGCTGGGCTAAAATGGCATAACAATAATACAAGGTAGACTGACAATCACTTTTCATCATCGGTATGTTTAAAAATACATGATTCAGTTACCTAATACTTCTCTCTCTCAAGGCAAATGGCCATAGAACAGAAAGTCCTTTGCAGGTACCTAGAGCATAGAACCTCTTTCCTAATCTGCTCGGGGCCGGACATCACAGAGGACAGGCCTGCCTCCTACTTAAGGCATGAAGAAGGACTGCCAGCCAGAGATGGAAGCACCTCTCAGTGAAACACAATATATAAACCAATAAAAAGATTAAAACATATAGAAAAGTAAAAAAGGATAAGAAAGAGCTCCTTAACTACTTGGAAGAATCCAAGATCTTTTCTTGAAACTAAGAGAATGAAAAGAATCACCAAAGAATGGGCTTGTAGTCCCAGCTTTGCCACTAAGAGCCAAAGGCATCAGCAAATCACCTAAGCCTTGGAGTGCGCTTTCTCCTTGTCAGCTGGAGATAACAGTACACACCTCACAGGGTCGGGGGGGGGGGGCGGGTAGATGTAACGTGTCTAGCACAATGCCTGGCACCTGGCAGGTGTTCCATGTGTGGTTCGAATGATTAATATTATCCTAATACTAGTCACCTGTCTGCACTTCTGGGTTGGAGTGTGAAGATCAAATAATTGTTGGAGTGTGAAGTGCTGCATGAGCTAGATAGCCTTACACAAATCTAAGATATTCTTTTTAGGTATTATTGGGCTCTGGGTTAAACCTGTTAATATTGGGAAATGGAGCAATGAGATAAAGATATATTATCAAGGACAAACTTTCTCCATATATAGATACCGTATTTTTTGGACTATAGACTGTAAGACTCACTCCCCTCCCCAAATTTGGGAGGAAAATGGGGGTGCATCTTATAGTCTGAATGTAGCTTATCTGGCTCGCTGGGGGTGGGGGGTGGTGGTGGAGCGGGTTTTTTTCCCCTAGTTTCCCCCTCTAAACCCTAGGTGCGTCTTATGATCAGGTGTGTCTTACAGTCCAAAAATACAGTATGTGATGTATCTAATTCTGGCCATGAAATTACTGAAATATGAGGAATGCAAGTGCCTACTAGACTTCCTCAAGGCGGTCTTGTGAAGATTAATGTTAAAAATGACACACAAGTTATTAAGGTGCTTGGGCCCCCCGAAGCAGAGGGGATATGGAAATCCAAGGACTAATCATCAATGTAACATCCTTACCATTTCTAGGCTGGAATAGAATTTCCAGAACTTATCTTTGCCTGTTGGAATTACAGAGTATGACAGATTTATTTCCGCACATCTCACTTGCTTTCAGAGTTATTGTTTCCTCTTATTTTTTCCCCTCTTTGGTGATAGAGAAGCCTGAGAACTGATTCTGTCAGGAAGTTCTTGGGGGATTTTGAGAAGGATGTACAATCAGGGTATATGAATGACTGTGAGAAGCCAGCATTTATTTTATAAAAAATATATTCATAACCAATCTTCTGAGCATACCTAAGTAATCAAAACCATGATGACAAACATCAAATAAATTTTTCAGGACTTGGGGATCCTTTTGGAGTAAGTTACCATCATTTCTTCCTCTTAAAGCAGATCAGGTAGCTTTTCCCCCACTGCTGAGCCTCTCAGAAAGGATGTGCTATTAAATTCAGACCCCAGCATAGGAGCTCCATTGCTCCCTCGATGTCTACTGCCACTCCCCAAATTTTCTGAATTTATCGACCAAGATGTTGGATGGAACAGGTTCAAGCATCTTGCTAAATGAAATATAGATTACATTTATCATTTCCCCTCGATCTACTAAAATCTTGTTACTCTTTCATGGAAGGAAATGAATCAGTTTGACAGGACTTGTTCTGACAAGTGAAATAAGTTCCTAACACTGTATTCACTATAGATTATTCTAGAAATGATCTGATGATCATTTTTTTCCAGGTAAAGTTCCAGATTAGGACATTACAAGCTCTCCTTTTGCTTTTTCAAAGTAGAAGCATTAACCCTGGCTCTTCTCAGTCTTTACAAGTAACTTAAAAATGAAGTTACTCTCCAACAATTTTAGCCAATAATAACAATGCTCTTATAAAAAAAACTTTTACCCTGCAAGAAATCTACCATTTTCATTTTTTAAAATGTGTTTCTACTAGTACTTATGGAATATTTAAAAGTTGATCACAAAGAGCCCTAGCCGGGTAGTTCGGTTGATTAGAGCATCATCCCAATATACCAAAGTTATATTTCAATCCCATCAGGGCACATACAAGAATCAACCAATGAATGCATCACTAAGTAGAACAACAAATCAATGTCTGTCTTTCTGTCTCTCTCTCTAAATGGAAATATTTCCTAAGCTCTTGGAGCCCAACACTTCCAGGTCCCTCAAATCCCCTGCTCCTCCACTTATTTCTCTCTCTCTGTTCCTGTGCCCACAGTGCACCCACCTCCCATCACTCTCATAACTTTCTTTAATCATTCCATTTCTTTTTGGAAACCTACACATACTCTTTTCTCTCCTATTAAAAACAAATCTTCCCTGGATCCTACCACCCTTCCATTCACTACACAACTTCCTTAAAAAATCATTTAAACAGGTTCTTCAGTCTATGAGTGAACACCTCCAAGTCTGTGGGTGGCCCTGACTATTGGAGAAGGATGGTCATTGTTCTGAGCCAAAACTGATTCCTTGGTAGTTCCTGCCCACTGTTTCTAGGGTCATCTTGTGAGATCACCCAAAGAAAGTTTAATTCCCTGATGCAGACAACCTTTCTTCTGTCTGATCTTCTCTCTAAACTTTCTGAGCTAGGCACTGCCTGTTCCTTCAACTGTTCTTTATATGACCTAGTTCTGAGTTCCTTTGCCTCTCTGTTTACAGTTTGGCTGTCTCTTAAAAGGTTGTGGCTAAGATTAAATGTAAATTTATGTATCTGCTGTGCCTGGCACAATACAGCAGGGTTCTCACCTCCTTTGTTGTTCTCACTTCCTTATACTTTGCTCAGTACTATTGTTGAATCCTCATGCTACTGACTGAAACCTCTAAGATAGTGACTTGCAAAGTATGGTCCATCAATATGTTAGAATGATCAGGATGCTTTAATAAATGCAGATTCTTGGGCCTACCTCAAACTTATTGAATCTGACAATCTGGGGAGGTACCTGGGAATCTACATTTTAAACAAATATGACAGATGATTTTTTAAAAATTTATTGATTATGAGAGAGAGAAAAGTTTTGATTTATTGTTCCACTTATTTATGCATCCATTGGCTGATTTTTGTATGTGCCCCGATGAAGAATTGAACCTGCAACCCTCTGGTGTACAGGATGATGCTCTAACCAACTGAACTATCCAGCCAGGGCCCACATGATTCTTAATACATGCAAAATCTGGGGGGAAAATGCTTTCTCCACATCTGTTGACAAGCCTGGCCCCCTCTCGCTGTGTTTGTGCAGATGGGTTTTTGGATCCAAGACAAGACCTTCAATTTTCTTGCATTATATTTCATCTTGTTAGGTTTGGTGCATTGCCTCAGTCCATCAAAATCTGTTGAGTGCTTTACTCTGCAACATATGACTTCATGACAACCACACATGGATTAAGACCAGAAATCTTAATGTCACAGCACGAGGAATCTCCCTCCACAGCTATAGTCAACCAATTACTAGCAAACCCACACTTCACCTTCTTTCCCTTGAGGTAAATGGACAAATTGTCATTTGTCACGTTGCCAAATGTCTTGGTAAAGCCTGGATGTTCTTTATCTTCCATATTTCCCTGATCCACTGGTTTATACCAATCCCATCAGAGAGAGAAATGAAGCATTCGCATGGGCCATTTACACATGCATTGTAGAGTCTGTGGCCAGGCAATGGACTAGAGTGTGCAGAATCCACCTTCTTTCCCTGGGACCTTTTTTTGCACACCTATGGAACTTAGGTTATAGGACCCCTGACCTTTACTAGAAATGTTCCTGTCCACATTTTGACTCTGCTACTGGACAAAGAGCTCTTGCACACTGAAGTTGTATCTTATGTGTCTCTAAATATCTCACGGTAACTAGCACAATGTCCTACTCAGTGACTTTTTTCAAATAAATGCATTTTATATTTGATTCCCACTAATTTACTTTCATTTTTTGTACAAGATGAAAGCAGATTCTGCAGTGAATATTGGGAGACCAGGCTTCTCAGGCATGAAAAAAGTGGTATGCTTGAACAGATCTCTGCAGCCCAACTGTTTCTCTTAGTCACTGTTCATTCAAATGAGCTTGTTAGAATTAAGGCAATCTTTGAAATGAAGTGTGATGAAAACACTGAGAAATGGTGACACAGTTTCTGAAACATCACAACTTTACTAGAATATGTGGCAGTGGCCAAGTGAGACATAAGAAAGAGCATTTCTCGAAAACCTTGGCTTACTGGAGCCACTTAAGTCAGCATAACATGCACATAAGATTATTATGAGCTTAAATCTAACGGGACCCCTTGAGATGATACAGATAAAGTATATCAATAGGTCATGAGATGGCTGTACAAGGAAATCTAGCTTCCTTCTATGTCACAACTGCTAACACATCGGAGTAATTATCTGATGTATAACATAGTGAGGGTAAACAACTATAAATGAATGGTGGTTACACCTTGTCTCTCCTGTTTCTCATAGGCTTAAGAGGGTTCAACAAATACTTCACAACAGTATCCTCCAGCTCCACATACCTGTTGTTCATGAGATCTAGGGCAGTGGTTCACAATTGGGAGGTGACTTTGCCTCCGCCCTATCCAGGAACATTTGGCAATGTCTTGGGGCATTTTTTGGTTGGCACACAGGTAGAGGTTAGGGATGCTTCTAAATATCTTATAATGCACAGGACTGCCTCGCTCAACCAACAAAGAATTCTCTGGCTCAAAATGCCAAAAGTAATTACCTCCATGAAAAAACTTCAGTTAAAAAAGTATTGAGACATCACTATTGAGAATCCCTGGTCTATGGCTATTCTAGCCCCATACCTGGAAAGACTGATCCCCCTCAAAGGGTCATGTACCTGTTGTGGGCCTGTGAAGTAACTCATAGGTGACAAACACTGCAAAATACTTAGCAGTTCTGTGGTGAGGTGAGAGTACCAAGGCTTGAAGCTCTACCCAGTGGACTGCTTTGGATGGCAGCCTGGATGGAGGTAGGGAGGTTCTGAGACACTCCTGATCACTATAGGTGTGACCTCAGAGTAACTTACTGGAAAGACCATTGGTCACCTCCAATCAGAGGGCAGCCTCCTCTCCTACAGATGGAGGAACTCAGGCTCAGCAAAATTGTGCAAGAGACATCCATGAGCCACATTCACGGTCATTAAGAGAGACTTAAGGATTCAGGAATGTGAGGTGGACATCAAGCAAAGGTTTCAGCTGGAAAGAGGGTGCTGTTTTCGTGCCAACTACAGGAGAGTCTGGGTCCTACAGGAATGAAAGGGGAACTCACTTTACCTAGATGACAGATACATTTCCCCCAACTTGCTATTATTTTTGATATGACCAAGGTTTTAAACATTACCAGTGTTATATACTATAAGGAAGCTGGTAGATTTAATGAAGCCTCCAGATGCCCCTTGAGAGCTGATTACAGTTGTAATTAAAAATGGAGGATGGCAGACAAGAATCCCATGGGACTCTCTAAGCAAGGGGCACTCATACAGCTTCTTTCCCGACAAGATTACTTTGCTCATGTCAGTCTGAGTACTTTCCAGTAGTAAAGTTTAGTGTTGCCAAATTCTAACGTGTTATGATATTTGATGTGATTCGAAGGTTAGGAAATATTTAGTTATGAAGGACAAACAAGTTTATAAGCCAAGCCAGACTTTGATTTCTTTTATTGCATATACCTGGACTTACCATCTCCATGATTACATATAGTCTAGAATACAAGAGGAATCACCTGAGTAATTCTGTCTTAGTGTCACATCTGGGCATGGAGAAGAACAGGGAAGAATGAGTGCAGCCAATGAGAATTAGGGCTCCATACTCACAGAGGGCTTTAGGGATCAGGTAGGAATGGCAAGTCAAAGTAGATAGAGGGGCCACAAATCCAGGCAATTAAATGAGGTTTAAAACATTATAGAGACTTTTGGTCAAGGTGAAGGCATAGGTAAACAAGCCTCGCCACCATGCACAACTATAGCAAAAAATATAGATATACTACAAAACAAATATCACCCAGATTTGTTAGAAAATCGCGCTATGTGGAAGTCCAACAACCAAGGATTTAAAGAAGCCACGTCCATCCAGGCAGTTAGGAGGGGTGGAGATGCAGAGTGTCACAGAGGTGTGGAGGTGGGAACGTGCAGTCCCACATCTGCGTGTGGTGGATAAAAAAATGGAAGGGATACCTTGGGGGTAAGGGATCCCAGCCCCAGTCCAAACCACCCAGCTCAGGGTCCCAGTGCCGGGAAGGTAAGTCCCCATAACTTCTGACTATAAAAACAAGTGGGGGTTGGGGCAGCCGAAGAAGCTGTGTCCCTTTAAAGGACCCACAGCAAGGTTAGGACTCATGCAGACTCACCCACTCTGGGACTCAACACCAGGGCAATAGCTAGAAGGACACCAGTGGGATATGGGGAGAAAGTGAAGTGGGAGTGGGACACCAGTGGGATATGGGGAGAAAGTGAAGTGTGAGTGGGGAGACAGTTCTCTCCCAGGCAAAAGTCAAGAGGCTAGGTAGTGACGTTGTCCTCTCTGTGAGCCCTCCCCTGCAAAGAACAACAGAGAGATGACACAGGTTACCCTTCCCTGGAGATTACCTAAGGTCCCACCCTATACAACTTAACAGGTGTCCTAAGACTGGGAGTCAAAGCAGCTCTACGTAATACACAGAAACAAACACAGGGAGGCTGCCAAAGTGAGTAGACAACTCTAAATATGGCCCAATGAAAGAACAGATCAAAACTCCAGAAAAAAAACTAAATGAAATGGAGAGAGGCAACCTATCAGATGCACAGATCAAAACACTGGTTATCAGGATGCTCCAGAAACCCATTAGGTACTTCAGTGCCATAAAAAAGACCAAGGCAGAAATAAAGGTTGCATTAAGTGAAATAAAGACAAATCTACAGGGAACCAACACTGGAGAGGATGAAGCCAAGAATCAAATCAGCTATTTGGAACACAAGAGTGGAAAAAAAAGCATTCAATCAGAACAGCAGGAAGAAAAAAGAATGAAAACTAAAACAAGGAGAGGCTTAGGAACCTCTGGGAGATCTTTAAACATACCAACATCTAAATCATAGGGGTACCAGAAGAAGAAGAGGAAGAGCAAGAAATTGAAAACTTATTTGAAAAAATAATGAGCCACATCCATGGCTCATTAGAAAACTTTCCTAATTTGAAGAAAATAAACATATAAGTCCAGGAAGCACAAAGAGTCCCAAACAAGATGGACCCAAAGAGGACCATACCAAGACACATCATAATTAAAATGCCAAAGGCTAAGGATAAAGAGAGAATCTTAAAAGTACCAAGAGAAAAGCAGATAGTTACCTACAAGGGAGTTCCCTTAAGACTGTCAGCTGATTTCTCAAAAGAAACTTTGCAGGCTAGGAGGAACTGGCAAGAAGTATTCAAAGTGATGAAAAGCAGGGACCTACAGCCTAGATTACGCTATCCAGCAAAGCTATTATTTAGAATTGAAGGGCAGATAAAGTGCTCCCCAGGCAAGGTAAAACTAAAGGAGTTCATCATCACCAAGCCATTATTATATGAAATGCTAAAGGGAATTATATAAGAAAAAGAAGATGAAAATGATGAACATTAAAATAGCAGTAAAATCACAACTATCAGTAATTGAATCCAAATAACAAAGTAAGCAAACAGGCAGAAGAGAAACAGAGTCATAGATGTGGAGATCATTTGGAGGGTTATCAGTTTGGAGGGGGAAGGAGGAAAATGGAGGGAAAGTTGCAGGGATGAAGAAGCACAAATTGGTAGGTACAAAATAGTCACGGGGATGTTAAGAACAGTACAGGAAATGGAGTAGCCAAAGAACTTATATGTATGACCCATGGACATGAACTAAAGGAGGGATTGTAAGAGGGAATGGGGATACTGGGTGGAGGGGGACAAAGGGGAAAACTTGGGACAACTGTAATAGCATAATCAATAAAATATATTAAAAAACATTATCAAGTAGGTCTTGAAGGTCAAGGCAGAGAATGTATTAGCTTGGGAGATCAGAATATTGAGACATGAGTTTCAGAAGACAGAACTACTAGTAGGAGCTTGTCTTATCGCAAGAAGACTGTTCTTCTAACCTCTATAGTCTAATCTCTACAGTGCTGGCCAGTCACTGGAGGGTCTTGCACCTCCATAGGTTCTGAAAGGGAAGTCACAACACTTAATCTCCATAGTAGAAGTGTGGGGGTGGGGTATAGCCAGAGAGAACCAGCAGCAGGCCCCAAGAGACTAAGCCCCAAGAAACTGATAATTTACTAATGATCAGCAAGGCTTTTATTAATGACTGGCAAGATTTGGAGAGTCCCCTCTAAATGTAAGGGTGAAGAAATATTCCTGAACCCAAGCTGCAGTTGTTTTGAGGCTGGTGGCATTCAACATCATCTCCAGCCTCCATTCCTCCCCAAATTGCACACATGATCCACAAAATTTCTGCACATGATTCCCAAACAGGCTGTTTCTTCTCTCGGGAATATCTTGCCCCACTCCATGAATAGCTTACCCGAAATGCCTCCTTGAGACCCCTGCTCCGTATTCTCTGCCCACCAAGTTTAGTGCACATAACTCTATTTGAACCATATTGGTAATTATTTTTCTACTTAATTATTTCTCTCATGGGGCACAGGTACTTTGGGCTCAGGAACCATTTGCTTGAGTATAGGAGTACTGTGTGCCCTGCCACATAGTACATGTTCAATAAATGTTTGTAGAGGAAAAGAAGGGAAGGAGGTAGGCAGAGAGGTTAAAGAAGCAGTAAGGGCAGACAGCAGTGTCCAGCTCCTCTGCAAAGGACTTTGGCTAGCCAGCCTGGAGAGACCACCTCAGGGAGATCTACAAAACAGCCCTCAAAAGCAGTTCAGTGGCTGTGGGGCTGTGATTCCCACAGCACTTACTGGCAGAACCCCAGAGAATCCCTCTTTCTTGGCTTCACTGGTGACTTACCTTCCTGGAAGGCCAGCGCACAGCTCCGTGCTGGCGACGCTCTGGCAGGGCCAGCCAGTAGCACCCGAGCTTGGCTCTGCCAGAGGCCTCCAAGCATCCCAGAGGCCGGACCTTGCTAAGCCCTGTCACCATCCTACCACTTTCCTCTGGGGCTCTAAAAGGTCACATCATTGAATTTGGTCACTATTAATAATGATAAAAAATCCTCCACCTTAGTTTTGGTGAATTGCTTTGATCCATTTGCCATCCTCATCACATGAGAGAGTTCGCAGAGCTGGGCCCTCGTTCAGAAATTCCCAAGGTATAGCTTTTGAAAGTACTTCTTGATTCTCAAAATATTACCGACTGCTGACAAAGATGATTGTAGCTGACAACCCTGAATACATCCATCAGGATTTTTCAGGCCCCTGGAACTTGACAACACAGATCTTGTCTACTTTCCACACACCTTCGCAAACCAATAAATTCAGTATTCAGGAGATTCAATAGGGCACTCAGCACATACCCTCGACTGCTGTTAGGAATCAGTTGTGTACACGCAGAAGGTATTCAAAGAAAGTGCTTTTAAGCTCGTTGTTGAACATGGTAATGCAATATCTTGCAATCACAGAGTTAAGGAACATTTGAACTAGAAGGTGTCTTATAGATAGACTAGTCGGAGGATGCTGAGAGGTCCAGCTGGAGAGGGCAAGACACCTGCCTGAGGACACACAGCTAATGAGTGGTTGAATGCGGCTAGAAACCAATCACGAGGACCACCTTTCTGCTGCTGAGTATTGATGGTCTGCATATACATGGTAATACAGACACACATATATACACATACATAACAGGATAAAGTCTTGCAATGCAAAGCCCCAGTTGTCTGCGGAAACTGACAGCCATGCTAAAACAATAACCCATTTAAATGTAGGGCAGGAATAGGCCCAGAGCCTTACCAGCCCCCCAGAAAACAGCACATTGTTTCCATCCAAACCTTGCACTGAAAGGAAGCCTGTCAGCCGGCAATGACCTCGTGAGACAACTTTGGGGAGAGCAAAGGGCCGAGAAGAGAAAGGCCTCATTCTCACAGCAAACAGGAAAAGGAAAGAGAAAAAGAAAGCTCTGTCTCCACACAAGGTTTGCTGGGCTGGCTATGAACTGTTCCAGTACGTTCCATCAAATAGCCGCCTTCATAGAATCAAGCCAAGCGCGAACAGCAGGGCGGTCTGGGACGCCTGCTCCTGGGACACACGTGGGCCAGCTCACACACGCTCTTGCTCCCTCGCACCCTGGGAGAGCACTTATATGGGCTTCATGAGGCTAAGTAATAAACACTTTGTCTTCACCCTGCTATTTATGGGTTGCTTGGGGCATCCTGTTCTCTCCACTGCCCTTACCTGCACAGACGGCTCCCGCAGACCCTGTGTTTAATAGGGACAACAGTAAGTTGGAAAGGCTCTGTGGGCCCCACATGTGCCTGTTCCCCTGGCCACCAGTGCTAATTGCAGAGAAAGGTCAATCTGCATCCATGCACCTATTCTCTGCTTTCTCCCAAGAGGTGAAATCCGTTCTCCTTTTCCCCCAGCTCCTCATTTTCTTCCTTTCAGACATCTCTCAGACATCTCGCTCAGACATCTCTCTAAGATATCCTTCTCTATTTTACCACTGCCAGGGATTCTTTCATTCTTCAGTGATGGATCAACCATCTCGGAAAACAAGAACAACTCTGAAACCTGCAAAGCACCAGCTGTGACCTGCAGCAGAGGTTCTAGGGAGTCTCTGGACGATCATGCACATGCAGACATAAGGAGCTAATCCAGTCCTACCTGTTGCTGACTTCCAGGTTCACTTAGAAACCTAGTGCTTCCCCTGCACACATTGTGTTTGGGTTTCAAAGGGGACAGATGCACACTTGAAAGCAGGAAGTGCGTCCAGGCCAACAGATGTTTGAAAGCTGCAGAGGAAGACGCTAGAGGTGTCCACTGGATGCAGGATGAGGGCTGGTGGCTTTGGCCAGTTTTAGGGCCCTTTTCATTCAGCTCCTTTTGGGGTTGCAGGGCTCCCAGAGCTGATGGGTCCTGCATGAAGAGAGTGAGTCAGGGCTGCATCCTGTCCACCTGGGAGCCATCACGCAAGCCTGGAGCCCTGCCACCTCTCAGCCTTGTCTTCATCTTGGGCTAAGCCGTCATTCCCTGAAAACAGACAAGACAGAGAAGGATGCGTTAACTCAGCTTCTCCCACAGAACGCAGTTCGCCATTGCAGCACTGATTAAATACAGGACATTATCTCACCATAATGCCCTCCTGGCGGCGTTCCCAGGAAAATTCTAACTAATCATAAAAATAGAAAGAAAAACGCAACCTAAATTCCATTCCTCGTCTTAAATGAGTGATGTGTTCACTTTTATTTATTTTTCTGGAAGCAAGGCGGGAAAAGAAAATGAATTTTAGGTCTTAGAAAAACAAGCTACTAATAGTACTAAGTAGAGCTGGGCGGTGGTGCAGACAGCGGGATGCAGCCGGCATGGCCTGGGCGAGTCCCGGCTCTGCTCCTGGTTGTAAAAGTCAAGTGTTAGACTGGAGCACCTAGGATGGAGGAAGAAGGCGGGTGGTTGTGGGGCCAGGTGTGGACAGACAGACACACACAAGCACATGTATCCTTACAAGCTAGGTGCTCAAAGGAGCTCCTGTGGCTGTGGCTGGCAAGCACTCTTCCAATCCTCACTTTTAAGCAATGAAAGGAAGCCTGTCAGCCGGCAATGACCTCATGAGACAACATCTTTCTCTAATACTATCCTTTCTGGAGACTCAGCCATAGTTTAGATATGTCCTGCCTGGGAGAGTTTTTCCTGGAGATTCACCTAGCTAATTCCGACTCAGCCTTCAGAGATCAGAAGAAAGGACACTTCGTTCAGGAAGCCTTCTCCAAGAGCCTGGATCTGACTCCGGTCCATGTGCCCTAAACTGGTGTTCTAAACCATCCCTTCATAGTAGCCACGTGGCTATAACTGGTTCACTAATTGGTGAAGGATGAGCTGCCCCCTTCCTTAGACCTAAAAATGTGTATGTCAACTACTGTGCTTTGTATATACCTGGTACACAGTAGCTGCTCAATAAATGGCTGTGTGCGATGAGTGCTGAAGGACCAGCCTGGATGTGAATGGTACCTTATGGTGCTTTGGTAGGTCCCAAGCTAAGAAGCAACAAGCAAATGTGGAAGCAGATCAGGGTGGGTCAACGACACTAAGTATCATGCCCCTCCCAAATCATTTCTGTTGTTTCTTTCTGGGAAGTCCTTGTGGATAAACCATGGGACAGTTCAAAACGCAGAAAACCAGCTTCTGAGATGCTCTCATAACGTTACACTGGATGAACCGAAAAGGAAGGACACGCCCCACACCCCGCCTGCCTCTACCTGCCCCTGCGCTTACTTTAGAATCCCAGTGCTGCCATCCCCCATCATCGCTAGGGCTGCCGTAATGGGCGCTGCTACTTGATGGCAAAGTTCTAGTTGGGCTAATTAAGCATACTGAGCTAATAACCTTCCATTTTGGGACCAGTATTATTCATAATTTAATGTATTGCTGCTGAAACATTAACCTTTCGACAACTGGCATGTTGCCCACAGCAGCCCAAGTGCTGACCATCTTTCAGTAAAATGAGTATTATTGTTAAAACAGGTATAAATCATTCATGGCTGCAGCTTTTGTGTCAGACCCTCCGTGAAAATAAGCAGTAAGCTGGGTAATTTATTTACCTTTTGGTGATTATTTTTTATGATTTTATGATCATATTCAATGATTCATAAACACTGGCCTGGTGCCATTTTGTAATCATTTCATGTTTTAAATATGGTGTGGCTGTTCTGCTTTTCATCTTTAAAAATTTCAGGATTGATACTGGGCAACTTGATCCAGACATGAATGCAATTTCATTCGAAAGAAAGAGGTTGGGGAGGGGGGTAGTCCCAGCCCCATTCATTTTAACAAAACCATTTTCAACAGAGCTGTTTGGAGCTTCCACTTGTTACAGCTTTGCACTCAGCACAGCAAACTTTCTTTGAAGTTTAACACACAGAGGGTGCCTTGAAATCTGAATAAAAGCACAGGAAAACAGTTAACAAGCTTCTGGTTGGAAAGATGATGGGAAGGAGCCGAAGGGTGGAGGGAGGCCTGGAAACGCTGGCCGTGGGCCAAGAAGGTTGGAAGCCACAAGTCTTATATCCAGCACCTGGTTGGAGAATGTGATTATATCCCCTGGGGTTCTGGAAACTTTACTGCCAGCCTGCCTGCTCCTGCTGCTGGGGCTGGTTTTGGGCTCTCATAACGGTTCCAGAAAGAAGCTTTTTCTCCTTAAGACAGTGAGTAGGAGCCGGAGGCCAGGAGCTGGGCGACTCTTTCATGGCCTGTGAGCTCAGGAGACGGCCCTACATTCCACAGCTCCTCTATAGGCCCCTTCCTGTTTCTGCAAGTGGTAAAAACATGGGATTCCTTGCACGTCGTAGGTAGAGACGGCACTCTGACGGTGCGAGGAAGCAGGGCCGGGAGAAGGCAGGAAGCATGGTGTCAGGCTAAAGCGCCGTTTGAGGTAGCGGCCTGCTGGGCAGCCAGCTTGCCCCTGGGGCCTGTGCTCACATCAGGCGTGTTGGCACAGAGGGAAACTCAAACTGAGGGGACGGCACCATCACCCCAAACTTGGCGATGAGGTCCCCCAATACAGCATGTGTGTATATATGCAGCCACATCCATAGGAGAGGGCCGGGCAGGCAAAAGGAAGATGACAGGTGCATTACTTTCTGAGACAGTTTGAACTGAGTAGCTCTGAGATGGTCATTTACTGTCTTTTCTACCTTTAGTTTTTCAATTCCCATTTATAGCTTTCATGTGTTTCTTTATTTTGATTGTCTGGTTTTAGGATTTACTTGGATACACACACACATATATTATATCTGAATATATGTATATATATATGCACATATATACATGTGTATAAATTATAATTGTATATAAAAATTTTAGATTTCTCATTATACAATGCAGTGACATTAATCACATTTACAATGTTATATAACTCTCATCCCACTCCCCAAATTTTTCATCACCCCCAAAAAGAAATGCTACACCCATTCAGCATTAACTTCCCCCTGCTCCCAGCCCCTGGACACCTCCAGTCTAATTTCTGTCACTATGGATTTGACTATTCCGGACATTTTATGTAAGTAGAATCATACAATATTCATCTTTGTGTGTCTGACTTATTTCACTTAGCACAATGTTTCCAAGGTTCACCCATGCTGTGGCATGTCTCAGAACTCCATTCCTTTTCAGAGCCGAATGATACTCCACTGTATGGATTTACCACATTTTGTTTACTCACTCATCTGTTGATGGACAGTTGGCTTGTTTACACCTTCTGGCTGTTGGGAATAAAGCTGCTGTGGACAATGGTGTATGAGAATCCGAGTCCCTGGTATACAGGGACTAATATTTGTGGATCACCGTATATTTTTCATAAAAGGTCATTTGTACACTCTATACACTGATCCAACTTCATCTTGGATTCTCTGCTTGCTAGCTTGGCAGATCTGGCCTGGGCACAAGTGGCAAAGCTGTTCCTGCCTGGGAATTCCTCTCCACCCATCCTGTCAACACTGCTGGCTCACAGGACTTCTTGCAGTCAGTCACCTCTGACATCGTCAAGGCTGGCACACACTGTGAACTCTGCACAAGCAACTTCCATTCTCTGTATCGGACTTGATGAAACAGGCTGCTTCTCAGGTATGATAAAGAACAAATTAGGAAGCAGAATAACCTAGCACGAATGAAATTCCCTCCCAATCATGTCAGCCACAGCAGATGTCATGAAATTTGATGTTGTGGATTTATTTCCTAATATAAAGTCTAAAAGGGAAAACCGCGTAAGAGCTGAAATGTGAATTGGACATGTCTATAGAGTGTGAATTGGATTCAAGACAAAATATTGTGAATGGTTAATAGGGTCAGTCTAAGTATATTTGCTGAAATAATCTCTTGGATATGCAAATATTCTGAGAACTACACTGTCAAATATCTATTGTATCCTCTTATCTATGTGTTCACAGAACTGCTACATGTTGTAACAAATGAAAAATGTGAGTTTAAAAAAATAATGTCACCCTAAAATAATACTTTCCTTTGAATAGTAATTTTTGGTGTCAGGATTTAAAAATTTTTGTCACATGCTGGACAGCCAGGTTCTTAAAAACAGCATTATTTGGAAATACGAAGAGGTAAGCATGTGTGTCCTGTTCTGAGCAGAAGCAGATGTGCAGGGGGGCCGGGCAGGGAGCAGGAACAGACCCCACGTTCCTCTTGATCTGGGTCCCTTCGTCTGCCATCGGCACCTGCCGTGCTCGGTCTTGCCCCTGTGGACCTTCAGCTTCTGGCTCTCTGGGGCCCACTCAGCGGAAGTCCCCTTCTTGGGAACATCATCTTGAGGACTTGAGATGCTCCTTGCATGTCCTCCATCTCACCATAGTAAACAGCCCCTTGCACACGAGGGTGGGGCAAGGAGAATTCAGATGAAGAGCTCTTGGAAGAGCTCTTGGAGAGAAGCCTTAGGTTTTACTGTGGACGATTTCCAGGACTCCACCATCAAACTGCTCACTAAAACTGCTAGCAAGTAGATAAACTGGTCGAGCTTCGTATCTTCTCCTTTCTCTAATTTCTGAGAGTTGGACTGATGAGCAGAGAAAGAATGAAAAGGTGGACAGCCAATGAATGACCCTAGCACACTGCTCATATTCTAGCACATCCCTCCCCCACAACGGGTATTCAGAACAATATTTGTTGTGGGGGCTGTCTTGTGCATTGTACGGCATCCCTGGACCCTCCCCACTAGATGCCTCCCTGAGCTGTGACAACCAAAAAAGTCCCCAGACACTCCCAAATGTCCCCCAGAGAGGGGCAAAGTCGCCTTGGTTGAGGACCACTGCTCTAAGAGAAATCCAACTCAGTGCCACAAAGAAGTTTAGCATTGCTTCGGAATTCAATTTCATTTTGAGATTGGCTTCTTCCTGATTTTCTTTTAAAAAAATATTTTATTTATTTTGAGAGAGAGAAGGGAGGGAGAAATAAAAGGAGAGAAATATCAACATGTGAGAAATACGTGGATTGGTTGTCTCCCGCACACCCCCATCTGGAGACCTGGCCTGCAACCCGGGCATGTGCCCTGACTGGGAATTGAACTGGTGCCCTGGGGTTCGTAGGCCAGCACTCAATCCACTGAGCCATACCAGCCAGGGCCTGATTTTCTTATTTTTATTAATGACACCGTCGCTCTGTAGGCTACAAGCTTCAAACCCCAACCCTCATGCCCCACATGAATCATGTGTACCTCCTCAGTATTTCTTCCATTCTCATTTCTGTGCCTCTACATTAAGAACTGGGGGCCACGTATGTGCGTTAGCCACAAGATGTATCTCAAAAGCTGCCTCTTGCAGCTTCTAAATCCATGATATATGTTTCCCCTCCCTCCGGGCATTTATTTTTTGTCCACATTGGTGGGAGGATATATTTCTACATGCTCATCTGCTTTTGCCAATGGCCCTGAAGCTCCCAGAAGCGACTTTCTTTGCTTTAAGTCATCTTTGCTTTTCTACAGAACTGGACCTTGTGTGACATTATTGGCAATTTGAAAAAATATTTGTTGAATTGAACAGGTAAATTTCTTAATCACAGCCCCACCTCTGACATGTGGTGATATTTGTATAGATTTTTCAACCTTGCAAAGCACTCTCACAATCATAATCACAGCCAGCCTTTCTCTCCTTGGCATTTGTGTCTTTCGATTTATCTGCCTTTGTTAAGAAAATTACAAAAAATCCCCAAAACAACAAAACCTGGGCTTCATGTCAGAACCTCAGCTCTGTCACTTATTGGGGGACCTTGAGCAAGTTCCTAACCTCTCTAAACCTCAGTTTCATCTTCTGTAAAGAGGTAGCAGTAACAGCACCTATGTCATAGGTTGTTGTAAAGGTCGAAAGAGAGAACACGCGTAAGTCCTTAACATGTTAGGTGCTCAGTACATGGTCCCGGTGTCCCTCCACCTACATCTCTGAAAAGGCCTCCACTGGCTCCCAGCTCTGTTGGATAGGGTTGAGAATCCTGGACCACGAGCATCTCTAGTCCCACCTCCAGGCACTGATCCATGTAGGTCACACTCAAGCACTTCATACTGGACTCTCCCTCTTCCGTCAGCAAGACCTGCACCCTCATTCCTCCAGGCCCATCCTAGAGCAGCTACCTCCACCTTGTCTCTCCTCCCCTTGAACACCCATCTGCAGGTACTTTCCAAGAATTAATTACTTCCTCATCCATGTTTCTACAGTCTTTGAATCTCCATTATTATAGCACTTTTTATATGGGATTACAGTTAATTTATTATTGTATCTGATCTCTTCTATGAGTCCACGAACTCCTCAGGGTGGGAATTATGTCTCATGCCTCTTTCTGTCCCAATCACAGTGCCAGGAAAATTCTAAGAGTTCAATGAGTGTTTTCTAGGTTTAATGAAATAATTTATCTGTAGACATCTTTACAGAGATATTTTACACAGGATTATCTTCCTGGATCTTCAGACCAAACTGGAGTTGTTCTGGCAGATACTGTGAGAAAGATGTAGACACCAAGACATGGAGTTTTGTAATTTGGCCCAAATCCCAAGCTAGCTGGGGATATCCTGATGCCCTTTGTCAAACTCCTTGTTCATGGTACATGGCTTCTCATGGAACATTTTGTGATGATGGCCTCAGAGGAAGAACTGGCCAAGTCTCTTTGGGACAAAGTAAGTGATAGGCTAGGCCGTGAAATGCACCTGTCCTCACCTGGCACATTATGAGGTCTCCAGAAGGATGTCCACTGAGATCATTTCCATAATAACTGGATAAAGTGACATATTTACTCTCTGTACTCTGGAATTCAGTGCTACACGTGGAGTCCAATATGACCATTTGGACAAATCTCTCAGTGAAGGGATGAGGCTGTTTTCTTTTGGAGAGACTCTGGAAAGACTCTCACCATTTAAGGTAGCCTGGCTGAGAGTTCACAGGCCAACCTATGCAAAAGTAACAGGAGCAAATCATTCTCTAGAGAACAACACCTTCTGGGCCACAGTTGGTTTCAGGAGTAGATGCGATTCTGAATCCTCTTCACTTGGTTAACACGAAGCTCAGGGGCCACTTACTTCAGGAAGCCTTCTTTGGACACCCTTCAGCCTTGCCCTCTGGCCCCCCAAGTGCTCCCACATAATTTTATGTGTGTTTCCATCATTGCACTGTTAAGTGATCAAACTCAAGTCTGTCCCTCACTTGACCATGAGCTCCCTGCAGGCAGGGGCCTGTCGAATATGTCTGTCACTGGACCATTCTAAGAGCACATGAGATGACGCAAATGTTTTGCAGAGGGACTGAGACTACAAGGTATCATCAATTCATCATAACCAGTGACCACTCATTGTGCTTGATGACATGAATGCTCATATAAATATATCCTTGGCCACTTAAAAAAAAGATTTTATTATTTATCAGAGAGAGGGGAAGGGAGGGAGAAAGAGAGGGAGAAAAACACCGATGAGTGAGAGAAGCATGGATTGGTTTCCTCTCATATACCCCCAACTCGGGGCTCAGCCTGCCATCTAGGCATGTACCCTGACTGGGAATGGAACTGGCAGCCTTTCAGTTTGCAGGCTGGTGCTCTTCAAAGGCTATAAAAGACTGAGCAGTGAGATGACTTCTTGCTGCGGCCACTATCTTTACTGTGCTCTTATGCCTGGTCAAATCCATCCACCAAGCTGATAGGATGTTTGCAGCTAGTTTTGTGCAAAATGAAAAATCTTGTGCAACAAGAGAAGCTGTTGCAATTCTGTACAAGCTGGAAAAAACTGGAGGCCAATTTGGCCTTTGTTGATGTGACTTTGTCTCCTTGTCTCCATCATTCATCACAGAGGCTCTGCTTTGGAAACTTTAATCAAAATATTTATCAACTATCCGTCGGCAATGATGACAATGTGCCCGTGTGCAGTTGGTCCAGTTCCAAGGGTGTTTACATGTGATAATTATGTAACAATGAACTTGTTTGATATGTGGGTAATGAGAAATGGCTCATGAAACTTATCAGGCATTCTTAAGTTTTGCTAATGGATGGGACTAACTTTCCATCAAACTGGTTGGCAGGTAAGTAACTTGCAATATCAAAAAGCAAGTATTTAAGTATATATTATTTTATTTATTTATTTTTAGAGACAGGGAAAGGAAAGAGAAATAGAGGGCGAGAAATATTGATTGGTTGACTCTCATATGTGCCCCAACTGGGAACTGAACCCACACCCCAGGCCTGTGCCATGACCAGGAATGGAACCAGCAACCTTTTGCTTTGCAGAACAATGCACAATCAACTGAGCCACACCAGTCAAGGCTTAAGTATATATTTTAAAATTAGTTACTACTTAGTTTTATTTTTTTATATCCAACCTTATTAAGAAAGAAAAAGGATTTAAGGCAACTTCAAAGATAAAAGGAGAACTGTGTTAGAAATTGGTGTCTAAATGTAAGCCCTTTATGCCCAAGCAAGAGATGCTGTCACATCTATGTACTATATCATTTTACTGGTGCATTTGTCTTCCCTGATTCACCCAACAAGGCTGATAATCCCCTCCTTTGTACCACCCCTGTGCCCTGAACAAACCTATTCTGTAGTGTAGTTCCTACTGTATTGCAAGTCTTTATTCTCATGCCTGTGAGCATCTTGGGGGCAGGACCATGGCTTATTTTTGTACTTCACAAACCTAGCACAGCTCTTTAATTAAGCATGATGATAATGGTGATGATGATGATGATATATATTATTGAGTAGACTCAATTTTGGATTTCTGTCCCCCTGTTCCCGTTTCAGTCCATCCCTGAGTACACTTACCAGTACACAGGGAGAGTACCTCTCCCCCTACTTTCCTCTCTATCTCTTCTCCATGAGGCCCTGGACAGTGGGGGGCACAGTGCTGAAATGAGTCTGGCTGTCTCTGCTGTGGTTATAACATGGTTAAAGTTGAGGTTTCTAATCACTCCCATGAGGTCTTATTACCTGTTGATTAGGTCCTTTTGGGATCAGCATCAAACCGACAACAATAATAAACACTCTCTTCATTGGAACTCAGTAACGACCCTGCCTGCCTCCTGGGCTATGGGGAGGGGCATTGTGTGGACCTGGGGATTGCAGGCCATGTGAGGGGGCATTTCCAGGAGATTTGGTGGTGCAGCTAACAAGCTGATGGGCACTACCTTGAGATTTTTGGCCAGGTGAAGACCCTCCACAGCCAGCCCAACAGCTTGAGAGATTGAGCTGGGTGGTCTTTCCATGGGACTCGGGGAATTTCTGGAGAATGGTTTGGTAACTGTTTCGGGTATACCAGCATTTCTCCAAACTTCCTATGCACAGTGTCAGAGAACGTGCCCACACACATGCATATGTGCGCGAGTGTAGTTAGTATTTTTATTACAAAAATTCAATCATGCTAAACATTTTGTTTAGCAGATTGCTTTTTTTCACCCAACAATCTGTCTCAGACAACTTCCTGTGTCAGTGCATAGAGATTTACTTCATTCTGGCGAAGAGCATTATGGTAATTCAGAATAAGAACAAAGCAAAGTGCATTTAACCATTCTCCTGTCGTTGAACAGTTTTGATCATTTCCAATTTCTTGTACTACAAATAAGATTGCAATGAGCACCCTCATACATTTGCTCATGTGCTCCGGCAAGTATTTCTATAGGATACATTCAAAAAGGCTGTGCCTATTTGTGTACCCGGCGGTAGTGTCTGAGCATGTCCTTTCTGTGGCTCCTGGGTAGCATAATTTTATTTACTTGTGACAATTCAATTGTAATAAAGTATATCTCAGTAATATTTTAATTTGAATTTCTCTGAATGACACTGCATTTATTATGTAGTTTAAAAATATATAATTTAAACCTAAAGAAAAAGTATAAGAATAATCTAAAGAATTTCTGTATACCCTTTGTACAGATTCATCAACTTTTTACACGTTGTCTCATTTGTTTTATTATTCTTTCCCTCTCTCTGTGTTTATAGCTGTGCTGTCCAATATGGTGGCCACTAGCCACATGTGGCAATTTCAATTTGCATTGACTAGAATTAATAATTCAATTCCTCAGTTGCATTAGCTATAGATCAAGTGCTTGGTAAATCACGTGCAGCCTTTGGCTCCCATATTGTCAGAGCAGGTATAAAACATTTCCATCATTGTGGAAAGTTCCACTGGAAAGTTCTGAGTTATAGGAATGCATACTTTTTTTGAATCATTTAGAAGTCAGTTGGAGAAATGATATGTATTTACCCTTAAATGCTTCAATGTGTACTTCCTATGAACAAGAACATTCTCTTACCAACCACAATTCAATAAGTCAGAAATATTAATATCAATAGGAAATTATGTAATCCATTGACCACATTTGAATTTCATCAGATATCCTCATATTTTTCTCTATGGCTATTGTTTTGTCTGATCCAGGATCAAATCTGGGATCAGACCTTTCATTTAGTTATCATGTATCATTTTGCCATTGCATTTAAGAATTACGTATTTAAGTGTAAGATCTCCCAGGGTTTGTAGCAAGACTCATTTATCTTTAGGTGCCCAGCATTTAGAGCAAGACCTAGAATGGAATCAACAATCGGACAAAAGAAATAATGAATTTCTACCTTATTTCCTTCTCGTTATCATCTTTCCTCTTCCTTCTCTGAAATCAAAACAGAAAAGGGCTACCTGTGATTGTTTTGGGACATATTATTTTGGAAACCACACCTAAGAAAAGATAGTATTAGTAGGATTATAGACGGGTACCGCCATCTGTGGAAGATATTTTGGCAGTATTGATCGGCATTTGGAAAAAGAACTCTTCTTTGCCCCAGCAATTCTACTTCCTGGGACACATGCTAGAGCGCGCCACGCACGCGTGCACAGCAGGGCAAGTGCGAGGGCGTTTGCTGCAGTGTTGTTTGTAACAGGAATTTTGAAAATGGAAATAACCTGAATGTCCATCAATCGGGGAATGGTTAAGAAGGAATATGGGATAGCCACATTAATTCACTGAATCATTTAAGGAATGTTTGTAAATGTTACCACAGCAGTAAAACACCTATTGTGTGACAGGTAATGTTAGAGGTTTATGGGATAAGGAAATGAAAAAAAGCAACATCTTTTTATTGAGCTTACATTCTAGTGGGAGGGTTATGGAATGTACTGTGGCAGGTATAAAAATGAGATGGGGCTCGACATAAAGACAAGGAAAGACTTTCAGACCACTTCAAACTCATAAAGAAACAAACAGCCAAGTTGCAAAGTAATAAAAGTGAGCATGAATTTTATGTTTAAAGTTGCAAAATAAATCTATGCATTTCAGTAAGTATACATACACACGTGAATGAGTTTTTACTTTTGGTCCGAATGGACACATGCCAAGCTGTTGTTACCTCTGGGACAGGGTCAGGATTTCTGGGGATGGCCAAAGGCATTTGCATTTTACCCTATCTAGTTTGATTTTGCCTTTTGCCCATGCGAATGCTTTCACGCATTGCTAGTGAAATAAAAAATAAATAAACAAACATGCTAATGGGAGGCCCGGCCATCATGCCGGCTACGGGAAAGCAGGCACTATTTAAACATTAAAGAACCGAATGTTGTTACAACAACATACCCAGAGTAAAAATGGACCTGTAGGCCCTTGCCATCCACAAGAAACAGCACCAACCCCAATGTACAAAATGCTGTGCTGTTACCAGCTTCAACTGCCAAGCTTTATCAACTGTCCTGTCTTTATTGATTCAACCATCTCTGGGATGAAAGAAGAAAATTAATATTCGCTGTGTGCTTAACACATTCCAAATGCTTGTCATATTTGCTATTTCATTCTGTGCTCCAAACTCCAAGAAGTATTGCTATCATTTCACTTTACGGATGGGAACACTGAGGCTCAGAAGGTTTAACACATTCCTGCAAGGTCTTGCACACACCAAGCAGCAGGTACTAGAGCTGGATTCAGACTCAGTCCTTCCTGACCCCAAAGCCCCAGGCTCTCCCCTCTCAGGAATCACTGAGGAGACATTGGTGAGTGGGTTTGCTGCTGTACAATCTTGTGCTCATGGGTCTGGGTGTCTCATTGCTCCCCGCCCCGCCATTTTTAGGGATGCACTAGAAAAAAACTTTGGATACCGCTCTGGGTACATTTGTTAAACATTCCTCCACAGTGCCCTACTTCTCTCAGTTTCTGTTTGCCCACAGTACCCCATCTAAAGAGAGGTGAGAGAGTGAAATAAGAAACTGTGTCAGTGGAGAAGAGTGAGGTGACCTGAGAAAGAGAGGCAGGAGAGCACAGACAAGTCAATAAAAAGAAACAGAGTGAATGAGCAGAGGAGAAGTAGAGGGACCTATGATACAATGAACTATGGGAGTCTTGGACTCATAAATTATAAGGATGCCAACAAAGCCACACAGAAACTTTAAAAAAAATAAATGCTATTCCTATTAGGGTGGGAAGGGGAGGTTGGTGCAGAGTGCTGAGGACAGAAGCACCCCAGACACTACCACTTTTCTTCTGTGTCAACAAATGCCGGTGGGGGACCCAGCCGCTGCCTTGGACACCTGGCTGACCAGGTAGGGGAGTCTGCAGCCCATCTGGGTGCAGGCACATCAGCTGTCCATGCCTTGGAAGCATTCTACACATTTCAGGCCCGTACAACCAGAGCCCTGCACCTTGGATATTACTTTCTTAGGGATTTTCACAGTTTGCCTGTGCCTGGAAGTCTCTGGGCACATGTTGAAAATGGTAAAACAAATTCAACAGTGCAGCAGCAAACCAGCTAAATGGGTCACCAGAGAAAGGGCAAGAGAAGGAGAGAGAGGTGAGAAGAGAGAAATGAAAGATGGAGAGAGAGAAGAGAGAAAGGGAGAGCTGGGGGGAGAGAGGACAGAAGGAAGAAGGACAACACGAGGGAGGAGGAAAGATGACAGAAAAAAGGGATAAGATAAGAAATGAGGAGAGGAGGGAGAGACGCTGGCAGAGAGAAGCAAAGGGAAGGGACGAGGGAAGGCATTTTACATTCCCTATAACAAAGTAAGACCTTTCAACATATCCTGAAGGTCAATAAACCTGCCTGGGAAATAATGAACAAGTTTGAGCTGAGGGTTAGAAAAAGCCCTGAGAAAGTACAAAAACTCCCATAAAGCTGCGTCCCAGAAATTAAAAATCCCAGGTCATGAGACACATGGCCCCTGTCTGCCCACACCTATGTCCACACTAGTCTGGAGAATGAAGCCTCATCCAAGGCATTGTTTTAATGTGAGCAATTATAATTAAGCAAGAATCCTCACAGGCTATCATCACATACACCCACTGTCAACTACTGGGGCAAGGCAAAGGGGCGAGTGCCACGAATACACAAGAAGGAATGTTCTAGAAGAGATAACAGGAAGTGCAATGAAACATGGATGAGAGGTCTTGACCCCAGCAGGTAGGGTAGAATGGTGTCAGTTTCTATATTCCGGGGTAGAAGGGTTAAATCAAGTGGTTGTCCCCTGACCAGGACATTTTTAAAAAGAAACTTTAAGGGGGTGGATTTTGCCTATGTTACTCCTTTTCTGAGGCTGATGAATGGTCTAACGCTGGTAGAAGGTAAGTTGGAATTTTACTAACTGAAGTTGCATTTTTAATATTCTCTATTAATTCTCCCTAAGTTGTTATAAAAAATTGGACAGACTCATTTGGTGATTTTCTTCAAGGATCCAAGCTTCACCATCTCCCGAGGTGGCTTGTCTTTGATCCTAGGGGAAGCTCACAGGCAAAGGGTGGCCTCGATGTCGCCCTGGGATCTAGGCTCTGCTGAAATGTTCTGGAAGAGTCACATACATAATAGTCTTCAGCTTCTCTCTCCAGGCCCCTTCGTTGGCCACCAGCTCTGAGCGTGGCTTTCCTTTGTGGGAGTCAACACCTGGAGGGTCGGGACCAAGTGCAGAGGAAGGCAAACTCTGACCCTGCTGCCCCTCATTTCCAAGTGTTAGCGGACACTGTTGAGTTGGTGTCATGACACTGAGTCTGACACTAGGGATCTAAGGGCCACCCTGACCTCGAGGTCACAGGGTCCTGGAGCCTATTCTCCATATTTGGCTTCCTGTGGTGCCTCCCACTGCATCTCCACACTTCCAGAGTGAGACACCAACGTTCTTTAGTCAGTGCTTCATATTTCCTACTTAGCCTTCACAACTGTAAGAGGTATTGTCATTCACTGTGTCACAGATGAGGAACATGAGTCTTGGAGAACGAACTGGTTTAAGTTCACACAGTTCATGACGGAGCCGACGTGCAAATCCAGGGTTGCGTGGCTCCTAAAGACTTGCTCTCTCCACTCCATCCTCCTGCCTTCGGCCCTATGCCCGAAGTTCTACCATTGGATGTAGCTCTTTGGATGTTGAAAACTTTCTCCTTTCAAGAGTCTTTCCACTCCAGAGGCAGTGGGGGGATGGGGAAGGTTGGGGGAAAGGTTCCTTTGAAAATTCTAACACATTAATGGTTACTGAAAGTTACTTTAAGGCTGTTTCCTTAGGACAAGGAGGGCTTAGACAAGTGGGCCTAACTTTCAAGAGGAGTAACGAGAATTTGGATCACAAAATGTTACAAGAAATACCCCACAACACATGGAACTGCAAATAGAGGAGGCCAGGAGTGGCCAGTGAGGGTGCCGGTGCCCAGGCTGGGGAGTGGGAGGTCTTCATTACGCTGTGGGTGAAACTGTCAGTGTTTGTACCTAGGGATGCAGACTGAGTGCTTACCAAAGCTTAATTTGGTAGGAAAAAATGCCTTCCTCAGATACGCTCAATGGACAAATGGACAAGATGATCCTCCTTGGTCTATACTGGATACCAAGAATTCTTTCTACTGCCATGGGTCTTAATTATTTCTGTTCTGCAGGGTACAATATGTTCCTTTTTTTGTTGTTGTTTCACCAGTTTTAATTGTGTACATCCTGTTCTTTACCTACTGTTCTGGGTGTATTGGGGGTAAATAACTCATCATTTAACCACAGGTTACTGGACCGCAGGGAGCTACCTCTGGACTCAAGGAGAGGGATTTCACAGAATGTAGTAATTATATGAGCCTGTGGGTTCTTTCCATTTGAACTGCATGCAGTTTATGAGGTTATGCATTTGGGAAAGTTTTTGTGGAAGGTGGGCATGAATGGGTGTTGAGTGGCTAAAGGGGTGGACTGTCAACAACTGTTTGTAGCCACCAGCATTCATGTCCCTGTCCCCTGTCCCAGTAGTTTGCAGATTCCCCTCCATGTAGCTACACTCCTGTGCAGCCTGTGGACTTGGTGGGCTATTCTGCCTATGAGCCCTGAATAACTTGAATCAGTCAGCACACATTATTCCCTGATTACAGTTACTCTTTCAGGGGCGGGCATTGTGTCCTGAGATGGTCCCATCAGGGAAACTTCAGAATCTTACTTGGAATGATGGTACAGAAGCACTCTCTACCACTGAACAGAAATGAGGGAACGTGGGTCCTAACTCAACGGGCAGCTACCCTATGGCCCTAAGAAGAGCAGGCCTTAGGATGAGGTGAACTGTGTGGATGACAAACAGAGAGGAAGGAGCTGCTCTGGGCCTTTCATTGGACTCTGGAGCACTTGAGCCAACCAGACACATGGCCTGCCTTGCCTCTGGACTGTCCCCATGAGTCAGTAAGCCCGCTTACTGATGATATCTATTTGAGTTGATTTCTGTAACTTATGTCACAGAAAATGCACTCTTCATCCACTCTGTACTTTGCTTTGCTAAACTTCATCTCAGACGTGGACTTGATGAACCTCTGTCCCAGGCCGCCAGGAGAGTAGCTGCTTTGCACATCAAGGTTTAGTGGCCCTAGCCAGAGACTTCCCTCTGTGCTCAATTTCCCCATATTAAGTACATACTTAGGCAATATATGATTCTCAATTCTTTCGGATCATGCAAGGCTCGTTATGACCGTCTCTTGCCTATCCCTCCACCATTGGCTCATTTCCTACCACTAGTCTTGCCCATTACGTCACAGTAATGTTAAAATTCAGAGTTCCAAACCCCATACTATTTTATGTGCCTTTGCTCATGGTAGTTTTTTTTTTTTTTTTTTTTTTTTAACAAGAATGACCTATCTTCTTTACTTTTTTTTTTTTTTTTTGCTTCACATCTATTTATCCTTTTTGATCTGAGCTCTCTGATATGGTAGCTGCTAGTCACACACAGCTATAGAGCACTTGACATGTGGCTACGGGAAATGAGGAATTGAAGTTTTAGGTTTATTTCATTTAAGTTAATTTAAATTTAAAAATTTTAACTGAGGCAATATAAAATATGTTTCCATTAAGTACAACGTTATTGCTTTGATAGGACTACATTTTACTTTAACTTGAAAATTTGATGTCCAAATTGAGATGCACTATAAGTATAAAATACACACTATATTTCAGACTTAGTATAATAAAAAATGTAAGATATCTTACTAATAATTTTTATATTTTACATGTAGTAAAATGGCAGTATCTGGGATATATTGGGCTGAATGAAATATATTAGGATTATTTTCTCCTGTTTGTTTTTTTAAATGTGACTACTGGAAAATTTAACATTACACATGTGGCTCACAGTATATTTCTACTGGACAGCAATGAACAAGACCTCATCAGATATCACCTCCTTGACAAAGCCTTCCCCAATCACCCAGGCTAGGCACAGTGGCCTCTGCCTCCTATGACACCCTCTCACTCAGCATTTACTTCATTAATCGACATTATCTCTTCATGGGTGTGTCTCCCTCCTGACCCCAGACTACAAGGTTCTCAAGGGCAGGAACTGTTTATATTTCCAGGGACTGCACAGTGCCTGGCACATGGTAGATACTGAATAACTGCATGTGAAATAAATTAATGAGAGCCTAGCCATATCAAGTTCATATCCTTACAGGCATTTTTAAGTATAATTTCACATACAACTACTTTTTTGGACTCATATTCTGTTTTAGGGCTTCCCAGAGGCCCAACCTTCCAGCTAAGCCTCTCGGCCACTAGGCTAAGTCGCGGCAGCATGTGCATTGTCCAACCTGGGGGGTTGACAGAGCAGTCCAATAGGTAACCCTTCCAGCTCTTTCTAGAATACTGCTCCTAGGATTAGGAGCTGGATTGGGCCCCAGCTGGGTGCAGGGTAGCAGTGAGCAGGCCAGGACGAGCTCCAGAAGGAACAGAGAAAAGAAAGGAGGAAGTGAGGAGAGTGGGAAGCAAGACTTCTCCCTCTCCCTCTGCGGCACCGTTGGCTGAGCAGGGCTGCCAAGCCAACAGTGGTGGAAGACTGGATGGAGAAGCCAGGCTGGCTGTGGTATGCCACTGGGTGGAGTTAAAATTTATAACAAGGGAGAGGCCACTGAAGAAAAGAAAGATTCTTTTAAAAATTCTGCTGAAGCCTAATTAAAAAAAATTCCACTCCCTCATGCTAAGTTTTAAGAGACTTCCCTTTCAGAATTATTTTCAGTCTGGTGGTAACAGGCAGGAAGGGTGTCAGATGTTCACCAAGCTATTAAAACGGATACACCCCACCCCCTCAACACAGGACCTGCCCATGTTGCTTTTCAGACTTGGGTTATGAGGATACAGGATATAATGTTGTCAGGGCATAGATCTTTCCAGAAAAGAGTGTCCCATGAGGTAGACTGGCTGCAGTATTTTGCAGCTCCTCTCTCCAAGAGTTGGAATGGATTTTGCTAGCCCTTGACTCTGCATTTTACTCCTGGGACATTATATAACTCGATGCAAGCAGAGGCTGGAAGAGGGTTTGTACACTGGGATTTGCTTTCCATTGCTCTTTTTGGAATACAGCCACCACATGAAAAGTCTAGCTTACCTAGCTAGACACTGGAGACACATGGCCTGGTGACTCTTGTGGCTCCCCACCAGATGACAGACATGTATGTGACACCATCCAAGCCACCAGGGTCAGAAAATAACCCTTCAGCTTACTGTAGCCACAGGAGCAAATCAAGTGAATTCAGCAGAAGAACTTCCAGCAGAGCCCAACCCAAACTGCTGACCTCCAGGACAGTGAGCTAATGAGTGATTGCTGTTTTAAGCCTCTAAGATTTAAGGTGGCAAAAGCAAACTAACATATTCTGACTAAGAGGTATGAAAATGCATAGAGAAAAAGCCACCTTACACCTTACTATAATAGGAGAGATTCAGAGTATGGGCTTTGGAGTCAGGCAGATGTGGTTCCATCACTTGCTTGATGTGACCTCAGGTATCCTTGCTAACAGTGGCAGGATCTACTTGGCAGGGTTGTAATGAGAACTGTGTGAGCCAGGGTGGCACATGGGAATTAGGATAATCTGGGGAGAGTTCCTATGGGGTTAATTGTATTAGAAAGGTGTGGCCAATAACCTGGGAACCACAGGGTCAGTGCAATGCCCTGGGGCCATGTTACCACCCTCAGTGTGAAGAGGCAAGGAGAGGGCATGGAGAAGAGACAGCAGGCTGGGCCAAGAGGATAGGAGTCATGACCTTCTGCTGAGAGATGAGCTGTTCTGCAGTGACTCAGATGGGAGGGAGCTGGGAAAATAAAAACCCCAACCTACACTTCTTTCTCCTTCCTATTTATTACTTGCCAGTGCCCCTTGTTGGCCAAATCCAACTGGAAACTACTGGACACACATGTACAGATCAGCCTCCTCTGCAAAAAAGCAAGGTGGAGAAGGAGAAAAAGTGGATGTGGAGAAATGCAAAGTATCCGTCCCAAATATTTAAAAGCAATAATGCATCAAAAGAACTGAACTTGTAACTAATAGCCATTGATTATTACTATATTATCAGTACAAGGGGGGACCCAAATGAACAAAGAATTATCTTCTGGAGGGTGGGTCCCTTGTAGTACAAGCTTCCCCAACTAGGTGAGTGTTCTAGGAACCCATCTGTATCATTGTGTACCAGCTGGCATTGTTGTAAGAGGCTGCATTTGGAGTCAGTGAATTTTGTTTGAAGACTCAATGAGTTTGCCCATTTCATGATGGGTGATTTATGAGTGCACCCGCTCACAGTACACTGAGTGTTCAGTGTTTCTGACCAAAAACAGCATGACCCCTGTGCCCCACCCTCCCTATTCACCTGATCCTGCTCCCAGCAAAGTTTTGTTTTTGTTTCCCTGGATGAAACCAGTCCTCAAAAGGAAACATTTTGCCTATGTGCAAGAGGTGAAACAAAAAACAGCAGAAGCTCTAAAAGGCGACAAAATCGACACATTCAAAAACTGTTTTGAGCAGTGCACAAAATATCTTGATAGGTGTATTACATCAAATGGAGAGTACTTTGAAGGTGACTGAAGTTTAAACATGTAAGAATAAATAAATGATTTTTTATAAATACATTTTGGGTTTTTCTTTGGGGGATGTCCCACGTCATATAAACCAAAACTGTGGATGGAAGAAAAAGGAATGAGTATTTTTTGCTAGGATGACCTAGAGGATAGTCATGGAGAAGGAAGTCTTTGGGTTGTGGCTCAGAAGAGAGGAGAAAATAATAATAATAATAAGATGAAACATTTACATGGAATTTCCTATATGCAGGTGCCTTACATATATTAATTATTTAATTGCCTTAACCATCTTATGGAGTAGGTATTATTATTATCCCTATTTCCCAGATGAGAAATTGGGGCAGAGAGGTTAGATAACTCCACTGTGGTTCCAAAGCTAATAAGTAGTAAAGCCAGGATTTGAACCAATTTCAAAGGTGGTGTGTGGCGTGACATTCCTTCTCTAGGCACAGAGCTAGAAAACTTTTGTGGAGGAAGTAGGGAGCCACTCTGACAGATTGAGAGACTAGGGTGTAGGGTTTCTGCTGGAGGACAGAGACAGTCTGGGGGGAGAGAGGGGGAGAGAAGGGGAGGGAGAGGGAGGGAGAGGGAGAGAGAGAGAGAGAGAGAGAGAGAGAGAGAGAGAGAGAGAGCGAGCACTAAGGACCAGGTTTCTGAAAGCCAGAGCAACAGGCTGAGAAAACTGGCTTCCATTCCGGTAGGTGATGGGAAGCCATCGAGGATTTTGGAGAAGAGCCAGGCAACCACAGCAGAGCACTAGGAAGACTAATCCGTTGCAAGGTGAAACTAACAAAGAAGGGAACACCTGAAAGCCAGGCAGCTAGCTGGAGGATACTGGAGTGGTCCACGCACCAGGAGATGCAGGCTTAGATGAGGATGATAACAACTGAGCTGGAGGGCAAGGACACTGGGGTTACACAACAAGGGAAGGATCAACAGGATTTGGGGACTCGTCAGGTGGGTGCCCCACAGGGGGCCAGAGAAAGAAACAGGACAGGGTGTTTGGGACCCAGGTGACCAGGCCATGTGGTATCAGATGTACAATTCAGCCACACTTAATGTACATGTTGAAGAGAAAGAGTGCCTATCATCTAGTCTCGGGTGCTTTCTGGTTATAACACAAATGCCATGAAGTTGTACTAACCCCCAATCAATTGTAAAATAGCAACTGGTTTTGTAATACCAGCTCCTGGCAAATGCACTTATGAGCCAGGGACAAGGATGGGGTGGATTCAAAGGCTTCCCTCTGAGGTGGTCAGAGAAGCAGGGTTGCGGGATACTGTGAGATTAGTTCTGGGGAAGCTGGAAAGATTCTTGGTTGCCCGGCGACAATGCTGCCTCCACAGCAGCCCTGGGTTTCCTGCAGTCCCAGATGCATCTCATTAAAAGGAAGGAGGGACGGCTGGCTGACACATTTTCTGAAGTGGCATTTTCAATGCCCCAAGTCTTGGTATCTTGTTTATAAGTGGCACTTACAACATACAAGGGAAAGGGGAAAAAAAAGGGGAGAGGAAGAAAGGTCTCCTAGGATCTCGAGCACACGGGGAGTCGATCTTGACTCTATGATTTCAGCTTGTCTCACAGAGACGGGGGGTGCAGAGCCTCCTTGAAACCCACCTGAAATGAATTAGCCTGAAGTAAAAGTAGGTGTTTATCTCAAGTCATTGCCTCAAATAGCTGACTACCTGTTGGAAGAAGGGTCTGATCGATGCAAACCAGAGCAGCCGTGCATGAGCTGTTACACAGCGGTTAGTATTGATCAGAGCTAAAGGCTGCCGATAGGAATGTGGAGTGAACTGACAGGCAGAGAAGAGGGAAGGAGGAAACAGCCTTTGCTGGTGGCAGCCTTACAGAGGAAAGCCGATAACAAGTCAATTCCACTTAACTGAATGGCTGCTAACTAAATATTTTGGGGGCCAGACCCTCCCCAGTTAGCAGCTGGAGCATCTGTTCTGGAACTGAGACATCAAGTGAGAGCTGGCATCGACAGGCAAGATCGCCGGGCCCTAGTGATGGATGGGGGAAGAGGAGAGCCCTGCCAGATGGGAGGATGGGTGGCCTTGGTCTTGGTTGGGCTGGCCGGGGCACTGGAGGATAGCCACTGACCATGGAGTGCCACTGACAGGCAAGAAAGGGACAAGAGCTGGGCTGGAATTTGTGAAACGGTTGCTACTTAATTAGCTCATTCAAAGCACTGATGCTTTTCCCTGAACTTAACGAAGGAGTGTGGAAACTAATTGTTGCAGTGGGGAAAAGTTGAACAATGGCTAGTCTACTGCAGAGACAGGTAGGACAGTGCAATACAGAATAAAGACACTGGCTTTGGCGGGTATAATGTTCACTGATAACTGTCTTCCTTGGCTTTTATCCATGCAGAAGGGTTGTACTTTTCTTTCTTGAATTAGGTATAACTATGTAACTTGTTTTGGCCAATGAAATGTGAGTAGAAGAGACCTGTGTCCCTTCTGGGTAGAAGTATTTCATTGCTAGTGCCCACCTTTCCAGGTCTTGGCTTGCCACTGTGATCATAGGCACTTGTGTTAGTTGTGGATAAGAACACAGCCACCTGGACTGTTAAGCTAACACATGGATAATTGTCCAAAACTGTGATGCCTTTTGTGTGAATGAGGAATAAACTCCTCTGTGTCACAGTATGACATTTTGGGGCTTGTTTGTTGCCCGGCATAACCTAATGTTTTCTGACTGATACATGGAGATAGGGTTTAGAATCCAGTTGTTACTAGTCGGGTTATTCGGCCTGTTGTTTAATCCACCCAAATCTTGGATTATGTATATAAACCACATAAAACCAATAACAACAATAAAAATTACGATGAATGTTTACAAGGTATGGGCACGATGCAAGCTCTGCATGTGCTAACTTGAATAATTGTCAAGGCAGCCTGCCAAAGGGTCTATCATTGTCCTCCTTTTACGAATATAGAACTCAAGATCAGAGAGTTGAAAAGACGTTGGCCGCACAGCTTATAAATGACAGGCAGCAATTCAAACCTAGGCAGACCACTCCAGAGCACTTTTTTCTTGACCACTTTCTATCCTACTTCTCCATTTAGGTGCTTAATAAATAACATGTCTCCTAATATAGGCTTGGGAATACATTCACTGACTAACTTGCACTCAAGCACTCTATAGGGAGAGAAGAAAAAAAAAATGTAGTTAGTATTTCTTTTGATCTTTTATTACCTTCCCCCCTGCCAAGCCTCTGAATGGTTTGAGCCTATCTGGAATGTCCTTTGCCGAATCCTGCGTTATTTCTAAAGCTCCAGATCAATTCCCTACTCATTTGTGATGCAATCAAGAGAATTTATCAATGGGAGAAGCTGACTGGACTTCAGTCAGAGGATACTGTTCTCAGGAACTTCTCATCTATAAAGTGGGGATAACAACACCCACCTCACTGGGTTGTTATCATATCCTGGTTTTCATTTGTTTCTTTATCATCATATTCTAGGTTTCAGATAGACATTGTACTATGTGATTATACATATATACATATACACACATACACATATAGGTGTACACACACACATAAAAGATGGATCTGTTTATCTATCAACATCTTTTAATCTACAGCAATCCTGGGAGGTAGGTATGTCATGTCCATTTTACAGATGAGGAAACAGGCCCAGGGAATTTAAATGCTTTTTCAGAGGTCATCCAGCTAGAGTAAAGGATGAGGGATAGTTGAAATCACAACTGCAAAGCCAGTTTCATTTTCTACTAAACTCGAGTGCCTCTCTCCCATGTGTGGAGTTACATTGGAATAACAGAGTTAGGATCTTCTTGGAGTATAGAGTCTGGCAGACAGCAGCAACTCGATCACTGGTAGCACTTACGATTCATTCATAAACATTTATCGAGCAGCTACTATGCTCAGCTGATGTGCTCCAAGAAATTCCTAAAGGAATTCTTCAAGGAACTTTGAAAACAAACATACAAGGAAATCACATCTTGTCCACACTGCTTTTCAAAATATCCTTGAACTGCCCACAGTGCCAAATCCCTAGAAGTACTGAGCAGGGGGGATCCCGGGCCCAGCCTGTGGGCAGGGAGTAGGGAGCAGCAGCAGCTCTCATCAAGCCAGTGAGCTTTCTTGGTGTGTCTAGGTCTTGCTGAAAGGTAACTTCAGCTTCACATTCAGCCTGTGAGTCCAGGCACTGGGTCCAGAGAGCTGAGCAGTTGTGCTGGGCACCATGTTGGGCATCTCCCTACACCTTCCCTCCACCCTCCCAAAGGGGATATCACTGGCCCCTGTGATGGATGAGGTAAAGCCTCAGAGATGTTAAGTGGCATCTAGTATCGGTCCCTATTTTCTCTGCATCCTTATGAGATCATGTCTTAATTTTGCTGAGTAACTGGCCCTTCTAAGTGCCTTAATTAGGGGGTCATCTTTGCTCTATGCTTGTCAAAAATGCTAGTTACTTGAGAAATGCTTTCCATTTATTGATATATCAATATATTGATGTGTGTGTGTGTGCGTGCATCTCTATTTCTATGCCTGGGCTCCTCTCAACCAATATTTTGGATGTGTATGCTAAGGGAAGTGTGCTCAGGCTATTTTGAGTTCCTGTACTTAACGCTTAGCAATTTTAATAAACTTTGTTCCTTTAGGTAGTGGACTTAATATTTTAAGTACGGTTTTAATTACCATCCTCTTAATGTCGAAGACAAAACCAGGAAAAGAGGGGGAAAGAACCTAACCTACGAGTGTTACCAGTGACTCCACTCTCCTCAGTGGGTAGGGAGGCCAGAATTCCAGAGCAGAGAGGCGAGAGCTCGCTCCGAAGGGTTTCTTCGGCCGTGGGCATATACTGCTTAAATCATTTCAAATTTCACTGGGTCCTGTTCTCCCAGCACAGGCTGTAAACATTTATCTTTGGGCTTTCCCAGAAATGTGTCTTATGGAAGGGATTAGCTGTTGGCGCATTTAAAGTCCTGAAGGTGAACTCCTCTAACTTAACCCACATAATTAAAGTGTAAAATTTCTGGTGGAGAAAAAAAACATCAGGGAAAACACCATGTTTGGGAAGAGAGCTGTACTCCTATATTCTCAAGAGATGGCTCTGTGTTCTCGGTACTTAATTATAACCCATTTCTCTGGGTGCTCCGATTCTTCCGTCTGTCCTGTCTTAGCTCTGTGTTGAGATGATGAGCAGCTTGAGGGTGGGATATTGGAGTGGAGCATGTGGTTATTTTTATAGTATAATTTTTAAACATTGCATTCGTTAATTTTAAAATGTGAAGTAGTTAAGGAAGAAAATAAAATAAGACAATACTTTTATTGTTTAGATAAATCCTGTTGGTATAAAACAAAACCAATTTGTGGAAACCATGTTTGAAAGATTCAAATAACACAGAAAAGTAAAAATAAAAGAACTAAAACCCTTCTATCTTCACCTGAGCTTAGTCCTTGCTCCATAAGGACTACCACTGTTAACATTTCCATGTGATGTCTTTTCTTAATGGAAAAAATATATTCATGGTATAATTTCAGTATCCCTCATTCCTACCCACTGTCTGTCCTCTTTGCTGTAATGGCTAATGTTTCACCATCATAGATTCAGTCTTTTTCACATCAATACTGTATGTTTAAGCTATTTCTTTCATTCACAGATATTCTTATTTAAAATGCAAATGACAAGAAGCGAAGGGAAATGTTTGTTACCCACCCCCAGCCCCTCCAACTGGAGCTTGTACTGGAACTAAGAGCGTTGGTTCTGGAGTTTTACCACTTGGGGCAGGTTCGGGTTCTAACTCTTCCTGGCAACATTTAACCTCTCTGTGTCTCGGTTTCATCGTCTATACAGTGGGGTAATAGCAGTGCCTGCTTCATAGGGCTGTCATGAGAACTCAATGGAAGAATAGAAACATCAAGAACAATGCAATACATAGCATTACAGGGTAGGTCTTGAAAAATGCTAGTTATCACATCTATTATAGTTAACAACTAAATATAAACGATTTTTAAAACAACTGCCCTTTTTGAGTGCTTAATAGATGACAGGCATGGTCTGTAGTGCTTTAGGTACCTGACTCCTATGATCTTCCTTAGAGCCCCAAGAAGTAGGTTCTAGTAGTAATCCACTCGACAGAGGAGGAATCTCAAAAGTGTAAGGTAACACCCAAGGTCATGCAGCTAGGTCTCAAAGCAAGCTGGGCCTTGAGGACACATCTGTCTTTCCATTGGACCTGCTAAGACCAGGGCAGTTTCGAGGGGGAAAGCAGAGAGAGAGGCTTCTAGACCTGGAGATGCTAGTGCAAGTGTGGGCTGATGCCAGGCAAGTGCACAGGGTAAGAGGGACGCCTGGAAGAGTCGTGAAGGCTGGCAAAGGGGTCAAGGAGAGGCATCCCAGGAGCTTTGCCTATGATGTGATGTAGCCTGGGGCCAACACTAGATCTGAATTCCCTTGTGGTCTCCCCTGTTGCCTGGAAGTTGGTGGGAAGCACAGGATTCAAGTCCTACAACCAGGTGTTCTACTTCCACCTGAGATCCATGACCTTGGCAGTGGACATCACTTCCCCAGTAAGTTGTGTCTTCTGTAAAATGGGGATCATAAATCCTGGCTCACCTACCTACCTCAAGAGGCAGTTGTGAGGCTCAAATTAGGCTGGGGACTTTTAAGTGTTTGACTAACTAGCAAGCACCACACGGAGATGCTGGGTACTATTACTGACTTGATGCGTATCTGTGAGTATAAAAGAGAGATGCATTCGGTCCTATGAAACTTGGATTGAGAGATGACCTGCATAATATGGCTCCATAGGGAAGACTTGATGGTGCTAGGATTGATAGTTTTGTCTATGACCAATTCAAGAACAGGTAGGGGGACTGGGGACCTTGATGAACGCTACCTTTATTACCTAGGTGCAGCGATAGGAGGTTTGAGGAACATACTACAGTCAGCACTCTCTTCTCTAACTTCCATTCTCCACTATTTGGGGCAAGGTGGGGACTGATGACGTTCTCTCTGATGTGTTAGAATTTGTCCTGATTTACCGTCTGGCAGCTGCAGGTCCACATATCACGTGGAGACTCAAAACGATTGACGGCATCCCGGCCATCTCTTATGGATCAAATATCTTGTGTCTAGGTTGTATTTCAGGCCAACTTTTAGCGAAGTGGATCAATGCTCGAAGCACATAATGTAACATGATTCTTCAAGAGTTTGATTAATTGTGTCACAGTCACAGCCTCAGTTCAGGTTCAACCTTTTAAAAGTTTCATTATTGTATAAAGTGATCAATCAGGTGGAGAGGGAAGACAAATGCTCAACTTTGGCCACATCTCTAGTTCCTCTTTGTCAGCAAGAGTTCTTCTACTGGTCAGTTCATCTGGAGCAGGCTGGAGAAACGTGGGTTAATGCAGATTCATGGCGGAGCAAAATTTGGACTAGGAAGGAGGCAATCAGGTGTTCTTAGTGAAGACAGGCCACTCCAGTGCTGGCCAACCTTGGTTTTACATGGCAAGCATCTGGGAGCTTTAAGATGTTCAGAGTCCTGCATCTCACCCACAGAGATTCTGATGCCATCCGTCTAGGCTGTGATCTAGGCTTCCCCAGGGGATTCTAGTGTGTAGCCAAGGATGAGAACCACCGACCTGGTTAGAGTCGGTCTTAGTAAAACCACACGGCAAGTTTATTTGGGGGGGTCTTAGTTCTCCAACTCTGTTTTCTCTATCTCACTGTCTCTAGCACCCTCTATTTATCCCATCCTGTTGGAACCTGCTCTCAAAGTAATCCCCAACAAGGTATTAGTTGAAAAAGACTTAAGAATGTAGCCCTCCCAGAAGTACCTGCATTTTAATACGGGATTCTTAAAGTCCAAAAGACCTGGGGCAATCTAGCTGTAACAGAGGGGTTTCGGCCCTACTGAGAAGGTGGCTGAGATGCATTTTGGGCTGATGGCTTTGCATTCAGGGCCACTGTAGTGGTAAGTCAATACATGTTCTATGCCAAACACTGTTCTAAGTTGTCTCGCTTTCTCTCTGTAAATGCGGGGTGGGGCAAAAGAAGGTTTACAGTTGTTTATATGGAAAATAATACAATAATAATAATAACACAAGAAAAATAATACAAGAATAAAGTCTGTTTTGCATACTCACAACTGTAAACCTACTTTTGCCCCACCCTGTACATATCTTCATTCATTAAGTCTTCCTAACGGCTCTATGACATAGTTATGCTTACATGAGGAAACTGAGACACAAAAGGGTTAAGCACCATATCCAAGGTCTTACAGAACAAAATAGTAGAGCCAGGATTTGAACCCAGGAAGTCTGACTCCAGACACCATGCTTTCAAATACTCATCACTCATACTACCTCAATGGTTCCTACCAAGATCAGAAGGAAGCCTGTGAACTAGCTTTGTTTTTCCAATAGGAGCTTTTGGGGAGCTTTCCCATTACTTTTCCTCTCAAAGACCCTGAGACAGTGTCCTCTGTGAGTGGTGGCTTTATTGTTCCTACATATTGCCCTTCCGGGTGAGAGGGTAATAGTTTTCCTGCCTCTTCAACACCAGGCTTGGCCATGTGCCTTGTTTTGGGCACCAATAAAATGTGAGAGGAAGTGATCTTTGCTAATTCTGAGCAGGAGCTTTACAAGCCATCATGTGGTTTCTCTTCTCCCTCCTAGCATATTGTTTTGAAGCCAGGGAGGAACTGCTCCGTCAGCCCAGGATGCAGAATACAGATGAAATGGAGCAAATATAAAACCTTGCAATTTTGTGCATGAAAAATGTACCTTGATTGTAAGTCACTAAGACTTGAGGTTGGTTTGTTACTGTGGCATTACTTAGTAAAAACTAACTGATACACCCTCTGGAATATCAATATTTTTAGGCTGAAATACAAGGAAGGCTATTAAGAAAATATCCTTAAGAAACCAATAAACTGTATTACAACCCTGATTGGTGTGGCTCAGTTGGTTGGTGTCATCCTGTAAAGTGGAAGTTTGCTGGTTTGATTTTCCCTTCAGGGCACATGTCTAAGTTGCAGGTTTGGTTCCCAGTCCGGGCACATATGAGAGGCAGCTGACCAATGTTTCTCTCCTATTTCTCCTCCCTTCCCCCCACTTCTCTAAAAAAACCATATTATAATTTATCTAAGAAATATTGCAAAATGGCTCAAAACGGCTCTCCACCTCCTACGAATAATTTTTATGCAGCGATCCATCCCCATCTTAGGAGGCTAAGAGAGTGTAAGCATTTGCCTAGCTCAGTGCACCCTGAGTTCATCATTACAAAAAGAACCAGGAAGAAAGGATGGAGCAGATTAAAGGTCATTTTAGGTTTGAAGGCATTGGGTAGAATGGGAGAGAAGTATACGTTTTTCTTTATAGATAGGAATTAGTACCAAAACTTGATAAAACTCTCCCTTCTCTGAGACAGAGAATTAAAGAACTCTGTAACACAAATGGTCCGCTCCAAGCTTCAGAACCTGTTGGTATTAGTCCCCAACTGCTTACTTCGGTTTTACACAATTTACAGACTGATTGCCCATGAGCTGAATGGGGCATGTAGAATCTTTTATTTGGTTGTGTGGTTTTTCGTATTAAATTGCTTGCCAACATTTAAAATGTGAGATATTTCAAATGAAAAAATATCTCTATTTCCAGCTTCTCTTGAAAAATGGAAAACTCTGGTTACACTGGGTCTGAAAAGCATCAGCCAGAGTTGAATAGCAGTTGCTTTTTGGGTTGGGCATGTTTGCCACAGTCCCCAGCTTTCCCTATTGCCTCATACTATGCCTACTTCACTTGTTTATGGGTTTTGCTTTGTCTATGTAGCCATTTGAGTTTGTCATTCTAGGGTTCAACTTCTTTTCTTCTTGTTCTTATTTCTTCCACAGTAAAGAAGGAGCTCTTTCGGAGCCTTTTCTTTGCCCCTCTGTCTTTTTTCTCAGAACTTTAAGTAATCCAAATTTGGTAGTGTGGCTCCCTGGTTCCCAGAACGAGTCACGTGAAGCTAACTAAAACCATTCTGGGGTGTAGAGGGAATAGATGCTTTCCTCTAGAAATCCTGACTATGCTTGTTCATGGATTCTATATTATTTACTGGTTTGCATACTGGTGTAGCTAGAAGGTCTTGGAGCAGTATGAACCTCCTGCCCACGAGATAATTCTGTGGCTTAACAAACCATAACAGTTCTGATTACATGGAGAACACTAGCAGTAAATGGTTTGAAAATGATTTTACTGTTTTCTGTTATGGAAACTCACATGTAGAAACATTACGGACCCGTTTTGAAATCTCTTTAGCCTTCCAAATGTAAAATCACTAGACTTTGATATTTCAGCAATTCTACATTTAAAATATCAGAGTTAATGAGACTGGAATCTACTTTACTGACACCTAGCCTAGTGAAAGCCACCCAAAGCCACCGGGATGAAACAGTCAGTTGGTAGGCATTTCCAGGCCCCTCGCATGCCTTTTTTTTTTTCCTGTATAAATTTTTTTTCCTAGACTGAGCCCTCATTGGCTAATATTTCACTGAAGTCTCAAGGATTACAAAGCTAGGACTGGGACTATGCAGACTGCACTGTGAGTCTGGGTATCAAGGCACACACAGGGGTTCCCAAACTCAGTAATAAAATCATTCTGCGAGTTCTCACGCCAGCATGCAGCCAGCTGCGACCTTCTCCTGCTTGCCTTCTAAGGAGATTAAGTCCGGACATTTTATTTTGTTTCCGTTTTAGTTTATTTGAAGGTTTTATGATGTCTTAGTTGAGTAGCTCATGAGACTTTCAAATAAACATTCTGCTTTTAAAAATGGCAAGTTGTTTTTATTTATTTCTTTTAGGTGCCCAGTGACCTCTGGGCATATTAGGCAGCTTTAAATTATAATTAAAATAATAACTGTGGTCCTAAAACAATAATAGATGTTGAATTATACAAACACCAAATTAGGATGTTCAGAAAACCTGTTTGGAGGAAATCAGTGTAAGCATAGAATTAAAAAAGTTATCTTTGCAGCAATGTGACCAAAGGAAACTTCTCTCTAACAGCAGCCTTGTTATTATTTTTTGCTTTGTTTTGCCTTCCTACAGGGCTGCTTAAATTTGGGGGTATTTTTTTGGGGGTGTGTGTGTGTTTCTTGGACTTAGGGTGTGTGTAGGGGAGTATTCAGTTCTTTAGATGACCTTGTTATGATTTTACCTCCTTGTCTTCTGAGAAAAACCCCTGTATTTTAATGATTTCATGAAAATTTCTCAAGTCCATGGATACAGGCAGTGGGAGCTGACATTGTGTCTCACTGGAGGCCAAATCCTCAGGGCGCTTTGTGTCCCTCTAAGTAAGACACACACACATCTGCATTCTTCCATCTGTCATCTTCGCTCATCTTCCTCTCCCAACGGTTCTTAAATTAAATGACTACATCTAAAGGGAGATTTTCTTAGGAAGGAAAGCTTATGAGAATTTATCCAAAGGCAAATTAAAACATCGCCATGTAATCACCCAACTCAAATCACTGCTTGGCTGGTCTTAGTGCCAACTCTTACCCAAAGGAGTTAATCAGCCTTAGGGCCCCATATGGAGAAAAGCAACCAGGACGAAACCTAGTCAGGAGAAGATGGAATCTTCTGGCTGATGGTCAGAGTGTCAGGGATGAGACTGCTGTTGAGTGAGCTGTAAGATGTGTGTCAGACCCAAAAGCCAGGGTGAGAAAAGTATGAGGTGGGGAAGTAAAATAAAAACAGGAGTTTGGTTTTAGAACCTCATAGCATGATGCTTGAACTCAGGGGCAAGAAAATGCACCCCCTCTCTCCTTCACTTCCTCATAGATGGTGGTGCATAGATAAGCATCACTAAGACTGACGGGACTCTTCAGCTTGGCCAGTCATTGCCCTTTTATTCCCTACCCTGCTCCATATAAAACCCTTCTTACTATTTGGTTGAGGGGGACAGCTTTTCCAGCACCTCCAACCTATGGGAATGTATCCTAAGGAGACAACTGGACAGACTCACCAAGCACAAGGATGTTCATTACTGTATTATTTATAGTATTATTACCGCCCATCCACAGGGGATTAGTTAAACAACTGATGGTACATCCAACACTGGAATGCAGTGAGGTAATTGGAAAGGAACATGCAAATCTATAATTCACTGACATGCGTATTATTGTAGACAGCATATACAATGTGATACCACCAACATAAAATAAGACACATACATGCATATGTACACAGAAAAGACATCTGATAGGAGGTAGTCCAGGTTAACAGTGTTTGCTTCTGGGTGGTGAGATTTTGGGTAATTTAAGTTTTCTTTATACTTTGATAAATTGATGACATTTAAAAAGATACTAAATATTTTCTTTATAATCAGAAAAACAGCTTAAAGCTACATTCATCTTTGAAAGAAAAACAAGGCAGCAGCCTCGGTTAATGGCATATGATTATTTGTACTGCTCTGCTTGAGTCTCTAAACCTGGGAATGTCCCAAGGAACTGAGCCCTGAGAAGCAGGTTTGGCTGCGCCACAAAGGGAGTAGGGGTTGGTTGTGCAGGTGATGCTCTGACTCTCTATCCCCAGGCTGCTACAGTCTAATTTGATAATCATTGCCATCAGAACTTTGCACGCCCCTCTAAACACTCCAAGTGCTTCCTCAGATCAATGCTGCCAGTGGATCCTCCTTTCATCTTTGTAAGGCAGAGGCAGGCAGTGCAAGTGTGGTCTACTAGTCCAGGGACCTGTGACACCAGTGACCATGGGACTTGAGGGATGCCATAAGCTGCTGTGACCAGTGTGCCGATCCTCAATCTCCATTCAGAGCTTCCTTCCCTAAACCTTAGCACTTCCCTTTTATTTTCATTTATTCTTTTTAAGTAATGTTTTGTTTTTCAATCACAGTTGATGTACAATAGTGCTTCCCTTTTAAATATGAGACGGAAAAGAGTCAAAAGGATATTTTTAATAGTTCAGGAAATGGAACTAAAACCTTCTGCATCTTTGTACATTGATGTTCAAGAGCTGGGTTATAGCCCTGGCTAGTGTGTCTCAGTGGATTGAGCACGGGCCTAAGAACCAAAGTGTCACTGGTTGGATTCCTAGTCTAGGGCACATGCCTGGGTTGCAGGCCAGGTCTCCAGTTGGCGGCGTGCTAGAGGCAACCACACATTGACTTTTCTCTCCCTCTCTTTCTCCCTCCCTTCCCCTCTCTCTCAAAATAAATAAATAAAATCTTAAAAAAATCCCAGAGCTGGGTTATAATCCAGCTACGACGATACTAACATTAGGAGAAATGTTTCTAGACCTCGATGGCTGTCACTGGTCACAATTCAGCCTGATGCTGCTGAGAAGGTCCCCCCGGAGGTCTGGAGACTGGCTACTTCTTGGGCCTACTATGAGCTGCACACACACTGTCTTCTTACTCTACAACATACAACTTATTACTCATTTAACCGCTCCCACCCATCTTCTCTTTAAGATTGTTAGAGCATGTGGAATAACAGGAGTAAGTGCTGACATTTGAGTGATTACTTTGTGCCAAGCACCATGCTAAGCCCTTTACATGAACTTTCTCATCTAAATTCTACCAACCTCCCTTTGAGGTGGGTACCATTATTAGTTTTCCAGATAATAACCCTGAAGCTCAGAAGATAGTTTACCCAGAGGCCAGACAGCATTGGTCTGGAAGTTATTCCTGTGCCTGTGCTCTTGACTGCTTTACTTACTGTGTGTCTGGAGTTGATCTAAACCAAAGCGCAGACTGGTTTAGTACCTGCTGATTTTCAGTCTAACCTGGGATTCACATAGCATCAGATTCTTTCAAATGCTCTTTCTACTAGCCTGTGTTCAGCAAGTAAAACTGAAGAAGGCCACAGCGAAGTCTCGGATGGGCTGCGTTTCCTTGCCCGGCCTCCTGACAACATCAGTTCACCTCCAGAGTGTTAGCTCAAATGTGCTCCTTCTCTTTGTTTCTCAAATGTTCTCATTTTCTTTTACTTCCCTCTCAGTTTCCTCTTAACCAGCTGAGTGACAGAAACTCAATGCTGACCACTTCATTAGCCAATGACCTTGTCCCCCTGGCCTTCTGCCCTGCTTGCTCTCCTGGGCAGGTTGCCTTACGTCATAAGTCCTTGTTAAAGGTCAGGACCTTGGAGCCATCAGCACTGAGCATGTTGTTTTAATATATATCTAGAGAAATCAGGCCTGTCGGATCACATTAGGCCCTATTTGTAGACTGTGCACCAATCCCTGCAGTGGAGACGAACTGTTACCTTTGAAATACAATCATGGCTAGTTACCAGTGAGTACAGAGGAGGGATTGTGTTCCATCACTGAGGCCCTTCTAATCTGTCTCTCCCCTTGCTGGCAGTGCTGCCCTTCTTTCTGTACAGAGAAAATCCCCACAAGCAGTCGCCTTGGAAAGGAGTGAGGCTAAGAGACACAGTGAGTTTCTAAGACCAGATGTGTTAATGAGCCCATAAGGGTCAGTGTGGTTTGTGATAAGTCAATGCTGAGGGAGCCCGTGGTAAATTGGCATGTTGCTCCTATTAGCTGTTGGTATGGTAATAAAATTATAAAGTTGACAGTCACCGTTTGTTGAGTGATTACCCTATGGCGGGCATAAGACTAAGCGTTTTATATGCATTAACCCATTTGCTCTTAGTAATACCCCTGTGAGGTCAATACTACCATTAAACCCATTTTATGGGTGGAGAAATAGAGGTTTGTAAAAGTGTAGTGATTTGCCTGAATTCACAAAGCAACTAAGTGATGGGGGTGGGACTGATTCCCAAGCTGCTTGTAAACTGCAAGGCTGCCACGCTTCTGCTGTGACACTGTTTGGTTTCTTCCTTGGGATGGGATTTTAGGTGGTATTTCGAGAGAACCATATTATAATTCCTCTTGTAGGGCGGGGCCCAAAATATCTCACTTGACCCAAGAGAAGATTTGTTTAAAAGTGGAATCTGGGACTAAGCCAACTTCTTCCTTTCTTCTTCAGGATTGGTTTTAAACTCATTCTTACATCCCGTGGGAGTCTGGCTGGACAGATCCCTTGACAGTAGACAGAAATAGCTCTCAGAGCCTATTTTTAAGGAAAATGTGATGTCAGAAAGTGAGGCAGGAATGGACACCAAGAAGAGAAAAGAACACAGCAGCCTGGAGAGCAAGGCGCTTCTAGAGTGTTTAACCAGGAAACACGCCGAGAGAGGAGGGGTGGGAACACCGACGAAGAGACTAACGTTGGCAAAGGCATACCAGGTTGGGTGGAACTGTTTTGTTTTTTTTTTTCTCCAAATCTTGACAGCATATTTCCGCCACATTCCTTGTGTTTTGCCCTTAGCAAGCTCAGCCAAGGGAAGGTAAGTGCCATTGTCCTACGAACAACCTAGTTTTCCAGTTAGAGAAACAGAGCCTAAAAAACCACAGGCAGCAATGCCTGCTCGCCTCTTTCCTGGCACCTCGAGGCCCAGTGCACAGGTGTCTAGTGACACTGCAATTTCCTTTGAACTGTTTGGTTTTGTTTGGTGCCCTTGTCTGGCAGGTTAGTCTTTTTGACTGCCTTAACTTGGTATAACATTTTCTTTCATTGAGAAACAAGAAGGCTGGAACTCACCTCTCCGATTCTGGCAAAGCTGGACACCATCCAATTACCCTGGGCTAGACTTCTGGAGGCTGTAAATTATATCATCCGAGCTAGGGAAGAGAAGAAAGAACAAAAACATGGTTGGGGAGACGGTCGGTGAACCTTCATAGGCCAACTGGTTAATGAGCGAGATGATGCTCCCATTCCTCTTCACTTATTTCTCTCAGGTGAGACTTGTGTCTAGGGTTAGGGTGCATTAAAGTTGACCCCACCTAGGCCAGTATCACAAGCAAATGACACAGCTACCTGTATTCGTCCCTGTCGATGATGCCGTGAAAAAGCACTTTAACTGCAGACACAGTCCTTAAAAATCCGACTCAGAGCGGCCAACTCCAAGATAGCATCTGATACTAATTAGAAATTATACAACACTCTAAGTTGAACTAAAGAAATATTGGTAGAGGAATCAGGACAAGAGTGAGGAAAATTGAAAGTGAAATCCTGTGCTGATTGAAAGTGACTGCAGCCCCCACATTTCCCCCTGGCCAAGGCATGTCTAACTGTCCATCCCAGGGAAAAGCATGCCAATGGTGTTAACTACTGAACACTTGCCTTGCTCCATCCCCCTTTCCCTGGGTAGCTGCGGTGAGTTGGCTGCCGAGATGTAGCCCTGAACCTATCCATCAAGTCCAGGGAAGAGAGAGTTAGAAAGGCAAACATTATCTGGGATCAATATCTTTACAAATCCAAAGGAAACCCCAGCTCCCGAAGGGTTAAGCTAGGGAAGGAAAAGCCATCAGGCTGTTTAGTGAGCTAATGTTTTTATTGATGGGGGAGGCCTGTAAGTCCCTAACAGGAAAAGTGGGGAAAGTGGCAGATTGTTTGGCTGGAGAGAAAGAAGGAGGGAAGGACCATTACACATACTTCACGCTCTCATTCCCCTTGCATTCCAACCACTGAAATCCACATAATGCAGAAGATGGTCAGTACCCTTGAATAGTATTCAACACAAGGTGTTTTCCTCACTCCTATCCCCCTCCCGAAGTGGAATCCGCCTGTTTCCCTAACAATTTTGCTGTAATGCACATCTCAGGCTAATGCCTGCTCTGAAGAGCACATCTTAATTTAACAACTGTGTTATAAAGCACATCTCAAGCTAACATTCCTAGGATAATCCATATTTCAACCTAACTACCCTGGCATAACACTTCAATCTAATTCCCCCACTGTAAAGTACATTGCAATCTAACACCCTCATATAATGTACATCTCAGTCCATTATTTTGTATTTTGTAAGCCATACTTTGATATGTCTTTTCCATTAAGGAGCAGAACTGTCTGGAGACAACAGTGGTATCCCTGTGCTGAAAGCTTCCATAGTTCTTACATGTCCTTCGGTGACAGGCTGCTGATAGATATGCCTCTGAACTTTCACCTTTGCCATCTTGGGTTCAACACTGGCTTGTTTCTGTACTTCAAGCCTTAAGTCCCCTGTTGGGAGCAGAGGTGACCAGGGAGCCCTGCTTGGTCTTGATGGGCCTTCTCTCATGCTAACCAGCAGGGTGAGCCACCTCAAATGATCAGAGTCTACCTCAGGAGAGGGCTGCCTGAGGTCAATGTCAGGGTCATGGGTCAGGGTGTAGCTGCTGGCTAATAGAGTGTAAGCTAACACTGTTGTCAAATTGCTGGGCTAAACGACAATGCCTGCCTCCTGCTGATGACCTTACCCTGAGGGAGGGGGCTATTGGCTTTATTGGAAACCTGCCAGTCTTAGAGGTGATGGAAGTGGCTGATCACAGCTAAAGACTGTTTGATTGTTGATGGAGAGCCAGTTCTGTGGTCGGTCCCCAAATGAGAGGCCTGCAAAGGCTGCTTATTGATGGCAGAGTTTTCCACATGTGATGGATTTCTCTTCTGTTTTGCACACAGCTGGGTAACTGTTCAGTTGTGGCGGTGGGCTGCGGCGGCTCACGGACATGGGCTTTTCCGGAACCAAGAGACACTGGAGGCAATGCTGTCACTGACTTCTGGGATGACACCAACTTCCTGTTGCCAGTTGAATGGGACTGACTGGATCTTGAAGGGGAACCAATCCAAAATGAATTGAAAATAGATGTAAGAGGTCCTTCAATTCCAGGGCATCTTGGCAAACATGAAAGAAAGCAATGAGTGTGTGTTCCGGGAGACTAGTGTTCTGGCCATCATTATCTCAGCCTCAAGTTTTCAACCCATCCCAGGCAGGAGGAGGAAGTTAGATTTCTTTATTTATTGGTAGCATATAACCAAGCTAGTGGTGCCATGAAATATTTACTTCAAATACTGAAGACTTAGAATTCCAAAATTTCCCAGCAGAGTATGAATTGAAGAGAGTTAAGTGAAGGAGGTAGAGCACAAAGTACAGGGATAAAAAAAGGATCTTTATAAAAACATATGGATCATGGAGGATCACCAGCTAATTAAACCCCTAATAGCCTACCAGGATAGACAATAAATGACTAGAAGGTGTAAGTGGGTGAACAGCTTTTGAAATAGCAAGGTTATTCTGCTCTTGCCTTATGCTTCGGGAAAACTCTTACAGAAATGCTACTATTAGTCTAAGCCTCTAACTTGATAGGGATGGTAAAGCATCTAGGCGGAGGTTCTGAAGTGAACTTGGTTTTCCTAGGGAAGAATGGACTGGGGGTGACTTATCAATGACCTTCCAGTCTATTAGATGACAGGCTAAGTGACGTGTCTGTAAGCCATGTCAATATGGTGTGGTGGCATTTAAGTGAGATTTTGGCTTGATTCCTGTTATTAGTGTCGCCTCTTTAAGCCTCAGTTTTCTTATTGGGTAAAGAGGATCAGGCCATACACCTTCCATAGTTACAATGAGGATCAATTCACACGTAGAACTATTAGTAGAGTACTTGACACAAAGCCCACACGCAATACACATTAGTTTCCTTTCCCTTCAACTGTGGCATGAGCTTTCTGACGATGGACGTTAATAAACATGGGAGTCTTGGACAATATACCTCCCCTTTGTGAGCAAGTAAGAAAACCATATAAACAAAGTTTAGACAAAATCCACTTGACACAGGAGGATGACCTAGACTGGAGGTTAGCAAGCTACAGCCCACCCCCCACCTTTATAAATGAAGTTTTATTGGGACACAGCCATGCTCATTCATTTACATATTGTCCACGGCTGTTCTTCCATTACAACAGCAGAGTTGAGTTGTTGCGAAGGAGACAGTGTGGCCCACAAAGCCTAAAATATTTACTACCTGGCCCTTAACAGAAAACGATTGTTGGCCCCTAACCTATTCCAATGGAACACTCTTTCTGTTTTTTAAAAACAAAATGTGGTGTGGAAATCCAATATGCAAAGCAGCAGATATTTTCCAGGGAGCTGGACTCACCTCTGTTTAGCACAAATACTGTATTGTTGGTAGAACTTCTGAAGCAACTTTTATGGTTCCACGGAGCAGTTTGAAAACTACAGACTGAATCATCTGGCTCTTTCTTTTAAATCCTGGAAACTCAGTGATCTCTTAAGAAATTAGAAAGTGGCACAGTCAATGTGTCTATGCCTGGCAAATCCTGGGCTCTGTGTGTGTGTGTGTGTGTGTGTGTACTACTAACTCTGATGTTGGGCAGGTTACTTAACTTCTCTGCACCTTCATTTTCTCATTTTAAAAACAAGGCTGAGATTTGCCTTGCAATTTGTTGAATGGATTAAATAAAACAATATTTAAAGCATTTGAAATAGGACCTGGTTCACAGTCAGTGCTAATTACTGTTATAATCGTTATTATCAATATTTTGGGCCTTCATTCCTGCTATGGTGATCATCTGCCTAACGACATTTTCGGGTTGTCAGTTCACTCAGCTGGTCACTCACTCAACACATATTTTGTGTGCTGGAGTAACAGCAAATGAACTGAAGTCCATTCAGTGCCAACCGCACGGCCGGTCTCCTCTGCTTCAGTCACTTGCGGCAGCTCCTGTCGGTGTTCACTGCTCTGCAGCTCACGCTGAGCCTCGGAGTGACACAACTCTCAAAACAACTTCCGACCACTCTGTCGCCGAGGGCTCCGCCATCAGTTTCTCAACTAGCCATTTGATTGAGATGCCTGCAAAGTAATTAGACCGTAAAGCCTCTTTATTGGGATTTTATCCTGTTAGCGAATGTGAAAGAAACAATAGTTACTATTTACTATTTATTGAGAGGCTTCACTGCGATGTGTAGACTCACGGAGGTAACCTACCTGCCTTATTGTTGAAGGTGACAGCACAGTGCAGCCAAGTGCGGCTTGGGAGAGTAGTCAAGCAGCTCTATAAGCCCCACCCGGGAGGCCTGAGTTCCAAATCCTGCCATTTGTCATGCTGCTCTACCAGACGGCACGTCTGGGGGGTGGGAAGGGTCCTAATTTCTTATCTCTAATGCATCTTCTAAAGTTGGATTCCAAAATGGCAAATTCCAAAATGACGTCCAGTGATTTCTTGTACCAAGCGGAGGGAGCTCCCTGGGGAGTTATGTTTTCCATCACGGCCGCGAAAGAGAACAGTGGAGGGCACACAACCGCAAATGCCGAGAACGAGACTTGAGACTTTGTGACTTTATCCTTTACCCCCGGGAACCAGTTCAGGTTGCCCAGAACAACATGCAGTACCGCCCACCGGAGTGGCAGGGGGACAATACTATCCACCTGCTGCTGAGAATGTCCTCCTTAGAGGTGGGGGCTGGTGTGGTCCAGTGACCAACCCTTACCAGACCAGTGAGAACTTGAGCAAGTTGCTTTCTTATCCTGAGCCCCAGTTTCCTCAACGAGCAGTGAAAAGAACAGTAGCTGCCTCACAGGATTGTTTTTCAGATCAAGTAAAATAAATACACAGTATATGGTGGCTGCTGTAATTACTGTTAATATCGTTATACCAGAAAAGGAACAGGACCCACAGTTTCTGGTTTTTTGGGGGTGGCTTACAGAGTAGCGTGATATAAACTTATGAAATAAACTTGGATAACATGTACACATCTACATCCAAATTATGTGAAATAAAGATTACTTAAAAGCTACAGGTATCAGAGTGACTCATGGACATGATTTGCTCTCATAACCTGATGTAAATAGAGACGCTGTATCCATCCATCTTGTACCCGCAGAGTTTCCTAGCAAAGACTCTTGCACATTTCAATGCTCAATATGTGTCTGTTGAACTGAACTAAACTGAATTTCTTCGTAAGTTCAGTAGAATACTATGAAAGGTAAACACTAGAATAATTAAAGGATGCACAGATGGGAGGTGTGTGAGCCACTCTTAGTAAAGTACAGACATCAACATCACAAAACAAAGGTACAGGCATCAATATCACACAACAAAAACAAGACAAAAACTCTTAGAAAGAATGGACAAATACAATAGAATGGAATACTACTCAGCAAAAAAAAAAAAAAAAAAAAAAGGAATGAAATAATGCTAAAGCATATGGATGAATCTTAAAAACATACTGAGTGAAAGAAGCCAGGCGCAAAAGACCACGCTCTGAATGATTCCATTTATGTGAAATGTCCACGACATCCAAGTTCCTAGAGAGAGGACGTATTAGTGGATCAGTGGTTGAGCAGCACTGCAGGGGTTTGGGGGGAAACAGGAGTGGGAGTGGTGCCAGTGGATATGGAGGTTCCTTTGGGGGTGATGAAAATGTTTTTCAAACTGAATGTGAGGATGGCTGCACAAACATGTGAATATACCCCAAAATCATTAAGTTGTACATTTTGGGTGAATTGTTTGGTATGTAAATTCTACCTCAATAATGCTGTTAAGAAATTTAAAAAAGAACGGGCAAACATATTAAGATATCATTGAAATAGAAGAAATGTAGGCAAATGCTCTAAGATTGTTCAACTATGTGTTTTAAGGTCTAAAAGTTTATAGACAACAAAGTTTACAGACTTTCAATAGAGTACATAACATATGAAGCCCACATTTCTGTTTAAAATGCATATAAAGCTCAGATGCACACACTAATACACTCTTTTCTATGTATAATATATACATATATGGTCAACTTTTTGAGGTAGAATTTGTATATGAGAAATTATAAAATCCACCTACTTCAAGTGCATGTATATTTAAAAAAATTAAAACCCAGAGCCCTGACTGGTGTGGCTTAATTGGTTGGGTGTCATCCCACAAAGCAAAAGGTTGGTGGTTCGATCCCTGGTTAGGGCACACGTGTGGGCTGCAGGTTTGGTTCCAGTGGGGGCGCATACAAGAGGCAACTGATTGATGTTTCTCACATTGAGCGAGGTTTCTCTCCCTCCTTTTCTCCCTCCCTTCTCCTCTGTCTAAAACTAAATAAATAAAATCTTAAAAAATCACAACCCAGAAATATTTCATAAGAAGCATTAGAAGCATAGACATGAATATGCATATCCTAATGGATTTACAAGTCATTTTAATTTTTTACTTTTTTTTGTTTATCTGTAGTTTCTAAAATGTATACAATTAACTTATATTACTTTGGAAAGAGATATGTGTTATTAAAATAAAATGCACAATAGAGACCAAAAGTGGTAAGGGACACAGAGTGAAGATGACAGTCAGTTAATTGGAGCAGGTGTCCTAGAGGGCAAAGGAGGGTGTGTGGCCATCTGAAAGGCTTCCTGGGCGGAGCAGCGGGGGGGCAGGGAACATCACATGGCAAGTGGCCGATGTAACAGGAGCGTGAAGAGGAATGAGCCTGGTGGAGTGGTCAGAGGCATGTTAGAGGAAGGCCATGAAGAAAGAACCATGAGAAGGCTCTGAGGCTGATTTAATTGGTTCTGAGAGGTAAAGTCATTACAAGAGTATCCTTGACACACTACATCCTGGTCCAGGTGACTGAAGAATGATGGGAGGAAACTGCTAGAGACAGATTTTCTGGGGCTCAGGAAAAGGAATGGGGTGGCTCCTTCTGAGCAAAGGTTTCCCGTGTGCTTAATTAGTACTGGCAATTTTGGGAGCTACAGCAGTCAAAGGGCCCGTGTCCTTGGTCTTTATAGACTTTCTGGAATTGTTCTCAACACCCTGACCCCACACTATTAAGACCCAGAAGAGGAGCCAGGAGCAGTGTATGAGACAGGCTGAAGGGCAGTGCTAAAAACCAGATGATCCAAGAGTCTCCTGGAGCAGTGCAGAGCCCAGCAGGACTGGCAAACAACTTTCCATGTAGGTCTCCAGTCGAGTCCACTACAGGTGGCTCACAGGCTACTGTGTTGAGAATGATATAAAGCTGCCTCCTGGCTCAGGGTGAAAGGATGTTGTGGTTGATTAGTGATGTCTGCCATGGCAGAGGCATCGAGAGTGACGGAACCACAGTATTTTCCAATCCTGGAAAAGGGGCACTTCTTGGATTCAGCTTAGCCTCATTCTGCAAGTCCTCAAGAATTCAAAACACGTTTAGGTCTGCCTCAAGTGCTGAAGTCTGACAAAGTAGACTTCAGGTCTAATCTGAATGCCTTTAAATTCCCATGAAAATACTGCAATCCCCCTGAGCTCCTTGAGTCAAATCCAGGAAGAATTCCCTCGATAACACTGGCCTTGCCGGGGGCCTACCCAAAGAAATGTAAACTTTCTATTCCCAGCATTGTATAAATGAATAGGCTGAAGAAAGTAAAAATGGAAAGGATGGGTGGGAAGGGGGCTGGAACCTGTTAGTTGCCGAGAAGCCCCCTTGGGAGTGATGGATATAGGCTGCTACCTCTGAGACAAAGCCTCTCTTGCCAATGGAAGATATTCTTAGTATATCCTGGGCACCAAATAACTGTTCCTATGTTCTGAGTGATGATGAATTCATTCAAACAACAAGTCAAGACCCTGGATATCACTCAACTCCAGTCAGTCATAGCAGCTGGCAAATATAAAATATAACACACACTCTGTTATTCTTGCCTTTGCTTTTCTTCAATATGCATATTCAAGAATCTCATCCCCTTTCTGGCTGTCAGAGATGGTGACAGTTGTGGAGGTTTTCTAGCTTTATCAGGGAGATTATTTTTTTAACCCAAATTATTTTCCATTGTAAATGTTTAAATCCATATTAAGTCCAGATTAATGCAAGAAGCAGCTTCAAAGGATATTGACTGGGGGAAAAAATAATAATAAATGAAATTATTAAGGATGGGACACATCTCTAGGAATATTTTCAGACTAGAAAAGAAAGTTGTTTGGATTTAAAAGCTATCTAAAGAAAATATGTTTCTCAGTGATTGCTGGCCCCTTTCGCAAACACCCAAAAACTTTGTATACACACTAGGCCCTGGAGCACTTTTATTTTTTTCATGATTGGAATTAATAATGCAGATAAAACCTAAATAAATCAGGATTAGTGTTAACTGCATCTTGAGGTTTACAATGCTATAGGAAAATGAAAAGAGAGAGAAAAAAATGGTTGCTTTAAAAAAAAAAAACTGCCTGGGCTATTGGGTGAGGTGGAGGGTGTGGGGTGGGGGAGGGGAAAGAGAAATACAGAGAAGGGAGGACCAGCTGAGCTGAGTAATCAAAGACCTAATCGCTGCAGCTCTGGAGATGTGTTCAAAGGCTCTTTCCTGACCACAGGCTGTGCAAGGTCACAAGTGAAATGCAGTTGCCTGGAAGGGGGCGGGGGGCCTGGGATTTTTGGATGGCTCTGCTTGCAGGCTTTGTTAGGAGGAGGTCAGCTGGACTGTCAGATTTTAGCATCTCTTCTGGAAGCAGGTTCAGCTTTCTCATTGTTAGGGAGAAATCCCTCCCCCGACCCCCACCACCACACTTGCCAAACCTGTAAAGAAAATTCAAGCCTGGATATTGGGTCTGACCCTGAAAAACAATCACCGTGACAATTTCTCCCAGAGCTCTGAACGCAAGTGTAGGAATCATTTTTAGACAAATAATTAATTGTACCTTGGGATGAATTTTAATGAAACCATTTAGATTCTTTGATGTTTCTTCATGGGTGTCATGGAAAATGACCCCAACTTATTTATTCCAGACTCAGCTCCCTTCTTTCCCTCCCATGAGCCCTGAGGGCTGCAGATGTGGAAAACTGAGTCCTTTTCCTCTTGCTACTCTTCTGGACTTAATCTTAGTTGACAAAGCAGTATTCTTAACCAAGCATCACATGACTGTAGAGATTGTAGCTGCCAATGTGAAATGAGAGTTGAGGCTGTCACTGCGAGACTGGAAGCCTTCTTCCCACCTCCCGGCCCAGATTAACTCAGTAGCGGCCTCGCTTTCTCACTTCCCTGTGGTGCTGCTGAACTGTGGCCAGTTGGACTTGGTGTCCATGGCTCCTTGCTGTGCCCACTTCAGCTGGCCTCTCTCTGGTAAGTGTACAGATCTCACTTTTGTCCTAATCTTCAAACAACTGGGCTGGTTTGAGGTTTTTCAGAATTTGGGGGGTTTTGAGAGATCACATCTCCCATCTGTTTCCTGTTCTGTTTTTCAGCACTTCCTCTTCTCTCTCCACCACCACTGGCTGGGCACACGCAGCACTGGACAGTCTCTCCCTGTCTGTGGGATAAAAAGCGGAGTCTGTCCTGACAATTTTGTTAGCCTCGCCGGTGTGCCATTCAATCTCCCCCAAGATGGACTAAAATGGAAAGAAATTAATGACAGTGGCTCTTTTCTCAGCCTTGGATATAATTCTTACATAATCTCCGTGGCCATTTTTGGTGACTCTACGTAGGTTAAGTACAGAAAAAGCAATATTTTAGGGACTGTTGATAGTTACCATGGTAACTTGAAATTTTGGTAAGTAGAAATATGTTCTGGGGAAAAAGTGTAAGTCAGATACAAAATGCTCAACCTTCAGAAAACTTTGTCATAGTAAAAATGGGTGAGGACTGGGCGGGAACGGGGATGTGTGGTAAAGGCCATTTAAAAAACTAACTAAAAGGTCAGATTGTGGAAATGAAAAAGCATGAACAGAATTCTACCATAAGGATAAAAAAAGAATTTTTTTGCAGTTGGCATATATATCCTTAAAAACAGTTCCACTTGCTCTAAAGCAGCACATAGTTAAGGGTAAGTACTCCTTAGGGCTTCAGGCTTTAGTTAATAGAAAGGATGCTGCTCCTATATGAAGCTGGGAGCATCGCCCTGACACGAGGACTTGTTTCCCAAAAGAAGCCTGAGTGAAAATAAAGTTCTTATTCCAATCTCTCAACCTTCCCTGTCAACAGAACTGCCAGTGGTAACAAAGCGCGGCCTATTTCAAATGGGTGCTGATGACGCAGTGTTATACATACACACATACTATAGATCCACGTCATTACATAAAGTGTACATACATGCGCACACATACACATGCACACATACACATACACCACGTATACAAGGTGGGCAAACGTAGGTTTACATTCTATGTGAGCTAGTTTGTTCTTGTCCTATTATTTATTGAGTATTGTATTGTATTATTTATTATTATTAACCTACTTTACCCACCCCTGTATAGACCACACCACACATGCCTATTTTAAAACATTTTTTTTGGTAATGCAAAAGTCAGGCTCCTTATAAGAACTACTTGAAAGGTAGGTGAGTAGTTTCTATTTCAAGAAGTGACGTTAGCCACTAAAAGAAAAGTGTGTCTTTTTGTTCTTTTGAAATGATGATCATGAGAGACTAGATGGACTAGCTTGCAAAGCAAACTGAAATGGATTTTCAGACAACCAGTACCATAAATCCACCATTATTTCAAGTAGACACCTCATAAATAGGTAAGGCTCTCTCTCTTTTTAAACTTTATTTATTTATTTTTATTCAGGGGAAGGGAGGGAGAAAGAGAGAGAGAGAAACATCAATGTGAGAGAGAAACATTGATTGGTTGCCTTTGGGACTTGTCCTGACCAGGGAACAAACCCAAAACCCAGGCATGTGTCCTGACCAGGAATTGAACCAATGACCTTTCAGTCTGCGGGATGATGTCCAACCAACTGAGCCACACCAGCCAGGGCAAGGATCTCTCTTGCTCCTAGCCCTGCCTTCTCAACAGCCACATTTCTAAAGCATGGGCAGATGTGTCTGACTCTAAAGTCTAGCCTTTTCATGGGAGGAAGGACAAGTCATGACTGGGATCATTCAGAAGCCTCAAAGTTCCTGCCCCTTCCCCCACCTTCAGTTCCCTTTCCTCACCCATCTGATGGTGCAGAGTATTTCCCAGTCTGTTGGAGTTAATGGTGAATGTTAAGTCCTGGATTTTCCGAGACCTTTCTTACTTTGAATGCCCTCTGCCATTGTGAAAGCTGGCATCAGTTTAGCTCTTGACATGGACTTTTGTGCTGGAAACTATGATCTCTATGGTCAAATCCCACATCAGGGCCCATCACAGGTTAACTTCATTCTTGGTTGATGGTAAATGTGGAGAAATCGACCTGGGCAATTCAGGGATGTTTAGTAAAGAAATGGCCAGTCAATACTAGAAATATTATGAGGAAGAGACAACAGTTATGGTACTTTCCTTCACCCCCTTTAAAAAGGAGTCAGTTGGCTATCCCTTAGCAGTAGTTCATTACTTCCAATTTTACACAATTGAAAATGAGAAAGTTCTTTAAGTTTGAACAGTGGTAATTAAATGTGAATTGGATGGGATATTTGTAATCTTAAATGCTTATTCTGAGAGGAAAAAACTGTGTAATGTTGTTGGCTAAATGACCCTAGTCATTAAGATTCCTATGGCATTATTTAGTTAGTTGGCTTTTTATAACACTATGAGGTTTGCTGTGGGACGCAGAGGAAGCCACTGGCCTCACAAGGAGGAGAAGAGTTTTAGAAAAGGGCTCTGAGTGAGAGAAGCAGTCCCTTAAATTGTCTACTAACAGTTTGCTTTAACATTTCTGGACGTCTTGAGATCACAGAACTGAGACAAGTCGAGGAAAATGAACAGAAATAACTATTTTCATGAGGCCAATGGAAACCACGTTCAGATCCAGGAAAAGAAAAATGAGACAGGAAAGGGTGGGTCACATTTTTGAAGGAAATCATGTGGTATTTTGGTAATCCTTTGTTGATGAAAAAAATTAACAGCACATTAATTATGTCCTAAGAATGGGGCGTTGCTGGTCTGCATCTTCGGCCTTTCCAAGGCTGGCCAGCAATCCAAGCACTGACCACTTCGTGGAATGGAAACTTGTCGGCTTCTGTTCTCTAAAAGGGTCCTGGACACACACCGTCAAGCACCTCAGCACAGGCTGAAATCTGACCATGTAAGAGTTCAGGAGACAGAAGGCTATTTTATAAGACAACTAATGACAACCAAAAAGTTGAGGCTCTTTATAAGATTGATAGTGTTCTGTCAACAAAAAGTAATAAAATTGGATACGCTAAGACAGATTAATTTTCCTTCCTTCCTTCCTTCCTTTTCTTCCTCCCCTCCCTCCCTCCCTCTTTCCTTACTCCCCTCTTCCAGTCCTTTCTTCTCTTCCTTCCTTCCCTCCTTATTTTCTTATTTTGTCCTCTCTCTCCCTCTTTTTTTTCCACCCCCTCTCCTCCTTTAAAAAACTTTATTATCAGTAATATCTACTTATGAATTTCTTTCACAATAGTTCAAATATTCACATTTAGACAAGGAGAGCATACGCCTAACATTGACCCTTATTCTTCCAGAGTCTTTAAGCAGAATTAAGTAGATAATTGTCACTTCCTTTAGAGTGCATGATATAGTACACATACGTTGCCAGGGTAGTAAAAATGGTCGCATCGCACATATGCCCTTCCTCTTTTACCTATGCCTTCAAAAACTTCAAGAACAGTGCCTTCAAAACTGTTGTCTGGCCATGTGACTTTCCTTGGGCAACAGGACTATAGCAAATGTGACACAGCAGAGGCTTGGGAAATGCTTATGCATCGAGTCTGGTTCTCTTGCTGTCCTTTGAAAGCCACAGGTCACCACGTGAAGAAGTCCAGGCTAACCTATTAAGGGTGAGAGAATCACCTCAGCTGACATTGAGCCTGCTGCCAGCCAGGAGGGTGAGGCCCTTCTTGCTTATCCACTTCAGTCAAGCCAACTCGGACCAGGTGCACTGTCCAGCCTACCCACAGAATTGTGCATAATGATTTACTGTTTTCAGCTGTTTTGTCTTGGGGTGGTTTGTCACATGGCAAAGGCTGTGTAACAAACAGTAACTGAACTTGTTATTTTTCTCTTTTAAGCTCCATTATTAGGGACATTGTTCCTTAAATAGAAGGCATTGTTTGGATATATGATTATTAACTATTACACAATGATAACTCGCTCTTTCTGGTTAAGAAGAAAAAACCTTATCAAGTTTTCCATAGTAATCATTGTGGTCATTTGTAAAGGTTTGCTTCTCATGTGTTTGTGGGGCAGTTTCAGGGGAAGTAATCAATGGTTCTCATTCTGGCTATCACGAGCAACGTCCCGAGGATGAGAGTTCCAAGTAGGGCTTGGCAGGTGCCATTTTCCACCCCCTTTTTTCTTCACTCAACAGCCATTTTTTCTAATCTCTGAAGATGGTAACATCTTTTTTTCGATCTTCATGTCCCTTATTACCACTATCCTGATCTCAGACCTAATTGCCTCTTTCAAGTTGGCATCTCTCATCATAAGTATAAGAAAGAAAAAGGATATTAATATTACTTTTCTCTTTCAAGTAAAATAGGAATTCTGTTATAGTGTACTTTTGGGGGGAAGCCTGTTGTGGGGGACTATTCCCAGACCCTCCAAATGGTTCCTTGTCTCCAGTCTCCTCTTGTTCCAATCCATTCTTGATTCTACTTCTGTCATGCTATTGCTCCAGTATTTGTGCAACATTTCCTCCCGAAAATGCTCCTAGTGACTTCTTATTGGATTAGTACTTTAAGGCAATGATCTCAGCTTCCCACTCTCCAGTTCAACAGTTCTCAGCGGGTCTCCACACTCTGTGCGTAAAGACCCAGTCCCTTGGCCAGGCATTTGGGGCCTTTTAGAATTTGGCTTTACTCTTTCTATTCCTCACGTAAACACACTAGAGCCGATTGCTCTGAGAAGAATCTCCCTCATTGGGTGCTCCAGATTCTTTCATTATCTTCCTTACAATCACAGTAACATTTTAAGGTTAGGCCCAAGTGATACTTCTACATAAAGTTTTCCAACCACCAGGGTCCAAGGAGCAGTTTTGCTCTTCTGAATTCATGTATCCCGGAGGGGGTCTCATCACTCATTTGTTATTAATCATGTCTAGCATGTGTAATCAGTTATCATGCGGTGTCTTTCAAGTCTTCCAGACTTGATTAAGTGCTCCTTGCAGGCGAGACTATAAGCCCTAGATCTCCCAAAGTGCCTAGACAGTGTGGGTTTAAGGCTGGTGCTCAACAAACACCTGGCGACACACTGGTTTCCAACATTTGAGAGTATTTCTCAAAGCGTGATTCATGCATTCTTGCATCAGAGCAACTTGGGTGCTTGTTAAATGCTCTGTCTCCTGGGCTCCTTCTCAGACCAGCTGAACCTGCCTTTCTGCTGCTACGACCCAGGAATCTGCATAGCAAACAAGCTTCCTGGAGGATTCCTCTGATCATAAAAATTTGAGAATTCCCCTTTCCCTGCAGGTCCTCGAGTGAGAAGATGTAATCCATATATGGCCTGGTGGACTCCTTACTTCTTTATCAAACACTTAGGAATCCTGAACTTATTGAAACTTCTAGAACCCACAACTTTGATTTTTAACTGGGGATGGGGGTGGTATGCCCCTGGGAAGAAGGGTTTGAAAAGGCAGATTTAATACGATAAGATGATATATTTGGGGAAAATGCCATTGTTCTTATGATGTAAACTACAGAAAAGTGGAGCATGACCAAATTATCTTGGCTGGTGTGATGTGCAAAGAACAAATGAGCCGTAAGCTCATGACTTTAGGGTCTTCTTTTCTCCTGTGTCCCTACGTCCCAGGTAGTACGCAGCACATAGATGACCCTCAACACACAGTTCTTGACTCTGAGTGATTCTTACATAATCGGGTTTATAAATGAAGGTCATTGATACATACTCTTAGTAAGTACATTTAAACACCATAAATGTATAAATTTAACTATAACTACCTACTTTAAACAGATATCTGTACATAACACATTTCTTTTGTGTAGAATTCTTAGACTATAATCTTCTAGTTCATATCAAGGGAAAAAGGTATATATTACAGATTATTTTTTGGTGAGGATAGCTAAGTGAATTTGCTTTTACAAAGGGAAATGCCTTAAGAACCAGCTTTATTGAGGTACAATTGACACACCACAAAACCGACCCTTTAAAAGTGCTTTAGTACTTCACAGAGTTGTGAAACAATGACTATTTTATCTATTTTTGGAACATTTTCATCACTCACCCCCCCCCCCAAAAAACCCTGTTCCTATTAACAGTCACTGGTCATTCTTCCCTACCCTGCACCCCACCCCCAGCTCCTGGCAACCACTGATGTACTCTCTGTCTCTGTGTATTCGCCTGTTTTAGACACTTCATAGAAATGGGCACATACAACACGTGGTCATTTGTGACTCACTTCTTTCACTAGCGTGTTTTCAAGGTTCATCCATGTCGTCACACATGTCAGTACTTTGTTGCTTTTTATGGCCAAATACATCTTGTTTATCCATTTGCCAGCTGATGGATATTTGTTTTTTGGGTCCCCCCCGCCTTTGGCTATTATGACTAATGCTGCAATGAACATTTGGGTTCATGTTTCTGTGTGGCTATAGGTTTTCATTGGGGTGTATACCTAGGAGGGGGAGTCCTGCTCAGTCGTATGGTAGTTCTATATTTAAAGAAAGATGTTTTACTTCTGCGACTTACTGCTGCTACTACTGCTTATTGAGTATTTACTCTGTCCTGAGCCCTATCCTAAGTTATTCATGTGCATGGTCTCATTTAACCATCACTAAAGGAAATTCCAATTTCACAGAAGGAAACACTGAAGCTTAGAGCGGTTCCACTGACTCAAATGCTTATAGATTTGAATTAGGTATAACTCTAGACCCACTGCTCTGAGCCACTACTCTTCCTGCCCCTGAAGTGTTATATTTCCTCAAGTAAAAATTATTTATTTTCAAGTGAATCTAAATGTTAAACAATAGTGAGATTATTCTACATTTAAGGATAATAAAAGAGTTGCCTCTAAAGAATGATAGTTGTCTGTGAATTCAGTTATAACTATGTCCTTAGAAAAGAGTCCGGCTACCCAAGGTCCTGGCCTTGTACGGCATTATTCATACACAGAGCTCGGATTCCAGGCACATGTGGTCTTCAGGTGTTTTCCATTGCGTTGCCCCAGGATTTGACAGTGATTGGAAGGCAACGTTTCTCCCACACTCACGTATTTGACATGCAGATGGCCGTCTCTCATTCCATAGAGACAACCCATCTCTTTTCTCTGATTTAACTCTTCAGGGCATTTGGCATGGATTTGTTGCTTAAATTCATCTATTCACAACAAATATACAATTTTATCATGAGATAGTTTCATCTGACAAGTATGTACTGAACCAAGTTCTTGGCTTAGGACAGGGGTGTCAAACTCATTTTCAAAGGGGGCCACACCAGTCTCACAGTAGCCTTCAAAGGGCTGAATGTAATTTCAGGACTGTATAAATGTAAACTACTCCTTAACAGTTAAGCAAGAGCTCGGTGCTGCTGCTGGGTAGAAACAAGGTGCAGGGCCGGATAAAACAAGGCGGAGGGCCAGATTTGGCCCGTGGGCCTTGTGTTTACCACCTGTGGCTTAGGAGAAGTGGGGAATTGGGTATTGTAAACACCTCATAGAGACTTTTGTCCTTGAGGTTGTCACAGTCTAATAGAGTAGACAAAAAAGGCACAGACGCAGGTGCTCAACAACAAAGCCAGGCTACTGATTAGAAGTTGCAAACTATAGTCTGTGGGCCTTACCTGTTCTTGTAAATAAAGTTTTATTGGAACATAGCCGTGCCCGTTCATTTACATATTGTCTATGGCACTGCTGTGCTACAATAGCAGAGGGGAGTACTTGTGACAGAGACAGTATGGTCCACAGAGCCCAAAATATTTACTGTCTGGAGCTTTATAGAAAAAGTCTGCCTACTCCTGGGGTAGATGACTAAATACCAAAGCAAGTTTAAAGAACAATAGCAAGTGGCCTAACAGCTCAAAAGAGTGCAAGTTCAATGTTGTGTTTGCGTGTATGTACAGGGGTGGCTTTGTAGAGGGAGTGAGGCTTAATTTGGGTATCAGAAAAAGGTCGAACTTTGGCAACAAGATGGGAGAAATGAAGCACTCCAAGGGTATTTAGCAATATTCTGTATAAATGTAAATATATAAAATTTTAGCAAGTGTTATTGATTTCAAGATAGACTAATTAATAGAAGCTATGTGTTTCATAATAACAATGGTCATATTTCAAAACATGTTTACTCTCTTGCTTGCTTGCAACAGTCTCGTGAGGTAGGCATGCGGTGAATCATCCCAGTTTGCCAGCTGAGGGTCAAGAGGTTGGAGAAACTCTTGCTGGAGCTTTCAGAGCTGGTAGCCCAGCCTGAAACTCTAGCAAGGGTCTGGCTTTTACAGGGAGCTCAGTTGAGAGCTCTGCAGTTTATATATATATATATGTGCAGCAGAGGAAACAATACCAATTTTGAAATGAAATCCTTTTATTAATTTTTACACCAACGTTTCCATTTCCTGAGTCTCCATGTCGTTAAATAATATTAGGCTGTGATAGGTTGAGTCATGGGGTGGCAGTTTTGATGTAAGGCTGTGTTTAAATACCACCAAATAAAGTGCGACCTGGAGACATGGAGGTGCTCATCACTCAACCTCGTGAGATCTGAGGTCTTTGAAGGGCCAGTTCATCTCAAACCAAAAACGATGTAGCTGAGACTCCTCAGGAAACCGGGAATATAGCCAAGCTTATTGAAGGCTTGCCATGGGCCAAGAACTCCCATTAACCCTTTGTGTGTTTAATACTCTCAATGACCCCAAGAGGGAGGTACTTATTAGTTCGTATTTTACAGGTAAAGCAAATGGGTCATGAGGGTTAAGTTAACAGACTTGAGATCAGATGGCTAATAAATGTCAGAGCCAGGATTTGAACCCAGCTGGTCAGGCTTCGGAGGTTGCTTTCTTATTCACTGCACTATGACATACTGCCACTCATTGATGGCGGCATGGGCGGGTGGGCATGTAATCTTGAATCATGCTCAAGAAGATTGGAACCAACAAATGCTATGCATAAACTGCAGGGGAAAAGGCAGTTCTCTTCAATGTGTCTATAGTCAGATTTAGAAAGTGGTGAGCACGCAATTCAAAAGTTCCTAACGGGCACTCAGTCCTACAGGTATCTCAGAGGGAAACAAGAAGCACCACAGACTGATGGTCTAAGTTGGAATTGCCCCGGCCTGGAGGCAAAACATGACAGTATCTGAGAGGAAAAATGGAGATAAGTTCTTATCTGGGGACAAAGTTGGCACAGGCTCAAGTGCAGAAAGATTTCAACAGGCCTCCAAGAAGGGCTGCACAGTTATGTCGGAGCCCCTGGATTCTTCACATACCGCACTTTGCCCCACTTACATCAGCTACGTGCAACCCAGCTAAACTCCACACGGTGCGTTTTCTATGGTGACATCTGTCCTTGCCTGATTTGTTGCTCTCTTCCGGAGTGGCTATGGAGGACTCAGATGTTGACAGAATAAAAGGGCAGACTCCGGTCCCCGGGAAATGCAACCAGGTGCGGTTGGAAAGAGGATTGTACCCACCTCTCTCAGAGTGTCCTGAGTCATTCCCATTAATTTCAAGTCACTGGGCTAGACTCAGAGAGTAACAATCCATTAGAGTCTTTTCTTCCCACACTCATGATCAAATCAGGAGGCCAGTGCTGAGGCAGGGGTATGCATTTCATTACCTGTTGTGGACAAATCTTATAAACTGGGCCCTCTAGGGAGAAAGGTTTGGGAATAAAAAAGAACTACCTAAGATAGTAAAGAAAAAACAAAAGCCATTTAAGAGAACCAGACAATTCCCAACAATGACATGGATAGCGCAGTCGAAGGTAATTATATTTTGTGCCAAATTGGGGATAATACAGAAGAGTACAGTACAGTTCAGAATGCCCGTAATACATTAAGGCTGTGGGGCCTAGTAACAGGCTTATGTAATTGAATGAACAGAAATATGTTGCACAACTAGAAAGATAAACTAAGAAAAAAGAATACTCCTGGTGGGCTTGGAATGGGCTTTTGAAAGATGTGGCAGATAGTCCCCGGCATTATGGAGAATACAGAGGGTTGTATTGAGCCTAAATAAATTATTCTGACTGCTGTGTAGCAAATTTCAAGGCTTTATCTCAACACTGTGCTCAGTTTAAGCCACCTATGATAACATAAAAATGGGCATGCTGAACTGGTCAGAAGCCAGCTGTAGAAGTCAGCACAACTTGGAGATGTATGGGGCCTCCAATGTTAATGTTAAGAGCAGCCTGGACTGTGGCCCTCCAAAAGGAAAAGATTCAGAGTCAAGTGCAGAGAAATGGAGACCAGTCAGTAGGGAGCTGGGCATGACTGCAATGAACTTTTCAGAATCACGGTAAAGTAGAAAGAGCATAAGTCTGGCAGTGATTTGGATAGCGTTTCTTGTTGCTTTAAGGAAGGTGTGGTGGGACAAAGCCACCAAGAAGGCAGGCAGTCAACTCAGTCACACCAAGGAAGAGAAGACCAACAAAGGCCTGGGACTCGGGAGGAGCTTGGGAGCAAACTCACCAGGAGGCAAGGCAGGAGGTGGCTTGCTGCCTACCTTCCTTCTTAGGGTTAACTCCTGTGTGCACCCTCTGATTTGGAATTTGGGGGAAACTCAAGGAGGATGTTTTCCCTTTCAAACATTTGAAAAAGCTATTTTCGGCTGTTTTTAGGAAGGGAGGAACAAGAGCATTCCTCTCTCAAACCACAAGAAACCTTCATGAATATGGCCAGAAATTGAAAGTAAATTTGTTATTGTGCTGCTTAAATGATTCAAGCCTTGTCAGAACCACCTGAGGACCCTTCGGTCAGGGGAAATCTGGACATGATAAAAGTCCTGCAGAACGAGGTACCTCTGAAAGTCACATCCCTTAATTAATGTAGCTGCAAAGTAATGCAATGCACGGCACCCTCATCATGGTTTCAGCAGTTAAAGTGCATCCCTAAGTCAGATCAGTTGGAGAAATGACTGCCAAACCATAGCCACAGTCGCTTGCCCATCTAGTAGCTGTTCTGTTCTCTGCCTTATAAAGACTACACTATGAGGGCCCAGAGCTGTTGTATGGGTAATGTTCTGTTGTGGATCTTATTGCAAAACTGGGGAAAAGAAAAACTGGTTTTGTAACTGTACTGGCCTTAAGACTTACCTGATAAACAACACTGAGTAATAAGATTGGAAATTCTCTTAAAATTTTTTGCACATTATTTGGTTACAGGCTCCATATGGCACGAAGGCGAGGGGAGAAAACCTTCCATTCCTCGTTCCCCCCAACCTCAACCACATATTTAATCCATGCGCTTATGTCAAACTTAATTACAGGACTTTTGGCATAAAATAACAGTCCACATCCTCAGAGAAAAGAACTTAAGCAGTTAATATGTGCGATTGAGTGAAATTGCTTTGCTGAATGTTTATGAGTAACCCAAGACCAGTGAAATGTGCTGATATTTTAACCATTTCAGTGCTGAACTTGTGCCAAGATGCTACGAAATAGGTAAAAAAAATATCATTTCTCCTGATCGGCTGTGTATCATATTTCCTGAAACTGAGAGCACCGGGCAAGATGATTTTATGACACTTTCACAAATAGGTTTGTGGAGGAAAAACAATAAAGCTAGGACAATTATGGGCTTGTCACCATCTCAAGGAACTGCCGGGATTCAACTGAAGAGTACCAAGTTCAAACCCATGTCCAGCTCCACAGAAAATCCTTGGAACATTAGAACTCCTTACAAGGGGCAATTATTTTTGCCCTTAGGTTTCTCCTACCCCTTGAACCATTACAGATATTTTCCTTTTTTGTTCATCCCCAGTTTAATATAGTTTTAAAATGTAGTGATTTCTGACCCTACACAAGTCTATGCTTCTTTGATGAAATAATCTCTTCTGTTTAAATTTTCTTTTGTCTAAATTGTTCACAGTAAGTTTTGCCTCTTTTAGACTAGAGGAACCTCTTAAAATATAAAATCATCTGCTCAGTTTCCTTCCTTATCCAAAGTCCTTTCTTAAACCAGTGAGATTCAGAGCCACTTCTGAGTTCACACTTCCTTTCATTATCTTTGTAAGTGGCCCTATTACCACCTGCCCCATAAATGCCAGCTTTTAAACGTTACCATTTGTGAAGGTTCCCTGCACTTAAATGTTCTTCTGAGCTCAAATTCTCTTCTTTCCATACTCTCCAAACCCAATCCCCTCCCAAGAATTGTGGGGGTGGGTCCAACACTTGTCCCAAAGATGACAGAACCCAATTGCATCATTTCCAAATACACAACATTCTTCAGACTATTTCAGGAGCTCAAACTGTTCGCTGGGCTTTAGCAATGCTGCTTATCCACCTCACCTCACTCTAATGCTTCTTTCTCATGCTATTTCTACTTTGGAGCATTTGTATCTTTTCCTTTCATGAGCTTGTGTCTCTTCCCTTGCCATTTCAAAATGCTCCTGAACATGCATTTTTTTCCCCTTATCTGCTTCTCCAAACTTCAGTAGGGTTCTATTTCATAATTATTTTCAGAGCTATTGTTTAGCTCAGCCCATTAGAATCCCAGCCTTGAAAAAGGTGCGATAATGTTTAAGTGATGAAATGAGAGGATATTTGTGAAAGTACCTGGCCCAGCGCCTGGTCCATAGGAAATATCCTATAACAGTTAATTCATTTGTTCATAGATTCCATCATTCATTCAAAGTATATGGAACACTTAATACATAAAACTACTACAAGGTAGCAATACTTTGAATTGTGTTAGGTGCTAGGTATTCAGATATGAGACCCTACATTTACTAAAAATAGTTCCAGAGAGAGAATGCCGTGTTCTGAACACTTACTGCATTCAAAGTACCGCAGTAGGGAGCTTCATACACAATTAACAATCTGGAAGTGATGTATTATTACTCCCTTGTATTGATGCTGGTTATAAATTTGCAGGTTTGAAAGTCATACTATATTTCTTATGGACTCTTGGACTCTTGATATAAATGGATTTCTTTGCCTACTTCCTATTCATCATTCAGGTCCCAGACTAAGCTGCTTTATTAGGGGGGCTTTTCCTGAGTTATCCAAATGCATGTTGGGTCCCTTGTTTTCTCTTACACTCCGTACTTCTCCTTTGTAGCACTTACTACAATCCTTACTCATGCATTTATTCCGGGATTATCCCTTTGCTGTTTGTGTCCCTCAGGGCACTGTAATCACCATGATGGCGGGGACCGTGTCCATTTTGTTCAGTCCTGCACTTCCAATCTCTAGCACAGTGTGTGGAACGTAGTAGGTGCTCAAGAACATTTGTTGAATGATTATTAATGTCATAATATTGATTACAAAAGTGTAGACAGTTCATAAATTATTTATTTTTTACTTTGGAAATGACTGCATGACTTCTGAAGCATGCAGACCTCACTAGTTACTTCCATATAGCTCATTATTGAACGAATTGGGGGTTCCATCGGCTGGCTATAAAGAAGGGGACAGAAGCAGTTGGTTGCTTTCACCCACAGGGCAGCTTTGCTGATGGGAATGGGAGAAAAAAAGGCTGAGCTAGAAAAGTTCAAATAGCAGACAAGTCTGGGAGGTGGGGAAAGCTCGACATGGGAAGAGAGTGACCTCGGTGTCTTCCTGTCCTTACTTCCTGTCTCCCCAGGAAGTGTCAGTCAGAGATTTTCAGGAAAGAGTGTTGGCATGGTAACCTGAATTGGCTCTTCCCCTCACAGGGACAAGTGCCCTCATGTGCCCCAGCTGTCCCCATGAGTGGTGGAAGAGGGCAGTCACTTTGAGGTTTCAGATGCATCATGGAAAATCCAGAGCCGACAATGTCTGTGACAACAGAACCAACTACAGCCTGTGGCAAGGAGTCAAACCCAGAGTGCAGTGGAGCCTGTTCTTGAACTAATTAAAATTTAATCTGCTAAAGCCATTTTCTTGATAATTTGGGAACCCTGTCTTGACTTTTACAAGTTCCAAAGAGTCTCAAAAATAGAGGATGCTGTATTTTTGTCCTTTTCTCTGTGTATTAGATCTCATACAAAAAAAAAAAAAAGCATTTTTAAAAAAGGGACTCCAGATAGAGTAACCATATAATTTATCATCCAAACTGGGACACTCTGGAGAGTGAAAAGAAGCACTATTAATAATTACCCAAGTACAATAGATATAAACTGGGCTGTCCCAGGCGAACTGGGATGTGCGGTCCAGACGACTGTAGGGTCCGGGGACAGATCAAACACATTCCCGGCTGAAAGACTTGGAGGTCAGGGCTGTGGTTGTGTTACCTCATGCCTCCCACAGTGCTTGGTATGCAGTAGGTGCTCAAACTTACTAAGCGAGTGAGTAAATCTGAAGTTGGCCTGGGTGTGCTTTCCGAACAGAAATTGACATGGGGTCCGTGAAGACAGGCGAGGCCGAAGAGACCCAGTGGTGACACAGCCCAGAGTGGGCAGGGACACGACGCAGAAGTATGTGTGTATTCTATGTTTACTCATCCCCAACTGTTCGGAGTTAATTGCTATCTGTTGACACACCCTGAGGGGAAACATGAAGCAGCTCTCAACACTGTGCACATTCTATGCTTACGTAATTTGCTAAAACATTTCTGGGCCCTGATTTCCTAAAATCCACGTGACTGTACCCTAATTTCATAATGTGTACATACCGAATGTCACATTTGGGGTCTGCCTGGTAAAAACGGCCTCACGATTCCCTTCTGGGTTAGCCTGAGGTGCCAGTTGCAGCCAGGGTCCTGCCCCGACTGGCTAAACCACTCTTGTTCCCACCCTTCCTCCTCAGGCCTGCCCGCTCCTTTAGGAAGAAGTGGGTGAAATGGCCCATTGACCCCTGTGGAGCAAAAGGGCATGTTCAGCTTTTTTAGAGGATATGGACATGCTGAGTGACACCAGAGTCCATGCCTCTTTAACATCAAGGCCAGCAGACCTGGAGAACAGGGACAAGGCCTGGCTGCATCGTCTCCATCCACTTTTAACCTTGCCGGGAACTAACCAGAACCCGTGCCCTCCTTCCTCCTGCCTGCCGAGTGCTCCATCTTCTTCCCATGACTTGGGAGAGATCTGTCTCTTCTGACAAAGTCAAGATTCCAGGCCGAACTTTCCCATGCCACCGTCCCTCAAAATAGCCCGAGCTGAGCTGTATTTATAGCCGTGTGAGACTCTAATGGGCCAATTTGTTTGAATTTCCACTGCTTTTGTGTTGAACGTACCCCTCACCCGTGGGCAGTCTCTTCAGGCCTTTATTGATGGGGTGTGTGAGGGTGGAGGGGGCCATGTTCAAGATGGTAGCTGTATAGAGCACGGGGGCTGTTTTGCATATTTACTGTTCTTTAAAGCTGTTTTTTTGAGAGAGAGAATGAGACAGAGAAAGAGGTTTCTGTAAGTAGCCGGGACAATGAGAACAAGACCGGCTGTATGCCAAGCACGGGATCCCGGCCAAAACACATATCATTAGCTTGGACCAGCTATAAGCAAGGAAATGAGAAACATATGTTGGAGAGCAAGGTTAGGAGTGAGAGACTATGGGTCAGTGACAGTCACCCTAAAACTTTTCCCTTGTTCTTCAGCTGTGGCCTGGCGGTGTCAAATGTCATTTCTACTGCCTTGATTTCTCATGGTGGGGCTGCCTGTGTGTTTTTTGCTCTTTTTTTTTTTTTTTCTTCCTCCCCCTGCTGTTTCCTGATGGGAGTTTTTTTGGGGAGGGGAAAAGAGAGCAGGCAGGGGAGGGTTTGTGTGGTAGTTTTTATCATTTCTGGGAAAATCACAACCTGGTTTCCCGTGATGCTCTTGGAAATTCCTCACTTTCTCTGGAATAACGGTGTCTCTCTGTTTGGGATTTGGACTCGTTTGTGAGGGAAGAAAGAGGGGAAAGCTATGCACGCATTTCTTGCTGTTTCTTTCTGGAATATAATTAGGCGCGCCTCATTACCTCACACTGAAGGACTTTTGTACTTTCTCTGAGCTGTGTTTCCCGAGATCTTCGATGGGCCACGGCTTGTCGTATCCACTTGCATTTTATCATATTAGCAGTTATTTTTTCCCTGACACGTTTGTCCTCTCCTCCCGATCTCCCCGAGATGTCTGGAGTTGATTTTCTTGTCTGAGGGCCACACCCAGGGAGCCTGCTGGGGCCTCGAGCCCCGTGAAGGGCCTGTATTCCTTCAGCCCTTCCCAGTTTCCCTCTCCTCCACCACATTCGTTTTCCTTAAAGTTTTCCCCGGACAGTTTGCTAACAAGGCTGTGCTCTCTTCCATTCCAGGGTCAAGACCTCTGTTCTCTATAAAACCCAGATGAAGAACTGTACCACATGAAAATCAGAGGCAGTCCCTGGAGAACCAACTGTGGCTACTGTTCTGAAGCCGAGGACAGTTCCAGACGGCTGCCCGGAAAACTCACCAGGCTCCGACGTCCGGCTCTGGCCAAAGTCACAAAGCAGCCGTGGATATACCCAGCTGCTCCCGTTAAGAAAATGTCATGGAAGTGGGAGCGCTGGGCTGAGGCAAGCCTGCAGAGCAGAGAGCTGAAGGAAAATGTTTTCCCATAAGTCCTCCCTGACCTTCGTTCTTTTAAGATTTGGGGAATGGTGTCGGAGTGGAAACCATTTCAAATAATTAAAACATTTGGTCCCTGTTTATCCTTTACTTCCTTCTTCAGGCCTTGTTCTGAAAATAAACTTTGCTCTGAGTTTCCGGGCTCCTAAAATTCCCGAGTGTATGAGTGTCCTGAAGGCCTTGGGCAGAGTCAATGATTGGCTTCGGATTAGCTGGCCCTGCTTCCCTCAGGTGAGCCGTTTTCCCATTTTAGTCATCATCCTCCTTTTTTTTTTTTTTTTTTTTTTTTTGTAACAGCATTTTTTGGGTAGCAGGTCTGTCTCTCTACTTTGCCCGACGACTTTTCCTCTCCCAGAAGGAAACCTTTACTTCTTGACTATTTCTAAGTGCTCAGTGGATAGGAGGGAGGGTGTGTGTGTGTGTGTGTGTGTGTGTGTGCGCGCGCGCGCACGTATATTTAACAAAAACAAAAACAAAAACCCAAAACATGAGATGAATTAGGGCAGCCAACCCACAACATACAGGCAATGGGTATTTAATTCTTATATTGACAGCAAGGCAGGATCCTGATTAGGTGCCTGAAAATCTTCCAATTTCAAGATGTCCATTTCTCAACTCTCTCTCCCTTCCTTCTCTCTCACACAAGGCAGCTGGTACCAGCTTTGAGGCCATGTGTTTCCTTTCTGTCCTCACTGTTTAGCCGCCTTTCAAACCTCAATGCAGCCAACACGTGCCTTGACTCCACCATTTTCTGCCATCCTCTCCACCGCCTCCCTGGCCCGGCCCCATCTCCTCTTGCCTGGAACCTGAAATGCATTCTAAATGGTCTCTGCACTTCCTCTCTTGCCCTGTTTCAGTCCACTCACCAATGAGTGGCCAGAGGATCATTTAAAAACTCATATCAGATTAATCCAATCTCCCTGCTGAAACCCTTTGTGTCCCTACCTACTTTTCCAACTTGACATTGAGCTGCTGTCGCTCCCTGGTCCTTTATGTTCGGACATGCTAGCCTCATTTTCCTCATCAGTTGAGTGGGGATAACAACAGCGCCTACTCATGGGGTGGGGAGGAGTAAGGGCTTTAACACACACAAAGTCCCTAGACCAGAGTCTGACCACAATAGATGCTCAATAAACGGAACAGCCATTCGCAGTTTACTTCTTTGAATCTGTCAAGGGCTCCCTTGCTTCAAGGCCTTCACAAAAGCCTCTGTCACTCACCTTTTTCTCTTTGTGTGGCTTATTCTTTTTTATCTTACAAGTTCAAGTTTACTGTTAACCCTTAGAGATCCTCTCTGAGCAGTCTATTCAGATTGATTCCCATCTCTTTAAGTCCCCAATCCCATTATTTTCTCCTGAAACACCCTACTTATTTCGTTCAGAGAACTTTTTCCAACTTGTAATTACATGTTATTTGTTTACCTGAGGGCAGGGTTATATCTGTAGAGCTTTCTCTAGGACAAGAAACATTTGTGGAATGAATGCGTAAATGAATGAATCTAACTCCTTATCTTGCCTCTTCTGATAGCAGAGCCACCCCAGCCCACCCTGTCTCCTGGGCCATGTTCTTCTCTCCAAGTCCTGTGTTTATTTATTTTTTTCTCTCATCCTCTTGCCAATATTGACTGTGGTCTCTTGGCAATGGAAATTCTCTGAATCATGTCGGCATGTCCCATCCCCCTCCCACCACTCCACTTTCCTCTTGCTGGGGGGCTAGTTTCTCTTGTGAGAGGCTCACACTTTCATTTATATGTAAATGATAAATAATAGAATATGTAATGCCCAGAGTGAGTTTGATGACTAATAACTCCACATCTGCCAAGTTAGAAGGGTTTGGGAACCAATTAACTCATCATCTACCATTAAGAGATCAATGTCTCTGAAATTACTCCATGAACATCCCAGGTCCGGTATCTCATAGCCCCACCTGAAAGCCTTGACTGACAGCAGGCAACCAGGTAGAGGTGAAATCATGGTTCCCACTTTTGATCCTTATCACCACTCATTGTGTGTGTATAATGTATTGTAGAGAAACTCTGAACCATGAGCTAAGGAGGGGTAACCTGACCTGTCCTCATGAATCTCTCTCTCTCATAGCCAAGAACACCAAGATGGAGAATGCCTCGACTGAATTTTTTATTATTTATTGATTGATAATCTGTCTTTTTTTTTTTTTCCCTTAAGCCTCCAATGCACTTTGCTAATTACTTCTCTGGAAATCATTTTACTTTACCATTCACCAGAATGCTGCCACCTTTGGGAAAGAATGTGGCGATATGATGGAATGTGGGCTTGATAAGAGCTAGGCTTCCAGAAAGGCCTTCTCATTGCAGCTGGTCCAGCCCCACCCTACAGTCTCATGCAAAATGAAGGCAATGATGTAATCATGAGGAACAGCACAAGACTTGCCTCACAGTGATTCTTTTCATCCAACAGAATAAGCACAAGGATCGTTGCCTTCATCATTTCATTCTTGGCCTCATCTGGATTTGCACCATCAGCATGGCCAAGCCACAGAAGCAAGTCTACCTGCCCACTTGAGGCACTCTCTTCTATTAACGTGATCTGAAGGAGAAATCTGTATATCCCTTTAACTATTCAGTGATTTATTAGGAAAAGCCCAAATAGTAATTAATTCCTTTAAGAGGAAAGTAAAGATCTCTTCCATTATACACAAAAGAGACTCCACTGGTTTATACATGTTTGGATGGGTAGCAGATAAATGGGCTTTATCAACATGAACTTTGCAGAATTTCATAGTGGCAACTTTGGGAACAAAAAAGAATGCTGAAGAAAAAGGACAGGGAGAAATATTTCTTAAATACAATATATATCATTTTAATGGCACCTTAAATTTAGATTTTACCTTTACTTGAAAGAATACGAGACATTGTGTATACAGTTTTGTGAACCTCAAGAGTACAGGTGCCCTTACTTTAAAGATGGGAAGAATGGATTCGCGGATGAGGTCTTCCCTCAAATGTAGAAACTCGGAGAGGCAACGCTGCTCTATTGCCATTCCAGAGATTCTGTGTTTCTCCAGATCTCAGAGTAGACCAAATGAATTTTTTTGGTATTAGTCTTGAATCAAAGAGGCAGCCAAGTTCTATTTAACTCGACAAAGTAAATGTTGATTGTCTACTCTGTGTAAAGTACATGGAAGGCATAGGTCTTGTGCTCAAGGAATAAATAACTATAAACATATAAACTAAGTTTAATGTAAGCACTATTAAATAAAGCATTGAGAAAGGAATATTGAAAAGTAGTTGTGGAGGTAACATAGGGGAGGACCTGCTCTGGATAGAGGCTGTTTACCCAGCAAGACAGAGGAAGATCCATCAGTAGAATCAGGCCACTTCCCTCAAGGCACCAGGGGACGCTTCTAACTGGCAGAGATTTCATCCTTGCTCTGAGCTGAAATCTATCTATCCACAGCGTCCATCCGTGCTCCTGGCTTCGTCCTCTGCAGCAATGTAAATTACTCTAATCTGCCTTGTATATGCCTCTCTTCACAATTCTAGATCTGGATGACATTTCTCGCCCCTTTTCTAGTTCCCCTACCCCCAGTGACTCCTTTCCCTTCCCTTACTTTGGACTAAAGACCCCAATTTCTTCAAGTCTTTCACCTATAGCATGACTCGCAAATCCTTCACTATCTGGGCATTCTTCTCCAGACACATTCCACCTCTAAATATGGACATGGCATTGGAAACTGAACAGTGGCCAGGGTGTCAGTTTCTTCCCTTGTTTTCCACCATTCATCTCTCCTTCTTTCCCTTGCTCCCTTCCTCCCTCCAAGTGATACTTACCAGCTTCTGTGATAAAGAGGCACTGTTTTAGTTATTGTAGGGGATAAAAAGATTAAAAACTTCAGTGAAAGTCAAGTCTAGAGAGATGATTAGAGGGAACCACACTCATATCAACACAACCTAAGATTTCACTAGTACATTTGGTCCACACAGCATCTGCTGAGCTTGCGGACCCCTGAACTTCTACAATAGTCTCACAAAACATGTTTAAACAGATTGCCCTTTCTGGTGCCTTGGCTATTGATTTTTGGAATCAAAGTTCAGATATTTACATTGACTTTATCCTTTGAATTTTCAGGCCATCATTTCAGTTCAATGAGATCTTTTGGGAATCTAGACCCCTATCCTCCATATCAAGTCTTTCCTTTCAGTTCCTACCTGCAAACCACAAGTGGCTTAGCACAGAACCTAGGTATGTAGCAAGCCAGCTTTGCATCCACCTAGCTCTATATTCACAAGTCCTCATTTCTTTCTCTTGGCCATGAAGGAAATAATTTTAGTCAAATGTGATACTGGAATCAGGATATTATGTGCCCAAAGAATTTTACCCATTTACCAGTATAAATACTAAATAATAAATGCATTAATAAAAAAATAGAACTGAGTACCAGCCCTTACCCAACCCCGTGTTTACAGAAGGATCAATCTGCTAATGTGGAAACTGGCAGCTCCAGAAGGTTTGGGAAGGAGGATCTCCCTGCTCAACTCGGAGATACTAAATCAGCGGATTAAGTCTCCAAGCTGTCTCTGGGGCTAGAGAGAATAACAGTGTTCTTTATAAGCATCTTGAATTTCTACTTTTAAAATGAAATCCACTGGGTCCTATCAGTCTGTGGTTTGTCTGCTCTGGTTTTAGCAAACTCTGGATGGGGTTGCATTGTGATTGGTTAGAACGTTCTGCTCTTCTGAAGGGGAACCCACTGACCCCTGACCACAGCTGGGCATAGACAGAGTGTCAGAGGCAGACCAATTACCTAAGAGGGCTGAGAAAAATCAAACAGAGGCGAGGCACAATGAGGGGGAAAAAACACACAGCAGGCTCACGCTTTAGTTCCACTGCTTGAATTACCACTATGTCAATAGAAGGTGATAAATCAAGGGAGATATTTACTGATTAAAATTACAGACTCCTACGGGAAACTGTATAAACAGATTGAAGAACAAAGCCTTCAGGGACTGAGCCCAGCTGAATCCGTCCAGGCTTTGGCCAGTCATTTTTGTTTCCAGCCCACTCTTGGACTCAGGGGTCACCGAGAGAGCAAGTTGCTTCATGAAATCCGACTTGCCACGCACAGATCCAAATATTTGTGGGAAATATTTAAAGCCATGTTGGGAAGAGGTCCAGAACTCAGATCCATTCACAAGGGCTTTATTTATTTATTTATTTATTTATTTATGTAGCTTTTACTCTTATGTCTAGTCTAGACTCACTAGAAGGATCCAGAACTCCTGGTCTGTGTGCACTGCTTGCCAGTGGGGGTCCTGAGGTCACAGATACTGAAGGGAGGACAACGGGAGACACAAGTGGGAATGATCACGCTCAGAGAGGCTGGAGGCTGGTAACTGTTGCCAATATCCTGTGCCACCCCACTTTGTCAGCCATGTCTGGCGTGCCCATGTTGATGTTCTCAGGGGGGGGACACAGCTTTGCTCTGCAATCCTGCTCTCTCTAGGTGTGTGGAATGGTCCATGTCATTCTGCTGCTTTACATGGGTTCTTCTGCAGTAAGACAAGTGCCTTTGGGAACGTCTGGGAGTGACCTGGGCAAGGATGGCTTTAAAGCAATGTTGCAGTCTGCTTTTCAGAGGCCCCCACTTTTTTGCCAGCTCTGCCTGTGGGAGTCACTCCCAACCACTCTGTTCCAATAAACGGTAGCATAGGTTTATGTCTGACAAATGGGGGAAGCCTACATGGGGCTGTTTAACATCACCACTGGCTCCATTATTTATAAGTGGTCCTACGGTTACATTTTGCCCTCTGAACCCAAGTTCCATTCCTTTCCTTTTGTGCCCTTGGCCGTGACTAGACATTCATTCAATGTGAGTCAGGCGAAGACGTTCTGGGATAAATAGGCTGTGATGATGCGAAGGAGGGAGACGATTATGGTTGGGCATTTTGTGGAGTTTGTAAAGGTGCCCACCTGAAAGCGGGTGATATTCTACTGCCAAGCTGTCATGCCCTGTGGCCTGATGCAGGGTGGCATCCACCTGGAGTAACAGGTAACTTTGTCTTCATATGAAGAAGTCAGTTGTTTAAGCATGCAGCCCACTGGGGGTACCTTTTTCTAATTGTCCCCCCAGAGGGAGTGCCTTCTTCTAAATGACACAAAGTTACAGAACAGGTTGTACAAGGCCCTGATTCTTCTGGCCTTTTCCTTGGACGTGGGAGGAAGAGGAGGGGAAGAAGATCCCGGCTAGAAGTTCATACTTTGCCTTTTAAAAGGTGGCAGTGAATAATAAAATGTCTGTATAATTATCCTGGCTCGCTCTCTTGCTCTTTCACAATTAGGTTACTGTAAAACAAGGCGAGTGCTCCTTTGTTTTTTCCTCCCTGAAGGGAGTTGTCAAGTAAAGTATTCCCTGTCTGGGTACACCCCCTGTCCGGGGGTGTCACCAAGCCCATCTTTCCATCAGCCTCCAGAGATGGCTGATGTTATAGTGCAGACGTCACATCCTGTCTTAAGTTCTAGAAAACAATTATATATATATAACATGTATTTTTTCCCTTAAAGGCAGCTATGTTTATACTGCTGCGCTTGACTGCTCTGCCCCTTGGAGCCTCCTCTGGTTTCCAGCACGTGCGCTTATCTCCGAATGCAAGTACGGTTTGGAGTTGGGGAGAAATTAATTACAATTTCACGAGCTGAGAAGGTGAAGTCAGCTGTTGCAAACCGAGGGGGCGCTCTGATCTCGTTCTTTTGCTCTGCTTGCCGAAAAAAATCTCTCTTTGCCCTGGAATATCATGGCCTGGAGGCCTTTAAATTAAAAACAGTTGTGAAACTGGCAGCAATTTGGAACTTATGCCAGCGCATGAATCTGTAAAGAGCAGGGCCTCAGGGATGCAGGTCATGTGTCTATAAAGAGGCCTGTTTTGTATCCTTGCTTTTTACTAAGGCAAGCCTTTGGCCTAGTACTTTTCTCTCGCAGGGAAATGTCATCTCTTGGGGGTTGTTTCCCACTCTCTCTTCTGACCTAACCTCCCTCCAAGTCCGACCTCCTGGGCTTCCAGAGTTTGCCACATGCCACGAGCACAGGGGTGCCACCAGAGCCTGGGGTTTCTCGGGATCACCCGGGTCAGTGATGGAAGCATCCAGGCAGTGGCCAACACCTCCCGTTTCAGGGGTACAAGAGCACAGGGCAACCAAGGACGGAGCCGCAGGGTGCGAGGAGACAATGCAGCTACATAGGAAGCCTTCACACTCGATGTGGCTCCAAGCCTGGAAAACCAAATGCAGGCTTTATAGAAAATATTTTTGTCCATTTTCAAGAGAAGGTAGCGGAAATTCCAGACAATAAAATAGCGAGTTGAGGATGGGCCAGTAAAAGTTCTCCTTGGTGTTTATGGCCTGGCTGCTTCTAAGCCAGGAGGTGAGATGCTACTCCCTGTGCAGGCATTTGTGGCTGGTGGGCGTGGTCAGAGGGAGGGACCAGTGGTGAGCCCGGAGGGTCAAAGCCCCCACTCTTCCTGATACAGGTCTACCTGCTGATATCTTCTCTAGCATTTGGCCACTTTACTGTGGTGTTCTTGCTTGGAGGGGTTCTAGAACATCTAAGTTATCTGTCATTTTTTTAAAATTAAAAACTGAAATCTAACTGGAAGGATGAGGAGACCCAAAGATTCAGTATCAGTTAAATCCTGTTTGGTAGGGAAAAAAAAAATCACACTGAAAATGTAAGCACTTCCTTGGTCAAATTCAGAGTAAGATTCATCAAGTTATCCTGTAAGTAGGAAACAGGGCTGGCAAATTTGGCGGGGCCAGTACATAAGACACTGTCACTTATAAGCAGTGACTGTTTTAAAGCAAGGGGATGATCTAAGCAGAGCTATGCCTTAGAAGGGCCATGGAATAATCTTAAAGACACAGGAAACCGCTATTATTTTCAGAACACCTACTATGTGCCAGGAGCTGGGTTAATTATTTTATACACGTATTCACTTTTTAAATCTCCCCAGAACCATATGAAGCAGGCACTATTCTTGTCCCCACTTCACAGATAGGCAACCTGGGGCCCATGGACATTGCCCAAGGTCACACAGCTTGCAAGTAGTAGAGCGAGGACTTGAACCCGAATCCAAATGACTCGGGAGTCTACGCTCTTAACTACTATGGATTCAATTTAGTGTACACATTGCTTGTTTCCACCCAGTGTCCTGAAAATCCCACCCCTTCTGTGTGGAGGAAAGGGCAAACCTCTGTACGTGGGATCACGAGACCCAGATGTCAGAGCTGCCAGATTTAGCAAATAAACACACAGAATGCCTAATTAAATTTGAAAAAGAGCTCTAATGAACTCTTGTAACTGATTAAAAATAGCCGGATACAGGAATTTTAAGGTGCCCTGACAAAATGAATAAAGGTGCAGAACAAATTCATTAAATACAGGACATGTCTTCTATATAGAGGGTGCTTAGGGACCCCACCGGGTGTGGACCCTGGGTCTGCTCCATCATTTCTGTGTGACCTTGGCCAAACCTGCCCTCTCTTAGTCTCATTCTGTGCAACTGGAAAACGTGGATAATAACACCTACCTCATGCAGTTATTGTAGGATTGACTGAGATGATATAAAATGCCCATGAGAGGGCCGGGCATGGAGTAGGTGCTCAGTAAATGCTTTGTCGGTGAACTAGGCAATGCCCTAGTTTCCAGAGAAAGTTGTTTGTTTTTCAATCAGAAGAATACTTAACTCCTGTCGAGTGTTTTATTTATCAAAGACTCAGCCTTTTCTTCATGAAAAAGATATCTTAATGGGGGTCACTTCTTGCTGTTTTGTGTAGCCTGTATTTAAAAACACCAGCCATATCCTTTAATAATAAAGTTGCTACGTAAGTTAAAAAAAAATAGGGCAGCAGAAACAATGCCCATTATATTATCTTCAAGCCTTTATTATATAGGTATTAAATTTGAACTCAGAGGTCACCACACTTGGAAAGTGTTTCCATCTGTAGCAGTTCACTCTCCCTTCTGTCGGTTCAATTAGGCCTGAGAATTTAAATTATCTCTCTAACTCTAAAAATATGTATAGATACTTCTGAAAGTGGAAACTATTCCAGGGCTTAGAAGAAATTCTGTGGGAGTGAATGTGCTCACAGCTTTCAGGCCAGAGAGGTTGACCCTTCCAGATCTTTGAAAGGTTGTGGAAAGACCGTAAAAATCAAATCAAATCAAGTCAAAATAGACAGCCTTTTTTCTCTCAAGAGCAGCATTTGGAAAAGAGGTGGAGGGATGGCAGAGTTGTGTGTGAAGCACACACACACACACACACGCAGAGGGAAACACGTTTGTCTAAAAACATTAAATTAAAAAGTTCTTAAGAGTGACACCGTTTCTTCCTTTCTTTCTCTCATTTCCAGTTCGTTCTTATCAGAATTCTGTCAGCTCTTAAACTGACATTTTCCTGTTCTGATTTTTTCTCAGATAGTAAAGAGGGATTTTTTTTTTTTTTTTTTAAACTGGGCTGATGCAAACAGCAGATCAGTGTACGGAGAATCGGAGAATCGTCAAGGAAGGTTTGGAGTCCTAAGCTGTGACCCTCCTGCCCTGTCTTAACTAGCTATTGACATTGAACTTAAAAAAGCTGCAATGCTGAGTTGAGAGAATGTTTTAGAGCAAAAAAGAAAAGGGCTATGGGGAGAAGGGTAGGGGGTAGGAGACTTCAGAAGTGAATGCGTTGCTGGCCTGTGAGTTAAACTTTAGGCTTTTAAAAGTTCAGTTTTGCTTGAAGTATCTGGTAAAGAAAATGGGCCTCACCCTTTATACCAGAGATGGAGGAAGGGAGTGTCTCTGGACGATCTTATTCTAGGAAATGTGAAGAGGTAACTCTTTTCATGATCTTCAGTGTAGAAAAATTGTCGCTTAGTGTTGTGCATTGGCCCAGTGAATGAATGACTCACTTTTCACCTCACCCATGTGATATAACAGAGCTGGGCTGTACAATGCACAAATTTGGAATTTTAAATACGAATATCTAAAGGCACTGTCTCCATCATTTCAAAACTGGGAAGTCAAAAGAACATTGCATGCATTAGGTTTTGATCCCTTTGTTCTCTGGATTCTATTAGCTTTGGTTTCTATTTATCCTCATTTACAGAGCCTTCCACCTGAACCTGAGAATTTGACTTGCTTCCTCTCCAGCTGGGAACAGAGATAAAAAGAAAAATGGTTTTCTCAGAAAAACCCTGACTGTACTATTGTGAAGTCTTCTGCCCTTATTTTCATATTACTGGGTCCTGAATGTTCTAGAATAAAGTGTCGGCATCTCTGAAAATGTTTCCTCCATTTTGCCACCCGTTGGAAACATGTTTTAGTTGACTCCTGATCAACCCAGAATAAAACCTGTGAGAGGCGGTTGGACTTTGTAGGCAGAGGGTTTGTTTTTTGTTTTGTTTTTAAATGAGTCGTGGTACACCTGGGCTCTCTCTCCTTCCTTGATGGCATTTTAGTTACAGACAGGCTTCTATCTGGATGCTTCTGGAAGGCAGGGTGTCCCTCTGCTTAAACACAGAGAGGTGAAGAAGTTCTCTAAATGTCTCTACTTTCTACAAGCTGCTGGTTTCTCCTGGGCCAAGCCCTGGGGAATCCAAATGCTTCCCGGGCATGCCAAAGGCCAGCCACAGCTCGGAGAACTCTAATCACACATCATTGCTCAGTGGGGTGGGCAGCACTACTGTCTCTGCCTCCTTCATGTTCATTGCTTGAGACACTTGAAATTAGGCCTGACGTCGTGCTAACAAGGGCACTACAGGGAACGAGCCTGCCCTGGGCCCCAGGGAATGGTCTGGGAGACTTCATAGGTCCTTTCCATCTTTAATTTCCATGGTTCTAAATATGCTGGCTGCTTATAAAGCGGCAGATGGATTTCCAGGCAGACTGGTTAGTTTTGAAAGCACTTAGTGGAGGGGATTTGGATTTATGTAGCCACACCCTTTGACCTTCACTTTAGTAGGTCTACCTGGTTTCTGAGAAGCGCTCTCCCATAGCTCCTTTCACCTCCCTTTGGCAGAAAACAAATGGGCAAGGGGTGGTCTTAGGCTTCCCCTGAGCTCACTAACCAACTACTATGTCTCAGTGTACTGGGGACCAGCTCTCCTCTCTCTGGTTATGATGTGTAAGAACGCGCAGTTGGGGCACAGAAGCGATGTTGGTTTGGCTCACCACCGTCTTACATGCCCTCTAAAATAAGCAGAGAGTTCAGATTCAGCGGTAAGCCTTCCTAGGAAGGAATCTTCTCGTTTCTTCGGAAGATGTGGTGAGTGCCATGATCATTCCTTATCCGAGGTCAAGGGAATTGGACTCATCTTAAAGAACACACCTTTGAAAGCGAGAAGCTGCTGACATGTGCGGCGGTGAGATTTCATATTAGCAGCTGGTGAATTCATTTTGGAAATGGCTGTTTGGGGGAAAATTTTTTTTCCTTTTCCTTTTCTTTTTCTTTCTTTCTTTCTTTTTTTTTTGGTAATTGTTCCCATTGCCTTACCCCACCTCCTCCCTCAACATGACGCAAGGAAGCAATTACAGGCAATAAAATAGACACAGTTAAGTTTAGGGAGAGGGAAGGGCTCTAGGAGTTTCCAAATTTTCTTTAGCTCACACATAGATTGCCTTTTTCTGGACATGGGGAATTTGAACAATCTCAGTTTTTCCATCCATTAGACAGGGATCTTAAGTATAGCCTGCATCACAGGAAATGTTTTAAGGACTAACTAGCTAACATTTTTACACTGGTCTGGAGATAAACTATATAGGTAGGAAGCATACAGGATCTTTCATGATAGTTCAAAGTCTCCCTTAAGAAGCAGGCGCAGGCATCTGCTCACTTTACACTCTATTTCCAGGGTGAAATATACAGCCAGGAAAGCTACTGTGGTTGATGAAACGCCAGGATTGATATCATGCTTTGCACTGTTTTACCTGGATTGGAGGAACCAGTTCCCAACTATTCAAACTTCAAGGTCACACGCATGGACCAGTACTTCAGGTAGAGGAGGGTTAATGGATGAGAGAGGAGAGGAGTTGTGAGGAACACATAGCACAGGAAGGGAAGGGAGAAAAGGTAAAGACTAGAAGAGGGAAGAGGGCTTGTATTATTCTTTTTGTAAACTGTATGAATTTGAAATCATCATCGGTCAGCCTTGGGCATGTAGAAATGGGCCAGCTCCTAGAGTCCTGATTTTCAGTGTGCCGTCCCCTGCAAGGAGACACATCCATGCCTGGAAAGGGTCTTGCCTTCCTTGTGTCTGCTTGGTGGCTCTGCCCAGCCTGAATGTCATATTCAGTGGCGTGGTAGAGGCAGCATCCCCTCCTCCTCCAGCTGTTTCATCGGGATTCTGTAAGCTTCATATATAACCACCCCCCTTAAAAATCTGAAAATGAAACAAGACATATTTCTGAGGTTGTCAGCAGGTACATCCACCGGTTTGTGGTAAGTAATCTCTCTGGGAGAAAATCTTGGCTCTGATGTCTGTGTTGAACGTTCCGTGGCTCCCCCTGGCCGCCCCAGCGCAGGTCTGTGTGCTGGGCGAGGACGTGGTGATGATATTGCTTCTAACAATCAGACTGAAGCGTAGCCCCAGGCTGTCTTGCAAAGCCCCCTCCAAATGGCATCTAATTAATTTTTATCCTGCCATCTCAATGAGTCCTGGGAGTGCGGCAACCCAACAATAAAAAAACCCTCATCAACTCATTTGGAGAAAGCTTTGACGTAAAACTTGCAGATTTTAGATCTCCAAAAGAGAAACTGCAGAAACAAAACGAAACCAACAAACCCCTCCCCTTCACTTTCCCTGTCCCACTTGGGTTTTCCTCTCCAGTTCTTGCCTTTTCTTTCTCAGTGGCCATAAGTCAGACCTCTCTCTGGCTCCCTCCTACCCATAGCACTTTTGGCAAGAACCCTCAATAAATAAATAAATAAATAAATAAATAAATAAATAAATAAATAAATCTATATATTTGCTGCTGGAGCAGAAACCTAAATTTTCTGGGGGCTGGGGCCAGGTACCTGCACTGGGCTGTCCCGGAGATCCCAGCTGCCTTTGGAAGGCAGCCTGATGGCCTCTCTGGCTTGCAGCCGCCTGGGGGCTAGGCCTCCTCCATGCTGTGAAAACACTCTTTAGTAGACATAATGTTGGAAGCCGAGGGAAGGTTCCACAAAGAGGAATTTTACCCACTGAGTACATCAAAGAGGTGGCATTCTGGGCCTCTCCCTTTGGAAGCGCTGCTGGCAGAAGCTCAGTCGCATTGGCCGGCTGTCTGTGACTGGGGTTCATGCAAAACTCCTGAAGGCCCCTGTTCAGGTCGTTCTCCTTCTTATTCCGAGGGGATTCAGTGACAGAAGGGCCCCTTCCGCCCTGGCACGTGAGCCTCACTTGTTGCCTCCCCTCCAGCTCAGTCTCTCCCTCCCAAACACTTTATCCCAACAGCCTTTTAAAGCCCTCCCCGCCCCTCTGTGTCCATTCAGGAGGCTTCTCCTGGGATCTCAGCATGAAATAAAATTTAGGAAGAGCGGCTGTTTGAAATGGTGTGTTCAGAGGTACTGAAACCTGAACCACCCACCGCCTGGGCTTCCTGGGCTTTTAGCATAAAAATGTTGAGTGACTGTTCCCTTCCTGAGGTCTCAAAACAGGAGAGTAATCCAGTGCCAGCAGCTCTGGTGTTAATTTCATGACCTCTGGGTGCCAGAGAAATTTCCTTGGGACCCACTTGACTCGAAAGCCCCTGAGAAATGGGACCATTGTTTCTAATGAGCTTCAGTAGCCTGGCTCCTTTAAGAGAGTTAATCACAGAATTGCAGGCCTAGAAAAGACTTCTCTGCCGGCTCCTCTGTGCCAGGTCCAAGTGAGTGAGAGCTGATCCTATTTTTGAAGACGCCCATGGAGCCCCACTCCAGTGACTAATCGCTCATAATTGTCCTCTTTAATTTTAACCTCATGTGCTAGTGCTTGAGACAGATTTCCGTTTGCGCCCTCCTCAGAGAAGGTAGAAAGCATTGCTCATCATACAGACTGGGCTGTTCATTTCCCCCTCCTCTGCTTCTTCCTGTCTCCTTAGATGGTGGCTGGGAATCAGATGCATCAGGGTCTGAAATCTGGGTTTTGTAATTTGCTAGCTGCGCTACTATGCCTCAGTTTCCCTGTCTGTGAAATTGGGAAAATAACGGCCATCTCCTTGGGTTGTTTTGAGGATTAGACGAGATAACAACAGCAATGTGTTTTGCCTTGTTTCAGGGTAGTGCCTACTATAGACCCACAAATACAAAGATGCCCACTGCAGTGGAGTTGGGTGCATGTGGATTCTTGCCTACTTGGCTGTTCCATTATTCAGTGCCAAGTAATATGGATGGGCTAGGCAGTGAAGAGCAGTGGAAAGAGAATGGGACCAATGGTCCTGGGTCTGGGACTAGACACAGCTCTGCTATAACCGAGTCCTGTGACTCCAGGGGAATTATAATCTCTGAGCCTTGTTTTTTTCCTAATCTGTGGAATAACCTCCACCATGTCTTCCTTGCAGGGGAGTAGGAAACATCAAATGAAAGGAGAGGTGGGGCTGTAGAGGCTCAACTGGAAAGTGATATTCGAATGTGAAATGCTAAGGGTCCTGCAGGCTGATGACTAACCAACCCCGTGACTCGGTTACAAAAGACCCCACTGAGTCAAGCTACTCAAGTCCAGTGGGTTCTTAAGCTGCTGGGGGATTGGCTTGTTTTAGAGGGTTAATATTATGGACTGAAGAAAAATTAACATATGCTAAAAAATTCACATCTATTTTTTCAGGGGTTTCAACCCATCCATGAAATTACTGGGGTCTGTAGACCCTTGGTTAGGAAGCTCTGTTTCATTGCCTTCTCATTTATTACATCGCCAGGACCATCCAGGTACAGCTTTGACTGTAGTCAGGATACACATCTGATTAAACAATATTATTATGGTTACCACTGACTAAAGTTCCCAAAAGAAAATAAAATGTATGATGTAACTGAACCTGAACTAGACTTTATACAATTCCTTCTTGAGTTCTAGGCCTTTGGTGTGGGCCATTGCAATTTTGGTCCATGCTCAATACAGCCAGTTGAGGCAGTCTTGGAGAAATTCTCTCTGTCCCTCTATTCCCAAGTGTTTGGCAGCATCAAATAGCCGAGGGTCACTTTGTTAAGAATGCCCTGTTCTGAAAAAATGGAGTATCAACATTGTGAACCTTTCAGTTAACAATGAAAGTTTCCTATGTCAAGTAAGATAAAGAACTCTCTTAGGTATGGTGTTTATAGGCTAGGGTTTGGGAGAACTTAAATTAAAAAACAAATAAAGGCAAATACACCATTAGATATGATTATACCCTAGACAACTCCATTGTAATTTGGTAAGAATTAAGGGTTGAACCCACAGGATTTTAATTTTCAGGTTAGGCAGAAGCATATTTCAAGTCTCCCAAAATACCTACTTAACAAATACCACCTTTTGCATGCTTTCGATTTATTTCTCTACTTCTATACCATCGGCTTTGCAAAATTAATTTGCTATATCAAAATATTTTAAATCACTATCCCACTAAACCGTGGTTGTTCTAGAGGAAGAAAGGAGGAACTCCTTGTTTTTTCTACCTATAGAAAAAAATTGGTTGAAGGCTACACACAAAAAGCAAAGTAATATCAATATTTTCTTTTCTTAGAGAGAGAAATGTCTGTCTTCAAAATGTACGGGGATGATAAATACTACATATACTACAAAATACATTTTAGGTTCTTTGCCATTATGTCCAGTTAAACAGGCTAGAGGGGGAAAAAAGAGGATGGGCGAAGGTAAGTGAAAGGGAGCCCGGGACAGCAGGAATGCAGGAGAAGGTAAGAGACCATGACTACCAGGGTGGGAGAGAAGTCGCGGATGGAGCAGGAATATGGGCAAGGAGGCTGCACAAATGGTGAGGACAGGGAAGACAGTGATCGCTAGTTCCCTTCTTTGCACCTGTATATCTTTAAATCTCCTCCACTACCTAACACACGCCTCCACATATTAGGCACTCAATAAATGAAGGAGAAGCAAAGAGGACATGTCAAAACGCCCAGAGGCTTTGATATTAATTTTGACTTAGAACTGCACTTTACCTAAGCTATGATCTTACCATTATTATCAGTTGCCATGTGTTTTTCTTGCAATATATTTTTTATGGTTTAAAGGCTGTTCAGAGATCTTCATCTGCTTGAATCCTAGCCTTCAGAAGCTCTACCCCAAGTGAGATAACTAGAGCTTCCTGATTAAGGTGGTGGGGTGGGTAGCCTTATTCTTAAAACTGAAATAGGAGTAAGAGGAATCATATCATTGTGAGGTTGGGGCCCCCTCTGGACCTGGGCCAACAGTTTCCCATTCTCATACTAGAGACTGTGGTAGAGTCTGGGGGTAATATATCTGTGGATGACAGACAACTGCTTAAATTCCTTCTGTGGAAAAGAAGTTCTGAATTGAGGATTGAAAACATAAAGAGATGAAAAACAAAGGAAGAGAGAGACATTAAATTTTAGTCAACAGTCAACAGAAGTATCAATCCCGGCACGTAAAAAAAAGTGTTGTGCTGGGAGACTCAGGCTTTAGCAAAACATTTGGACTGGAATAATGTGTAGCTATCGAATGAATGAAAATGTTGTATATTTGGTTAACTGGCCCACACATCCCTTATAACTATTATCTAGCCCAAAATAATGGGTGATAACTCTTAGGTGGCCCTTAGAAATGTCATTCACCGAAAAGAGGCTTAGAGAGGACTCTACCCCATTATTTCAGTGATGCTTGGGATAGCTGCAAATGGTCACATCATGAGTGATAGGCACTGAGCAACATTCCGCGAATAAACAGGGAGCCAAGAGCTGTGGGACAGTAGGCTCTCTGGAGGGCAATGGAGCCAGGACACTGGTATTAATATGGTGACCCCTAGTGTTTTGTTGTGGTAGCACGACTTGGAATCACACCAGCACCCTGGCCTACGTAGGGCTTCTCCAGAGTCTTCTGACTGAAGGAGTTATTGCCCATCATAATTGTTTATGTCTTTAAAACCATCATGTTAAAGAAAACCCTGTTCAACTTTAATGCATTTTCCTGCACAATATCCATTTCCAGCCCCTGCCGAATAGAGTTGTCTTGACATTGTTTTTTTTTTTTTTTTTTTTTTTAAATAATGTGTGGCCTCCTGTCTAAGCATTTCAAAGATCAAGACACATCAATTCATTACTGTGGTTGCAATGTCATAAACAATGGGTAATGGCATCAACGGATGAATTGTTGGAGGAGGTGTCCATTGTCCATTGTATGGGAGCGTAACTCGCAGGTATTTACTATGACAGCATCAGGTAGAGAGGAGACAGCAGACTGGGTATGGTGAGTGGGACAAGTACTTGTCTGTTGGATTTTTCATCTTGGTATCCTCATCCAGACATGGTCGCATACAATTTGGACAAAAAAAAAAAAGCAATTTGCTTCTGTATGTTCATGTAAGGAGAAGAGGGAAGACAAATCATCAGATGACTCAGGCTACCTAAACCACTTCCTCATTAATTATTTATCTGGATATTTCAGAGGAAAGTGTTTTTCTGGGATCTGAATCATACATATTTTTGTTAAATGTGATAATGCCTTCATTTTTAATGCTATGGTACATAATACAGGTAGACACAGAGAGTACAAACTGATAATTAAGACCAGGTCATTAGTTATCAGGAAACTTACTCGACATATCATAAATGGGCTGGGAATGGGCTGGCCGTTTGTTCTCATCTCAATGCTTTTCACTTTATGGTTATTGTCCTGTTTTATCAGATATAAAAGATGCTGCTTGTCGCTGATCCAAATGTACGTGGGTGTTGTTGAAGGGAAAGGAAATAAGCAGAATGTTTTATTTGGTGTTTTAAGACTCAAGTCACAATATCACTAGGACTGTAAGTCTTTTAATTGAACAGATGCCCATGGTTACTTTCTTGTCTTCCATGCTGGTATAACTTTTATTTACTTTTTTTTTAAGTTTAAACCTCTATAGCCGAAGTGACACCAACACACCCGAAATAGAGGATGGAGGATAGCCTCCAGTTTTCATTGTTCTGTTGATAAACAAGGTCAGTAGCTATATATATGAAACAGGAAGCTACTATAATCCCATCATTTCAATCAGTTCTTGGGTAGTATCTTTATGGTTCCCTTTTCCTTGATCTAGATCCTGGATTCCATTGGTGGCCAGTTCATACAGAGAGCTTCATTTATACACCAAACGGATGCATAAGGAGCGAATGCCATCTATCAATTGGAAAGGGGAAAGAGGGGAGGGCGTGTCCACCCGGCGGCAGAAGGGAAGCAGGCCCTCCTAAGTAAAAGTGAATGAATTGGATTCCTTTCCCCCACCTACTACTTTCCTATGTTCAAATACTTCACAATCTTCTTTTTATAAAAATCTGTTATATTATCTCAAAACAATTCACCTATATCAAAAACATGAATGATTTAAGCTCAAATTTAAAAAAGAAAAAACCCAGCAGATTTAAATATCAGCTCAGGGACTCTTGACCACAGAAGTGCTCCTTAGATTAGGGAGTGTTGGCATCCAGGCCAATGTATCTAGAGTCATCTGTGAATAAGTGGGAACCCTTAGGAAGTGATGCACAGTCTCATCATTAAAACAAGTAACCATCACCTTCTTGGGGAATATCGCTAACAAAGAACCAGAAAGAATGAAGATGGTTTGTGAAGGCATGTGGATGGTCCATTATAGAATGGAAGAAATGGGTATAGTTGGGTATCTAGTGTACAGAAAACCAGTGGTGAGGCAGGTATCAAAACAGATGAGGAAAATGTGATATTTATTGCTTGCCTGGGATAAAATGCATGGTTGTCTAAAGTGCAATTGTAGTGCCAAGAAGTCCACAGTTCGTCCCTCTTTGTGGTATGCTGGAGAGACTCTCCTGCCATCTATACCAACGAAGCCTGTTTTATAGAAACACATCAGGACATCTCCTTTTACATTTTGACAAAGTGAAACTGCATCCTTTGGAGTTTCCCACCCATTGCTCTCTTGGCTACTTCACTCCAGTACTATTTCATTACTTATTGATTTTTCAACGCCTTTCTGCACGGCTGTAATTTACACAAGTCTTTACAGCCTTCAGCGATTCTTAACACCTCAAGGTAGGATCACCTCAAGGTAGGATCAGAGAGACAGCCGCCTACTGTCTTTTTGGGAATGATGAAAAATTGGTGAGTTTCATTGCTAAAACAAGAACTTTGGGGAAGCCATGGTGGGTGAAAACATAGCTTAACAATACGTCAGATGCTACAATGACAGGAAGAACAATGCGACTCCAAAATGAATGAACTGCTGAATTCATGCAATTTTTATTTCAGAAATGAAGTAACGAGTGTTTTGTAGATTGTTGGTACTTAGCCTTTTTTTTTTTCAGACCCATGAAATAATGGCTAAAGCTGATAAATCTGGGTTTGTTATGATCTTAAAAAAAAAAGAATCACCACTCTTGTCAATTTGTGATATATATGTTTGCATTTTGTTGTCATTGAAGTTCTATGTGGAAGAAAATGAAAGTAAAAGAAAATGTGTCCAGGACAGAATAAATAGACTAAAATGATAAGTATCATTTGGAGAGTTTTTGTTTTTGTTTATAACACATCAGTGCTATAAAGAGGGAAATAAACTAAAAAATTACATTTTTTCAGAAAAGTATAATGTAGGTTCATAGTAATACATTAAATCTAATTAGTAGAATTTCTAGTCTCACATTTGGACATATATATTGGCCTTAAAATTTAAAATTAAAAATGATTTAGCTACTTTATTATAGATTTCTAGGATATGCTTTTTATTTTACCCATAAAATTCTTTCATTTTATATAAATATATAAAATTTCTATTTTATATATTTAGAGTTATGGTCAAAATATAATTGTAAATTTGAAGGAAAAATTTAATATTATTGAATAATCATATAAAAATAATGTGATATAGGTTTACTCAAATATAAAGGTAAATTCTCTTTGTTTATTCTACAGAATGATATTAAATAAAGAATTTCCTGAAGGAGCATGTCTTATGTTGGTCTTACGGGGAAGCTATAGTGGAAAAAACCTGGAAAGTGTCAGGCTGTTTACACAGCATCATGTAGTTTACCCAACTCTATGACCTACCAGTCACTTCTAGATGCTTCCAAAACAATGAACTAATCAACTAACCAATTCATAGAATTATAGAATCTTTTTTTAACTTAAAGTGAGTTCAGGAATCATCTGGGCCAATTATAGTTTAATTCAGTGAAATCCATGAAAATCATGCAATCAAAGGAGCTGTTTGGCATTTGAAGATTAAAAAAAACAAATTTTTGATGACACATTTTACTTGTCTATTACCAATTACATGGTTATTGTTATTTTTTGGTTATACATCCCTTACCTGACCTGTACCACTGAATTTCCCCGTGTATTTGGATTTATCGAGGCCAGTTGTAGTGGACAGTGATTGTTACTTGCTCCATCTCCCTTCCCTTTCTCTTGGAACATTTCACTTTAAATTTCTGTGCAGGAGAGGCGCCTTACTCTGCTGTCAGTCTGTTTGGTTTAGGTACGGCAGACCCTACTACCCCGACTCTGGGGTGACCCAGGTGCGGCCAGGTGGATGCCACGCCACTCTGTGAACAGCGATGGATCCACACTTGACAGCCCAAACCAGGGCTTTGCTGGAGTCATGGCCATGAGAGGCCCTCTCCCCTTGGGGTGGTTATTTTGGTAGGATGTGAGCCTGGAGCTGGCAGGCACTACCAAAGCAAATGGCCTACCTTGAAGTGAGGCAAACAGAACCTATGCGGGTGTGGGGAGAGTCGTGGTGTGAGACAGATGTTGTTTGGGCTGTTGAATCCCGCTGGCCCCAAAGCCGTAGCCCCAGCTCTTTTAGTAGATGAAGTAATATAGTCCCATTTTTACTTAAGCTAATGTGAGTTTGGTTTCAGTTAGTTTCAACCAAAACAGCCTGATCAATTAGGACAATTTTTTTCTATGAAGAATCTGCATGTTTCAAATGGATTTCCTTTTGTTCTGAAACAAACCTGGAGTGTTTAAGCACATGTACTGAATTCAAAGGGATTTAATGATTTTGTTTTCCATCTGAGAAGAAAATGCTCTTAAAGCATCTTAGACTGGACCTTGCAACTATCTTGGCTTGAGAAAGGCCCTTGTAGAGCAAGAAAAGAGATGGTGAAAATTCCTTTAAAAAATAAAGAAAAAGAAGATTTACTCTTTTTGTTTTGTTTTAGATAACCCTAAATTTATAAGACATCTCCTTAAGACACGATGTTTCATTGGCATCAATAATACCAAATAAAAAGCACAGTGGGCATTTATTTGATAACATTTATTAGAAAAAAACATACTGCCAGTTATTTATGCTTTTATATATGAAAAAAATTAAAGACACTTATGGCACGCCAGTGTTTCTGAGGAATTTAATGCAATCTAAAATTGATCAGGCTGTTTCCTGAAGACTGACAAAATTCCCAGAAAACACCAAGAACACAGATCAGTGGCAGGCGCCTTCTTTGTGGCTCACACAATCATCTTCTACAAAATCTCATTTAAATGCAAAGATTTAAGCTCACTATTATTTACATTCCAGCTGCTCCAGCCCAATACCCACTGTTCACCTCAGGACTGTGTGTAAGAATACCAACTGTCTTAGAATCTCTAGATGTGTCCAAAATCTGGGCTAGATCCAGTATTTCTGAGCCCTTAAAATTCTCTAGAATGAACACTGTCAAAAGAATACCTCCATTTTGAACCAGCTATCACTTGGGTATTTATTTCCTAACCATCTTTTTCTGACATTAACTGTTGGCCAAAATATGAAGGCAACCAAACACCCATCAGTAGATGAGTGGATAAAAAAGCTGTGGTACATTTATACAATGGAATACTACTCAGCCGTAAAAAAGAGGGAAATCTTACTTTTGTGACAGCCTGGATGGACCCGGAGAGTATTATGGTAAATGAAATATGCCAGTCAGAGAAAGACAAGTACCATATGATTCCACTTATACGTGGAATCTAATGAACAAAAATAAACAAACAAAATAGAAGCAGACTCGTAGATAGAGAGAACAGACTGACAGCTGTCAGAGGGGAGAATGATTGGGAGGCTGGCTAGGTTAAAGAGGTGAAGGGATAAAGCAAAAAAAACCCCTTAAATTCCCCCCCCCCAAAGCCCCAACAATGCATATACACAGACAACAGCAGAGGGGGAAGGTGGGGTGGAAGAGGTAGAAGAAGGTAAAGGGCAGGTAAATGCTGATGGAAGGAGACTTGACTTGGGGTAGTGAACACAGAATACTGTATACCGATGATGTATTATAAAACTACACCTGAAACCTATATAATTTTATTAACCAATGTCACCCCAATAAATTCAATTTAAAAAAAAAGGAAAAAAAGCCACATGGAAGAGAAGTCTGAAGCCCAAGAAGAAAATATGAACATTACCCAGGGCAAATGGCTCAAAGAGTGTCTGTACTAAGGCAGCCCAGCCATATGGCCAATTTGGCCCAGATTCAAAATCAGAATTGTAAAACCATCGCTATGGCACGGGAAATGTTAGGGTTGCTGGAGTTAGAATGACTACACTGTACCACTGAGAAGTGGGCCAACCAGATGGTGCTGCGGGAGCCAGACAGGAATTCCACAGGAGGAAGACGGATTTTGCCCCGTTTTACCTTTCCGGACTCTTCTCTCTTCTAGTCATGCTACACCACTGGTTGAGCTTCTTTAACGTAATTCATATTTTTCATCTCTGTGCCTTTGATTATGCTGGACCCTCTGTCTGGAGTGGCTCCCTCCTTTGTTCTCCTGTACCCCATTAAAGTCCTAACCATTCCACCAACCTAATTCTGCTTTCATTGTAGCCCTCATGCAGTTTCTGAACTGCCCAGCATGCCCTAAATCTCCATTCCTTTTATTGGCTCCATGCTTTAACCTCGCCTGTTTATTCTTTTTCTTTCCCATCATCTACCTTCTTATTGATCTCCCTAAGCTAGTCATCTAAATTTGGCTTATGCATCACCTCCTCCTGAAAGCCTTCCCTGATCTATTATGCCAATTTAGAAGACTCTCCTCTGGACTTCTATAGCCCCTCTGTGCCTACTTTATGAGCACTTACTCCATTGTCCAGTAGCCATTGATCTACACATTTGTATCTTCCATATGATTGGAATGACCTTGACAGTCAAGTCATGTATCCGCTCATTTTTTATTCCTATCACTTAGTGCCTGGCTTTCAGTAGAAAGGGTGGGTAGCTACCTAGAAAGAAGAAAAGAAGGAAGGAAAGAAGGAAGGAAGGAAAGAAAGAAAGAAGTCTTAATCCTTAAGCTCTGCTCTCATGTCACTTCCTCTAGGAAGTTCTATAATCCTTCCTGTCTTGTTGCACTTTACATACATACATTAAAAAAATTCCCACTGTTTGACTTGCATTATGAACAAGGCCTGTACTATTCCCTCAATATAGTGCAAGCCATTTGAGGTCGGGATTCAGGGCTTCTTTATCTATATATCTCTAAAAGTGCCTTGTCCGTAGTGCATGCACATTTGTTTCTGTTCCATAAACATGTCAAGAAACTTATATGGTATTGTTAGGTCATAAAAATGTGAAAACCATTCAAACAAATACCAAACTGGACTCTAGAATCTTCCTAGCTTTGGATATTAAAAAAGCTGATCAATCAGATATAAATAGTGGGGTTGAATGAGGGTAGAAAACGCTAGTAGTAATAAGACTAGCTGTCATTTACTCAGCACTTACTATAGGACATGGCTGTTCTGAGAGCCTTATATGCATGAAACCACCATTCAATAATGCTTAGTGGTACCTGAGCATGACTCTTGGTTGAGGCAGTGACGACTGAACATTATAGATCAGGAGAGAGTTGGTCTAGTGAGTTTCAGGCTTGTACTGGAAAGCTGAGATGATACAGATTTCTTCTAAGAGTTAGCAGAGAGCTTCATCAATTGCTCTATCCACACAAGTATTTTAAGCCAAAATTATTTTAAATTCTGTTAACCAGCATCTTTGCAACTTGAATGCAAAAGATGTCTCTCTGATTTCCAAGATATTTTCAGCAAATAAGCTGCAGGAGAGAAAGACCACTGAGATAGTACTCTCTACCATATGGTATCATAATAAAGATGGCTGATGTTTCCTGAAGGATGAGTGTGGCTCCTGTATTGGGAGCTGCATACCAGACACCCTCCACCCCTTGCCAGGCTACGGTGTGGATTAAACACAGTAAGAAGTATATAAATAGCCTGCCCCAGAAAACTCTTAGGTGGGGAGCTATTATTACTTTAACCCTCATAGAAACCCCAATAGGGTAAGCATTGTTTTCCTCTCTTTAGAGAAGACGACAGCCGTGCAAGAAAAGGCAGGCAACTTGCCCAAAGTCACACAGTAAGTGGCTGAGCCGGGACTTGAATCCAGATCTTTCTGAGTCTGTGTTAACCACTAACTTACAAGGGAGCCTCATCTTACTACCTCTGAATTGTTTTATGACCCTAGGAAAGTGATTTCTGCTCTGGGCTGCAATGTTTATTGTGGGAGAAGAAATTAGTAAGTAGAATAAAGAATCTGGGCCTGGCAGAGATTCTGAGTCCTAGGACTGTAGGTGACTCTGGTCTGTGGTCTGGACCCTGCTGCTGAGTTGAGGGCTGAGTTCCGAAATGTAGCCATTTAATGCAATTTCAGAAACCTCTCGAAAAAGGGTGTATCTGACCCACCTTGTGATCTCACAGGACTGTTAACAGGAATAACTAATAAAAATGCCTAAGACATGTCCAAGTGCCACAGTGACAGATGTGACTATACATAAATTAGTCTTGCAGAAAGCTACTTGCCTGGGGTCATCATAAATTTCCGATGGTGCAACACAAGACTGATTGTATTTACTTTTGCTCTCTGTCGGGGAGAGGAGTGTGATAGGCCAGTAAAACGATTTAGTTGGCTGGTAAATTATCTGCAAGATTGATTAAAAATAGGAAGCAAGCAATTGGCAAATTGTCAATGCACAGAAAAGAATACTCAATAACTAGATCCAGAGATTAAATTAATTTAACACAGGGACACCATTTGAGGAGGGTGTTTCATTGAACCCTTGTGATATTCTTTGGACTGAAATTACTGTGAGAGTGAGTGTGTGTGTGTGTGTGTGTGTGTGTGTGTGTGTGTGAAGGAGACGTGTAACATGGTGCTCATCTTGGTTCTCAATTCAAGATTAGGAAAGCAGTAAAGATAATACACGAGGGACAGCCGTCCTTAGTGCTCATCATTCTAAAAGAGATCATTTGGTGGAAATTAGAAAGAAAACATCAGCCATGTAATAAATTACTCTGAGTATCCCAAGAATTGGAAGCTGGCTGCTATTGTTCCCTCTTCTCATAAATGATGTGCCTAGATTATACCATCACTCTAACGTGATTACATATGCAAATGATGCAGACAGTTATACAGTTTACAATTTGGCTGAAATTGTTAAAGAACTGGCAAATGGACTTTGACAAATCACAATTTGAGGTTTTAAAAATGAACTTTTATTGCAGAGCACAAAACAACAGATATTCAGCTGTGCTTATGTAAATCCCGTGAGTAACGTACAATAGAGATGCATACTCAACCACATTTTAAGAACTAGCATCAACTCTTCATTGTGGTTGGGAAATAGATTATTCAAATATTGCTCTGGTTGAAACAAATATTGGATTAATAGGGACTCATCACATATACCTCACATAGATTACCAATTTTAAAAGAATTAGACCATGACAAAATATATTTAATTTAATATTTCTTTGATGAGTCAGAGGGCACTTCAAGATCTTGCTCTGCCCCCGGGTCATCATTATGAACCACTGTTGATACTGGTGAGGCCTGGGAGATAGTTAATAAAGAGATCTGGTCAACAGAACATAGAAAACAGGGAGTCTGCTGTTTTTAGACATTTATGTCAGGGCATTTCCCTTTCAATTTTGATCTCTTTATATCCCTAGGGAAGCTTATGTTTCCTATCTAGGACATAGCTTGGTTACATTATAAGCAGGATTTCTCAAGGTTTTTCATTCAAGGATCTTTACTGGTGTCTGGAGTCCTCTCCTTTATTGGCATGTATTCATTTTGTTTTCTATTATATATATTTACAACAATGCTCCCCCCACCCTTCTTTTTTCTCCCCACACATGACCTCTATTTCAACATGCAACCGAATGAATGCTTATACAGGATCTCTTTGTGCAAAATGGTAAAAAGAGAATTAGATGTGGCCCCTGTCTTTTACGATTGACTATCTCAAATATGTTGATACAGGCATGTAGAGAAAGGCTGTCGAGATCATTCAAGGAACTTCAACCCCGAGGAAGGAGCCAGATACTATGCAGGACTTCCTAACTGTTCATTTCCCAGTTAAATAAGACCAGTTTCAAGTTTACTCTTCTGTTACTGTTCCTTTTCATAATATAAGTTATTCACTTTCCTCTTAAATTATAGGGCCCCAAATTAGACTGTAGCGGAGTGTTGACCAGTGTAGGGTATAATGAGAAGGTTACTTGTGGTTTCAACATTCTGTGTTCTAGCCAGGGGTATTTCTAGCAGTGGGCTGTTTAGTTTATTTGGTTAGCAAATAGGTAATAATGAAGCCAAAATAATGAGTTCAGTGCCCTGTGGGCTAGTTGGCCTCACTCATCTCATAACTACAGACTAGAGATATTAAGGTTTGACCCCAGTGCTAGTCAGCTACCTTGAAAATAAAAGTGACTCACTAGGGACAGGGGCAAAGTCAGTGGCCAGCAAATAATATTTGGGAAACAATTGCCACATCCCTAAAGATCAAAGTCATGCAGATTAAAATAACATTTTCCCTATTAAGTCCCTTTGGAAAACAAAGGGGAGGGGGAAAGGAGGAGAGAGAAGAGATGAGAAAGAGACACAGAGAAAACCCAGCCCTGGCATGGATAAGTAAAACAGGCACTCACTCAAACGTAGGTGTAAATTGGGGTAACTTTTTTTTATAAAACAATTTGGAAATGAAAGAGCCAAATGAATGTTCATGCCCTTTGGCTCAGTGTTCTACTTCTGGAAACCTTTCCTGCAGAATGGGGGAGGCTGCCCTTTTCTTCCAGAGCCCTCCATCCTCTCTCCCCTGTGCTGTCCCATCAGTAGCATGCTTTTGCAACAGAAGCCTCTGCATTGAAATGGGATGATTCCGTTTCTGAGAAACAAGGTGAAAATGCCTCCAATAGAGAAGGAGATTTATGTCTGCCCAAAGATGTTCTCATCGGCTTTATTTATGTTTATGAAAAAGTACAAACAACATAAAAAAGTAGAATAGTTCATAATATTCCAGGCATATAATAAAATTTATCCCATAAACGAACTGTTGATGACATTTTCCACTGACACAAAAAAGCGTTTCTCATATGAAAAGTGGAAATTAAAACTGTATAAACAATGTGACATCAAGAATGTAAAATAATCTGTATAAACAGAGAAAAATACACCAAGATCATAAGCATGGCTATTCTGGATGGTGACATGTAAAGAAATGTAATTCTTCATAATTTTCTATATTTTCAAAGGTTAATAAAATTAGCACGCTAATTTTTATAATCAGCAAAATATTTACATATTTTAAATGAGTTTTAAGTAAAATGAGAAATGTTTATATAATAGTGTTAAATGAAAAAAGTAGAATTTAAGAATGAAAAATATAGTATGCTCTTAGGCAGGCAAAATATGCCGAGAAAAGCGAGTGAAAGGAATGCATTGATAAGAATGCTTCACGGGAACCTACTTCTGGATGACAGCTTAGAGATGCCCATTCTAGTACTTTTCTGTACTTCTCCTGAGTCGTGTATTACCTTTATAGTCAAAATTAATGAATACTCAGAAAAAAAATCTTATTTTATAAGTGGAACCTGGATAAGAGGGTACAGATAAAGCAGTAACACTCTACCAACATCGCCCAAATAATTCTGAAATGTCAAGGTAACTCTAACCCATCTGGTAGGTCAATAATAATATATCATCTTTTTAGATTTGCCACACAAAATGACTATTTTAATAAGCAAATAATGGTCAAACATTGACAGTTTCATACAGTTCAACTCAATACATGAGAAACAGCACAAACTGACTACTTATAAAATTATCAGACTATTATTATTATTTTCACTTTAGCCTGTTAGTATTGTTCAGGGAAAGGCTCCAACATTCTAAAGTAGTGATTCTCGAACGTTTTTGGTCTTAGGGTCTGTTTACAATCTTAAAAGTTAAGGACGCCAAAGAGCTTTTGTTTGTCAGCGTTATATCTATGGATATATTAGAGATTGAAACAGAGAAATTTGAAAAGATATTTATGTATTCACTTAAAAACAAAATTATAAACTCATTACAGATTAACCTAAGACCTTTTTTTTAATGAAAATAATTTTATTCCCTAAACTAAAATAATGTAGTGAAAAGAGTGGCACTGTCTTGCATTTTTGTAAATCTCTACTATCTAGTTTAAGAGAAGACAGCTGAGTTCTCAGATCTGTGTCTGCATTCCGTCTGGGGCAATGCCGTACAGCCTCTAGGAACTCCATTGTATACTTGTGACAGGATGAGAGTGAAAGAGGCAAATAATGTCTTTGCATTAATATGTAAATCATTTGATCCCAGAGACACAGGAAGCCCAGGGGTCCCCAGACCACACTTTGGGAACTGCTGCTTCAGAGCTATGATTCACGGCCCCTTTGGGGTCAGGATTTCCCCCAAGAACCATGAGTGTTTTCTCTTTTCCAAGCAGGGAGCATGCCTACGCTCCTGAAGTCTATGGATACCCCAGAGGAAGAATACTTGGCCTGGAAGGAAGGTAGGAATTATTGTAGTTACATTTTCTTTCTGAAGTGTCCAAGACCATTGCTCAGTTAAGGTGCTTGGTAAATACTGTTGAATGACAAGAAATAAAAATTTCTCAGCAAAATTAGGGAAATATCTAAAATTACCAAAAGATTTAATGAAATTAAATGGTAAATAGCTGTTGGGTCTGCTTAGTCGTGCTCATAACACTGAATCAGCAAAATGCCTTCCCAAACAAATAGGAAGGAATAAATGCAAACTTCATCTTTCGTTTCTCCCCCACACTATCATTTTCAAAGAACCTAACTGGCTTCAATTCAAAGACATGTATGTATATATTTGGGGGTAAAAAATCCATTAAATTTCTTGATTGCATTGAGTTGCTTATCAAGGGTGTGTGAATAATGCCAGGAAAAGATACTTTTCTAAAAATCAATAAGTTGAAAGTGCTGTTTTAGGGTTGCTGTAGTTGTTGGTTGTGTTTCAGAGTTATTCCTATTGACCTGAATTCAAAAACAAGGTATTGATTTATAAAGTACCTTCAGTAAATAAATGCACATTCTTTCAGCTAACCCTAATAACCTGTAGCATTTAGAATAAGATTTCAACTCAGCTCAGTACAGTTGAGCTTATACTATCATAATCAATCCTTTCTAAGAGTTGGGAGGCTACTCTTATGTGGGGAACTAAAGAGAGGGCAGATGAGAAAACCATGGAAGGAGAAAAGGAGGTAGGAAAATCTCATTTCTTTTTCAGAAAGACTTTCTTCAAATACTGTTTTGGTTTCCTGAACAGCTGGGATGCAAAGATAACAAAACCATAGCTGTTTAGTGTTTGCATGATGACCCACCCAATTCTTATACATTACGGACCCACTCAACTTTCCTTTTGAGACTGAATGATAAATATAAGCAGAAGATACCTCTTTGCTTGACTGTTGGGTCCATTCTGAGAGTCAGAGGATGAATGAGGTCAATAGCTCCTGGCTTTAGATTCAAAGTTCGCATCAGGGCAGTGTGGTGGCTCAGTTCTGGTCAGTCTCCCTTGTCATCACTGACCTGCCACAAATGTTGGTTGTTGGAAACCATATTGCATTTCAAAAAAACAACCCAGGTTTCTTTCTTTTTTTTTTTTTTTTCTACAAATGCAACTGACTTGCCCCTTGAAGAGGCAGGTAAACATGAAAGCAAGCTTAAACAAGTTGTGGGAAAATAGAATTTCTGGGCATTGTACTTCTTTCTGGACTCTTCTTGAGGTTCAATGACACATAAGGACGATACCGAAATGAGCAGAAATCAAGCAGTAGAAGTAATACTACAAAACAGGGCAGGTTTATCTATATCTGTGACGAAGGCGTCATGGTAGCTACAAGGAGGCTGCCACATGGTGGCCCTTACTTAGTGTCCATAGGGTAGGATCTGGAAAAAGCTTATGTGCATTTAAATTTAAATCCCAAATAATCTATTTTTTTAACGTTCAAGTTTTCTATTATTTCTCTCAGTTATAGTATTTTGATTATTCAAATAGATTTATTCCTTCAGAGCATTTTTTGTTTGTTTTTGGCCACCATAATTCTCCTGCAGGGGCCCAGGACAGCGTTTTCCGAGCCACGCCCAGTAGGAATGAGATGTGGGGACAAGGGCTGTCAGTGGATGGTGGGCTCTGGGCCTCGCACCTGGCTTCTATCAGAGAAGTTCTATTTGGTCTGTTTTTTGTATATTGAGGCTACAAGCAAGATTTTGTTAGGAAAAGAATTCTGCTACTAAACACAATGACAATGAAAGGTTGAAAGTCACTGGTCCGGGGAAACTATGTTTAGACTGACATGAAACCTGAACATTAATAATTCTTTGGTAGGAAGACTTCAATTAGGTGACTTCTCTTCTTAAAAAATTTTTCAACTTATCCATGTTTATTGTAGAAATCGGATATAGAAAACAGACAAGAACTCCCCCCCCACCCCCGTAATCCCATTATCTTGAGATCACAACTGTAAACTCCCCCTCTCCCAACCCTCTCTCTCTCTCAATAAAAATGAGCTCAAAGACTACATAATGTTTGGTCATTTGATTTTTTGTTTTACATTCTGTATCATGAACATCTCTTCATATCAACAAATGGACTTCTACATCAAGCTTTATAAAGGCACCTTAGTATGTTAGCACAGGGGCTCTCTCCATTTCTGTCATGCACTGAGTCTATCCAGTGCCTTGCTGCAAGGCTTGTGTTTTGCTATGATAAGGAACCCTGCTGGGAACACCTAAGTAGCTACAGAGAGCAGCCCCTCCTCACTGGTATGCCATGGCACACTGGTAGAGTGCAGATGGGTTCCAGTGGGGGTGGTATGGAGCCCCTCAGCCCACTTGCTGATCTATCCTCACCCCTGCCCCTGGGGCAGTGAGCTGCCTCCCATGTTCACCTCAATGTATTCTACAGATGGACTTTTCTTTGTGACCCATGGCTCTTACATCTTTGGAAAGTACTGATACAGAGGAGGAGTTACAAATGTGGCCTCTCCAGCCAAACCAGCTGGCTTTGCCTCTCAGTGTCACCATCTGCCAGCTGGGGGATCTTGAGGAAATGGCTTCCTTTCGTGTCCTCAGTTTTCTTATTTCTTAAGTGGAGGTAACGATAATATCTAGCTCATAGTTATTGTGTTGTTTAAATAAGTTAATATATGTAAATACTTAGAACAATGTGAAATACATGGGAAACAATAAAAACATCAATTATTATTATCCTTGTATATGTATCTGTACACTTTTCTACTATTTCAAAGCTGAGGTGGTTTCTGATCGGAGAAACAGAATGTTACACTAGTCTCTGTAGTGTCTAGAACGGAGTGTCCCAAAGAATATGATTAGATAGTGATTCTTTTGCCCTCAAGATGGCATGGCAGTGCCCAAGGGGTCAGAGCTCCTGGGCGGACAGCGGCCAGTCTCTGATTAGTCCAGTCTGCTGAACAAATAGTCATTTTCGTTTTGTGCAAGGACTTGAAAAAGATTGGGATGTATGGGCATAGCTTTGAGCTTATTTCAGAACTCACTCTAAGATATCCTGCCTCTGCAAATTTTGCTTTCCCTCTCTTTTCCCTCAACTCTAAGCGCCCATTATTTGGCAAGCAATCATCCTTAAGCACACTCTTAGCCTGACCTATGTGAGTAAGAAGAAAGGGATTGGTTTTCAATAGTAGTTTTCTGGTGTAACTTCAAGAGCGTATTGCAATATAATATGATAATTACCACTTTTTAGAGAAAGAAAAACAAGTTAATCCTTTACCTACATATCATGTGACTCTTTTGTTTTCTAATACTTGGCTAGTTCCTGCAGTTTGGGGACATTCAAGGATAAATGTGTGACACTGAGAATCGTCTGCTGCTAAAACCTGAAGGCATGTTTAAAACACCGGGGACATTTTGTGAGCCACCATTTTTCTGCCTTTAATTTTAGTCACCCTGTCTCCTAGTCTTCAGGTTTCGAAGTTTATAGTCTTTCCCCTCTGTGGGCCTGGGTCCCATTTTTGCTCCAGTTGAGCGCAGATACATGTATCAAATTCTGGCTGAAAATCAGCTGTCTTCTCAGTTTTCAGAAGATGGCTCTCTTATTCCTTCCATAAGCTCCTTTAGTCTTTGTTCTTTGGCCCAATCTGTAAGCCATCTGCACCCTTTATTATTAAGAACATATTTACTGAGATTTCACAACTGTTTAATAGATATGTATCTTATTACATGTTTGATACACCTCATTAAACATACGATTCAATTGGTATTTCTTTAACATTCAGTAAACACTGAGACCCCTCAGCATAGATGGGGCCGGGGAGGGGAGGCCCCCAGCTCAGCCTCAGTGCTTTCCCGAGACCTGCAGGAGCTGCTCCTGCTGCAGCCCAGCTCTTCATCTTTAACCCTTCAGCACTCCAGCTCAAACAGGCTCGGGCAGAGGATCAAAGTCGGGATTGAAGCCTATGCTGTAGCTTCCAGCTCTCGCTTCCACGGGGGCTACCAGTCTGGACGCCGTCCATGCTCCATAGTGCCATCACAGCAACAAGGCTACGTGTGAGCTCTGGGTATCCTGTCTTTCCAGATCTACAAGTGTGACTGTGAAACTTTTTTAAGTGACTTACATATGGTGTGGCCATCAATACCACTCAACAGGAGGAGGATGCCGAAAACCTCTCACTTGTTTTCCCAAGCCAGCCCAGATGCATCGGCAGCCCTCTTTAACTGAACTAGCAGAACGTCAGGACGCTCTGAGGCGATCGGGCTCCTTCACTTGCCTAATCCCCAAGAGCCCTGGCTCATGACATGGACCTCTTCTCACATACCCCAACTCTTTGAGCTCATTCTCATCTGCTAACGTTTCCTTAGTTATGTCAGAAAATAACGACACACCAGAGTCCTGCACAGGGGCCAGCCAACGGTAGGAAAGGTGACCAAACACAAGCGAGTCTTTCTTTAAATGGAACTTTTCTGGCATGAGTCTCTCATCCCTGCCAACTTCACTTTCTCCTAAAGCTGAGGTTTAGAGAAATATTACTCCATTTAAACATTTCAGGCTTTTTTTTTTCTTCAGGGTTTCTAAGATTAAATATGAAGAAATCCAGAGAAGCTGCAGTAACTCCTCTGTGAGAAAAGTTTTCCTTTAAGAAGGCCACATGTCTTAGCCAAACAACTGATTACAAACTGTGGGGCTGAAGTGCTTTCTGTGAGGGGGGCAGGAGGCAATTTAGTTCTTAGTTCTTTGCCATAAATAACGGATTAAAAAGCTTAGCTGATGCTATAAATTAAAAATGTGAAACTAATTATACCAGTCCCATAAAAGCAAAACAATCAATTCATAACCCAAGTATGTGAAGTGACAGAATCTCCTGGGTTTGACAAGAGACGCAGAGGGGACTCAGTAATCCTACAAGAATCTGTCCTCCAGTCCAGAACCACAGGCCCATGGCCATGTTGCAAAGCAAAAACGGTAGTAGCTCTGTTGTTCTCTCTACCCATTTTTCATGACAAGTTTCATCCTTCTCTTCCCTTTCTCCACCCCTTCCATGCAGGCCCATTACTCAAGAGAAAGGCTCACCCATACCAACAAGCGCAGCTGCAGATTTGCCAATTCAAACCAGATGGGTCTGGAAGGCAGCTGCTGCCAAGACTATAATTCAACTGGGAATTCCTAAATGTTTCAACCAACCATTTAGTAATGTTCTAGCTAGCATTTTCTCCCTGTTCTAAATAGATGGGGAAGCCAACTTGGTTGGACTAAGCAGATTGGGAATGTTCTCTGTGTTGTTCAATGGATTGTTTGCTTCTGTTTTACATGGACCTCCTTAACATATCAGAAGCTGCCTATGATTTCTCCGCACCCAGGTGAGGTGTGGAACGAGTCACTGTTTGCAGTTCTTCATGCTCTCCGTGTATTAGGATTGTACATCTGCACCTTTGCCTTGTGACTTGGTGGTTCCTCACACCAAAAATGGAGGGTATATTGTCATTGAATTGGTGTGTGGCTCAACCATGGAACTTGATCCAGTTCTGGCCTAACAGTCAGTCTCTGCAAATGTTTCTGAACTGAGTTGGTTCCCCTCCTTTGGGTTTCCAGAGTACTCCCATGATCTGCTGCAAAAGTACTTCTTATATTGGGTGTCACGGGTATTCTATCTATCTCTCTGGAAAGAGTATGAACTCCAGAGTCAAGAATTAGCCCATCATCTCTGTAGTCTTAGAACTAGCCTATAGTAAACAAATTGAATTTGCTTAGTAATGATTACGGCCTGCCTGATTTTGATAGGAAACACTGATAGACCATTTGCTAACAATAGACTTAAATGTTACCTGAACATTTTCACAAAAGTACCTTAGACTCCTCAGTTTCCTGGTTCAGGAGTCTAAGTTTACACAATGATCGGGGTTTCGGTAGGAGATAGATAGCCGTGCAAATGTTATTGAAGGTCATAAGAATTTGTGCCGAAAGCAAGGCCATGGCCCACTTCAGTTCTTCCTTGGGATTTCAGCCTGATCCTTGTTCTAATGTTGACCCACGGCCATTGCCCAAATAGAGGGAGCTGCAAGCAGGACAAAGTTTGATTTTCTCAGTTGATCTGGTCACAGTTTTGCCTGTAATAGTGTTGCTGTTTTCCCTGGGCTGACTTTTGCAGACGAGTCAGATGGAGTGGAGCTATAGCCCTGGGATAGATCGATGCTATCGATCCTCAAGGCTCCGTGTCATTTCCAGGGGATTTGCTAAAGAAGGTACTTATGTTCCTTTTTCATTTTCACCAACTCATTACCAGCTGCTACTGCCTTTGTACATCTCAGCAACACCTGGAGGACTGGTACATGACCGTCTGATTGAGGTTCAGACACCTTCCTTCAAAATTAAACACGAGACAACGTATGACCCACCAAAAGCTGAGCCACATGAGGAAGTCAGGTCACACTGGCCCATGGGGGGTTGGCATTTTTTGTTTTGTTTTAAAAAGGGCAGCCTGGCCCTACACTAAGCAATTGATCCTGTGGCTTAACTTTTAAATTAAGACCATTGTAAATTTGGGAACTTGAGAGGACATAGAGAGGACACCCATAATACTTTGCAAATGTCAAGTGCCTCTTGATGTTGGTTACTTTTCAAAGGTAGCTAGGTTACAATGTACCGTGGTAATGAAAAAACCCCGTCAGGCCCACTCTACGGGGTTTTAGTCAATATACATAATATTATTGGGTTTTGCAAGGATTAAAGGTTGTTTCTCTCACAGCTTCACAATACGACTATTTTTTTCTACTGAGGGCACAAAGGAAATCTCCCTGTTTACAGAGGAGCCCAGGACATTTTGGGGCCCTGAAGGCCGTCCCAACATCGCTTTGTATACTTCCCCCTGCTGGTGGCTTTGTAGTTAACCTAAAAATATCTAATTCCTTTTAACCTATAGATGCCAGGATTACAAAAAAAAAAAAAAAAAAAAAAAGATTTATCGGTGATTTATGTTGTCCATGAGCCATTTCCAGAGTACAGAAGTTATAGTTTCCTCCAGCTTTATTATGAGAGTGAAAGCTTTTATGTTACTCCATCCTCCCTCCCCCAATCTCAGGTCTCTTCATTTTTCCATATTTAGTGTAACTTTGGAATCACTCATCCCACAGAATGAGGTAACCACAATGGAACACAATACAAGATGTGGACTTATCTAGATTTATTTACACACATTAGGAGGCTAGAGACAGCACACCAGAAAAGTCTGTGATATATCATAACTATAACCAATAAAAGAAAGAAAACTATTCGATATGCTTGGCCCAGGCAATTAAAAGGAAATGCCCATTCCAAAATCTCACAAAAGAAATGCAGTGATTAGCCTGTCAATGAAACTTTTTGGTAGAGGATTATGGGTAATAATCCCAGGCTGGACCCAGGGAATGACCCAACTAATTCTTTTAAGTATCTCTACTGTGTCTAGAACTTTCTTAGAATTAGTTTGATTTTAAAAAAATTTGGTAAAAATACAAAATTTTATTGGTAAGAACACACAACATTAAATTATCATTTTAATCATTCTAAAGTGTATAATTCAGTGGCACCAAGGCATTCATGATGTTGTACAACCATCACTACTATCCACTTCTAGAACTTTCTCATCACTCTAAATGGAAACCCTGTTCTGGTTAGTGGTGAATCCTCATTTCCTCTTTTCCCCATTCCTGGCAACTACAGATCTGCTTTCTGTATCTACAGATTTGCCTGTTTTGGGTGTTTCATATGAATGGGACCTCACAATATGCAGCCCATTGCGTCTGGCTTAGTCTACTTCATATAGTATCTTCAAGGTTCCTTCATGTTGTAGCATGTATCAGTACTTTTTTTCCTTTTATGGTTGAATAATATTCCATTGTATGGATATATTCCATTTGGTTTATGTGTTCATCTGTTGATGGACATTTGGGTTCTTAGACCTGATTTTTGCTCCCCTTCCTGCTAACAGAAATTCATATAAACAACATGCAGATCTAATGTTGTCGTGGTGGTTGTCTTTAACAAGTCATGTTATTAACATATTTTACTCTCACTAATCCATCCACATGCACCCGCACTAGTGGTACTCAATCAGTATTGCTTGACGAGTTCCTGTACTTGCCTCCAAGGGCTCTGGTTGGGTGTACCAGAAATAATGAAAGAATTATACAAATAACTAGGGGAGGTGCAGGTGGTCTGTGGATGTGTCATACTGCAGAACGGGAAGGAGTTGAGACTCAGTGAGATCTGCAGGCTCTGGCAGAGCCTGCATGTAGACATGCCCAGTCGATAGTGAAGGCCCTGTAAGACCTGTGACCCCTTTTGTCTGAGAGATATTTCAATTTTCTACCATTGTTTCTACAATGGTTGGTGATCCTGAAATAATGGGAATGGCCCAGAAGACGAAGAGTAGGGAGCACTGTGACGGCTGCTTCTGGACTGGCCCTCTCCAGGAGTCCAGGTTGGTGGGAGCTTGAAAGCTGCCTTCTCTGGTCAGTAGGATCCAAGGAAGTTGGGTAAGATTTCCTTTTTAAAATATATTTGAGGAAAAGCTAGGTGACCTATAAATCATTTTTTTTTTTTTAAATGGAGTGGAAGTCTGAGGAATGTGGTCAAAGGTTAGGTTAAGGGAAGTTAAATAGGTCTTGGTATCCAGGCCTTTAAAGAGCCTTTTAATATATCCATGTACATTCTAAAGCTCCAAGAGGCCAGACAATATGCAGGATTTTCTAAAATCCTTTGACTATGAAAATGCTCAGTGCTGCTGGGTTCATTGTGTAGTTTTTGTGCTACATAAATGTACCTACTGAAGGGAGCTCCTGGGAGCTGAAATGCATGTGCCCTGCACTCTGCACTGGGCATATCAAAATAAAGGTCTATGGGGCTGCAATCTTGTGTTGTTTGTTTGTCTTCCAAGAATAGTCTCCATTTTCTAATTTTCCTAATGATGCTCTGTCAGTAGCAGAGTCCACAAAAACTTTTGGGTGAAGCACTGGGAATGGATGTGTTTACGTGTGTGAGGGGGGATGTATGCAGGGATCAAGAGTGTTTTAGGGAACTGCTGGGCACATCCTCTATGGGGCAAGGCTGTAGCCCTGGGAAGGAGCACTGCCACCAGGTGTAGGCTAGTCGCTATAGACTGAATACTTGTGAATGCCGCACCGCACCCCCCCTCCGCCCCAAATTATATGTTGAAACCAGTCTCCTTTGTTATGGTATTAGGAGACAGGGCCTTTGGGAGGTGTTAGTTCATGAGAGTGGAACCTTCATGAATGGGGTTAGTGCCCCTATAAAAGAGATCTCAGAGAGCTCATGTCCCACTTTTGCCATGGGAGAACAGAATGAGAAGACAGCGTCTATGAAACAGGGAGTGGGCCCTGACCAGACACTGAATCTACTGGTGCCCTTCTCTTAGACTTCCAGCCTCCAGAACTGTAAAAAATAAATTTCTGTTGTTAAGAAGCCACTCAGTCTATGGGATTTTGTTATTCTAGCCTGAATGGACTGAGACAGAAACCCAAAGATGTATCCCTGGGATTAGTCAAAGAACATGCATGAATAACCCATGGATGTGGACATGGGTGTGGGATTACTGTGGGAGTAGGGGGGGACAAGCTGGGTGGAGGGGTGCAAAGGGGGAAAATTGGGACAACTATAATGGCATAAACAATAAAATATTTAAATTAAAAAACATTGATTCCTGGGGTCAGTTGAGCCACCATATCTGAGGCCCTGGACTTGACTTAATTCTGACCTCCCTAGAGGATTGAGCATGAGGCTGTGCTTTCCTCCTTGGTTAGGATAGGGGCCTCAGGGAGTCCAGGAGGAGGTCTGGGACTCCAGAGGCAGAGAAGGAGCTGGCAGAATGCCCAGGATGAGGTAGAGATTCTAAAAACCTAAGGACAGGCCAGAGAGCCTTCAGGGAGAAGTTGAGCTGGGCATTGAACCGCGCACGTCTATCAGCTCTCCCCTCTGTGCTTTCCCCACGCAGAGGTCACGGATGTTCAAAATGAAAAGAGTATCGGAGCACTAAGGGATTATGAGATTCCTTCTGAATCAACTCAGGATGATTAAATTATTTTTGATATTGCCTAGTTTCATGTGTTTATATTCGAATTCTCTGAAAACTGGTACTCCGGGTGGGATGCTTCTAAGAAGATTTGACTAATCACAACATCCCAACCTGTGACCATCATCATAATGGAAAATAGGGTTTACTGGATAAACACGCTTCTACAATTACAAAATTGGTGACATTAAAGCCTAATGGCTCATAAATAAAAGTAATTCTGTATGTCAGATTGCTATCTGTATCTTGCCTTGTAATAAACACATATATACATATATTTATATATCATGTGCTATTTTTCTTGCTTATGAAAGACATGTGACTGTTGTGGAAAATTTAGAACATGCAAAAAAGCACAAAGAAGAAAATAAAGCACCATAATATCCCTGTTTACAGTTACAACTTTGGTGTATATATTTTATATACCTTTATATACTCTATAAGTATGTATTTTATTTTTATAGATTGTTTATAAATGATTATACATTTTAAAAAATGTTGCATCTTTTTATAGATTTAAAAATAAAATTGGGGTCTCTTATCTATATTATTTTTACCTTGTTTTTTTTTAAAAGCACTTATCAATATAATGTACATACTTTCCATGTCTTTAAATATCACTTCACAACATGAGTACACAGTATATCATTGAATGGACAAATCATATTTCATTTAATATACTTCCTATTATACATAACTCAGCGATGAGCCCTTTTTTATTTCACATCTCTGATTGTTTCCTAGAAGCTTCTCACATCTTTTTCTTATACTTTTGTAACACCACAAACCTTGAAATTGTCACTACTGGTTATAATTATTTTTTAAAGATGAACAAGATATTTACCAGGTGTGAATAATCTCTCCTCATATGAGTGCCATATACCAAGATCAACAATGCAAAATGTCATGTTAAAAATACTTGGCTTTAATGTATTACTTTCTCTTACAACATAAGAAAATGCAAAATGAGAAGTGGATTTAGTAGCACAATATGTATATAAAATACTCAGAAATTTTTCTTCTTCAAATCAGCCACATATTGAGCTTCCAGATTGCTCCTCCATGGTTGTATCAGTTTTCTGGATGCGGCACTTTCCACTGGGCAGTCATGAACAGTAGGCTAAGCTCACCTAAGCAAATCAAGTCGAGTCAGCACTATTCCCCAAGTGCTGCTTCTAAGTACCGTGCACCATATGTATAGGTGTGGCCTGTCAGGAAAGAAGAGCTTTTGCAGAACCGTGGCCCACACAGTCTTATTTATAAGTAAAAGGACTCCGTGTTGGCAGACCGATGAAAGGCTGCACCAGCTACCTGGAATTATTTGCTAGGAAGAGATCTCTCAGGTGCCTTTTTAAAACTCAGGCCTGTGAGCGGAAGCTCTAATGCTTCAGTCAAACAGACAAAGAAAGACAGGAAGGCACAGACAACTTGCACGAAATCAGGAAGGTGAGTTGCTTCACATGAACACAGGCTACCTACAACTTCCAGAATATTCTGCTTGAAAAGTCTAAATGGTAGTAGAGTGGCCGTGTGGTAGAATACCTGAACTCAGACATATCTGTAAAGCTTCCACTGGTTTTCCTAAACTTCAACCATGTGACTATCACCTTCAGGATTCTGTCCTATTCCTGTACCATCTTCATTGTGACTTATTATTTTTCTTTCAGTGGACTCACAGTTTTGCTTAAATAGATTTAGCCTCATGGTAAGAGAGAATATCCATAAAATCATGATATCATGTGCTGGTTATATTTTTATATGTGCCTAAATGTTAAAAAAATAATTCAAAAAGCGTTAGTGTACCTCCAAACACAGTCCTTCATGTCTCTGTGAGTATGCGCTCCACACTTGAAGAAATACAGGTTTACAGGAAGCTTTATCAGGACAAATACAAAAAACATGACTGTCTACAATAGAAACATTTGAGACTTTTTGGACTCCATATAGGCTATAAATAAAGCCAGATTTAAGAAGATTTGAATAAATGTTTGCAGGCCAGAGCCACAAAAATCTGTTCAATTCAGGGTAGTCAAGATGCTAAGTTGACTCCCTAATGTCAGATGAACCCGTTAACACTGTGTTCTACATGGCGTAACCCTAGCACAGATTACACATTGGCCCACGTGGCTCTTTGTTCTGACCCTACATTGCATTTTTTTGTTGTTGTTGTTCTGGGTTCGCCTTCCTGTTTATGTTATGGAGTAGAAACTCTTTAAGCATCTACTTCAGTAACTAGCTGAATGGACAGACACTCTCTATTCCCTTTGGAAGCCTTGCTGACCAATACCCTCAGCAATCTCTGTGGTTCCAGATACTAGGATACACCCTGGGGCACCTGAGCAATCCGGGGCCCACCAGGCGAGTTGTAGCCTCCCAAAGAGTCAGTTATGTTTGTCTCCAAGTCTCTTTATGAAAGTTATTTTTGTTAACGGAATTCATAACTTAAAATATAAAGCAGAAACATATAGGTACAAAAAGAGCTGTTTCTATGGCAGCTAAACTAACCCTGTGAAGACATCAGGTGAGTTGCTAAGAATTGCAGTGTGGGTGGGGCAACTATAACTGAAGGATTCTGCACTCTGATGGCCTCCTGGGTGCCTTAAATTCTCCCTTTACTTCAAACACTGGACACTCTAGACCAGCAGCATGGCAGGGGTTCACGCAAAAAGATGTTTCAAGTGTAAAATGCTTAAAGTGCATGGCATTATACAGAGTTTTACGTGCCCCTTGCTTTAGCCAACCTCTAGCATTAACTGACCAACTACTCTCCTTTAGAGCTTTCTGTATGGGCCTTCGTGGTAGCTGTTTTCACTGCTGGGTCTGAAATACCAGTAGTCATATATGTCTCGGCCTTGGCCTGTCTTGTGAGATGTGAGCTTCCAAAGGACAGGGCCTCTTTCTTAGCCACCTCTGCTGATTGCATGGAGCTGAGGCCTTTCCCCTATCGATCAATATTCTTAGAATTGAAATGAAATGTCTTTGTTCTTATTAATTTGAATAAGTTGACTGATCCTGAGTCACTCTTTGTTATGGCAAATAACTCAGTGTGTCTGGGATGGAAAAATGCCTGTCATTGAGCTGTTTATTGTGGCAGGATTGGCTAGTGAGGAGGAAGCAGAGGAGGGGACTTCAGTCAGCCTGAGCATGACTGAGGTATGGCTCTGCCAATTAAGTACTGCATGGTAGAATATTCCACCAATGCTATAGGATGATGAAGTAATTCATCACATATATTTAAAGTTGAATTTACCGATATTTTATGGTATTGGATATTATTTCTATTAACATTTTATGCTGAAATTACAGAATGATTCGTGAGTACTGAATTTTTGATTGCTTTTACACTTGCTGGGACACTATTAAACTTGATTTACGTTAATAGCGCTGTAAGAAGATATTAACAATGAAATTTCCAAAAGCACTTAGCATCTCATAATTGGAGTTAAATGACAAAAAAAATGAGAGGATAATAAAAGAAGGAGAGAAAAGGAAAGAGAAAGTTTTGACAATATTCTTTTTAACCTGTGGTTCTTAATAAGATTTTTGCAAAATTGTTTTAGGTTAGAAAAGAATCAAATCTCTGATCGGGAGAGATGACACTGATTTATTAGAGGAGTTTTACAATATGGAATAAAGACCTTGCTCCAGGTAGAGAGTATAAATTTACTCCTTCTAGGAGAGAAGATTTCTGATTTCCAGACCAGGGAGGACACTTCAATTATCACCTTCCTCTCCCATCCATGGTAACTAGAAGATAATCTAATTTTTAAAAATAAAAGTAATGGATTTAGTCATAGCTGCTGGATTACAGAAAGTTAGGCTTTTAAAGCAAAGCCATCAAAGCTAAAACAATATAAATAATAACAATTATCATAACATTTTGTCAAGCCCTCATTATGTGTAGGCTCTATGCTAAGCAATTTACATCTGTAGTCTCATTTAATCGTCATAGCACCCTTACGTGTTAGGTACTATTATTACAACTCTGTTTTACAACTAAGGAGAGTGGCAGTGCCAGGATTTGAACCCAGGCAACCGAGCTCCTTAACCACCCTGATCCTTTGAGCATAATGACTAAACTGTAAGTAATCTGGCTGATGTCAGAACCACGTTATGCATGGCTTTCATTGGCCCTGGGTGCTTTTGCTTTCATGGGTCCCTTTCTCCCTAAAAAATTATTTAAACTTCTATTTTATGATTGCATTAACATAAATAAATGTGTTAATATTACATATTAAAACATATATCATTTGACCAAAAAGCATACCTTTTTAATGATTTTAAAAGAAATCAAAAGACTTTTTGTAGGTCTCTCAGACTTTTATGGGCCTTATGCACTGTGTCTACTGTGCCTAATGGAGAAGTCAGCCCTGGTTAGCGTGAGAAAAAAGCCGAGACTAGAACATGAGATCGTGTAATCTCATTTCTGATAACAACCGAATCCAGAAAACTATGGAGATGGAATGAATGGAAATATCGTGAGAAGGGGAACGAGGTGGTTTCCATCTCCCTTGTGTTTTGGAGGACACAGGGCTTAGGTCCTTGACTGTTCGTTGGGGATTGCAACTCCAGAACTGCTGAGGTTTTTATGAGCTTTACCTTAATCGATATTCTTTGGGTTAGTTTTTAAAAACAACTCGGATTCCTTAACTGATAATACTGCCTACAAATTAACAGAATACTAGAGATGGCCAGAGATGAGAGCGACAAAATCAGCTACTTGATTAGGATTCTGACCTGGACTACTGTTTGGGAACCAATACCCTAAAAACACAGTGAAGACCCAGCCCAACTCTCCAGTCCTCACTCAAAGGAACAAACTATAGTTACTGTCCCAGTCAGAAATGAGATCCATCCATTAACATTTCTCCCCAACCCAGTAATGCTTTGTTAGACTCATTTTCTTTGGAGCTAACTCTGAAGGGTCACTCTGAGAAGGTGTTGAATCTCAAGTTATGGTCCAGACTTTAAAAATATTGTAAATAAAGCTAATGAAAAAAACCCTTTTTTATTTTTTAGTTCTGAAATTGCCATTGGACCCCAACCTGGACACAAGAGAAGTCAACATGTATAACCTAATTATCATGGTAAGATTTAGTATCTTTTATGATAAAAGTAATCTCAGGTTAGCACAAGTGGAATTGGGCCACTTGTATAAAGATTTTGCAGTGGTTGATATAGGAGCCTGAATGAGATTTACATGTATATGCCATCTGAAATCTTTTAAAACCATGGTTTAAGAGGGAGTAGAAAGGCATACTTTTATTTGCAAGAAAAATGCTCCAGGAATCCAGGATAAAATATTTTCCTTGTAGTTTTTAGCTCATTGAAAATCATGTGATTTTACTGTCCTCTTTAGTTCACAAGACTTTTACACCAGAGAATGGATAACCAAGTATATAGCATTCACAGACTTCATTTGGAAATTGGGTATTAAGAATGTGAATCTGGGGTTCTGTTAAGAACATAGCTAACAAAAAGCACAAATTAAAAAGGTAACTGATAAGCAAATGATAGATGATTGAATGGACAGATACATAAATGATGAATAAACAGATGAGTAATACAGATGGATAGACAAGTTAGATGACAGATAATAGGAAGATATTCATAGATCAATATATGGTTAGAAAATGGATATCTAGATGCACATGGATGAATAGATGCCTGGGAAGCAGAATAAATAGTTGATATATAAATGAATATAGCTGGATGAATGGGTAGATAGATGCTAGAGATTGATGTGTGTAAGGATAAATTTGGAATGAAATTGTAGACAGATGAAAGGGTACAACAATATCATGATTATACCCGACTGGAATGGAATACCAATGAAGATAATGACATTTCTCTTCATGGAGCTATTTTAAATAGTTTAACTATATTGGAGGATGTACAAACTGGAATAGGAAATTCGTCTCCAAGAACCCTGAAGTTCCATAGTATCTTAATGATATGATGAAAACGCATGGATGTGCTATGATCTAGCCACTGCTGAACCCTCCACAACGCTAAGTTGTGGCCCACTCAGCCTCATGGATACACACTAGAAAAATGTGAGGGGGACAGAGAGCAGGATGCACAGGGCAGCCTGCAGGCACCCGTGGCTACACACAAAGTCATCCCATGTTGCCTTTTCTTTAGTTCTGATGTTTATATAGCCCTGCCCTGGTAGACCTGCTCGGCAAGGGCTGGTGCTGTAATTAATCCATGTCACAGGGAGATGTAGTATTGGTGGAGTTTATGAGTGGGTTTGGGTTGCTGTGATGAGTAGGAGCACCTCAGCCCGTGTGATAGAAATTCCTCTGCTAATTGGATTTCTGGAGCTAATCAGAAGCCAGAAAGGAAATAAAAAATCCCTGTTCCTCCTGCTGCTGCTGCTGGCTGATAAAGCAGACAGCTCCTTTCAAGACAGAGGGTGCTGGAATTGAATCCTCACGCAGAGGTCTTACTCTAGATGACTATCTCAAAGGTGACACATCCCTTCTGTTGCCAGGCCAGGAGGAGATTGATAGAGCAATGGGAAAAAAAGAGTAGAGTATCCCAAAGAGATTTTACTACCAAATCACAAAAACAGAGTGGGGGAGAGACCAAAGGTTAGGAGATCGAAGGGAGGGGGACCGTTCAATGGCTTGAGAGAGCTAGGAGCTTTTTCTGAGACAAGGTGCCATTCCCAGGACACAGAGCCTGCCTGACACCCACCTGGGGTCATGAGTGCAGGGGCCTCATCTCTACAGCCAAGACTCAGAGCAGGCAAAAGAACGTCATCTATAGTTTGTCATTTGACTTAGGACACTCTTGTGCCCATTGTCCTAAAGGTGAAAAAGCCAAGGGGAAGGTGTAAATTCCATTCAGTACTGGACCACACACAATTCAGGAAACTGGTGAACTGTTCAAGCTGTAGTGAAGGTTAGTAAAAAAGACCAAGGTGCAAAACTTCTTGCCTGCTGGAAACCCATCAGCGGCTAGCACCTGAAGAGGGGGCTTCTTCTGCTCCCACACTTTCTAGGTTTTGGATGAGGCATGAAAAGCAAGTTTGTGTTCAACGCCCTGTGTCCCTTTTCTACCAAGGATAAATAGTTCATTGCAGGGAAAGAGTGAAATGTGTACACTCTAGGGCATGGATTAGACCCTGGTGGTCTTCATCTCTTCCTTGTCTGTCTAAGGCCCTACCACTTCTCCACAGAGGAAAATGTATCCCTAATATTTGGTTCCACCAAGCTGAGTGCCCTGCAGTTATCTGCAAATTCCTCTTTTTATCTCTCCCGTGTTCCTTTTTCTCTGTGATTACTACGTCCTTGGCCGTATTTCTTCTGAAGCCCTCTACATACGCTAAATCCTTAACCATGATGAGTAGGCAGCAAGCCCCTCTTGTACACAACAAAGACTTCTATTTTTTTTTTCTTTCTATCTTTTGGGCGACACGATAAAAAATAACCCTGTATTTATGCAAATTGCAAAGTAGCGTGTGATAATGAAAACAAAACAGTGCTGGCCCGCAGCCAAGACATGGCACTGACGGGGGCTCCCGACCATTTGGCTCTTGATTCTTCGGGGAAAGCAGCTGTAGAGAAAGGAGAAAGCAGAACACCCTCGTCACACGCGCGCTCCCACGCGCACACCCTCGCTCACACGCATTCCGGTACCGTCGCCTCGGAGCCAGCAAGACTTGGGATCCAAATGAAGTTCTGCTTCCGACCGCCGCCAGCTCTTCAGCGTCGTCCCCCACGAGCCTCCCTGCCCCTTGCTCCTGATTCCCTTTCAGGAATTTACAAACATTTTCTACAGATCAATATCTGTATTGATTATTCATTGTGAGTGAGTCGTGTGTCTTTGGTGATCCAGCTCGCAGAGGTTGCAGCCAAAGCCTGCTGCAGGGGGAAAAAAAATAACAGAAGGCGAGAGGGACCCAGCTCTTGCTGGGTCTGAGGCTGTCAGCAACACAGAAAGGAAGAGAAAAAGAGGAAAGCACTGGAGAACGAAGGAGTGGACAAGGGTAGAAGAGAAAGAGGGAGCAATAGCAAGAAAAATGCGGCGATGGCTGGACGCATGGTTCCTGGGATCTTGGTGGCTTGGAGGGAAGCCCCATGTTGGGTCTGCTGTTCCGTGCACCGTTTTGCGGACTCTGCTCTGGGAGTGAGAAGTGACTCACAGTCTTGGTATCTCCTACGTAAGAGCTTTGGGGGGGATTCCTTGGCTTGCTGACAAGGAAAAGAAGAAAGCAGCAGCAGTGAGGTAAAACACGATTGCTTCCCACAGCCTTGCGGAGGATATGCAGTCGCTTGGTTTGTCTGGAACAGCTTGCAGCTCTCTGATGGCACGCGGAGGGAGAATAATTAAAAAGGCCAGCATCACTTACTAAGTGAGTAAACACAAAGCCGTTCCAAACGTGCTCTCCAGCTAATGAGAAGCTGTAATTTCTTATACTTCAAGCAAAACAAGACAGTGATAGGGCTCAGTGGAGTGTGTGTGTGCGTGGATATGGGGGTGGGGGATGTTGGTGGTGGAGATAAATCGACTAATTGTTGGCAATGTTTAAAAAAGGGATTACTGGAAAAGACAGTGAAATGATGACAGGAAAACACCTTGGACCAGAGCCAAAAAAAAAAAAAAAATCGAGGCAAATCAAGTCTGCAGCTCCGAGAAAACACCCGTCGCTCCTGTCAGAGACTCCGATAGGAATTGCCTGGTGTTCCTCAGCCATATATGGACTATTGTGTGGGCACCAGGGGACAGGACCAGGGGCCACCAGAGTACCCAGAGGAAGGAACCACGGCATGCCAGGTTAAACAATTATGTCATACTTTGAGAAGCAAAACCAAACCAAATAATAAAAACCAATCTGTCCTTTCCTTTTAATTGGAGTTCCTGCTTACTCAAAATCACTTTGGTCTATTAAAAGCCACCCCTAAATGTACCTTCTGATAATAGGAGCTGCTGATTCTCTGTTTGTCTCCAGGAAGCTGCTGCAATGTTACAAAAATAGGCTGGAAAAGGAGGTTGAGGAAATTCAGTTTTCCACCGACTGGGCTTCTGACAAAATGTGCCAGGTGACTGTCTTTTGCCAGTTGGATGGCCATGTGGGAGCTAGTTTGGGATTCCTCTTCCGTTGTCACCCAGCTGCGGCTCGGTGAGTCCCAAACCAACCACGAATATGACTCTCTTAACACAGGGCTCCAAACAACACAAAGTGGGGACTCCAATGAGCAAAACGAGCTGGGTTTTCCTTCTTTCCGGGTGTTCAGATAACTGAGCTCTCTGGTTTTCTTTCACAAAATGGAGTTGGGGCTTTTTAAAATTTTTATTTCTGGGACTGGAAAGTCAATAGATAAGCTGTCTCCTTTTGACTGAGGTTTTACCTGTCATGTTGCTTTCTTATTTCGGACTCCCCAATACACTCCAAGTTTCCTGCGCAGGAGAAATGTGTCTTGCAGAAGTGTCCCCTGGAGACCCAAAGGAAGGGGTATGAAGCAAGTTGCAGATGACTCGGGCACCTTATCTTGCATTTCTTCAGCATTCAGAGAGACCTGTGTCCGTACTGTGTGTGTGTGATGGCATGACGTAAAGTGCGCGCTTGCATGTGTGTGGCTCTGTGTCTGTGTGTTTCTCTGAAAGAGAGGAAAAGAGAACGAAGTCGGAGCCCACAGGATGTTTGGGCATTTATGTAATTCATGCAGAGAATGCTCAATGCTGCAAGGCAGACAGCCACCCATCCCTGGACTCTGCCGCTCTGGAGGGCCTGTACAGACCTGATCTGAATGTTAAATACAGCAGACGAAATTAGCATACTAACCAAGGATGTCAGCCCCTCCTTGCAATCAGTAAATGGCCGTCTCCTCTCTTTAAAGCCGGCACCGCCATGCATGCCAGCCACTTAACGATGTCCTCTGTCAGGTCCTTTTTTTGTGTTTGTTTTTTTGTTTTTGTTTTTTGATGAAAGACTGGAAATTCATTAATGAGGAGGGAAGGAAGGGCTTCAAGGGGCTGTAATGAAAACAAATGATCCTCTTTAAACCTCATGACAGCCAAAGCCGGGGGGTGAGGGTTGCTTTCTGCTTTGGGGCTGCAGAATAGGAAATTCCACAGACAACAGACCACTTGACAAGAGCCCAAGAATGTATTGCTTGGGAATTTCTTCTATGTGGCAAAGACCAGCCATGGCCCATATGTCTATGTTAATAAAACTTAAAATGAGCTTTATCTTCCAAATTCTAAAGTGTCATCCACCAGATGTCTTTCCATTCTGTCACAGGTTATCCAAGTTTGTTGACCTTTTGAGGGTAGAAAGCTTTTGGAATCTTTTGGCCAATTGCTTTAGCTTTTGAAGCAATACAATTTTTTTTTTCTTTTGGGCCATACATTAGGCTTCTCCTGAAGAAAGTAGTTGCTTTTATTTTAATCTCTATCATACCTAGAAGCCCACAGAGGAAACGCATTGACTTCAACTTCTGTAGAGCCAGAACCATACTAAAGTAGACAGAAGGCTGTCTAAGAGCTAAGAATCAGGCATTCCACCCCAAGTATTTGGACTGGGGAACATTTGCTTCCTTTTTCTCTAGTTTAGCCACTCTATCCTTAGAAACACATTTCTTCTCTCCCATTCTATGTACTGTTTGGCTTTACACCAGGGCTCAAGCACACTGAAATTTCTAGGGACATGTGAACACCAGCCTGAGGAGGCAATAGAGAGGATCAGGGCTTGGGATGAACTAGAGACAGAGTCACTGACTTTTACTCGGGGGAATAAAAGCTACGCCTGTGTTGCCTAATCTTCCTGTGTCTCAAAGGGTGGTAGAAATTGGTATTTTTAAATACAAAATAGATGAATATTGAAATATTGGCTCAAAGTGTTTCTTAAAACAGGTTATGTGTTAACATAAAACGTATTTATGAGGAAAATCTTAGCCCACGGCATGCCAGTGTTTGTTTGCAATCTTTGTTTTAGTCTAAAATACCGAGTACAGGTGTTTTTGTCATTATTTTATTTTGTATATATTTTTAAAGCCCAGTTTTTCTGCAAAATATTGTACTTTGTTTTAATTTTTAAAAATGTAGACTTTAGCAACTGCATGTCAAACATCCTGGGAGCGTGTGTTTTGCTGCACCCAGAGGGAAGTGCAGACCCAAAACAATAAAGAAGGGAAGGAAGTGGATGTCTGCACAGCCTCTGTGCCTTGTGGTCACCGGCGTCTGAGCAGCCACGGTGCAATGCCATCTCCATCTAAACTAGAATCTCCACAGAGGCCTTTCCCAGAGGTCCTAACTGGGAAGATTAAATATCTAGAGAGAAATGTTTTGCACATTTTTGATGTGTAGCTCCACCAATTTTTGAAACAATTATTGAGGAGTGCTATTTTAACACTAAAAAACAATTTCAAAGAATTTGCTTCTTATTCCTCCACAGAACTCTACATCTCAAGTGGGTAGGAATAAAAGGTCGAAATCCCCAGAAGAGAGAGAGACCCTGCCTGTCATCTGGAAGTTTTCTCCATGACACCTGAAATAACTTCAACAAGAAAAGGCACCTCAGCAAGTGGTGAAGGGCAGCAAGAAGGCCCCTCTTCTCGCACAACTGTTCAGGGCTTTCCAATTTCCAAGGTGCTCTTCACACATATTACCCTGGTTATTCTCACTACAACCAGGCAAGATAGATATTAGTTAGCTTATTTTACAGATTGGGACACTCAGGCTCAAAGAGGTGACAAAATTACCTGAGGCTGAGAGCTAGTAAGAGGCATTCTTGGGTCTTCTGAGTCTTAATTTGATGCCATTTTATTATTCTTCATAGATTCTCATAAAAAAAAATTCTCTTCAGAACCCCCGACCCAAGGCTTCCTTTCTCCTTGGTCATCTCTCATCACCCTATCTCACTTCCTCCTTATAAGATTTTCATCTCATAGTGTAATTTGTAGTCATGTGCAATTTGAAAATGCTCCCTGTATTCTGCCAGCAATTAAGAACCACTACTAAGTTCCAAATAGCAGTGGCAGAAATCCCCCTTAGCTTTCCATGCGCCACCATTTGCTCCTGTCTCCTTCCTTCCCTTGAAAGTCAAGTTTACCCACAGGCTGGTCTACATTTGCCCTGCCTTTACTTTTTCAGCCCCTTTTGCATCTCTGCACAAAACACTCTGCTTTCATTTTTACTTTCCCATTAAAACTGCTTCAGGTCATTAATGACCAGTGAAATTGTACTTTCCTTCCTTGCATGGTTGGATTCCATTGACCACTCCCTCCTCCATGACACTATTCTCTGTCATATCTGACTCTGTTCTGTGCTAGATTTCTTTCTTCATTTATGTCTGTTTCTTCTCAGGCTTAATGTCAGACTTACCTTCCTTTTTATTCCCTTAAATATTAGTGTTCCTGTAAGAGGTTGTCTATGGCTCTTTTCTACTTTCAACTTGTACATATTTTGCTTTGTGTAGCATAAACACTTGACTTCAATTATCATCTGTAAAGTAATCATCACATTATCATCTCCAACACAGACCACTCTCCTTCACTCAGCTGCAGCTATCTGACTGCCTGCTGACCTGTCCTCAGGGTGGTCCAAGGCACCTTCAACCCAATATACCGCAAACTGAACTCATCACCACCCACAAAGCTGCTTCTCCTTCCTCATCCCTTCTCCCTCTTCCCTGTAACTGCCAACTGCTCTTCAAGTTCTTTCAGTTCTACTTTCTTAATTCTTCGGTAACCTCTCTTTCACTATATTCCTACTGCTCCTCTCCTGGTTTATTTCCTCAGTGCCTTTTCTAACAGCTCAACCGTTCTCTTCACTCTCAGATGCTCCTGGCCCACAGTGCATTCGCTCTACTACTTTAAATTGATCTATAGAATATGCAAATATGATTATTTTGCTCACCTCGGTGAAATCCCTCAGTGGATTCCACCATCCTAACTTGGCCTTCAAGGCTCCTCATGGTCTGGGTCTTGCCTCTCCCCAGCCTTCTCTTTTGAGACCCTCATGCCTCTAGGGTTTCATACAATGTTCCTGCCTCCCGGAATGTTCAACTCTCTTTATTTGGCCAATTCCTTTTCTACTTTCAAGATTCTGTTCCAGCAAGAAGCATTACCCACACCCCAGGTCATGTGCTGCCACAGGGCCCATACCCCTGCCCTCTCTCATTTATTTACCCCGTTTTACAATGATCACATTCTCTAATTTCACTGTGAGACATTTAAAAGTAGAGACTGTGCCTTTTATCCCTATGTTCCCAGCACACATCACAGGTCCTGGTGTACACTGGGTGCTTAATAAATTAATATAACTATTCTTATTGTAAGTATCAGAAACACTATTTTTTAGATGGAAGATTACAGGGCCCAAAATAATGAAACTGAGGGGAAATACAGCAACCATTTCCCATTGAGCAAAAAGGATTTCCTATGGTGCAATTCTCACTTACATCATTTTTTTGACTTCTGTCAGGTGAGAAATGAGCACTGGGGTGGTCTTAGGTGTTTGCTGATGTGGTAGAAACTTTGGAGTTAATTAGAAGCTCTGGCTAAAGCTGAACTTCCTTTGCAGAGTTCCTGAGAGGAAACACTAAATTAACAGTTCAAGGTTACTACTAGAAAAATAGCCTGTTTCCCTTAGGTTATGCCTTGGGGAGCTTGTTCTTCTCCCTACCATTCCTAAGATGTTTCCACTTTCCTTCTGGCCTGGCCACATCTGTGACAGTAAGCCTGGTCTTTCCAACAAAGGTGAAATCTCTTGAGCTCAGAGACTGCTAAATGCTTCTTTTGCATATCTCCCCGTAGTCATAGATTCTGGAGCACCCAATTACTACTGGTTGAATGGAATAGTGAAAACACTGTCTGCCAAAGAAAAAGGAATGAGGACAATTTTGTAAGTTTCCATCTTTCATGAGGCAGAACATGGTTTGAGATCACTAGTACAAAAGCCCCTTGACAGTACCAAGAAATATCTCAAGATGTCCTTAGGAATTCCTAAATTTGTGAATACAGTTGGTTCCCATTATTCATGGAAGTTAGGTTCCATAAAGTAACCGCAGGCGCTGAATTAGTGAATACTGAGCCATTGCTCCTAGGGGAATTCCAGGGTTAGGTTCCTTCAAAAATTTTGATGACAATATTTTTGTCAACTGATCAACACAAAACTTTGTTTTCTGTGTGTTCCTATTTAAAGACACCTTACTGAATATACATTACTAATTTATTAGCATTTAACTCATGACCACTAGTGCTATAAGTCATGCCTGATTGAACCTTCTCTAATACACATGTTTTCTCCATAAGGCACATCACAGCCTTCTTGAGCTTAAGAACACTAGGCAGCACTTGAGCACTATACTTGGGAGGCATTTTAAACAGTGAACCAAAATCACAAAATGTGAAAACATGGCATTAAATCGACGATGAAAAGAAAGAACACTTGTTTACTGCAGGAGAGTTGAAACAAGAGGTAGAGCCTTGTCTTCTTCAGCCTCCCCTGGGAATGTCTGCATTGGGTGACTTGAAATTGTAACCTCTCTGTACACACGTGCGAACGACCCTGAACGCACAGCAAGTACTGATGTTGGGGTTACAAATAAATTTAAGTGAGTAGGTGAGTTTGCACATATGGAATCTGCAAATAATGAGGACTGACTGTACTACTAGAATATACATGAAACAGGAGAGCTTTTGATTACTTCCAAATATAGACTATGATGACCTTGTTCATAGCACAGTTCTGACTTTGAAGTCCATTCTTTTATTTATACAAAACTTCTACTTTCTGGTGACGGATCACTTTCCCTTGCTTAGGCCTCTTCACATAAGTAATTGCCACTCAGAGCCTGTTGGACTGTTGGGTGTGGGGCGGTGCATTTTTTTTCAAAGGGACAACAGCTAGACTTTATCACTAGCAGGGAGAAGTATCCCACTGCCAGCTCTCCAATGTTTATGATTCAAAGGTGGCCTCAGGAAAATTACAGGTGACTCATGTTAGGCATCTTTGCCCCTTTGGAAAGGATTTTGCATGATTGTCTTAAAAAGTTATTATTCTGATCTAAATCTTGCCCTCTTTGGGTCATAGCTTCACTTACATTTCATATTGCAAGTGGCTGCTCAGAAATTCATTTTTGCTGTTTTCTTACCAATTCCCATCTTGAGGCAAAGAATGAATGGATGCAGAATTCTAAAACACTATACTATCCTTTCACACAAGCCAAACTCACAGACACATGTGCTTTAAAGTCAGGAAAGAGGGTAAGTAAAGCATTTGGAATGTAAATGAAGGAGAAGCATTGGCAAGGGTTCAGAGGACAAGAGTGATGAGTTTAGAGTTGATTCGAGCAAGATAGGAATCGCTGCTCTGGCACTTATCTATGTTGTGAATCTAACAAACTGGGTAACTTCTCTGAGAACTGTCCACTCCTCTGTGAAAAGGGGACCATGATACCTACCTCCAGGAATGACTGTGAGGATGAAATGAGACAATGTGTATAAAGTGCTGAGCTCGAACTCTGGCTGAGAAGACTGATAATGGAAGTTGGTAATTGTTGTTTTTGTTATAATTTCCTAGATTCCTAGCTAGCCATGTTCTCTGACTTCTGCATAATGCACATTCAAAGAAACATAGACTATGGTTGAAAGACCTGTTCTAGGTCGACTTCCTCATTGTATAACAGAGAAAACTGGGTGAGTGGGATTCAGCCAGCTCAGCATCATGTAGCTAGTTAGGGCAGAATCAAAGGGAGAACCCAGCTCCCGGATGCCCATTTCAGAACCACTCAGTGAATTCCTGTGTGGAATTCCAGATTTCTGTTCTAGATTCTTCTTCCACAGTAGTTGAACTATCTCCCATCTCTACTTCCTCCAGCCCAACAGCCTGGTAACCATTGCTCTGTGGCTTACTATCTTCTCTGGAAGAAAGATTTGCTGCTAATAGTATCAGCTAAGTGGAATATTTTAGATCAGGAGCCACGGAGCAAGATTTCTTCATGTTTTTTGACTATAAATGTAAATAACAAGGGCATACAATATTCACAGCATAATGTAAGACAAAGCCAAAGGGATCATAGAAGCTATGGAAAGAATGCTCTTTCTAAAGGGATCAATTATTTTTGCATTTCTCTGTAGTAATTTGCAAGACATTCCCTTGGAAAAGCCCACAGGGAAATGCCACTGGACATATGAACACTAAAGCTTATAACTGATCCTGCATTGAATAACAGGACACTAGAGTTGTGTTGGAGAAACTGGATGGGCTACTTAATTTCCACCTAGCCTGTCTTACTGACTGGAGTGCAGGTTAAGTGGCTGTTCCAGAGGCCAGCAACCTTGCCATCAGTGTGCAGGTGTGGGATGGGACACAAGTGGGTCCAGGTGAGCCCTTGCAGGAAATTGGGTGGTGCTGTGGAATGATGGATTATGTGACATTTAAGCAAAAATTCCTATTCAGCAGGAAGTGGCCATAACAAGACATGCTATGATGTGCACCTGAATCCTGAAGGTGAGGTTGAGGTCAGAGTCAGGAGTGTGAGGTCAAATGAGAGAGGGGTGTGTGACTGTGGACTTCAGCTAATGGAGCTGGGTGCCTTAAGTGGCTGCCTAAGCACCCAGGCACAGAGAGCATCCTAGCTTCCCAGCTAAACTGGGTTACAGAAGCAGGTATCCAGATTAGGAAGTGATTAGGCAGGCTTGGTGGGATTGGGGGACCCTGACCTATGTTACCACCTAAGAGATAAATGTTTGCTACAAATTGCTCATATTTATTGTTGAGCAAATAACAATATTTCTTCCAGCACTGGAAGGCCTGGGAGGCAGATCCTCCTATCTCTCCATGGCTGCATCCCATTCACTCTCATTCCTCACCCATTTTTGTCCTCCCCAATTGAACTGACGAACCACAAAAGCTGCTATAAGATGTAACTTCATTAGAGTACCCTCCTTGCGAAAGATCGGGAACTGTATTTAATCTGCCAAGGTAATAGGTTTAAGTGAAACACAGCTGACACATCCAGCCCACTAAGCTATTATATTTGCATTTTATATTGAACATGCCTGTAAAACTCTTTTTGGTAGATGGAACTGACATTTCCATATGATGGTAAATGCTAAATTGTGAATAGCTTTCATCAGGGTTTTGCTCCAGCAATTCCATCACTCTATAGTCATAGAAAAAATCACAATGAATGCATATGAGAACCCAACACAATGTGCTTTTTTTTTTTTTTGGTACAATCTGTTTAGCAGCTTAATTTGGATATATGCAATGTCTCACTTATCCAGAATTCAACTATTCAGCAACTACCTTACTTATCTGGAATTAATTAAAAAGAAAAGCTCTCTAAAAGCCAGGAAAATCGTCACTGAAGTGATGGGCATGGAAGTTCAGGGATATCAGAGAGACTCAATCGTCAGTCTCGGTTGGATGCGAGCCCCTTCCAAGTACACAGTCTCAGTACTATACTGATGGCCAGGAGCATGGGGGTAACTGCACCACACATGGCTGCCCATCCCTCACAAAAAGGGCTGTGAAGCAGGATATGGGGTTTTTCTGAGTGTGGGTGCTCATGAAGGCTGCAATGGGTGTGTTGGCCCCTGTGGGAAATGAGAAGTGGCACCACTGGATCAAAAGCATTTGTTGGTTCTGCATCTGAAATTCTTCTTGGTTTCTGGGGACTGCCCCTTATTCAGCTGTCATTTCTTTAAAGGGTACATGGGGATAGATGAGTTGAGAAGTGAAGAATAAATTGCTGAAAGAACCCATAGAATTCTAGGAGACACTGTCCGTCATACGAACATAGCTTTGAAATTTAATAGCAGCATCCACAGGGATTTCCACACCACTGGGTGTGGATGGAGAGCTGTGAAAAGGTCTACTGGGAGTAGTTTTGAATAGCAGATGAAGGAATCTTCTAGAAAATATTCGTACTGAGGAGAGTGGCAGGCATATGAACTACTCTAAAGAAGAATGCCATGGTTGTCAAAGGGATGTCTTCAACTGTGACAATATCCTCCTCTCCCCTTTGCTCCAGGCCAAAGTCCAGCCCAGATGTCTGAGTCCTGGTGGCAAGTGAAAGGCTCGAGAACTACTTTCATACACAGCCTCTTTGAGTGACGGGGCACGGAAGCCAGCCACACTTTGGGACCAAGGCAAGTGAGTGTGGCACAGAAGTCCAGGAAGATTCTTCCCCAGCACAGAAGTTTCCAAGTGGTAGTGATGGGAAAGTAGAACTGTGGGAAATCTCAGCCCGTGGTGGACACAGCACACATGGCCCTGGCTACCCCAGCTTCAGCAGGCTCCCTTAGTGGCTTGCACAGTGATATGGGATGTCACCAGCTCTGGCAGCAGGGAGAAGCTGGCAGACAGCAATGCCACCAGCTTTGGGAATACATCAGCACTGTCATAGGAGCTGTGAGAGTGATAGGACGAGGCACCTCATAGGACTGACGTGTCGCAGAAGACTCAGAGATCAGTGGAGTCTGAGAGGACTTATGTGAGCCCACATGACATCCCCTTTTTGGGTTACTTCCAAGAATATCTGAGAATGAAGGTCCTACAATTGTAGGTGGAGCTCAAACATTAACATGACCCCTGCCCACATTAACATGACCCTAGCTCACGCTGGTGTGAAATGGAGAAACTGGTTATCTTAGCAACCTATACATGGAAGCCCTATGAAAAAAAGGATGGCCAGGGACATAGTAGAGGGTGGTCACACTCCACTCACATGGACATGAGAACTGAATCAGAAGCTTCCATCTCCATTTCCCCCCAAGCTAATAGTAGTTACCACATTGCTCTTTAATTGTTGATTTACTTGTCTGCCTCCTCTCTTAAACTGTAAGTTCCTTGAGGAAAAGGACTATGTTTAAGTCATCTTTAGATTCCCACTTCTCGATGTTGCACCAGGCAAACAGCTGATACTCAACCAATGTTTGTTGGATGAATCACTCAATCAATCAAGAGACGTTACAAATTAGATGGTCATCTGAGATGGTGTTATGTAAATGAATAAAGATTGTGTCCAAGTGTCCAGAAAGAAGTGGAAGACCCCATTCAGAGTTCTGCAGGGGCAGAGAGGCATTGGGGGAACATGTAAATACAGTCCAAAGCTGGCCCCTACATGGCTCTTTCAGATACTTCTGGAACCTCATCAGGTTGTAGCCCCTAGTGATGATCTAGGTGTTCTAAAACAGGCCTGGGACTCTGTGAGGAGTTGACAGGGTGGCAGTCCCACACTCCAAACACTTTAAGAACTAGATGATTGAAAAAGAAAGGCTAAGAAGAGTAAGTGTCCTACAGGGTAAGAAGGAATGACAGATAAACTTGTGCTGCTCCTTTAGATCTGTGAACTTCAAGAGGGTTGGATCCCTGGGCTTAGCCCATGATCGGGTATACTTCAGTGGGATATGGGTGCCAGTCAGCTCTAGGGTGGCAGATACCATGTCACAGTAGGAGGCCACTCCCCTGTCTCCTTCTCCAAGAATGTGCTGAGAAGCTCCTCTGTGAGCAGTCCCAGGTTTCCCAGCCAAGGTCCATTGATGACAGTCTGGAAAGGGTGGTACCATGGCCAGATGAACTTCACTGGTTGACAGGTGGTCATTGGACTCTTGATTTCAAGCCCCAGAGTGATGACATTTTAGGAGAGAACCGGTCTATGGTGGTCCATGGAGGCCTCCGGAGTACAGCATCCTGAATATCAGGTGCTGCTGGCAACATTTGGTGATCACTGGCACCTGGCTTCTTCCTCCCAACCAGGTGCTTGAAGGATAGGGCTTGGGCAAAGAAGGGCTCCTGAGGCACAGATTTATGGATCTGTGTTCCCAAGCAGGACCTCTTGTCTAGATTGGGAGCAGTGAGCACAGGGCTCAGGACTAGTGTCTGGAGGGAAATGGATTGGGAATACAGAATCTGGGGGTCCTTGTGTGGCCAGCTGGGTTACTTACCATTGAGCCCTGAGGTGCCATGGGCCAGGTTTTGGGGAGCAGCTTGATTATACCTCTTATGGAAGGGAGGATCTTTCCCAGCTGAATAAATCTCTTGATTGATCTACACTTACTGTTAATTCCATATTATTTGTGTGTGTGTGTGTGTGTGTGTAAGAAAGAGAGAGAGAGAGAGAGAAGAGACGTTTTTCTTTTACATGCCTGTTTTTTAAAGTGAGTCTATATATTCTTTAGGCATGACATTCTGAAAATAAGGAAAATTTTGAGGTCCACTCTTGCACTCTTAAAATTCACAACAGACTTCCATTCCAAAATAATGAAGTTTTACACAAACTAGTAATTTAAAAATGGTTCCTTTGTTCTTCATTGGCTAAGAGACTGAGGGTTATAGATGTATTCATGATACCACATTCAGTATTTCCAGAATGGAAGATATATCCCTGTATATTAAATTGATATTTATGCATATTTGCCTTAAGCTTTTCAGGCACAAAGTGTGAGTGTGTGCACATATGTATGTATGTGTGCTCTCTATGTAATGTGCTTGTGTGAACATTTGTATGTATGTTGTATCTTTGTGTTATGGGTGGGGGGAGGCTATAAAGGAGTCTTTGCCACCTGTTGAGTGTGCACTAGACTGAAGTGTGTGCTTCTCTTAACCACCTGAGATCAAAGATGTTGTAGTCCACCCTTCTATTAAATTTTTTTTTTATTGAAAACCACATTTTCATTCCAAAAGACTGACTAGGATGGTACTTTAAAAATAATTCTAGGCATTTAAATTTAAGGGCCTGAATAAAGTCCCATCCATGGTCCAAATCTATTCTCTGGCCCAGAGCCCAAAGTGTTTTCATTAGATTGAGAATTGAATACAATTTCATTCACTTTAAGCTTTTGCTGCTCAGAATTTTGTTCTTTGGAGACAAGCTAACAAGTGTCGATGGCCATGTTGGCTTCAATAATAGGTCTCCTTTCCTTGAATGATCTATTTCAGTTGCATTATTACCATTTAAAGACAGTTTTGTGCTTACAGACACATTTTCAGTGAACATATGAAGAATGCTGATATTTCCTTCATGTGGTTTTGCCTTTACAGTTAGTAACTTGTTTGGAGAAAAAGTTCTTAATTTATTTTCTATGAGAGGCTATCAGAAGAATTCTCTTCTGTACCTTATCCTTGCTAATTACTAAAGGAGATTTTGTCCAACTATACCAAGATTCCTTTGAGTTTTAAAAATTGACTAATGAAAATTTTACTATGGTGTTTTCAGTAAACAGCAATAAAATATCAGTAAGAAAAAGACAGATATCCCACAGAAAAACGGGCAAAAGACACATCACAAAAAAGAAATACAAATGGCCAACTGGTGGTCAAATTCATTGGAATTAAGGAAATGTAAATTAAAAGGTGATGGAGTTAAGATGTACTAATTGGTAGTTATAAAATAGGTGTGGGGATGTAAGGTAAAGCATCGAGAATATAGTCAATAAATTTGTAATAACTATGGTGCCAGGGGGCGTTTGCATTATTGAAGGGAATACTTTATAACCTGTATAAATGTCTCTCTGCTCTGCTGTACACCTGAAACTAATACAAAGTAGTGTTGAATGCAAACTGTAACCAAAAAATAAAATGTAAAACCACAATGAGATGTAACTTCCATACTCACTGCCTTAGCAAAAGCAGAAGCCCGACAATGACAAATGTTGGCAGGAGGGTGACAGAACAACAGGATACTCATACCCTGTTGGCAGGGCTGTACGGACACCACTTTGGAAAATGGTTTTGCATTATTTTGTAAAGCTGAAAAGATGCATTCCCCTTGACCCAGAAAACCCCTTCCTATAACTGAAAGCAGTGGTTCTCAAAGTGTGGTCCCCACTCCTGGCTGCAACATCAGCATCACTTGGGAACCTGTTAGAAATATAAACTCTCAGATTCCACCCCAGTCCCACTGCATCAGACACTCTGAGGGTGGGGCCCTGCCATCTGCAAGCCCTCTGGGTCATGGCAAAGGGCTCTTGAGTAGGAGAAGCACTGCCTGCGAGAAACCTGTGAGCATGTGCACAAGATACATGATACACAGAAGCAACCACATGCCATCAACAAGAACACTTTCTATTAGTACTGTGGAATATTACATGTAATGAAAATGAATGCATTCTGTGAATGAATCTTATAGTCATGATGTTGAGGGAAAGCAGACAGACAGAAATGAAAAAAAAAACCATCTTAAGAAAAGCAAGGAAATGATTACTATAAGATCCAGGAAAATGGTTATATCTGTTGGAGAAGGTTATGGTCAAGAAGGAACTCACATTGGGGGTTGGTTTCTGAGGGGCTGGCAAGGTTCCATCCTTTGACATTAGAGGTGATTAATACTCTTTTGCTTTATGACTATACTTTAAGTTGTATATTTGCACTCTTTCAAATACACATTAGATTTTACAATAGAAATAAACTATTGTATCTACCAAAGCTTTTGAATGTTGCTACCCAATTCAAACAAATTATAACCACCTACCTTCACAAGTCAGCTTAATTCTCCGTCCCACCATAAGAAGCTCTCTGTTCTGTTACATCATTACTTTTGTTATTACTCTTTTCCCCCCTCTACTAACTGGAGAAAGACAGTTGGGAATAGACTCCAAGATGATCATTTATATCAGCCAGAGTCATTGCCCCTTCTTCTCCCTATACATGTGGAGGAGTCCAAAAGCAACTGGGCGGTTGTACAAATTCTCAGTGAGTGAGCATGATGCCGCCCATGTGATCCAAGCTTCTGCTGCTTCTTGCAAGTGGCTTTGTAGTTTATTTGCAACCTTCTTTAGTGATTGTTGTGAGACCGAATTCTTGCAAAGTTAGATGTATAAAACAACATATTGGTTCTTTTAAGTATAACAGTGGCAATGCAGGAGCTGGTTGGCTCATATTTCAGGGGTCTATGTTTAAAGAAGTTACTTTTCAAACAATTTTGAAGCCAGGTCCTTTTTTTTTTCTTTCCTTTCAATTAAGATGTAATTTGCTTACAAGTCTATGACAACTGCATGATAGCCATTTATCCAAGTACGACATTGTTCTTTCATCAACAGTAATCAACCCTTTAGCACTAATAAGTAAAAAAATACAGCTACGTGTTATGATACAATGTACCAAGTACAGGGATTGTACATTGTACTCAATGAACACTAACTTACCTAAGCTGTTCTGTCATATAAAAAATCTGAAATAAAAATATTATGAATTGTTATACATCTTAGCTGTTCAGTTTTTTGAGGTGTGCATTTATTACACATTTAATGTATGAAAAAATATGTAACATAAAATTTGCCATTTTAACAATTTTAAGAGCACAGCTAAGTGGCTCTTAGTTGTACTCACAATGTGGTACAACCGTCTGGCCGCCCAGTTTTAACCCTCACATTGACGTCTTTGTTAGAGTCAACTTTTATAGTCCAAAGTGCTTTTTTCTCCATTTCCTCTAACACAGCCCCTCCTTCTTCCTGCACTGTCTTTCGCTATCATTGCCAGGCCCTTGGTCTCATTTACAATCTAAGTCCATGTTTGTCATCTCATATGTGGGGGACCAGAGATTTCTGTGTCAACAGGACTTTCTTTCCTTCTTCAGTTCTGCTTACAGTTGTCCGGTAGTGGAAGCTGCCACATTTAACTAAGGAGAGTTAAAACTTAAAAAAAAAGTCCATTCTTACAAGGAAAAATGTAGACTGTTGCTTTCAGGATCCTCTGGGACCCATCGTGGGTTATCTAAAGTGCCAAAAATTATTAGCCTGACATCTTAGTGGAAGTACTCAGGATATTAATTCACCAGTTGTGTGTAATTCCCAAGTTAGTCTCTCGTGCCAAACAGTGAATAATTAAGCTGTGGATAATGTCATACTGCAAGCATGATAAAACAGCAACAGTGATGATGATAACAGCAGCTAACACTGGGCGTGCTGGGGCCCAGCATGGCTCTGAGCCCGTTAAGCATATTACTTTATTTAGTTATCATAATAACCCTATGGCATGTATATAATTATCAGCCTATTTTATAGATGAATAAACCAAGGCTCAGAGAGGTAAATTGTATGCCCAGGGTTACAGGATTTGAACCCAGGCAGAAGGTGCTTTTAGTCACCACACTACGACCCCTATTTAAGAAGAGAATTCAACAGAATGTTCTGTTTTCACAGCCTTTATGGGAGGCTGGTTGCTCCAGATGAAAACATATAGGAATAAGTTAGGGAAAAGAATAATACACACACACACACACACACACACATACCCCTTTATTCCTTTGGGGGTCAGTGAGGGGAAGGTGTAGGAGGAAGCTGGGGGAATTAGCCAGTTAGTGATCAGTTAGCAATAAGTGCTAAAAGAAAGACATTTAGAAAAAATATCATGGCAGTTTAGTTGGGAGGAGATTATTTTTAGCTACTAGGCAGGAAGGAGTTGAGTACACAATGTGGAGCCATCACAGGTTTTTCAACACAAAAGGAACATAATGAAAGCTATGCTTTTAGGAAAATAAAACTGCTATCAGTGACTATTACGACCTGGACGGAGAAAAGACTCAAGGTGGAAAGGCCAATTTAGAGGTGTCTATAGAAACCCACAAGGCAGACAGTGGGGGCTGGAGCTAGGGCCGCGACTGTGGGATGGAGAGTCTGGGAGAGACTGTGGGGGAAGGATGGACACAGTGATGGATTTGGAGAGTCAAGCTAACTGCGAGATGCCAACCTAAGTGACTGGCAGAATGGGGTCTCATTAAGAGAAACAGGGAAACTGCAAGGAGAAGGGGGTCAGGGAGGAAAGGGCAGACACAGAATTTGAAGCTTTGGCAAGATGTACAGGGGTGGTGCCTGGGAATTTAAGTTTGAGAGGGAAGTTAGAGTTGGGATCTAGAGCTTCTGCAGGACATGGAAGTCAAACATATGAAAATGGACAAGAATGTGAAGGGAGAGAAAGTGGAGTCAAATCGAGACTGATGAAGATGGAATCCTGGGTGAACATTTATATTTAGAGGTAATGAGAAAAGAAGTCAGAAAAGAAGGTCAGAAAGACAGGAAGAGAGTTGAGAGCAGCCTAGAGGCCAAGGGAGGAGAAAATGTGGAGTGAAGTGGTGACAGACAGCTAAGACAATGGGTTGTAGAAGGTGAGACCCAAAATGAGGCATTGGGTTCAGCAATATTGACCTGGGAGGAAGAGCTTCCGCTGAGTGGTTGGGGAAGTTGGGCGGAGGGGATGGATGTCTGGTAAGAAGGGGGAGGGTGCGGCAAGTGTAGAAACATCTTTTGATAGTTTGATGAAGAGGAAAGGCGAGATCCATGAGGACAGCTGAAAGGGGTACAAGAATCTGTGAAAAGTTTTGTTTTGGATAAAGAAGCCAATGTTCATAGACCAAAGGGAAGAATCCCACGGAGCAGAGAGGAAGAAAATGCAGGAGCAAGAGGTGGATGACTGACGTAAGCAAAGTAGGCAGGCAGAAGGCACAAAACAGGGGAGCCATGGGAGAGAAGTGCCATTCTCTGCAAGCTGCAGAGTGAGAGGAAAGAAGAGTACTTGGGGAGGTCACGTGGAGAGGCCATCCAGAAATCCGTGAGGGTATGGGCAACATAGAAGGACCTGATGAAATCAGAATAGGGTTGCAATAAACACAGTGAGAAATGTGAACAGCATCAAGAAGGAAAGTGAAAGATGACTGAGGTGTCGTGAGGGTTGCCTGATGTTGGATGACACACACATGTTGGACCACTTGCCTTGGTTCTGTGACTTTCTTTAAACTGCACTGGGTAGGCAGGGAGTAAGTGTATATGAGAAGCAGAGAGTGGAATTCATTCTGGTTTGGGAGTTAGAATATGAGCCTAACAGAGGGACAAGGAGTAAAAGTTACCCAAAGGCTGGAGAGGAAGGCAAGGGGACAGAGAAAAACACTGCCTGGGGTATGATGGCCTTGGAGGTGTGCTGCTCAGCTCTCCCTTTAAGATAACCTGCTCTGGGAGCATAGCTGGTCGACAGCCTCCAGTTGTCTTTGTACCTTTGGGTTCACCCAGGATTCACTCCAGGCCAGGCTGCCCCCAGGCTCCAGTGGTGACTGAGCATGGTGGGGATACAAGAAGTAGGCCATCCTCCCCCTTGTGGGACTCCTCTAACAGGAAAATTTAGCTGAGGGATTCCTTATGGCTTGCTTGAAATTTTTCTCTGATTTGTGTGTAGTCTGAGGCTCTTCCTACCCAATCCTTCCTTCCCTCCTCTTACAAGTGTTAGAACTGTCTGGCACGTGGAAGATTCTCCACACCACCTCCCTCTCACTTTATGTTTCCCAGGCATTTCTTCCAGTAAATCTCTTGCATGTGTAATTCTGATCTGGCTTCTGCTCTTTTGGAAGTCCTGAACTGACACACTTGCACTTGCTATTATCAGTGGAGGGCCTGGTGACTGGAAGACGTAGGTAGTAAGGTGACTACAAAGATGTGGAGGTTGAAGTTCATGTGATTTTTCTTTGAAGTAATTAGAGACTAATAGAAAGTTGCAAAAAGAGCAGATATTTTCACTGTACCCTTCACCCTGTTTCCTCCAGTATAATTCCGTCTTATATAATTAAAACCAAGAAATTGACATTGATATAATATTAACAAGTTCATATGAATTTTTGTAATCAGTTTCTCATTATGTTTCTGTCCACCTCACAGATATATTGATCTCATTTTCATTGCAGGGAGCCACTTAGGTGACAGTTCCCTTCCAAGTCAGCCAGCTGTGCAACTACAAGGTTTGTAAGATACCTAAACAAAACTGTGAGTGGAGGGACAAAGAGGAAATGACGGGTGTCCACTGAGAAGAGAGCTCTCTGTGCATCCACCCATCCGTCTGTGTTTGCTAAGCTTTTCCCAGGTGTCAGGAGCGATGCACTGAGTCTATTACATCAGGACACTGACATCAAAATGCAGCGACCACACCTCTGTTTGGGCTCAGATGCAATGAGGAACCAAGATATATCATTGTTTAGGGGGCAAAGGATACCTAGATCTGTCCTGTGATCACTTCCACATAAGCAGTAATTCAACCAGTAGCAACCTCATGCTCAACGGCCACGATCATGCCTCTTTATGAGTCATTGTAAAGCTCCAAGTGCATTGACATATACTTCATAAATGCTAAATAATAACAAGTCAGTGAACCTAAAAGTATTGGATTCAGTATTCGAGACATTAAATCCAAGTTATGCTGTTCTAGAAGCAAGGCAAACAAATAAATCAACTCCAAATCAAATAAAGCCCACATCCATCCCCGGCCAGTAGTGGGTGTTGTCTGGAACGCTCTTTATGGGTGAGTGGTTCTCTCATGCCCAGGCACTTGTTAGTGTTTTACCTGACACATCACTCACAATGCCTTGCCTGTGATTTGGGAGGAGAGCTTCATATCTGACCCACAGCAGACAACAGCTACACTCTGTTCTTAAGGCTCCAATCCCCTTTATTGGATGCCAGAAAATAAGATCTGCTGAAGCTCTGGAGAAGAGCCACAGTCACCCCACTGTGCAATTAGCCTGATCCCAGCAGGGAGCCTCTGTTGGCAATGCTGGGAGACCCTGTTTGTATTTCAAAGCTGGGATTTAGTTTTCCTTTAAGATGTAAGTCTCTTTAGGGGTGCCTGTGATTCCTTGAGGGTTTAGGTACACAGTCTAGAAAGCCTGAAAGGCCACATATCCTGTACTGGCCTCAGCACAGTCTCGATGCTTTCCTGGTTCACAGTGCGGACTTCTGAGCACGGCCGCTTGTCTCTGGGAGTCAGCCACCCCGGATCCACATACAAACATGGTTCATCTCCATCCACATCCCTTCAGTCATTTCAAGGTGATGACACCCTTGGGAGCAAATCCCAACCCTCCACAGCCAAAGACTGACAGCAAAGCCTATTGCACATGAGGAGGCGATGACTATGACATCTCTGGGAGCGACACCAACTGACAAGGTCACATTTTGAAGAGGTGACAGGAGAGTCTATCCTTCAATGACTATTTCCAAAAGGATTTTACTCTCATTCAACTGCAGCCAAGGGAAGGTGAGCCAAGGAGGCCGTGTGAGACACCTAGATCTGGCCAAGGAAGTGTTGAGTGGAGGACGGTGCCAAAAGGGAAGGTGTGGAGCCAGGAAAGCAAAGGTAACACAGCCGGCAGATGCCAACCTTGTTAGTTCTTCCACGAATACAAGTGATTCTCGCTGGGTTTGCCCGGCCTGGACCTAGGCATCGCATCTCACGGAACTGCATGCACGTGTGAACAGAATGGAACAATGCTTTCCATGCCTAGAGCAGACGCTCTCAAATGGTACAGTGTATCTAATTCACCTGGGGAGTTTGGTTTTTTTTAAAAAAGGGAACATTTTTGCTCTTCGGCCTCAGAGATTCTGACTGGGTAGTTCTGGGAAGGGGATTGGGAAGGGACATTTTGGCAAGCACTGCCCATTATCCTTTGGAAGGCACGTTCCTTTAAATCAATGGTTTTCAATCTTTAGGTGAGTGCAATATTAAAGAGTTTAGGGAAATACCTTCAAAATAATCCAGTACAAATTTCTCATTTTGCACATGAGGAAATTGAGGAGTTAAGTAACTTTCTCAAGTTCACTCAGGCAGTTAGAAGTGGAATGTTAGGCCTGGAAGCAAAGTTTAGTCACAGTGCCTTTTATAGTCACTATACCATTTGGCTCGGTGACTCTCCTCTCCTTCAAGTCCTGTTGGACATTTACACACATATATAGAAACTAGAACACATCTGGGTTATTTTAGTAATTTTTAAGTCCTTTGAAATGATTGGCGAGAGCTTCAGCATTGCCAACACACACATTCGAAAAAAAATGAGTTCAGAAAGAAATGGTACTTACTCTAAAAATCAGTGATGAAGAAGAAGATAGCAGGGACTCAAAGTTGTCCTCCAAAACCACAATGTCTGGGTTCCCCCAGTCAGTGCCTATGACAAAGCAAAAAGTAAACAGTTGCAAGAAATTGTATATAGTCCTGATGCTGCATTAAAAGAATAATAAATGCTGTTCACATGCTGAGCTAGAATCAAATCAGCTTGAATGGTATAATTATGCTCATCATCTTTAGGTCAATTCCTCACTTTATCTTATGTGGCCATGGTCAGTTTAAGCTGAAAAGTTCTATGTCTTAGCAAATTCCAGGGCTGCCATGACAAGTGCCACTGGGAGATTTTCCCATACTTGTCAGAGTACTGCCCCTGCCCCCCGAGATGGGCTGCAAGGCTCTGAGAACTTCTGACTCACTTGTGTTTTGGTTCTTCTCATTATATAAGAAAGTGAAAACTGAGTAGGCCCTCGTTTCAGGTGAATGGGAAATCAGAGAAGTCGTGTGAAGAGTAGTGGCTAGATCGGTGCGATTTAAGAGGCTGGCTAGAAGGAGGCTGTATCCCATCACCAGTCACTCTAGTTGTTTAGTAGAAAGACCATGGTCTAATAACCATGCATTGTAGAGGTAAGAGCAATCAACTGGGAGTCAAGAGGCCCAGTTCAAGTTCTGGGTGACTCTGAGCTAAAGCAGGGCTTCTCAACCACAGTGCTATGGAGGATGGGGGCACTATCCTGTACATTGTAGGATGTTTAACAGCATGCCTGGTCTATACACACTGGATTCGATTAGCATCTCCCCATCCCCTATTTGTGGCAACCAAATATGTCTCCAGATGTCACCGAATATCCCTTGTGGGGATGCATTAGATATCAGCATCAGGACCCTGCTGATACATGGTAACCACTCAACAAATATAAGGTATGATTTGTTTTTATTTTAATTATCATAAGAACACTTATAATAAGTGTTCATAAGTGTTCTTATAAGAACATGAGATCTTATCATATATATCACACATGAGATCAAGTCTTAGTGATTTTTAAAAAGGTTTATTTATTTATTTTTAGAGAGCAGGGAAAGGAGAAAGAGGGAGAGAGAGAGAAACACTGATGTGAGAAAGAAACATTGATCTGTTACCTCTCACACACACCCCAACTGGGAACTGAAAGCACAACTTTGGCATGTGCCCCGACCGGGAATCAAACCAGTGTTCCTTCGCTTTTCCTTCACTCTATGGAATGACGCCCAACCAACTGAGCCACACAGGTCAGTGCTCTCTCAGTGATTTTTGAGTGTACAATACAGTACTGTCAGCTATAGGCACCATGTTGACAGCAGATATTCACAACTTATTCATCCTGCATAACTAAAACTTTATACCCACTGATTTGGAGCTCCCCGTTTCCCCCCTCCCTAGCCCTTGGCAACCACCGTTATTCTCTGCTTCTGTGAATTTGACTGGTTTAGATTCCTCATATAAGTGTGACTGGCTAACTATACTTAGCATGATGCCCATCTCACACATGGCAGGATTTCCTTCTTTTTAAAGGCTAAATAATATTCCATTGTATGTGTATACCATGTTTTCTTTATACATGCATCTGTCAACAGACATATAATTTGTTTCCACATCTTGATTATTGTGACTAGTGCTGTAACGAACATGGGAGTGGCTAATGTATTTCCGATCCTGAATGCAATTCTTTTGGATAAATACACCCAGAAGTAGGATTGCTAGATCATATATAATAGTTTGATTTTACAATTTTTTGAGGAACCTCTATACTGCCTTCCACAGGGACTGTACCATTCTGAATTCCCACCAGTAGTTTCTGTACATCTTCCCACCACTTGTTGTCAAGCTGTAAGTCTGATCATCATCAAATTTTAGAGCTAGAAAGGTCCTCAGAGATGATCTAATCCATGTCTTGTATTTTCCAGATGATGAGGAGACAAAGTGGCTACAAAGTGATGAGGTGGCATAGTCAGCCAGGGCAAATTTAACCCTGGAACCTCAGTGGTGGGACTGCTAGCAGTGGTAGATTATAAGTGACCAGAAATTCCTTGTAGCTCCTCCCACCCTGAGAATGACTCTACTTCCCCATCTCTCAAAGGTTGGGGAAGTGAGGTTGTGTCTCAGAGTGAGATCTGAGCCTTGTCCTCAAGGGGTTCTGCAGCTTCTGCTTTTGCTCTCTTGGATGTGGCTGCCAAGTGAAAGGCTTGGGCTAGCCTATGGGTGGACAAGAGGCTGCATGGAAAGAAGGCATGAAATCCCAGGGGAGAGAACCTCCTAGATCAACTAGTTGGCCAACTGCCAGACACATGAGTGAGACACCCTCCCCAGATCACCCAGTTCCAGTCAAGCCACCAGCAGACCACAGAAATCCATTGAGTTGGTCCAGAGCAGAAGAGCCACCCTAGCTGTCCAGCCATTCCCTGGAACCATGAGCTAAATAACAAATGCTTGATGTTTTAAGTCATTAGGTTTTGAAGTGGTGTTTTATAGCAAAAAGTTACTGATAACAAACTCAGTGATGGCCTCTCGTCAGTGAGATCATATTTAGGATGGGGGACCCAAAAACCCTGGGATTATCTTCCGGAGGGTGGGCCCCTTGTAGTACAGGCTTCCTCTGCTAGGTGAGTGTTCTAGGAACCCATGTGTACCGTGTACCAGTTGGCATTGTTGTGAGAGGCTGCATTCAGCTACAGCGACATATTTTTGAAGACTCTTTCAACACGTTTGCCCATTTCATGATGGGTGATTGATGAGCGCACCTGCCCCCAGTGCACTGAGTGTTCAGTAATTTTTGACACAAAATGGCATGACCCCCATGCTCTGCCCTCCCTATTCATCTGATCCCATCCTGAGTGACTTCTTTTTTGTTTCCTGGAAGAAAAAAGTCCTCAAATGCAAATGTTTTGCCAATGTGGAAGAGGTGAAACAAAAAATGGCAGAAGCACTAAAAGGCATCAGAATTGATGTGTTCAAAAACTGTTTTTGAACAGCGGAAAAAACGTCTTGAAAGGTGTATTGCATCAAATGGAGAGTACTTTGAAGGTGACTGAAGTTTAAACATATGAGAATAAATACACAATTTTTAATAAATTCTGTGTTTTTGGGTCCCCCCTCATATAACTCACCTCTAGGATGTCTGGGATGACCAACTCTCCACCTAGGTTGACTAAGCCTTCCCACCCATGTGTTGTATAGTTCCTCTCCCAAACTTGACTGATTTCTCAGTTGCTTCCAGGAATACCCCCTGCCTCTGCCTGGGACACTGTCAGGGAGGGAGAGATCATGTTCTCCAGAGTCAGACATGGTCTGGCAGCAACAGCGGGAGAGACTGGCACAGGGCCCAGGGAGCTGCAGGCTGCAGAGCCCATCTTGTCCCACCACTTCCTTCACAGACTGGGCCCCTGTTACTGGCCATTGTTAAATTATTTCATGGGAATAAAAGGGAGGGGGCTTAGCTGGCACTGGCTGGGAGGTGCTGGGCAAAAGGGGAAGAACATCCTGTAAAAACGAGAGCCAGGGAGCAGATTTCTTGAGTCACATTATCTTAAGTTTTCACTCTCCATTCTCCTTTCCTTTTTTTCTCTTTTACTTGACTTTCATTAACAGCATATTCCCCCGTTCCCTCAAGGTGCCCATTTCCATTTCCAGAAATAAATTAAGGGTTTCTTGGTTCTCATTAAATTTTATGCCTCATCCTCTACCCCTTCCCCTTCCTTTCAACTTTAGGCTTCTTTTTATTTTTTCCTTTTACAACTTTCCTAACTGCCCTCATGAAGGTGATTCTAGAAATACGAGGCTCCCAACAAAAGTCTCAAGGTTCTCCAAATCAGAATCTTAGAAAGCTCTGGCACCTTTGTTCCTAGGAGGCCAAGTGCACATGGCAAAGGAAGAACTTGGTTTTGGAGACAAGGGTAGAATTGGTTGAGGACCCAGAAATCATGAGGGGATGAGAAGCTGAGGGGACAAAATAAGCTGGGATCAGCTTGGCTGCTATTCCCTCCTCACCAGGGAGAGTTCCCTTGCTCCTAGATTGGTGCTTGACACAGCTTTCGGAATTCCATCATCTTCGAACGGCACACCATGGTTCTCTGTGATGGAGAGTTTCTTCACAGGACTCTAGGAGTAAATCTGGAGGTGCTCTGACCATGCAGGTTGGAGGGACACAGTTTCAGCTAGCTCCATCAGTCTGTGGAGTATCTGGTACTTTTGGGAGGTACTTTAGAAGAGAGATGAGGAAATTTCTGTGTCATCACCCTGGAAACTCTGGTCTGTGACCTCATCAACCCTTCTGGAATTTCCCTGGTTGGTTATCTGTCCCAAATGTAGATCATCCCCTTGAGGTGAAGTTTCTGGGCATTTGTGTAGAAGTGGTTGCAGTGATCTGTAGCATTCTGACTGGTGACAGAAGCAGGCAGTCCTGGTTGTAGCCCTCAAGGGAGCTGATGTTTGCTGGCTGAGCACAAAGGGCTCTGAAAGCAAGAATTCCCAAAGACGGTAGTGACAGTGTAAATAGCCTCTGGGTGTGGATGTCACAGGAGCTACCTCAGCTTCCAGCAGGAGGTCTTCCAGCAGGAATTTCCCAAAACTGACTTCCTCAGTAGCTAACAGCAAGCATAGAGGAAACATGGCAATCCAGCAGTTGATTTTGAAAACAAACCACTTACTCCACACAGCAAAGAGACTGAAGTTTTTCAACAGAAAGATCTAGCTGTTCTTCAATTTATCAAAATGTGACAGGGCAGCAATTACAAATGCAAATGTAACCTTTAGGTGCTATAAGCAAAGACAATGCGCACAGCTTACAGCGGAACTAGTTTGCGGGTTGCAAGCCTGCACCCAGTAGGCAGTTCAGGTGGGGTTCTCTTCAGAATTCTGGTGTGTTTATAAGCCTTTTAAAAATTCTGCATTTTTGTGGGGGTTTTTTGTTTGTTTGTTTGGGGAAATTGTAACTACTATACACTTTAAAGAATGACTATGTGTATATTTCCCTTTCTGAAGCAAGCTTACATACATGATAATATCTAATTTCCTCTTGGAGATTCCAGAAATACATGAACATCTATGAGGGGCCAGGTATTGTGAGAAGTGCTATTACCTGCAGTTTTCACAATGCTTTTGGGAAGGAGGACTATTCATCTGTGTGTCCCCATTTTACAGATGCAAAGGCAGGCTCCAAGCACTTGATTATGCAGTTATGGACAGGCAGAAGAGAGACTTGAACCCAGGTATCTAGAGCACAATCCCAGTATACGTGCAGAACACCACTGCCGTTGAATGAATGGTAATAAAAATAACAAAAACATGATTTGTGGCTTGATTGTATTTTTTCGTGTGACAGACATAGGAATATGGTAAAGTTGAAGAGGGAAAAATACCCATGGCAGAGAAGTTAATTGGGAATAGAGGAAAGGGAAGAAAAAGAAGGGAGTTCTGATCCATTTTTGATTGGCTAAAGCAAACACTTTATTCAATTACCATCTCTCCCTTCAATTTCTTATAAAATTCTCATTCCTTTGTGACACTCCCCCTTCTGCCTGCAATTAGAGAGCGCCATCTTGAGTTCCAGGGCACTGAGCTGAGGGGTCTCCTTGCCTAACCAGGAACCAACATGGCTTCAGCATTACCACCCGAAACTCTGATGGGACAGACAGGTTTCAGTGCGGAGAGTAACTCTGACTAGGTTTGGGAGAAGTGGGATTTGGGCAGAGAGAGCCGTCCTTGGTGATGGCTAACTAGGCTCAGTTCCACACTTATCTAGGATACCAGCCTTGAAAATGGGACTTTCACTACAAGATGACAGCAGAAGGCAGCTCCACTGTTACGGGGTGCTTTCCCCCCCTCGGCCCTGACCACCTGCTATGACACCTTTGTGTTTGGCATTCTTTGGCTTGACAAATGTCTCCATCAAAAGGCTTGGTCCACCCTGCGGCAGGCTGGTGGGCAGCTGGGCTAGATTCTTAGGAGCAAGTCCGGTTCACCCCCAGGAGATTCTGAAAGACTCAGCATTGCTGTTTCTATTTACCTTTAAGCACATTTTCATTAAGCGAAATTTTTCCTGATTTTATTTTTTCCAGAGTCATATTTTTAACTATAGAAGTAATTAAGAATCACAAGGAAGAATATTTATTTGTTCAATTCATTCAGTCCCCTCATCACCACCTGAGTGAACAGTAATAGTAGCTCTATTATTGACCTCCGTTACTATTCTTGGAAAATTTCAGAAGATTTGGTTTACTGGATATTTTTACCTCCATATGTCTACTGATGGTTAGGAAGACACGAAGAAACGTGAAGAAGTAGGATGTGCACAAATTGTTTTCCATAATAAGTAACATTGAAATTTGTCATTTTTCCAAGCCTTGCATTTTTGAAGAAGTCTAGTGTGTGAGTTAAACTTGATCTACAATCAGATTTGCTTGACTACAACCGTTCTCTTACAGAGGAAATTCCATATACTGCGGAGTTTTGTGGCAGATGCATTAGAATGTGCACACGATTTCCCTAACTCTTAGGAAGTTTAAAGAATAGCACTGCACGCAAGGGCTGAGTGTATTACAGGGGAGGAAGAAGGGTGGGTGGTTGCCCAGTTACCCAACCAGAGTCCTGATGGATTCCAGGCTCCTTCCCCACACCCTACCCACAGGAGACTGACATTTAGACAAACGTGTTCTCAGCCACAGGCGCAGCACCCGACACAGGGTATGGCTCTGAAAGGCTTTGGCATCTGTTTTGTCTTGCCTCATGCCCACATACTGGGGCTGCTTGTTTTCATCCAATAGCAATTAGCACCGTGCAAATGCCTTGTGCCCTGTGCTAATTCAGAAGAATAAGCGTGTCACTCTCTGCCAAGAATTACAGCTAATCACAGAGGGCTCCAGGCACACCTGCCCTTTGATTAGGCTTTTGTTTTAAAATGAGGGGTTGATGCAACCCGAAACATTGCATTCTCCCCTTGGTTAGGGATAACCATGGAGACTCAGGGGAGGCCTGGAGTGTAGCCTGGTTGCCAGCCCCAAAGACACACTTTCTCAAATAAGGACAGATTGTAGCAGAGAACGCAGGCAGCTACTTCCAGTGGGGCAACTGCACACAGGGTGGGCCCAGGAATTCTCCATGAATGTGCCCGACACTGGAGACTGTTCGGAAACTACCTCAAACACTGTGTGGGAGTACAGACCAGGAATGGCTCTACCTTTGGGGTGAAAAGCCCTTTGATAATTCTGTCCTTTTAGTCACACCTGGCACCAGCCCTGATTCTAAGAACTCACCCTTTATCCTAATTTTATATTTATCATTTATTAAAGAGATTTTTTTAAAGGCTTATTAAGATATAATTACATTCAGGAAACTCCATTCTTTTAAAGTGTGCAGTTCTGTAAATTCTGACACAAATGAACAGTCATGCACCCATTACCCCAGCTTCACTCACCCCACACAATCCCGTTCACTCTTTCCTTGTCAGGCTCCCTTTCTGGCCCCCAGACCAGGTAAGGACTCATTTTATTTTTGTCCCTATTGTTCCGCTTTTTTTCCAGGATGCCACATAAATGGATAACTCAGTAAGTAGGTTTTTTCTGTTAGTGGCTTCTTTCACTTAGCACAATGCTTTCGAGATTCATCCATGTTGCTGCATGTGTCAGTAGTTTGTTCTTTTCCTACTGTTAAGTGGTTTCCCATGGATGCTCCACAGTACATCCCCCAGTGTTTGCCTGTTTGGGTTGTTTACACCTTTGACTGTTATGAAAAAAAAATGCTTCTGTGAATATTCACGTACAAGTCTTCATGTGGGCACATGCTTTTATTTCTCTCACATAGATACCTAGAAGTGGAACTGCTAGTCCATATATATAACTTTATAAGAAACTGCCCAAATGTTCTCCAGTCTTGATAGACCACTTTGCATTCCCATTAGCGGTGTGCGCCAGTTGCAGCTGCTCCGCTACCTTGTCAGATATTTTCAGTTTAAAAAGTTTAGTCATAAGTATCTCATTATGATTTTAAATTATGTTTTTCCTAATGACTAATGATGCTGAGATTCTTTTTATGTTGTAAAGCAGGGGTGTCAAACTCATTTTCACCAGGGGCCACATCGGCCTCGCGATTGCCTTCAAAGGGCCAAAATAATTTTAGGACTGTGTAAATGTAACTACTGCTTAACTGTGAAGGAGTTGAAATTACATGCGGCCCTTTGAAGGCAACTGTGAGGCTGATGTGGTCCCCGGTGAAAATGAGTTTGACACCCCTGTTGTAAAGTATGTAAAAATTCATTTCGAATCTACTCTGCCTAAATTCTGGTTGAAGCAAGTTCTCATACAACTTATTGTAGTAAAGATCTGTCAAATCGTTCTCAAGGGCCTTACAAAAGTGTAATCCAGGAAAGGCAAGCATAGCAATAACCAGTGATGTGCCTTGAGAACAGCCACTGCTCTGAGTAAACTTTTCCTACATGCTGAGCTCATCTTTAAAGGAGGGACCAGGCCTTTGCATCTCCCACAGTGCCCAGCTCAGGGTCAAGCAAATGGCAGGTACTTCAACAAATATTTGATGAGTGACTGAGGCAAGCAGGGGGCTCATGTTCCAAGTGGGCATTTCTGGGGTGTGCTCATATGTGGTAAGAGATGCTAAAAGCACAGAGGGCTGATTGGGTACTTACAAGAGTCTTCTGCTCTGTAGCAGGCATTAATGCTGTATAGAGATCAGAGGTCCTTATCAGGCTGCTCATCAGAATCAGGTGAGGAATTTTAAAAACTATAGATTGCTAGGACCAGAATGGGGTTTCTTTTGAAGCTAAAGCTGGGGACCCTCACTTGAATGGCTCCCTATGAGAGCTGGGAGGTACTGAGAGAGTTCTAGGTGGGAGGGAAGAAACCAGGCTGCAATCAGGACACCTGAAGAGATCTCAGAAGCAATAACCCAGAATCTCAGTAATTTGTATGATTTGTATCCTCATTTAAAAGAAAATACTAAGCATGGGGTTTTGTTGTCGGTGATGGTGATTTTGTGTTCTTTTTTTCTTTGAGAAGTGCTCACAGAACCTGGATCTGTCCTGCTGGGCTTCCCTCCAGAAGCTGTGATTTAATTTTTGAGAGGTTGGAATTGAGTGGAATGTGCCCCAGGGTTGAGCCATGTGGTTACACAGTGTCCACTAGTGACCAAGTCTAGGCTACAGGCCATGAGGAAAGATCCTGGGCATGGGAGCACACTCATCACTCTAGGCAGCAACCACTTCAACCAAATGTGTCCTTCTTGTGTCCCTCTAAGCCAGTCTTCTTGCTTTTACTCTCTCCCTGTTTCACTGCATCCCATATGCTGTCTTCCCATGCCACCCCCTTGGGTTGGTCATGCCCTTGCCCACTAGGTGGCTTTTCCTGCCCTACTGGCTAAAGCCCAGACTACTCTGTAGGGCAGACAGGCACTGTGAAGAGCACGGGGCAGACGCCTGGGTCCACACTGCAACCTGGCTTTCAAGTCAGAAAGAACTGGATCAGAATTCCACCTCTGCCACTGACTTTGGGACTTTGCACCTCAGTTTCTTCATCTGTAAAATGGGTTTCTGAATGGGGATGAAAGGAGATGGTTGTAAAGCACCTGGTACAGGCCTGGTGCAGGCGACACCTAATAAGGGGCAGCATTCCATCCTAGCTGACTCAGACCTGCGTGTTTTCTGGGCCACCCACCTCATGCCTCCCCACACTCCACTGCCTCCGTCCTCCTCTGACGACACCTTTAAGCCTCTCATCGTTCACATCACTCGTGGGGCATTTTCTCCTTGCATGCTTCTCTTCCGATTTAAATGCTGAGTTCTTGGCATAAATGAGGTCTTAATCTTCCTATTACTCCCTGTAGTGACAGTTCTAAGACAATATCATCATCTCAATAATAACAGTTCACATTTACTGAATGCTTACTATATTCCAGGCACAGGTGGGTGATTTACACGCATCACTTCACTTAAAATAACCCTAGAGCTGGGTACTGTTATTGCCCTGCTTTACAGACAAGCAACTGGGATTTCAGGGAGGCTGAGTAATTGGGCCCAGGTCACACAGCCAATGGATAACATTCATCCCTGATGGAATTTCCATGAATCAGAGGCAAAAATGAGAAAAAAGAAGGAGCACTAGCTATATTTATATTTAAAGAACTGCTTTTATTCTGAGATTATAGCCTCCCCCTTTTTTGATGGTAAATGCCTTTTCATTAATGACATGGCAGTGACAGATTGTAACAGGTGATTTTATACAACTTTATATTGCAAAGAAATTAGGTATCCTATACCTGTCTCTCATTACTCTAAAGAAAAGCTATGTATAAAAAGATGCACAATATGTATTTGTTAAACCAGTGAATATGACACATTACCATCCAGTGCAAACATGTTGCCCCTGGAAGGAAGGAAGAGAAAGTCATCAGCTTCTGATTTAATTTCTTCAACCAATAGTTACTTAGCATCTAATCTGTGCCAAGCACTGTGCTGGAGTCTGAGGAAGAGCATTAGTCTGAGGAAGAACATAAAACAGATAAAACACAATCGCTGCCTGCAGTGTTCTTAATGCCATTCCCAACAGTTAGTTGGGAAAAGTAAAAAACAAAATTAAACATGTCTGCTGGAAATATTGATATTATCAAAATACTCAATCAACCTTTGTTATTCTTTTGACCCCCAGAGGAAAAAAGTCCCACTAGACAGCACACGATATTCCTGCTCTGTACTGGTTGGTCTATTGGCCCCACACTAGACTAAATCCAAAAAGGTGCCCTAACACTTACTCAGTCACATTCTTGCGATTCACATGCTACAGGGAGATAGCGCAGATGGCAATAGATATAAGTGTATGGACCACTTGAAAAATAGTTATTAAAATATGAATAATATAAATTGTCCATAAACCTACTATCTACAGAACCTCTATTAGATATGAAAATAAAAAGTATTTTTATCATGTTGTTAGAAAATTCAACTTACAAATAGAAAGACATAAAATAAAAATAAGTTCTTGCTCCTCTCAACAGGCCATTTCCAGGTAGCTTTGTTCAGAAACATTTTGCATGTGTATGCAACTGATCCAATACACATATAACTCATCCTTTTCTCTCTTAAAGGATTCACACTAAACCACATTCTTTGGCACTGTGTACTTTTCACTTGACACTATATCTTAGGGATGATTCCTTATTAGTCCACTTGGGTCCACTTCCTTTCTTAAAGGCCATATAATAGTCCATCATAGGTTATCCATATTTCTTTTAACCAGTCCCCATTTGACAGACATTTGGGTTTTTTTTCCATTTAAAAATGATGCTTCAATGAGTGTCTTTGTATATGGGGTGAGCAAAAGTAGGTTTACAGTTGTTTGTATGGAAAATAATATAATTAATAAATAATACAAGAATAAACTGTGTTTTGCATACCCACAACTGGAAAGCTAGTTTGGCCCACCCTTGCATATATCTTGGTATAGTTTTGAGGTGTACTATCCTTATTTCATGTTTAGGTCGAATTCTGGAGCCTACCTGGATTCTATCCGTCTATTTCTTTAGTCATGCCAAATTGCCTTAATTATTGTTGCTTCTTAGTCTGTTTTAATAATCTGATCAGGATACTTCACTCCATTACTCTTCTTACCTCTCCCTGAGTTATCCTAGCCCATATATATTTATTTACATATACATATATATTAAATTATATATGTAATTACTAGTGTCATTTTCTTTTCTTTTTTTTACTAGTATCACTTTCTTAATTTTCTCCACACTTCCCAAATTAAATGACTCATATAGAAATGCTGTTAAATATACTTGCTGTGTATTTTTAAAAAGATTTTATTTATTTTTATAGGGAGGGGAGGGGAGGGGGAAAGAAAGTAGAGAAACATTGATGTAAGAGAGAAACAGATTGGTTGGAGGCAACCGTGCCCTGACTGGGGACTGAACTTGCACCAGGCATGTGCGCTGACCAGGCATTGAACCGGTGACCTTTTGCTTCACAGGATGACACCCAACCAACTAAGCCACACTGGCCAGGGCTGCTGTGTATTATTGATAGATACCCTTTATGAGGGTTAAGAAATTGTCATATGCCGAGGTTGCTAAGAATTTCTATAGTGAATATGAATTTATTTAATTGAATACTTTTTCTTCATCTGTTGAAATGATTATATGGTTCTATTCCTTTTATCTGTTAATATGGTCTTTTATATTACTCAATTTTCTGAGTTTGAATTGTTTTTGTACTCCTAAAATAAATGTTTTTGTTAATGTGAATTTTTATATTTCATGTACTGCTAAATTCATTTTGCTAGTTTTTTGTTTATTTGCTTGCTTATTTGGGACTAAGTTCATAAATGAGTTTGGCTTCTGACTTTTGTTTCTTGTTTAGTTCTTACCAGATTTTGGTATTATACCGGCCTCATAATATAAATTGGGCAACATTCCTCTTTTTTTGTTCTCTGAAATAGATAGTTAGGGATTTTTTTTTGTTGCTTAAGGTCTAGTAAAAATTTGTAAAACCTTCTGAGTTCAGTGTGTCTTCTTTGGTGGGAGATTTGATTATATATTCAATTTTTAAATTGTTATCATTTCTGTTCCTTCTGGAGACAATGAACTTTATATTTTCCCTTGATAAATAGGAATGTCTTCTCAGTTTCAATTTATTGACATAAATTATGATTATCAAATTGAATATATTTTAAATTGAGTACTTTGGATTGACTTTTTCCTAATACAGCAAACTGTAATATATATTCTCTGATCTAGTTGGTTGTGATGTTTGATTTGGAAAACCTGGTGTTGGAGCAGTAACTGTTTTTCAATGGCTGTATTTCTTACAGTATTATTACTTCCATGGTGTAGGTTTGCATAACATTGTAATCAATAAAATGTGAGGAAATTATACCCTTCCCTCATTTCCTTTTTCTCTTTTTCAAAGGTGGACAATACTTTGCCCTGCCTGGTGTGGCTCAGTTGTTTGGGTGTCATTCCACAAACTGAAAAGTCACCAGTTAGGTTCCCATTTAGGGCGTGTGCCTGGGTTGCAGACCAGGTCCCCGGCTGGAGACGTGCACGAGGCCACGGATCCATGTTTCTCTCTCACATGGGTGTTTCTCTCCTCCCTCCCTTCCCCCCTCTCTAAAAATAAATACAAATTTTTTTAAAAAGTAGAAAATACCCATATTTTGCCATATGTAATGTACACTTTTTGCTCAAATTTTTAAGGGAAAAATAAGGATGCACATTAAAGATGATATAATGATTGCACACCATGGTATAATAGTCCCATATATATTAAGCACACAAAAACGTGGGTGCACATTATACATGGTGAAATACGGTACTCTCATGCTTTTCCAGGGGAAACACTTAAGGCAAATGCCAACGTTTCCAGGACTGTGGGAAGTCTATGTCTACATGAGGGAAAAGCACGCTTTTGAGATGCCACAAACATCCCACCTTATGGGCTCAACCAAGACTTTCAGGAACTGAATCTTTGGGAATTTTCTCTTTCTCCTTTCCAGCTTCCAAGGTTTAGCAGGAAGTTCTGATGATCAGAATAAGTCAGAGATGCATAAAATTACCAAGTGCATTAAAGGAAAAATTCTACAGAAACTGAGAAATTGGTGAAATTATATAATGTATTTTTCGATATTTGAATTTGTTTTTATTAAACATATTGGTCTTATACTTAAGTGAGTGATTAGGCCTTGCATTTTCGTTTGTTTTCCTCAAAAAAAAGAAAACTTGCTAAGGGCTTGACAGACACTAAAGTTGACTTAGGAAACACTGTTGGTATAATCTCAGCATTTTAATCAGGATAAATCTAAGGGCTGACAAACTGCATGTTGATGTCCTTGTTTTCTAATGAAAATATTTAATTTTCAGAATGAACTACAAGTCACCCCAGATTTACTTAACACCAACCTTGCCTAGGATGATGAATCGTTGTCAGGGGCAGTGCTGTGGCTCCTGTGTCCCTGAGGAAAGCCACTATCTGGCTTTTAGCCCTAGGGGGCATCCTATTGGTCCTTCTTACCAGGTACATGAAATCTTTATTAAAACCCAAAAGTATGGTAATGTTTTCCTTAGGGTCCACCCTTTGTAGAGGGAATGACTCCCAAAACTGTGGGATGAATGAAATTTTCATGACTCGCCTCCCTCTGTATTCGTCACACTATGAAAGCATCTCTGTTGGTAGGACCCCAGTGCACCTAATAAAAGCCGGGAGAACAATCACTCAAGATTTCTGATTCACTCTACTTTAAATTCATCTTCCATGCTTATTAAGAATGAGAGATGTGTCCTTCAATTTTTGTGTCCAAGAGGAAACTTTCTTGGATGCTTTCCCATTAATTTGATAAATGATCATTTAAACCTAAGGGAGCCGTTTCTCCCTCTGAATCATGATAAAAGAATACATGTTGGTATTCTACTCCGTTAAAATAAGGTGTTTTTTGCTGTTGGAAATCTCCTGTTAAGCCACTTTTCATTACTGTGTTGTAATTACAGTCTCGGGTGGTCAAAATAGTGGGTCGATGCCCACATGCTTGTTTTTGGCAGAGTGTTCACATCGACGGAGGAAGAAGGATGCAATTTCTTGTCGGAGAACAGCTTCAAAATTTTTTCACCTCTCTTCTATCTTTTCCTACTGCTAAGTGGGGGGCAAATCCACACATTTCAGTTGATTATAACATAACTTCCTTTGTTGTCTTAACTCTCCTTTTTATACATCCCATTCAAAATCTTTACAAATTAAGATGCTGGTCACCTTACAGATTTCTTTGCCCACCTCAGAGTTAATATATTTTGCACAAATTTTAAACTAGGACAGAAGTCGTAACCCCCAATGAACCAGTCAAAGGTATTGGCTTTTCCCTTAAGGGAGTTTTAAGAGCATTGAGTCCCAGAGAGTAATTATGTTCTGGTTATCAGACATCTAAAGAAGATGCATATATGTGCCATAAATAAGCCTGTTGGGTACTTTTTTTCTACTTAGAGTCAGCAGTACACAATGTATTGATAGTTTATCACATACTAGTGATCTGAAAGTGATATACTATGTCATAAGAGAGAACAGAAGAATTCATATTCAACGGAACATTGTCTTTTACATTGAGAAAACAATTTTAAGACAAAGGCAATGAGGAGCCCAATGGAAATTGCTACTGAACTGTTCAAGGTATCAATACTGATTAATACCTTTGTTGCTACGCCTCTCATACGACATAGTACAGGCAGCCAGATCTTTTCATTCATGTGGTTTGGGGATCTTCTCAACAATGGCATTATTCTTTGTAGTTAGAAACTTGGCAGGCACTGGAAGTCATCTCTCAAGCAGAACACACTCAAGGCGCAAGGACCTATAGCTGCTTAAAGGAGGTTGCATGAAATATTAAGCCTGTTCCTCTCAGAACAGAATCCTGCAGCTGATCCGAAGGAGCAATCACCCGCTCCACAAATAGGTACTGCAACTAATTAAAAAATATCTAAGATGCTCCTGTAATCTACTGATAGCAACTAAGCATGTTAAAAAGGCGTGTGGAACACAATAATCAAGGATATAAATAGCAGGGCATCAGGGAGTTTCAGAAGCAGCCCACCTGATAAACTGGCCTGATTTGGTGCTGAACTTAGAGAAGCTGACTTTAGAGACAACCAAATGTGAATCCACTGGACTCCCGACACAACGATGCCTCAGGAAATTCACAGATATGCCAAAATGAAACAACATGAAAAACATAAGTGCAATTCTAAACAAAATTTCAGAAGTCCATAGGTTGTGCACTTTACTTTTTAGGTTTGTGCTTGTAAACGAATAACTAAATAAACTTCGCCTTTGTAATTCTTTTCCATCCTGGAGTCACACTTCCTTTCCCCAGGACTGAGGAGACATCATCACCCCGTGTCTCCGTGGTCCATGAGTGTGGCTTAGGCAAGGCTAAGAGGCTGCTGGGTTCCCGCTCCACCCCTTTTGCTGGTGGCTTGAATTTTAGATTTTAGAAAAAGCTAAAACAATTTTCTTTGCTTTCAAGATTAAAAATTTTAACTAGGGTATAGCTCAGGGTTAGTACATGTGTACCAATCTGTGTTTTACTTTTCATGTGCAATGTTGTTATTTTTCCACTGTAAGCATTTCTTTGCGCTACTGCATCTCTGAAAACACCTTCTCTTGTGGGCTCTCTACTTCAGGAACATCAGTTATCTTTACCTTGGATCACTTCTGGACCGCCCTCACATTGATTAATTTTCTCTTATTCATCTTTTCCCCTCTGTACTCACCATGATTAGTTTCAGCTTTTTCTTTATATCAGAATTTTATTTTAGCCAGTCATATTTTAGTCCTTGCTATTCTAATTTTTCTGTGAGTTCTATAATAGTGGGGTTTTTTTTGCTTCAGTTTAACTGCTCTCTCCCTTCTCTTCTTGTTTTATATTCTTTGAGCTCCTTTAAAAATACGTTTATAATACATCTTTAACAAGGTAATACAATTGCATAAGATCGTCTTCTTTTCCTTGGCTTATGTTTTCCTCCACATTAAGTTCTTTGTCATTTTCTGCTCAGTTTCATTCATTCCATACTGATTTATTGAGTATGTACTATGTGTCAAGCACTATTCTTGAAGCTAGGGAGAGATCCTTTAGGGAAACCAAGTTCTTGGCCCTCATAGAGATTACATCCCAGACAGAGAAGTCAGACAATGAAACCCAAATACACAATGAAACATTAAGTGAAACTTTCTCTGTAAAGGGCCACATAATAAATCATTTGGGCTTTGTGGGACATATGGTCTCTGTCTCATCCACTCAGCCGTGTCACTATCTCAGAAACAGTCTAATAGACGACATGTAAGCCAATGAGTGGTGCTGCATTCCAATACAACTTTGTGGATACCTGGATTAGAGCAACACTTTACCAATGGTATTCTCATCCTCTCCTTGTATTGCTTCTTTGAGGGCATTCTACTTATTCTATGACAGTGAAGTATAAGGTCCTGGGTGAGGTGAGTGATGAGAAAAAGGGCTAATGACCACCCAGCAAGGAGGAAATAAAAAAAGAACTATGAGTGATTCTACATGGGCTGAGTCCAGTCCCCTTACAAGTAGTTCAAGACTAAGGGAAAAGGGTCATTTGGGTCACATCTGGCCACAGTGCATTTCTGGTCACCGATGTGAAAGTACTTAAAGTTTGGAATCTGTTGTGGGCTTCTCCCTGTAGCTCTCCAGGCCTGGTCCTGTGCCAGCTAACGGGGGAGCAGAGAACAGGAGAACTCGGACATCCACCCAGGAAAGTTCCCTAAAGGAGCATGAGGACGGGGGTGCGTTGCAATGCCGCCTGCGGACTTGGAGTTTCTTCTCCTGCCTGGTTGCTATTTTATGCATGCTAGACATTAAGCACTTACTGTCGGCTTATTTTCCTGGGCTACTAAAATACTTTTTAAATACATTTTTATCCTTATTAAAACCAGTTTTTATTCATTGCAGAGACAAATGTGCATAGGCAAAGAGAAGAAAGTAAAAATATATCCAATTCCCCCTCCAAGATAACCAATGTTAACATTTCGAGGTATGTTCTTTCAAATATTTTTCTATAAATATAAATGCATATTGAATATTAATGTGTATTAAATGTACAATAATTATATGTTGTTATAGATAAAACATTACAATGGGCTCATATCGAGCAGCTAGTATTCTGTCTGCAGCCTTCAATAAGTAATAGCAATGATAGCAATAATATATGTAATAGAATACAGAATGCTCTCAAATTGGTCTGTTCTGTAACCTGCTTTTTGCATTTACTAATATATCATGAACTTCTCCCAGACTAAATATTCTTTTTGAATGGTTACATAGTATTCCATTGCACACATGTACCATCACACATTAAAAGGCTCTCTCACTGTTGGAAAATTACTTGGCTTCTACCTTTTCAGTATTATAAATAATCCTGGAATGAATATTACCTCATCTGAATATTTATATGCTTCTAATCTTTTTTCCCCAGTATGTACTTTGCAGTAGGATTCTTCTTTACAAATATATTTTTCCTTGTCTGGGAATTTTGTGTTAGAAATTTGTGTTAGAAATTTGGCTGCAGCTCTTGAGAAATTCTTGTCCCTTTCCCTGGTTTGGGTTGTTTCGGGGGGGAAGAGAAGGAGACAGAGTGGAGAAGCGTGGGAGGTTCACAATTTACCCGTACACTCTGGATTGGGATTAGGGTACGGATGCACTGTGAGGCGGTATCCACAAGGCGATGAGAGATTAAGGGATCCAGTAGAGAGTAATTGTGAGAGCCAGAAATCCCATTGTGACTATTTCTACCTAACACCAGGAGGGCTCCATTAAACCATTAAGTGCTAAAACCGGGCCTGAAAAAAAAATCCGAAGGGTGTCTCCAGCTGACAAAGTGTACAAAACTCAGAGTCTGGGTTGACATTTAGTCCTTAACACACCGTGACAGCATAAGGCTCCGTGGGGCACGCCGGAGCAAGGCTCTGACAGAACTCTTTCCTCCTGCCGTCTGTGACTCTGCCTTGTGTAATAATATTACAGACCTTTGCACGAAGGCCATAAAATGCTTATTTTCTGACATATGAAACCTGGGCTGGTCACATCCATCAGGGAAATAAATACTAAGATGGGTGGAGCTTTCCCACCTTATTCATATGTATACTTTTATTTAAGCCCCCTGTTATTTTCCTGAGAGTCTAGGATACAGCAGGCTCCTGGGAAATAACTATTGTAAAGTTGGCAGGTAGAAGGGGTTTTTGGCTGTTGTTTTTCAAACATATTACACATATTTTTACATTATTAAAAACACATGCACATGCACAACACCATTTCCCCAGAAGCCTCTTCGGCTGACTAGTGTCAAGCCTAGTGATTTATAAGATTGTTTGCATATATTATATTTTAAAATACATATTGCTTTTGTAAAACGTGTATTTATTATACATTTTGGAATTCATAATATGTGCTGGAAAAGCTGCCTCCGCCTCGCTGGATCTGAACAGTCTGTCATGCACGCGGATTTCTGGAAGGGACTACCACATGAATGCTGCAGACCGAGCCGGCCAATTCTTCCCTTCGCAGTTCCCATGGCCCGTCTCTCTCCCTCCCTCTTCCTCTCTCTCCCTCTCTCCCTCTCTCCCTCTCTCTCTCTCTCTCTCTCTCATACACATGCACGTACACACCTTCTCCCCCTCCTCCTGCATGTCACACCCACACAAATAAATATAAAAACAGCCCCAGAGGAATGCTTGTTCTGTTAGGAATAAACCTGATTTTCAAACCTGCACACAAGTCATTAGGTGAGGTAACCTCATGAAAAGCAGTACTTCAGAATTCTATAGATTGGTTTGCCACAAATTAGGGAAATGGCTTTGGGAACCCCTGACAAGCATGCTCCTCAGGTTTACCAAGCTGTGACTCTGAGGACAAAAGCTGAGTCTGAACCGAATTGACTGGTTTTTGTATGGGAGAAGGGTCCAAACCTTTCTCAACTAAAATGTCTGTGCATGTGGGAGTGTGGGGGTGTGTGTGTGTGTACAAGGATGCTTGTGTGTATGTGGGCTAGCACCAGGTTCATTCAATGCCCAGGAAAACATCCATATTCACCAGGAGCCTCACTCTGAGGAGACTTGCTGTCCCTCTGGGGCCCCTCCCTCTCACACGTAGGACTGAGAACATACCCCTGAGCAGAGAAAGACTGCCCCTGCCCCCATTAATGCTTTGACCCAGCACATTGCTCTTAGATGGCCAAGCTCAGCAGGCAGCCCAGGAGCAGGCTGGGGGTCTGGCTCTTTATCAGCCTGGCTGCCCACATCTCCTGCCTGCCGCCATCCCATGGAGGGAGAGAGGGGGAGCAGGGCAACATGGGTCTGGGGTTGGAGAGGCCAGAAAGGACTTCTGAAAGCATCCAGAATCATTCCCCAGGTGCAAATCTGACCAGGGAAATCAGGGCTCCCAGCCCCAGACAGAAGCCGGTCTCGGCATCCCTCCCCGGGGTTCTGTTTCTCCATCCTGCGCAGTTAGCACAGAAAGGAAAGATGAGCCCAGGCACCCAGACCGCCGTGCTGATGCACACTGCCGGCTCTTTAACGACAAAACACACTCCCATAGATCTGCTCCTTCCCTGATAGCTGAAGATGCTTTTCTTCACCTACGGAAAATGGGAACCAGCTTGAAAAATCACAAAGGCGCTGAGGACGAGAGGCTTTGAGACTCGGTCCTAGTTAAAGCTGTTGGCCAGGTGTGCCTATTTAGCTACTCCGCCCGCTGTCCACAACAGAGATGGATTTCTGTAGCCGTCGTGTTATCAGACCCCAGTACTTTGTCACCCACTAACTCAGTTTCCCCCCAGATGTCTGCATCCGCCGCCTCGGAGGCTCGCAGCAGCTGCTGCCGCGCAGCCGTACACAAAAGGCGGCTCCCAGAGCCAAGATTCTGTCTTCAGCGCATTATGGGCACATGCAGTGCGTATATCTTCGGTAAATAACCGTCCATTTCACATGGATTATTTAGAATTTCTGATGAAACTGCAGAAATGTCAATGCGGGGTGTGAGCCTCCAATCAGAGAGCAGCTCCGCGACCCTTCTCTTCTTCACGCCGACTGCTATTATCTTCGAGGAGGAAAAAAACCCTCCTTGTCTCTTGTTATACCTTTTTTATGATCTAGGATGCTGTTAATAATGACTTTGTGTTACATAAAACAGATCCATTAATGTCACCAGGTCCCAAAAGTACTGAATCAACCCTGCTCCTTGGAAAAGGAGGCGTGCGGCGGACGGACTAAAGGCCAGGGCTTCCTATGTGGGCCGTGGGCCCGAGGAGGCGGAGGGCGCCTGTGTCTGGCCCAACGCCCTCTGAAGGGAACAGATCAAGCGTGCAGTTTTAGTTGCTGATTCGAAGCTCCTTTAACCCTATTGTGTGTGTGCGTTCCTGTTCCACTATGCAAAGGGGAGACCGAGACATCTGGGTGGGAATGTAAGCGGTGACTGATTTCAACATGGAGGAAGCCACTGCCCAGCTCCACACCCTATGCTGGGCCCCAGACACGCATCTCTAACAGAGAGGGGAGTGAGCAAGTGGGGCATTTCTTGAAGTGCAGAGGCAGGGGTCTCTCATTCACAGCTGAGGGGCCTGGCTGGCCGGTGCCGTCCCCAGGCTGTGGGACTGTACACACAGAAGCCCCATCTGTCCTTTCCCACCTGCTCCAGAGTTGCCCAGGGAAGCCAGGGCAGCCAGTGTATGAGTTGATGGGGGCTAAAGAGACCACGCTACTTACTCACCACTCTGGGGAGGGTCAGGGGAGCCAAAGAACTTAGCGAGTGAATCAAGATGTGGACATATGCCAGCACTAAGGAAAGGGGTATGACAGAGAGGGGACTGTAGAAAGCCTTGCCAGGTGGGAGGTCCATGCAAAGGCTCCTCCACCTTGTGCAGAATTGCTCAGGATGCTTTAGGATAGCCCCTCCTTTGGTTCAGGACCACTGAGGAAAGGTGGTTTCTAAGCATCAGTTGTAGTTTAGAGATGATAAAGGAGAAACTATAGGCATTAATTGGGGGGGAAATCACACACGCACAAACACACGTAAGTATATTTATATATGAACTAAAAATATAATCTCATTTCTATAAATTGAAAGGGTTCTGCATGCCAGACACTGTGCTAGGCCTTTCCTGACAATTCGGGTGAGGTCCAGTCTCCTCATCAGGTTCTCATGGTGCTAAATACTGCAATTTCATACCCACTTCATCCTTTGGTTGGAGGCTGTCTCCTTCACTAAACCTTAACTTCCACGAGCCCAAGTAGACTCTATGTCTGCCCCAGAATGGAAAGACCAAGAAGAGAAATGTGGCATTTAGGAGTAGCCCCAGGAGAAGCTCTGACCAGGGCTGAGTAACCTCTACAGCTGGCTGGGAAAGTTTGGGAGCTGTGAAACCGCTAGGAAGATGCTCCAGGCCATCAGGCTGCGCTTTTCTGCCACAACTAATCAAACCCAACTAAATCCCACAGCCCAAACCTGCGCTGCGCTGAGCCAAACTGCAGTGCTGTCCAGGGCTCTGTGGGGCTGCCCCACTCTCCTTCTGACAGTGCCCAAGGTTTGTGTTCCCCAACATTCAGACCCCAGGGCCCCAGTGTAGGTGCACGTCAGCTTCCAGGGGGCTCCACCCCATTCTCCTCCCCACTAATGTCACGGGCTGTCTAGAGCAAGCCTGAGTCACAGCCACCATTAAAGGACAGGCTGGAGTGACAGAGACCAAACCCCCAAATGGGAGTATCTCCCCAATGTGGAACAGAGGAGTTTGGGCACCTGCCAGGAAAGCAAGCTTTCTGAGTTTCCTGGGAGCTGAATTTTCTTCTGCAGGTTTATTGGCTCCTTGCTGGTTATGAGATTATCCCCCAGTCCCCCAGGGGTAGGTGTGAGGGACCATGTAAACCCTGCATTCTGGCAGCAAGAGAAAAACACGACTTTTTCCATTAGTGACGTTTCAACATGGAGTTGCTCAGGAGAGCATCTGCTCGCCCCTGAGTAGGAAGCCTGAAGCATCTGTTCTTCTCGCCTCTCTCTTTTTCTCTAACGGTCTGCCACCCGGACAATGCTGAGCACCTTGGGAGCGGGCGTGTTGACCCTGAAGGGTAGGCAGGTTCCTTTAGCCACCTGCATTGCAGAACCAGAATCCACCATCACTCGTCATGGCCATTTCAAGAAAGCTTGATGTGCTTTTGTGAAAATGGTTTTCTGCATTCCAGGAGAGCTCTATATAGCCCTGCCAAGGTGGACTGGGCCAGCTTTGGAGTTGGCTCTGAGCACTCCCCTTATTCTGGAAAGATCTTTTGGGTGCCAGTCATTTGTCGAGCTTCTTGCTTTTAGCTTTGTTTGATGTTTTATCTACTTTTGCAGAAAAGGTCTTTATAGTACAGTGTTCGCTGAACTTCCCTTCTGATAAGTAGAGGGCATGCCCAGAACTGCAGTTGCTAAGTATTGACACAAGAAAGGTTTTTTTGAGATGCTTTTTAAGGCCCAAATTTAAGTTTAGCATGTTATTTATCTCATAGATAGTTGTACAGATTGAGGAGAAAACTGAAAACAAAAATAAAACAAAACAAATGTAAATATTGACCACCACCATTTGTAAATCTAGGAGAAGGGCATTTATTTTCAACATCAGAAAGAAGTGGAATCAGTGGGGGGAAATAAGCTTGGCTGTGACCAGTGTACATGACTGAGTACAGCACAAGTGCGACCTTGGGGCACAGACGTTTGAGGGGGATGGCTAAGTTGCCTCAGACTTGCAGTGATGGGATTCGGATCCTGCTCAGGAGTTCCAGCCTTCCCTATACCAGATATTAAAACTGCAGTTTTAATATCTTGCTCCAATCTAGAACACTTTGGCACTTGTGAGTTATAGATATGCCAGGCTTCATTTCAATAGGACACTCTAGGAGGCTAAAATAAAAATGAGAAATATTTAAATTCTGGAGGGAACTGGGCAATAATTAAAGAAGGGATCATCTTTTATGGCCACCAGTTTCTTTCCAGTCTTCCTGAAGCATCTAAGAGCAGCTGCCTGGCTCTTCAGGACTTCTGCTGTGTGCTTGTGTTGGACACTGGTAAGAAGAGGATGGGCCCCTGATGGTCATCAGGGACGTCATGAGGCTGTGGGTGGAGCTGGCCACCTGAACCCAGACTGGTCTGATCCTGAGACACATCTGTGCGTGGGTTGGAGAAAGAAGGTATCCTCAAGTTGGAAGCAGGGACATTTTTGTGTGTTCAACAGGGGGCTGAATGTTGTAAGTGGTAGACGCCACAGTCTGCTGAGAATTCTAGAAGAAGCTAAAACAACATAGCTGGGATGCAGGGATGGCGTAGCGTGTAGCCTCAAGAGACAGGTCGTTCTAACTAACTTGGAACAAAAGGGAGAGAAACCAAGTAGTGGCTAAAGGTAGAATCAGCCTTAAAAACCACCTGGAGTGTGTACAGAGAAGAAGACAGGTCTAGGGTGAGGAGAGGAGGGCCAAGACAGGAATCACAGGTAGGTGTGATATTGCAAAGCTAGAAACTTTGAGGGAGAATTCCTAGGCAAGACCAGGAGTCACGGCTGGTGACAAGTCTGGCAAACAGGCTGTGAATGACTTAATCCCACTAGATCTGGAACCAATTTATAGAGCCCTTAATTAGGCATTCCATGCCAATAGGGTAAATATGAACTGATTTTCAGAAGGAGACTACTGACTTTCTAGGAAGGGGATTAAGAATTCAAATGAAAGCCAGGAATACATAGTACTTTTAAGAGATCAGTGCCTATAATGTCCCTAGAGTTTGATTATATTCCCTTATACTCTATTTTCCGCTACTGGTGCACAAAGGCAATAGTGAGATGATTCCCCCCCCCCAAATTTGGAAATGAGGGGAATGAATGAAAGGAATGTAGATTTTAAAGTTTAACTCTTTGTGGGCAGTCATCTCAAAGGCACGGAGTGACACACAGGCTGTCATGACCGTGCCTCCTGGGTGTGTAAAGGAAGAGAATGTCCATGAAGCAGCAACATAGAGGGAAGGTCTCCATGTTCGTGGAGACAAACAATGGCGATGTCTAGTAAAATCCATTCAGCAGAGGTGCGACAGTGCGCGTTTTACTGGCAAAGCCAACGTGGATGTGCTCGGTGAGTGCCGGCCAACATCTGTAAGCTTATTGGCACACCATCCACTACATATTCTTGCTCAACCTGTCTTGCTATTGGATTCAATGCTCACTTGAAAACCTTTGGATTATTCCTTGACTTTCTAAGCAAATATGTCTGTAAGAACAAAGCTCAGTTTTTACAAATCTGCAAATCCTGGTCTCTGGAACAGTTATTTCTTAGTGTAAATTGAAATATTTACATTGTGATATGATTTGGGTTCCCATGTAGTCTTATTGCTGGATCTGGCCACCAGTGATAGAAAGAGCTGGTTATATATATATATATATATATATATATTTAATTATAAATTTGTAGACCTCCCTTATTTCATTTCACAAATTTGTTTAAGGGACTTTGTCCCTGAGAGGAGGAGGGCCCATTCCTGGAATGTGGGGAGCATCAGTTTCTGAGCCTATCAAGTTGAGAACCACAGCCTGGGGGGTGACAAAATTGTCTGGTGAAGGATGCCACATCATGGGCCTTGAAGCCTCTTCCCGACCACAGTATTGACATGTTGACCATCCTCATGTTTTCTCCAAACATCAGCAAAAATTCTTAAGACTAGAAAGGAGGGGGCTAGTAATGTACGTAATTTAGAGGGAGTAGAATACAGGGAGAAGTCACTAAGTAGCATGCTTATTTGCAGCAGGCATGGGCGTAAGGACCTGAATGGAAAAGCTGTGTTAGCTACAGAAGAGGCATGAGTGTGCGCCCTTCTGGTTTTCCTCTGTAGATGGGTATTAGTCTTAACACAGACACACTCTTCTAGAATGGCTAACTTTCCATTGTCCTGGGATTAAGCCAGGTGGGAAACTGAAAACTTGCCTTCTGTCTCTTCTTATTTAGCACCTTCCTCACTGTTTAGCACCTAAGCTCAAGAATGATTAAGAAATTACTAGAGGGGAAGGGGGATGGAGGGAGAATGAAGAGGGTAAAAGTGGTTAAATATATGGTGACATAAGGAAACTAGATTTAGGGAGGTGAGCACACAATCTGATCAACATGGATGTGATGGATTGTAGAGCTGTACACCTGAAAGTCATATAATGTTATTAAGCAATGTTACCCTAATAAATTTATGAAATTAAAAAGTGAAATTAATGGAAAAAAATTTGCCTGTGTCTGGATGTCTGTTGTTAATCAGAGGCAGAACTTTGGAAAAATTATCTAAAGAAAGATGTGAATTTCTAAAGGCCTACTTTATACAGTTATTAAACCTTTCTCACAGGCTCTGAGAATTAAACTGACTACACAATTGGATTTCAGCACATTTTCTGAACTTCGACAGCCTTTTTGCAGTGTTTGAAATTCTCTTCGAGTAATGTGCCACGTTTTTAGGGCTGCCCATTTTCCATTTCCAGAACTAGGTAACAACATTTAGAATGTTAGCAAATCCATTTGCTTTTCAATTAATGGCATAGATGAGAGGCTGCTGTGAAGTGGCCATCAGGGGGTTACTGAGAGGAAGCAAGGAGGCAGGGCCTGGGTTGGGCAGGGACTGGATAACAAGGAAGTAGCTGCATGTTCACATCTGGCCAAGGTGGGGCAAGGGTTTTTTTGGGAGGGAGGAGAGAAGAAGGATGGCAAAAGGATGGGGAGCAGAGGGTGGCAAAAGCTCTGGTTGGACTTCACCCATTAGGGACCTTCTTGGCAGGAAATAGCTTTCTCCAGACATGGCATGTGGCCGCTGTTGGCAGCTCCTTTCCCACTCCGTGTTGCACCAGCAGCAGGATTGGCGTCCCAGCACCTTAGTGACTCCATGAATAAGGTACTTTGGTGCAGCCACAGTTCATGGATTATTTTCAGAGAGGTTCACAGTTCTAGCCCTTTCATTTCAATTCCCTGTGTGTGTGTGTGTTTCAAAACATAGTATCCTGACCTTTGCACATTCTGTTTGCAAATAACTCAGGCGATTGGTTCATATTACCAGCTAAATGCTTATGAAATTTCATTTTAAGTGACGTAACTGAAAAAGCACAAAAATGTCCAAATTCCCTCATTTAAAAACATCACTACAAGCCAAGACATTGTATGATAATGTGTAAGTGCAATGTTACAACTGAATTATGAAGATTGCAGAAATAAAGCCTGGGAAGAAAGGATCATAGAACCTTAGTGGGCCTTCCATGCCCTCAGTGTGGGAAACTAGCTGCCTCTCTAGGGCTCACTCTGAAAATACATCGAGAACAGACATAAGGGTCAAGTCAAGGAACATGTATATAAAGGGCCTATGGACAAGGACAACGGGAGGGGGAGGATTAAATGTGGTAGGGGGGTGGGCCAGGGAGAGCAATGGGGGAAAATGAGGACAACTGTAACTGAACAATACAAAAATAAAAAAATAAATAAAGTACTATTCTAATGTGAAGAAAATATAGTATATGAGCACAATTAGAAAATTACTCTCACTTAGCATATTCAAGATTGACTTGTACATCAGAAGGTGTAGAAAATTTGCCAAACAATAACTCTGTTACTGGTTTCCTTCTTGCTTCCTACTCCTTTATCTCTTAGTCTCTTATTCGGAGAGATGCATAAACAGAACCCATGCCCTGGACCAGTTACCCGAGATAAACTGGCATGTACCGGGATGTGGTTATGGGCAGGCTCTTTGCCTTGCTTTGCCTAGGCCAAAATACTACTAATAATGATATTGATCATGATAATAATTAACATCTGTTCGGCACCTATGATTGACTATGCACAACTCAAAATGCTCTATATGCATCATCTCATTTACTGTTTTAATAGTCAATAGTGAATAGTGAAGGAGAAATGACTATCATTCAATTTTTAGATATGGAAACTGAGATTAAGAAAGGTTAGGTAACTGCCGAAGGTCACTGAGCTAGCAAGCAGCGGAGTCGGGATGCAAACCCAGGTCTCAAAGCTCGAGTGTTTAGTGACATAGGTATTGATTCCAGGGCAACCCATCATGCCCCAGACAATTGGGATCCTTGGACAGGTTATAGAACCTATCTGAGCTTCAGTTCGTTCCTCTGAAAAGTGTCTGTATTAGAACAACCTTACCTTGTATGGTCGCTCAGCAGAATAAATGAGATGGCCCTTAGCATAATGCCTAGCACGTAGTGAGAACTTAATTAATATCAGACTTTATTTATGTTGTTTTCAACTCCTTCAATCAACGATTTTAAGACAGACTACTGCAGACTGATATAGAGGGCAATTAAGTAGAAAGCTTACAGGGTATATTTTAAACTTCTGGACCTTACCATATGATTGAAAAGGCCAGCTGTGATGTTATTAACTGCTGAGGCCCATGGATAGAAGCCGGGCTAAGCAGAATCAGCCAGTGAGTTTTTATTGAGGATCATCGTTCTGACAGGCATAGGGTGGGCAAAGGAGATGCAGTAGGTGGAAGAGAAAATAACAGTCAGCAAGTACCTACCACATGCCAGTTACACAGCAAAAATTCCTTTCATTGCTTTACAATGATGCCTGGAATAAGACAAGGTCTCTACTCTGCAGGGCTTCGGATATGGCTGGGACAGCTTCACTTTAGTTTGTGAACGCACAAAATTAAAACTGTGTATATTTTTCATACCTCAAACAACATCAATATCTGTGCAGTTAAGCAGATCTACAAGAAGATAAAGGTCTAGAAAAGGGTGCTATTTCTCTTTAATGTCAGAAAGTCTTGAAAGTGACTAATTTTTCCCTCAAATATAAATTATGATTATTATTATTTTATAGGCTGGGATCCTTTAGCTGTCCCCTAGGGTCTTATATAGTATCTGGGCCCAAACACTCCAGTCCTTCAACAATCTGGTATGATCTATATACATTTGAAATATATGTTTCCTAATTTATGATTCCAACCCGAAAATGAAATAACTTTCAGTATGAGAAGGTTGCTGTTCAATCCCTTGAAGAGAAAGGGTGTTTTCCAGGGACGTTTTGCTGGGAGTTCCTAAGAGAGAAAGGTGCGTAACAATAGACTCCATCCTCAGCCACCTCCTGACTAGGCAGTTCTACCTCAAACATCAAAGCTGCTACATTAAAATTTAATTTGAATTTAAAAACCCTGACAGGGACCAACACTGGGGAAGCAGGGGTTAACACGGAGATAATGAGGCTGCTGCTGCCACTGCTGATTCTGTTGACAGTATTGTATCACCTAATGAATGTGGTGATATAAATCTTGATGAGGGGCAGGCTAGAGTCTCCAGAAAGGTAATGATAATGAGGAGGGGCCAGAGCCCATGTTGAAGATGAAGAGGAAAACCAATAAAAATGCCTCAGCCCAGGAGGGGAAGGCTGAGGCTGGGTGTGGAAAGGGTCGACCATTTGGCGCAATCGATGCAGGTTGCCCCATATTCCACCAGGCGTGTTCCACGGACTACCAGGTTTACAGGGGACCGAAGGAAGCAAGAGAAAGGTGATGGGAGGCATTCTGTGCTTTTAAGTCAGCTCTCCACAGGCCCAGCCAAGTGCAGAACCAGGACCATCACCAACAACAATTGGGGGTAATCTGATCTCTTTTTGGTGGCAGAAGAAAAGATTTTCCAAAATTATCCATTTCATCATCTGAAATTTCTGTCCTATTTATACTACCATGAATTGCTCTGCCTCTTTTTAGTTAACAAATTTGGTGTGATTCCTTTGCTATGTCCCTTCCCAAATATGTTCCAAGGGCCACTTGGTAAGACAAAGGACTCCTCCAAAAGCCTCACTGTAGAAAACAAAGGCTTTCCAGGAGGCCAATATGGAGGCCGGGTCTGATGTGTCCAAATAGCCTACCAGCACCTAAGCAGACCCTTCTGGACTCCATCTGGTATGTCCTGCATCAGCTCTGGGCCTCAGGACATAGGGGTAGGAAGAGCCGAGAGTTCCCTGCTTTGACAGACCAATGGTCCGGGCTTTCCCAGGCCAGGAAGATGAGAGTTGGTAAGAGTCCAACATGCACATACTGGAGCAGGATCTGAATTTTAGGTGGAGAAAGGGACCACAGTGCTAGAGCACCTGGTAAGATGGAACTGCCTTGCTCTGGGCAATGTCAGACTGGTGGACCGTCCTCCAATTCTGGAACTCAGAAAATGTATTTCTGATTGAAAAAAAAATCTGACACTTGACAGCATTTTGAAGGGGCCACCTATTTTTTACTAGGAGTCTCAAATCTGGTTACATATGAGTCACCAGGATAAATGATCAGAATATAGATTGGTGGGCCACACCCCCAGGGAGGTTGGTTTATGAGGACTTGGGCCACTGTGGCCCGGACAGAAAAGCACCTTTGTGTTTTCTTTTATTTTTCAATTCCCTAGAGGTGACTATCACATACTATTGTTTGAGGAAATGTCTTAGTTAAGTGTGGGAAGCAAATAAAAGAGAAAAAATGGGAAATTATGCTTTTTTATAGCTTAGAGCAGGGTTTCTCAACCTTGGCTGTGTTGACATTTCAGACCAGCTCATTCTTTGTTGTGCGGGGGCGGTCCTGTGCATTGTAGGGTGTTTAGCGGCATCCCTGGTCTCTACTCACTAAGTTCCAGCAGCGTGCCCCAGTTGAGGCAATAAAAAGTGTCTCCAGACATTGCCAAATGTCCTCTGGATAGGAGTGTGAGGTGCAAAATTGCTCCACAGTTGAGGACCACTGGTTTAGACAGACCTAAAGGACCTGCAGCCTGGGCATCTTAAGAGGTCTGGTTATTGAATGACAGAAAAATCACTGTGAAGCCCCTGATGGCTTATTGCAATATGCCAGTCTTTTACTTTGTGATTATAACCCCTGGAAAGAAATTGTATTCCAGCTTTTTTTTTTTTTTTTTTTTTTTAGTTGTTACAAGAAGCACTATTTTAAGGTGGGTGGTGGCTCTGAAGAGCATCTTCCAATCTGCATCAACCTTTCTCGTAGCTTTAGTTCACTCTGGCAGGAGCATCCTCAGCCACTTCCCCTCATTTTCATAGGAGCAAAGATGAAACCAAACAGGTACCAAGGCTTAACAAAGTCCACACCCCAACACAGGTACCAGCCACACATGGGAACATCCTCTCCTCATTCCAGTTGGTGTTGACCAGAAAATGAAAAATACTCTTTTATTAACAAAGGGACAGTTGCGACTAAAAGGATTAGGAAGATGAAAATCCTTCAAGATATTTATTATCAGAAGAAAGTGCCCTTTTCTTTCTTCCTCTCCCTTCTGTTTCTCTCATTCCTCTTTCTCTTTCCTGCCTGTTCTCTCTCCCCTCTCGCTTTTTTTTTCTCATCCCTTCCATCCGATCTCTTTTCCCTCTCTCTCTCATTGTGTTCGATTGGCTTGCTGGGAACCTCACAGAAACTTCTCTCAAGAGCAGACCTATTGAGCCTCGCTCTCAAATTGCCCCCAGAGCCCACTGGATATTCCTTCAGATGTCTAACAAGCGTTGAACACAACTGAGGTTTAGAGAGACACAGAAATCAATACTGCGGCTTCCACCAGTCACGCTGAGGGATTAGTTGTCCCAAGGAAAAGCACAGACAGTTGAATAAGAGAATCATGACTCCGAATACCCTAACAGGTTTATGAACTAGAAAGCAGCCTCTGGCCTCGATAACCTCCATTTGGCCAGGAGGAAAAAGAGACTGTGAAAACATTCACTTAGCTTTCTCCCCTTTTGTATTAATGAGGTCAAGCATTGGACCTCAGGGAGTCAGCAGTGGTTGTCGGAGGAACGACTGTTCAGGCCAGTGGGCAAGGATGACCACCTGAGCAGTGGCGCTCAGAGGCTCTGAGCGGCCTCCTGGATATATGAAGTCACCGGTCACATCCCTCAGGACAGAGCTTGCAAGAAGGCTCGATCTGGAAGCCAGGTAGAAAACTAACAGTGCCTTGTACTACCTGCTGTGAGGAGGCAGCGTTAAACCGTGGCAGGGCTTATCTTTAAAAATCATGGATGGAGGAGATCAACAGAGTATGGGGAGTCTCTACAATGGATAAATTTTGATACTTTCTCCACTTTGTTAAGAATGTAACTAGAGGAGGCTCAGCTCAATAAGTTAAAAAACTTTCATGCCCCTACTTCCTGCAGTTCTCATTCTAGAGGCCAACCTTATGGATCAAAATGGGTATCACAAATGCCTCATGTACATGGGATGTGTGGTTCGGAGGAAAATTTGAAAACAGATGGAGTCAAAAATCTAAATGATGTCAGTTTCAATAAAGAGAGAGAGCAACTTTTCAACTGGGCCTAAGGCTTGAGTGAAGTGAAGAATTGAGGCTATTATCTGTATAATTCAAACCAAAACCTACCTTTCTGTGAATTTATAGGACAATTTAGGTCCTAGCTGAATAATTCAGAAAAAGATAATCACCTCAATTATTTAGATGACCATCTTATCCCCTTATATATTATCTCTCTCTAACTCGGATGTGGAAAGGTGACAGCAATTAAATCTCTTAACCAAGCTGCCCACAGGAGGCCACGGATTTGGACTGCAAATGTGGCACCGCCAAAATGTGATTGGTAGGGAATGACCCAGATAAGCAAACTCATGTAGGAGACATCTGCCCTGAATCAGTAAGTGGTGCTCTCCCGCTTGGGTGAGGTTCCAAAACCCTAGACTCAGGACAAGGCGCAGAGGCCGTCTCTCCACTGGCCCTGTATGGACGTCACCGATGGGGAAAGCAGGACTCGCACCCTTCTTGGGCAGCTTCCCATCAGTCTCAGCTCCAATGAACTTTCAGAAGAGCCTCATTTCTGGGTGGTATCTGGGTGGAGAGAGTGGTCAGGAACTGGTGCACCCCAGGCTGATTAGCAGGCAGCATGGGGAAGGACAATTTACATGGGGCTGATGGAGAGCCTGTGAGATACCTGAGCAAGTCAGCAGCAGTCAAGGGGAAAGCGGTCCGTCCCCTGGGTGACTCTGGGACAATGGGGAGGTCATAATGGCTGGCCTGGCTTGGGCTGTTTCTATCTGGGTGGCACCTCCAGGTCCCCATGTGTCTGTGTATTCCTATGCATGTGGCTTTATGTGTATAGACGCAGGGTGTCTGCCGCGTCCAGGCTGGTGGGTTCAGCTTTCCTTTGTGCGAACATTAATCCTCCTGGTCCCATCCCCCATCCCTTCCCCGCACATTAACCTAAAATATGAGCGCATGCTCGGGTCTTGTGCTGGCTGCTCCTGCGCCCACAGCATCCCTGCCCCCTTCCTCCAGCCCTCTTATCTAAAGCAGCGTGTCACTGCAATTTTATGGTCAACATTACAGACTCAAGCCCTCCTTTGAACCAATCAAACTGCACTGAATATGTTAAGGGAATCCAGGCTTTCTGGAAGGAGCCTGCGTCCTGAGCCGCACCGCCTGACCTCTCTAAGAGCAGCCCCCATAAATCTGCCTCACGTGATGGGAGATGGGCTTTTCAGGATCTCTCAGGGTGCTTTGAGGTAGCACTTCTATGAACTCCTTGCCACAATAAATAATGCTACCTGCAATATGTCTTTGGAAGTGTGTCAGCAGCTGCTGTCCTGCCATGAATTTTTATTCTTATGCCGTCTGGAAGATAGATTCCAGATTCAGCATTTCCCCGCACTTAGTGTCAGATCTCTTTACCCCCTTGCCCCAGCAGGATGACAGAGACCACAAATAAAACAAAAAAAATTTTTTTAAAAGCAGCCTAGGCAAAATGGGCCAAGACGAGTGGGAAGGAGCCTCACTCACCTCATGGCAGCGGAGGGCAGGGTGCCACCAACGTGACAGCAGTGCCCAAGGGGGAGGAAGGGGCGGAAGCCGGGCAACTCAGAGTCCTCAGGAGGGAGCGTTTCACCTGGGGGCTTCTACCAGGGAAAGCTGTTGGGTGAGGGGAAAGCCCATTTTGAGTCGATACTCTATTATAAGGGCGAGCAATGGAAATCCATTTGCAAACATCAGTTAGGTGGTCATAACACTGGTCAGATTCTAGGCAACTGGTCCTCAAAAACAGGGCAACAGGATGGCCTGGAGATGGCATCCAAGATGAGTTGCTGAGGTCTGAAAACCGAGGACGAGGAAGACAGACATGACTGTAGCTTTGGAATAACAATCAGCCGATTCCCCAATTTCACTGACTTGCACGTCTCTGCTTATCTGGAAATGAGCCTCCACATGGCTGGGTGTGTTTTACTTGCTATCATCTCTGCAACTTGGGACCTTCTGGCTGTGCTGAAGCCAAAACTCACCGCAGAGATGCCCGAGCATTTCCGCTTCTTTGAAAGGCCCCAAGTCCCAGGAAGGTTCTGCATTACTAACGTGCCAGCCATATCCATTACAGTGGGGTGGGGTGGGAGAGGGCACAGGAAAAGAAGAAAAAAACCCACGGCTTTGATATGTTAACGTCTCACAATGGCAGATTATTTCCCTTTATATGCTCTTTCCTCTTCAGAGAGGGTAAAATTCAATCGGTGCCTTGGCAGGAACAACACACAGGCCTAGCTTCCCTGTACACTGAGATCTGCCTGCTCCCTGTCTGATAACTGAACCCAGAACAAGGGCAGATTTCTAAATCAAAGTTCTGCCACCTGTGAAGTACTTAGGACTCACTTAGGGGTCTCAACATTCAGATTCTGGTTCAGCAAGTCTGGGGCAGGGTCTGACCGTCTGCATTTCTAACAAGCTCTCAGGTGCTGCTGATGCTGGGGGGGCCCCACGTTGGAAAACAAGGTTTTAGGTTCTACCAAGTTTCCATGTGCAGAACACTACTTTCCATCTCAAAACTTTGTATGGGGGCCCCAAACCCAGAGGAGAGTCCTCTGTTTCTCTGTTCCCATATATTTTCCCTCTGTTCTGCATATATATTTAATCAACAAACACCAAAATATGTTTTCAAAAATTGTGACAGTGTGAATATTCACACTTGACACATGAATACTTCCAGTTTTACATTATCTCATCTGGAGAGAATGACAGGAGTCAGTATTTAGGGCTATTTCTGAGAGTAAGACGTGTGTCAGTGTACTTCTGGGCACAGCACTGGCAGGCTGCTGGGCCCCACACGAAGGGAATCTGACGGCTGATGCAGTGTGTTGGTTGTCCTTGAGTGGTGACTTCTTCAGTAGTGTCCTTCCCTGAGTCGGTGCCACATTATCATCTCTAGCCTCCCAAAGCAGTGTGATCACTTTCTCAGCTCCTGCAATACCCAGAGTGGGTGTGGAGTTAGGTGGGGACTAAATGGGAACCTTTGCCGATTAAGTTGCCAATGGCCAACCGATAAGTGGGACCATGGGTTCATTTGACATACCTCGGCTCCCTTCTAACAGGATCACAAAACTGTCAACCTAAATGGAGGTGGCCAACAAGGTTATTGACAAATGAATTTTTTGATGGCAAATTAGTTTCTTGTGGTTAATTCAGGCTTTGAAGTAATAAATGTGGAAGTTCTCATATATTCCAGCCTGTTTAAATAAAGTGTGTAGCTGACAATACAGCAGTCCTTGTCAGTCAAGTCATCTGAGGCCAAACATGATCACTCATGTGTAAACTGGGCCTTCTGCCTGCTGAATACTTTTCAAACACAGAAGCTCTCTCCTAATTGCCTGGGTTGACCTATATTTAGAAACCTGAAATATGCTGGTGTAGCAGAGAAGCCAGAAAAATGTTAGAGTTAATCGCTAAATCAATCTGGGCTGACCCCAAGAGGACAGTGAGCACCGAAGGTTGTTGGTCAAGGAGCTTTTGGAGGCTGGACTTGAAAGAACTCTCCTGCTTCTCTGAAACTGGAAAATCTGCTTCTTTCTGCAGAACAGATTCTCGGAATAGAATTTGGTTTGCTCTAGGCAGCCCTTCAAATCTCTCATGCCAGTAACCAAGTCAAGGTTAACTTTGTTTTTTTTATGTGCTCTCTGAGCTCCCCTAATTTACCATGGCAGTGGGTATTACAAAAGCATAGACAAGAGCAATATGCTCATTCTGAAGAGAAATAAGATCCTCCTTCTCTTCCCTTCCCACTTTGGCCATCTTTCCTTTTCATACAGCATCGTTTTGGTTTCTTAGTATTCTAGGTTGTTAAAATTCATAGTTTAAATTTTCCTTAAACATTTTTACTCATAACATAAAGATGATAATTCCCTAAATGTTTGGAGTTTGAAAAATTGGGGGCAATGACAAGAAGTCCTAGGCATTATTTTCAGTTAAAACGAAATGTGAGTTGACATTTGGAAATAGGCACTAGGTACCTACTGGTCAGTTATTACCTTTGCAGGAACACTGAATGGAAAGTTTAGGAAGGTCCTTGATTCTGTAGAGCCATCACTTACCCACAAAGTTGCCAGCCCCCATGATTTCTCTAGCCTATGCTGGATGGTGGCTTGGCTGTGAATGCTGAAGGAGATAAACAGCTAAAGGGGAAGGGGTAGTACCCAGAACTATTACACATAGTTACTGATCATTTGATTCCCACAGAAAATACTTGTCAGATAGCTGAGTGATGAAAAATCCGGTACTTTTTTTTGAGATTTAGGTGTATATGTCTAGCTAGTTAATTTTAAGGTTAAATTAAGATATCCAAATAACATGACTGTATATTTTTAATACGTGCATTGAATTTTATAGAGCTAAGCTAGAAAATGTGAAAGTAATATAGGAACAGAACATATTATACATTTTTCATAAGCTATTTATTGAATATGTTTAGACTCATTTTTGAGAAGATATGCAAGTATAAATTTCCTTGCCTTCAGGAAATTTATATTGTTAATTGTTGGGATGGGACTAAGTTACTAAAACAACTAAAAATACATCGATATGTAAGTTAAGTGCCAAAGGAAAAGAAGTGATATGATACAGATCACATCGTAAAGATAAGAGTTTAGAGAGAAGAATACCAATGTGAGGCTTTGAACTCAAGAAAAGCTTCCTGGGGGTAGGGTTTGAGTAGAGAACAGGAAGGGCATTCTGGGGAAGCGGAGCAGCGTACTCAAAGCTGTGAATTCTGGTGTGTGCTATTAGGGCAGCGAAGCAGAATGGTCCCACACGGCACAAGCAGCCTGTCAGGGGACTGTGGGAGATCAGGTTTGATGATCTGGGAAGGGACAGGTTAGAGTAATGCTCATACTTGATTAGCAGGAAGTGAAGACACGGAAAGTTATTTTTAAACAGAGTAGTATTCCAGTGTGAATATATTTTGGCAAACTAGGGAAGGTGCTCCAGACCCTCAAGCATATGGTCCCAGGAACCTGGGAGATAACACACCCTAAGAGAAGAGGGAGTTAGACTCCTTGAACTTGATGCAGTAAGAACACAGTACTGAATACAGAAACAAGATGATTGTGAGCATAGCCACTGTCTCCTGGCCTTGTCCCCAGTGGGCCTGAGACCTGTAAGGGTCAGGAAAGCAGCGATCAATAAAATAGACAAAACTGACCAAGAGTGTTTTTTTGTTAAAATTGTGTATAACTTCTGGGGAGCATATACAGTATTCTTTGGGGCTTCTTCTAAAAGAGACAATGGCAAAACCATTTGTAGGTCGTGGTGATGGTGGAATGGTGGTGGTAGAATTCTACCCTGGCAGGAAGGACAATTTTATTATCGACATTTTGGCACATGACGGTAATAAACAGCAGTCTAGTTTTTAGTCGGGGTTATTATTGCTTTTAAATGCTCTACTGGCAAGGCCTTCCCCTGCACTCTGTAGCTGGGACAGACTGCTCCCACCGCCCTACTCATCCTGTACACTGTGGGAGAGACAAAGGCCAGTCGTTCTCTAGGGGGGCAATTTTACCCCTCTGCACAGGGGAAATTTAGCAATATCTGCAGACGTTTTTGGTTATTACAGCTCAGGGGTCGGGAACGTGCTACTGACATCTAGTAGGTCAGGGCCAGGGATGCTGTTAAACGTCCTGCAATGCAGAGGATAGCCCCCACAGTACAGAATTATTCAGACCAAAATGTCAATAGCACTGAGGTCAAGAAACCTTGACATAGGCAATGATGCCCCCTGAAACTTTATTCATATTAACAAAATCTTGGAAATAATCTTCATTTCAACAATAAGTAGAGGTATGGTTAAATAAATTATGGAATATGTATGTCTGTAGTCAAGTTTTCAAATATAATTTAATGATGCAGGAAACTGCTCACAGTATAATATTAAATGAAAAAAACCCAAACTATATACAATGCAATCCCAATTTTATATCAACAAATGCCCACACAATATAAACAAACAAGGCAAGAAACAGGAATCAGAAGAAGTCACCAAAATGCCAACAATGGTTATCTCTAGATGGTGACAGACAAATACTATTCTCTGATTTTAACCTTTCTGCATTTTCCAAACATCTTAAAGTAAGCACAAATTCATTTTCTAATAAAATATAATAATTATTCTGTCAAAATATCTCAGTAATTTGAAACACAGGCCAAACTTAACAAGATGAGAAGTTCCTGGACTGTGAGGCATTTACATAGAAGTTCAAAGCTTCAGCTGTCAAGGGCAGGAGGAGCATGGTCTTGCTTATGCCCAGTCAATGTATAAAGGATGTACGTCAACTGAAGGTCAAAATAAAACAGAAGAGGCCAGCTGGGCTTGCTAAAAGAGTCACAGCAAACCCAGGATATCTTCATAAAATCCAATTATACTGCGATGAGGTAGGTAGCAGTCCTCTGGATGCAAGTCTGCACATCTGGAGTGCTGAATGCAGTCCGTGTGACATGTTTGAGGGTGACCATTGAAAACCTGGAGTAGGTCCAGAGGATAGAAATCAATGTAGTGAGGGGTTTGAGGATTGTGTTATGTGACAAAAGGGTGAAAGATCTAGGGATGTTTAGTCTGATGACAAAAACGCTTAGGGGAGAAGTGAGTGCTATCTTTAAATATTTAGTGGGCTGTCACATGGAAAAGGGACAAATGTGCTCTGCATGGGCCCAGACCACAGATCTAGCACTAATCACTGATATTAGCTGATAGCTTATCTTTTTTCACATAATTTCCAAACAAGAACAGAAAACTCTTCTAAATCTTAGAGTTGTCCAAAAATGGGGCGGCTAACTTGGGATGTCATATGGTCCCCATCACAGACTTCATGACAGTATGTCAGGGTTGTGGACAGAGAGATGAAGGAAAGCTGAGAAAATGAGAGAGCAGTGTTGCTCCTAATGCATTTCTGGTGCGTGGTGCTTGAAGCATGAACTATAATGCACAGCAGCCGACATTCACTCAGTGCTTTCCATGGGCCACGGACCAGGAATGGTGCCAAGAGCTTCACATGCTCTAACTTGTTCCTTACAGCTGCTTTGTAAGGACCGTACTGTTATAGATCCACCCCATTTCCCAGATGAGGAGATGCAGATTGGGGGAAGTTGAGGGCCTTGCTTAAGCCAACAGCTAATTAGTATATCAGATTCTGAGACAATGCTAATGGTAGTAATACTCATCATCATCATAACTGTAGCAGCAAACACTTGTAAACTGATTATTATACATCAAACATAGTTCAAAATGCTATACCTCTATCTCCACTTTGGAAGTGAGCCTTGGGGAGATTGAGGATCTTGTCTGAGACCAGAAATGTGTCAGGTTTTGTAGCAATGCTAATCACGACACTATTTGTCGTTGTCATCACGGCTGCAGCAGCAAACGCTTTTGCAGTGCTTACGATCGGTCAAACACGTTTGTCAGTGCTACACCCATATAAACTCACTTGTTACAGCAGCCCTATGAGGCACCTCCTGCTTTTATCCTCATTTTACAAGTGAGGAAATGCAGGCTTGGGAAGGTCAACGTCACACAGCTCATAAGTGGTAGAGCTGGATTTGGAAACCTGGTGTATCAGACTCTACAATGCAGTCAGTAACAGCGGTACTAATAATGCTCAATGTCATGGTTGTCATCACTGTCATAGTAGTCAGACACCCATATCACACATACTGTGTGTGTGCTGGTTAACTTCATGTGTACACTTAGAAGGTGATTTTGGATGAGACTAACATCTAAATCAGCATACTTTGAGTAAAGCAGATTACTCTCCATAATGTAGGCAGATCTCACCCAATCAGTTGAATAGAACAAAAAGACTGGTGTGCCCAAGCAAGAGGGGATTCTCCAGCAGACTGCCTTTGGACTTCATCTGCACCATCAGCTCTCCCAGGTATCCACCTGCTGGCCTTTGGATTGGAACTACCCTCTTGGCTCTCCTGGGTCTCCTGCCTGCTGGCCCACCCTGGAGATTTTGGACTCATTAGCTTCTGTAATCATGTGATCTGATTCCTTATATATAATAAACATATCCAAGTCCTATTGGTTCTGTTTCTCTGGAGAACCCCAACTAATGCAGGTAGGTACAATTATTATCTCCATTTAAAACATGAGAAAACTGAGACGTAGAGTCATCGAATGATTTCTTCAGAGCCACATGACTAACAAGTGGCCAAGCCAGGATGGAAACTCTGAGCTATATAGTCTGAGCAGGATCCTGCATGAAATCTCTGGAGCTCTTTGCTCTCTTGACTGCTGCATATTTTACTGACTAGGCAACGTGAACTTAGAAGACTAACAGAGGTGAGCCCTTAAAGCAGGAAAAGGTGCTGGCTGGAGAGAAAGAATGAGAGCTCTGGGGTACCTAATGGCTGTTTCACTCCTTCCAAATAGGCCCTATCACTGTGGGACATTTCTCAATATTTGACAGAGCAAAGGCAAGAACACCCAATACTTTTGTTTCTCTTGTTATCCTCCAGTTCAATTGAAAAAGAATCTACTGAACACTTCTCATTTTTCAATAAGTTAGAGGAAACAATATTGCCACCCCCACCCTCCACACTCATCAGATATTTTGTGTTTTGAATACAGAATATTTAAAATAGTTCAGCCACATGAAATTTCTTCTCAGTTTCTCCTATCTGGTGCAAAGGCAAAAGCATGTGCGCTGTTAGTTTTTCAAAGGTTTTTCGGTCTTCCCTGGTTTCAGCAATTCCTGTGATAGGTTTCTACCTTTTGGTTTACTAAACCCTTCACTGAGGGGAAAAACTGTCTTGATAGTCTCAGTTTAAATTTCACTATTGCCAGATTTCTGCTAATATCAGTATCTCTTTGGACCTTCCAAAGTATACTCTCTTTTGGTGGCTCATCTTTCACATAATTTTCAAACAAAAAGACAATACAGACAAAGCAGCATAAAAACATGCCATGGGACCAGGTATTAAAAAAAGGCATTGAAACAGACCCAAACAGAAATACAATGGTTTTATTATATGAGCCTTCAGCAGTAAAGAAGAAAGAAAAAAGCAAGGCTAGCAAAAGAGGGAAGGAAAGCAAAATGAGTAACATGCAAAGTGCCTAAGGAAATGGCCTTTTCTTTGTACGCATCATCATATGCTCAAAGGGTATTTCCCTATGAGGATGGCATTGCCCACTCCCTCCCTGTTTGCAGTTATGTGTAAGGGAAGCTTTTAAGTCCATTTGCAGCCCTCTGGGAGTTGCAAGGAGGAAGGTGTTGCCACTAAAGTAGAAGATACTAAGCCTGAAACTCAAAGACATGCAAGACACAGCCTCATCACTGTCCATGGCCCCTGCCCGATGGTCCCTGCCAGGCCCAGCCTCAGGGAGGGACATGAACAGCCAGACCACAGCAGCCAGTCCACTGTGAGAGGTTCTTAGAGGACAGTTTCCTCTCTTCTTAGATGTCTCATCACAAAGAAGGTGGATGCCAAGAGGTAAACAAATTCACCCATGTCTAACCAAAACCCTCAGTGTTCTGAGACAGCAGGTTTCTCACTCCAGGGGAAATTTTCCAGTGTGAACCCATTTCCCATCGCAGTAGAACCCTGGGCATCAGTGAACATCACTGAGGAAGGTCAAATGGAATTCAGAGAAAATGTGGGGTTTTAAGCAATAAAATCCAAAGCCAACGGAATAATGGGTTTCTGCATAGGCATATGTTGCCTTTTTCTTACAGTCCCAGACCCTCCATTCCTACCTTCCCATATTCATCCCCACTCCCCAAGCTCATTGTCCTTTACCTTCCATCTACCCTGAAGGCCATTGACTACACTGGGTCATCTCTGCTGCCCTCAACCCACAATGACCGGTTCTTTATCTGACCTCAGGTAGCTTATGTAATCTCCACTATTCAACCTGATACTTAGTAGATGCTATTTGGTTTCTTCTCAAATGGTTCCATTTATATGGGGTCTTTTCTACCGAATAATACTCTATGTACCTTGAAGGAAAGAACCTCGTTATATGCTGATTGGAGATTCCCCACCTCTCAGTAGATCTAGTATTTTGGCAATCTCAATAAATTCTTGCTGATAAATTGCATAAACTGTTTCACCTCCATGTCTGTACTTTCAAATGGTGCTACACATCAGCCTCCACATTCATGCTGCCTTCCCACCCAGTAAATACAAACCCTCAAAGCATAATCTTGCATAAAAATTATGATCTGAGTGAGAAAGGAAACTGTCTTTGCCGAAGAATCTTTGTTTGGGGGGCTAAAAGAAGGGAAAGTCTTGCAAGGATTTCCTGGGAGATTTTGGTACTGGGCTCTCGGCCCTTTCGTCAGAAGAGCACAGGCATTTGGTTCAATCTGTGAGAATCTTTGACATACAAAGAGGAACCTTGAGACTAGCTAGGCCTCCTTTTAATAAACACAGGAGTTGTGAGATGAACAGGTCCAGGGGGATGGGAAGAGGTGATACTGAGTTTCATTTCTCAGCTATCTGCTAGGGAATGAAGTGTGTTCTTAAGGGGGAGGGGGCCCTGGAAACAACACCCAACCATGACATTGATGGGGGTCTGACTGTTTAACTCCTGCTGAGGTTCAGTAAGATCCCAACGTGAGATTTCAGGTTTCAGGGTTGCTTTCCCCTTAAACAGAAGCTGGGGGGTATTGTTCTGGCTTCAGCATTAATCTTGTTTTCTTTCCACTTGCACCTGCCCATGCTACCTGGCAGTCACAGCTGCTGCCCAGCCCCCTTCCCCTTCCAAGTTTATTTATTGTGGCTATTTTACCAGCTATTGGCTCAACACACTCCACTCAAATATTCATCATTTAGCTCTCTGGGTAAATCGTATTTAATCAGCACAGGAGAGAAAATAGCATAATTATAGATGCCGGATGCCATTACACTCAGAAGAAATTAAACCCTGTCTCAAGTCGACCAGCGGTTGCTGCGATTGCATCACCACTGGGGTTACGGAGAGGTTAGTGGCCTTTCGGAGCAGTGCTACCTTGTAAGATGCCTGACCCTGATGTGCCGTAAGGAGACACACCCATGCGCATGCACATTCGAGGCATCAAAAACTCATCAAATGGCAGCCAGTAAATTAATCTTTTATTGTTCTGAGAATGTGATGAATGAGAGCGTAATAAAGCAAGGTTCATGCAGGGAGTTGTAGAGACAGTAAATAAATGTGCCCCAAGAGTTTTAGTCCTAAGAGATGACAGAGGGAATTCCTATCCCCAGTCTTCTTTGGGGTCCTGTCGGCCAATAGCCAGAGTGGCACTGACAGTGAAAGGAAAAGAGGAAGGAAACCTATTCAGTGAAGCAGAAGCATCCATTTGGGGCATGTGTGTTCTTACTGGAAATCCTCTCATCTATGGAAGGTATAAAAGAAAAGGCCAAGCAAGAACCACATTAGCCCTACCATAAGTACACTTCACTTTTCTTACATGCAAAAGTTTCCATGTCAGAATTGCTAATGAGGTGTTTTGTTTGGACAAATGAATAAGGGGGAGGTTTTTTTTTTTTTTTTTTAAACCAAACAATAATATAGCATCAGAGCCCTACCTGCTTTCTCCCTGCTGAAATGGCCTTCTGGGAAAGGCTAGACCCCTAGGGTCAGCTTCCTCCCAGCCTCTTCCCACACAAATCTAGGGCCACCTGTGTTTGTCCAAATTAGAGAATAAGGGTCACCTTCAGATCTCATGACATGACCTTCTCTGCCCTGGACCTAAACCCTGGGTCAGCAGCCCATCCACTGTGGAGCACTGTTTGTAAAAATTCAACAACGTCCAAAGATGCAATTAGACTTTACTTATTACTGTTGGGTGACTGTTTTTGCTCTTTTTTTCTCCCTTATTCTTTTTTCTTTTGGCTAATAATGCTTCTGAGGTTTGGATAAGTAACTAAGAGGAAGGATATCTCCTTCTAGTCCATCCTGCTGCCGACAATTAAGAAACCTCAAAGTAATTTTTGAAAATGCCAGCGTCTCATTTAGCAAAAGGATAAATAATAAATGAAGCATAATCACTGTCCTGTGCTGGTGGTACAGCTTCGCGGTGTCATTAGTAAACTAACGGTATAATATCTTTGTGTCACAGTTTAATTATATCTTGTAATTAGTTTCAGCAATGGATTGCATAGAGTCAGGCCCCCTGAGCTAAACAAAAGGTAATAGAACTTTCAGCGCCCCTGCATAAATCAATTATGAAAGTGTCCTGTGTTATTTGAAGCTTGTTTGCTATAATTTTATGCACAAAGCTGAACTGGTCCTTCTTGCCCGTGGAGGGCAGTTCACCCCACCCAAGACTTGTCTGCAGCTGAGCCTTCGCTGGGGCCCACACACAGCCTGGCCTGCCAGTGCATTTGTCCCTACACGCTCAGCAGTAACTGCCTTGGAAGGGGCGAGGAGCCGAAGGGGAGGGGTGTTTCAGGGGATGGGGGAGGGGATGCACAAGGACCCGAGCAGGTAATAGACGCACCACGTACAAGAGAGCAGGGGATAAAATGGGAAAAGATGTGAGGCCCTGGAAGAATGATTCTTTATGCTTCCCTGAACAAAGATGAGGTTAGGAGCATCAAAGGCCAAGCAATGTTGATGAATATGGGCAGGCGGACACGAAACACGTCCCTTCATCATTTGTCCTTTCAACATCCCTGCTCTCCCCATGCAGTTGGAATTGGAACCAGCACAGGTTACTTGGCAATAGGGAACGAGGAAGGAGAATCCACATCTTTAATTGGGTCTAATTCGGGTCCTACCGAGCTCAGAAACTGTAAAGGGCTGTCGAGCATAGTTGAGGGCTTAGCTGTGGTCACCAGGCCCACTCGGGAGAGTCACAGAGTCCCTGCTGGGGGAAGGTAAGAAGAAACTCGGGGGCGGGGTATTGGTTAAGTCCAAATGCCCCCAATACGTGTGATCGTCCCTTTTTTGATCAAACTGCAAGGCATGGCAGAGAGTGGGGGTGGGGTCCACATTCAAAGTCCTCATCAAGACTGCTTTGAAAGTAAGTCTAGTGCCACACTGGCCTTTCTGTTTATACAACAATTTACAGGTTTAAACGAAACCCTGCTTGAAAAAGCAGACTGAATCTTCCTATTGTGAGCACTTCAGCAAATTTAACAAAAGAAAGAGCCCGGGCGAGGAAGAGAGAGAGAGAGAGGGAAAAAAAAGGTCCAGTCCTCAGACTGGTGTGCAGCAATCGGGCTGGTTGCTATGGTGATGTGATGGCTTGTTCACATGGCAACATACCTTAGGTCCACTATTAAAATGATGAGAGTGAACTCAGTTGCATTAAGGAGAGCATGCTGTATGCTAAAGCAAGTCTTTATCTCCAGAGAGAGCTGGACAGAGACTAGCAACCAGTACAAATGAGGGAGAAAAGGAAGAGGAAGAAAAGGTTGGAGGTCTAGAAGAGAGAAAAACTGCAGGGATACAGTAACTATGAAAAGAGAGATCTTCAGCACTGTCTAAATTGAGACTCAGAAGATGGACAATGAGTTTTGTTTGATATGGAATTCATCATCCAACTTGACCCCTCAGGCGAATGACCCCTTATTTAAAACACACGTTCCAAATGAACCTGCTGTACCTTGGTTCCAGAAAACACCAACAGTGAATGATATCAAACCCATGAGCTGCTGCGATGACGAATAGCCCAGCTACTGTCACTTTGATAAAATGCTCAAATAAAGACGAAGGTGGCAAATTACACAGCATTTATTTATTGAATATAAAAGTCCATTGACAGCCACAGATCCACATCCCATCACATCAGAGCTAGTGGAAACATTGCCTTTGGAAATCTGGTTTCATGTTTTCTTTAACGGAGGCACAATTTTTTCCCCTGCTGATGTTGAGAGGGTAGTGATAATTCTGCGGATATTATCCCGACAACCCTTCCTACCGACTCATGCTTGATTTCTCTCTGCTGTTTAGCAAGCACTGCTCGGGCATATATATGAGACAGCCAGGAGTTACGGGGCTATATAATCCCACTGTGGGCTCCGAGTGAGATCGTAAACCACGTGTGGGATGCCTGAGCCCCGAATTCCCGTGCCCCGCACTTATTCTGCCCCCATTCACACATTCTGTGGCTGGCCGTGCTTTATTTAAAAATCTCATTACCATAAAGTAAAGGCCTCACAAGACCCAAAAGCCCCAGCTTTGGATATAAGACACAGCAGAAGATGAGCTTGGCATTGTCAAATTTTTTTATGTCAACAGCCTTACAGTCAGAGGGTTCAGTTCCACATATCGGCCAGTGACTGGGTACCTAATTTATGCCAATGCTTTAGATGCACGGGTACCAGCAGAGGGGACATGGGCCCTAGGAGTGTTTGCCCAGACAGGGAAGAGGTGACAGGGAACTCTGGAGCCAGCAGACAGGGCTGAGTCCCAGGACAGAGAGCAAAGCCACACGGCACTCATACATTTCCTCTTCTCCATGTCAAACACCATGTTTCTCCAGAGTCTTAGGCCAAAGAACATTGCTGGCTAATATTTCCTAGGATTCTAGAACATGCTTGGGCTTCTTAAACAAACCCAATGTGAGGAGTCAGGATAGCCAGTCTCAACCCTAGACTTTGCAGGAGAAACTTGCTTCATCACTGGCTCGCTGGATGACCTCCCTAAGCCTCAGTTTTCGGATCTGAAAAGTGGGGACGTAACAGTACTTGACCTCCTTGGATTGTTGGGTGAATTGAATGAGGCAATAGTTGTACAAGGATATACTTAATCTAGGGCATTTTCACTTTTATTAACTATTGCTATTTCCTGTTGACTTAGCCAGTCTGTGGCAAGCAGTGTTCTTTCCATTGCTATTTTAGCAACAAAGCATAATTTTCAGATGATCAGCTCTTAAATATTAGCCCAACAGCTGTTTTTTTTTTTTAACCTGTTTTGGAATATTGCAGTGCAAAACACAGCTTGGACATATTTGTTCCAGAACCTTCTTCCCTAGATGCCTCCTGAGAGGCAGGCCTAGCAGGCGCTTCAACTTGCCTTCCTCTGCTAGCCGCCTTTCCTTTTGTTTTGTATTCTGACTACTGACAAAATACCAGCTTTGTCCCTTTCCCCCAAATGGTGGGTGAGCTTCTCCTCATGAGCAAAGTAAACTGTATGCAGAAAAAGAGGAAGAGATAGGGAAACCGTCTGGTGTCTATCAACTTTCCGTGACAGCTGCACTTATGTCCCCTCCTGAGGACCAAAATGACTACAAAGTGTATGAAATCGTTAAACACATAAAAATCCCAGAGGTAGAGACTGGGAATAAAACTCACAAATTCTCAACCCAAAGGCATCAAAGCCCAGCCCTCACAGCTCATTTCCTTCCCTCCGCTCGGCGCAGGCAGGCCTGACTGCTCGGTAAGCAGGCCGCATGGGCGGCGCACACACAGAGCTCTGAGAGAGGGAGGCTGGTGACCTGCTGGTGGACCGGCCTGGTATGCATAATGAAGACAGGGAGCCCAGACACAGATAAAATCAGTCAGAAGGCGCTGAAAAGAGAGACTGGTTTTTGCAGTTTATGATACACTTTTCACACATTTAATGGCAAGGCAGCTAGGTTTAAGGAAACTTTCTCGTTTAAATGTGCCATAACAGAATAATAAGGTTATGCAGCATGTCTTGATGTACGGCCCCACCAGGTAGAATGCTGTGGTACTGAAATCTGAACAGGAAATTTGGAAAGGGATGTCCCTTTGGCACTGCAAAGCATGCCCAGTGAAGTGGTGTGGCTTCCTGTCATGTAGGAAGAGTTGCTTTTGGTTTCCAATCTTCTCCAACAGCCCAGATTTTGGGAGTGGTTTTTTAGGAAGAACTACAACATAATATACTGAACTCCTAATGCTCTGCTGGGTGCTCCAACTATGCAGCACCCAGCTATGTGCCAGTGGCACCAAGAACCGGTTTCATGGAAGACAATTTTTTCACAGACGGGGGGTGGGGGATGGATTTGTGATAGTTCAAGTGCACTACACTCAAGCTCACCTCCTGCTGCGCAGCCTGGCTGCTAACAGATCAGGGACCAGTCTGCGGCCTGGAGGGTGGGGACCCTTATATATCATTCTAAGGCCTCTCTCCATACTCATTGATTCTCTACTGAACACCTACAAATGCTTTCAGACTCCTTAGTGCACAGGTGGCAAACACAAGGCTCACAGGCTGAATCTGGCCCCCCACCTTGTTTTATCTGACCTGGCACCTTGTTTCTACCTGGCGGCAGCGCTGAGCTCCTTGCCCATAGTTCAGGAGTCGTTACATTTACACAGTCCTAAAATTACATTTGGTTCTTTGAAGGTAACCACGAGGCTGATGTGGCCCCCAATGAAAATGAGTTTGACACCCTGCCTTAGTGTATTTCAAAGTACTAAGAAATATTAAAAAGTGTCTACCTCCAAGGAGTTAATAATTTAGTTGGAAAATAAGACATACATTTGTGAAAAATAAAAAGCTACTTAAAAGAGTAAGGCTAGAAATGGCCTGGATCAGGAGTTGGTAAATTATAACCTGTGGGCTCAAACTGGACTTTCATCTGTGAATAAAGTTTTATTGGAACACAGCAATGCCCTTTCATTGACATCTTGTCTATGGATGCTTTCTCCCTATAATGTTGTGAGAGAGTTTGTATGGCCTGCCTGAAATATTTACCACCTGGTCCTTTACCACAAGAGTTTGCCAACCCCTGGTCTGGATGTTCCAGGTTCAGAAGGAGAGTGACCCTGCTGGCTGGGAGTAACTATGAAAGGATTAATGGGAAGGATGGCCCTTCACAGGGCCTGGTGGGACCTGGACAGCCCAAGAGGAGTGGGGGAGGCATACTTGGTGAGGGGAACACCAAGGGCCAAGATACAGAGGGAAAAATATCATCATCATTCTTTGAAGAACAGTAGAACCATCTGGATAGAGTGGCCAGTTTCATTCCAGAGCAATTGGCAAGAAGGATGGTCAGAGAAGCAGGAGGTAAATCAAAGGAATGTAGGATTCCCAAAGCCAAGGAGGAAGTGGAGTTTTTTTTGTTTTTACTTTTAAAAAATTATTAATTTATTTTAAATTTTTTATTGTATTTTTTCCATTCCCATTTAGTCCCCTTATACCCCCTCCCCCCAGCAATCACCATACTGTTGTCCATGTCCATGAGTCCTTTTTCCTTTTGGCTAGAACCCTTCAAACCTTCCTCTCCCCTTGCCCCCACAGTTGTCATCCTGCTCTCCATCTATGAGTCTGCCCCCATTTCCTTGTTAGTTCAGTTTGTTCATTAGATTCCGCATATGAGTGAAGTCATATGATATTTGTCTTTCTTTGACTGACTTATTTCACTTAGCATAATGTTCTCTGGGTTCATCCATACTGTTGCAAAGGGTAAAATTTTCTTCTTCTTTTTTTACGGCTGAGTAGTATTCCATTGTGTAAATGTCTCATAGCTGTTTTATCCACTCAGTGGGTTTGTAAGAAGTAGAGAGTAGGAGAAGTAAAGAGGACTCAGGCTATCATTCATAAGAATAAGTGTATGAAAGATAGAGGAAAATAAAGAGCTGGAGTAGTGAGTATGGACCACTTAGTCAGGAAATTTGACCAAAAAATGATGGAAGACACAGGTTAGTAACCTGAATAAATGGCAAAATTGAGAGCAGAATTTGCCAGGGTTGGGGAGACTGTGCATGTCTTTAAGGTAGAAGAGGAAGCAGTTGATAGAGGGACTGAGGAGCTAGGGAGCTAGAAATAAGCAGAAGTGGAGAGGGGTAGACAAGCTGGGCTTGTGGTCTTCCTTGTGCCATTACGGGCCTCAGCAGAGAGCACTGATGGGTTGGCCTGGGGTCGAGAGGATGAGACAAGGGGATACAGGATCTGTCCAGAAGTTACAAAATCTCCTTAAAGTGTCACAACATCCCTCTGTGGGAAGCCATGTCTATGTGCTTTGATGACTTCACTTGGCAGGGATCTGTGGCTTGGGGCTAAGTATGTGGTAGAGGTGATTCAGGTTGATGTTGAATCAGGAGGAAGTCTAATGAATGGAAATATCTATAACCTCAGTGAGAAGGACTGGAGTGGCTGACCAGAGCATTGGGTTGGGCAGGAAGCCAAGTGTAGCTGGACTGGACCTCGTGGAGCTGGTGGATAGGAGGCAATTAATACTCATGACAGCAACTGAGTCAGAGGAATTCTGAACTTGACTGAGGGATCAATGTGAGCAGTTATCCATCTGCAAGCCAGGGAGAGAGGTCTCAGGAGAAACCAAACTTGTGGACATCTTGGCCTCCAGAATTGTGAGAAAACACATTTCTGTTGCTTAAGTCACATAGTCTGTGCTATTTTGTTATGGAAGTCATATTAAAATAATATAGGGGACAAACTTTATTCCATTAAACCACTGGGATATTGGGGTTGCTTATCAGCACCACACAACTGCATTCACCCTAATATAAGGGGATACTTTAGGTTGGGTGGCCAAAACACGCTGTCTGAGATGACGTTTAATTTGGGAACTAAATGGCAAGCAGGAGGTAGCTGTGGGAGAGTCTGGAAGAAGAACATTCCACCCAGAATAAATAGAACAAAGTCCTGGGTTTGCATGTGGCAGGGAAGAGAGGTAAAGAAACAAGGTAAAGGCCAAGGCCAGATCACATAGAGATCCTAGGCTAGGTTAGGGAGTCTGGACTCAATTGTATTTGCTGCAGGAAAACTCTGTGATTTTAAATAAGGAGGAAATATGATTTGATTCAGTTTTGTTTTGTGTTGTTTTAAGGAGACCATTCAGAATTTGGTGTAAGAGTGAGCTGTAGGAGGGAAAAAAAGAAACAAGGGAGCGTTTGCAGGAGTCCAGGCATGAGCTGTGATGATGTCTTAGTCTGGGATGGAGAGAGGCAGGTGGATTCGGGCATTTTGATTCCAGCAGCTTCTTTGGAGAGCTATAAATGTTGGAGTTACAGTGTACTGGCCCTTTCATAGTCCTATTTACAGAGTTTATCATGAGAAGATGCCAAAATTTTCAGCAGAAGGAAGAATAAGGTCAGTTTTGTGGGAAGATCATGGACAGAATAAGTTTTATGGTAGTTTCCCTAAAGGAACCTAAATAAGTCAAGAGGACCTTGGAGCTTCCTCACAGCACCCTAGAGAAAGAGAGAAGAGAATGCAGTGATGACAGTGGGTGGAAGGGCACTGTCCTACTGATTTCAGGGTGGGTGTGACATCAGTTGCTACGCTTAATATTACAGTAGAAAAGGCCACTGGTAGGAGATGCAGAGAGGAGTGAGGCTTCACCTGAACTCTGACTTCAGGGCCGTGGGCAGGAAGTACAGAACTTTGGGGGCAGATGCCCATAAAGACTGGAAGGCTGAAGTCGGTTTCCAGGCCCTGAGTAGAGAGACAGGCTTGAGAAAGCAGCCGTGCGTCCTGTAGTTCTCAGCCCCAGTTCTCTGACAGAGTGCTTCCAATTATCTCAAGAGATGCAACACTTACCCTTCTCTTGATCACTTTTATTCTAAAAATCAAAACCAGACAGGCATAAAATTAAACAATTAAAAACCTTATATGTGTATAGTGCTTTTAGAATTTGCAAATCTCTTTCATGTGTATTAGGTCTCACTGGATGCTTTTACAGTCTCACTGACTTCTGGGTAGAGAATGGGTTACAGGCAGGAAAAAGGGAAAGAGGGAAACCGAGCAGGCTGGGCCGGAGGCAATATGGTTGTTCAGTCTAGGATGGTCACATGTGGCTGGAAAGAAGTGGACGGTTAATTTGAAGTAACTTCTCTCAAATTAATTAATATGTAAGTTTAACAAACATTTATGGAGATTTACTATGGCACTGACATAGTGATAGGATTTGGGTGCTGAGAGGTACTCTCTTAAGACTGCCTATGATTTGGTGTGGGAGGTGCTGAGGTAGATGTGGAAACAAATAATGATGGCACAATAAGATGACTCTAACTGAAGCATGAACTAAGTGCCCTAGGACTTGGGGTGGGTCTGCTAACTTCCTGGGGAATTTAGAGAGCATTTCATAGGGGATTGGGGTATCTGAGAGAATGGGAGAATGAGAAGAGATTTCCCTGGAAGAGAGCAACACATACAGAGGTATATGATGAGATCTGTCCAGAAAGTATCAAGCCATGCAATATGAAAAATAGAAACATTTATTGAAGAAGATACATGACACAAGAAACACTGACACAGTATAATGACACCTCAGTCCCCTTCAAAGTAGGCATCTTGGGACCTCACACAGTTCTCCCAATCACCATCAGCTGTCCCATCACATTTTCCTGAATCTCACTGATAGTCTGAAATCTCTTCCCTTTCAAAGGTGATTCTGGTTTTGGGAAAATCAGAAGTCACAGGGCACCAAATCTGGGCTATAGGGGAGCTGAGTCACCAGGGTGATTTTACGTTTTGCCAAAAAACTGCACGAGACATGATGCATGAGTGGGCACATTGTTGTAATGAAGCTGCCAATCTCCAGTTGCCCACAGCAGCAGCCATTTTGGTTGTATTGCATCTCTCAACTGACGAAGAACATTGAGGTAGTACTTCTTATTAATTGTTTGGCCTGGAGGGGCATACTTGTGATGGACAACACCTTCCCAATCAAAAACCACAGTTAACATGGTCTTGATCTTGCTGTGATTTTGCTGTGCTTTCCTTTGGTGTGGAGAATGAGGTGACCTCCATTGGGATGACTGGGCCTTCCTTTCTGGATCAGACACAGACCGCCAATTCATCTCCGGCTATAACCTTCTTGAGGAAATCTGGTTCCTTGGTAGCATTCTGAATCACATCATTAGCAACTGTAACATGATGTTCCTTCTGCTCCGGCTGTGGAAACCACAGAACAAATTTTGCCACAACGTGTTTTATGCAAAGATCCTGCATCAAAATCTGGGACAGAGGAGTTGTGGAATCCCCAGATCAGCTTCTAGTTGTCGCACTGTCAGTGGCAGATCTTTGTTGATTGCAGCCCGTACACGTTCATCATTCTCAGGTGTTCTGCTTGTTGCAGGCCTTCCAGAACATGGGTCACCTTCACCAGATTCTTGGCCATTGTTGAGGCACTTGTGCCACACTTTCATTTGTGCTGTACTCATTGCATCATCCCTGAAAGCCTTCTGAATCATCTGAATGTTTCCACAGAGGAATGTTCAGGCTTAATGCAAAATTTGATGCAGATTCATTGCTCTACTCAGACATTTTGAATGTGACAGCCACACAGTACACATGCTCACTCAATGGCATTCACTGCCCCCTACTGACTAGTACAGTGAAGTTATTGTCAGCACGCAGGCACATGCCAGTCCACTCTCCTGGGCTGCCAGGTTACATCGATGTCGCACAAACCGTTCTCGTTACATTAACAATGGCTGGACTTTGTCTGGACATACCTCATATGTGTGACAGAATCAGGGTGTTTGGTCCAGTACTACAAACGCACAGGAGAGATGGTGCCGAAGAGGTGAGCTGAAACCATATTCTCAGAACCTCATAGGATAATGCTAGGAAGGTGGCATTTGGTTCTCAAGCACGGGGGCTGCTGGTAGAGGTTAGAAGCTGGGAGAGGCACGGCCATTTTAAAGATGAGGAGACAAGCTGAGAGGCTACATACCCACGGTCGCAAGGTCTGTTGTGGTGGGAGCAGCAGTAAGGTACAGATCACCTTCGTCCTGGTTCAGAGCTCTTCTTTATTCACGCCCGGGTCCTTAAAATCTCATCGCACTTATACGATGTGTGGCTATTTTCTCTACAAGCAGTTTTCGATGAAAAGAAGTTCACCCACTCCAGAATGTTGAGACAAGCCAATGTCATCTCTTCTTATAAAACATTTTTCTTTAATAATACTTTTTATTTCCTAACACAGATAAATTATAAAGAATAGTATCTTATATCATATGCAAGAATCATTCAAGAATTTGGGAATCTGGAAAGAATCTGAATGGGAGACCAGAAAAAACGGAACCGTGTATCTAAAGTCCAACAGTAAGTAGGTTAACAAATCCATCTGGAGCTAACATTCCAGCTCTCCATGCAATGGATGGTGTGTGCACATGAGTTTTAAAACTAAAGTTATCAAGGAATGAAGTAGTGATTCATGTTAAATGTGGATGAACCTTGAAAATATTATGCTAAGTGAAAGAAGTCAAAAAAAGATACATATTATATAATCCCATTTATATCAAATATCTAGAACAGGTAAATCTATAGAGAAAGAAAGTAGACTAGTGATTTCCAAGGGTCAGGGGAGAGGACAGAATGGTGAGGGACTGCTAATGTGTATGGGGTTTCATTTTGAGGTGATAAAAATATTCTCAACTTAAATTGTGGTAATGATCATGTGACCCTGTGAAATATGCTAAACATTCCAGATTATATTCTTTAAATGGGTAAATTTTAAGGTACAGAAATTATAACTCCATAAAGCTGTTAAAACTAAAGAAGCAAGTCTTCATTTGGGTGTTTCACCTATTAACCTACCTTGGAGACAATGCATTGATTCCTTTGACAGACAACTCCATGTTTTGACACCTTAAGTAGTTCTCAACATATGTTTGTAGTTCTAAAGAACTAAAGCAGGACTTACATATTCATAGGAAATCAAGGAGTCCCATCCTGAGAAGACCATATATCACAAAGGCTCTTTTAAAGGCCTTGTCTAAATAATACAAAACAGAAGATTTGGCTAGAAAGAAGCTGGAGTAAACAGTTATAAGTGTCCATGCTTAAGCCATTTCGGTGTTCATTTCTTGGCCCAGTACTTTTCTGGTAAGCCTTTGTCTTACTTGCTCTAGGGTTCTGTGTACGCCCTGTATTCCTCTTACCTACTTGGAACAGGGAGCCGCCATCCGGGTAAACCGAGTTTAAGACACAAGTGAACTGCTTTCTGTGGCCATGTCCTACCCATGACTGGGGTGACTGGAATGACTGCTGCCCAATGTCTCATTTACTGCATGAGACCAGGTTTGGTGACTCATTCCCTAACCTCAGTCTTACCCCTAAAGACTCAGGGCCTGACCAAACAAGCCTCTTGTATTTCATCCCCAACTTCCCAGAGGAGACCTGGGCCCACCATTTTGAAAACAATGATGACCCATTCTTGGAACAAACTACAGGTCCCTCCTTGTATGACAGCCATCTTTACTAAAGTCCTTCCTCCCTAAGGTGGCACCTGGCAGGTGAAACAGTGATGCTCCAAGGAGAACCCAGGCTGACTTTTCCTTTTTGAAAACCCAAAAGAGAATAACTAGATTCAGCAAGCAGCTTGCCTTATTACTCAAGAAGATTGCCTTTCTGTCAAACTTAGATCTGGCAGTCTGGTGTGTCAAATGCTGAATTGCCCTGATAAGGAATCCTTGTGATTAATTACTATTGCAATCTTACATACTGAACTGAATTTTGTGCACCACGGATACTTCTCTTTCTGTCATTTGCCCCTGGAGGCTCTTCGGGCCCCGATGATCTTGCTGGCGTGGAATGTCCTGAACCTCCATGGGTTTATAAGATCCCAGAGAATGCCCTGTGCAGCGACAGAGGAAGCACAGACACTAGCATTTAACTGTTGTCCTGGTCATCAACCTTCCAGCTCAGGATGAGTGAGGAACACCAGCCGGAATGCTGAGCCTGTTTTGCCATTTTAATATCCTTTTTTTTTTAAAGGCAGAGTGCCTTGGGGTCTTTTTTTTTTTTTTAACAATGGTGTCTTAATAAATTATTTAAAAAAGAAAATAGAGCCTCAGGTCGACCTGTAGTGCATATTATTATCAATTGAAAGTACCATATCTTTGAAGGGGAATAGAGAAGGAGTCGAAATGGAGAAGTGGTGGCCGCATTGTAATCTATTCTAAAAGCCTTCTTTAAATCCTTACTGGTAATATGTAGGTAAATCTAGTCAACTACAGGAAGCAGCTATTCCCTGTATTTGGTCAGTAAAAACACTTCACAAGACCAGGTCTACAAAACATAAATAGCAGCCATCATTTTTGAGAGTCTGCGCCATGTGCAATGACTTTGGTGGATTAACTCAATCTTCACAAAATTTTGGTGAGCACGGTATTATTCCTATCCCCATTTCAGAGATGGGGAAAAGGAGATTCAGAGAAGTCCCGTAACTTGCCTAAGACCACACAGCTGGAAATAAAAGAAGATGCACCTGAATCCTGAGTCCTCACTGTCAGCTACATTCTATCCTGCCTCCCAATGAAATATACAAGCGAACCAGATACAATGAGGAAGGAAATAAGAGGAAACTTGCAACAGAATTAAAGATAAGTGCTCAGAAGAACAAAACTAGGGTTATTGCTACAATAGCTGTGCCTTATGAAAATATTCCATTTGTTTCCTTATTGAAAGAGACTAATAAAGGGTAGGCTGAAAGCAAACATGAGCTGGCAGATACTTCATCTTTCTGATCTATGCAAAGCCCATCCCAAGTGGACATTGTGAATCCATGCTGCTTTTCTCTTCCCTTCCTTAGCCAATTAGTACCCTGATGGACCACTCTGGGCTCCTGATATCTGCAAAGCTGCATTAGCTTGTTCTTTTCCTCCAGGACTGTTGGTAACAGGTACATTCAGATTTTTCTACCCACCTCTCATTGCATCCTTCCTTCTTGAAATCCACTGTGTCAGTAGCTTGCAAGCAAGCGTATAGTTAAAACCTTTTTAAAGGGCAGAAGAGTAGGTTTTGCTCTGCTATTTTGATTTCTAAATTTAAGGGTGATGAACTAGATTCACCTCTGGTGTTTCATTGTGGATTCCACAATTCATCACACTTTTAGCAAGTGGTTGTGCTTCACACAGGGGGATTTCAAGGATTTTAGGTAGAGTGGGCGGTGTTGATGAAATAGCTTCCTATCCTTTCCACCCTCTTGCTTGTGTCGACTATATTTTCAAGATTCACTCAATGATGGAGTTGTTTCTTAGCGTCTTGTGCGCTTAGCCATTTAATTAAAGCAATCCATATTGAATTCATGTCCAGATGCCTTGACCGGCGGAGCCAGATCCTTATTGGCATGCCAGCTGCTCAAAGAGGAACACAGCCCCTTGCATACTAATCAGGAGAGGAGGCAGTGATTCATCAGCCCATGATACTGCTCCAGCATCTACAAGCACTTATGACATGTAATTGGTGGTGCATAAGCAAGCCAGGCCACATTAAAAACCCTACAGATAGTCAGAGATAAAAATTAATGACTTTTGCTTTGTGTAATCCTGCATGCATTGGTGGGAAAGGGAGGGGGGTTGGGATTAATGGGCAAATCTAAGTAGGCACCAAGGAACAAAGGCTTTCCGGGCCTTGTTTACATATCGAACAATAAAAAACACAAGTGACAAGTTATAGGAAAGGCGAGTGTGAATTTTCGGCACGAGTGAGTTGAAAGACTGCTTGCAGTTTATTATGGATTCCAAATCTCCATATTCATTATTCCAAAACAAACGTCCTCAGTGGGCTCTTCTGGGATGGGGCTAGAGCAGTTGTTATTATTCATCTTTCACTGAGGCTGAGGTTGTCATGATTAGGGCTGGGCTGTGCTCGCTCTTCATGGCATGCCCCAGCTACTCAGGGACACAATGCAAACCTTTGACAAGCCCAGAGGAATGTAACAGGGATCAAGTAGGGTCATCCTAAGCAGCTGCTGTAAGAGCAGAAGCACACTTTTAGGGCAAGAAGTGGGAAGAGAGGAGAGAGTCTTGAGCCACCTAAGGACCAGGAAGGGAAGGAGGAAAGGAAAGTGGAAGCAGTGGATGAATTGGACTTCTTAATTAATCTGGGCATGTTAAGTAATATAGTAATTGGGGTGATGTCATTCAGGCTCTGGTTAATATAGATATTAAAACGGGGACTGATTACAGGTGTGGCGAAGGGCAAAGCATGTTTGTTAGTAGATAATGCAAAGTGAGGGCAAGCAACGTGTGTACATGTTAGGAGATAGTTTATTATATTGACTTATCACATGGAGAATGTGATGGAGACAAATGTCGGCGTTTTGTAGTCAGGAACTGCCGTTGTTGTTATTTGAGGACTTTCTTTGAGACATAGATGGCCTGGCTGATTTTGAAAACAGGCCTCGACAGGGAGGAGCTGGCAGGCTCAGGGTAGATACAGATGTGTTTAGGTAATACAATCCCAGACTAAAGGGGTGTCGAAGGTATGTAGGTGTTGAGGAGATGGGTCATTATTAAATATTTATTACTGTGATTTGTTGAAGAGGAGAGAGATAACTAAAAGACAGATACCAAGACAATAGGCTTAAGATACTATGGTCTTTCCCATTGTCTGGTTTTATCCCTGGTGAAAGGAAAGGCAGCATCAAACCCATACTCATTTGTACCTCTTTCTTCCACTTTGGTCTTACTCCAAGAAATCCCTATACTTCTCTTTTCTGGCTGATCATAGGTTATCCCAGTTACCCTTGACAGAAAAGCCACGGGCAGCATTTATAGAAAGGGCATCACAAGAGCAGAAAATAATATGAGAGGGGTGATTGGAAAGAAGGTTTTCTGCATCCCCCATTGTGAGAATAGTAGTGCCTGGATTTGAGCCATCCCTGGCCTTCTTCCTGGAGTCCATTCTTCTTCTGTTGCCGCAGAATAATCCACACTATCTGGTCCGTGTGGAGGACGCGTCTGTAACTCTAGTCTCATGAATGTCATGACCTACCCCTGAGAGGTGGCGAAGAGGAGTAACCCTCCCACTTCTTCCAGGGGTGAGGCTACCTAGAAGTCTTGGCCCTTTCTGTGGAGGAGCTCAGACTGCTGACATCGTGGATCAGAATAACAAACAGGCAAGTTCTGCTACACTTCCACTGATCTGAAAGCTGAGTCTAGTCCAGAGAAGATGCTGAAATTTAAGAATATGGGTGAGTTTAAATCATGATATTTCTATTCAGTAGCTTGTATCTGGGAGTTGGGAAAAGACTGCCATAACTAAATCTCAGCAGGGGTCCCCTTGATCTAGAAGAGAAAAAACTGGGGTCACATGAGAGTGGAGTTGGTGAATCAGTGATTTAAAATACTGTATCATATGCCAGCAGAAAAAAGGAAGCAAGCAATGAAATCTGAAGTTCTCTTGTCCAGATGTGACTCTGTGCCTTACAGTACGTGGTTACGATAAGGTGCACTTTATAGAGCCTGAACACTCAAAAATGCATATTGATTCTCACAAAATTCCTTCCCAAAGAAGGGCTGGCTGGGAGATATTTCCAGTACCCTGGAAAAGTTGGTTATACAATAAAGTCAGATGATAAAAATAGAATTTGGGGGAGATTGGAGCTATTTAATAAAGTAGGAAGTCATTTTCAGAAGATGGGGAAGATATACAGGAATTGGATGTACAAAGGGGGAAATTATATAACCAACTCTATCTACTGTCAAGGGATAGGAAAGAACTCCAATTTGTTCATGAGTGATTAAATCACTTAGATAACAGTGTGAAGCCTAATCCGCCCTTTCTTCCCATCAGGATGAATCAGGAAAGGTGGTTTGCCCATTCTCATTGGCTCTGAAGGCTCTGGAGTATCTGAAGTCACAAATGATTGTGTATTGCCCCAGTAACACAGGTCTCTGGTTAAACTACCACGCAGAGAAAAACTTGTGTAGTTGTCTTTTGCCTCTTTCTACTTCATTTACCAAACAAACCTTTGAAGTTGTCTCATAATTTTTATTTGGTTGGGAAGAGAAGCTAAATCCTTTGCTGGTGTTTAAGACTATAACTCTATAGATGGAAGTAAATCACTTGACCATCAAACACTTATTTTGACTTGGGACTAATCAAAACCACACACAAAGGTGGTGAGGCAATAGTATTAGTAAGTGTGTAGTGATCTCTTTCTATGAAGGTCCTGTGGAGCCCTTGAGGTAGTCAATGGAGAATATATTCTATGCAACAAAAGTGGTAGCAGGGGGTTTCCCAATTTTCTAGAGGGAAACTGAGACATCGGGAAGGTCAGCAATTTTTCCAGAGGTCAAATTAACAACAAACCTAGAAATGTCTGGTTGCTGTGTTGTAGTTCCTTCCTTTCTTCCTCCCCTCCTTCTCCCTTGCTTCCTCCCTCCCTTCCTTCTTCCTACCCATCTATTCACCATCCATCCATCTACTTATCTATTCATCCTCCCCTCCACATTCACTTACTATGTACTTCTAGGGGAGAAAGGGACTAAATATATGTCCATGGTGCCTACTGCTGTCTCATGACCTTATTTTAGGAATACTCATGTGATGGTGGGGTATAGGATGAGTTGACAGGGAGCAAAAAGAAAAAAAAAGTATATGTGTGGGAGAATAGTCAGAAGATATTTGGATTTTACAGGGGTAATGGGGGCCCTGAACTAAGAGTAAATGGCAAAGGGAATGGAAAAGGAGAGAATGGATGAGAGAGCTGCTTAAAAGAGAAATCACAGGACTGGCAACAAATTAGATGTGGGATGAGGGAGAACAGGAGGTCAAAGGAGGTTTTTATCTTGAATGACTAAAGAAACTATGGTAACTTTATGCGAAAGAAGGTACACGCAAGGAGGGGCAGATTATGGACAGGTTGCCAACTTCCACCTTATAGCTAGTGAGTCCAGGCACTCATGCAGGTGGGAGGTTTAGACGGTGAAGTCTCAACTAGGTGAAGTCCAGAGACGTGGGTCTGAAAATGCACTATGCATGCAGAAATGAGTGGGATACAATGTTCAGGACAAAACCAGGATGAGAAGCAGAAGGGGTCAAGAACACGTATCTGGAGAAGAGCTCATGTTCTGAAGGTAGAAAGAGACAGGTTAACACAAAAGGCAGCAGAACCAGGAGGACACAGTCCCCAGAGCCAGAGTCTGAAGAAGGTGGAGGGGCCAGGGGAAGTCATCAGTACCATCTCTGCCTGTGCTGAGCTTAAGCTGCACAGGGTAGGAAGGGAGGAGAGGCTGTTGAGTATGATCACCTATGGTGGGGGACAGAGGACAGACTGCAGGGGGTTATGGAGTGAGGGGATGGAGAAGGCAGAAAGGCTGTAAGGGCAAAAAACTCATTAACCATCCTAAATGCTGAGGACAGAGAGGATAATCAACTTAGAGGCAAGAATGAAATACGGTGTTGCCTCTAGGAGACCACTTCAGTTCTCGGAACTGAAGGAAATGGAACTTGGTGCCTTCACTGCTGTCAACTTCCTGTCCCCTTCAGGCCTGGAGGGTGGCAGAGAGCCCATTGTTCTGCCTGCCCCTCAAAGGACCGCCTGTGAGTGGCCACTCACAGTCCTCTCCTTTGTGCTTGGAGAGATTAGAAACGAGTTGCTGCCAGCTCAAGAGGCTCCAAGACAGAAGCAAGGGGCAAGTGGAAAGGTCTCAGTGTTGCCGCCAAGTTTGAATCTGGCCCCTCCCCTTCTCAGTCCTATGATCTTCCATTAAATTGGATAAGGGGATCCCTTTTCCTCCTTTTCTTTCTCATTCCTTTTTGGAAAATGAATGCTCTCTGAATCTGCTTGACATAAGAACTCTCTTTGTTCCACCCTAATGTTGATGGCTTGTTTTGTTCTTGAGTTTCCCTCTTTCTCACAAAGGAATAAAAAAAAAACTAAACTAAACTCAGCAGCTCTATTCACAACAAAGTTTAAAACATTTAAAGGTAAATTCAATTAGCAAATGCGGAACCAATTATTACGTGACAAAAACCATGGTTTTAAAGATCTCAAAAGTGATTATATTTCAGGAAAACCAAGAAATACATAATGCATTTCATTTTCCTATGTTAATAAGGTGAATTTAAGTAAGAAAAGAATTCAAACTATTGTAGTGATAACGGTAATAATAATATTTACCAAGTGTTATGTGTTAGGTCCTGTGTTTTTCCCCAGAAAACAAACAAATACATGAAGACAAACTTCTTTTCCTGGTGACTTCAAACATTCTAGAAATTTAAAAACTCTGAATTTAAAACACACTGGAGTGAATTGGAGGTGAAGAGATAAAGTGATAAAGAATTCCAAACAGGGCTTATTTATTTATTTATTTTATTGTGTACAAGTTTTCTGAATCTATCTAATATTACCAGTAACAAAGTTTCAGCTACAGGGGAATATTTTCAGCTAAATGAGGAATATTTTCCTCACTTAATTGATATAACCACTTTACAGTTAAAGTGATCAAAACAAACTCAAATACAATTCTGACAGCTATTTCTACTGTTGGTTGCCAATGAAGACTCAAGGTCAGGGTATTGATTGCATTTGTTCTGGCTAAGTTTCATGCACTTACAATAATGCCCCTGAATATATCAAAGAGTTTTGCCATTCAATTCTCCCAGTAGTTGGGCTCAACATCATCAGCTTTTGCAACTGTCTTGAAATGTCTGGGTCACATTTCTATAAACTGCACATTACGGATTCCTTTTCTTCTGACTCAGTGCCCAGTTCTGCGCCTAGGTATTTGAAGCAGTATCTGTGTTTTAAGCTGTTTTTACAGCTGGAGATGGATCTATACTGAGGAACCCCTTTACTCCCATTACTCCTGTGGGGTCCACCTGTGTGCATCTGGAGACAAGGTTGGAGACAAGGTTGGAGACAATGGAAGGTGGCAGAGCGAGAGAAAACTAAAACCCTATTCACCTACTAAACACCAGGGACTATAGTTATCTTGTGGGTGTGGGTGGTAGTTATCTCATTTAACCTTCCTGACAAATTCTAGGTTCAAACCTCCCACCCACTAAAGCTAAATCCATTCCCTGCCATCTTGGTTAGCTCATCTCTATTCTCAAGGGCTACCAGCCCTTACCAAGTGTGCAATGGTCCCAATTTCCAGTTTCTTTTTTGTTCTCCCTACCTTCCCACTGGCCCCAAACTTCCTCTGTTCTTCCTCAAGAGCTCCCTATCCAGATCTGATGTCACCCACAGAGAGATGTAAAGCAGGCCCAAGGTTCCCTAGCCTTGCTTCCTGTCTCTCACCACTACTTTCTACCACCAACACCACCACCACCTGCCTGCCTAGGGGCTCTCCCATGAATGAGCTGTAGTTCAGGTCTTTCCCTCGGACCATCAGGCTCCATACCATTGTTTTCCATCCTCTTTACCTCAGCTTACTTACACGTCCAAGATTCCAAATTATCCAAATTATTAGGAGTATATTATTCCATATACTCCTAGATGCCTGTCCCCCAAGGCTGTGCATTCCTAATCTGACCCAATCTTCTGTTCATCCCTAACCCCCTCAAATCCTTCTACCATGTTCTCTGGAACTCATGGACTGTTATCACCAAAATCCCCTATCACCTGAACCTTTCCTCTGAATGTTTCTGTCACCATTTTGTGTCCGTTATCCAGAGCTCACTGCTTCTCTCTCAGTCACCTTACCTGGTGACATGTTTTCCTTCCGTATCCCATGTACCATAGAGCCAGAAGGTCGATGGGTTTCTTCATCACCCCTCATTGCTGCCTCCAGGCTACTCCTTATTTTCTCCTCCAAAGCCTCCTTGGAGGGGAGGAACAGGCCATCACGTGGTACCGCCCAGTACCCTCTGCATTTCCGTCACTGATCACCTTGCACAGCACACCTGCTGATTCACTGAATCTTTGCATGCTCGGCTTACTGTCTCTGTTCATCACTGCCTGTCATTATAGACGACCCATCTAACACGCTGGTCTCAGCTGCTTGACCCCCTCATTCTAATGCTCTTTTCCCCTGTCCCACTTATGTCACCACTGTCATGGTCATACCCTAGACCTTGCCATTACCAGCAACTTCGTCACTTTCCTTTTAACCTTTTATCTTCCCATCTCACTCTAGTATTTCAGCTTTGACGAGTCTTCAGCTCCTTCTGGGGCTCCTCACCCCTTTTCTATGCCCACGATCTGCCTTGTGTTTCACTTCCCTAGTTACTCATTTTAGATTCCAAGGTTTATATCTAAAACCACTCCTGTGTGCATCTTTAGCCTCCTTGCAACCCCCTTATCTTCCACTGTCCTTGCTTGTCAAAACCCTCACTCTGCTTAAAACTAAATAGTTTTAACATCCTTACCTGCAAGTGAGCAGGAGAATGTAAAAAATACAACACAGCCAGGTGGACTAACCTCACTGTAAATGTATGACCATGGTACTACTCAGCAATCCCACAATACTCGCACACTGTCCAAGAGGACTACTTCATTGTCCCTATTCTGTCCTTGAAATTCTGGCCCCTCCTCCTCTATCCTGACTCTCAGCTTGCCTCTTACTTCATTAAACATAGAAACAATAAGAAATTCCTTATTCTTCTACTGCATGATCTACAAATTTTACATCTCCAGTCTTTGCTCTGTGCCCCCCCATTACATGGATGAAAAGCCCAAGCTCCTATCTTGGCTGAATGTCCGCACTTGTACTCTTGATCCCACCCCTTCCCCTATTTACTAATTATCATGCTCTTCTTCATTTTGATAATCATTTCATAAACAAATATACTGTAAGGTGTTCCTGCTTTAACAATAGCCCTTCTTAGCCTCCATGTCTAACCTCCACCCCCAACAATTACCTTTCCATTTTCCTGTTGCTCTTTATTGCAAATCCCCTAAAAAGAGTGGTCTGTGTTTTCTGTTTCCATTCCTTACCTTCCATTCTCTCCTCAGGTTTTTTCCCCCACTATGCCACTGAAACTGTCTGGCAAGGTCACCAATGTCTCCTTCTCACTAATTTTCTTGTCAATTCTCTATCCTCATTTTATGAGACCTCCTGGCAGCACTGACACCGCTGGTCATCTCCCCTTCTCTGAAGTGTTTCTTTTGCACGCTTCCTGATTGCCACACTCTCCTTTTTCTCCTTTCTTACTGGCCCCTCCTCCTGGATCTCTTTTCCTGGTTCTTCTGTCCTGTGTTACCTGTAAACACTGACCTTCACAGAGCCCAGTCATCATCCTCCTCCTTCACTTTCTCTATTCTGCTCCCTAAGCATCTCATTCACATTTAGTGCTTTAAGTGCATCCATACGCTGGTGACTCCCACATTTAGACCTTCTGCCTCAACTTCTCCTTTGTGCTCCGGTCCCCCACTGACTGCTCAGGCTCTTTACTTTGGTATCTTCTGGGCATATGAAACTTCTCAAATCCAAATCAGAACCTTGACTCCCTATGCAAAGCCTGCTGCTTCCTCTGACTTAGAAATGGCAGTCATCCTTTGTTCCTCTCTTCCCTTACACCCGGTGGCTAACTCCTTGGCAACTTCTGTTGGCTCTAATGTCAAAGTTTATGCAGAATCTGACTACTCCTCACCACCCCCACCACATCAGTTCTCCTCCTTTCTAACATCCTTTTACAGTTAATTCTCCCCACAGGGGCTAGATAAACTTTAAAAGGTCATCTCTCCATACTCGAAACCCAGCATGTTCAAAATAAAATCAAACTCCTTGTTACACGTGCTCTGGCCCCATCCCTCCATTACTTGTCTTACTGGTGTCCCCACTTCTCTGACTCAGTCCAGCCATCCTGGCCTTATAGCTGGTCCTCAAATACTGCAGGTTTGTGCCTACCTCATGGCCTCTGTACTTGCTGTTCTTTCTCCCTGGGACTCCCTTCCTCTATGCTGCCTCCTTGACATCATTCAGATCGCTGCTCCAGTGTCACCTTCTCCACCAGCCCTTCCCTGATTAGCCTTTGGGAACACACTGTTTTCACCCTCCCAGTTCTCTTCCCTTGACTAATGTTTCCTCATAGTGCTCACCACTCTCTACTATCAACATCACATATTAATTTATTGCCTGTCTTGTTGCATTAGACACATGAGCCTGTCCTGTTCACCGCTGTGTCTCCAGCTCCTGGAATATTACTCACCTCACAGCTGGTGCTCAGTAAGCACTTGTGGAATGAATGAATGACTGCATGGCAGCCTTCCAGTTCTCCTGAGTTGGCACCTTAGAGACTTTTGGTCAGCTGTTCTTCCCTTGTCTTTGCTTTGATTCAGTCACAATCTCTGGGGTCAGTTCCATTTCTGAAATGGCTTTCACTTCCATCACATCTATGTTCCAGGCCCTCATTCACCTTCAGTCCTAGAGCCCCTAAGTAGTCTTCTCAACCACGGTCTCCCCTGTCTCCTGCCCACCATGCACACTCCTGCCACAATTATCCTTCTGAAACATGGCTCTGTTCTTAGAGCTTCCCCAACCAGAAGGCTGGGCACATTATCGAGACTTAACAAATATTTCATGAATGACTAATTAAATGAATCTCACTAAATATTAATAAAGTTCAAATTCTTCACCTTCCACTTGGTTTCCCATATAGAATCTCATATCCCCTCTAAATTAGTGTTAGTTCTACAACCAGTCTACGGTATCCCCAAACACGATATACTAGACTGAATCTTACGCACTTGCCAATATGTGACTGCTTTGACCTACAAAACAGTCATTTTGTAGGGCTTGATTCAATATATGTTTTTGCCTCTGTAATTGCATTTAAGCCATTATAAATGCCAGATTATCTTCCTGGGCCATCCAATTTATTCTTCAGAGTCTGATTTTAAGTCTCTTCACTTCCAAAGAGGCCCAAGAATGGTTTTTCTCCTGTGTACCTACAACAGTTTGCAACTTTTTTTTTTTCATTCATTCCTATTTGCTTTGTAATGCCATTGCTGTACCTCTCTGTCTCTCCTTCCATCCCCCCCATCCTCCCATTCTCTCCTTCAGTTGTGAGTGAACTCTTGGAGGGCAGGATCTTGTCTTATTCACCTTTGAGTGATTCTGCTACAATCCTGTTCATAGAGCAGCTGCTCACCAGGTATCTGTTGCATGGACTCAAATAGTGGTTAACTGTTCCAAACAAATAACCTTATAACAATAAACAATAGGTTTACAAAGTCTACAACTACTTCTTTTTTTTCAACAGCTAAGTTCTCAAGCGCAGATATGTTTTCCAATTATACTTTTTGCTGTGACACCAAGCATAGGAGAGAAAATTCACGTGGGGTGGGGGTGGAGGGCTCCTTTTCCAACCTTTGTGAGATACATCAGCTCCTCAACCCTGAAGAGTAGGTGTGCATGATGATCCTTCTCCTGGCCTATCTGACACCTTTAAGACGTGAACTGACCTACACAGGCTTACGACTTTGGGTATTCCACAGACAAAGCCGCTGTTCTGAGCATCAGCAGCTACTTCATTTGCTCTAAACAATAGGTGAAGGAAGGGAAGCAGCTGATGCTTCAGCTGATGATGATGACAAAAACGATAATGGCATTTACATGATTCTGCAGTGCTTGACAAACTCAGCAAATTACTTGTAAAGTCGGCAGTCAGGGCTGTCAATGAGAGGGAGTCACCTCTGGGCCAGAAAGCAGCGGCCACATTTGCATAAAAGGAGAGAGATCATAGCACCTGACAGCTCAGAGGGAGGTGTGCAGTGAGAGCCCGGTGTTCACAGGAACTCACAGAGGAAAGGGACTTAGGTTGCAGTGGTGTAGATTGAAGTAGATACAAGGAAAGACTTCCCGAAGGCAAGGGTCTTAGCAAAAGAACAGGGGTTTGTAAGAAATGAAACAGTGTCGGTGCCTGAATATACAGACAGACCACTGAATAGAACAGAAAGTCTGGGAAGAGACACACACATATGAAAATCAGTATATCCTAAATATAAAAGTGGCGTTGAAAGTCACCGGGGCTCAGATGATTGGTAAGTGGTGCTAGGACAACTGGGTGGCCAGTTAGGAAAGTCGGGAAAGTTAGTTCTGTGCCTCCAGCCGCACTCAGGAATATACTCTGAAATGGGTCAGAAAGGTATGAAGAAATGAACCCTACAAATACTGGAAGAAAACGTGGGTAAATTTCTGGGCATGGAGAAAGGATTTCTAACTTGAATCAATATCCAGAGACAATAAAAGATTGATAGTTTGATTACATAAAAATTTTAAAAGCTTGCATTAAAAATACCATGAGCAAAATCAAAAGATGAAGGGGGAAATGTTTATAATATATGTCACTGATCAAAGGCTAATTTTTGCAAGTACAAAGTCCTCTTTAACACTGAGGGGGAAAAAATCAGCAGCCCAATTTAAAAAAAGGGAAAAGGACATGAACATATAATTTGAAAAAATACATAAAAGTAGTCTTTATACATAGAAAAATTCAACTTCACACATAAGTGAAATTCAAATTAAAACCATTTTGAAAATTCTGGCAGTTCCTCAAACAATTAAACATACAGTGTCCATAAGACCTAGCAATTCCATCCCTATGTGTGTGACCCAGGAGAAATAAAAACATTATTTCCACATACAAAACAACATACAAAATGTTTATATAATATTTTAAAATAATATTTTTATTTTTAAATAATAATGTTATATGTTTATACAACATATAAAAATGTTTATAGCAAGATTTGTCTTAATAGTGAAATGGTAGAAATAGCCCAAATGTCCATCAACAGATAAATGGATAAACAAAATGGAATATGATTTGGCTGTACAATGAAATGTTATTTGGTCATAAAAAAAAATGAAGTTCTGATACATGCCATAACATGGATGAACTTTGAAAACATGCTAAATGAAAGTAGCCGGTCACAAAAGGCCACATATTGTATGACGCTGTTTATATGAAATGTCTAAAACAGGCAAATCTATATGCAGAGAGTGGATTAGTGTTTGCTTAGGCCTGGGAGGTAGGGAGATAGAAGAGTGATACCTAAAGGTACTGGGTTTCTAAAACTGTCTTTGGTGATATTTGCAGATACCTGTGTCCTTGAAGCAGTGAGCTGTACAGGGTGGGGCAAAGTAGGTTTACAGTTGTGACTATGTAAAACACAGACTTTATTCTTGTATTATTATTATTTATTAATTCTTATATTAGTTTTCATATGAACAACTGTAAGGGCAAACCTACTCTTGCCCCACTCTCTATTGTATGTGAACTAAGCCTCAATAAAGCTGTTTTTAAAAATGATATTGTAATATTGTTTCTCACCTATCAAATGTTAAAAAGCTTGATGCATTCTGCTGGAGAGGCTGTGGGAAAACAGGCACTTTCACACCTTGTTGGAGGGAATAGGAATTGGTACAGCAGTTAAGGAAGGGAATTTTTTAATATTCTAACAAAACTGTGTATTGTATACCTAGTGACCCAGCAGTCTCACTTCTAGGAATTTACCCTGAACACACCCACCCACCTATGTTAAAGTACATATATACAAGATTACATGTGGGATCATTGTTTTTAATTACAAGATATTGGAAACAATTTCAATGCCCACAAGTAGAAGACTAGTTGGGTAAACTATGGTATGATCACAAAATAAAGTACTAGTCTGCTTAAAAAAATAAAAAGAAGATAGAGTTCTATAAACTGATAGGGAGTGACTTTCAGGATGTTAAGAGAAAAAAAAATCCAAGTGCAAAAGATCCTTTATAGTATGTTTCCTTTTTCTATAAGAAATAAGAGGAAATAAACTGTATGTATATTTACTTACTTTAGCAAAAAGAAACATTGGGAGGCAAACCAGAAATGAATGAGATTAGTCACTTGCAAGGGCTGGTGGGCACGGGGGAGATGGGTTGGGGGACAGACGGCACTTTTCTGAATAAGCTTTTTAATCTAGTTTTGACCTTTTATAAAAAAAATCCATAAGGGTGGGAGAAAGCCCCTAACAGAAACAAATGAATCAAACTATATTTCAAATGAATAGTATAACGACACTGAACAAAGGATGAAGGGAGAACTCTTCCAAGTAACTCTTGAAGACAGTGTTTGGACTATGCACCCTCAGGCTACAGGCAAAAAGCAGCACAGAGAAACGTTGAGCCCTGGTTAACAGTTTTGTTTTAATAGTGGTATGCATGAACAATTGGAAAACTACTATGCATGTTAGGTCTGAACAAAGAATAAGTAAATATATTGAGAAAAATGGGAGCAAATGCCTCAGTATTGGAGAAGTAGGTTTTCCTTTTTTTAAATACACAAAAGAGGGAACCCTAGAGGACTGGCACTGGAAGTACAAGTGTGTTTTAAAATTAGATACAGACCCTAGCTCTCTCCACTGAGAGGGCCTAGGAATGATGACTCCCTCATAGCCCTCACGCCCAGATCTTGTTTTAAATTCCTTTCTCCACACAAATACCCAGGTCCCCTTAGAGAGACGGCTGGTTAGAGAGCGGGTAAGGTACAAGCCGAGCATGAACATCCTGTTCCAGAAAGTGCTCACTAAATGCAGAGGACATGTCGAAAGAACCAACAGGACTCCCACTGTCCAACTCTGGAACAATTTGTATGTGAAAATCAACAGGGATAGTAATGGACTTCAACCCACTGAATAATGCTTAACAGTCCATGAATTCATACTGATATAAATAAATTAATAAATAGATGAACGTGAAGTAGGGAAGGCTCTTCATTGCAGTAGAACTGAACTAATACATGTAGCACATGATAAAATGAGAAAAATCACTACTTGGTAAATATAGCAATGACCGATTCAGGGGAGAATCGTCAATGGATGCTAAAATGAGTGGGTGAAGTTTGATGAGAATTGGATAGTCACATAGTCCTTAAAGTATCTCCCCATAAGTTTCTTATTAATCACAAAAGGGAAAACAGCAAAATCGTGAGGAAACCTGATACACACCAACTTGGCCAGGTAATCAAAGATAACGTCACCAATAACAGCACCCACCTGACATCGGATCCCTCTGGCTGGTTGTACCGAGGACGACACAACATTACTTCTGGGGTGTTTCTGCCAAAAATTCATCACCCAGATCTAATAACGAGGAAACATCAGACAAACCCAAATCGAGTAACCTTCTACAAAATAAATGGCCTGTACTCTTCAAAAATGTCAAGGTTAAAGAAAGAAAAAGATCAGGTGAAGATAAAGAATGACTGAGGAACTGCTCTAGTTCGAAAGAAACAAGAGGTGTGACAGCCAAAGGCAATCTGTGTTCCTGGGCAAAGCACATTACTGGGAGAAAGGACAAAATTTGAAACTGGGCTGTAGAGTTGGTTGATGATATTTTATAAATGGTCAATTTCCTAATTTAGATAATTGTATTGTGATTATATAAAATAATGTCCCTCTTCTTAGGAAATAAACACTGCAGTGTTTAAGGATAAAGGGGCACAATGCCAGCAATTAATTCTCAAATGATTGAGAAAAATTACAGATACTTAGTATATGCCACATCTCAATTTAAACATTTCTGCAAAAACCTAGGTCCCTTGGGATTTTGTTTTCCAAACTGGACCAACTTTCCATTATTCCCTGTCTTGTTTGTGGAATTACTCAGCACCACTCTAAGCTTACAGGGTGTGAATGTGATCTGTTTGGGAAAAAAAAAATCCGGTTGCCAGTTAACAGCATTTTTTTTTATAGTCCTGGATTCAAATTCTTTTAAAGAAAAGTACAGTATCCAATTAGACCTAGCTATTTTCAAATACGATGTGAATCTGTGAGTGCTAAAAGCTGCTCTGAAGCTTCACACCCCTCAGTGACCCCAGCTCAGGCCCTGTGGTACCTCAGGGCACAGATGTGCCACCGCCTCAGCTGTGACTGGGGTTTGGAACATCTTGGCCCTGAGCCATAAAAACACCAGGATTCTCTGCTGAGCTACTCCTGTGCAGTTTTGCAGTTTTAATTTTACAGGAGGTCTCCTGGGCCAAATGAAGGTGCTGTACCTGGCACGGATCTTCTGGCTCTAGTCCCTTTCCCTGAAGCCTCCAGGACGCTGCAGCACAGAGGGGCCTGTTGATCTAATTGATGGACCTTCTGCGTGCTTTTTGGACCTTTCCCAGCCTTCAAGTAAACGTCTGACACCTGGCCACTGACACCTGGCTTTGAAATCCTCACCTACCTAGGACCCTCTGGATTCTCCCCCACCGTGGGCAGCCTTGTCCTTGCCCTAGGCACCGCTCCTTGTGTACAGAACAGGAAGCTTCCGCTTACTTGGCCACGCCCTGTGATACAGGAGGCAGAGAGAAGCCGCTGTTTGGCTGAACAGCCACGGGGAGTTACAGAGCCATGGACCAGGACACCCCCGTTATCACGAGCTTCAGACACAAGAAATGGGGACTACAGCCCCAGCAAAAAAGACCCACGGCTTAGAGAGCCGGAGGTAGAGATAGGAGCTTCTCCTCTGTCCCATACCAGGAGGTTAAACATTCACTATTGCCATTACAATAATAAAACTAAAGATAATTATTATACTTTAAGAATGATGATGGCAATGACGATTATTATAATCAATCCTCATGCTAACAAGCTGTCTGGAGGTATAATCGTTTCCATTTTACAGCGGAAGAGAACAGGAGCTCAGAGGGGTGACGTAACCAGCACACAGACACACGGCTACTAGATGCAAGAATCTGGTTTCAAATCCAAGTCGGTGCAATACCAGAGTAATACAGAAGAGACCCACTCAAATAAATGATTGCTCTTTCAAATGACCACGATGTCCAAGTTCACCAGTTAAGTAGGCAACATAGGTCACCCCAAACAAACTTCTCCCATCCTACTTCCCAACACAGCAAGACACGACTGCAATCACTCCTCTCTCCTGGGGCAATGTCAGCCCCAAGGAATCACCTCCTTTCCTTGACTTTACTCCCTTCCCCTCTCCAGGCTTCAGTGCCTAGAACTGGGTATTCCTGCAACCTGTAATGGCCTTAATGTGGAAGAACTCAGCACATATTGGTACATCAGCATCTGTTCCATGTGGGAGCATCGAGGAGTCAGACTATTCCTCACACATACTCTCCCTGTCCAGGGGGGTTTCTGTGCCATCCTCACTCTTCTCAGAGGTACCAGCCACCAGGTTTACTGGGGCTCAGAGAGGGGGGGGGTGGGAAGGGAACAAGGGAGACAGAGAGAGAGAGTCATCTGTAGGTGGCTGAGCCAACATGGGGCTATGGGTTGTGTTCAAGCATGACTGGTATGGTAAAACATGTGCTCTGAGAACTACCCTCTCTAGTTATCTGTTACAGTAGTTAACTTCATCTGTTTTGAAGGAATATTTACTAAGGGTGAGTGATGGAGGCAGGCAGCTGTGGCTGCATCCACTGTAACCATATGGTTTATTTACAACCAGGACTCCATGGTGCAGATAGCTCAAAGAGGATTAAATTATACTTTGTAGATTAAAGTCTCAAGCACTATAAAACTCATAAGCCTTTGTATGCTAAGCAAGAACTTTGACTCCCATTGGGTTTTAAGCTGATATTTTGCACACAGAGAAGAGTGAAAACTTTTGATATTTAAGTATTTTCTTAAAAAGCTGGCAGAATATCAAGCTTGTTCCTTAGGCAGTCAACTGGTTAAGGGGGGAAAAAAACCGGGCTTCACAAACACCTTTTAAAGAACCAGTGTGGCTGGTTTCATTCTCATTATAAACAAGACCTCTTCTTCCCTGTTTACTAATCTCCTTGAACCTGGGCAGGCAGTCTGCTTAAAAGGAAACTGCCCCCAACCTGCCAAAGCCATGGTTTATTTTCTGCTGGTGGTCAAGGCATACATACCCCATGTAATTACACCTGAGGCACTCAACTACTCCAAGTTTACTTGAAGTTGGTTAGAAAAAAGGTCTTGAGGAGAAGCTCAGTATTGTTCTATTCTTTCATGCAACTGGGATCAGCTCAGTAAGTCTTCCTGCAATGGGTTGTTAATCACCTCCCTGGATGGGTCCTTCACCCTCAGGATGTGTCATTTCCCCCCCTTTCGACCCCAGCCCCCAACCCCAGCCTCCATCCTCTTCAGACCCTGAAAGAATTTGGTTCAATTTAGCCTTCTCCTTGATCTTTAAAGTTTTGCTCTCAGCCACCTTCCACTTGAAGCCGCATTTGATGTTTCCACGAGCATTTCTACTGATGGGCTTCACCCAGAGAGCTTTGTCGTTGACTTTGAGAGTCTGGTGTTCAGAGGATGGACTGATCTTTGCAGGTGATATTTTCTGCACACACTGCAATTAGCCACACAAGCCAAATTGGCACAAGCAATGCACTCAAATCCCTTCTCATTGAACCCTTGGTGCTCATTGGGAGGCTCTTGTGGGAGCCACATTAGCAGTGAATGATGGGAAAATTCCCTGTGGGTGACCAGCCCTCACCATCGCAGGCATGGAGCTTGGCCCTGCCAAGTCAGCTGCCAGAAGTTCAGGAAATTCTCATTTGCTGATGCGTGGCTGATGTGTTTACATACGGAATCAGAAATCTTCTTGTGACAGTAAAATTGGTTTGCTGCAGACGCAATTACTTCATTAAAATACAGTGGGGAAATATATATATTTAAATATATTTCTTAAATATGGTGCAAGAATGGGGACGGTGTCGTGACCCTACCAGGATCTTGCATTTCTCGGCCTTCCTTTTAGAGCATCAATAACAGATCAAAGCAGAGTGAATTCCCAGAGAGTACTTTTTAAATTTTTCCACCCAAGGACCCACCAGAGTTGTTCCCAGTACTCCCCAGTGCCTCTACATCTTCATTCTACCACAGAAATGGCGTGGAAAGTCTCACGCTCTGGAAAGGATGCAGGAGAAGGTCTTGGGAAGCTCTACTGTCATTGCGGCCAACACACTTCCTTGGAATTCCTCCAGAAGCTCTTTCCACACCTTTCCCCTCTCCTTCCCCTGGAGTCCTGCTGGAATCCTGACACCTGATCTAACCCATCAGAAGAACTACCCCGAGCCTAGTGCACAATGGTCATCATCAAACAGGGTCTGCGAGACCCTGTACTGTGGTCAGTGCTGGTGAGTAGGGGATGTGACTAGCAGCTGTGCTAATAAAAGGTGATTGCATCATATCTTTCACTCACAGGATCTTCTTTCATTTTCACAATCATTTCAAGAGATAAGGAGTACAGATGTTATCAATCAGTGCTTGTATGTGCGGAAGCTTGGGTAGGGAGCACGCTTATCTTTCTTCCTACATCTTTCCTCTCCCCCTTCCTCTTGCCTCTCTCCTTCCCTCCCTCTTTCCCTTCTTCCCTCCTTTCCTCCCTCCTCTTCCTTCCTCCAGAGTCCCATTTTCCTTCCTTTCTCCCTTCTTTCCTCTTTTTCCTTTCTTCCTTCTTTTCTGCTTTCCTCACTCCCCCTTCCTCCCCCTTTCCCTCCCTCTTCCCTTTTTCTCCTCCTCCCCTAACATTTCAGTGGATCATTGAGAGCTCAGGCCTGATATTTATCCATGGCTTCTGTCTTCAGCTGCTCATCTCAGAAGCCATATTGCCTTTCTCTATACAGAAAAGGCTAGTTTCTCTTAAGCAAAACATTTAGAAGGGGATGCTGAATGCCCATCAGCCCAGACTCCAATTATAAGGGACCTATAGCAAGCTACACTGATATCACATCTGATTTATTCAAACCCTTCCTTTCCCCTGATGATTACCTTCTCCATCCGGGACAAGAATTTCTGCTCTTTCTGGGTGAAGGAGCAGCCTGATTATAGCTTCATTAGAAAATGGGGCCGCTCGCTCTTTCAGTCTAATTGGTTGACAGGGTTTGGGATACGAAAGTGTAAATCACTGACAGTGTGCATGGCCCTACTTTTGTCACAGTGAAATCCTCAGCTGTCAAAGTGAGTAGATATGTGGAGCGGTTAATTTTATGTGTCATTAAAGGAACCATAATTGCGGCAATAAGTCTTTCCTGCATGCTTTCAAGACGTGTATGCAAGAGGCCCTGGGCCTTTCAATGTCTTCTTGATACCTGCCTCCATGTTAGGTGTGGTGGCAGCTGTTGCAGCTCCAGGTAGCAAAGACTCAACCAAGAGACTTGGCCCCATGCGGGATTTCTCAGGCTTCTCATGGGCACTCTCTTCTGTCATCATTCTGCCTGTATCCTAACTGTCCCAGCAAGGGTAGTAATGCCCCACAGGCCTGGAGGCAGATGCTGTCCACAGTCCTGGTGTTCAGGTGGCCTTCCCACTCAGGGGACTTTCTTTGGTGAGCAGGATTGAGAGTTTTCAAGCTAATGAATGTGTCTTGGAAGTCATTCTTTTGGAGGGAAGTGGCATGTTGGAAGGGAAGTGTGTATTACCCCTGGATCTGTGTTCTGCTCCCCAGGAAGTGAATCACAGGCTTGCCAACCATGAACTCCTCAAGAACACAGAGGCCAGCCCTCCTGGATCCCAATCCATTCACTGCTCCAACCAGTGACCTGAAAAATGCAGGTGTCAGCATCAGATGACCTCTTGCGTGCAGGAGAGGGAAGTGACACTGGTGGCATTAGGCGTTAACTGTCTGAGAATACATAAGGATGGCAAGTTAAACAGTAATCACTAGGTAACCATCTCAGACAGATAGAAAGAGAGGGGAAAAGCCCAAGAGTAGCTATCTTTAAAGAGAACAAGCAGATCTGAGTAATCCAATTTAGGGGAGATAAGAGCCTGCTGCTAGTACTGTCCTTTAACTGGACAAACGCCTTCGTTCAAGTGTCAACCCCAATCCAGAAGAGGTCACCGCACTGGGCCTGCTGCCTAATATACTCCTGAATTGGCTGAGTGGCTTGCCGAACAAACACACTGGTCCAACAGAATTGATTTTCAACAGGCCGTATTGGTCCCTAACGTAATTATCCAGCAGTGAGTCAGTTCACGGCAGCCCCTGCATTTAAACACAGCTGGTCAGCCCTGGGTGGGTGGGGCCAGCACTGAGGTGCCTTCTCCACTTGGGAAACCCTTTGTATTCCAGGTACTTTTCTCCCCCCTCCCTAAGTAATTTCATGAGTGTGGGGATTTTACACAGCACCATCTTAGGTGGGCACTGTCTTGCTCCTGTTGATAGAGAGCTATGGAGACATTGGTCTTGTAGGCCAATGAATATGCAATTCTGGCTGTTTCATAGGTGAATTCAACCTACAATAAAGAGTCTAATGGAATCCTTCTTAAAACACTACTGTGCTTAACCTCTTCCTTTCTCTGGCTTCTGGGCAACAGAGTTTCAGTTGCCTCTGCATGTCAAGCCAGCAAGGGACAGTTCTGTTGGGGGTGATCTCCCAAGCACAGTGTACTCTGACAAAAGAGTCTCACTCCGATCACACTTGGGTCCAGGGGCCCAGTTCATCAAACACAGCATGACCTTTGAGCTTCCAGGTGAACATTACAAAATCTTCTGACCCTCAATGGGTCCCCAAAGCTGGAAGGCCTGCTACATGCAGTGTGGTAGCATTTACACCCCTGCTAGGATATTCAAATACAACACATTCTCCCTGGCTGCAGGAATGTTGGAAAGCTCAAAAGACCACAATTTTGCTTTCTGCTCATTACTTCCTCATCCCTTAAGAAACATATATTTTTCCCAGTCTGGAGAACCACCATTCTGCTGTGACTATCTCATACATACCTCTTTACTCCATGCCTCTAGCTCATAGAGAGGGCAGGAATGGGGTCTAAGGTGTCCTTTGTCACCTAGCACCTGGTTCACTGTACTGTCTAAAGTAGTTCTCAGCAACAGTTTGTGGAGTCCCATTCAAGTGATCCGTAATGATAAAGGGACCACCCAACAGCCATGTGAAGTTGGGCAATAGATTAACCTCTCTGTGCCTGTATTTCTTTATCTGCTCTGCAGGGGTGATAATAGAACCTGCTGTATCAGGCTTTTATAAAGATAAACAGAGTTAATATTTGTCAGGCTTTTGGAACCAGGCCTGGTATCTATAAAGCATTAAGTAAAGGATGTGATTGCCTACTTAGGGGGTAGTATAAGGAGAGTACAATAGATTCAGCCTGACTGAATCTTATCCTCACTTGGGACCTCATCTACTGTAAAATCCATAGCCTGCTAATCAATTAGAAGTGCAACCCAGTCTGGCCTCCCTAAATTGGCTCAGTTCAGGGCAAGGGTCCCCATGGCTGCTTTCCCAGAAGCTGGTGGTCTGAGGGTGGAGCAAATGCACCAAAGAGACACCCCTGCCTGCCCCAACCTCTTTCAGGGGTGAGGGAGATTCACACAGGCTGTGGCCAGGAGGCCGTGGTGGCAGTGCCCATTGGGGAAATCGATCACCTAAGTTCTTAAGAAATGCTGTTCAATCACCATCGACCTGCTGGGAGCTTCTACTCTAGCAAATGCTAAAGCACAGTTAGAACTGGTTTTTGAGGGAGGAGAGAAATATTCTCATTTGCTTCAAACACTGAAGCCACCCAGGGCCTCATCTCACCAAAGGCATTCCGGTTTCCACTTACATATGAGCACCTTTGGCCAGAGTGGACCTGTGAAAATCAAAACAAGGACCCGCATCCACTGACTCATTCCTTGAGGATGAACCAGCATCCCGCTTGGCTTAAGTAACTTCACTGAAGCTAACCATTTACTGCATTATTTCCAGGGGCACTCAAAGTAACATATGTGTTATTAGTAATAATGCTCATGTACTTGCCACTATTTTAAGTGCTATAGGAGTTCATTTAACCTGACATGTCACATTATTGTCATTTCACAGGAGGAAACTGAGGCACAGAGAGATTAGAGAGTGTGTCCAAAATCATAGAATTAGCATCTTGAGGCAGCTCATGGCCACTCATCCATACTGCACCTTTGCTGGAGGAAAATGAATGGAGACATTGTGTTTTACAAAATAGTACTGATGCTGTTGGTAGAGGCTAAACTTACAGTGAAGAATGGAAGGAAGGGGAGAAAAACAGACAGGAGGACAAAAAGGGAAAGAAAAGGGGCTGGGGATAAAGGATAGGAGGAAACAGAAAGTGAAATACATGATTAATATTTAACATTATTATTTTATTTGTCAAATAAATTCTGTTTGCTACAAGCAGAGGTAACATTTGCAAAGAACGTAAAATGTACCAGGCATGGCATGGTCTGAAGTGCTTCACATTCAGTTATTTCACTTAATATTCATAACAAAACAGTTACTCATATGAGACTCATTCATAGAGAAGGAAACTGAGACCCGGAGAGGTTCCAACTCAAGAAGTAGAGGACCCAGATCTAACCAGAGTAAGGCTGTGGGATTATCAAGTAAAAAAATGCAGGGAAGTCAGTTAAATTTGAATTTCAAAGAAACATCAAATCATTTAGGATGTACTTATACTAAAGCAACAAATAATTTAGGACATACTTAGACTAAAAAAATTTTCCGTTTATCTGAAATTCACATTGAACTAGGCATCCTGTGTTTTATCTGGCAACCCTAAACAGAGGCATTATTAGGTTGTCTCAAGTCTTTATAGTTCTAAGCTGGCATAAACTTTCAATTTAAGATCCCGTGTATATTCATGTGGTCAGATTCTCAGGGCATCTGTACAGGTGCCAGCAGGATCCAAATTCTTGGCTGGCTTCAAATGCAAGTTTCAAGTGCCAGAGGAGAACCTCAGGGGTGCACAACGACCAGTTCTGTGCTCCAGGGCACACATGGGGTCCTCATGTCACAGGGCTCCCTTCAACACCCTGGTCCCTGCACACTTCCACCCTGACTTCCTAACCTCATGCATTCTGCCTCTCTCTCAGCTTGGCGTCTGCTTGCAATCAAGACTTTTCTGCCCTACACAGGATGCCAAGGCTTTCTCCACTTCAAGTGTGCACAGCTGCCTGGCAGATCAAGACAGCATCTGCGTCCACCCTTCCTCCTGCCTGTCCTTCCTCTAAAGTACTCTTGAATAGGGTCAGCTTCTGGCTGTATTTTTCAGTCTCTAATTAGCAGATTCCAATTCATCACCCTGAGTATCTCCTGGCATCAGCCCTGAGATTCCCTCCTCTCGCCTGGTGAATTGGTCTTCATTTAAAACCCTCTCTCTTAGTCCTAAATGGAAATCAATTCTGCAAGTTTAGCAAATAGTTAATTACTCCACAAAGGGGATTGATTGGCCTTTGATCACCAGAAAGCTCTGCAGTGCTATTAGTCTCTTTCATCTGTGATTAAACCACAGAGAGAAAGAAACAAAAACTAAATTAGGCTTCTCCTGTTATCCTACAAATATTTAATGACGGGCTAATCTTTTAGAGGTGTGTTCAGGGGATATGCATTCCATCAGGAGCCAGCTTCCATTCAACCTTGAATCCAGATTCCATCTTTGTGGAGAGCGCGGCAAAGAACTTTACAGAGGAACAGAGCTGGGCTCAAAGAAACCCTTTGTAGGACACACTCTTGTCTGCCTTTTTGTCTCTCTTCTTCTAATGTATGTTTTAATGCAGATAAAGATTTTCCCAGCAGACTCCAGGCATGAATAATAATAATAATAAAAAGGAAACCTGGCTTTAAAAAATTCCATTTGGGTTTTGCTAACTCTCTGGCCAGAACCGAATAGTGGCCACTGATTTACAGTTGACGAGGAGCCCTTCTCCCAAGTGACAAATGCCTTCCCTTGGTGTGGAAGGGGGTTGGGCAGTGGAATGTTCTGGGGTTACCTCTTCCTAAACAGGGGTGCCAAAGAGCAGCACAGGAGCTGGGGTGCTCTGCTTCATCCAGTAGGTTACATGGATGTGTACAGAAAATCGTACTTGTAAAAGGGCACTCTGTATACATTTGACACAACAGTCCTATAAAACATGTAAGGAAATGGAGGCACAGCAGGGAATAAATTGCGAGGGTGTTGGAGTCAGGCAGAAATTCAAATGCTCCTTTGCTTACAGCTGCGTGCCCTTGGGCAAGATGTTTAAAATCTGACTTCTGTATAAAGGGCACGATGATGACGTCTACTTGATGGGGCGTTTGTGCTGTGCCAAGGACAGTGCTGGACGCATAACAGGGGTGGTAAGTGTGACGTACGCTCCTCTGTCTCACTCAGGGTCCGCGGCTAGTTACTGAGAGAGCCCAGCTTGGAGCCGCTGTCCTTCCCACGTTCGGTGGGTTTTCTCCCCCCATATTCATGTTGCCTCTCCAGCAACCTTTCTATTCTGTGGTTGCCATTCTGCTTAGCATCTACCCTAGAGATTTCTTAAACAACATCAAGGCATCAGAATAAAAGAAGAGATTATGGCCCAGAATAGAGACCACCAAGGAATCAATCAGTTTTTACTTGAATGGGCCCTTTCTAAATGGTGGATTTGCCTGCGTAGCCAGTCAGATAAACTAGCTCGGTCTCCGAAAGCAAACACGGGACAGTGCTTAATGGATTGTTTTCCAATCTGGTGCTTTTGGCTTGAAGAAACGGTTTGTATACGCTTTTTATCACCCTCGTTTGTTCTTCCTGCATTCTCATGTACATCCCTAGGGGTCATTCTGGGATTTTCCTCTTCATAATTTTATCAGACAAACGCTGCTAATTGGGCTGACCCAGAGCAAGAGGGTGATGTTGGCCAAGCCAGCCCTCCGTATTACCCGTTCCACCTTTCTCCTCCGCTTGCCTCCATGCCTGGGTCAGGACCCCTCAGGGCAGTGGCACATTCTTTGCTCTGTAATCTAAAGACCAATGGACTCAGCACTCATGGCCTGGTGGGAGTCCCAGCTCTGACGTTTACAAGCTGAATGACCTTGGACAACACAGTGGCTACACTAACAAGTTTAATTAACATTTCTGAGCATCTTCAGGTGTCAAGGACTGAGCTAATGTATCTGTGAGGGTGAAACAGACTAATTACATGAAAGCCTTTTAGCTATTATTATTACAATAGGTTTTGTTAAGTTCCACTCATGTCCTCTCAAAATACCCTACACATGAAGGCTGCTGGCTGCCAACACCTGGGATCCCTTCCTGGGGGCTTTCTTTTCTGGTCACTCAAGTCCCCAGGCCTGAGCTGGCACATGCCAAAGAGCCAACAGAGTGGGAATCAGTCAAGAAGTGATGGGCCCGGGTTCCGCTCCTCGTGGGAGGGACAACACCGGGTGTCTGCTCTGCACAGTCTCTCGAAGTGGCCTGTAGACCGAAGCTCCAGTTGTCTGCAGTGGAAATATTCTCAGTGATACCTATTATGGGCTCCTTTCCCTTCCTCACTCCCCTACTAGTGTTTCCTGGGATCACCTCCCAAACAGATAATTTCTCAAACTTCTGTCTCTGGCTTGGTGTCTAAGAAAACAGAGACAGCCACGGAGGCACCCACAGGGAGAACATCCCAGTTCTGTCCCAGAGGAGCCACCTCAATGCTGGGGTGGTTCTACAGGAAACAAGAGGATTTACCCTAAACGGTCCCCTTTTCCTCCACATTTTAAAAAGAGCCTAAGGGTGATAGCTTCACCTAGGGCCAGCAGACAGAAGGGTGGGAGGAATCAAATCTCACCTGGCAGGAACTTTTTAGTACTTTGGAATTTGTATAGTACCTTTCCCTGGATAGAGGATTGGTTAAGCAGATTTCTCAGCCAAATTATTTCTCAAACTCATTCTCTCTTCCTCTCCAGCTGTAACAGGCCCCTACCTGTCATACTCTTCCATTCCTATCCCCTCTAATGCATGCTCCATATCTGTATCCCATTTCCTACAATCTTTCAGGGTCTCTCATTGTTCTCAGGAGGAGAAAGATTCTGGACCTGCCTACAGGTCTGCCCCAGTCTCGTCTTGAGTCTCCTCCCTTGACCCCCTCACACTCTAGTCTCATGAAGTGTCTTGTTATTCCTTGAACAAGCCCAGCTCCTTCCAGGGACCCCATGATCTCTTTCAACCCCCCGGTTTCCTCACTCCACACATACATCTTGCCCAACTCTTATTCATCTGTCAGCAGTTAGCGTAAATGCTCCTTCTTCAGGGAGGCTTCCCCTAATTGCTTCTACGGATTGTGGCAGGCAACTTCTGAAGAGGCTCCCAATGATTTTCACCTCCTGGTATTCACACCCCTGTGTAATTCCCTTCCCCTTAAGCATGGGCTGGACCTAGGAACTTCTAATGAATTAAGGATGGCAAGAGTGGTGAGATGTCGTTTGCAGGATCAGGTTCTCAAGACTGGAACTTCTGTCTTGCTTTCACACGGTCTCTGTGTCTCTCCCTGGCACGCTTTGAGGAAGCAAAGTGTGAGCTGCACTGAGGAGAGGCTATGTGGCAAGGCACTGAGGGCAGCCTCCAGCCAAGAGCCCTCAAGGAACTGGATCTTGGCAAGGACCTGATGAGTGAGCTTGAAGCGATCCCTTCCCCAGTCAAGCCTTGAGAAACGACTGCAGGCTTGTTAGGGACCCAGAACCAGAGGTACCCAGCTAAGCTCTGCCAGGGTTTCCAACCCGTGGAAGGTGTATGATAAGTGTTGTTTTAAGCCACTTGAATTTGGGGGTAATTCGCTATGAACCCAGATTATATCTCATCATTATATGATTATATGATTATATATATTGTATGATTATATGTGGTCACTCCATAGAGTCAGTGACATTGTATACTTTAGGGAACAATTTCACAGCAGGCATTAATTGTAAACAACTCTGTAACAATCTATGGGAGGCGTAGTGGCTAAGAGAAGGTGCTCTGGTCAGACCGCTGGGATTTTAATTCTGGCTCCATTGCTTGCCACCTAGATGACCTGGTGCCACATATCTGACCCCTGGGCTTCAGTTCTTCATCTGCAAAATGAGATAATAACGAGCTACCTTGTAAAGCAGCTGTGAGGATTAAATAAGACAACATTTGTAAATTTGTAAAACACTACCTGGTACTTAGTAAGCACTTAATAAATGCTATCTATTATTATTCTTATGGAGATTATACAAAGAGGTATAATATAATTTTTGGAAATTGAGAATCTTGTTTTCTGCCTGGGGAGATGCCGCAGCTCATGAAGAAAGAAAATGGAAGGTAATAGACAATTAAGTGCTAAATCGTGTTCTTTAGACTCAAAAAATTGAAGGAGTTTAGAAGAGGTAAAAAAATGGATTGGACTCTCCTGGGATGTTTCATGGGGAAATTTTAACAAGGCATGAAAGATGATTAGACCCCAAGTGGGCCTAAAGGGAGGATGTAGGGAATTGTAGCAAGGAGCCTGGATGTGAGCTCCAAACGAGAGCAAAATAGGAGACTGGTAGAGCAAGGGGCCGGAGTGAAGGATGTGCATGGGGAAGAAAATGACACTAGTTAATACTGAAACTTGTACAGCAGTGACAAGTGTGAGATGAGAGCCTGTAGGATGAGGGAAACTTGTGGTTTGCTAAGTGTTTGTGAAAAGTGCTGAGGATGGAAAGATTTACAGAGGAGAAAACCTGGGAGCTGAGAAGCCTTCTGTTACTGTGGCTCAGTTTAGGATAAAGTGGAGATCAGAGGCTGCCTGGCTGGGTACTGTGTGCTCAGGGACATTCAGAGCTACCCCGTGTCCTGGGAGAAGGGACAGGGAGGCCTGGGGATGGAAGCCAGGACTGCTGGGCTCTCTGGGGCCTGTGGTGGTGCAGCGCATCTGCAGCTGCAGCCTCACCAGGGTGAAGTGGATGTGTCTGAGTGTGGCTCTCTTCACCCACAAGCCACGGAAGCCCTGAGGCATGAGTGTTTGCAAGTTGGTGCGTGTTTAAGGTCAAGAGAACATTGATTTCTGCCCTGAGTTGTGGTAGAAGTTGTGCTAATTTGATAAGACAGAGCATTAAAGATTCAGTGTGGCTGGGTATTGATCATGGGGCAGATCTTGTTAGATGGAATTTTTTTTTAATGATCAAACAACTATTGCTATAAAACTAAAAAAGACTCACTCACCAGAACCTACCTTGTTTGAAGGGTTGTAAACCTGAGTAAGGTATCATGTAGTGATTGAGTGCATAGCTTTGAAGTGAGACAGAATCTTGGTCTAGTCAGGTTTGAATCCTGGGTTTATTGCTTATTAGCTGTGTAGCCTTGAACAAGTTACTCAGCTTCTCTGTGCTCCAGGTTCCGACAGGTACAATGAAAGAGCTAATATCTAAAACATGAGGTTGGTAGGATAGTTAAGCAAGATGATGATAATAATAATAACCAAAACAACACTGGATAGCCTTCCTTGAGCTATTGGAAAATTGAATCTAAAAAATGAGGAAACTGAGGTACAGGAGCTTGCTGAAGGTTACACAGTGTGGAGCCAGCATTTGACACCATGTGGTCTATGCCCAGAGCTGGCACTGCTAAATGCTGAGATCGTGGCCTTAATGCATGTACAGCAGTGTCTGGTGTATAGGTGCTGAGTGCATGCTGAGTCACAGAGCTGTGTGGTTGACAGAGGACCTGGAAGTCCATGCCATCCCTTTTAGTAAATCTTTGCAAGCTGTTGGAATTAGCTTCTTTCTATTCTCCCAATGAAATAGTAATGCAAAAGAAAGTAATGGAGGATCATGAGCCCCTTGCCCACCTACACCTCCAAACTGCTATAAAAATGGATGAGGAAGGGAAGAGAAAGGAGAAGACAATGGAAAAGTAAAAGTAAGAATAAGAACAAATGGGGAAATGTGGGTAGTTTTGGCATTTGACTTTGAGATCTAGGAAAGCTCATCAGAGCTTAAAGGCATTAGCAACTGCCCCATCACATACATAAGCCCTGTTCCCAAGAGAATCTTGTGGTCTGGGATAATTGAAGGACTATGGTAGGCTGTTATATTGGTGGCCCCAATGAACCATACTTCCTGAGATTCACGCCCTTGTTTGCCCCTCTCACACTGACTCCACTGATGTCAGGTGATGAGCTTTGGCCAATGGAACAATAACGTTACATGCAAGTAGAGGTTTAATAAGTGCTTGTACTTGAGCTTGTCCCCTTAGAAGCCAGCCACCCTCAAAGCCCACCCTCGTGGGCTTGAGTGAAGTGAGAGAGACACTGTAGACAGAGACCCTGAAGCCCCAGCCTAGCTCATGGTTCAGGGTGGTGGCATGATGACCCAACTGTCGCATGTGGGGAACTGCCCTCTGGCATCATAAGAAATAATAGATTGCTGTGATTTTAAGTCACTAGCTCTTGAAGAGATAGATAACAGAAGTGACTTCCTTTATTTTCTCTTTTAAATTTGATTTTTAATCACACTACATGTAGGAATCCACATTTCTTTAAAAAATAGAATACCATCAATAAAGCTGAAGTTCTCTTTGATTATCATCCCTAACTCTGATCTCCTTCCCCATTTGTAGAAGTAAGCAAATGAGGGGGTTGGTGTCCATGCATCAAAAAAATGTTTCTTTTAAAACTTTCACATATATAGATATATATTCATAAATAATATGTTGATTGGTTTTTGAGACTACTTTCTACTGCAATTTTGGGACAGTACTGAGGTGACCGTCATTATTTATTTGAAGGTGAGGGTGATAATTCTCCCTCTCAACACATGGCAATAGCTTGGCCCATGGAGAGATTTCTCCCCTTAAACACTGACTCTGGAAAAAAAAATCAACTTGCTTCTAACCACGTTACCCATCCCTCTGCTACTGGGCTTGTAACCAATCTAAATCAATGTGTGGATTCCCTTTCCAATTATCCTCAGAGAAGGACATGCTCCCAGAGGAAGTAGAGCAACTTTCACTTGTCATATCTTCAATGAGGAGAAACCCCACCCAGACAATGCATTTCAACATGACTTGGGAGAATTATGGCAGCCAAAATGGTTTGGCTTTCCATCCTGGGCTACATGCGTCCCCTTGCCTTTCTTGGCTCCCCAGGACCTCTGTTCCCTACTACATTCCCTGTCTAAGGAAGATTTACATCTGTTTAAAGGAGTTAGCAGGCGCTCAGATCTCTGAGACTGCTATGTCTCGTCAGTTTGCAAACAGGATGTGGAGCTGCCAACGTTCCCTACTGTTACCTACTTTGGAATCTCCCTATCCTTGGGCAGCTGAGGTCAGGTTTGCTGCTTGGAGGCCTGGTCTGCCATGGGTTGGACCAAGAACAGAGGCAGGAGGCCAGAGGAACACTCAAAAGCGTCTCTACCTAATTCACACCTTGGCACTAGCTCACAGGGCCCAGAGCATCAAATTTACAGCAGGAATGTCTAATGGGTGTCATGCCTCACTAGACACATGCAGCACACTTCACAGAGTGTTCAGGAGGATTGTTGAATATCCTGCAAATGAGTCACAAAGAAACATCCAAACCATAGATTAATTCATCTAATATTTCAGCAGCTGGAATATGACCAAGACATGTGGCTTGATGCAAGATGCTGTAGGGCAAATAAGTCCTTTGACCACCAGCCAGTAATAAGCTGTCTTTTTCTCTTGGAGGGGAAAATGAACAAGAGCATTACCCTAATGCGAGCTTAGGGGAAGGGCAGACATATCTTCAGCTCTTGGAACTAAGGAATCTGAAATAGTTACCAAAGAGTTGCCAAATACAGTTCCTGGTAGCTCTGTATCTCTTTAACTGTCGTGCTTAGTTTATATACCAGTAAGAACTACTAAAATAAGACAACACATAAGACATGCTTTGGTAAATACATTGTGGCAGTCCAAAAATATTGGGAGCCGGGTCTCAAAGAGGTATCTGCACGCCCATGTTTGCAGCAGCATTATTCACAATAGCCAAAGTGTGGAACCAACCCAAGTGTCCATTGATGGATGGATGGGTAAGAAAAATGTGGTATGTTTATACAACGGAATATTATTCAGCCTGAAGAAACAGGAAATTCTGACATATGCTACAACGCGGGTGCACACTGAGGGCATCATGCTAAATGAAATGAGCCAGTCATAAAAAGGCAAATACTGTATGACTCTACGCACATGAGATACTCAGAGTAGTCGCATCGTGGAGGCGGAAGGTGGAATGGTGGCTGTCAGGGGCCGGGGAAGGAGAGAATGGATAGTTACTGTTTACTGGGCCTACGTTTCAGTTTTGCAAGATGAAGAGTTCTGGAGATGGATGGTGGTGATGGCTGCACAACATTATGATTGTATTTAATACCAGTGAAATGTCCACTTAAAAACAGTAAATTTTATGTTATGTGAATTTTATCACAATAAAGATAGATATTGTGGAAGATTTAAAAAATGATTGTAACTCATTCCAGCAAGAGGTGAGGTCCGTTTCTCCACCACATGAATCTGGGCTGGCCTTGGGCCTTTCTTGGACCGACACAATGCAGCAGAGTGACACTGTGTGAGTTCTGGTGACTAGGCTTTAAGAAATCTTGCAGCCTCTACTTTTGCGTTCTCAAGACCTGAGGCCTCCATGTGAATAATTCTCAGCTAGCCTACTAGAGGATGAGGACCCATGGAACAGAGCTGAGGCACCCCAGCCGACAGCCAGCCAGCTAGCCAGCCAGCCAGCTCCTAGCCAAACAGGCAGCTCATTGTAGATGCCTGAATAAGCCCCAGACAAGATTGGTTGAGTCCGACCCATGTCAGCAGAATTGCCCAGATTAGACCAGATTATTTGCTGACCTAGAGCCACAAATTAAATAAACTGTTGTTGTTTTAAAATACACAGTCTTGGCAGTTGTTATGCAGCAAAAGCTAATTGCTACATATTTTAAAAGCTGCTCCAAATTCTATTGACTTGCTTAGCCATGTTTTCAATACTGTAAAATCCATGAAGAGAGACACTGTGAACTGTCTTTTCTCCCATTATGTCTCCATCACCTAACCCTGTGCATAGCACAGAGTAGGTACTTAAATATTCGCCGAGTAAAAATAGTGTGAAATAGAGTTATCTTGCTGGCGCCTCAATTTTTTTTTTCTAAATGAGGAAGGGGATAAATATGAAATAAATAAATAAAATACAAAGAAAACCCCAATTAGACTGTCCTAATTATCCAATATTCTTAATTAATGGGGCATGGATGAACGAACTTTAAAGCATCTGTAGGCTCCTTCCATCCTCCCTTCAACAAATATTTATTTAGTGCAGAATTTGTGCCACGCACTATGCGAACCCCCGGGGACACCAGATAAGCAGGACAGATAGCATCTGTGGCCTCGCGGAGCTGTAGAAACTTATACCATTGATTCTGGGTACCACGGAAAATACTTAATTTCATTTTATAACTGTAGGTAGAAATTGTAAGTAAGGCTTTGTGTAGGTATAGCCACAAAAATGCCATCTCATCTTGGTACAAGGTTTTCTTTCCTGTAACTTGATTTTAGTTGGTATACTTATTCCTATCTGATTAAAATTTATAATTCATTCATATACTCAAAAAATATTTATTCAGGGCTCCGTGCTCAGGAGTGAGTGTATGTATAAGATGAACCTACCAAAGTATTGGGTTGGCCAAGAAGTCTGTATGATTTTTACCATAAAATAGAAGACACATTTTTCATTTTCACCAATAACTTCATTGATCCGGGTTTTTCGAGTATGTTGGCTCTCTCCAGCTATTGGCTCCTAGTGGGTAGAGGCCAGGGGTGCTGCTAAACATCTTCAAATGCATAAGACAGCCCAAAGAATTATTTGGCCAAAATGTCAACAGTACCAAAAAACTTCCCAAACCATTTTTGACACGTTCAGTCAGTCACAGAATCTTCTCTATACACTGCACAAATCTTTTTTATTTTTGTGTTTCAGTTGTGTTTTTACCTTTCTTGAAATAATAGAGCACAATACACTGGAAATGTTGCATATCTTCTTCCACCTTCAATACTAAAATGGCTGCACAAAAATTCACATATTTTGATGTTTTTTTAAATGCACGCTGATATGACAGCTGTCACAATACAATCTAACAAAATGGTTTTGAATGGAGTTAGACAACTAAGCACTACTAGAGCCATCATATGGAAAAAACTAAAACTTTTTGGCCAACCCAATACTCTCTAACTTCACAGAACTTTTCACTCTGGTCAGGGAGACTGTATATAATTATACATGTAACCGTGCTAGTAAACAATTATAAATTAGCCAAGTGTCACCAAGGAAAAGCTCTGTGTCTTATCACAGGGAAGCACAACCTAGTCAGGGTGGAGAGCAGCCAGGGAACTTCTGGGCATGGCAAAGAGCACAACATCATTACCACATGAGCTGGGGAGCTGTAGGTAGGACATTCTTGTTCTGTGTGGTTTTAAAGACTGAGTTTGAAGGCGTTTACAGACTTGAACTGTTAGCATGTGAGCACTCTGGGTCGGTGCAGCTTATTCTCTTTCTTTCCCCATCTCACAGTTGCCACTAGGTGTGCATTTTTCCATTCACAGAAGTGCCACAGACAAAGCCTAGACTTGGGACTGCAGTTGTATGCAGCAGCCCTGGCCAAGGTCAGCTGAGCCTGGCCCAGGCCAGCAGAACTTCCCAGATGAGCCCTGACCAAAAAGAGGCCCTGCATTTGCTGCCTGTACCCCACTGGTGGTGGGTGAGTCACTGAAACCCCATTCTGTGTTGTATTTCCACCTGTGGAATGAGGACTTCCTTCCTCTGCCCCTCCCCATACTTTCTTGTCATCAACCCTCCTTTGCCATGTGCCCACAAGGCATGCGGCAAGCCACGCTGCACAGCCACTCCTCACAGGCGTGCGGTGACAATCCCTGAGACGATGTCTGTGAAGTGCCACATGTTCCAAGAAGAGGGGCACTCTCCAGAAGGAACATGAGGGAATCATAATTATTATCGCGCCTCCGTGGAGAGGCCATGGGTACTTGGCACGGCGCCACCACCTTCTCTGAAGACAGCTGCTGCCCAGTCACGTGTGCGCTCGCGATCGCAGACTGTTCTGCTTCACATCGAGCTTGCCCTGGGCGGCAGCAGGCGCCGCCTGTTCATCTGCCCGGCTGTGACGAGCGAGGACGCAGATGAGGGCTGGTCCCCACATCTTGGAGCTATCAGTCAATGTTTATTCATTCAGCAAATATTTATTGAGTATTTACTCTGAGCCAGGCGTGAGGCTAGACACTGCTGGGGCACGAAGGCTGGTAACAGAGCAGAGAAACCTCTGTTTATGAAACACTAGCAATGGGGCTCAACACCAGGCCAAACAATATCTCATTAATCCTTTTACAGATAAAGAAAACTGGTGTTTAACAACATAGACAGGGTCACAGAGTTAGTAGGTGGCGGAGCTGAGACTTGATTAAATGTCAGTCCAATTCTAAACACCAGTACACTCTTCACAGTACACTGTCTGCTTTAGGAACTTACAAAGTTTTCCAAGATCCCCACCTCTGCAGAGGTTGATGTCCCCATCCTCAGCCATGTCAGCCCTTTAGCTCCAGCTTACTGTAATACACAGTCCTCACAGAAAGTCACATTCTCCTGCTTCCTACCCGGGAGTCACCCTGTTAAGCAATGTTTTTTCTCAGTCTAATGCTTGGTACGAATTCCCAGGGGCGGGTGGGAGGAAAGACTATTCCAGGCAGAGGAACCAGCGCTTGCAAATTCATGCAAGCAAGACAGGTTTGTCTAGACAAGGAGGACCTGGGCATGCTTGGTGAAAGGGAAGAAACACAAAGTACACAAGAATAAAAGGAATAACTGGTGGTGGGACGATGGGATGGAGTCAAGCATCCAGTGGAGGAGGTTCAGATGAAAGCCTTCATGGTCGAGCAGGAGGAACAGGCAAAGTACATCTAAATCCAGTGAATGAAATGATGACCACCATGACACTTCAAGCGAAGGGAAAAGGTTTGGCAGCTTAAATGGGGAATGGGAAATGCGGGGGGGCAAATTAATTGCTGAATCAGTTAACATAGTCAAGCATTGAGAATTGCTTAAGAAAATTGTGAGACCACTACTGGATGGAATATTTTGCAGCCATTGCAAATGATTATTAGGAAGACTTGTAGCAACACAAAGAAAGGATTATGATATAACAGTGAAAAAGTAAAATAAAACCCTGCCCCATTTTTACTCCTAAGTAGAACAAGTGACAGAAAGAGATGGAAGGGAAGAAAAAGACATTGGACTTGGAGAAATTCTATGGAGCCTGGTTCTAGAGGGAAATCCCCAGATTTCATGAATCACTTAATTATGCTTACAAAGGGGTGTGTGTGTGTGTGTGCGCGCGCATGCACGAGCAACACGCGCACATGTGTGGATTTTTTCTGGGATGAGGTGAAGGCTTCAAGATTTCACTATTTCTCATGTCAAGACCACAGAGGCCCATTCAAATTACTGCATCACAAACAATCTTCTGGTCGGGGTCTTCCTTTTGGCTGGGATTCTGCAAGGGTTCCTGTCTAACATCTATCTCCCAACCTCTGAGGACCCAGTTGGGAGCCCATCATGAAACAGGACTTGCACGTGGGGCCCATGCCGTCCCCCCTCTGGATTCAACACTGGGCATGCGTGCACTCACGCACTTGTCTTTCACCCGGTGAACACTTTTCGTCCAGTCTCCCAGGCCCCAAGGAGCTCATCAGGGGACTCTCCTGAGGAGCAAAGGAATTTTTAATAAAATAATTTCAGTGACCTCGCATGGCTTTACAGAATATTAAATTCCCTCCCAATGAATGGTCACTGGGAGAATCAAACTCTATGGCTGTGGAGCCAAGTCTGTGATTCATAAGACAGAAAGAGGTCCCGTGAGACTATTGAACCAAGGTGGCTAATTGCCCAGAAGACCACATGCCCTTAAATCAAGCTGGTGCATTTCATGGTGTGAAGGAAGAAGAACAGTGTACAATAAAGAAAAGAAAAATGGCCACTTAGAAAAACAAATGTTTCACAGCTTCTAAATAATTCAAAACAATAGTGCACTTGACTGGGTCATGTGTTTAAGCCAGTTCATACGGTCATGAAAACATGCTGGTGTTCTTTTGATCCAGCTCATATTCCTTCACTCACTAAATATTTCCTGACCGCCTTCCTTATGCCTGGCCTCTGCCTTCGCATCAAAGAGCAAAGAACATACGGCTGTGGGAGTGGAAAGAATAAAGGATCTTAAGGAATACAGGCTCTGGCCAGCCCACCCTGGGTTTGAATCCACCACCAAAAAAATTAGTTATATCCACTGAACCTCACTTCCCTCATCTGCATAATGGGTAGTATTACTTACTAGGCAGGTTGTATGAAAACTGTGAGTGAATGTGTGAATAGCAGAAAACACAGGATACAGGCACAAAGTAGGTTTTACTTTTGTGGGTGTACATGGAGGAGATAATTAAAGAATGGTCACCTTTCTGCCACACTGGTTATTGGGGGGATGGAGTGAGCTTATAAAGTATGGAATTACTGCAAAAAAAATCAGTAAAATGTTCTAGAGATATTACAGTTATGAGTAGTCCCCTGGCCTGTGTCTTTTCCTCCTGTGGGTGTGAAGCTGCCTGGTTTCTCCCAAATGTCAGAGGCTCTCCGTTTTTCTTATGGTCTTTTCTTGTCTCTCGGTGCACAAGACATCATTTGCTCTAGTGAGCTTTTTTCTAGACTCTAGCTGAGCTTTGGATGAGCTTTACTACACTAAGGGTCAATGTGTCCCCAGACGGAATAGTATTTTAATTCAACAGCATTCAGTAGTTATTAAACTATGATAAATGCTAAAGTGGGAAAGATTACACTTAGACATAAGAAGTGTCACTTGAATCACTTAAAAATATTATAATGTATGGCTAATTGCACCTTGACTATATTATCCAGTGCTATGAAAACACTTTGGATCCTTAAGTAAGGTACCATTTAAATACCTATTTCAGGATGTTACGGGTAATATTCTTGAGTGCAAAGGTTGTTAAAGGCCTCAACAGTCATTGAGTATCCATTATGTGCTGGGCACTTTGTCCATATTAATTCATTTAATCCTCAAAACAATTCTCTGAAACAATTATTATCGTTCCCATTTTACTGGTTGAGAAATTGAAATTCAGAGATGTCAAGTAACTTGCCTGAGGTCACACAGTGAATGCATGACAGAGCTGAGACTTCGGTCCAGAATCCATTGTCATTGTAGACAAATGCAATCATATACAACGCCTCTGCTTTTATATTTAACTTCTCTGTGCTTCAGCTTCCTCACTTATCACATGGTGATAATAATTATACTGGGTTGCATGAATCAAGTGATATGATTTGTGAAGAGCTCATAACACAGTGCTCAGTACATGGAAATATTATTACATATTGTTTTTATTAGCTCTTAGATTGCCATTCTAGCACACTTAATCTAGTAACCCTAGAGTTGGGATTCACTTTGGAGAGAAACACCCCCTATTCCCCAGCACGGATTCAATATGGTTGAAGTAACATAGTGCAATGTCTACACGGCAAGGCTGGCTACATGATCTGTGTGGCCCAGTGGAAAATGAAAACCGTGCCCTGTTCAAAAAGTATTAAGAATTTCAAGATGGCAGCCACAGCAGAGCTTTGAACCCAACACAGGGCTCCTAAGCGCTGGATCTTATGCAGCTGCACAGACTGCACGGCCACGGAGTTGGTGCTAGTGGGGGTCCAGGCTGCCTTGGCTACTTGGCGGCTCTGCAGCCTTGAGCAAAGCACTGGAACTTTCTGAGTGTCTCTTTGATTTCTCATCAGGTGAAATGGAGATCATTTCTGCCTCACAGGCTGTAGAAAGAACCAAAAGCAATGACGGGTGAAACAGTCCTGGCTTAACCACAAAGCACATTGCCGGTGGTTTTCAATCCTGACCGTGTAGCAGAGCCACCTGTGAACCTGTTAAAACTGCGGGAAAAAATGCAGATGCTAGCAGTTCTGGAAGATTCAGACCTAGGAGCTGCAGTCTGTAGTATTAGCAAGCTCTGGGCAATTCAGATGCACGGCCAGAATCAAGGAGTAGTGCACTATGGTGCAAAAGATACTTAGTATAGAAACATCCAGTTAACTACTTGGAATTAGGGTGGTCCTTTCTTGGTGTCGAGATAGAGTAAAGGCAAAGCACATTTGAAGCTTCAAGTTCCTCAAAACTCACCCTATAAAATTATTTCACTGTATCACTTGGTCAGGCAGTGATAGGGATCTAGGACACAAAAGATTCCTTTGATGCCACTAGGCAAGGAACCATTCTCACTCGAAACTGTAACTTCAAGGCCAAAGTTCTCATAATAAGCTTCCAGATTCATACCCCCAACCTTCCAGCTTCTGGTTGTCGCCTAACTAGAAAAGACCAGCTCCAGGGAGAACAGATAGGCAACAGCAGCCTTTCTTTGGAAATACTTCAAATCCTGGCAGAAAACTGATTGTATGGTGATAGCCTTCATGCCACCTGGCACATGTCACTGTCACTCAGCTGCATTCTCACCTGAGTGTCTGTTTCCAGAAACAATAGAGTGGCTACATTTGACAAGTCACACACATCCTCTCATCAAAGCCATTTGATTTTTTTTTTTTTGTAACATTGTGTTCTGTCTGAATGGGAGTATTAATTAAGGTTCTATTATATGGGAAGGCAGGTTGGAGGTACTTCAGAGCTGCAGGGTGGTGGTGATAAGGCAAAGGCAGGGCATGTGTGCAGCCATTCACTGGGTGTTAATTGGGTGGTACACGATCATAAATAGGAAGCACAGAGGTGCCCGGAGTGGTTAGCTGGTATACAGTAAAGCCCATGTGCTAACCCCATAATATGATGCAGGCTCCACTCAAATTTCCTGGCTACAATCCTCCCCAACCTCGATACAGACACAGACATGTAGGCTGGGGCCCTGTCTGTGAACGCCATGTTATTAGGGCCAGCTGGCAGAGGCTTCCCTGCCATTGTAGCCATGCACAGCACACTGCCCTTGGCGTGTCAAGGGGCAGAGTCTTGGGCTGGGATGAAGACTGCTGGATTCTCTCTTCCTGATACTGAGTGCTCTGAAAGTCAATTCATATATGCCTCCTCAGCCATAGGAACGCCTAGGTCATTCTCTCTCTCTGCCTGCCATCTCAGACTTAAATGGGCCCTCTCCAGTTTTCTGTGCACTCTATGGTGGATGCACGGGTAGCTGGCTACCCAGAACTGCAAGATACCCAGGAATGAAGAAAGGAGAAAAAGCTCTTTGGGATAATATTTTACGTATTAGAATCCTTTCAGGAAGTCAAGCTCTTTCCTCGTGTACGTTACTGTTGAATTGTAGAATGTTACATCTGCCAAGGTTCTTAAGGTCAGCCATTACAACCCCCCAGCTTCACGGGTGAAGAAACTGAAGCCCAGAGAAGTTAAATGAGTTGCTCAAGGTCACATAATTAGAAGTGCCATAGGCAGGACTAAAAGCTCCATCTGTCAGGAGAGCCCAGTGCGCTTTTCGGAACCCTGCATCATCCCTCTTGGTGTGCTGTAGCAGACACCAACTGTGAGGCCCACAGTTTCCCCTGAATAGTAGTCATCCTTTATCACGCTTCCTTTAAATATGATTTCTCACTCTCATGCTGTGCCCACTTGCCATGCCTTGCTCCAGTTCTTGGATTATTGCTCCAGCCTGGTTTGGGGCTCTGAAGTCAATGTCACTGCCAAATAGTTCAAAGTCTCTCTCACTGATCTTGATGCCCTTTCCCTCCCATCTAAGGTCTCAGCCCAGCCCCTCTGGGCAAGCAGTTAAGATTTTCAGTGGCTACGAGCCCCCTTCCTGGACCTCTTCTCTCTTTTTCAAGCCCAAACATCAGTGCTGCGTTCGCATGCACATGTCACACAAATTTTTCTACTCTTTCCACTTCCAGCATAGCTTCTATTTCCAAGGAGTCAAAGGGCTTTTCAGAGTCCATAAAAGTCTATGTACACAATGGCATTTTATACTCAGCAGTCTTCCCTGGGACTTTTTCATTTTCTGCAGGTGATCCTGAGTTGAGAAATGACTTCTAAATCCTGCGTACTCTGGTGGCTGATTAAAGTCGAGAAGTCCCTGTAGTCTTCCCACCAGTACTTTTGTGAAGATTTTGCATAACTACTGAAAACAGTTTAAAAGATCATGTCTGTGATCTATTAAACAAGATTTTTTAAAAAGGGAGATAAAGGGTTTAAAAAGAACACATGAAACAGAAATGGCTTGGTTCTGCTTGTTATATGTTAGGAATTGTAAGAATAACACTCTTACTGCTAATTAAGCAAGTCATTTATCATGAAGCACTTGCCAGAAAACATATTTGAACTCCCCCAAATTCAAATAAAGAATTAGTGGGTAAATAATTTATGTTCAAGTAATTATTTGCAAGACTTTATTTAAACTGGAATTTAGTGAAAGTAATTCAGAGATGTTATTCCTTGCATTATGCCATCAGGTTGTTTAATTAGAATGACAGCTTGCTCCTCTAGGTGAAAGGAAAGGGAAATGTGAACAGTAGAGACAATTCTCTTTGGCTGCTCAGAGTGAGCTGGTCAAAATGGTTCAAAGGAAAGAGGGTGCTTTGGATGATTCTGGTAACACAGTAGAGAAGCACAGCATTTCCAGAGAAATCAAACTCAGGGGATTAGGGGCACTTCTTCTGTAGAAACAATACAAAGAAGAAATAGTAACCAAAGCCTTAAAAAACTCACACCCATCCCTAACACACACAAACTCAGTGACACCTACATCTGAAGCACATACCCTGGCATGCAGACACCTTCACACACACCTCTTCCCGGCTAAAATAAATAACAGTGCCAATCCCACCCCTAATGACAAAACACGTCCCAGATGTTGTCAAATTGCTTTCACAGAGTTTAATGAGTTGAGCATCCAGAGACAGACTTGTAGTTGCTGCCTGTCCTTAGGCTTCTGCTTCTAACTTTTCCAGTGTGAAGAATTAGAGACACTTGGGCCTGGGGACTTAAAATTGTGGGGCTGAGGGGTTTCCAAAGTCTGTAGATCCATTTTCTCTAATTTAAGAGACAGATATTGTCAGATTGCTCTCAGCTTCCATTTCTCACCAACTGGGTGGCTATTCTTTCCATGGCATTCTTGGCTCGTCTGTACCCTTTTCCATGATGCACAGCTCTCAGGTTGGGAATTTTGAGTGAGATAGATTGGATGAGCTGAATCCAGCTATACCCCACTCCCACTGACCTAGGAGCCACCGAGGCCCCTGCTGAACAATGTGGAAGAGCCTCTTATCTTAATACTGTCCTGAAGAAAGATTCATTCAGAGGTAAACCCCAAGAGTCTTAGGGGACAGGGATGTAGAAACACCATGGGGTTTGGTCCCTTTCACCCCTTTGTTCAATTCCTTTTAGCCAGAAAATCAAGCCACTGCCAGCCCAGCTGAAGAGCTGATGGCAAATCTAAAGCAAAAAGTGTAGGTTCTGCTAAGGATGGATGCACAAGATTATTCATGTTCAAAGAACAAAAGGAGGCAGTACATGATAAAATTCTCCTTCTATGCCTCAGGCCAAGCCTCTGAATACTTCTTTGGTCTAGAAATTTACAAAGAGAGCTTCACAAACTTCTATCTTTGTCATTACTATAATACTGTAAGATTTCCCTATACAATACAATAAAGTATAACTAAAAATATTAACCCTTCAGACGATTAATGATTGTGTGAACTTTGGGCGACAATGACTTACAAAGCTATTAAAAGAAGTTTCGGCTCCTAAGATAAACTATACATTATTGCACATGAGATTGATGGCATATGCAAAATCAAAACTACACAGCAGATGTGCTTGCTGTTGGGATGAGAATGGGGATGGAATGTGACCTGCACAGGGTAGGCTGGGATGCAGCTAGATTCTCTAGCCCAGGGGTCCCCACCTTCTTGGCACCCCAGGGACCGGTTTTGTGGAAGACAACTTTTCCATGGACTGGGGAGTGAGGATGGTTTCGGGATGATTCAAGTGTATTACATTTATTGTGCACTTTATTTCTATTATTACGCTGTAATATATAGTGAAATAATTATACAACTCACCATAATGCAGAATCAGTGGGAGCCCTGAGCTTGTTTTCCTGCAACTAGATGGTCCCACTTGGGGGTGGGAGACGGTGACACCCGAAGTGTGTTGCTTATGTCCAGTCTACTCCATATTCTCGTTTCAGTTGCTGTCACTGCAGAAAACCTGCTTCACAAAGGCAGGATGATGGGAGTGGAAGCAGGCATTGCAGTGCTTTTGTGGCAACCTCAGGATATCCCGCCTTGGCTTTAGTCCAGGACGTGTGGGGATTGGAAGTTGTCTCAGACATACTTTTAAAGGCACCGTCATTTGCGATCTCCAGCAGTTGATCCTCTTCTAGCACGGACAGAGTCGATTCACCTGGCCTGTTCACATGTGGGTCTCGGATCCATTCCTTCCCAGTTTGGGGGTCTTTTGTGGTTGGGAAGCAATGCTCAAACTCTTATGAAAGCTGAGACAGGTGATCACTCACCAGCTGGGAGAGAGAAGGCCCTGGCTCAGCCTCTTTCAAAATCTCTGCTAATGTTTGAAACATGTCAAAAATCCCAATGTTCACTCATCACCCCCACAATTCCAGTTTGGCTTTGAATGCAGTCACTTTATCTGCTGACTTGAACACAGTCATTCTCCCTTGAAGTGACAGATTGAGTTCATTGAGCAGGTTGAATATGGCTTTTAAATGTTTACTCTTATAATTATGTAAATATTTATACCTCTTTAAAGCCAAATACACGAAACGAGATATATACCAAGAAGTGTACCCCCTAGCATTCATCGGTCCTCTTCGCTGTGCTCCCTCCTTCCCGCAATAAGTAACTTAAAAAAAAGTTATGGTTGATACTTCATTTGGATTCTTTTAAAAGATATGGGCAGCTTCCTTTTCATTGTACACTTTACATAATTTTTTAGTACAGAACCAATGGGTTTTCTGTGGAAGTTTTCAGCCACGTCTGCAAGGCTTTCATCACCTACTTGTTAAACTTTAATTCATTTTGTTTTCTTGGAAGGAAGGAAATCATTTGTTAGCTCTAAAAGAGCACAACTTTTTGGGATTTCTTAACATTTGTGGCATGAGTAGCAATGTTGCACTTCTTTCACCACTGACTTCAGTCGATATTGAAGTCTTAATTCATGGTATTTATGATGGCAGTGACTGAACAAAATGATTCACACTTTCTGGAAAACGTGGCCGAGAGACTGATGGAATGTAGTAGTAGCGGGAGGAATATGTCCCTCCTTTGCATCTAGATGCACAAACACAAGACATGGTGGATGACCCAGGGGACAGAGAACTTTAAATTCAATGTTCTCTTCCTTGATGATTATAAAACTGGTCCAAGATCTAAGGTATTTTATTAAACTGCCAATATATGGTATAAAAAGTTCTTATTAGTGCCCTTCAATACCATGGACTTTGTAGAGTATTAGAATAACGTCATTTTTTTTCCAGAAACATTTCCACTCTTTGGCATCTCTACTCTTAATTACTTCCACAGTGCCCCAGTTGGTTTTCCTGCTTTACCCTTGTCCCTCCACTCAAAACTCTTCTTTACATAGAGGCTAGAGTCAAGGGAATTAGACCTACCAGGTTTTAAGACTTATTATAAAGCTATAGTAATTAAGACAGTGTGGTGTCAGTATAAAGATTGACAAATAGACCAATAGAAAAGAAGAGAGAGCCCACATATAGGTCCTTGCAAATGCAGATGCTTGCTTTATGACTGATACGGTCCTAGAGACCAATAGGAAAGGATGAACACACTCTCTCATGACCATCTTTCCATCTCAACTGCTATTCACAGGCATTTTAAATAGCTACAGGGTTTCCATTGTATGAATATAACATCATTGTACCATAATCTATTTAACCATTTCCCTAACCCTTAACATTTAAGCTGCTCCTATTTTTCGCTATTATGAACAGTACAGTAATGGGGACTTTTGCATCTAAAATGTTGAACATAGACGTATTATTTCCCTATGATTAATTCTTTGGATGGAAATAATAGGTCATAGGGTTTGGATATTTTGGGAAATATCAGTCCACATTTTTAAAGTCTTCCCTGAAATGTCTTATATACCCAATAGCAGTATATGAAAGAGTAAAGGTCACCTCTTCCGATAACATTGAATATATATTTTAAAATCTTTTTGCATTTAGGGGGTGAGGAAGGGTACTCCATGGTTGTTTTAATTTGCATTTACTTAATGACAAATGAAGCTAACCATTCCCCCACCCAAATGCTTACTAGCCCTCTATAGTTTTTCTTTTGTGAAATGTTTGTTTTTGTTCTTGTACCAGCTGCTGAAATGCTCTCTCACACACCATTCTTTTTAGTTTGAATAAAGATTTTTTTATTTAATATATTTATTGATTATGCTATTACAGTTGTCCCATTCCCCCCCCACTCCACTCCATCCTGCCCCCCCCATTCCCCCCCTATAGTTCATGTCCATGGGTCATACTTGTAAGTTCTTTGGCTTCTACATTTCCTACACTATTCTTACCCTCCCCCTATCTATTTTCCACCTATCATCTATACTACTTATTCTCTGCACCTTTCTCCCCCTCTCCCCCTCCCACTCCCCTGTTGATATCCCTCCATGTGATCTCCATTTCTGTGATTCTGTTCCTGTTCTAGTTGTTTGCTTAGTTTGTTTTTTATTTTGTTTTAGGTTCTGTTGTTCATAGTTGTGAGTTTGTTGTCCTTTTACTGTTCACATTTTTGATCATCTTCTTTTTCTTAGATAAGTTCCTTTGACATTCCATATAATAAGTGTTTGGTGATGATGAACTCCTTTAAATTGACCTTAGCTGGGAAGCATTTCATCTGACCTTCCACTCTAAATGATAGTTTTGCCAGATAGAGTCATTTTGGACGTAGGTCCTTGCCTTTCATGACTTGGAATCCTTCTTTCCACCTCCTTCTTGCTTGCAAGGTCTCTTTTGAGAAATCAGCTGACAGTCTTATGGGCACTACTTTGTAGGTAACTGTTTCCTTTCCTCTTGCTCCTTTTAAGATTCTCTTCTTATCTTTAATCTTGGCTAATGTAATTATGATGTACCTTGGTGTGTTCCTCCTTGGGTCCAACTTCTTTGGGACTCTCTGAGCTTCCTGGACTTCCTGGAAGTCTATTTCCTCTGCCAGACTGGGGAAGTTCTCCTTCATTATGTTTTCACATAAGTTTTCAATTTTTTGTTCTTCCTCTTCTCCTTCTGGCACCCCTATAATTCAGATGTTGGAACGTTTCAAGATGTCCTGGAGGTTCCTAAGCCTCTCCTCATTTTTCCGAATTCTTGTTTCTTCATTCTTTTCTGGTTGGATGTCTCTTTCTTGCTTCTGGTCCACAGTGTTGATTTGAGTCCCAGTTTCCTTCGCCTCACTATTGGTTCCCTGTACATTTTCCTTTGTCTCTCTTAGCATAGTCTTCATTTTTTCATCTAGTTTTCGACCAAATTCAACCAATTCTGTGAGCTTCTTGATTACCAGTGTTTTGAACTGTGCATCTGATAGGTTGGCTATCTGTTCACTGCTTAGTTGAATTATTTCTGGAGCTTTGAAGTGTTCTTTCATTTGGGCCATTTTTTTTTTTTTTTGGTCTTGGTGCTTCTGTTACTTAAAGGGGCGGAGCCTTAGGTGTTCACCAGGGCGGGGTAACGCTGGTCTCAGCGTTGTGACACGTGGGGGAGGGGCCAAGAGGGAGTAATGGCGCCCGCTCTGATCTCTGCTGGATTTCAGACACTCCCTCTGCCACCCACAATCAAACTGGGTCCCTCTGGTGCTGGTTCCCGAGTGGGTGGGCCTGTGCACGCTCTAGGCCCCTGTGGGTCTCTCCAATGACCTCTCCTGTGAGGCTGGGAGTTTCTCCTGCTGCTGCCCCAAGCCCCACGAGTGTTTTCAATTAGAGGTTTGAGGCTTTATTTCCCCATGCTGGAACCCCGGGTTGTGCGGTTTGCTTTGCTCCCCACTGTTCCTCCCGGTTTATCTGTGCGCGAGTGTGGGGCTGAATGTTTGGCCACAGGGTCTGCTAGTGGTCAGACTGCTGGCCCTGTTCGTCCCACACTCGCCAGTCTCGGTCCCACCCACCATGGCAACAGGAGTCCTCCCCGCCCCGGCTGCCCGTCTCCACCCCTCCTACTGGTCTGGATGAATGTTTATTTTTTATCTACTTGGTGTCAGACTTCCTTGTCATTCGATTTTCTGTCAGTTCTGGTTGTGCGAGGAGGCGCAGTGTGTCTACTACGCTGCCATCTTGGTTCTCCCTCACACACCATTTGAATCCACTATAACCATTGTGAAATTAATATTTTTTAAGCAACTGTTGTGTACCTGGTACCTCTGCCTTAATACTTTTATATACTCCTTCCTGCCCACAAGACAAGGTCCAAAGTCTTTAACCACAGCATGACTGCACCAAAACTGCTGTAGCATGACCTTCCACCAAAACCACTGAGTGTTTCCTCACACACACCCTTGATCTCGACCAATTTGGTCTGCTCACTGTTACTTCTCATTAAGATGTTTTCCCCTCTTTGTGCTTTGGCTCTCTTCTTAAAATTTCCTTCTTTTCATTTGCTTAGTTTCTTACCTCCCTTTAGCTTAGCTTAAGTACTTGATTTCTTTAAATCTTTTCCTGGGAGAACATTTCTGACCTTCTGAGAACTTTCAGATGTTTAATGATATGGACTGATTTCTAAGCCATGGAGGAGTAAAGGTGTTAAACTCAAGTAAAGGTTATGTTGGTATTACTCAGTGCCAGTGGTGAAGCTGGTGAAATAGCCGTTATTGGGCCATTCTGGAACGCTTGTGCTTTCTGCCTCTGTCACCCACAGCCCCGATCTCAGCACAGGGCTGGGCTGTATTGTGGGCTGGTGGACTTTGGGGAAGGAAGCAGCAGTATATAGAGTAAAGGAAAATAATTGCCAAGTTTATTTTGGTTGTATTTTTAAATTTTTTTCTCATATAATCTCTATATTGATTGCATCATGCACTTACTGCCCAAAGTCAAGTCTCTTTCTGTCCCCATTTATCCCGTCTTTGCCCTCTTCCATTTCTCCCCCACCTCCTTTCCCTCTATCAGGTGTGTGCTGGTACCATATTGTGGTTTTAATTTACATTTCTCTGATGATTAGTGCTGTTCATCATCTTTTTATATATCTGTTGGCCTCTGTATGTCCTCTTTGAAGAATTGTCTATCAGGTCATTTGCCCATTTTTTAAATTGGATTGTTTGTTTTATTGGTGTTGAGTTATAAATCCTTTAATTATTTTGGAAATTAACCTCTTATCAGATGTATTATTGGCAAAAATGTTCTCCCATTCAGTGGGTTGTCTTTTCATTTTGTTAATGGTTTCTTAAATACCAAGTTTCATTTCTTCTCTTTAAAGGCTGTGTTTCCATAACCCAATGCTCTTCATCTATATACTTGGGATAGAAATATATTCTCCAGGATTATTGTGAGGACTATGTAAATTAGTGTGTCTAGAGTATGCAAAGAGCCTGCCACAGAGCCAGACTCAATATAAGGAAGTTAGTGTTAATATAAGCAGAAAAGACTAGTATTCTTCTACTGGTCATTTCTGGGTATGCATCAGTGAGTAGGTTGGATGAACATGAGAAAAAATAAAAACAGGCACATCCAGTACAGTAAAGGATGGAGGCTGGGGTCTTATCTGGAGGCTATCACTAAAGCATTTATCCTACTCAGTAGGGCCCTAATTACCGTGCTGTGTTAGGGGTTAATAGTATAGAAAGAGCAGAGATATGAGCAATGCTTATTTCTGATTGAAGACAGCATCCAGTGTTACTGAGACCCAGTGGAAACAACATCCAGAGGTGTCAGAGTATGAAAACACAGTAACTGTGGAAACTTCTGGAGAAATGCAAGAGTGACAGCTACATTATTTGGATCTACAAGGAGAAACTTAGAAAGGAAAAGTAACCAGGAAAAAGAATGTAAAAGCAGCAATGTGAATTTCAGAAAAGGTGGGATGTAAGGTTGAAGGTACAGAGCAGAATGAGGAGTGACAGTATAATGTTAAAGAGTGCAGTTTTATAAAGGGATATAATATCCACAAACCTGTATGCACCATGCAACACAACAGTTAAATACATAAAGGAAAAAAGCTATTCGATACACAAGAAGATTTTAAAATAAGATTTTAAGATATCTATAAATCTTATATCTATATATCTATGTATCTCAGAATTGGACATATCTAGGAGAAAAAATAAGAATAGGGAATTTAATATAAAAACTCACAGAATAGATAAATTGCTAAAGTTAACATTATCTGAGGAATTAGTGGATGCACTGAGGCAAGAAAATGAAATCACTGATATCAATATAGTGAAAAATAGATAAAAATATCTCTTTTGTGCTGATATGTAGCTTCACTCTCTAATAGAATAAGCACCTAGAAATTAGAATGGCAAACAATGACTATCGGGATTAAAAATACTATAAAAATATATAGAAACAAATTTAACATGAAAGGAACTTGAAGCCAGGCTATATTTTCCTATGTCAGCTATAGCCTCTCTAGTGATATTTTAATTTCAGCCTTGGGTTCTGGGGAGCGGGGGTTGTCCCCCTTCCAAGGTCTTTGCCCCATCCTTGTGTTCTTTCCTTCAGACCAGGAATAGCAGCTGCTTCTTGCATTTGCTATTTGTGTATTCCTTAGAGTCTTCTTTTAACCCTTTTAGAAGTTAACCACCTTTTATTAGTTAATACATTTTTATAAATATACCGTGTTCAGATTACTGACATGGTTTCTCTGACCAGACCTTGACTAATACAGATCTATATAAATAAAATTATAAAATCTTATTAAAAGATCCCAAAAAAGAACCAAAAAGATAGAAAGGTATTTTCTTAGATAGAAAGACTTAATATTACAAAAATATCCATTCTTCCTAAAATACATATATAAAGATAATGCAATTCTTATTAGAATTCCAACAAACTTTTCATTTTGGGAAATAGATAAAAAATATCTTAAATTCTAATGGAAGAGTAATCGCATGAAATCAGCCAAGAAAAGCATACAAAGTAAGGACTGTGAGGGGGCACATGGTCTGCCAGAAAAGAATGTCACAGTAATCAAATCTGAGTGGAGCTGGCAGAGAGATAGACAAAGAGATCAGTGGGACAGAATGAAAATGCCCAGGAAAAGATCCTCGGACACATTAGAATTTTCGTATATGACAAAGACAGAATTTCAGAGGGCAGAGAGTGGTTTATTTAACAAGTTGTGCCAGCACAAATGGTGAGCCATCTAGAGCAGGGGTGTGTCAAGTTTTTTCTGTAAAGAGCCAGATATAAAATATTTTAGGTTTTGTGGCCCTTATTCTCTTTGTCACAACTATACAGTTCTGTCATTATAATTCAAAAGGCAGCTACGGACAATGTGTAAACGAGTGGCCATGCCGATGTTCTAATAAAACTTTATTTACAAACAGCCTGTGGGCCATAGCTTGCCAACCTCTGGTCTAGAGGAAAAGGAAATTAGCTCCCTGTCTCTGAGCAAATACAAAAATAAATTCCGATGGAGTAAAGACTTAAATGTAAAATATAAACCATGAAAAACTCATAGAAGAAAAGCCTTTTAAACAGACTACAGTTCTGATCATATGAAGCAGGGCATCCATCTGAATCAAGTCAAGAAACCCAGAAGCCATGAAAGAAAGTTGGTAATATTTCACTACATAAAATATAAAATTTTATACAACAAAAGATGCCAGAAACAAAGTCTAAAGACAAAACAATGGATTCAAGAAAAATGTTTGTACCACAGATGACTGATGCCTCTAATCTATAAAGGGTTCTTATTACCAATAGGCAAGAAAAAAGATCACCCCATAGAAAAATGGGCAAAGGGTATGGATTTTAGTTTAACTGCATTTGGAAGCCGTTGGAGGTTTTGAGCAGGGGAGTGATAGGACTTGCAGTTTTAATAAAGACCACTCAGGCTGCTACGTGGAGAATGGATTGCCAGGGGCAAAGGGCAATCAGGGAAAGAGGGAGGCCAGCTGGGATATTTTTGCAGACTCCAGAAGGCTTAATAGGTGTTCAATAAATGTGGGCTGGCTTTTGATGAAAACATCTATAGCATGCTGCCTATGGCATCTAGGCCAAGGGTTACTGAGCTGACTTCCTGATCCTTTCTCTGAGGGAAGGTGAGGTTCAGAATGTGGTATGACTCTTAAGTTTTTCTAGGTAAGTGCATGTGAGAATCCAGGGTGAGCTGGAGATAATCCTGCCTTCCTGGCGCACGTAGTTGTCTGATTGTTCTTCTTGGCTCTGGGTATAGGGAGAGCCTGAGGGGAGGCAAGACTTGTTATAACCTTGAGGAACTGGGGAATTCTTGGCCAAATAAGGCCAGGGATGGGAGGAAGAGGATGAGACTGAGAAGGAAGAGGGAAGATTGACAAACACAGGAGGGGACAAGGACATGTGCCTGCAGTCCCTGACTGGGGGAAGGCTGCACCAAATGATTTCTTCTCTGTTCCGGAGGTGTGGCAACCTAACAACCTGGGTGCAAGTCACTTTCTCTACATGTGAAGCCAAGAGTTTCTGTCTGATATGTGGTCTGACTAACATAACATCGTGCTTCTCCTCAACGAGGGCATGGGGTCTACCCAGCCAGCAGCAGGGCCAGCGGCTGCAGTGACACATGAAGGAGTGTCCACCCTCTCTGAGCAACATCTAGGGAGCCCAAGGCAAAAGTCCGAGGCTGCACAGCAGTAGTGGACCTGGAGCTGGTAACTCAGGCTCTGTGAAGAGGCTCTGCTTTTTCAAATGTAAAATAAAAGACGTCCTGGACAGGAGGGATCTCTAGAGAAAAATGAAAGAGCGCACACGGCCGTGAGCTGCTGGGGAGAGGCCATGGAGCTGACATTTGCTGCAAAGGGAAGAGAATAGCATCTCTGCAGAGGGACCCTGCAGCCTGTGACAGAGCTCTGTGTGGTTGATCTTCGTGGAGGCCTCTCTGTCGCCTGCAATCCCTTGTGGAGCAGGCAAAGCAAAGTGGATCTGAAGGAACCGAGGGGTGGGGTAGACACTGTCAGTTCATCTACAGACCCGCACCTCGCAGCTGCCTCTGGGCAGATTGAGGATGTTCACTTCTCCACGACCACGCCTGTGTCTGGTTCCTCAAGGAGGTGGGCACAAAGGGTCCCACTCATCGCACATGCTGGCCTCTGACAAAACAGCAGAGTCCTGTACTGCACACGAGCACACATTTCTGCACACCGGGAAGAGTGCGAGCCTTCCAGAGAGTACCGCCGCATTGAAGGCACTCAGGAAGTTTTGAAACCCTTCAATCATTTTCTCATTTCACAAATGCCTCTCAAATACGGGATACTCAACACGCACATTCTGAAGAAACAAATAAATGAGCAGATTATTTTTAAGCCATGTTCTAACAATCCATCCAGATATGGAAACCAGGGAACTTCAATCCCTACCATGATGTCTGATCCTCTAGACAAGAAACTGGCAAACTGCTGCTCAAGGTCCAGATCGGGCTTTTATAAATTACTATTTATCGGAAAACAGCTGCACCTATCTGTTTGCATATTGTCCATGGGTAGCTTTTGAGCTCCAACAGCAGGCAGTCTTGAGCAGTCATGACAGAAATACATAGCCTGAAAAGCTGAAATAGTTAGTATCTGGCCCTTTACAGAAAAATTTGTCAACCCATGCTCCAGGCCACTACCTAGTGAGTAGGTCTGGGGTGGGGCCAAGGATTCCACATTTCTGAGAGGCTTCCAGGTGACGCTGACACTAGTCTGTGAGCCACTGTTTGAGTGGCAAGCTTCTGGGACACGGTTTTCAAAAACAAAACAGAAGTATGATGAACTAGTATACATCAAGTACCAACCATGTATAAGGCATGCATCTAACCCTGTGGCTTCACATAACCTGAGTACACCACAGTCAAAGGAGTCTTGGGCATCCGTTTTCCTTGCTTCCTCAGCATTGCTTACTGATATAATCCTAGCAGCGTGCACCAAAGGAAGGGACTGGAAAGTGTAAGAGTGAGGCAATTAGAGATGATGGGGTACAAGTGGTTCAATCTGGCATCCAAGATCAAGGTCACAGAGTCTTCTGAAAAATTTTTAAATTGATTTTGAGAAGGAGAGACAGACAGAAAGACAGAGACAGACATTGATTTGTTGTTCCACTTATTTACGTATTCATTGGTTGCTTCTTGTACCTGCCCTGACTGGGGATCAAATGCACAAACTTGGCATATCAGGATGACGCTCTAACCCACCGTGCTACTGGTCCAGGGCTGCATCAGTTTTCAAAGCAGACAGATCTGGGTTTGAATCCCAGGCCCACCACCTACTAAATGTGTGAGTATGGATAAGAAGTCAAAACTCTCTAAATCCCACCTTTCTTACTTTTAATATATTTACCTTGCTGAGTTATCATAAGGAGATGAGGTAATGCATAATAGTGATTAGTTGTACGATTTTGACTAATAAAAATACTATTATGACCATGATATTAATATTATTTTAGCTCCTCAGAGGTATTCATGTTTTCATAGGGAATAATTGCTTCTTTACCCAAATTAAGAGCTCTGTTAGAATTTCAGTGACAGTGACAGAACTGTTCCTAGGTTTATGTCTTAGAAGTGGCCACTTAATAAAGGTAAGAGGCCTGGAAGGTTCTTAGGCAATGACCTAGAGAATCAAAAACACAAGCCATATATGTGGAAGTCAAAAGAGCAATGCCAGATATTGGAGTGGCTATCAGGTGACACTCAGATCTTAAAATATCTAGTTCTTGGAGGTCCTTTTCATCATTGAATTCTGATGGACTACCCTGGAATTGGTTTACAGTGGGATAGCCATGAGCCTTTTACTGTGTAGGCTTTCCTTCTATTTGGTCAAAGGTGACATCATCCAGTGAGTAAATCTATAAGCAATCTCCTTCACATAAACTAGGAATAACCTCAGAATCCATTTTTCCAGTAGCCTGGAGAAAGGACCTAGTAGCAAAGAGAAGTAGTTCTTTCACTCCAAGACCAGTCATCTCCAAATTCCACCTCCACTGAGAAAATAGAGGGAAGTGCAGGGATCAGCACATCCCTGGAACTTCCATTCCAGCATAGTCCCATTTCCTTGGTATACTAATAGCCCACAGTAGATGCATTATGTGAGCAAATGATAAGCTCCTGAAGCGAAGACTCATTCGCGCAGAGTGTGGCACCCAGTGGATTCATGCCGCACAAGCAAATCCTTATCATTTCCCTTTTGGAAATTTCACATTACATTCTGCTTCATGAACTCCACGATTCCATGGTAATACAGATTAACATTTTGAAAAAATAAAACAAGTAACATTCTACTTAGGGGAATTTCAGACATTAGGCTTCTGATGAGAAAAGAGGGGTAATGTTGAAGACTTCAGGATAGCACATTATCTTGGAGAATAAAACACCATTCATTGTTTTCATTTCCCAAGGCTATGGGAAGAATTATTTAAAGATTATTTTTATAACTTTGAGTACAATTAATTTCTATAAAACCCATGGACAATATTCCTATTTTTAATGATTGTTCCTCATCTTTCTCCCAAGAGCTTTTCAGTTGGACATTTTTCTTTTCAATTAAAAAAAATGCATAGATGTGACTCAAGAGGGCTGGCAGTATTTTCAAAAACCAGTGGTAATTCACTCAGGTCCATATATAGTCATATATCTTTACACACGTTTCACAGAAACACGCCGTACACACCCACTGCTCTTCGGTGTGGTACCCTTCCTTGCTGGAACACACAGGAAACTTCCATATATCAGAGATCACTTATGACAGCCCTATCTTCTGTGTAAAAGGTCATCTCCCAGCAGAAGAACAGCTCGCCTAGTCAAAGGGAGACCAATTTTTAAGCGCTCTGCCAAGCTGAAGACGGAGTGAATGAGGGAGAGAGGAAGATGTCAGATTTCAAATGCAGGGCACGCTCATTGCACGCTCGGGTGCTGAGCTGGTGGGAGGGGGCAGAGAAACCTCTATTTAGAGATGATTGGAAAAAAAATCAGCACTACACAGTGCACTTCAAGAAGGAACGGGGGAGGTTGTTCTTTCCGTCTCTTCAGATGTGACAAAATGGCCGCAGTGGAAACATAAAGCAGCAGCAAATGGTGGTGGAGGGGCTTCCCGGGTACTGGGGGAAATGTGTGTGTGTGTGTGTGTGTGCGTGTGCCCCGGGTACTGGGGGAAATGTGTGTGTGTGTGTGTGTGCGCCCCGGGTACTGGGGGAAATGTGTGCGTGTGCCCAGGCTGGGAGTGGGGAGTGTGTCACGAGGACTAGGTGGCTTATGAAGTTCAGGTGGAGAAAAGGGATGCAGAACGACGGGGCCGTAGACAAGGCAAGTGGTCAGAGAACAGCAAAGGATAATGATCTGGGAGAAGCAACCCTCCAGGAAAGTATGTTGACTCCGAGAAACAGAATTTGCAGTATTTTAAACCCTTGAACTATAACTAGGCCAGATGATCAAAGGTACAAAAATATCCCAGCTCTGTGAAAGCTCATCAGCAGGTTTAAAATGATTCCAACACTACTCCGAATAAACGGGCAGGAGATTGGAAGCACAGACTCAGGGCAATCTCCAAGCAAACCTGCCAAGCAGGCCATGCAGACCCGGGCAGTCCCCCACCTCCTCTCCCTGATTGCTCCCTGGCTACCTTCCTTCCAGGAGGGAGGACTCCTTGCCATTCCTGCTTGTGTCAGGTTTGACATCACTCTTTGAAGGTCCGTGTGACAACCAGCAAATCTGATAGACCAATCTGGGTAACTGTGTTTTCTCTCCTTCAGAACAGAGTTACATTGAGTTAGGCCTCTTCCTTCACCAGGCAGATGCCCAAAGCAAAGAGAGTGAAGCGGTAGGATTTGCAGACACTATGTGCAGTAAAGCCCCTCTGCAGTACCACTGGGGCTGGAGTCTTTCCATCACTCTGAGAGAGAACTGGTCTCTGTGGGTGCAGATGTGTGTTCTGTCTCCTCCTCCCCTGCCACTCCCCAAGACACACTACTCAAACAAATATGCATCCTCACACACAAAGATACACACTTATGTGCCACACATGAGTGTGCCACTCATGAGCACACTTGTGGTATTATCACAGCCTTTTTATTCCTTGGGCTTCTCAGTACTGTCTAAATAAAGTGAGGGTTGGTAACGTATGGATCATGGGCCAAATCTGGTCCAATGCTTGTTTTGTTAATAAAGCTTTATTAGAACACAGACATACTCACTTATGTATTTATGTATTGCCTATTTGTGTATTATCTTTTGCACTATGGCAAGGTTGAGTGGTCAGCCATAGTGGAGATTATATGGCCTACGAAGTCTAAAATATTTATTGTCTGGTCTTTTTAGAAAAAGTTTGCTAACCTCTACTCGGAAGTAGCACTCATATTTAGAAAATAGATATTTTTTTAAAATTTCCGAAAGGTCTTCCCTCATTTTTAAAGTGATTCATGGACATTCACCTCTTAGACTCATAGAACCCTATAATTAGAAGGCATATTTTAGATTATTAGTCCCACCTAAAGCTTAGTGTGTGATTCTCTCCTGGAATATCTGTGGATGTCCCATCTCTCTCGACAGTTCCAATAAAAAGAAACATACAGTTGCTCACAGGGAAGCTGGTGATGTTTCTCAACAACTTGTGGGAAAGTTATTTTTTTAATCTAGAATGAAAATCTGATTTCCTATCATTTATATCCATTGGTTCCCATTCTGCCTTTTGGGGTTGGTCAGGATGAGGGGGGACACACCCTTTTAAATAACACATCAAGTATTTGGGGACAACTGACAAGCCTTCCCTTTGTATTCTGCTTCTCCACACTAAGTGTCCCCAGTTCCTTTATTGTTCCTTGTGTGGTGTGGTGTGATGTGAGCTCTCTGTCTCCTCTGTCACCGTTCCTTGTTCCTTTGTCCTCTTTACACTTAGGTTGTGAGGACATCGGATCCCTCCTCAAGTGGGGCATTTATTTATGGTCATAGTTCTGATAGCTCACCAGAGGAGCTTGCAGAGGGCAGAAGGCAGAGGCTGGTCACTGTCTTTCCGGTGTCCCAGGCACAGGGTAGCACCCTGATTTGATCAGGCCTCACTCACAGTGCCCTCTGAGAATGGTCACACCAAGCCTTTGTACTTGTGCTGGAGGCCTAGCAGGGATTCCACTAGAGAGCTGGCTCTGGAGAATGGTGCATTTTGAATTAACCACTCCAGAAATCATAAAACAGGATTGTCAGATTCATTATGGAAAGGCTGTGCTGAATATAATGCTTTAAGTACGTGTGGTGGCTGCTGGGGATACAACTGGTATTAGTGGCTTAAGGGGCTCAGAAAATTTCCGAGAGACCATAACAAAGGAACAGCCTGTGTTTGGTGAGAACAATGGAGGATGGACCCTTTTCCTTCCATTGATGAAAGGAGAGCTTTCTTATTATTTAAAAATTTGACACTCCAAATACCCACTTCCCCCCAGTGTACCATGTCAGAGCTACTGAGGAGCAAGTAAAAAAAAAAAAGTAAAAAAAATCATTAACTAACCCCCCAAAAAGAGGGCTCAATGAGGTCTCATTCCGTGGTAATGAGCTCCAATTTAACACGATCATTATTTCTGACATTAAAGGCCTGAGAATAGTGTCACATGCCCAGAAGCTATTTTTTTTTTACCCGCTAATCCCAGAAATAAGAAGCGGCCATTAGGGACAGTGAGTCAGGGGCTATAAAGTGTTTTAAAATAGGAATGTTGCAACAGACTGACTTGAATGTGGGAAGCACAGCCTACACAAGGCTTTTAGCCACCTGTGGGTGCCTCCAGCTTCTGCTGCCTTAGCTGATCTCTCAGCCAGGATGGTGGAAGGTGGTATTGTGACTGTTCAGTGAATAGTTGAGGGCATGGGTTTGCTGGGTTCTGGATTTGAGGTCTGGCTGTGCCATTTGTGCCCAAACCGGATGCCTTTGGGAAATTTTACTTAAATTCCCTATGTCTCAGTTTGGCTCATCTGCAAAATGGAACTAATAATAGTATCTACTACTGGGTGTGGATGAAATGAAATGGGATACAGAAAACAGAGACTCCAATGTACCACAGAGGAGAAAGAGGCCCAGGATGATGGGGAGAAACATCCTAAGGCAACAGATGGGCTCCAGGCTTACAGATCAACCAGTCTTGATGGGAGCAGATCAGAAAGCTCTAGGAGGATTTTTATAAGAAGATAAAATTGATATAACACCCAGTGTATTTGAATATATTGAGAGTAAATGTACATAACTGGGGGAGAGTTTACACACATGCCCATAATTATTATAGAAAAGGCAAAACAGAACCACTGAAAACAGAGTTGAGTGGGAAAGGAAGGGTAATTATAGTATGCTACATGGCTCAGCTAGGCTGAGTATTGACCTAATGAGAAGTATAATACCTCAATATTGGGAGGATGGGGATTTTATGTGGTTTTTTAAAGGGAATTTAAAAGAGAATTGGGTCCGCTTTTTCCATAGTAAGAAGTCAAAAGATAATGCCTATAAGTAAAAATCAGGTGTAGAAATTTTAAAAATGATATTTAGAGATATGGAGATAAGTTTGAAAGGAATCAGTTAAAAGAATTGAAGGAGTGTCTGTGGGCAGTAGGCACTGGGTGGGAGATTTTCAGGGGCGATTGCATATTTTTTTAATAAGACTGGTAGGACCACATGAATCTAAAAGTTATGTCTATGAATAATTTTCATAAAAGTAAAACTAAATTAAAAGAATTAAAATTCATATTAAAATGTGTCTCGCCAAATGATTTCATCATTAGTTCTTCCAGATTTATTCGAATCGAGTCTTGTTTTTCTCACCCTTGTAGTAGATGAAATGTTAAACAAGGGAGGTCAAGAATGCTTCAGGAAGCATATCTTTCACAGACGGAGACGCATAGCAAATCTGGGGAGAGTTGACAAACCCTGAGAATGGAGCATTTTGCATATGTGAGGTTCATAACCATGGGTAACAAAACATGAGCCCAGTGGTCTGTCTGACTGGGTGGTCTGAAGTGTATTCCCATAAGGATGGCACTTCCATTTCTTCCTCTGTTTATCCAGATGCACACAGTCTCCACCACAGTTCAGCCCGCTGGCTCAAGGATCCCCTACCTTGCCATTCAGTTTTCGAGATCTTGCAGAGTCTCTTCACACCTGCATCAAACTTTCAAGTTCATTTTGTTTCTTAGTCAGATAAGGTACATTGGGGACACAGGTATCTGGAGGCATAAAGGCTATCTGATTACTATTCCTGTATTTTTCTTCAAAATATCAGGAGACTTCTATTATTCTTTTAATGTCTTTTCATAATCTTCTGCCAGATGTGATTTTTAAGAATATATTTTGCTGCATATTTTTCCCCACCATCTCTCCAATTTAAGCTTAACACTCCCTTGATGAAATCAGCATGTCACTTGTCATTATATTGTTGTCAGTCCCAAACATCTGATGACTGGTTCCAACGACGTCCCCCACGGTCATGAGCAGTGCTTCACCATCATGGTACTGCAACTCCTTGTTCTCCCCCTTCCTCCATAAAACTTTCCATTCAGTACTACTCACTGGCCAGCTGTCCACATGCCAGTCCCTCTGTTACCGAAGTTATGATCTTGAATTTGAAGCAGAGGTGAACACGTACCTAAAGTAGTTGGTGCTATTCACATGTTTAAAGTCACAAGAGAGAAAATCCAGTTTCTACTGGAAATACGCATTCATTCTCATGCGAGTCTTCCTTCTGGTACTTTCTGCTGTTTCCCAGCTCCAATTATGATGAACCAGCTAAGGAAAGTTGGGACCTGATTTTTGGAAGGAGAGGACAATGATACCTGCAGGAAAACATATGCTCTTGGGAGCCACAGTATCCAGTAGGTCAAAGAACTGTTGCAAAGGAAAGTGCTAGAAAATACTGAATGGTCAATTAAGAAGAAGAGCTCTTTAGTAGTTCCTGTCTCTACATCACCAACACCACTGCTGTCCTCTGCATAAACAGAGACAGAAGGACACGTGCTTATAATGCTGCACAAAGCCCTGTGGAAATCATGAAAAACTGGCACAATAACTGTCTATATTTTATGTTAACTGAAGTTTTTTTGTATCCTTTAGATAATATTTCTAGAGCCTTTATATGAGCCAAACATTGACCTAAATATCTCATGTGCATTATCTCATACCATCCTCTTATGAACCCAGTTAACAGATCAGGAGCCCAAGGCCCAGAAAGGTAAAGAAAGCTCCCTAGGGTTTTAAAGTGAATGCCTGGCCAAGCCAGGACTTGAGAACCCATATCCGATGCCAATGACTATGCTCTTCCCCACTGGAGCAGCAGTTCTCAAACTGCCAGGGGAACTTGGTCGTGTCTGAAAACAGTTTTACTTGTCGCCCCTGGGGGTGGGGTCACTGCTGGCACCTAGTGGGTAGAGGCCAGGATCCTGCTAAACACCCTACAGTGCATAGGACACCCCCCACAGCAAAAAGTCATCCGTCCCCAAATGCCAACAGGTTGAGGTTGAGAAACCCTGTACTTGCTATAGTTGTTTTTCTTTAAAAAAGTCTGAATTAATTGTCCATTGCCTTCTCCCCAGCAGCCTGAATAGTGGCTGGTACATAGTAGCTATCAGTGGTCTTATAACTGTTATCAGTTTATTTTTATGAAATTATGAAAGCCCCTATACTGCTATGTAACGGGCATCAATTGTTTTTCTTTCATTACATGACTAATATTTTTAAAAGGTCTATAGATTGGCCTTCACTGAAGATGCTCAGAATAGGGGCCCTGATGTACAAAACTCACTACAGAAGAGTACAGAAATCCCACTAATAAACCCCAATTTCCCACATTAAGTGCTGATGTATAAGACATCTACAGATGCATTTCCATACCTACCAGCTGTCCCACAGGACTTTGTTAAATATGCTCACATGCACGTCTTAGGTAGAGTTAGACTTTTAATGAGGCTTCGAAGAAAGCAATGGCTTGCCATAAAATTCTTGTTTTTTTCCCTTTGTTCTTTCATAATCATCACCCTACCTGTAATAAATAGGACAGGGCCTTAGAGGAATGCAGTATTCTGTTGAAGTTGGGGAAAAGTAGCTGGGGGGTCTGAGAAGAAAACAGGGAGTTGAAGAAAAGGAAATGACACAATACCCTCTATTAGCCTCCGAGTGGGCATCTTCTGCCATTCCTTTCCATTAGGGTGGGCAGAGGCTTCCAGGGAGGAGAGGATGGAGAATCTGCTCAATCCCGCGGCAACCGAAGATCGGCTTGCTCACGAATGTCTTCTGTGGTGGAAGCATGTCGTGTAGGATCAAACTAGGGACGGCTGTATTTACCTCCTTCACCTCCTTTTGCAGTGTTCATGGTTTCCAAAGGAGAATTGAAATGTTTACTTACTAGACTAGAAGATTCATTTTTCTTTCATTCAACAGGTGTTAAGTGCACCTGTTGAATGAAAGAATGATGTGGAGGGTGAGGGTATCCTTCTGGGTACATGGATAGGCTACCTTCCCAGCCTTGTATAGAGTCAGGAGAGGCCACGTGGGGAGTCTCAGCAGTGGCAGATGAGTGACAGGATGTGTGCCAGGTCGGTGCCTAGACCTGCAGATAGTGGTCATGCCCCCTCCTCCTCCTGATCCCTCTCCACTGTGGGGAGCGTGAGGGGACCCAGCTTTGATCCTACAGGGAGTGACAAAACTCTGAAAGACAGAGGAATGACCTGAAGGAAGGAACCTGAAAAGTTCTCTTGTGAGTCAGAAATGAACTTCTTTGTCCTTTTAGCTACTCTGTCCTTCGGGCCTCTTAGTCGTAGCCTTTGTTATGTATGCTTAGATAATACCGGTCTATGCCCTCAAGGAACTTACATTCTAGACAGACAATAAATGCTCAAGGTAATCAGGGACAGTCTTTTAAGATGAGACCTGAATGGTAAGGATAGTCAGGCCTGTAAAAATCTGGGACTCAGGCAGAAGCTACCTAGGGCCTGCGGACTAGAAGAGTAACATGGCTGAAGTGTCGTGATTAAGGTGGCAGGACTGGATGAGGTTGGAGAAGAGGCAGACTAAGAATAAGGAGTGTAGAAGCAATTCTAGTGTGAATTGAATCCATCAGAGTGTCTTAAACTGGGTATAGGTATGTGCATATGTGTAGAGAGAGGGAAACAGAAAGAGATATCATTTGATTTGAATATGGGAGATCACTTTGGGTATGGTACAGAAAACGGATTGCAGGTGCTGAGAACAGAATGGAGAAGAGTAGTGAAATGTAACCGCAGTGGCTCAGGGAGCGGCTTGGACCAGGACGCAAGTGGTGGGGACGGGAGAAATGGCTGGATTCAGGATGTGTTGGAGGTGAGGAAAATATGTCTTGCTGATGGATTGGATGTGGAGGGTGAAGGCGAGTTCTGAACTTGACCAACTGGGCAGTGGTGCCATTTACTGAGCTGGGCAGGACTGGGGAAGAAAATTTTCTTTGGTGGGGCAGGACTTTAAGAGGCCTGTTGTAAAATTGTTAAATTTGAGATGCCTGTTAGACATTGAAGGGAAGAATATTGCATTCAGGGGAGATAATTTAGGGATTCTTCAGTGAACAGATGAAATTTAAAGGCATGAGCCTAGATGTGCCCTCCTAGGGGATGGGAATGGAGAGAGAAGGGATCCAGGAAAAGTAGACCTGGCCTAGCAGACATGTAGCATTTTTCCACAAATCTCTGGGACAAACATCCCATCAGACTTCCAGGAGAAGGAGGACGGTCATGCCATGGCTGGTAATTCCAGCAGTCTGTGGGAATCCCTTTCAGTCGTGCGGGGGTGGGGAGCTGCAGAGGCCAGCCTGTTGGCTCATGAGAGCTGGACGTTAAATGTTCGGGAATCGTGTGAGCCACTTGTTAACTACAGCCATTATGGTGAAACTCATGGTGGCATTTATACCCTGGAGTCGGTAAATAGTCCAAATCGGGGCCTTATTTATAAAATGTGAGAGCCAGTTTACCACATCACTGTTCCCTCCCCACTTTGGGGGGGATTCAGTACTCAACCTTGTCAGAGGATCGGCATGGGATCCCCAGATACCACCTGTGCACACTCACAGGACCTAATTCCTACAAGGGCTGAGCCACATGGTACACAATTACAGCACACAGTGGCGGGGCCCCTCAATCAGGCACTCCGGTAACGTTTCACCCGCGACCCAGCACTGCTCCTTCACCGTCACAAGATGGATGGTAAGTGGTAGTGGGTCTTAAGCAGCCCTGGAAAAGGTCAAAGAGAAGGGTTGGAATCTGAGTATCCAGTGTTTCGTGCAATGAGTCCTTAGAAGGTAAGAGAGTATTTCTGCTAAACAGTGGCTGCAAAAGAACTGGGGACGTGGGGAATTTCTTCCCTCTGGAGCCTTGGTAGAAACACTGAGATGGATACATCTCAGGCAAGAAGGCAGGGGGAACTCCGGTGTCTTGGATATCTGGGACACCTCTGTAACCCCAAGTTTCTAGACACACAGCACCCCTCTTCCCTTTGGAAAGGCAGCAAGTTTGTTCTTTGTAACCCTTCTATTCCTTCTTTGATATTGTCTCTACCACACCTATTTCATTGACTCCAAGATGGGATTTCACGAAGGTGCAAATGGGTTGATTAGTTTATTCGGGAGTATTGACATGCTACGGTGCACTGGAGCGTGCAGACAATCTCCCTGCATGCTCGAGTGGGCTGTGGCTACCTTAGCTGCCTCCAACAGGAATTAAGTGCTGGTTTACGTTGGTGCTCAGGGCTTGAGAGATGTGTCATTGCAGCATCGCTCTAATTATGATTTTCAGGACATAGAGCTGTCTGGAAGTAACGGGGCCATCAAAAGTGCATGGAAGGTTACAAGGGAAAGAGAGCAGAGAGCACACCCACGGAGGCTGGACTCCAGGGAGGACCAAATGGAGTCCTTGCATTATCTGCTGTGCACAGCTGGGTCATGTGCCCACACACGCATACACATGCAAAACCCATGAGCCCTCCTGAGTGAGGCTTTTATTTAGAAATGAATTCATTGAATCCGAGAATATTGAGTCTGTTAGGAACCACAAAGGTCATTAATTCCAAAGCATTGCTTTTTTTTTTTTCAGATGAGGAAACTGAGGTTCAGAGAGGTTAAGTAATTTCCCTGAGGACACACAGCTAATCAGAGCAAACTAGAGTCTCTACCTTCCTTACCTCCAACTCTCGCACCCCTCCCCCCATAAAAAGCTGCTGAATCTAAGTAGTGATATAAAATCTCAACTATTATACGTTGTGTACATGTGCATGTGTGTGATTATATGTGAATGTGTGTCCCTGTGTGTAGTGCTGTTGGTGTATGGTGGGAGATTGCAGGGATATTCTCTCCTTGCTTCTTGTTTTCACATCTCCCACAAGACAGGAATTAAAAGGAAGGAAAAGCTGAACCATTCCCTCAGGCAAGTAGATCTGTGAAAAAACAAAGACTCAGTAGCTCAGTCTCCAAGGGGTCAGGCTAACTTCCTTCTCTCAGAAGCATCAAGGCTACTTTTTCATCTCTACCATGTTCCAACCTTGAATAATCTATAATAATGTGATTCCAAAACCATTTTAGCAAATGAAGATGGAATGTGACTCTCTCAGCTCCTACTGAACATCTGATCTGCAAAACCCATAAGGAGTTGCAGTGGAAAGTACACTGAGAGAAAATACAGACAGTCGCCTATGTAGAAAGAGAGATTCTCCGGAGTTGGTGACTCACAGTCATTTTCATTACTGTTCTTAAAGGGGGATGACAGGCTGGAGTTGGAGGCTCACCTTTTACTCTTGTGTTTAATTGTTGCAGAAGCCTTTTATTACCTTGTGTTCTTCCCCAGAGAGAACATGATCTGTTACAGCAACCTGGCCTGGCTACGTCTGGCTCATCTAACTGTGCAGAAATGATGCTATCACCTCTGCATGATTCTGGGTCAGCTCCATGGCCATGTCTGTCTGTCGCCAGTTCAGGAAGGCTCTCAGGAAAGAGAATAGGGCAGGAACTGGGATTACTTTCCTTCTTTGAATTTTGCATAAAACTCCCTCCCAGTCCACATAATGAGAAAATATCAATCATCTGTCTTTCCCCGGAATGTCGGAGGCCATCCTGAGCCCGTTCTCTGTCCCAATCATCTGTACACAGGAAGGGCTTGTGAAATTGCTTTCCCCAGAAAAATATGTTCATTTCCACCTTCCTCGGATGGCTCTCACAAATGAAAGTGCTTTGTCATTTTTAATGCCGGGTGTTCCCTTTCTCCCCACTGTCTCTCCAGTCAAAATCCAGCCAATAAAAGCCACAGGTATTTGGATTAAAAAAATACCTGAAAGCTCACAGGACAGTCAGAATCCACCAGTGTCGCTTTGCAGGTTCTTTTGGAGTTACATGATGCAAAAAAAAAAAAAAAAAAAGAAAAGAAAAAGAGAAAAAAAAGACTGCTAGGAAAGGTTTTCTGTTCCCTTGGAATCTTCTCAAGCCTCGGGCAGCATGTGGACGGACACAGACAGGGTGGAGAGGGTGAGTTTAGGCACCAGACGCCTGCCTAAAATGGAGGCATGCAATAAGCCCTGCCCCCTTTCCCTTGCTGGCCGGATCTGAGCATCCAGGGAATTAATAGAGGTGAGAGCTCTTTGTAAATGGGAAAGTGCATTAAAAATGCAAGTTATTATTATTTCTAAAATGTCTCCAGCCTACAATTTGTCATAGACACCTATCATTCTATCTAGATGACTGGGTAATTGTTCCTCTGACCAGAGGGAACAAGCCTCTCCTTGAAATGTTTATATGTCTGCATAGAGGCTTAAGCATATAGAACCCCGTTGTAATGAGGTTTCAACTCCATGGAGATTTGTAGATACCAAAGGACTAACAGGATCCTTCAGAAAGCAATGCTTCGTGCTTTTAGTAGAAACGTTAGTAGGATAAGCTGATTCTGGTGTAACAAGACAGTCACCCTCCAGAATATGAACAGAGGGTCAACATTCTAGGATCCAAGGTGGCTTTATAGGACAGATTTGCTGCCCAAAAGTTATTTCAAAACAGAAGTTTAGCATAATATGATTATTTCCCACGTATCTACATGTACTCAAGACTGGATTCCCTTCTTTGAGGTTTTTTCCTTAGATACCTATTAACTTTAACATTTTCTGCCTTTTCTTCATCACACTGGCCACACAAACAGTTAAAGATCTGCAAACGAATATTTAATTGCATCAAAAGAATCTAATTATTCAAAGGAATCCCTTGTTTCTCTAAGTAAACTTGAACATCTCCCTGATGATGGACAACTTGCTTAAATTATTTGTGCGGAAGGACAACTTGTTATTGTCAACATCCAATCCTTCATGAACTGATACCTTATAAAATACATAAACGATGGACTACTAGAAAAATAAAATGCTGCTTGAATGCTGCAGCATGTCAGATCGCTGCAAGGTTCTAAAGTCTCACTCTGAGCTTCTGTGCTGAAGCTGCGGAGGCCCCTGGTTCGCAGCGCAGGGGTGGCCTGCGAGCCGAGGTAGAGGCAGCGAACTGTTTGCTGTCTTACTTGCAGTGGGCCAAATTCCCATTATGCAACTTTTCACTCCTTATAAGAGTTTGTAAATCTGATTTTTTAATAGTAGTTTTATTTAAGCAGGGATAGGTCTTTATATGAAGACTCTAAGCTAAGTAATCACAGGGATATATCTTTATACAAAGACTTTAAGCTAAGTCATCAATTGATAACTAAGACGGAGGGCATAGTTAATACCGATGTGAGTGACACACGGCACTGACCGAGAATAAATCAGGAAGTTACTCTAAGTATGGTCGAGGAAGGAGAAGGTTTGGAGCTGGCTGCAGCATAAAAAGAAGATTTAAAAAAAAAACTGAAGTGATTTTTAATCTGTATTTTACATGATAATAGATTAAAGGGATATAAAGACAGATAGAACCAGACTGGACGAAGGAACAGGAACTTTGTGAAGGCTGGGAGACAGAGAGCACAGCCGAGTGAATGCACGTGCACACACATGTGTGTGAGTGTGTGTGCGTGTGTGTACATCGTCTGCCTGGTGGGTAGGCTGATTGGAGCTGAGTAAGGAAGGGCAAAAAAAAAAAAAAAAAAAAAAGGTTGAAGGAGCATTTTCAGAAAGGGGTCCAATTTATATCCGTTGCTGTAATTGGTTTGTTTGTGTAGAGCAGGACGATGGGGATAGTGGGGGGACGTGATGGAGTGAAACACTGAGGGCTGCGATTCTCTTGCCTGATGAGTTGGAGAGAAATTGTTAGTAACCAAGACTGGTCCCGCAGGGGTTCATTAAGTGACTGGCCCTCCACGATATCCTGTCATTTCCAACCTGGATGCATCAACATTAGCCAGCTTTGCAGTATGCAATTGTGTGGTGTGCGAGGGTGTGTGAAGGCATGGGAGTGTCCGCTGGCTGGGTTTGCGCGTTGTGTTTGTGTCTTTTCTGAGGGATTCAGTTAAGTTTTCCATGGGAATTAGAATCATGAGGGCCACATGCAATTAAAAAAAAGGCAAAAAGCAAAAGGTGCTTTCTTACTGGAAACATAAATTTGCTTTGACACTTAAAAAGTACCGTGGAGGTGAACAATGGGGAAACCAAGAAAGGATTTGAACTGGGTGGGTGGGGCCACTGGGGAAGTGAAAAGAAGCCAGTGGTGAACACCTCCAAATGGTAACTTCTTAAACCGCCTCTGAAAGGAAGAGCTTGCAGCATTTATCTCCAGGCTGTGAGGCCTGTCAGCCCTTGGCGGTGGGGAAGAGGATGGGGGGCTGTGGCAGAGGTAACAACAGGAACTAGAGTTACAGAGGCGAGTGAGGAAGGGATAAAGGGTGAATAAGTCAAAAGGACAGAGTGCCCAAATGCCTTGGCGCTGGTGACATGTAGAGTCGCTGCTGCTTTGGATCTCAGGATGGCCCTTTCCAGGCAAAGAAGGAAGAAAACTAATGTGAGGAATTTTAAAGGAGTAGGACTTCCTTTGGGGATCCCACAATTCAGATCTTAGAAAAAGCACTAAAGTATTAAAAAAAGGAAAAAAACCCAAACCAAAATGCTTCCTGCATTTGTGGGAGCTCTCAGGATTCAGTCTCAGAGCACTGTGCCTTTTGGGAGCAGCCAAGAAGCCAGTGTCAGGGCTGGGGAAAAGCTAAGGCCATCTGAGGGAAGTCACCAACTTCCCTACCCTCTACCTCTGTCAGCTTGACCTTGGGCAAAGCCAGCCTTTAGTCTCTGGACAGAGGGTCCTCCATTCAGTGCACAAGAAGGCTTAATTTCAACCTGTTTTCTATGGTTTGTAATGGTTTCCTGGAGCTATGACAATGTAAGACCTACAAGGCACAACAGCAGCCTCCTTTGGTTTTCTCTACTTTCTAAAACACGTGTTCATCCTATCTGAAGAGGAGGAAAAACTCTTCCATCTCCTAGGATGAACCTTAGCTCAAACTTAGTACTGTGGGTCTTAATTCTCCATCATTAGCAAATCATAAGTAGGGGGAGTCACAATGCTATTAAATCACATTACCTAAGTGTTTGCAAATTTCAGGGCTGATTACAGATATTGCTGTAGGTGTCGTTAATAGCTGCCATTCACTGAGTATGTTGTACTCCATAATACTTGTCATCGCCTCATTGTCATCATCACAATAACTGTGTGAAAGAGGAAGGTAGTTACTATTATTGCCCCCATTTTTTCCAGCTTTGCTGAGATATAATTGACAGATAACATTGTGTAAGTTTAAGGTGTACAGTGTGTTGACTTGATACACTTATATATTGCGAAATGATTATCATCACAGTGCTAGCTCACACCTCCATCATGTTACATAACTACCCTTTCATTTTTGTGGTGAGAACATTTAATATCTACTCTTTCAGCAATGATTACCCCCATTTCACACATGAGGGCACTAAGTTTCTAAGTTCCGGATGTCTCACCTAGCCCCAGGGATCTGAGCCACTCACTCTACTGTCCCTCCAGTTCCTGACTGTTGCCTTTTTCTGAGTGCCTCCCAGGTGCACACCTGTGCTAAGAACTTTGTATACATTATCTAGTTACCTCATTTGGTCCTCAAAGCCACAAATCAAGGTAAGCAGACCCAGCCTCCAACCCCCAGGCGTTTGTGAGCTGGCTGTTCCCACAGAGTTGCATCCTTGTTGGGCCATCTGAAGTGGTCCAGGCTGGCAAAGAAACCACTCACAGGCATGAACATGGTCATTACAGATGGCCATGATGGGACCTGGGTGTCTCACACTTCAAGGGTGACAGGAGCCTCTAGATAACATGGGAAGTAAGCTTTCAACCCACATCATTCCTCCTATGCACACTGTTCTCAGCATCAGTGACCAAACAGATCAGCAATACGGAAAGACTTGAAGAGTGATGTTCACTTTGCAATTACCAGAAGGTAGATGGGGCCTTCCTGATTTTTTTTTTTAATTCTAGGGAGCCAGAATTGAAATAAATGCCAGTGTTTTGATATAAATATTCTACTTTTCTATGTCTACCAGGGTGGACAAGGCTTAGCTGTACACCTTAATACTATCCAGGATGATTGGGGAGAAAAAACATAAAGCAATATAAAATAATAAAAAATAGACCAAGGTGCTCTCCCCATAGAATCCAGTTCCAGTGAGGGAATTTTGGAGTTGTTTATATAGAACATGTCTTTATCTGCATAAAGCAAAGAACCTTTCTAGGTATCTTTAGTGGATTGATCTCATCAAAAAGCAGATTTATTAAAAAGAAATACAGATAGAGGGAAACAGGCCACTGTAATTACATATTAGTTGTTTTTTTATTAATAAAAATGGACTCTAAGTTTTTTAGTCATTGAAATGGTCCCTGCGCATCATGTGTGTGATGTAATGACAGCTTCAGACAGGGGACGCTTTTGATGCATTATTAACCATAAAAAAAAGGCATTAAATACCAGACTTCAATGCCACAGGGATGCATATTTCACTAGGAATTATTTTTCCATGTATGCTTAAAGTTTATTTTGGTAAACAGATGACTGGAGGCTGTCAGAGCTGGGGTGAGATTTATGTTCATGTGGAATCTTCTTGAAAGGAGCGGAAATGACTGGGATCTGTTGAACACCGACAGCAAAATGTAAATCTTTTCTTGGCCTCAGGGGAGGCTGGAAAGTGCCACACAAACAATTCCTCCTAGGAATGTGGTTTCCACGAGGCATCAGGGTAGATGCCAGAGGGGGAGCCCCATGTGGAGGGCATGCAGGGGACGCACATTCCATTTTCTCTAGGCGGTGGCAGAGGAGCAAAGACATCTGGATGGGAAAGCTGGCTTCAGGATGCCCCACCAGACGCCTTGTTGAGTGTCAGCTGCCAAGAGCACCCTGAATTAACTTCTCCATCTCAGAGTCAACCCCGTGTGGGCACCAACAGCTCTTTCCTTCTGTACCAGTGGCACATTGCTGGCGATTCCGGGGTGAGATATAGAACTTACTGACTCTGTGGGTTCTCTGATCCCTGGTAGACAACGGAGGCACCAATGTGTCTACTAAAGCCTTCCTTGGGGAAGCACAGAATTACAGCCAAGACAGGACCCGTTGGGACCTTGCTGGACCTGAAGACAAGTTCATGTAACCACAGGTAATTGTATCTACTTTTAGGGCTGCTCCTGCCTATTTCCCATTTGATATTTAAAAAGTCTCATCCTAAAGACATATCCATTTTGGCAGATACTGATAGTTTAATGTAGCTACTCCAGGCTCATACATTCATCTGGATTGCAATAAATTCTGTTTAACACTTGTTACATAGACATTTAACTACAGATCCAGAGCCAAATGGGCACATCTAGCCCATATGCATCTGTGAAATACTTCCCTGCTCACACCCTGCCTGTGCCTAAAAAACTGAGTGCCAACAGATGTCACTACAGCTCTAGGCCTGTAGGGTGGTCTTCATCAGGTCAATGACCCGTGACTTGTACTAACAGGACATGAGCGGCATAAAGAATGCCTACAGAATAACAGAGAATGGCTTGGGAATGTATTTTCTTCTTGCAGCCTTATCTTCTTAAACTTTTGTTGGGACTGGTTTATAATTTCTGATGACATTCCAGTTCCTGAGTAAGGCTGTGAATTAGCTCATGTATTTATGTCTAAGTTTCTCAGAGTAACAATTAATTGGATCAGGGTTTTTGGTGACGCCCCCTCCAAGGTGGCTGATTCTAAGGCGGCGGTCCTCAACAGAGGGTGATTTTGTCCTGCGGCAGGTGTCTGGTGATGACATTTTTGATCGTCACAACTGGGGGTTGCTATAGGTATCTAGAGAGCAGAAGCCAGGATGCTGTTAAACATCCAGCAATACACAGGACAGCCCCTCCACCACAAAGAATGGCCTAACCCCAAATGTCAGTTATGCTGAGGTGAGAAGTCCTTTCCTGAGGGACTGCAAAGCTAGCCACTATGCTTGGTGACTAGAAGCATTTGGGATTAAAATTTGGCTGTGCACCATCCAAAACTGATTGCATTTCAAAGTGAGGGAAGGCCCCGCATGCTGATTTCCCACTGAAAGGTGATTTACACCTTGTGTCTGTGTACAATGGCCAGTGCTATGATGATGTCATCAGTACCCTGAGACCCACAGAGTGTGGCAGAGGGACACATCACTAGTCCATGTAGGCGTCATCACACTCATTCTATGGCTGGTGAAACAGAGGCACAGGCCAGTTCTGTGACTTGCTGGAGGTCATTGATGAAGGAGTCAGGAAGAGACCTCCAACCTTTCCATCTTTAGTCTTCCAATTCCTAGTCTGGAATTAGAACCAGGAGATCCTGTGGAACACACACACTCCCTCCCTCCCTTCCTCTCCCATATATAGAGATATAGCAAAATGCAGGTTAAGTTGCCTTTAATCTTTAATTCATACACAAGGACGTGCTGCACAGAGAGATATAAAGAGTAAACTCCAGAGGCAGCAAGTTCTGTAGGTTTGGCCAGATCTTCCTTTTCAAAGACAGACAGCCTGGGGAATCACACAGATGGCCTTCCATTGCCCTCTTAGATTCTTTTTATGGCAAAATGCTTGTTTTTATCAATTTCTACCCCAACCTCTGATTCCCATAGGCAGGGGGAAAGCAAACAGCAGTTGAGGGAAGTGTACCTACCTTTTCCTCTTATGGAAATGGGAGACTTGAGCCATAGGGGAGGTGGCCAAGGATGGGAGTGGAAAGGTTGTTGGGGGTGAAGGTGGGGGTGGGTGGCGGAAGAAGTTCTAACTACAGAAGCTCATGGAGCTGCTTTTTCTGCTTGGGTGGAGGGATTTGACCTAGGACCTATGAGGATATCATTCATTCTAAGGCCCCTGTAGGCATTTCTGCACTTAGTTCTATCAGCACAGATACAGAGGAAAGAGACTATTCTATCGATTATAAAGATAGATATGCAGAGACAATGATCTTGGAGGATAATTGACTAGAGAGGATGAAGTTGGGGAAGAATAGCACAAACCTGAGTCCCCAACAGGGTCTTGAGGTCTAAAGCCAATGGGGTGACAGAGAAAGGGATTTGATGCCAAAAACTCTAATCAGCAGCAGGCGCAGCTGCTGATGGCTCCTTATTGACACATCTGCCTTTCCTTTTCATCCCAATGCAGTCTGGCCAAGAAGCAAAGGCAAGTCAGAATCCCAACAGCTGGGCTGGCGGTGGTTCGGTGTGTGGTGTCTGGAAGCCTCTGGGCTGGAAATACTCCCTCCTTTGGGAATGAGAGGAGTGCAGACAGAACAGTGCTTTGGAAATCTTGTTTCTAACTAGCTGACCTTGAGGCCCTCTAGACTTGAAGTCAGGGTAGTGGTGACCTTGACGGTCCCATCGGGTGGACCAGTGGGTCAGGCCATTGGCCTAGTTGCTGCTGTGTGTCAATGTTTGAAGAATGGCTCAGCCTCTGCTCAGAAGTAGACAGGGATGGCCTCCCAAGGAGTTGATGTGTTATCCAAACTGTCCCTCGGGAGAGGACCAGGAGCTACATTAAAGCCAGCCGAGACAGCCAGAGTAGTCCTCATCTGCCAGACTGGGTCAAATTTTACAGACACAAGCTCTATGGATCCCCTAAAAGATTGGCTCTCTTCCCATTCATTTCAACATGGCTTTGTGTGAGGGATTCCCACTGTGTGTTTAAATGGCTCTTTCCCTGCATTCAGTACAGATTCATTCATTTGGCCAAAGCCAACTATGGTGAAATGAAAGTGTTAATTCAGCCCCTAGATGAGTATTTCACCCAAAATGAGTAGTTTCCTCTCTAAAAAAAGCAACTTAATAAGTACTTTTTTGTTTATAGTGCCAAGCTAGGCATTACAGACAGCAAGACAGAAGGGGATGCTAGGCCCTTTAAAAAACTTCTTGTTCCCTGGGGAGCCCACGGTGCGTCTGTGTGTGGAGAAGATACATCATGGCTGAATCACCAACTCTGAAGACGCCCAGGGACAAGAAAAAATAGTTACATTTGGTCTGGAGGAGACAACTATGCCCTAGATAAGATAGTAAGAAATCTTGGCTCCTGATAGACACTTGTACCTCTCATTTTAAGAAGTGTCTCCAGTGTGTACCCACAGCACAGGTGAGTGCGGACCCATCTCCTGCTCCTTGACCTGTGTGATCTTAAGGGACCTTAAGAAGCTAGTGGGCAGAGGAAGACTCTTAACAGGAGAGGCTGCATCCTCTGGTGATACAAAGGATATTACTAAGAATGAATGATTGCAATGGTTACCATCCACTGAGTACAAAATTATGTGCTATGAACAAGCAAATTTCATCTCCATAACAACCCATGGGGTAGGCACCTTTTTGGTGATGTGGACGCTAACGTACAAAGACTTTAAGTGACTTGCCCGGCACAGTGGCTGCTGTAGAACTAGAATCCAGCACTTAAGTCTAGGCAAGATGCCATGCTTTCGATTTCCATTCGTCCCTCCACAGGTACAGCATAGAGCTCTGACATGTAAGGCAGAGAGAGCTGTGGAGTTGCTGCTGTTTTTGGTATGGCTGCTGGTGGCATTGAGGGTTTCATAACACATCTTGGATGGCCACCAACAGAAGAGGTTTCATGCTGGTGGACCCTCCCTAAGGGTGAGCAGCTCATAGCCAGGAACTTTTAGGCCCTTGGATTCGGGGTGAGTGACCCTAGTGGCTACTGCAGAAACAGAGTTTTCAAGAAAGTGTCCCGTATGTAACTGCAGAGAATGGCAAAGGCCATGTGCTGGAGCCGACTTCAGAGATGCTGACGTGAGTTTCTGTCTCAGAGTAGCCCAGTCCTTGGCTGAAAACTTCCTCAGTTTTCTGACCCATTTCACCCTAGGTTTTAGAGTGTTAGTAATTAAATTTAATAGAGATTGGTGATTGTTCTTAAAGTTTTTTCAGAAATTGGCATTTGCCCCTTGAAATACGGACACAAACTATTCCCTGAATAGGTTTTTTTGCCTGATATTTTTAAGTGTGTTGTTGAACGGAAATACTTTTCTGTGGAAACACACCTCTGAAATTGTAATGTCCATCAGATGAAATATATGATTCCACATACAAAAATTTTGTTAATGATTCTTCATTTTTTTTCAGGGCCACATTAAGTGAACCATGACTGTGCACAGCCCAGATTTCATGGGAGGGGACCCATAAATGTGTGTGCTTGCCATATGTAATGTTTACAATTTTTAAATTAACTGTCAGCATAAAATCCTGGGGATCATACACAAATTCAGGTTGATGGCTTCCACTGGAAAAGTTAAATATTTTGTCCGCTAGGTAAATGTTTCAGCTTGTAGAAGCTTCTACCTTCTGATGAGCATGTGCTGGTCAGGCTGCCACAGCCCCCAACATCCTTCCTGTGTCTGCATCATGCGTCTCCCTGGCCTGGCCGCCCCCTGAGGTAGTTAGTTGGTGGCCTCCAGTCTATATAATGGCAGTACTCTATGTGTTGAAATAACTCTTTCCTTGTTTTCTTGGTTGATGTACTTAACTCCTACCGCGGTTAAAACTGAAGAAAGAACAATCAAAAACCTCCAAGGCAGACAGAGGCCAGCAGCCTCCCAAAGACTTTGCAACAGAAATAAATGTCAGAGAACTCCTTTATCCCTTAAGGTCCCATGCCCTGGGCTCACACCGAACCCATTCCACAATGGCCACCGTGCACCAGATGCCCCAGCTGGGTTTCTCATGGCCCCTTTCCTTCCCCTTCTCTCCTTTTGGCTCTGTCCTGCCCTCTCCTCCTCCCACCTTCCCCTCCATCACCCACAGCTGCTGGAGACTAGGCCCCTTATCCCATTCCATCCCTGCCTAGCACTTTGCCTCAGGGCAAGGTCTGTAGTGTTAAGACTGGCAATGGCCTGAGAGAAGAGGCCGATGAGCCCCAGGGGCTGCTATTAGTATCGGACTTTAGACACATTACAAGTTAAATAGGCTTTTGTGGGCTGGCTGGGAGATACAACCACCTCACATAATACCGTTTCTAAGAGAAAATTTAACCAAGGTTTCCAACAACAGACTCGCAAATGAACTTCTGCAACATAGCCTATCAGTAAATTTAATGCTTCTAAATTCTAGATGATAATTGGGCTTCCCATTTGGAACTTAAAGCTTTTTTAGGGTGAGACCTGTGTCTCTCTGTGCTTTTCTATTGAAAAGCAACAATTTAGATACACATATAGATCTGAAGAGGAACACGCAACTCACCAAATCCTCATGGAAGGCCTACTGTGTTCAAGGAACTGAGCTAGGTACTAAAAGCGAGACAGAGTGAAATGCTGCCTTTTAGGAGTTTGTAATTCAGTGTGTGTGTGGTGGGGCTGGTGCGGGGCATAAAAGAGGCAAAGGGAGCAAACTGAATGCTAGGTAATTGTGAGTGACATAAAAGAATGCCATGGAGATTCAGGAAATAGCAGGACTTGAGATATTCTCATGAAAGAGGTGGTTGGAAATGAAAATGAAAAGTAGATAATATTTCAAGAGGCCTTTTCCACAGATGATGTGGGATTTCCCAAGCATTCCAGACAGAGGAAACAACACAAATAACAGCATGGGAGTGAAAACTTTCCGAGTGTATTCAGGGAACTGGGGGAGGCTGGGCTGGGTGGAATGTGGCCTGCACATGAGGGGGAGGTGGAAGATTAGGCTGCTGGGGGGTCATGCTGTCAGAGGCCCCAGGCACCAAGGACTGCCATGTGCCTGAGTGACACAGGCGTTCTGGGCACTGGGAGTGATAGATTGGAGGGCAAGATGTGGAGAAACTGGTTTAAAAGCTGCTGTAATTAACAAAAAATAATAAATAGCCTTGGGGGGGGGGTTGCAGGGAGGGACTGGCAATAGGAATGACCAAACAAGTTACATGTGAGAACATTTGTGGCATGGGGAAATCTCAACTGTCTTAGATATTGGTAATGATGTGGTCATCCCTATATCATCTATCCAACAATGTTATTCTTTTATAAAATATTTTATTTATTTATTTTTAGAGAGAGAGGAAGGGAGGGAGAAAGAAAGGGAGAGAAACATTGATTGGTTGCCTCTCACATACCTCCCAAGCAAGGACCCGGCCTGCAACCCAGGCGTGTGCCCTGACCGGGAATCAAACCAGCGACCTTTTGCTTTGTGGGATGATGCTCAACCAACTGAGCCACACTGGTCAGGGCTCTGACAATATTATTCTTATATAGCTACTAATTCACTCATTCCCTCACTGAAAAAGTATTTAAGTGCCTATGGTCATTTTTTTCACGTTATACCCTTGATTCACACACAATACTACAAAGTCAAATACAGGAGAAAGCAATTGTGCTAGCATGATTTACCCAAATAAAATGCTCTGATACTATCAATGTTTCTCAAATGGCTCATTTGATTATTAGCATGAAAGATGCTCCAAGAAAAAAAAGAACAGATTAGAAGTCAAATGCTTAATGGCTTCCTTGTAGGCCCGGCATCCATTCGAAGTAGTAAGGACCCTCAGAAGTCCTGCAGTTCAAAACAACAGCAACAACTTTTAATCTTCACAGTTCAAACTTTGACCACAGAACTTCTTTACTGACTCTATTAACTTTTAAAATGCATTTTGAAAAACACTGTTACAAAGCATTATAGCAATTCTAGGTATAGACCTCCACATGCAATTATTCCTGTTAGATCATTTTCCACCTACAACTATCACCTCAAATGCAAATGAAAGGGGCTATAGCTCAGTGTGATGCACACAGAAATAATTTCTATAAACCACTTATTTTATTGAGCACCTATTATATGCCAGACACTGTGCTTGACATTAGAGATACATCAGTGACTGAGAGAGATGTGTCTCTACCTGTGAGGAAATAAGCTCATAGTTTAATCAATAACATAGAATCGTCATAATAATTTGTGACAAATTGGCTACTCATTCTTCCACTATCACTTTCCTGTAGTCTTCCAAATTACATTTATAGAAAGCAATTTTTAGTGAAATTTCAAAAATTCCTTATTAAAAATGGGGAATTAAGAGGTAGGATACCATACCAGTGCCTTCCTCTATTTGTAAGCAGATCTGAGACTACACTAGTTGGCAGAAAGAATTTAATAAGAACTGGCTTGAATAAAACAAGCTAATTTTGCTTTTACTTCTCTTTGGAGTCAATCCTCTCTGCCTGTAACAGAGCAGACCGCTGCCCATGATCGGCTGCTGGGCATCTTGCTTCCATCAGTATTCACGGTGAACTCTGAGAGGCAGCCCTTCTATGGTCACGAAGGTTTCTCAGTCTTTTTTTTAAAATGATGCCTGATGTTCTAACACTTTTAAACAATGTCTGATGTTCCTAAAAGATAGGCAAAATAAACTGTAATCTTTAATTGTATATTTAAAATATCAGTGAAAATCAGCTCTGGGTTGAAAGTCAGTAGAAACAGGCTTATAAGAGATTAGAGGAAATTTTAGTCTTGAGAACTGGATGTTTCATAAGGTTTATAGAGAGGATAAGAGTGAAACTTCAGCTCTTAAAAAATCCTGTTAAAAACTATATTTTACATCCGGTGTAATTCTGCAACCATTAAGCCTCAAATGGGTATTAAGCCTGATGCAAAGTAATGAAGCTGAGAGTGGAAACACACACTACGCATTCTTCAATCTGGGGAGAAAGGGCTGACTCATCTGTTTCAGGGGCCAGGCAAAGATAAAAGACCTCATCCCAAATGGGGCTGCCTCCTCCCCAAACCTTAGCCTTTCCCTCCAATGTGTTTCTGGTGTGGAAAGTATTATTAATGTCAGTATCACTAGTGCTTGTAAAAGATTCATGGACCGTTTCCTCCCCTTCTGCTTGAACCCCCCTGTCTGTGGCTGTGGCTACCCTGTGTTCCTCCTACTATTGGGCAGTTTGGGGACGCCAGCTGCAGATTCTGTCACAGCTCAACCTGCTGTCATGGAATCATAGTGTTTCAGAGAAGGGTCTTAGAGATGGCATTTTGAGAAAACTGAAGCTCACAGAAGAAGGACAGTGGCTTGTTTAATGTCACATGGTGAGCCCAGACTAGAATCCTCTTAGGCTCTCTTATTCCTTTGTCATTTCCCCCCCTCATCCTTTTCATTTTAAAACATATCTATAGAGCCATTTTTAGATTTGGCTAGGCAAAATCCTACAAGGGAAGGGTACAAATTCTGTAGATTTTTAGACAAAAGGTCTTGAGAGGTCCAATTAATCGATGCAGGAGGAACAGGAGACCTGGGACATTGCTGGTAGATCACCCCAGCAATGAGTGTGGCAGGAAAGATGCAACTTCAGATGTTAAAACCAGCAGACAAAAGTCTGAGGAGAGACAGGATATTAGCAGAGTCTCCAAATATTTCCCACCAAGATATTTATTAATTACAAAGAGAAAAATAGTAGCTTAACAGCGAGAACACCCACCCAGCAGCCACCATCTTAACTGAGTGACCAAAGTCAGTATCAGTAGTAAGACAGACGGACATCATGCACCCCTGACATAACACACAGAGGAAAGTCCACTCCCCTCTGGGGCATTCTTCCACAAAATGCATTTCTTCATTCTAATCATGAGAAAACATCAGACACACAGCCATAGAGGGACATTCTATAAAATCACCGGGCAACAATTTTCAGAAGTGTCAAGGTCAGGAAGCACAAGGGAAGGCTGAGGAACTGTTATAAATTAAAAGACACTAAAGAGACATGACAATTGAATGTAATGTGGGGTCCTGGCTTGGATCCCGAGATGGAAAAAGAACACTAGAGGAAAAATAGGTGAAAACCAAAAAAGACTACAGTTAATAATACTATACGGGTATTAATTTTTTAGTTTTGACAATTACATGAAGGTTATATATGGTGTCAACTTTAGGGGGTGCTGAGGAAATTCTCTAAGCAAGTTTTGCAGCTTTTCTATTAAGTCTAAAATGATTCCAAAATAATTTTTTTGAAAAGAGAGTTAAAAAAACCTGTGCGAGGCAGGGAAAGGAAAGAGGGTGGGTAATGGGATAGAGATGTAGCGTAGCTGCTGACTGTTCCTTCTAAAATTTTCTAGAAGCTAAAGCCCCTGGGAATTTGCCAGTCCCCTCTTTGGTTAATCTGAACTTGTACGTTATTATAGCTATAACATAAGTTAAGTAAACTTCTGAGAATAAATCCTGGGAGTGAAAGGAATTAAAGAAGTTTCTGATTTCCTCATCAGCTGAGTTGGTGGCCAGTGGAGCAGGGAGTGATGTCAAAGCCTACAGACTGTACCCTCAGAGGCTCACCTGTGTTAGTCACCTGGAATGGGGATCTCATCATCATAGGACTAGACTGGAAGGGAGAAGCCAGCCAGGAGTCGGGTGGAGGGGAGAGGACATCTTTGCCCACAGTGTTTACATTATGTATGTATGTTTCTGACAATGAATTGTGTTCTTGGAAACATCTTCCTCATTTATAGATGTATCACTGTGGAGTGTGTATGTGAGAGAGAAAAAAACATGTCAGAATCCCAAAGAAAACAGCTTAGTCCTGCATTCCATTATATATACAAAGCTCAGAATATGTTAGTGATAAATTTGCAAAGGGGTGGAGATGTGGTTTTGTTGTTATTTCCAAATGCAAAACAGGTCTCCCTCCCCCTGTTTGGTTGTCGCTGTTTTCCAACAGAATGAAAATGCCTGCATTCAAGACATGTTGCCAGAGACTTGCTTGGCAAAACATTTCAATTCCTTTGTATGAAAAAAATAAGCATTTCTCCCAGTGGGTGCTTTTCCATGTTCATTCTCCCTAATGCCTGTGGTAACAATGGCCACAGTTAGCTCCAGATCTGTGGATGTGGTAAAGAAAGCCACCTCCAGATTCCAGGTCCTTAAGTCTCATGAAAGATTAACTTGGACGTCAAACTGACATCACCAATTTAGGGGATTTAAACACTCAGCTTTAGAGTAAACAAAGTCCAGTGGCAAGGTTCAGACAACTTCAGCGATGTTCAGCAATACAACCCAGATGTCAGGGAATGCAGACCTCACAAATGCATGCTTTCCATTGCATTTGTCACGAGAAAAATGTAAGTGGGATGAACAGGCTAATGAAGGAAAGAAGAACTAATAATTGCTAGATAAGTTTTATGGGGCAGATATTACATCAGGTGCTTCATATATTAGATGCTATTTCATGAAGGTTTGCAATGAGATAACTATTATTGCCATCTTACCGATAAGGACATAAGGCTCAGAATCTGCAGTGTGCCTAGGTAACCTGGTGAGAGGTAAAGTCAGGATATAACCTGTGTGGGTATGACTTTAAATTTTTTGCTCTTTCCAAAAGTCAACACTGACCATATGTAACACTCCCTTGCTTAAAATCTTCCAATTTCTCATGTTACTACTACAATTAGCTAATATCTTAGCGAACTTTTGATGTCTGAAAGGTGGCATCTGCTCTCTTTTCTGGCCTTGTATTCGGCCACACAGAATAAAAAGCAAGTTACCCAAGACTGGACTCCCTCACAAAGGCACACAGTTTCCTGAGTCTCCCTCCATCAGCCAGCATTTACCGGATGCTACATGATTCTTCTCTTCATTCACAGGTCTGCCTACTCTTCCTGCCCATGAAGGTGTTGATATTCTGTGTCTACTATGATACTCTATGTGCTGTGCTTACTACCTGTTTGCCAAATGAATGAATGAATGCATAAGAAGAGGATGCTTCAAATACTTTGGCAATAAATATTTTTCAAATTTTATATAGTATCCTATGTAAGTGCTATGAATGTTACAACTCTTTGTGAATGACTCACTAAAGCAGAATTCCTAAAGATCCACATTAGATATGATTCAGCGGTTTTATTTCAGTGGTCCTAAACCAGGGTGATTTTGTTCCCTCTACCTGGTGGGGGGGGCATTTTGATTGTCACAGCTGGGGGCAGAGGGTTACTACTGGCATCTAGTGGGTAGATACCAGGGATGCTGCTAAATATCCTACAATGCAGGAATTGGTCACCCCAACAAAGAATGTCAATAGTGCCCAGGTTAAGAAACTCTATTTTATCTAATTTAATGTCATATGTTTGAAAAATCAAACTATGGAGCTTTTTTTCCTGCTTTGATTCAGATTTTTGGTCAGCCAGGCTGGCTTCCATTGCCCAAATTTGTCATACCAAGGAATGTTGAAACTTTCCTGGGGATATGCTTCTGGAAAGGTCAAAAGCACCTTTGTCCAGTAGCAATGCTTTTTGCACACTCATTGACTATGAGCTGGTCATCGGCTACCACTCAAACTATGTAATGAATTCAGCACATAAATTATTTACCCAGATTTAATTCCAGCAACTATTATCTTTGTGTTTTTCTCCTTTGCCAGCTAATCTGGCTCACTGCATTGGAATTTTGGTCATGCCCATTCTCCTTCTGCACTAAATTATCTCCTTAACATAGTATAAACAGAACAAGCTTGTGTGTGATATGCTTAACTGTTAATTTACCTAATTAAACTAATTCAATTAAATCATTTACATCTTTTTGGTATCACGCCAGTTGATACCACTGCAGAAGTGGGATGTTTCAGAAGATGATTGTTCAGCAAATGAATGGAAAAAAAGTAATGGAACACAGAATGAAACAACAGTCCAAGTCTCTTGGCTTGAAAATTAAATGATACTAAAAAAGTGCTGCTTTCACAGGGTACTGTGATTAGCTATTTTTCTTAAATCAATTTTCTCTAGAAATTGGTATTTTAACATAGTGATCATAATTTATTGTGTAAGAGATATTTTAAACACTATTTATATGTTCACATACTTGGTATGTTTAAGTAATGTGTGTTCATTCCCACATTAGGGTACGATTAGTAAAATGTTTTGCAGTGCTAGCAAGACACGAACTGAGCGGATTCTTTTGAACACACCTGAAAAATTATTTTGCTAAATTACATAAATATCTTTAGGATGCATACATATTTCACTTACAGTCATCATCTAAACATCCCTGTCGTAGTGATAAATAGGCAAAAGTATATGTAAAACATTTTATGCCAATAAAAATCAACAGGAAAAAAAAGACAAGAAATTCTAGGTAGGAAAGCCTAAATAAATTGTCATCTTTATGGATCCGCCATAACCCCCCCCCCCCCCCCCGGGCTTGGCTAAGACAGACTCTGCCTTTGGGTGGGGCTCCAGATGACCCAGGTTTGCTAACGGATGGGTTGCCATAGGGGTACCCTTGCAGGGCTTCAGGTTGGCAAGGGAGGGATGTCGGGCAGGATTTGGTCTCCTCTCTGGGAACACACATACCCAGGGCAGGGCTTCAGCTAATGGCCTGTCTCAACATTTCCTTTACTAGCTTCAGGGGCAAATAGGCAACGTATTCTGTCTCCTGGAAGCCCTTACTTTCTGCCTATTTCTACTGAGTACTTCAAATCCAAACATCTTCCCCTCCACTTAGGAATCTCGAGGAGATAATTTATGGGAACGAAACAGAATAGCTATCTTTTAACAAGATGACTTTTTCTCTTCTATTTGGGAGGTGAACTCTACGCATGTCTTCCTGTGCTCAACCTTTGGTTGGGGTCACGTCTTTACAAATAGCCATGACTCCCACACATCACAAACTTTCTGACAATAGTCTCGGAGCTTGGCAATCAGATTTCTAATGCTAATCCTCCCCGCACCACTCAAGCTAAACTCATTCTGTTTGAGTAAATACCAGTTCCCTCAAGTCAGGGGTCGCCTTGGGTGTGCATTTTCACTGTCCTGGCACAGTGACCGACACAGGAAACCTAAGAATTATTTTACAGTTACCAAAGAGTGAAGAGGCCATTCCCCAAATCAAATTCATCTTTCCAACCAAAACAATGTTCCCTTTCACCTTCACAGGAGGTCAGTGACGCCACACACGTTCCAGGCGCCCAGGCTTTGGTCTCCACTTGCTGCCTGAAGAAGCCCCTGCTAATGCACATCCACATTTCCTGTCGACTGCTCGCATGTGGTCCTTCCTTTGCATCTTCCCTCTACTTCTTAGCAGCCATCCCCCTAAACTCTCTCTACCTTCATGACAGCCGATGGATGCCACTGATTTGACTGAGAGAACTGATACTTATTTTCTCCTATTTCTAGAGGCTAGAAGTCTGAAATCAGACTTCTGTCAGAAGGATTGTTGCTTCTGAGGCCTCTCTCTCTGGCTTACGGATGGACATCTTCTCCTGGGGTCAACATGTGGCCTCTCCTCTAAGCGTGTGTCTGTGTCCCAACTCCTCTTCTTATAAGGACACTGTCCTCGTGTATAAGGGCCCATTCTCATGACCTTGTTTTAACTTAATTACCACTTTAACAACCCTATCTCCAAATACAGTCACATTCTGAGGTGCTGGGGACAAAACTTCGACATATGAATTTTGGCATATGAACATATGAACATAATAGCCTAGAACACCTCCTGTTGTTATTCAAGAGCTGTTAGGAAAAAATATTCAGAAGTCCTGCAACTTTGATAAGCACAGATAGTCACCATTTTGTAGATATAAGACTAACTTTTCCTCTTTTGCTATCAGGAAATGTTGGAGTGCTGCCTCCAAACTTCCAGTTCCCCCCTCTTCCTCAGACTTTGCCCTCATTTCCGTCCTTGTCCGACACTGCTGTGCTGATGCCTACCAGTCTGGCTTGTCTTAGTCATTCCATTCACTTGTCAGTGACTGGTTTAGGTCTGGTCATGTGACCTAAATCTGGCTAAGTGAGAGAAAGGGATGTGTGCTTGGGGCTTCTGGGAATAGCTTTGCTATTAAGAGACCTCACAATTGATGCATCCTTTTCACCTCTGGACCATATTGGGTCTGAGGGTGACACCTGGAATTTCTGTACCAATATTGCAACCTCAAGGGGACCTGAAAGAAGGGCAAGCTAACACAAGGACAGCATTATTCAGGGGAGATTGAAAAAGTCCAGGTCTTCAATGACATAATTGAGCCACTAAATCCACCCATCAGAGAGTCTGCCCTGCCCTTCAACTTGGTGTTGTCTGGTGAAATGATACTGTTTCTTATTATTTAAGCCAGTCTGAAAGAGGTTTTTACCACGTTCAGCCAAAAACATCCTAACAAACAGAATGGCTTCAGGCCACTCACTAGTCACTCTCGGTACCCCAGTTTCCCAACTTTTAAAATAGAAATAATAACGCTTACACCCCAGCATTACTCTACCACTTAAGCGAGATCAGTCATGTAAAGTGTTCACCACATTGCCTTACCCCTATTAAGTGCTCAATAAACAAGGACCTTTACTAGCTTTCAATCCTCCGGGGCCCCTGGTATCTTGGAAATTGCTTTTGTTCTTCCCACATACAGAGTGGCCCAACAATTCAGGCTACTGACATTTTTGTACACAGAATGATAATGAAATTCACCAAGGCAACTTTCCATTCCAAGGAGCTCTGCAACTGGCTCGTTGGTCAAGCAGCATGAACTATGACCCAAATGTCCATTATCTTTTTTTCTTTAGCAAAAAAAGTGTATATTATTGTGTAGGAATCGTCCTTCCCCAAAACTGTTCACTGGGTTGCACTTTGTTCTCTGCAGCTTTCTTGAGCAGGACACATCTGCTCGGTGGTCTCATAAGTGGGGTCCCATGACATGCCCTGCCTGTCCCCACTCTCTCCTGTACTTAGTTTCTTTCACTGCCTTCTCTCCTCCTACCTCACCTACCCGGCTCCATGGCACCTAATACAGTGCTTTCTACTAATAATTATTGATAAGTACATACTTAACAAATGTTTGGTTGTAGGGATCATTGTAACAAAGGTTGACGGGAGACTGGCAGTAGAAAGATAGACAGGGAGGAGATGGCGAAGCATATTTTTGGGAACTGCATTGTGTGGGGCATTTGTCCTTGGGCTCAACTTCCTGCCCAGACTGCATCTCAGGGTGCATGCCACACTGGGGCCACTTGGGGGCGCCCAGATGGCCCAGCCAGAACAAAATGTTTATCTATAAATTTATATATGTACCTTACACACCTAGCAATTTACTAATTGCTTAATCTATGTCAGGCACGATGCCCCAAGTTTTATGATCTCACTTAATCACTACCATTCTAAGGGTATGAAACCCATTTTATAGGTGGGGACACTGAGGATATGCCCACAGTTGTATAGCTGATGAGCGAAACAGCCAAAACTCAAACCAGATCCCATGTTCTTATTTCCAGGAGTCAAAGGGTTTGAGGACTGTCCGTGGTCAGAATATGCTGGAGGACCCAAGGGCATGGTGAGATCAGGTCATCCTGCTGGATGCCGTCCTGTGATATAACCAAAGCAGCACTATAGGAAGAGGTCTAATCGCCACTTCCGGTAGAGACCTGAGCAAATCACAGAGACCCTGCCTCGGTTTACCTATCTGAAAAATCAGCATATGCATATCAGCCATGTATTTTTTTCTTGAGAACACTGCAAAAATCAGATGGGCAAAAACCTATCAAAACATTTCAACTAGCATCAACAATCTCTGCCACTAGATTAAGGAACCACGGCTTTTTTATTCCTGGCCTACATCAATACATGTTTGAGAAATCAATTAGAGGAAAACAGAAACAACTTCTGTACCATTAAAAAAATGTTTCTGCATCTCATCTTTCAGTCATGATCCTCTTTTTCCACTTTTTCTTTCTTCTTTCTTTCATTTCCCATCCCTTCCTTGATACCAGCCAGTCCATAGCATTCACCCTTCGGCCTGGCTGGTCATACCTCACTGGGTACTAACTGGCTAGTCCCAGCTGGTGTGCAATGGGTCCCCCATAAGCCCTGAGCAGTCTGGTTGTGATGGCCAGAGCTGGGCCAGTGACAAATGGGATCTCTGTGCCTGTGACCTGGTGGGGCCAATTAATCACTGGGTGGTACTCTTTCTGCATATGTATGGCTGAGAGCACCCCTGACTTCCCATCAGAGGTGGGGAGCCCAAAGTTTTGGAGAGGCTTTTTTTTTTTCCAAACTAGAGAGACAAGAAGTGGGTGGTGGGGGAAGTTTGAGAGAGACAGAGAGAGGACTCAAGGAAAGAAAGGGAAAGGTCCGAAGACTAAAATGGGGTACAAAGGTGATGAGTGGTCTCACCAGATGGTGGCTGTCCTGTCTCGCCTTAGGAAATCCCATTCATGGGGATCAGTAAAGAATCTGGGTCAGAATAATGAAAAGCATTCTCATTAACAAAGAGTTCAAATACAGTTCTGTAGCCAGAAGCACCCACAAATGTCTTCCAATCATATTCAAAGGGGGTGTGCAAGAGAGTGAGAGCCATTCACGTGTACCTGTACTGATGAAGAAATATGAGTGTAGGGGATGTTTGCGGGAAATCAAAAACATATGGCTGTGTTGTCTGAGCTGCATATAAACCAACACACTATTGAGAGGCACTCATTTATACCTGTGTTTATCGTGAAACATAAATGTGAGGAAAGAGGTCACAGAAAACTCAAAAGACACACCTTGAAGATTCCATGTGCATCCTCAAAAAGCACCAGAATCGGCTGCAAGTGACATTGCAGAGAAATCCAAGGCAGAGCTTCCTTCCCCACGATCTGCCCACATGCATAAAGATGTCAGTGTGTTGATTATTCTGATTAGACTTTTAGTGTAATTTATGGGGTCCAGCCATTGTGCCTGGGTGTCTGGCCTGCACTCGCTGCCCTGACGATGCCATTTTTAAAATGTCAGCTTGGCCATGATTCATGGCTGATGCTAGTGACATTGCTGCTGACCTGAAAGAGTTAGGCAGCAATATTTAATTAAAAAGAAAAAAAAGAAGAAGAAGAACCAGCCTAAGGAAAATCGAAGGCGAAATCAAAAAGAACCAAATTCATCTCTGGGAAGATCAGCACCTCAGAACAAGAAAGAAGCAGTGAGTGTCCAATGTGTTTTCATTTATTCGTAGGGCTGCATGTCCACCTGTCACTCGGAGTGCTAAGGTCATGCTTAATGAGGGAGACAGGTGCTTAGATCCCAGTCACCGTCATCAGACTGGCTCCCATTCTGTCTCCCATCCACCTCTTCGGGGATTCCCTGGAAGGTGCAGCCATTGCTTTTAGCCCTTGCCACGTGTGAGTCGGCCCATCTGCTATCTAGCCCACTGACTGCAGATGCACCTGGGTTCCTGCTACCTGCCTCCCTCAGATGCCGAGCTTGCAGAAGACCACTGAGGTCTAAGCTCCCAGGCCCAGAATGTTCTGCAAGCTTCAGGGTGAAATGAATGCTGTGGAACCTGTGTTCCCTTTGTTGGGGTATATGTCCAGCCCTGTACCACCACCACCACCACCAACAGGAGCCACGTACCAGCACTGAGAACAAAGGATCCCCCAAGGCTTTGTGAAGTTACCAGTTTAAGTGGGAGAACAATTATCCCTTAAAACACACATCCACACTCCTTAGCTGGGAGGCCTAATAAGCCAGTCTCCTTTCCAGAAGTGGAAGGACAGAATTTCTCATTAATGGGAAGGCTGCAGTGAACTGAGGTTTGAGAACTAGGGCCGGCCTTTGTCAAGACCTACAGGAGCTGGGCTATTGTCTTCTAGGCTCTCCTTCCCCAGTGACCCCAGGGTCGGGGGCACACATGCCGGCCTTGAACTCTCCGTCTGTCTCCCTCACCATATTAATTACTATTCCCTTTGGTCAGGCTAGGAAAACAGCCTCGACTGCATTAGTGCTAATTAAGAAGAGTAAGCTCGCCATCCTGGCAGCCTCCATCGGTCGGTTCAGGCCAGGAAGGGGCCCTGACAATCTTATTACCGGAAAAGAAAACACCTCCCTCTGCTCCCTCCTGATCGGGTAAGCATGCAGTGCCCTCCCTCCAACCCCCAAAGCTGAGTTCTCTTCCATTACGGATGCATCTGCCTCAGCGACCAGTGACCAGCAAGCACAGCTGGGTCAGCCAGACATGCGGGGCAGGGAAATAGCTACGTTTCCTTAAGCCAAGAGGAGTTGGCAGAAAAAATAGGGGGGTCACGTCCATTTCTAACTCCATCCGTTGCTGTCTTCCTCTTTCAACCAATGTAACTAAACTAACAGACAGACAGACAGACAGACTGAATAAATGTGGATCATGACATGTCTTCATCCCCTAACTCTACCAGGCTCTCCATTTAAACTGCCAGTGCTCTGGAAGTATGCAGGTCCTTCTACAGGATCTGAAGACAGTTAATAATTATCTGAGCTGTCCTCTATGTTGTGTCCTCCCTGTCATCCTCACTGCCCTGACCCAGTCACTGTCTGCTGCCATCCATCTCCACGAGGTCACCAGAGTCACATTCTTAAAGACATGTGGCTATGCTGCTTGCCTGGTTTACAAAACAGCCACTTGATCCCTCTGTCTATAGAAGAAAACTCCTTAGCCTGCTTTCCGGGTCCCTGACAACCTGGACAGGGCCGGCCTTGCTTTTTCATCTTTTGTCAACCACCCTACACCAGGGGTAGCAGTCCCCCCAGTCACCCTACACCAGGGTAGCAGTTGTCCCAATCACGCTCTGACAGGGTAGCATCACAGAGGCTTGTATGGTCAGGAGGAGGGAATATACGTCCAGAGCAAGTACCAGGAGAGTGCAACTAACGGGGGAGCCCAGCCTCTCTCTTGCTCACAAAAGGGACAAGAGGGACACAGGGACAGCTACTACTCACTTCCTACTGGAGATAAAAAACATTTGGATTCCTACAGACATGCCCTCCCTGCAAAAAAGCAAATGTACATAAATAATTGGCCAGGTTTTAAATGTTGATAACTAATTAAAATTAGGTGCCACACATATTGGTTGACGCCTGCAGTTGGGGACTTTGCTCCCCATTCTACTTGGAGAATGCTGTCCATGGTTCCGGAATAAACTGAGCATCCTCCCCACTCCATGGCCTGCTCTGGCTCTGTCCTGAGCAACTAGTGAAGGCCTTGTCATCTGCTCTCAATCTAGCTCAGTCCCAATGCCCCGGCTGCCATGGCTTGTGGTTGCCAGCTCTACCTGATCCCTAGGACAATCTGAATTCTAGTAACAAAAAAGTAATTTTCAATTATGTTCTAAATATGGCATGGGGCATACTTAAACTAACAAGTATTCATTTTTAGTCACTGTGTCTTATTTTTTTTTGCTAAATCTAACAACCTCACTTTGGCTACATAGCACATCCACCCCGTATTCTTACCAGGCACTTTTCTAGGTGTTAGGGATACAGCAGGAAACAAAATGGACCAAAAAACAACAACAACCCCCAAACAAAAATAAAACTCCTTTCCATACAGTACTAACATTTTGTAGTTAGTATCTAGGGTTTCTTCTATTCCAGCACTATTCTGATAGGCCCAAGGGTCATACTAGAAGTACAGACAGATCGGTATTTGAGTTCTGGCTCTACCACCTCCCAAAGAGCCTCACAGCTGTCATCGTACATGTCTCACAAATGGGGAGATGATGCCCATGTTGCAGGCTGATAGAAACACGTGAGGTGACATATACAGGTATTGTCCTGGAACAATGTCCAGCACGAAGCAGGTGGCAATGCCTTGCAACAGGTGATAGACACCTGGCACTGACCTTTAACTGTCTACATTTCTATGTCTGCCTTAGTCCACAATGTCCCTCTAAAGAAGGAATGACATCCTAATTATCTTTGTTCTCCCAGTGCCTAGCACATTGTTAGTATGTGGTAGGGACTCAGTGGGCCAGTTTAGTGGGTCACAGTTACGACAGCTTCAGTACATGATAAGGCATGGATTTGCAGTGTTTCCATTCAAGCCAAGAGAAACAGAAATATGAAACGAGTTGTCTGATAAAGAAGACCAAACACTTAATTGCAGAGAAAGACTGGGTCTCTTTTTAGCTTTTTAGTGTGAATGATGCAGTTTGCGTATTAACCCCAAGTGGATACTACCAGAAAATTCACTTTATTTTCCATTCATAGATGCTGCAAGGCAGCTTATTTCTAGGGACCTTGGGACAGAGATGCCCTTAAAATAAAGCATCCTCATTTTTATGGTTTTCTGATTATAAAAGTCATTTGTAAAATAAGGAAAAGTCATAAAAGCCCTCCAAACTCACACATGCTCCATCCCACCAGTCAGGGATAGATAGCCCCTGTCAACATCTGCTATGCTCTTCTGTCTCTTTTTGGTGTGTGTGAGTGAGTGTGTGTGTGTGTGTGTGTGTGTGTGTTTCTCCCCTTTAGGTATATATAATAACCTGGAATCCTATTTTATGTAATTTTTGTATTCTGTTTCTTTCCCCTCACAGTCTTCCAAAACATTCATATTCTTTAAAAAATAAGACCTTTACAAGCCTCATAATATTCCTTATGTATGTATATATGTATAAAATCCACCAATGTCCTATTAATTATAAATCCAATTATTTATTGTTAGACATTTAGGGGATCTCATTTTTTTTTTCATTATTTGGAATAATGATGTGATGAGCATCTTTTATTCACAATTCCATGGTTTATTTTCCTGAAAGAGAAAGATCCTAGAAGTTTGGTCAAGATCCTTAAAATGTATAAAGCACCTGACCTCTAAGAATCATCATAGCCAAGGGGAAGGAAATGCCCTACTTGCCTGATGAGACAAGCTGAGGCCTCCATCAGAGTCAATGGAGACAGGTCTCGACCTAGGAGGAGCAGCTGGGCCTTGGGACCTGAGTCTCATCCTCAAGGTTCTCCTCCATTTGGCAAGAGGAAGATTGAGGTTTGATTTTTATGAAGGCAGCTGGTTGGTTTTCTTACCCTAAGAGGATGTTAAGAATTGTTGAGCTCATCATGGATTATCTTGAGCATTTATGAAATCCATTATTAAAATCAAAATGTTTGTCTGCCTACCTTTGGATGATGAGTCCTAACTAAATGCAAGAAAATAGGGTTTGATGGTCTTTAAACTTTAAAAAATTCCAGAATCCTTTCTTTTGAAAAGGTTGACACTAGAGATAGCAAATGTGTGGTTTGTATGCCATTATTCTCCAGGCCAGTGCCTGTTGAATGCAGCCCTCTTTTTCAAAGGTCCTGGATTTAGCCTTAGGGTCCTCATCACAGCAGTTTAGGTAGCCCGTATTAGTCGACTGCAGTCAGCACGTAACTTCATTTTATAGTCTGGATATAGAAATATGCAATATAAGCAAATCAATTGGAGCTACACTGTTTTTATGAAGAGATGAGGAATTCAGAGCTCAAACCACTTCCTTCCCTCAGAAAAGAATTTTTAGAGTTCTGGTTGACGGCCACTGAGCTAGTCGATCTATTCTATTCTATTCAGATCCTCCAAATCCAAACATTTAAAGTTTCTTGCACCCTGTTATTCACATCATAGGAGATCATTTTTATATAAAAGATCTCATTCGGCATCTTGTTTGTCCTCTTTACTCTATGATTCTGTTCCCTGGATCGAGGCGTGAACAGAAGCGGCTGAGATGTGGAAGGCCCACCACAGCCTTCACAACAGAATCAGTGATGGGAACTAAGAAGCAAAAACAGAATTGAAATGAAATGAAATAATTTCTCTAATTTTTTCCAATTTGGGCTCTAAAAGGCTACAAGAGGCTTTTGGCAGACCCAGGTTTTACTTAAGTCACCTTCAAGCAACCCCCACAGCAGACCTTACATAAGAAAGGTCCTGAATCATCCAATTAAATGCAGATCATCCTGGTACCAACAATACTGATGTTGAGGATGGTCACCCCACCAGTCCCCACTGAGATGGAGCCCTGCCGAGACTAACGCCTGGGCAAGCCCTCAGGATGGCCAGGCTGGTGGCTCTGCCACTTTCCAAAGAGTCCTATCTCACCCCCTGGACCCTCTCCTTCCAGCTGGATAGCAGGGACAGGCAGGGCCAGGGCCTTCATGGAGGCAGCACTAGGCAGGTCAGGGCCACAGCCGCGGAGCTGCCACTGAGTATTACTGTCATTCCAGACAGCAGCACGTCGCCTGAAAGAGAGATTTCAAACCCCACAAGCTCAGCCCTCCATCCCCTTGTTCTCCCTGCCTTATAAAAATAGAAAGAACACATGTTCCCATTAGTCACTTGCTTCAGGGTTGCTGTGGGGTATATGCAAGCAGCCTGTACACTGGAACCAAATTTGAATATCATTTGCATCTTCCAGGTAGACAATGGATACCGCATCAAACACACAGGCACAGCCCCCCTCCTCTTCTCCTCACATCAAGTGAGGCAGACCAGATGACATTTCCTGGGAACAAGGCCTATCCTTTGTGGGTTTTCACATCCACTTGATAAGGCCCCTCCTGGCCAATGAGGCCCACCCCAGGTGGAGAGGCATTCAGAGAGGCTTTTAATTAAACTTCTGCTTGCCAAGAGTGGTTTGCATATGCACAGGAGGGAAGGCACTCCCAGGGGAAGCCATAAACAGCCACTTCCTTTGCCTCTGTGTGTCCTTACCTCTCTGAGGTCATGGGACAGAGGCATGGCCTGTGCTTGCAGGCCACCCCTTTGAGGAGAGCGTCTGCAGTGAGGCACAGAGCTGAGCTCCCATGGCATGGTGCCTCCTCCCCTTGCAGCTTCCTTGGCACTTGCACGACTCCCAGGGCAGCAAGCAGCGTTGGGGCTAAGAGCTGAAGAGGAAGGGGCTGCATGGGGGTCAGGTCAGAGTTGGGTCACAGCACAGCCAGAAGGAGAAAGACTGGAAAAGCCTGCAGACCCTACAGGTGGCTTAGTTATTGACCTGCACATCCCTTCTGGGAGGGAAGCAGGCTCCAAGAGCAGGAGGCGTTCTTTGTGGCTCTGACCTGCCTTGACCCGACCTTTGTAACTCTATCAGGACTAGTGGTCAGTAGTTATCAACTGTCAATAAACCGCCAAAACACACACTTTAATTCAGAATACGGGAAGGCCCATCTATTTGCTGATCGATCTTGGCCTTGCAAGTTGACAAAATGCAGAGTCCCCTGTCTTCTTATCATAATATTGAAAATATGTGCTGCGACAAATTGAATGATCTACACCTCTGTGCCCCACTCCTGGGGCGCTTGGTAAATACAAGACGATTGATTGAGATAAAAGGTGAACGGGAGGGCTGTGGGGCTCCTCTAAAGAAACCAACGCCAGGGAACCGCGGGCCAGAGGACTAATTAGTCCATCTCATTAAGTTTATCCGTTAAAATCCGATGGAAACAGGCAGAGCTGGAAAATTTAAAAACAATCTGCATGTGTTTGACTAATTGAGACAAAAACAAACTTTGGGGCCTTTTAATAGATACGGAGTCGTTAGATTTTTGCCACCCCTTTTCATGGGACCTTGGGCCGTGTGGATTTGTCTGTGGTTTTGTAATTTCTTCCCCCTGCCCCTCCCGCAGAAAAAAATAATGTGTTGTTGGAGGTGGTCAGACGATGCCTTCGGGGCTGATCTCCAAATACAGAGCAGGTATGTGGCAGGAGGGGCCCCCTTCTGTATTCCAGTTGCTGGGATGGTGGTGGGGAGGAGTGAGGCCAATGACTTAACTGTCACTCCTGCAGGGACCATTTGCCTGAGGCGACTGACCACTCAAATGGGCCAAACATGCTGTTTGGTTGACACTTTGGAATTGTCTGTAAGTTGTGGATAAGAACCTTCCTTCCTTCCCTAGAGTTATGCTGTGGATTAAATGAGTGAATATCTGTGAAATGCTTAAAATAACCCTGTAAGTAGTAGCTAGTACTCAGTACATGTTAGCTATCATTAGAGATATCATTTACAGTGCTGTGGTCATAGAACAGCCTCACTGTTAAATTGGAACCTGTATTTTCCATTGCCACACCTGCACGAAGGGTTGCAGGGTTTCTCAGTCTCCTACCATTAATATTTTGGCCATGCTATTCTCTGTTGGGGGAGGGTCCTGTATACTGCAGTGTTTGTGTCCTCTACCCATTAGATGCCAGCAGTACTCCCTTCCCCATGGTTATGACAACTCAGAATGCCTCCAGGCATTGTCAAATATCCCCGAAGGGCAGACTGTCCTAGATGAGAACTACCAAGATAAAGTCGTAGTCTTGAATTACATCGCCCAGGCTCATGCCCTCACATGCTGTCACAGAACCTGCGCCTCTGCTCGTCCCCCCTGTGGCTAGGTTGGTTCTAACAGGGACTCACAAATGAGTCACTGCGGCTACCTTCGAAATCTGCCATTTGCCTCTTGGGCTCTTGTGGCCCATCGGTGACATCTGCTGCTGAAATCTGGGCCACCCCTGCAGACCTTCAGCACACCCTTCTGGCACCTGTGTCCACAGCAGGCATATCTGCTGTTGCTCTGCAAGTGGGTGGTGAGTCCTCTCGTGGTCCAGAGCCCTGGGTGATGGCTACCCACTGCCGCTGCTACTGCGGCAATGTGGGCTCCTCATGTCTGGCTCACTGTGTTCTCTGAGGCCATCGATACCATGAAGCCAGGTGATAACCTGGCTGAAGTGGGAGGCCTGGCTCCCTCCCTAAATATTTCATGCTCCAGTAGATGAACAGCAAAGCAATCCAGCCTTGTGTCCAGGTAGCACAGACCTTCACTGAAAACAGATCTCTGGATTCCTACAAGAGCCTTCAGGAGGCTAGCTCAAAGCACACATCTAAGGGTACCTGGCTTTCCTAAGTTCCAAACCACACCTTTCCTCCCTCCAAGATGCCTTATAATTCTTTCAAGCTGGTCTAGCTTCTCTTAGACAAAAGCTCCCTCAGTCTCCTGGCCAAATAGCCTCTGGGGACACCTGGATCTCACCAGCTGACTGGTACGATCAAATGGAGCCAATGCTGCATAAGAATCACACAGCTTCTTAAAAATAACACAAATTTAATTTCTGGAGTAATACCTTACTCTGCAGATGGAAAGCCTTAGGGCTGGAGAGATTAAATGACTGGTTCAAGGTCACACAGCTAACCAATAACAGAGGTAAGGATGAGATGCTCAGTCCCTCCCTGGTGACTGTTTTAGCTTATAAACTTCAAAGACGTTTATAGAAATTATTACACTAATTTTAGGAAAGGGTTTCTGCACAATGGTGCCTTTTTATTCACTATTGGAGTGAGGAATTTTCATGTATGAACATGGTGGGAAATTGAAACTTCTGCCTCCAAGCACCAAAGCATTGTTTGCACTTTAAATATTTTAATGAAATATTTCAAAACTTTATTAAATAAGAATATGCAAAAGATTTTAACATAGCCATACTTTTCTGTAGAAGACTTACCCCCACCCATTACTTTTGAGTTTTTTATTTTGTCCCAAATAGTTAATTTTACTGTATATAATTTCTGAATAAATGACATAGTCTAGTATGTCAAATACTAATGACATAGTATTTTCACCAACCAGTCTATGCTTACCAGTTTTCGAAGGATAAAACTGCCTCCAAGTGGGAAATATTAATCAAAAGAAAGTCAGATCTCACTATTTCCTAGGTGTGCCCTATTTGCACTTTTTACTTATTAAGCATTAATATTAACCTGTGAATTTTTCAAAATATTTTCAGACCAAAGTGGTCCTTGCAAATTCTTTGGTATTCCCCGCCCCCCCGCAACATTTCTTTCTTAAACCAACTGGCACCAAAGAAAACCAAAAGTAAAAGCAATATTCTCTTTCAACATAAGTGTTGAACTTTCCATTTGGGTTGTCTTTCTTGAGTTGGCTGTTCTAATAGAGCTTGATTAAAACAAGTGGTTCTGAGATTACCCTAAACCTAAACAATGACAAATGTGGGTCCACCTTTCATGTCTGAGGCATGGAAATGTCAGAAGTGTTTTTGCCTAATTCTGTGGTCCCCGTCTATCACTCTCTCCCATGCCTGTAACTCTCAGCTCCAGAGAATTCCAGTTCATCAAGGAAAAGTATAGAGTAAGTCAGATTAACAACAAATAGGGAGAAACAAAAATTGGATCTTCCCTGCTAAAGATGTTTCCCTGCAGAAGGATAGATGCTGATAATGTGGTCCAAGGGATAAGTCCATCCATCATAACGGCTCAAAGGCAGTGCAGGCCATTTGAACAAAGCCACAAAAACCATGAAAGAAGAGGGTGCGAAGCAAATTATAAAATGAACATAACTAGATGAAAGAAATAATCATCCAAATGCATTGTAAATTCAAGTGGATTAGCAATTTTCTATGTTGACAGGAGAAAAAAATGCAAATCATATTATTTATCTATGCGTTGCCTCTGGGTCATACAAAATTCAGGGATTAAAAAATTCCTTGGTTATAAAGTAGAAAAATTATAATGTATTAATGATAACCCTTAATTATGATTATTACATTTGTGTTAAATTACAATTTTCAGAACCTCAAACTCTTTCCATATTTCCAGCTTGCTCTTGAAAATTTCAGAATAAAATGTGTGGTAATTACTTCAACAACTGCAGCACGAATGTCCTGTTCATGGAAACTTCCTACCTGCCCCGAACATGGTGGTGTTTTCCGTTTGAGAGGAAATCGGGGTCACAAAAGGCAAAGGAAGTGGCTGCCAGGACCAGAGACAAAGGTGACAGAGGCTCAGAGCAGTGAGCCAGTGGAGGTGTTTGCTGAGGACAGTACTAATCTGTGAGCAGCAGAATGCCAAAAAGCAAGGGACGGGATGTGGAAAAGAAAAGCACATTTGTCTCACACTATGTATAAACACAACCTCTGGGGTTTTTGCCCTTTTCTCAGAACTGAAGGAAATGGATGGAATCCAGCTTCTCACCCTTGGAAAAGGATCTAGTGTCAGCAGTTGAGGCAGGGTGAGAAATCCATCAGCTTCCTTACTTGCTAGAAAGTTTGAGAAGTCAGTTAGCAGAAGGGCGCTGCTGATCAGGCTCCTTGGTTCAACACACTGCTTGATGATTAAATGCAGTTTAGAATATTAAAAGGGTCACCTGGGAGATGAATTAGTGGCTCTGCTTTTCATGCCAGCTTTGTTCATCTCACTTTGCCTCCTTTGAGCTCACAGCCCTGTTGCAGGTGACCTTCATCTTCAGATGAGGAGCGTTAGGAATTTATGGTGGTAGAATCCCGCGACCCGGTGCATTCAGACTTCTCCTCAAGCCAGAGCACCACTGAGTGCAAAGTGCATGTGTACGCAGGAGGGAGACCACTGAGCTACTTCCCGGTGCAACACTGCTGCAAACCCTGTGTGACACACAGAAAGCGACTTGCAGTTATACAACTAGACTGACTACACTCTTTCCCCATTAGTGTTTATTGTTGTCACCAGACATGTTGCTTACTGGAAAATGAAGGCCGTTAGTCTATGTGGCTCATCCTTCCTTCCCCCTTTCAAGACATTTTGCTGATCTGCTTTGATTTCTTTTTAGCAGCCTGCTGATTCTTCTCTTTAAGGGGACTCCTTGGAATTTGAGGGGCTCAGAGGTGTGTGGGTTGCTGAAATTGAACTTACATGGCATATTTACCTTGAAAAGCTGAAGCTTGCAGAAAGAGGCCCCTGGCAGCTGGCTATCAGTGGGGCAAGAAGAGGAAAGAAAAAACCAAAGGAGAGGGGTGAGGCTTCAGTGACAGGGTAAGTCCTGGACAGGGGGCTGGGAGAGGAAAAAGGACGGTAGTTGGTAGTCAAATGTGTTGTTCCTAAATGCATGGGACCTAAGTGAGAGGACACTGATGGGAATGCTGTACAATTTGGTGGAATAACTGCAGAGTGTTTACTGAACTGCCAAACTGCCTGGCAGCAACCCATCTGACCATCCAATGAGTTTCCCAGCAGCGCAAATCAGAAAGTCAATAAGACACCACCAGTTTCCAAATTCTATCTCACTGCACAGGAACCGCAAGTCTCAACAATCAATAGCCTGTCACTGAATTACAACCAGAATTCAGCTGTAGCAACACCTTGACGAGCAAGTACGTCCAAGAGACACTTGAGCAAATGAGTGAACTCCCAAATTTTTTAATGGGATGAGGTGATCAGGTCATAATGTGGGGGAGCAACATCTTAAAGAGAGCATGTGAGGGAAATATAAGAGAAATTAAGTAAAAACGAGAGAGAGAGAGAGAGAGAGAGAGAGAGAGAGAGGCAGGCTGTAGTCAATATGCTTGTAAAAATATGGTCCACTGCAGTATCTGTTTCTCTTTATCCACCATGAAAAATCTGTATCATCTCTGAGTTTGTGTTAATTTCCTCAACTTCATCGCTGAATGATCGAGACTTGAATTTCTAAAGCCACTGTTGATTCATGCTTGGGCCCCTACCTACCTTATCAATGGTTCCAAGGAGATCCACGAGGCTAATTCTAATTCACAAACTACTGTGTTGGCAGTAGATGAACATTTCCAGGACCCTAGGGGAACTATCAAGGCTGGCCTTTCAAATGGTTTTGAAAAAAATTCATCGGTTTCTCAAAATCTGTTTAGCTGAACAAATTGCCACTGATCCCATGTGTATAAACACCACCACTCTACTTTTCCTATTGTCTGCCTCCTTCCCCTTTATTGCTCTCATATTAGTAGATTAAAAGATCAGAAGTGCCAGCTTTTAGCAAACAGATTCATCTTTAGTCACAGATTTCTATGAGAATGAACACAAAGTTATCAGAGGAGGAAGTTAAGCACATTACATGTTATCTTAGGCTTGCTGTCTGACTTCTGCTAGCATGCCCTGATTTCTCTTAAGCACTGGGCACACATTCATTTTGCAGTTTACGTGGGGGCTCTTACGTATCTAGAGTGCCATTTAGAGGATTACTAATTTACTAAATGGTACCCCAGTGCCCTGAAAGAGTTAATTCTCTTCCAAGAGATAAGCAATTTATTTTCTATTTAGCAGCAGGATAAGGCCCACTGCTTACAAATGACTATGAGCCTCTTGGGGGGAGGGAGAGGAGAAGAGAGTGAAAGAGCTATATAAATACAGGATATAATAATTATAATTATTGTAATATAACATCAATCCACGGTATTATTTTACACGTACCTTTTCCTAACTTTTGTCTAGAAAGACCAGATAGCCATTGTGAGAGCCCTGTCACTTTTGTGTGTCTCTTTGGAAAACCAAATGTGGAGAGAATTGTCAAAATCTCTGATAAAATAGTCCATTTAACCAATCAATCAACACATGTTTTTAAAACACCATAACGAAACAGAAAGCACAGCCTAGGACCCACCTCCCCCGAGCATCCAGTTTCCTTGGGGTGAAAATGGTTCGTAGCAAACACCTAGCCAGGGGTGATAATATCTTCTAACGGGAAGACCATAAAAGTCCAGTTCAGGGGAGAGAAGTCCCCCATGCTCTGGGGCAGCCGTCACTGACCGTCCGCACTGGGAGGCAGTGATGGCAACATTTATCTTCACCTTGGTTCATGTTCCAGGTCTGCCATTTACTAGCTATGTAGTTTTGATCAAGTTTTACTTAACCTCTCTGAGTTTTAGGGTTTTAAAAACCCAGTGACTTGTAAATACACTAGCTTCCTTTTCCCTTGGCCAAAATAACTTTGAAGTTTGTGTTCTAAACTCTTCCTTAAGTTTTACCAGTGAAATTAAGCTCCATTTGCCCCAAATGGTAGCTTGTTTGCTAATATATACTTTATTAGCATCCTTTTCTTCCCTGCTTTGCTTCCCCACATTTCTCCCAGTTCCTGGGATCACCATACAAATAAACTACCTCAGGGTCTATTTCTGACAGACCCAAATGAAGACACTGATGGTCTTTGGGTGTCTTCTATTAATATGCAGAATCTTAGATTTGGGGGGATGATGATAATATGAATTTGGATCACAGAATCGCCCTGCTCCAATTTCCAATAAGAGAAACAAGAAGTAGTGAAAATGAGCAAGATGTTTACCAGCAATAGTTGAACAAAGAAAATGGTATAACTCAAGCCATAATTTCAAAAATGTCAGTTTGGGAAGAGGAGGAAAATCATTATGATGTGCCTAAATGCTGCATTTAACTGTACCCAGGAACACAGAATGGGTAGAAAGAAGTAGAGAAAATATTACTACTTTTCCTGAATACCTCACAGCTTGGAGAGGAACAAAGTGAAGGTGGGTTGAGTCAGGAAAACCATTTCAAGAATGGAAGCCCTCTACCTATCATTATAAAACCTGAGAGTCTTATTAGTGAGAGGAAAAACTGTGTAGGCTCAACATTTTAGAAGGAGGGCTATAGGGTAATAAGATAAATTGAATATTACCAACTAGGTGAAGTGAACCTAATGAAGGACATTTGACAAAATCTCAGGAGAAGGAGCAAGCCCCTGGTTCTCCAAGATAAAGCCCATCAGAATGCTCCATCCTTCAAAGTACTCAGGACATATACAACAGGAGAGAACACATTTTAAAAAAAGGAAATAAGACATGCAAAAGAGAGATGAAACATCCAGCTGGAATAAAATACAACCCAAGGAATAATGAAGTTTCTTTTTGAATATTTCATGCTATAGAATAGTTTTACTAAAATAGCTGCACAAATTTACTAAAATTGTTGCTAAATGATAAGCTATTAAAATAACAATGACTTAAAAAAAGAGACTGTGGAACTTAGGAGACAAATTGAGGATCAAAACACCATTGTATAACTAATAAATAGTTCAGCACAGGTAAAATAGAATAGATATGATTGAAAATAGAATTAGTAGCATAGGGAAAAGGCTTGAGATAATCTTCGTGAATGGAAAGGAAAAGAGAAAAAATAAGAAAGATAATAGAAAAAGAATAATCAATGTCCCTGGAGCAGAGACTACAACGGATGGGGAGAAAATCAGATATGTAAGAAAAATATGTGCCTTAAAAGAGGAAGAAAGAGATATACCAATCTAAGGGCACAGTGAGTTCTAGGAAAAACAGATACAAATTAGTTGATGTTGAGCATACCTTGGGTTTAGTTGCTGACTTTAAAGAGACAAAAAGTCTTTAGTTTCTCTATAAACAGAAAAACTAGGTGAGCCTCAATCTTCTCCATAGCATTTCATCCAGAAGACAAGGAAGCAATATTTACAAAATTCTAAAGAAAAAATTATGCTCTGTAGAATATCATACTCGGTCAAGTTGACGTTCAGATACAACCACAACAGTGAGAATCTGAAATATGAAGGGGCTCAGAACAGGGAATTTAGGAGCCCCTCCACCAATCAGACACACTATGAGTGACAACGCTGTGGTTAAAGGACAGGGAACCCAGCGCCGGGACAATGACCAAAGGGCTACAAATTTCTGAGGAAATATAGTATAACTTGAAAATTTTATAGCCAGCTAAAGTGTCCTTTCAATTACTCATTTTTTATTGTTATTTTATTTTTTGTGTCCTCATACTGAACCCTGAGTGTAAAGGCAACAGACATCCTTAAGCATGCAAGAACATAGACTAAAACATCCAAAAACCTCTCATAAGTCTACCGGAAAATAAAATTCATTCAACTAAAAGAGAAATCAAAATTAAAAACCACAAGAATGGGAACACTGGTCTAAAAAACTTGAGTTAGGCATTGACTTGTAATTCAAACATATCAGTATAAAAATATGACAAAATAAATGCAGTATTCATGATTTCAGAACAAGATGACAAATGTTACAGGCTATGACAAAGTAAAGCAATAACCGATAACTCTCAGGAGGTAGGGGAAGGAAATTGGGTAGCTGTGTGTTAGTTTTCTCATTTTTTTAAGCAGGGAGTCAACCAAAAACATGAAGTTATAAAAGAATAATGGATCTGAACAAAATTTTTCCTAATCTTTTTCCTTAATCAGAGACAGATCATTTGAGAGCTATATTCTCATAAAAATATTATTTTCTAAGGACAGAAATTCTTTTCAGCTTCCCCTATATATTTTTTAAATTTTCATACAACAAAGTCAAGTAATGTTACATTCAGTACTTCTCATCTTTGTCATACGTAATCCCTTTCTTTAAATCTCGGTTTTTCTCAGTCTCTTATTCTCCTTCTTTGTCTCTAACTCTCTCTCCCTTCTCTCTTTTCCTTTATAGATACATATTAAACAAACACTTGGGGGTACAGTCAGCAAATCTGAAAGATAACTATTTCTGAGTGCTGAAATACCTTGTGAAATTCTGCTTTCTTCTTTCTACTTTACTGTTCTTAACTTTATAAAGTTAACATGTATAATTTTTATAAAAACAATAGCCATTCTATAAAAAAATAGGGCTCCTAACATCTTGTTGTGAATATATTTGTGATTTTGGACACAATAGAAAAGGTAAGTAGAAGCTGGAAGATGTTAAGAGGCAAGAGTGGAAACTTGAAGCATAAACAAAGAGGAAAAAATTATAATAGAATTATCACATCTTTATTTTTTTTTAAATATTTTTGCCTGTGGTTTCAAATGACATTAATAGTTAAATGACATTATAGATGTCATTTAACTTTACTACATTGTTTATTCTAGTTTAAAAATATGTTTATTGATTTTAGAGAGAGAGGAAGGGGGAGAGACAGAAAGAGAAATACAGATGGGAGAGAGAATCATCAATTGGTTGCCTCCCATTCACGCCCAGACTGGAGACTGAATCCGCAACCTAAGTATGTGCCCTGACCGGGAAACAAACCTCCAACCTTTTGGTGTACCAGACGATGTTCAAGCAACTGAGCCGCAGTGGCCAAGGCCGTTTATTCTATTCTCTTTAGAAGATCTAGTCTCTTAGGAAACTGATACTCTTTTTCTCTTAATTGTACCAGATCCCTAATTCCAGCTCTCTCACATATTTTAATCCTCAAAGTTTTCTGAGCATGTCAGAAGAGGACTCACCAATGACTGCATGTATTTGCAGATTAATAGCTTCTGCCATTAGCAAATTGAACATTCTTTCTCCCTCCCCTCTTATAGCAGGAGTCTCTTTCTCTTAACAGTTATTATGACTCCCATTTGTGTACCTTCCTTATTAATGCAGTCTATAAAGTGTTCCTATTTTTCTTGGCTGCTTCAGCCTACTGTTGAGTTTCATGAGTATCAAGTGGAACGGCTTATCTGAGGGAACAAAGACTCTACCTTCAACTAATGGGAACACTGATCCTTAATCCAGAAGCCAGACATTGGTAGGCAGCAACACATGCTATTGCTTCATGTTCCATTAAGTCACAGAGTTCTCACGAGGCCACAGAGTAGATACCTGAGCGATAATCTTGCCACAGTGGGTTAGATGAATCCACAGCTACTAACTTGTGGATCAGACACGGGGATCCTCCAGAATGTGACCCACATTTTCAACATAAACATCTTAGATCCACCAGGGATAAATTAGGCCTTGATAAGTGAAAGGAGACAGACCAGAACCATCAAGCTATACTTTAGACTGGAGGGACAACTAGGAGTCGAAAACCCCTACTATACGTACAATTCCTTTAGACTTCTTGTTACTTGAGTTCAGTTAGTTGGACCAAAAAATAAAAAGTCCCCCCAAACCAGTATTTTTCAAAATCTGTGGGTTCTCTTGTGTCCAGTACCTAATGGCATCTAGTTACTGCATTAAATAACCTGTTATAATAAGCAATACCCCCACTTCTAATGACAACATGAGTATATGGAGGCATTCTTATTCAAGGAAACATCAGCACTTTTGCCATTCATAAACAATGAACTTAGTTGACAGAATGAGCCGCATGCAGTCTGGATATTTTAAGTATGTTCTATATAAATTATATAAAATGACAATTATAAAAATAATATATATATATCTTATATGGAAGGACATTTTATATTTTAGGAGAGACTTGTTTCATATGACAAACCCAACACCTTCATTTTAAAAGCCTGCTTGAAAAATATCAAAGCTTTCATTTAAGTTGCCATGGGGCAAACAGAGTTATGTAGAATTCAGAAGCATTTGGAGAGATGGGGTAGGCACACTGTATTTAACTTTCAAAACACAGTGAGCAGAATAAGCTTAACACAACAAAAAGAGCTCAGAGTTTCTGGGGTAAACACATGGGAATCAGGGTTGGTGTGAGTGGTAGAAGAAGAAAACTGAAGATTACAAAATTCAGTCACATTTCAAAATTTTCTGCTACGATAATTCACTTTATGTAGAATTAATATGGCTGATTGAACGTTTGTGCTGTAATTTACTTATAATTAACATTTTATGGTGAACAGATTTCACCATCTCCTTCATGCTGTGAACTCTAAGCCATAGGTCAAAAATAGAGATGAAACAGAAGCGCAAAATACTCTCACTGAAATATTAATGAGATTTTAATCTACTGCTTTAAAAACACATCTTTCATCAACATCTGTATATAAAAATCACCATTTTATTTTAATTTTTTAATCACATTAAAAATATAATGAACTATTCTAGCTGGCAGAAAGACACTGAAAAGTCTAAGGCACTCCAGAAATCTGAGTTAGGAAAAACATTTTTCCAACTTCTTCAGGTGCCAGAAATATTGTCACATGAAGAGGCGGCAGTTGAATCCAACACAGCCAAGAATCTATTCTCAATTAACTAGTACTGAGCTCTTAATGCTAAGGAGCAGAGGCGGTACATCCCCACTGAGTCCTATCCAAATCCTTGACCCATAGAATCTGTGAGCATAATCTAACAGTTGTTTACACAATTGCGTTTGGCAGTGGTTTGTAAGACAACAATAGAAGCCGGAACATCCTAAGAGACTACAGAATATGCTGCCATGCTTTTGCCACTACCTCAAATATCTGTTACTTTTATTCTAGAGAGAGAATTCTTACTCAACCAGAAATTATTTTACAGATGACATGAAGATAGTGGGTTCTTTGAAGCAAACTCAGCAGACTTCCTAAAACTAGTAACAGTTTTGAAATGTGTAACAATCCAAAGGGAATAAATATTTCATGAAGATTTCCTAGATGTTCTTTGAATTCCCCAAATCAGTAATGGAACCGTTAGAACTACCACATTCAGCAGGTTCTCCAGAAGTTTTACTGAGGTTAGTTACCAATTACACTTTCTCCTCACGCTCACAGCCAAATTTCTCAAGAGAGCAATTTACACATTCCTCTTTTACTTAATTCCTTCACTTGCTATTCATTCCTCAGCCCACTCAAAGCTTCACAATTACTGTTTCTTTTTTCAAGGAATGTCACTCCTTCCCCCAAAAGGGGGCAGGGGTTGTGGCTAAGAGGAGTGAGAGGTGACTACAAACGCAGAGAAAAGATACATCTGGTTTGCATAAGGGACATCCTATCCTTTCAGTCACAAATCTTCTATGATGTTGTGCAAATATTCAAGTCTTTTCCATCATTTATGATAATAGTGTTGGGAGAGCTGAGATATCAGAGCATAAAGTAGTAAAAAAAGAAAAACTGCTATAGAAAATGCACCTGTGCCTTGATTTACCTTTGCCAAGGTTAGACCAAATGAGAATTAGACCTTTTATGCCAAGAATATGCTACTTATGTTTTTAATGATTTACAAATAGATGATTATCACTATGAATTCTGACTTGACTATCTGTTTTCAACCATTATGGAGTTGTTTGGTGCCCGTCACAGATGGGGTAGCCCATACAATCAGTGTATGGCCTCTTGCAAGGAAGGAAAGAAGATCGACATGGCCTGGCTTTCATATCAGCTAATTGCTTTTGGAACAAAGTTGAGTGGTTTAGTCCATAAAAATAGTACCTATGATCTGAGAGGTCCAAACACTTCCCAGAAACTTTGCACTTGTATTCTTAGAGGAGAATGTCTTAGGAGAATGGAAAAGATAATTCTTCCAATTCATTCATGCATCAAAGGCATATGCAAATTCATGGGGAGAAAATACAGACCCAGGTGGCTACAAAAACGGAACACATGTGATGGTTCTACACAGTCCTTCCCACTCCGTATTTGTTTTTGCTGCCCATATCAACTCAATAACATTCCATGGAAAGAAAGGTGACTCTGAGGAGAGACTTAGGATGTCCACGAAGAAGCCAGTAAAACCTCACAATTCAAGGAAGACATTTTGTTCCCTTTACTTTCTAACAAGCTCCAACCTTTAAATAGGACTTATTAGAATTTCAAATGAAAAACTGAAGACTATGAGCATTGTAAATCAGCTGTAAACAGCGTTTAAAACTGTTAGGAGAAAATACACATGTAATTTTTTTTCTTTTAAAAAAATATTGCTATTTTTTGCCTCTCAAAAGTTTGTTTGTTAAGAAGCAGGGGCCAATCTGATTTTACAGGAGGAAGCTGTTTGATCTGGGGAGACCTGAAAGGGCCCGACTGGAGAAATCCTTTGACCTGGGTGGGTAGGGGCTCCCAGGATTACCTCCGTTTGTAGCACATGCACTACCACCCAGGTGGTGGGCGCCCCTTCATAAACCACAATGCACTGCTTCTTTTTAATTCTTCTTATTTCTTAGAAACTCAAGTAAGAGTATCACTTACCTGGGCAAAACTGCTTGTCAGACTTCTTCAGTCCAGGAGAATGTACTGCTGTCTGTGAATAGTCCAGAGAAGACTGGGCGCCAGAGCCACTCTCCCTCTAACGGGGGAAGTGAGGGGTGGCGTTCTTTCGAAGAGTCAGGAGTCTTCCGCCTCTTTTGCTAGGACATCCCGCAGCCTTCCAAATGTTCATTTCCTTGAGAATGCGGCAGGGTCCTGAGATAGGGACACTTTACAGTTGTTCCTCACTTCCCTTTTCAAGTCCCTAAAGAGAAAAAGAAAAAAGAGAGCTTTCTCAATTTTTCAAGTTCTTAAAGTAGCTAGAAACTAGAATTAATTTCCAAATTGAAGAGATTCCTTCCTGCCTTCCATCTTTACCAGCTGCAGCCCAGGAAGGCCCATGCGGTCACACAGACTACCTTCCATATTACGCAAAGCAAAAAGATAAAGACAAACCAGTGCTTCACAGGCGCCGCATCCTCTAGAAAATATCTGCAACCATTTATCCCCTTGGACATGTCATTTTCTTGACATAGACCACTTACCACTACAGTCTGTGAAAACGGGGGACCACACCGGCTGGGGCAAACGTAGGTTTACATTTATGAATACGTAGAACACAAGTTTATTCTTGTATTATTATTAATGGCTGTATTATTTCCCATACAAACAACTATAAACCTACGTTTGCCCCACCCTGTATGCTCTGATAGAAAAGATCACAGTTAGCTATGGCAGAAAGCAGGTGATACTCAAAACATCACAACCCTTTACGTCTCCTACTCGGGTTTTAAAAGTAGCTGCCTTGACATCAAAATGAGAATTACAACCTCAAAATGAAGAGCAGCTCCAAGGCCCAGAGAATGGGATCCAGACGTCATTCTACCTTCTATCTGGATGAAAAATTGAATCAAGCTGCACTTGATCATTTATTTATTTAATAAAGAATTACTAAGCATCAACTACTGAAAACCAAATGCATACACTCTAAGTACTGATAATTCTCTGCCTACCTCCCCTTCAAGTTTCCTAATTACCTTTCAGGCAAAAGTGCGTGAATGGTCAGCCAGAGGGCTGGCATGAAGGAGGGATCCTGGGCTCCAGGATCAGACAGACTAGAGATGACATTCAGAAGGAAGGAAACGCACTGGTTGCTTTAGGGTAGAAATGGAGGGGGACTACCACAGATGGCGGGTGGCCGACCCTTGTGTTTCTGAGTAGACTGGAAGAGCCACGACTCTCCCTTTCCTGCACCTTCCCTCTATAGCTAACAGTCCTTTTTCAATTTTGTAGGATTTTTATTGAAGAAACTGACAGTTTCCTTCCATGGGGCAGCAGCTCCCTTAAACCCAGCCTAGTAGGTCAAGAGGTAATAATGAGAGATCCTGAGCACCAGAGGTGGAGAGAGTGAGGCCTGGCCTTTCTTTTCACGGAATGTTCCCCCACCAGTGACAGCCCAGACCTGGCTTTGACTGCAGTGTGGGAGCTGGAAAGTTTCCTTCCATGTGGATCACCACTTAGCAGAATGACCTTAGGCAAGCTACTTAACCTCTCTGAGCCTCCTTTAGTCACCTACATAATGAGAGAGTAACACCTGCTTCACTGTGATGCCTAAAAGAGATAAAGCCCAGGAGGTTCTCAGCACACAGCCTAGCTCAGAAGCCTGGTCTGGTAGTAGTTTCCTTCCATCCCAGCTCTTCCTGGAAGACTGTGACACTAGCTAGAGAAGGGGGCACTCAAGCTCGGTTTTAAAAGGTCTTTCTGTCACTTTCTACCAGATGGCTTCATAGAACAGTGCCGGAACCATTTTGGCCTGTGTCACCACAACCCCTGTTAGTTACCTACTCTGGTGAAGGCTGTTGGTGTTCACTTTTCTGTCTCCTCTTTAGCCAACGAAAAGGAAAAAAAGTCTATCCTTAAAGAAATCTCTCTGCCTTCCTCTTTCCAACTTCCTTTTCTTTCTCATTTTCCTCCTCTTTCTTTTTCTCATTTCCTCTTATGTTACTGTTTTCAGCCCCACGATGTCTCACCTGCTACCTACGGAGCCTGACGAGAATTCATTTACCTTCAAGCTTCTCCTCTGACTCCTGGTTTTGTCCTTAAGTCACCTCCCCCTGCTCCTCACCCCCAATCTTCATCTCGTTTTTGTATACTTTTGCATGATATTTTTCCCTCTTTGTAAAAACTCTGTAAATGATTTCCAATCATCTGCCCTGTAAACCCCTTCTTTTCTCTGATTTAAACAATTAGGAACCAACATAATTGAAACACGTCAATAAGGCTTCATATTAGTAGCAGCTAAACCTGCCTACAATGACAGGGAGAATAAATATCCCAGTCCACAGTGTTCTAACTGATTGGCTCAGGAAGCTTATTTGCCTAATTACTGCAGCTAATCAAACAAATTCATCCACTGGCTTTTGTAACAATTCCACTCTTTCTATCACACTTATTTACCTGTTAATGGATACCAGTAAGCTTAGAGAAATGAAAGAATAAACACACATTTGAGATATACCAAGTTAATTCCTCCAAACAAGACCAGAAAAAAAACACACAAAGTTAATTTTATTTTAAATGTGGAAAAGACTGTGGAGTGGCTGAATACACTGAATTCCTGCTTTTTAAAATTAACTCTTTTATTGAGATAATTGTCAATTCACATACAGTTGAAAAAATAATAGAGATCACATGGACCTTTTACGTAGTTTCCTCCAATGACACCATCTTCTAAAACTACCTACAACATTGCAACCAGGACACTGGCAACCACAGTCAAGATACACAGCTTTCCAGCACCACAATGACCTCTCCCATCTCCCTCTGTACAGCCACACCCACTTCCCTCCCACCTGCCTCTCCACTTAATCCTTGGCAACCACCAATATGTTCTCCTTTTCTATAATTTTGTCAATTCGAGAATGTTACATAAATGAAATCACACAGCATGTAACATTTTGGAAGTGGATTTTTCCACTCAGCATAATTCTCTGGTGATTTGTTTGGGTCATTGTGTATCCCAACAGTTTGTTCTTTTCTATTGCTGGGTAGAACTCCAGGGCATGGATGTACCACAGCTGTTTAACCGTTCATCCGTTAAAGGACACCTGGTTGTCTCCGGTTTTTTGCTATTACCAATAAATTTGTTATAGACACACATGTAAAGGACTTTTGGTATGACATAGGTTTTCATTTCTTTGGTACAAATGTCCAGGAATATAACTGCTAGACCGTATAAACTACATGTTTAGTTTTAATTTCTAAGAAACACCCACTCTTCTCTAGAGCAGTTGTACCATTTTTTCCTACCTTCAGTGTGTGAGTGATTTGATTTCTCTGTATTGCTGACAGCATTTGGTGATACTACTTTTTATTTTACCCAGTCTTATAGGTGTGTGATGATATCTCACTGTGGTTTTAACACGTGCTTCCCAAATAGCTAATGATATTGAACATCTTTCCATGTACACACTTGTCATTTGTAGACCATCTATGGTAAATGTCTCTTCATGTCATTTGCCCATTTTCAACTTGAATTGTTTGCTTTTCTTACTGTTGAGTTTTAAGAGTTCTATATTGCCTAGAAACTTAGTCCTTTTTTTGATATATGCTTTGCAAATATTTTCTCCCAGTCTGTAGCCTGTATTTTAGTTCTTCTAAAGAGAGCTTTCACAGAACAAAAATTTTTAATTTTGTTGAACCAATTTATCAAGTATTTCTTACATGGATTGGACTTTTGGGATCAAGTCTATGAAATCTTTTTCTAGCCCTAGATTCTGAAGGCTTTCTATTTTCCTGAAAGTTTTATGGTTTTATGATTTATATTTAACTTTGCAATCTACTTTGAGTTAATGTTTATAAACAGTGTGAACTTAGGTTGAAGTACATTTTTGTTTGTCTAAGGTTGTCCAATTATGCCGGCAACATTTGCTGAAAGGCTGTCTTTCCTCCATTGAATTGCTTTTATATCTTCATCAAAAATTATTCGGACATGTTTTGTGTGGGTCTATTTTTGGGTTCTCTATTCTCCTCCATTTATCTGTGGGACAATACCATGCAGCATTGATTACGGTAGTCATATAAGTCTTTAAATTGGGCAGATTGATTTCCTCCCACTTTGCTCTTCTTTTTCAAAACTGTTTTAGCTATTCTAGTTTGTTTGAATTTTTATATAAATTTTTAAATACCCTAGCCCATATTTACAAAAAAATCTTTCTGGGATTTCAGTAGGAATTATATTGAGCCTATATACCAATTCAAAGAGAACTAACATCTTTACTGTGTTGAATATTCCAAACTATGACCACGGTTATTTCTCTCCATTTTTTCAGATCTTTTAAAATTTCTGCAAACAACTAGAACAGGAACAGAACCATAGAGATGGAGATCACATGGAGGGGTGTCAATAGGGGAGTGGGAGAGGGAGAGGGGGGGAAAGGTACAGAGAATAAGTAGCATAGATGATAGGTGGAAAATAGACAGGAGGAGGGTAAAAATAGTGTAGGAAATGTGGAAGCCAAAGAACTTGTAAGTATGACCCATGGACATGAACTATAGGGGGGAATGTGGGAGGGAGGGGGTGGGCAGGATGGAGTGGAGTGGGGGGGGGGAAATGGGACAACTGTAATAACATAATCAATAAATATATTTTAAAAAAATTTCTCTCATCAGCATTTTGTACTTTTCAACATACACAGCCTATAAATGTTTTGGTAGATTTACACCTAACCATTATTTATCTGTTATAAATGGCAGTATATTTTAATTTTGATTTTCATATATTTATTGCTAGTATACAGAAATATAATTGATTTTTGCATGTTTATCTTGTGTTCTTTGACTTTACTGAACTTGCTTACCCTTATTTTAGGTTTTAATTATGATCTTTGTTTTAGAATCCTTTTCTTTGTCTTTCTCTTTTTTTTTTTTTTTTTGGCTTTATTGTACTGCCTAGAACTTCTAGTAGCACTGTATAAAATAAGAGTGGTGAGAGTGGGCATCCTTGCCTTATAACTAACCCTTGGGGGAAAGCATTTAGTCTTTCATCATTAATTTTTTTGCAGATGCTCTTTGTAAAGTTTAGTAAGTTCCTTTGTATGTCTATTTTTCTGAGAGGTTTTCTTTTTTTTTTTTATCATGAATGGATATTGAATTTTGTCATTGTTTTCTCTTTATCATAGGGTTCTTATTTAGCTCATTAGTATGGTAGATTATATTGTTTGATTTCTGAATATTTAACCAACTTTGCATTCCTGGAATATAATTCTTTTTATATATTGCTAAACTGTATTTGCTAACATTTTGTTTAAAATATTTGCTTCTGTGTTAATGAGGAATGTTGGTCTGTAGTTTTCCCCTTTTTTTGTTCTGTCTTACTCTGGTCTTGATATCAGGGTAATATTAACTTCATAAAATAAATTGGGAGCATTCCCTCTTTTTCTTCCTTCTGGATGAAACCTTGTAAAATTGGTGTTAATTCTTTAAACATTTCATAGAATTCTCCAGTGAAAATGTTGGGCCAGAAACTTTTCTATTTCTCCAAATCTCCTTCCAGATCTTACTTCCCCACCTCCTTCCATAACCAAGCAAGGACTATTGCCTACAATCAATTCCTTATTCCATTACACTGTTAGCATCTGCCTCCCTGATTGAATCCTGACTGATATCTTGAATCATTTGTTATTAAATGGAAATAATAATAGTAGTTAATATTTACTCAGCACTTCAAACATGCCAAGCACCTGCCATTCATTTACATGTGTTATTTCATGTAAACAACCCCATAAGGGAGGTTATCTTGTCACCCCATTATACAGAAAAGGAAACGGAAGTACTGAGAAGTTACATATTTGGTAAACAGACCCACAGTAATGATCAGAGGCAGTACAGAATCAAACTCTTAGGCATGCTGCTCTCCTGAAGCTCTTTCTCAGAACCTCTCATTTCTTTTCTCAGATGCCCAGAGCACAGGGCGCTGACAGAAAGCATAGATCTGAGTCTGAGTTGAACCCATGGCTTCCAGTACAACCTGCGCTTTTCATTTTGTTTCTTTCTCTTCATGCCACATCTTCTGCTTGCTTTTTTCTTTTCTCTGCCCATTGAGGATTTTTATCCTGAACGTGTCCATCTAAATGCCCTTTCACCTCCGTATCACCTTTTGTAAAGTTGGAAAGTAAGCAATGCCAACTGATGTCTCTCCTTCCAAATCCACTGCCCCACCCCCATAAGTAAACATAGACAGAAAGACAAGGACGAGCACTGGCTAGAGGAGGTGGCAGGATGGACGCTGCAGCATGCTAAACAGAAGGCGTCTCCATTAGAACAAGAGCAAGTGGGGACATGTCGGGACCAACCAATGTAAACCTTAAAAACCAGAAGAAAATTGTGCACAGTTACTTTGAGAAGTCACCTCTCTTGTTCTGGAGTTTTCTTTGCTCGGTTTGGGGTCAGTCTATTTATTTATTACAATGTCTGCCATGCCTTAAGAAATAGTATGAATGCATTGAAATAAATAATACTTTGGATGCAGAAATGGGCATTTAAGCAGATGCAGCCCAGATTCATTCCATTGTGTGTGTGTGTGTGTATTTTTTCTTTTCCCTGAGTGCCTTTGCTTGGTAAAACCCATCAAATATCAGTGGGAATTACTACTAATTTTTTGAGCAGCCCTGAAGAATTAGAGAGAGAGTAAGAGAGAAGGAATAAGAGGAAGAGAGAGAGAAAGAGAGAGAGAGAGGTTAAGCTCAAAGGCAGAGAGAGTGAAATGGACCAGATTATACAAAATTAAAAAGCAAATACGAGCAGACAATTTGTGCCGAGTGATTGCAAGCAATTACAGTCCGGCTTTTCTGGAGGGAAGATGGGGGGAGGGGGCTATTTCAGCTTAAAAGGAGACTTTATTCATTCCTGATCAGCTTCTCTTACCATTCTCTCTTTTATTCTGGGATATCAATTTAAAAAAAAAAGTCAGCTTTCAGATGTTCCATGTCCACCCCTGTGAATCCACCCCTGGGCAAACAGTGAGAATTTAAGCTTCCAATCGATTCTTTCTATAGCCCTGAAAACCAATTTGTTCATAAAGAATAAAATAAGGAGGGGAGGGGGGGAAATACAACAAGAGCATGTGTTTCTTTTAGAGGAGGGCTTCAATTTTACTATAATTGTCTAAAGACGGAGCTGCTTTGATCTGAAGAATTATTGTGCCTCAAATGCTGGCTGCTAATGTCACAGCTGTGCTGGGGCTCGGTCACGACAAGGGGCTTCGGGACCTACTTAGTCCCTGATCCACCTCTGGGTCGTCCCTCTCTCCTTATCTTTCCTTTGTCCCCAAGGAAAAGTTTGCTTTCCTGGTATGTCCCTCTACCATCGAAGACCACCGACTGGCTGGTTTAACTAGAGCTCCCTGGGAGGCAGGCACATGATAGCAGGGACATACGGTGGGTGTGGGGGGGAGATGCTGAGGTTGGGCAGGAGTGGGGGCTCTCACTTTCAGAGGGGCAGGCAGGGCTGGACAAGAACAGGCCCAAGAGGGCTAGCATGGTCACTAGACCAGGGGACTCAGCTGCTCATGGTCTCCCGGTGATGGCAGGACCAGTGCAGAGAGAGGAGCAGTGCCTGTGAGAACACTGAACCATCCTCCACACTTCTCTGCTCTCAGTTTTCTAAGTTAACAGTTATTTCCCCTCTCTCCAGCTTATGCTGCACCAAAGCAAAGGGCAGCTCAAGAAGCAAAGTTAAACCATTTTCTCAAAGAAGAGCTGAGCTGTTGTGGGAGCTGGTGTTTTCCTTCCTGTGACAAACGGGCAGAACCAGAGGGCTTCTTCCCCCACACACACTCCTGGCGGGCTGGGCAGGACAGGCTTGGGCTGCAAGAATTGCCCTGGCCATGCCTTGTGTCCTCTCACTTCCTCCCATCTTGGAAGCAACCCTGCCTGTTTCTGCCAGGTATATCTGAGGTTTCTCTGGGGACTGGACCCCTAGCAGGGCCCTTCTCATCTGTTCCTCCTCTGGCTCCCTAATGCCTCTAACATACTCCAACCTGCCTAGCTGGGCATTCAAGGCTCTGCAGATAAGCTGCCCACGCACCTTAACTGCAGTTGCTGCCTTGCTCAGTCCTGCGACACCAGGAGATAAGCCTACACCAGTTCCAGACCACTCCAGTGGAGTCTTGCCTCTGGGCCTTTGCTTATGCCTTTCTCCTGCCTGGCATACAACCCCTCCCCTCTCCGAGCCCTTTTCTTCTTTTCTTGATTCCGCTTGTAGCCCAAAGCACAGATGAGAGAGATAAGAAAATTACTCCAAATGGCCTGTGAAACAAAGTTTCTGGGACAGAGCAACCTAATGGCCTGAATTATAGTCTGGGGCCATGACAATAAGGAGAGGACAGACTGAAATGGACAGACCTCATTCTGGCCTCCAAGTCAGTGTTTTTCTACCTGGAAAAATGCACAGAACCCTTCATAAGAAAATGTTGTAAAACGCAATCATGTTCATGAGCCCTGAAGATTCCAGTTCAAAGCGAACTGCCATGAGAAACGAACAAAAACCCAGCAACAGGAAAACAGAAACATAATTGTAGCTCCAGAAAGCATTTGGTCCAAGTTCCGCACACACAAAACCAAAATCATTCCTTCCCACCTGAGCTTCCCTGATTCATGAAACACATCTAGAAGACTCTTAATAGCTGTGCAAGTATGGGCCAGTTACTTAACATCTCTGTGCCTCTGTTTCCTCACTTGTGAAAGGAGGGAAAAGAGAAGTACCTCCTTCCAGGTGTTACTGGTGGGTAAGATGGGCACTATGCTGGTGCTCAGAGGGTTCACTGCACACTGTCGGTTCTCCACTAGCAGAAGCATTTGTCAAACCAATCCTTCTAGGTACCTGTCTTGTTACTACTAGAAAACTGAGAGACTGAATCCTGAATTCTTCATTCCCTCTTCAGCTCCAGGAGGTCTGATGTTTTGGGACTTCCAGAGCGTGGATAGGGGAGGATGCACAGGAGACTGAGGCTTTGATGAGGACTGAGTTGCAACCATAGGAAGCAAGGAGCAAAAACATGGGCTTTGAACTGGTTTTCTAGGGTGACACGGGTAGGGCCTGACAGGTACGGAGCAACTGGCCAGATGCCCTAAGGAGTGGATAAGGAAGAACAGGCTTCACTGTAGAGCCTATGGGGTTGAGAATGCAGAAGATTCTGACTAATGAGAAATGATGTTTGGACCTTAGTTAAGCCATGAGAGTAAACGGCAAGAGTCAGGCAAGAAGGAAGACCTATAGGAGACTTACAGAAATCTAGAGAACAGTCTTAGAGCCAATGTAAGAGTAAACATGAGGAAGCATGAACTCTCCAGAAGGACATCTCTGTCTGACTTTAGTAGCTACTCCCATTGACTGCCTCATTCCTTCAGGTGCTGGAAGGGGCCCGTGGAGCCCTATGCAGACCTCTGGTCATGGCTGTCAGCCCTGGAGCTCGGGCTCTCCTTTCTTACATGGAAATGGGCTTGAACAGAAACAGAGGAGAAGTTGTGAAAATGAAGAAAATTTAGGTAGTGGGGAATTATTCAAGTGGAGGTGTACTGATGCCTACAACTTACTTAGAAATACAGTTTTCAAAAAGATGGATTGATGGATGGGCCGAGGGATGAATAGATGGACAGACTGATAAAGCAAGTATGCTCCAATGTTAATAGCTGAATATAGGTGGTGAGTGTATGGGTGTTCACTACAAACTTTTTTCTTCAACTTTGCCGTGTGTTTGTAAATTTTCATAATGAAAAATTGAAAAAGAATTAGGTTACAATAGCCAAGGTGATCAGCCCAACACAAGTTGTCCCAAAAGAGCAGTTGGGGGAACGGTGAAAGGGAAGATTTTATTCAGCTCTCCCCCCTTGCCCTTCAGCCCTTTAGAGCTGTCTGCGCACCTTCCCAGTGCTGGGTAACAACCTGCTAAGAATGTTGCTTGTGAAGATTTAAGCTAGGAGCCCCTTCTACAGAATCTGTATTTTACCCTACCTTACCTGATGAGTGATACAAGTCTTCAACATCTAAAGAGTAAATCTTCAGAAGTGGAATATGGAACGTTAGGTCATACATCAGTTGAGATTAGGTTTGGTTGCAAGTGTCAGACAGATCAAAATGACTGTGACTTCAACAAGATGGAAGTCCATTTCATGCCCACATCAACAAAGTCCACATGGAAGAGGCTAAGATACTGCACTTCAACCATCTCAAGAACACCTAGCTAGCCCTTTCCGGCTCACTGCTCCAACATCCCTAAGGGATGGTCCCCTCTCCCCATGGCCCAAGATGGCTGCACCTATATTCCATGCAGCAGGATGATGGAAGCAAGAAAGAAGAAGAGGCACAACAGCATATACAAGGTGTGTCTGAAAGAAGGTCCCTGGAATTGACTTATAAGCTTAGTCACATGCGAGGGACACTAGAAAATGTAGTCCTTATTCTCAGCGATGTGCCCTGCAGAGAGACGATACTACAATGAAAGAAGGAAGAAAGGGTTTGGGGGGACAACTAACGGTCTCTCTTAAAGGTGAGGAGAATGTCTCTCCAGCATCTCCTATCACAAATCCAGTTTTCTACTTATTCTGCCTTCCTATAGGATCAGCTCTGACCTTGCCCTTTGCCCTCCATGACAATGGTATCCTTTCTGACCTGATCACATAGTAAAGAAGGAAATATGAAACTATGTGTTAAGTGTTTTGGAATTTAATAAACAAACTGTACAGTAGGTATTAGCATCATCATGTTAGAAATAAGAAATGGAGGCTTTCTTAAATGCAAACAACTGGTGAGGTCCTCCTCTTTAGAGGCCCCTGTTAAAGTACATACGGTTGCAGACTAAGGCTGCCTTCTCTCTCCCACCACCCAGGTCCAATATTTCCCATCAGGTAACCAAAACCACAAAAAGCACAGAAGCTGCCCAAGAGCAGAGGAATTTGAAACAGGTGATCTCATTTGGAGCAACAAAAACCAGGAGTGAACTTCAGGAAGGTGGCAGGAGAATGCTGGGCCAAGAAAGTCCAGCCAGGAATTCTTGAGTGGTTGGGGGTTCTAGGAAGAGGATGGATGTGGGCATTGAGATGAGTGGGGAGGATTGATTGTCAAAGGGAGGCACCCTGGTTGGTGTAAGTCACGTATGCATATGGTAGTCTCAGATTTATGAGGATGGATGTGGGCATTGAGATGAGTGGGGAGGATTGATTGTCAAAGGGAGGCACCCTGGTTGGTGTAAGTCACGTATGCATATGGTAGTCTCAGATTTATTCCAAGGATTAGAATATGAGTTCCCAAAGTTTTTGGAGGATTTTAAGTTAATCTAGTGTCACAGTCACCAGTGGCTCTCGAATTCGGCAGCCCACTGAAATCACTTGGGGCTTTTGAAAACATGCCAATGCCTAGCCCCAGTCTCCAAGATCCTGATTTTATCAGTCTGGGATAAGGCCTAGGCATTAGGATTTTTCTAAACCCCTGCCAAGAGTCTAACATGCAGTAAAGTTGGAAAATTACTATGATCTAGAGCAGTGGTCCTCAAACTTTAATGTGCATGTCTATCATATTGGGATTACGTAAAAATGCAGATTCTGAATTTTTATACAATCATTTCTAGAATGGGGCCCGAGACCCTACATTTTACTAAGTTCCCAGGTGATGCTGATTGCGCCCATCTTTGAGGCACACTTGACCTTGAGTAGCAAATTTGACTTCTGCATTTCTCCTACAGATAATGTGCACTTTACTTTCTTCGTGGGGGCTTTGCTGTCTGGAGGCCAGAGGTCCGCCCTCACAACAAAACCCTTCCCGACAGGACTCCAGGGCTGCTCCTTGCTGCTTGGTCTACATCTGCCTTCACATTTAGCTTGTTGTCCACTAAGCTGATCATCTGGAAATGGCCCATGTTATACACAGTAGAGAGCAGGCTGCTGGTGCTCAATACCCTCTCAATGTGAATAATTAATGCTTAGTGTTAATGAGTAACCGACTACTAATACCAACACTAGTATTGAGAAAACAGTGATAGACCTACATGGTACAATCCCCTCTGCTCCCCACCCCACTAAAGTATAGTTCTAAATGAGATTCCAGAATCTTGTTTTGATAGGTACAACCTCATACACATTCCCTTAATAAGACAGCTCTATGGAGTGAAATTCTACTTTCAACAGATGTATTTTCAGTGTGGCACACAGAAAATTAAATGAGCAATTGTCATTAACATGGAAGTTGTGAGTTTAATTTCCTACCCAGCGTGCCGAAAAACTGAAATTGTTTACCTGTTTCTCATCATAGCTCCACGTTTCCTATGGGATCCAGTGAATTTCTTAGAATTCAGTCTTCTGCTTGCTTTTTTGAATGAGCAGCTACTTACAGCTTCACATTTAACCTCAAAGACATGTATTCTTAGAAGCCAAAGATGCTAATGTGAACATATTGCTAAGGAGAACATGATTCCACAGTGTGGCTTATGATCACTGAGGACAGCATTCAGGGATGATTTAGGACACAGAATTTTCGTGTGTAGTTTCCTTAAATAGTTCTTCTTGGAGGAAGTAATGTAGCACTTAACGTCTAATGACATCTATTAAGGAACTCATTAAAGGAAAACTGATAACGAGATATGTTATCATAGTCAACAATTAACTGTGCCTTATAGGAATCTTGATTGCTCTTAGGATATGTGTGTGACCAGCACTGCTTTTGGAGCTGTTCTCACAAAGGGGCAAGGGTAGCACAGGTGCATCTCTGCGAGGGCTGTTTGGAATCCTGGGCAACCTGCAAGTCTGAGTCACAGTCAAAGACATGGCCAAGGTGGGCTATTCTTATCCTACCTTTGTTACACATGGGCAAGAGAGATCTCCACTTTGTGATTCTCTCTCATCTTCATTTGTCTTCAGGTCTACCCTGTACTGCAGGTCCAACTGATGTGGGTGATGGTAGTAAAGGGAGATCTCAGAGGATCCTGTATAGGTTCTGATACCCTCAGGGACTAGGTTGGAGGGAACTATAGGAAAGGCATTTTCCTTGCAACCTCCCTTGATACGAGCTCCCAAAAGGGAAACTCAAATGTCTCTGTTCCTCTGGGTGGAGAAGGGCGGAGCTAAGAAATTGCCTGAATCTTTGTGATTAGTCTTAGCCTGGGAAAGACCCTGAAGCAAGCTGAGATACGTGAGAGTGTAACAAGGTACAGCCAAAAGGGAACCCCAAATAGGGATTTGTAATGGGGTCCAGAACTCAGGGTATTCAGGAAAGTGTAACTGATTGTAGGAGGAGTCAGAAATGGGGCTGCAGAGGAAGATTGGCATGGGAATTTAAACCCAGGTGCAGCAACCATACCAGAGAGGACCACGTGGTGTTGGCAGAGTAGCTTGGGACCATGTGGCTCTGGCAGAGGTTGGGACCACATGGCTTGGGTGAGAGTTAGGACCACACGGCTTTGGGGTGCTCCCTTTTGCCACGTGGCTTAGGCAGCAGCAGAGACTTAGCCTGGAAGAAAAGGGGAGAAAGGACTCTTGCTGGTGGGCCACGAGAAGGTGCCACATGGCTTTGGATTAACTGGAGATCGCCGCGGTGACACGACAGATGGTGCCAGAACCGAGGGGTTGCCTGAACCACGGACTTCTACTACTTTTCCTGAGATACGGTACCCCGGACTACGCAAAGGGGAGAAGGAAGGACTGTGCGTATTTGTGGGTATTCTAAAGGACTTTAGTATTTTAATGAATACATTAATTCATTACTCTAAGTCTATTTAATTTTTAAATAAATAATTCCTTTCCTTTTCACCAATCTCTGGCATTGAGAGACATCTTTCCTCTGGTGCTGGACAAAGTTAACCTAGTAGGTGGTGGGGGGAACCCCTGGAGAAAAAGGGGAGTCCTTTTGGTAATAGTATATCATTCACCTCCCCCCGTCCTGGGTCTGTTCTGTAACAAGAGCATCTAAGATTTTAAGCATGTGAGCTAGGCTGCTTCTGATGATAAAACACCCACCCACCTTCTGATTCTGACAATGTGATGCCCACCTGATTCGGTGGCCTGACCATTCAGAACCTCCTCTTGCCTCTCCATACACTCATAACTGAGGATGGTTCAGACATTTGCCTGTATAAACATTCCATTCCTCCTAGTAGTCTTTTGGTTTTGATTTAAAGACCTACTGAATGTTAGAGCCAAAGAGGTTTAAACCACCCTTTAACCCAATTTCCTTACATCACAGATGAGACAACACCCAGAGAGGATCACTCACAGCCAACTGCAACAGAAGCATGGATTTTGACTCCTTGTTCAGGATTCTATTTTGCAAATCTCTACAACTTGGCAAATCTAAAGACTCAAAGAAAGAGCTCTTGGGTTATCTTGCCTCTGGTGGCACAATGTGAAATCAAACTTAGCTGGCTTGTAGGCTACTATTTACACTGTGGATTCTGTTAGAGACACAAAACTTCCAGTTTGCTTCCAGAAGCCCTACCATACAGAAAGGGCACATTTTCTACTTCTGCCAGTGATGCTGAAAAACAGCATACTGAGTTTTGGACACAGCATAATTGCCTGTGTCAGGAGGATATTCTAAAAGTGAGAGTTGTGATGATTTTTCTATTTCTCCAGGCACACCTGCCATCCTCCACCCTTCTACACTCTGCTCTGTGTCCTAGGAGGCTGACCTCCACAGACAGCATCACCTGGATTCACTCATCCTCCATCTCACAGTTGGGTTTGACCAATGGGAAGCCCCAGAGGAGGCCAGAGGTTAGGTCATTGGTAATTCCAGCCCCCCCCCCCACCTCACCATGGTTTTGGCAGTGACTGCATTGCTTTACCTTTGGCCATGGCTGCCTCATAGCCACAGGTCTCACCAGGGATCAGGAACACTGTTCCTTTTCTTGCCATTTCAGTCCTCTGAGGTGCTTCATCATTCTTTGTCAGTTCCCTTTACCCTTTCACCTCTGCAAATAGTTCCATTATTAAACTCTCTTCATTAAATTAACATATTGAGCATGCTGTCTCTTTGCTGCCAGGACCCTGACTATCACAGGGGCCATCCCTGTGGGCTGGGGCACTCCTCAGCTCTCTTGGGTAGAACACTATCAGAAAAAAATAGCCTATTTAGCTGACTTGACTATGGGGCCACTTGCATTTGAATGGGGGAAAGGGCAAAAATAAGGTAGGAGGTATATGGGAACATAACAGCAGTTGGCAATTTCTGCCTGACATTTGAGATTCTCCTGGCCTACTGTTTGTAGATCATTCCATTCAAATTCAATAAGTCCCCAGTAGAATCACAGAGTTCCCTTCCAGTGCCACCACTGGTTTATTCTGTGGAATTGGGTAGGACTCTGCTTCCATCTCTCTAAATTGGTTGAATGATTCTGCTCCCTTGCACGCCTGCTAAATATAATGTTGCTATCTCAAGTGTTCAAACTCTACCACCTCATGGTAAGCTGTCTTAAATGCTAAAACAAACACAAATTGAACTGGTTTTCCCGTCTGTTTCTTTAACAAATGGGAGCTTAAGCCCACAGGGAAACTGCATGGGTCAGGGAAACATCAATTGAACACTTCTGAATAAAAACAAATGTTTCTGAAGATCTCAAGATATTTTAAACATAGCACTCTATTGGCCAGGCCTACCCCTCCAACGCCTGCACAAGATCCCGATGACAGCATTATTTGCTTGAATTGAATTTGTTTCTATTCCCAGAAACAACACACAGGAACCTGGAATAGGAAACAGCTACTGCGTCCCAAAAGTTTTACCAGGATATTGTCTGAGACCAGACAGGAATGAAACAACAGTTGGAAACTGCATCAGGGGAGCAAAAGGAATCATTCTTGGGGAATAGGCATTATTGCTCTTCTTTTGTTATTAAAAACATCAAGAGCAGGGAGCAGTGGCTTGCATTCTGACATAAAACCCTTCCAGGTGAGAGAACACTCCCAGGTGTGGATGAGGGGGAAGAAGGTGAGGAGGAGGTATCAACGGCCAAGGTTTATTTTTATTGGAGAATCTGGCATCATCCCCCCCAATGGTCCTATCTCACAGGTGCTCCCTCTAAGTCCCCTACAGGACTGCTACATGCTTCTACTTTAGCTGGCAGTTTCCTTGCCCATCTCTGGAACTAGGAACTATGCACATCTTTGAGTTTTGCACTCACCAGTACTTAACCAGTACTTAACCAGTACTTAAGTGCTTGGTGCATAATAAGTGCTCAACAAATGCTACTTGGTTGTTTGAGTAAATGAGTTAATGATTGAATAAATAAGAAATAGATGAGTCAGTGAATGAAAGAATAAATAATTAATAGTGTTGTCTGTCTGGCTGATGAATTATTTCTTTCAGAAAGGCTGACGGGTATTTGCCTCCAAAGAGACCTTATATTATGACATCATGGGGCCTTTTTCAGAGATTCACTACCTCTTCTTTCCTGTTACCCACCCTCATAAGGTACACTAGGCTATATACCCCGGCACACAAAAGCTCTGGACCAGATGGTTTCCCAGGAGAATTTTACAAAACATTTAAGGAAGAGCTAACCCCTATCCTTCTCAGACTATTCCAAAAAAATCCAAGAAGAGGGAATACTACCAAACTTTTTATCAAGACAGCATCATCCTAATCCCAAAACCAGATAAAGATACAACAAAGAAAGAAAACTACAGGCTATTATCACTGATGAACATAGACGCTAAAATCCTCAACAAAATATTGGCAAACCGCATCCAGCAATACATTAAAAAGATCATACATCATGATCAACTGGGATTCATCCCAGGGATGCAAGGATGGTACAATATTCACAAATCAATAAATGTAATACATCACATAAACAAAAGGAAAGACAAAAATCACATGATCCTATCAATAGATGTGGAAAAAGCATTTGATAAGGTACAGTACCCATTTATGAAAAAAACACTCAGCAAAGTAGTAGAGGCAGTATACCTCAACATAATAAAGGCCATGTATGAAAAACCTACAGCCAACATCATACTCAACGGGCAAAAACTAAAAGCTTTCTCACTAAGATCAGGAACAAGACAAGGTTGTCCACTTTCACCACTTCTATTCAACATAGTATTGGAAGTCCTAGCCACAGTGATCAGATAAGAAGAAATAAAAGGCAACCAAATCGGAAAGGAAGCAAAACTGTCATTGTTTGCACATGACATGATAGTATACATAGAAAGCCCTATAGACTCCACCAAAAAACTACTCAACCTAATAAGTGAATTTGGCAAAGCAGCGGGGTACAAAGTCAATATTCAGAAATTGAAGGCATTTCTATACACCAACAATGAAATATCAGAAACAGAAATCAGGAAAAAAAATCCAATTTGCTATAGTAACAAGAAAAATAAAGTATCTAGGAATAAACCTAACCAAGGAGGTAAAAGAGTTGTACTCAGAAAACTACACAACACTGAAGAAAGAAATTAAGGAAGACACAAACAAATGGAAATATATACCATGTTTATGGAATGGAAGAACTAACATCATCAAAATGTCCATACTACCCAAAGAAATTTACAGATTCAATGCAATCCCTATTAAAATACCAATGATACATTTCACAGATATAGGACAAACATTTCAAAAATTTATTTGGAACCATAAATGACCCTGAATAGCTGCAGCAATTTTAGGAAAGAACAACAAAGTAGTAAGGGTCATAATACCTGATATCAAACTATATTACAAGGCCACGGTAATTAAAACATTCTGGTACTGGCATAAGAACAGACATATAGATCAGTAGAACAGACTAGAGAGCCCAGAAATAAACCCATGTCACTATGGTCAATTAATATTTGACAAAGGGGGCAGAAGCATAAAATGGAGTAAAAATAGCCTCTTCAGCAAATGATGCTGGAAGTTTTGGACAGCTACATGCAAAAAAATGAAACTTGACCACCAACTTACACCATATACAAAAATAGCCTTAAGATGGATAAAAGACTTAAATATAAGTCATGACACCATAAAAGTCCTAGAAGAGAACATAGGGAGGAAAATCTCAGATATTCCACGCAGAAATATTTGCATCAATATATCCCCTAGAGCAAGGGACATAAAGGAAAGAATACTTAATCAAATAAAAAGCTTCTGCACGGCTAAAGAAAACATCAGCAAAATGAAAAGGGAACCAACTGTATGGAAAAATGTATTTGTAGATGATACCTCGGACAAGGGTATGATCTCCAAAATATATAAAGAACTCACACGACTCCACTCCAGGAAGGCAAGCAACCCAGTTAGTAAAGGAGCAAAGGACTTGAACAGACACTTCTCCAAGGAGGACATACAGAGGGCACAGAGACATATGAAAAGATGCTCAGTATCACTAACCATCTGAGAGATGCAAATTAAAACCACAATGAAATACCACTTCACACCCGTGAGCATGGCCATAATAATCAAGTCAACAAACAATAAGTGTCGGCAAGGTTGTGCAGAAAAGGGCACCCTAGTACACATTCTCTAGAACCCCAGAGAGGTTGGTGGGAATGCAGACTGGTGCAGCCACTGTGGATAACAGTATGGAATTTCCTCGGAAAACTAAAAATGGAACTTCCCTTTGACCCAGCAAATCCTCTGCTAGGATTATACCCTATGAATCCTGAAACACCAATTCAAAAGAACCTATGCACCCCAATGTTCATAGCAGCACAATTTACAATAGCCAAATGCTGGAAGCAATGTAAGTGCCCATCAGTAAATGAGTGGATCAAAAACTGTGGTACATTTACACAGTGGAATTCTATGCAGCAGAAAGAAAGAAGGAGCTCCTACCCCTTGTGACAGCATGGATGGATCTGGAGAGCATTATGCTAAGTGAAATAAACCAGGCAGTGAAAGAAAAATACCATATGATTTCACCTAGAAGTGGAACCTAATCAATACAACAAATAAGCAAGCAAAATACAACCAGAGACATTGAAATAAAGAACAAATCTACAGTAACCTGAGAGGAGGGGAGAGATGGGTAATAGGGGATAATAAGGGAAGGGTCATCAAGGAACATGTATAAAAGACACATGGACAAAGCCAAAGGGGGGTAGGGTAGAGGATGGAAGGTAGGGATGGCTGGGGAAGGGAGGGGAAATGGCGACAACGGTACTTGAACTACGATTTTAAAAAAAAGAAAAAACAAACACTATTTTAGACTAAAAACCATCTGAGCAACTGAATTTATGTAGCATGTGAAGTAGATGGTGTTGCTGCTAGGAGAACCAGAGCATCTTAGGAAGGAACATCCCAGGAGTCTGTGGGGCATACAGGGCACCTGAACATCCCTGGGATTTTCACACACATTGGCTTATATAAGGTGAAAGGAGATTGCTTAATCAATAATAATAATAAAGCTTTTTGGAAAGAGTAAAAAAAATAAAACCTATTTTCAAAAAAATTATTTCCACCAAATAAATATAATATATCTGTGTTCATTAAAGCAAACTAATTTATTCTGTTCAATCTATTATTCAAAAATTAAACAATAGCATTAGTAGAATAATGGTGTTTGGCATATATTCATATACTTCAATGGTTTTTTGTCATGTTTATTTCTAATATTACTACATCATGGTATTTTCCTGAAGAATGTTTTTTTAAAACATGGATTTATTTTTTAATCTTTTTGTTTCATAAAATTGCATATAATCCTCTTCAAAGTTGCATTTTTAAAGCTTTTTGAAGTATTACATACCAAAAAGTACTAAAGTTGCATTTTATTGTTAATAAATTTGAAATTGTTGACACCCTCAATTGAATCTTCTCTGTAGATTATAATATTATCTTTAATTGAGAAAAATACTTTCTCTAAAGTTACTGAGATGCCTTGCAAGTACAAAGCAAATTCTATCAGAGTATATTCCAAGTCTCTGTTTTTCATATTAAAATGTGTAAATATTCTGGCCCAATATCTTCTCAGGTAGTTTCTTTTTTAACCTCCTATGTACCTATCTTGCACAGGTACTTTTTCTCAGTTGTGAACTCTTCATATAAGTTGTCTCCATGATTCCAAATCATAAGCCTTTCACTTTCATTCTTTCTGGCAAGAATATAACTTAATGCCATTAAAAATGGAAATACCATTAAAAGTCATCCAATAGATCAAGATATTCCAAAGGGCAATTATAATTTTGCATGTAAAATTTTCTATAATTTTTGAGTTCTCAACATTTCATTTATACACTTTTTTCTTTCTGTTTAGTGATATAATCCATTGTCTTTCTGTTTGTAGGCATTGTTTTCAACAATTGCAATTACTTAAAAGCTTTAAAGTGAAGTTTTGTAAACATCCATTCTTTGAAGACTTATGTAAGATGCTGAATAACTGAATAACTGACGCTGAATAAAATGCAATAAAAACTTACAGCTTTGCTTAGGAAAGGAGTTCAATACCAGTGCAAAATATGTTACTTGATTCACAAACTAGTTCGTCACAGGTACAAAACCTGTAATAACCCTATTGGTGGTAGGCAACAAGGAGACAGTGCATATTGCCACAGCAGTTTTTAAATACTCAACATCAACTTATCAGAAAATTTCTGTGGTCTGATTACTCTCACAACATACACAAAAATATTTATAAATTTAAACAACTACAACTTTTATTTTCAATTGATCTAACATTGCAGCTTACTGGGAGGAAAGTGTGAATTACACGAACACGGAAACAAATCCCAACCTTACTTCTGCCTCATAAGTTTCTTAATTTTGTAACAACATTACTTGTACCATGAAGCTGTACTTCACCAAAATGTGAATGTGTTATCGTTACAAAACTAATGAATGTTCAATGTTAAACTAAAAAGCTCGTCTAAGAAATGAATTTGAAACTAGAATTAACAATAAGATCAGATATTTCACTTTCCTCAGAATGAACTTCTAGAAACTTTATTTGATTTCCTCAATTGGAAGTGATAGTTTGACCCAATTATTAGAATTAACTGATTTTTTTTTTTTTGGTGTGTGAAGCATCTAACAGCACTAATAAAACTGATAGCCTTGAACTATTTGCAGTTTTTCCTCTGCTTAAAGTACCAACAGATAAACTGCAAACTCTTCACAATTTGCACATGCGTAAGAAGACTTGGAATTAAAAAGTGAGTGAAATTAGGGAAAAAAAGAGTGATTTGATAGAAATGGGAAATCATGTTTTGCAGAGGAATCTGTAAACCCACCTGCTACAGATTCATGTGATTTCACCATCTGTATGTCTTCTTAAAACAACTACCGATTTTTACAATTAGATGTTTTGTTAGCAAATTTTGTCTTCTGTTTCTCATGTGGTCATTTGCTACAGTGGACAGTAAATATTCTGTGCAAGTTCCACGTTCATCTACTTCTTAAGTAATGGAAACTCAACAATTAAGTTCTCATTAGCGTGCACTTTCGGATTTTGAGCTCATTACTGCCAAAAGTGTTTATTTTGAAATAAAAATGTTACCAAATAATAAAAGAAATGTTGGGGATTTAAGCTATAAAAAATAACAAAACTGCTATTGCAAGAGCCTTCTATGTTCTATAGCATGGCTGCTCAGACTGCTTTCTGCCAACACTTTCCTATACACCAACCCTTGTTTAATGTTGAATTAATGGCTCGCTGCACACTGGCAAAGGTACAGTTAGCCAGCAGGGGCAGCAACACCAGCCACTTCTCCCCACCAACAAAACCCAGGGGAGTTACTGAACTCCAGCGCTCACAGCTAAGCACGCTTTGCATCATCAGCGAGCACTCCGCGTGCCGCATTTGAGAAGGGGGCATCAGTTGCCCTGGGTCTGGAACAAACTGGGAAAAGACAGATGGGCTATCCCTGGTTCTTTACAGCCTTAATCTTAACAAATTAAAATAAGAACTCTGTTCACTGAACATGCATTTCCCATACAACTGGATGAAATCTCAGAAGGAGGCGGTGAAACAAAATGGAGGCCCACCAGTCTACCCCGGTTTATTTTAATCCAACAATAATGCCGCTTGCTTGAAAATAACAGTACAAATAAAATACAGGATAAATACTAAAAACTGCACAGGATGCCCAGACAACAGGCATAACCAGGATTCCATTGGGCAAATCGGGACGTGTTGTCACGTTGTCACCCTATGTTTTAGAACTCTTGGGTTTTATTTTCACTGCAGCAAATCTCTGAATTTCTTATCCCTTTCTCTGCTAAGTGTTTTTCTGTGCACTGGTCCGTCCCTTAGGATTCCTAGCCCTTCCAGAAAACAGAAAAGTGAGGTGGAAATATCTGATTGGGTGTGGATGCGAGATGAATGCAAATCTCATCGAGACAAGGATCACAGACCACACCCGAGATAAATCCACACCCCTTCCTCTGTTGGGAAAGGCCGTACTAAAGCCCGCTCAGCACCTATACCATGTTCGTACTACCCCTCTGCCTTACTACTGCGGCAAACATGACGATAAAAGCCACCTGCTAAGGATGGTGGCTCAAAAAAAATAAAAGGATCCTGGTTTGCTGATGAATGGGGAGCCTTCACAACTATGAATTGCCAACCTCCAGACCCGCAACTTAATCAATTCCCAACTTACCCAAACGCCATTGGAACAGTTCCTGCTTCCCACTCTGGGCTCCTCGGTCTCCACTCTGCCCTTCATGCCTCCCAAATCCTTTGCCATAGAGTCTTGTCGATGTCCTCCAAATTCATCCCTCTCATCCCTCGTGCATGTTGTTCCCTTGGCTGAGACGCCTTTCCAGCCTTGATGCCCAGCCACTTTCGCCCTTCTGCTAGAAACACGCTTGGTCATCACCTCCCCCAGGAAGCTTCTCCAGGCTGGGCTCTCGAGACATCCCGTGCTCGCTCCCTCACATTGTTTCACGAATCACCTGTTAACCTGTTTGCCTTCTGCAACCTGTGATCAGCCTGAAGGAGGCGGGCAACGTGCTTGTCTTGTTTTGTCATCATGCCCCACACCTGGGACAAAGCAGGCACACTTCATGTGAAATGAATGAATGTGAAAACACCAAAAAGGAGAGAATCTCCCAAAGGTCTTTGGGAGGATACCTGCTTGGCCTCTAAAGGCAAGAGGTCACAAACTGGCAGTAACTCATTCACCAACAATAGGATCAGGTCCATTATCTTATTATACTTCCTTGGGGGCCTGGGGGTGAGAGAACACACCTATTAATAACCCCAGTTTATAGCTGGGCAAATGGAGGCACCAGAGGTTAAAAGCCCCAGGTCAGCCCAGGAGCTGCTGATGGACCTGTGATTGGCAATCAAGGCAAGGCCATCCACGTACACCTGATGGGCGCCTGTCCGCCAAGCACCCTACCTCTAAGGACCCGTCAGGTCCTTTTTTTAAAAAGTAGAATCCCAAAACCCCTCTCTCCAGATTAAGTCATCCAGGCTTCAAATATCTAAGGCAGCAGTTTTTTCTTCAGTATTTGAAATGTTTTTAAGGGTTTATTTCAAACACCCCTTTCTTTGAACTGAGCGTTCAGAACTTTTATTCCACGTTGTCAGTGTTTTTTGTAGTCAGCTCTGATTTCTAAAAGGTTTTTATTTCTTCTCTATTAGTGGCCACCACCTGCTTACTGTTTGGATGGGGTTTGCTGTATTTTCTTTGCTTTCATCTATTGAAATGGATGAGAAGAACCTTAGGTAATGAACCTTGTTTCCAGTTTTCCCTCTTACCTCCCCTGTTTTTAACTCCTCCTGCCACTGCTAAGGACGAGGAAAAGGATGGAAAATTCCTGGGGCCTTGGACAGTCTATGGGACTCCCCCCTTCTCCTTTCTCCCTAGGCATGAAGAAGTGGCAGGCAGAAGAGGGCAGAAGTGGGAAATGCTGGGCAGAAGCGTGGAAGGCTGCAGGTGCCCTGCTGTCTCTGAGACTGGCTGGCTGCCCCGTCAGCCATGGCAGGCCTTCTTAATGGCCTTCCTGGCTGGGAATGAAAAGATGTCTTTCTTCATTCTAATGCTGACCCTTTGTCTGCATCAGGATGCTGGTGTCCATGGCCATTGCTGAGGCCCCACCCTGACGGCCACTAGCTTGTCCCATCTTGGGCTAATCTGCACACACTGGCCCTTATGGGAGCAGCGTCGCATATAAATATATAAATATTTTACCAGTCCATCCTGCCCTCGGGGTATCAGGTTTAATGAACTAAACATCCCCCATTAATCACCCAGCAGAATGGTATTTACTCTGACGGAGAGGGGAGGTGGACAGCTGCGAAGATGAGTCAAAGGCTCTGTCTGCATGACCTTTCCCCATGTTGTGTCTTCCCTAATCTTCAAGAACAAAGTCTCAATTTTGGCAGTTCCACAAGCCACGTTGACACTTTACTCCACCGTCCTGTTCTCCCCTTGTTACCACATTCCAGACCCCAACTGTCTCACCCACTTTTTGGGTCACCTTTAACTTCAGGCACTCTCCCCACCCCGTCGATCTGCTCAGTCCAGAAATGCATGGCCAGGAGATATTTCAGCCTAGAGAGGGAGAAGAAGGACTTGAACTCTTTCCCATGCTGAGCCCACAGCCAATAAGTTGAGTGTATTGTGAGTAACACTGAGAAAATGTAGCTGAAGTGGGTACAATAGCAGAGGCCCTTTGACATCTTGGAAGACTCTTAGTAGGTAATATCCGCTACCCAGCTTCGAGTTGTGACAGCCACTCAGAGCAAGTATATGAAGTCCAGGAATGAAGGAAAGGAAGGACAGAGGGAAGGAAGGAGGGACAGGTGTTGGTAGGCAGGAGGTAGGCTTCTGCAGGTGACCCAGTGGTGCCCACATTGAGCAGAGCTTTTCCATGCTGGGGCCCCCCGGCTCCTACCCCTACAGACACAGACAATGGCAAGGCTTGGAAGCTGACATCTCACTTGCTTCTTATTGAGAATGTGATGTCCTACACATTCTGACCCCACTGACATCTAAGGCGGTTGGCAGCACAGAAAATGATATCAGCCAGCAAGGGTCTGAAATGCGCTCAGCTTTTTGTTCTTTTGCAGGGCTGAACCCGGCCTCACCCACTCCCCATTAGCCGGCTGGGCCCGTCCCCCACATGGGCAGCCTTTCCAGAGCATCTTGCATTTGGCCAGAGGTCTAGCAAAGCCTCTCCTGGGCTGTGCACTGCTTTAGCCCAACACTAATTAGTAATGCAATCCCGCAAAGAGTGAAACTGCCTCCCCTCACTCATAGTGATTTATGTTCAATTTGTACAAATGGAGAAAATGAGATTTCAAATTTCAGTGCCATTTCTGCAATGAGGTGATTAAAAGAGAGAGAGGTATCGCCTTCCACTGTATAGAATATTGATCCCAGTGCTATTTTCCTTTGCAATAACCATTAGCTCAGTATTATTTGCAAACCTCTAATGTGAACCTGGAGATGTAATTTACATTTGTGCCTCACTTATTTGCTTTAACAAAACAACACAAAAGCTTTGGGTCTTTCAATCTATCCATATTGTCAATAAAATTAGCAGCTTGAAGGGGAAAAATTATATTCAAAACTATAACTTCCCATTAACTACCGCAAGATACAACACATTGTTCCAAAGAAGGGACTACGTCATGGTTAAGCCTCTTTCTTATCTATGCCTCCCCGTTACCCCACTCCATGCGACTAAGATTCAATCAGAAAACTTAAAAGTGAAGCATCCCCTCCTGCTGATGCGGATCAGTTTGGTCGCTTGGGGCTGGGCCTGCACATCTTAAGCCCTTGGGGCTGAGCGTGTTGTGGGGGTGGGGGCAGCCGTCACCAGTGCCAAGTGCCGGCACACGCCTTGCGCAGAGGCCCAGGCCCGGCCGCCCGCACAAACGCGTACACATAGACACGTGCGGGGCCAGCTCTGACCCTCACAGAGACTTCCCAAAGAGGAACCCAGGCGGGGTGGGGGGTGGCGGTGTGCAGGCGAGGACTGGAGTGGGTGGAAGAAAAGAAGAGGAGGAGGTAATCATGAATAAAAAGCACAGGGCTGTGTTAGCGTAATTCAAGTGGCAGTCCGTCAGCCTTCAGCCTTCGACTCCTAACAAATAGGGCACGCAGCTCGGCTCTCTCATTTCTTGTCTCTGCAAATCCGTCAGCTGCCTACCACTGCCTACCAGATCCTGGAAGACGAGAACAAGAAAAAGGGAGGGGGGGGGAAGCTAATGACCCATAATTGCCATGATAGTGGGAGAGGGGCCAGGCAGCTGTTTTACATTCCTGGTATGTATAGTATGCAAATATCCACAAAGACTCGACACAGTTTCGCTATTGTGGATCCGGAGGGTAACCAAATTAGCCTTTGGCAGCCATGGTAATTGGGAGGTGCTGTTCCCATTAGGAGTCCTGCAAATTATGAAGAAAAATGGACCCAGGGCTTTGTCACAAATAATAATACCAAGAAGAAAAGAGCAGGCGGCTGTCTTTTCTTTTCTCCCCCAACTCCTCACCCTCAGCCTTTTATTTTTTAAAAAAATTTCTGCATTGTGTTGTTAATACCTCTCCATTTAGTAATAAGAAAACAGTCTGAAATCCCCCACTAGACTGTGCTGGACTTGATTGCAAGAATGTCAAGTTTGCCAGGGGGAAGAACACCATCTGGGTGAGGAGCTTCTTTTCTGTGCTTGAGCCAGGGTTCGCAGGTAAGGAAGGTGCAGATGTCCCGGGCAAGAACTGTGGCCCAGAGCCCTGGGTGAGGAGAGAGGCTTTGGAAGTGATGTGTCTGAGAAACCAGTCTTTCCAAGGAGAGTCCTCTCTTTATTCCAACAGTCTGGAGCCCCTGGCCTCCTGGATCACTGCTGGATTTTGTCCTCCATCTCACTCCCAGAGTCTATAAAGTTCTGGCTGCCTGTACTGTTTTAACAATTCAGATACTAGCCTGAAACCCTCCAGTCATGATGCATTAAGCCCCAAACTCACGCAAAAGGTTTGGAGACTTTCGCCCTGGGCACTCCCTTGAGACAGCCTAATTTTACTTCCCTAGGAGTGACCAGATGGGCCACTGGAATATCAGATGACGCAGGGATGAGCTCACCCCTTTGTGTGGCATGAGTGAGGGAAGGGGACCGGTCAGCTTGGGGCCAAACTGCCCCAGATGAGAGGCATGGCATCAGAGGGGATGGCTAAAACCGTGTCCCAAAAGCTACACTGTGAAGGATCATACTTCCAAGAGCACTCTCTCCTTTAAAGCAGTCAACTTCCAGTTTCCCTTGTTTCAGCATCTGCTTGTTCTGCCAGAGGAATGCCTTCAACGAAAAAGGCCTCTCTGGAAACACAATGTCTTTTCTTCATGTTCCTCCAGTGACACAGGAACATCTCATGCATTGCTTTGGCACTTTATTTTTATTTTACATTTCATAAAAATGTACAATGTTAAAACATGGAAAGGACTAGGAACATTCCAGTTGGGTAACTGGAAAGATACAACTGCATACATGCCTTTAAAACCAGACAGCATTTCCCATAAGGGAAAAAAAAGAAGAGAATGGAATTTTTACAAGATTTGAAGTATTCTCAGAGACACCGCTACAAAAGGATCCCGCCAATTTTGTCCTCCAAAGGGTAAAGAAGAACTAATGGCTAGCTGCACGCCTTTGGAAAATTAACAAAAACATGAGAAAGACTAAAAATAGGTCAGGTCATAGCAAAGTCAAAAAGAGGGTTGAAAAATGAGGAAGAGGAAATGACAAATTGTTGGCACAAGTCCCTGCAGATGGGACCAGCGGATGACCTAGGGAACGGGGCTGAGTGGAGAGGCAGGGCCTGAGGTGCTGGCTGCTTCCATTCCGCAGTGTTCGCACCCTGGTTCGGCAGACAGGGGAACCACTGGCGCATGTTTCTCTCTGCAGCCTCTCCTGGCCCCAAATTCCTGGCTAGTTTTAAAAGAAGAACAACTGTTAGGCACAATCCAGGTTTTCAAGTCTCTTTGAAGAGAAACCTAAGAGTGGAAAAAATGCTGGCACTGACAATTTTTTTTTTAGGAAAAAATTTTTCTGGTGAAAATGCCCTTCCAGTTTGGCATGGTGTTTGGGCTTTCATTCTCCTGCCTCTTGACACTGCCTGACAAAGCCTACGGAATCAAGGCTTCCAGTCGCTCTAATTCCTCCCTCACAACTCCAGCCACATTAAACGTGTCTCAGGGTTTGGAAACCAACATGCCTTCTCTCACTTCCTACCCTCACATGAACTATGCTCTCTGCCTGCCAGGATGTCCCTGGGTGCTGCTGCACCCTGTCACCCAAGCATCTGCGTGCACACATGTGGACACACATGCACAAGTGCACACACAAACACATCCCTCAGGATGAATCTCTGCTTAGAGGTTCCTTCCTCTGGCAGCCTTTTCGACCTCGAAAGTCTGGGCTAAGCCCCCTGCTATGCACTCTCAGAGCTCGGTGCTAGAAATTATTACAGAACTCTCTAAAGGTCTGTTCACTTTCCCAGGGCTGGCAGCACATTGAGAGCAGGACTGCCCCTCTCTGGCTCACCATTGTGGCCTAGTACCTATCACAGTGCCTGGCACATAGTATTTGAGCCATAAATACGTGTTGAATGAATGTCATCTGATTATCCAGAAGCTTAATTGAGGTCCTGTAGTGTCACTTGATAACACTTGTAGATCACTCTCTTTCTGCATTGATTGGGGCATCTTGCTTGCTGGGGAAGGCCTATGAATTCCAGAACTGCAGGGAGCCCCAACAGAAAGATAGAGCAGCATATATTCCAAATACCAAGTTAACTCAGTGGTGCTTGTTGACCTTATGGTGTTTGTCCTGCAGTTTTCATTTTAGGTCAGACCCTTCCTCACTTCCTGCTGAAAGTAAGGCCTCTCTTCTTTTTTTCTCTCTCTCTTCAGAAATGGAATTCATTTATGTCTGTAAACGTGGCAAAGAATACATCCTTCAATATACTGCACTCCGCTCTGTACACTTCATGATCTCAGGCTTTACCCATAACCCAGAACAACAAGACTACTTCAGCCTTTGCAGGGAATTCACAAACACTGAGGCAAATTCCTTTCATCATAAGCCCAATTCAATACAGGTTACTGAGTAATTATATCTTAGGTATATATGTGTTAGAGCATAAAACCTACTTGGAAAAGTAAGGCTTATAAGATGATAGCAATAGAAGAAATGAAATGATGAGAAATGGGACTAGAGATTAGAGTTTGGTAGAAGAATAGTGTTCCTTAAGCTGAAATAGCTTGCTATTTAGCAATAGCAAGGGTTTGACCTTGAGGAAATGGGAAGAGACAGTGAAGAGGAACAGTGGCTAGAGTAGAGGATTCCTGAAAAGATTTATAAAAAGATAATTTTGGAAGAAAGCCTTATTGGTGAGAGCCTTGAGTATCAAACAAGAGTTTAGTTGATGGCAGACAGTTGGGTGTGGCATTGTTGTAGGGCAGAGCTACCCAAATGTCTTCTGAACCAATGCCAGGAGGACCCTTATTAAAGTTTGTTATAGCAATGGCCCAATGAATCGCATCTCTTTTTATCCACATGATTTGTAGTCCCTTCCCACATTAAGTCTGGGTTTGGCCATGTGAGTTGCTTTGGCCAGTGGGACTTTAGCAAATGTGGTGCCATCAGAAGTTTGAAAAGGGCTCATGCACCGGAGTTCATCGTCTCTTATTGCTTTCTGGGAACCCCTTCAGCACCGTGTGAAAAAAGCACAGGCTACCTTCCTAGAATGAGAGCCCCAAGGGAGAGAGAGGTCCAGCTGCTCCAGTTGACCCAACTAAGCTCAGCCAACACTACATGGAGCAGAAATGAGCCCAGGTCAATTGATCCACCTACAGACGAATGAGAAAAATATACTTTGTTTTGTTTTGTTTTAAGCTTCTAATCTAGAGGGGTATGCTTTACTACTTAGCCATAGATAACAGGTACAAGTTCCCCAAGAGAGGCACCTAGAAGAACTTGCGAGAACAAGGCCACTCTTTTGGGGAAAGATATAAGAACTGCAAACACTACAAAAGAGAAAGAAATGGGGCCATCCTTTAGAGCTCCTGCTCAGAGTTGGAACAACACCATGGCAAGTTGAGGACAGCAGCCAGGAGGAAGACGGAGGAAGTAGGGACAGCCCTACATGGTGGTGATGAGAAGTGCAATATGGGCCAGCACTGGCTGGCCTGGGGATAAAGGAAGACATGGGGGTGGAAAGAATACCAGAGCCTACATCAGCAGAGTCCCATAGCTAAATGGCAGCCCATGGCAAGGTCTGTCCATGCTGGTGGGACCACAGGGACAGCAGAGTAGGTGTTGGTATTGGTATGAATGGATATAGCAGGCAAATCTCAATGGCTGTCTCCTAGAATCCTGTTGGGGCAAGAAAACACGGCGGGGCCAGGGAGGGTAGTTTTCTGACCCTACTGGGAAAAGGTTCACTGGGCAAGTCTTCCAGGCAGTTGGTGGTGATTCAGGGAAGCATGGGGTGCCTGGAGAATAAAGGTGTGTGACAGGATGTACAAAAGCCAACAAAGTTGTCTGTCAGTCTAGATGATATTCTTGTTTTTATTTCTATCACCTCAGCCACTATTGAAGTTGATGTCCAAATGTATGTCTGATTGTCTGGGGTCAAGACAGAGTGGTGATTAAAAGCATCTGTTCTAGAATCCAATGCCAGCTTAACTAGGTACTGGCTGATGGCCCTGAGCAATTTACTTAATATTAGTTTCCTCATCTGAAAAATGAAGATAATAATACTTCCTATCTCATATAGTTGTCATCAATAAATAAAATAAAAATAAACTCAAAGTGTTTCATACAGTATCCAGTACATAGCAAACCCTTAATATTATTGTCATTGTTTTTACTATTACTTAGTCCTTCAAATTTCTCAAGGTTATGAGTAATTCATCAGATTTATCAAGAAAGATTTTACCATTTGAATACCATTACTACCTTTTGTGGTACGTAAAATACACTAATTAGGGAGAATGGCCTCCTGATCGCAGCATTTGAATCTGGCGAAGAGAGAAGCAAGTTCTGTACTTCCCTTACGTTTGGGATTCTAATGCATTCCTGACGAAAATCTATACGCGTGTTCAACTATATTTGATCTTTATTTCTGTCCCATCCAGCTAGCGAGTTCTCATTAAGATATGATTTAAGAACTGAAAGTTCATTAAAAAGATCATTTTATGACAAAGTGAGATGAGCAACGTAGAAATGATTCCATATCTTCTCCAGATCATCCCATTTAGGGCTTTTTTCTAACTGAATCCAGCATAATTTATGGAAGCACTGAGATTTGCCTTTCAAAGCTCTGGAATAATTTAACAATTAACATCATACACCCTTATTACCTGATGCACTGGATCTAAATTGCAACAAAACCACTGCTAGCAATTTTCTTCTACAACTTTCTTACTTTAAGCAGCATTATCTTAGAAATCTTTCTTCTAGATTCAGTTCTAAGGGAAAATATTCACAAATAATTTCTGGGTTTAATATCATTTCCCCTTGTTTTCTTAAACATAGAATTATGGGGGGACCACCTTTTTTTATTGTTGTTCAAGTACAATTGTCTCCATTTTCACCCTGTAAAAAGGACCAAAGTTCTGATTCAGAATGCTTAAATTTTTTTTTCAGATTTTTTTTCACAGTGAACAAAGCTCATAGTAACCACACATTATTAGCATTCTTTTAAGAGCAGGAATTAGATCATTTTATTCAATGTCAAAATTTGTCTTAACTGTACTTTGACAAAAATCACAATGTGAGAACAGTGTCTCTAATACACACACACACACACACACACATATACCTAGAAAAACAGGTCAAGTGTAAAAACATGAGATGCACCATTTATGTTGTATAATCAATTCTCACAAAATTCCATTACATTTATTTAAATATTTGTGGAAGAATATCTTAAAACCTTTATATTTTACACCTTTAAAGTTAATGAAAATACTACCAGCCAACATACTAAGAATTTTATCAAGAATTTTGCTGTAGCTCAGAATACAGAAATGACATTAGTTGCTTCATCTAGTGTAGTGAGATATTTTCGTGGGGATTGCCTGAGGGAGTGGGGGGTGCTGGGTGGAGGGGGGCAAAGGGGGAAAATTTAGGCAACTATAATAGCATAATCAATAAAATATAAAATAAAAATAAAAACTTCTTCAAAAAAATCATCACATTAACTCCAATATCTCCAAAAAAACACTTTTTTTTTTTAGAAAATGTCCTACAATGTGCATTTTATTCCATACAATTATACAACGTTTATATATACAGGAGTTCCCCCCTTATCCGCGGTTTCATGGGCCTCGGTTTCAGTTAAAAAAACACTTTTTTGAAGACAGGAAGTTTCTTACATTTTTTTATAGTACAGAGTTATGAGTTTTGACCAATTCCTATTGTAAAACTTTAAGTACATAGGAAAAAGTCATATGTAATTTCCTTATTGTTTGCACTAGTGAAAATTTTGACTTAATGTGAAAATTAGTTTCAAGGTAGACATGATACATCTGAAATCAAGACTTCTTTGGTATGTTATATAATCCCACCTTTCACTGACACGAGCTCTGTGTAACAGAATCATCTTCTGTTAAAAAATAAAATAAAATAAAAACAATTCCACTGAAACCAGGAAACCACAGACGTGACAGCTGATTTTTTTTTTGAATGAATATATACTATGATGTCAGACCTTTCACTGTGACTAACATTTATCTTACTACCTTGTTAGGTACCGATTTTACACGTGATTGACATATTCCTATAAAGTACAGATACATTTGGCAAAATCTCCTTAAAATATTCTTGCTCCTTCTGCCTTTTGTATGAATGGGATTTTTGTTAGTAAGGGTAAAGGTAAGCTCTGCTGTGGTAACAAACTCCTAAGCCGCAGCGGCTTGGCACATTATATCCACGCAAAGTCTGGTATGGTCCTAGGCAGTAGATGACTTTGAAGCTCTAAGTCATCTGGAATATAGCCTCTGATGCTACTGTGTCAGAGAAAGAGAGATGGAGAGGCACCTGGCTTTTATCTATTTTAGCCCAGAAGTGATACATGTCACTTTCTCTCTCCCAATCTATTGACTAGAACGAGTCACCTGGCTCTACCTCAACTGACAGAGAAATATGAGAGCACATGGAGTGTTGTTGAGTACCAACTGTCTTTGACCCAGACACTACGATTACATGGTATAATTAAGTGAACATGCCTCAGAAGATTTTAAACTATAAGCAAGTGACTGGTACCAAAGCATTCAGAAATATTTAGCATTTTTACCATTTCATATCAGAATATTTTTCATTTTTCATTGTGTGTGCTATTATTAAGGTAGCCTTGACCTAAGTTTCATTATTATTTGCTGCTGTTATTATTATATTACTTTTAAAATTACCTTTGACATGAAACGATTTCAATTTGTAAGGATTAAGTTTCCACTGCCAGTACCTTACCTTCTACAATCTACTCCTGACAACTGTTGTGAGACTGTAAACGCTACTTGGTCAGCAATCATGTCTGTGTTATTTCTCAATATATCCACAATGCTTTGACCACACAGTAAGTGGTCCATAGTATACATTAAATAAATGAGTAATAAAATAAACAATGTGCTCAATATACATTTAATAATATAAATGTATAATAATAAAATATGTTTTTACCTATGTTTAAACCAAGATTTTTATTTCAATTTTTAAGGGCTTCCTACTCTAATACAGTCTTTCTTGCAGTCTGCTCATACCCACCCCTCTCCCGGCAGCTAATCACTCTTCTCTGTTCTGTTCTAACTTTCCATCTTTCTTGAGTCTGCTTCTAATAAACTATATGTTCCTTTCTTGCTAGGGTCCTATCTCATTCACCTTTATCAATATTGCCTTCACCCCAGTACACACCCATATATACAGACAGATTTGTACATGTCAGTTGAACTGACAGATTTTTCTCATTTTTTTTTCCCCAGAAACTTCCATGGCTACATGCCCAACAAATCCCCCACTTGTACATCCAACCTTCTAAGTTTTATTACATAATTTTTGAAGGGAAAGCTTTGTGTCACTGAAAAGCAGCATTCCTATTCCCAAGGGGGCTAGAGGAAAACAAAACTTATATCCAAAGGAGTGAGAAGCAGCTAACGCAATAATGGTCAGATTGGGTCAGACAGGAGTGACCACTTCCAGCACGGTCAGTGACTCAGTCAGGGTCGGCTGGCCCGCTATGTTTGGGAAGAACTGGCTTACGTGGTCCTCAGCCCAGGTCACGGCAGGACCAGCTCTGACCTCTCCCTAACCCCTTTGCCCAGTTCTTCCCAGGTAATTTCCTGTCTACTGAGAAGACAATTAACTCAAAAGCCATTGTTCCTGGGTCCCTTAACCAGCTGAGATTTCTCTCACCTGAGTTGTCATCTCTCACGTCATCTGACACTCAGTCTCCTACCCTTGGAGCTGCTGGAAGGGAGGAGAAAAAGCAAAATTAATGAAAGCTGTATCAAGTGCTCCCTGGACTGATGTGTCCACGTGGCTTTTGAAATCGCCTTGTGTCCTGCCGGGAATGCCTTCTTTCTTTCCACCTTGGGCTGTTCTTTATGACATCTTCAGACTCGCTGCCTCACCCCTAGGTCTGCCTGCTTTCCTCCCAGGTTCCCTTAGGGCCTCTTGAAGCTGGCAGCAGAAAAGTCACTTCCCGGTAGGTGCAGTTGGCATGCCTGCAAGTGTACTTAAACTTTGCGTCTGATCAAGTTATGCGTATTGGATCTGAAACCAGTTAGTCAATTCGTTCAGGTCCCTAAGTGGCGATTTGTGGTAATGTCTACATCAATACGACGGAGCGGTTTGCTAGCTGGTTTACGTAAAGCAAATGGCTACAGGAAAGAGGGACTGGCTTCCAGCATTTTTTTCTACTAATGAAGATATGGCTGAAAAAGAAAGTGAATAGAAACATAAGTGAGGAATCCATGTGTGTAAAACACTAAGGTGAAGTCTGTTTTCTAGGTTGAGTCAATTTGCCTCTTCCACCGCCCCTCGTTCTTTCTCCCCAGTGGCTGTTTTTGTTGATGCTTACATGCGGTCATTAGTATTGTAATAAAAATCTGCATGTGTCAAACCCCGAAGTTCAGGGCTAATCTACATTTTTGAGAGAGAAACTGGGGTGCTGATATAAATTCTACTTGGAGACTTACAGGAATGACTGAAACCAGGAAGAAAAAAAAAACTATGTGGTGTTGTGGTGTTGAGTTCCATCTCTCAACATTTCTCTTTTGTGTAAACAGTCTCTGCTTTGCCTAGGCAGGGGAGGGAACAGCCAGTCTAAGAGGGAATTTATTTGGTGTGTGTCTGCATATGGGCTGTATCTCTTTACTACTGCAGACTACATTGTTTCTAATAATTGTGATGGATTGGTACTTATGACTAGCTGGCAGAATTCCTTTAGCATGTTAAAATATTACTTTTATTCCTTGATCTAATGCATAACCTGATGTTTCAGTCAGTTTTCAAATGTAATAAACAAACTTTTAAAGCAAATACCCCTAAAGAAAAGGAAGATGCTTTGTATCCAAGTGGTTTCCCTTTGAAATCACTGCCCTCTACCAGCCAAGGCACTTAGCAGGCTCATTCTTTAGCTCTGGTACATTCAGGCCTTCTTGGAGCTACACACAAAGGGAAGAAATCTGTATGCATAAAATACACTAAAATCTGTGTGACAGAACTGCTTCGGTTAGAATGGGATGGCTGAAATCCACCTTGTTCTGGTCTGCTAAGCTAGGCAGGAAAAAGCAAAATTCCTGACCCAAGCCTGAGACGTGCTTCCTGGAGTCCCGCTTCAGAAAGTTGTGGGTGGGAAATTTGGTCTCTGAAATGTTCTCTTACAATCCCATCTCATTGCACTGGCCCCTAAGATTCCTCTGGAAATTCTGCCCCCCAAAAGATATTAAGGCTCAAAAGCTTACCACCCGTTCACCTCTGATCCAACAACAACCCTTGAGGCCTGTCAAGGACACATTTGACAAGGACAAGTTGCATGGCTTAGCAGCCAAGTGGCTAAATGCAGGCTGAATACTTAATTTCCTTCCCCTAATCAATGCACATTTCTGAAATAAGCAACTTTAAATCGCAGGTCGCATGAATTTTTATTTCATTTTGTTTTCTTGCATTTTAATTTCCATTCTTTCTTATTGTTGGTTACATCACTTTTCATCATGGTCGTGCTGCAGAAACGCAGAGAACGATTTATGGAGCCTTAACATAAATATGATGCTAGACAGAAAGGGAGCGACATATTAGTTTAGAATTTGCAGACTCCCACACACGGAGAACACATCGCTGATTTATGAGACCGAGATAGCCTGTAAATCCTAAAGTAGGGTGCAGCATCTATAAGCTTCCGAACAGCAAGAGACAGAGCCCGTTAGCACAGTCTCCAGCGGGAAGTCCCTAGGCCCTGAGAAAACAAAGACATACTAAATGTTTAGCCCTTTGCTTACCCAGAAACACATCTTTAAAAAATAAGTGCTACACCAAATGGTACGAAGGTTTTCTCTACCTCAGCTAATGAGGGATGGGAAAGAGGGTCAGTTGGTCATTGGCCTATTTGCTGTCTGATCCCAACCCTCCCCTCTCCCGTTCTGCTCCATATTCCACAGGGGCGTCCTGTGCAAACTCCCAGAGCTCCCTTGCCAAATGGCTGCTGGTTGGCATCAGGGCATTGGCAGAAGCTTGCAGGGTGGGAGTAAGGGAGAAGCCAGGTATTTCTCCCCTTCCCCATCTCCTGTTGCCAATGCCTTAGGTGGCCCCTCTGGAAGTTGCTATTTCCCCTTGGTACTCTAGCTTCTGTGAAACAGCCCTCTTGTGATTCTAGCTTTCTCCAAACAGCCGTGTTTCTGGGCTGTGTTCCACCATCACCTCCTTCCTTTGTTCTTCTAGGCCAGAGATAGTACCAGCTTCCTGCTCTTGCTAATCTCTGAGTTGCCATTCTGGCACCTCTGAAATGAGACCCCATGTTAACTCCCCGGCATAAAGTACATAGGCTCTCTTTTTCCGGCTCAGACCTGACGGATGTTTGGAGACTGCACCACCATCTTCACCTAACAGCAAGCAGACAAGGAGCAAAGCACAAGTCTGCTTCCAGCCTTACTCAGTCCGCAGCCACCTGAGGAGTGTCTGACAAATTTGCCACAGCGGCATTTACTACACATTACCTTTATTTCCTCTTCCCTCAGGAGAAAGCAAGCCTCAACTGTGGATCTCAGTGAGCGTAACTTGAAATGCATTGGAAGCAGTAGGCAGAAGGTTGAAGCACCCCAAAGGATACGGTTAGAAAAAGGGAGGGAACTTCAAAAGCCCTGGGGAAAGACGATTATAAGGATCACAGGTGATATCTTGTAAAATGTTATGACTCCTTTAGAAAGCAAAAAATGGCAATATATCTAGAGCTTAAATTGCTCACCCTAATTTAACTTCAAAATCCCCGCCTAATGACTCCTCCAACTCCAACTTAACCGTCGTGCCAACTAAGTTATAAATAATTTGACATCTTGGTAGTGTAGTGTTTTGCAACCACTTCTCTGCAAACTATAAATGCCTATTCGATTATACATGTGTATAATATTAACAATGCCATTGCTTATACTTTTAAGTGCTTAGTATAAATATTGAGTTGTGAGTTTTTCCCTTGTGTGTGCTGCTTCCTAAATGTTTTTAATGCCTTTTAAAAGCATAACAGAAACGGCGAGTCCTCCACTAGCATTCACCAAGTTACGAAGACCATAAATGGAAGGTAGAAACTCAAAATGCACAAAATAGTCGTGCTGAAAGTAATTAATGTGGGACTAGGTTGGAACAACATTGGCTTTTGGTGGAGGAACACTGGCCGGGGGTATGCGGGGGCTTCCTGGGAGGCTGGACGTGCTTGACATGCTGTCATTGCTTTGGTCACGTGAGTGGGTGGGTTACGTAAAAATCAGCCTGTAAGCTGGACACTCAAGACCCACACTCTTTACTGTACATACACACACATCAATAAATAATGTGAAAATAATCATTTTCCAAAGGACTGCAACCTCCACCCCTGAACAGTTGAAAGAGGGATACAAAGAAGAATAACGGCTACACCACCTTTTAAAAACATGAGCATTTTCACGACATGTGGCAGTTGTAGTAGACACACAAGTTAGCTCAATGGCAATGTGTCTTAAATATGAAGACTCTGTGAGGGATATTTTCATGCACGAAGTTCACCAAGGAGTGTGTTTGGGATCAACACGGCCTTGGTGGGGTGAAGGTGGTGGACTTGGGAGAAAAAAGGTGAACTGTAGTGGGTACAAAACCACGGCCTCATCTGAGGGGGAGCTCCACGGCTGGCGTGTAGCTGCCCCTGGGGAAGGAGGTTTATTAACCTGGGGCAACTGCTAGAGAGGGGACTCTGTTGAGAGCTGTCAGGGGAATAAATGCTTCTGTTCTGAAGTGGGTCTGGGTAGTGCTGGAAGATTCCACTACAAGGTAGAGGCAAGAAATAAGGAGCAGGTACCACTTTTACCCCTAACAGTATCCTTCCGCCAACAACATGCGAGCTGTGTGTTTCTGAGACCTGGAGTTGGGGTTGTGGTCATGGGAAAAACTGCAGAACTAGTTTACTTAATCAAGGATTCCCTCTAGCTTCGTAGGTAGCAGGATATTGAGACTGCGAATACTATATGGCTAAAGAGAATTGGATGGCCTTCAGGAGAAACTCAGAGGCACTGTCCTAGTCCCTCATGCCCATGACCTCCTTTGTTGGGTCATAGCCAAGAAAGACAACCAGAGTTGCAGGCTCATCCAGCCATGGGCTGTGCCCCTGAGTGCCTCCATGCTAGAGAGAAAGGCATCTTTGAGCAGGTGGCAAATGCGCTTGCATGAGGGGGCATGAGTTCATTAGTACCCTGAGGTTTGGGAAGTTGGTGACAAGCTGCCACTTTGTATGTGGTGATTCCCTTCCTGAACACATGGCAACTGACTGACAAGCACTCTCTGAAGTAAAGGAGGACATCTGTGTTTTTCACACTGTGGAACACTGGATCTTTCCAAGTCACACAGTTGGGAAAACAGCTGAATTGCCTTCTAAGTTCCTCATGTTATGACACAAATATCCACCTGATGTGCAAACATGAGAGTCACAGCTTTATGCTGGAACCAAATGAACTGTGTCTGTGAGAATCCAGAATGGAATTCGATGAGTGAAGACTATTGCTATTATAAGAGGAGATCTCAGCAATTAAAAGAAGAAAATATGAAAACAAAAATATATACCACAGTCTCAAAAACCTACACTAAAAGTGTTCAATGTTTTGTCTCTCCTCAAACACACACCCACACACACCACTCCCAGTTTGAGACTCTGAATCGGACCTGTCTTCAGCATGAAATATGCCGACTATTTAGAAGAAAAGCCACCCCAGCAACTCACAGGAAGAAATCCTATCACATACGAGCTCCTTAACTCTAGCACATTTAAGGAGCAGTCTCTCTCCTCCATCTCTGAACTGTGTTGTGAGTGCTTATGATTTATAGGTCACCGTTGATAATCAAAACCATCTCTGGGTGGAAACTGACAATCAGATCAGGCATCTAAATTAAACAGGAATATGAGTTTCTTTCGAAGGATCCATTACCCTGAAAGAATTCTGCTAAAGACACCAAGACATTTATTGAGAACACCTCAGAGCAGGACTCAAACTGTGAACAAAATGGAAAATGTCTCAAAGAGCTCTCAAAATTAATTACAAAAATTAAAAGAAACCTGAAAGAAAGGCTGCGGTGGGAGGAAGATGGAAGTTGAGAGAATCAGGCCCGTGCCCTTGTTGGGAAGCCATGCCTGGCATGACAGACGCACCAATGTCTCTGCTGGAAGGACATGAAGAGCCCCTGAAATGCCTTCCTGACACCTCTGGGGAGAGACCCTATGGAGAAATGGTTTGGTTGCTGCTAGATAGAACTTAAAAGAAAAAACAAAAACAAAACAAAGAGCCATTTGTTTACTTTGATAAACTGCCTCTCACAGCAGCAGGTTATCTCTCTTTTCTGTTTCTTTCCACCAGGAGGTAAAACCACTGAAAAGTGGTTGAAGATACAGCATTAAAAGTCACTGATTGGGCAAAAAGGGGCCATAGATCAAGAAACGTGTGATTTGTCCATTTTGAATATAAATGGGAACTTCTAAAAGGCCATTAAGGAAAGCGGCCTGGAAAATGCATTTATTTTTCTTGGTTTTCTTTGATAAAGCCTTGTGTCTAGAGCCAACAGGAACTGCCAAGCAGTGTTAAGTCGAGGAGCCTGGGACATTTCATGATGAAAGGTACTGGCTGAGAAACCCAGGGGCCCACCATGCCCACATACCCCTTTTGAAGGTGTCATTGGGAATACTTTGTAACTCACGGCCCCAACAATTGACCGCAATTAAAGGGGTCAGAGATGGGCCCCTGATCCTAACACAATCACTGATATTGGGACAGTGGCCTATGAAGTGGCCTGAGAAGCTGCTCTATACTGCATGGGGACTAACCGCCCAGACACTTGGTCACAGGGAATAGGGACTTTGGACGTATTAAGATGTTAGGTGGTGCAGAAGCTGAGAACCCGACAGAAGGAAGGTAGAAGCCACGGGGGAGGAGAATACAGAGAACTGGTACCAGCAGGACGCACAGAACCAGAGGAAGTGAGAGAGAGTCGAGGATCTCCTGGACCCCCAGGCCAAGCCTCGTTGGATTTGCTGGGGCAGGAGCAACGGGCGTTGGCTGCTGAAGGAGAGTGAAGACAGGCTGCTGAACCACTAGAACTCCTGAGGGTCCCCGCGTGATGCTCTGGTTCTTTCTGATCCTTGTGCTTGTGAAGTGGCTTCCTTTTCTCTTATGTCCCTGGGTATTTTTAAAACAAACTATTAATTGAGGTAAACTCAGATCATCTTGGCTCCTTATAACCCCAAAGCAACTCCCTGACACTCGAGCACAATGACGTTGAACCGACGGCAAACACTGTGGTTCATTCATTGGTGTGTCCTGTGGCTATCGGACTGGGATGATCAAGCCTGTTGCGTCATATTTACTTGGAACTATTGGTCCCCTTTCCTGCTTTCTCAAGGGATGTTCTAGTCAGAGCCAGATGATGCCCATCTAAAATGGGAGTCAGCACCACACCGCAGGACCTGGGGCCTGTGGATATCCACAATCTCACCAGGGAGGTATTTGTAGCCATGGTGATGAGCTAGAGGCACTTGTCTAAACATCTACACTTAGCTGTTTGCAAGCCTCACATTCCAGGGTCTGTATGTCATGGTCACTTAGGGAAACAGCATTAGCAGCCCAGGGTAAATCTGCATACAAGTACTTTTGTCTCTGAGGATGTCTGGGATGTTGGGCGCATTGACAACACCTTTTGCTTTGAGTCACAACTGTTCGCATATACAGGACCTGCCTGAGAAATGTTTCATGGCTCAACATGAGTCCTGTGTGCAGAAGGCGCTGACCACACTATCTGCTGCCGGTGGTGGTGGCTCCACAGTGGCACCTACTTCATGAGACTGACAGGCGCACATCCGTTCTCCTCCAGGCCCCAGCCCGACTCCAGCAGCTTTCAATGACCGATGTGTCAACTGCAGACAATGTTATGACTTAACTGGAGGCACCATTTCGTGAATGGGAAAGTGGGCAAAAAGGAGCGGGCAGTTGCCCACGAAGAGCAAAGAGACTGCATCATCTCCACACGAAACACACTATCAAAGAGACATGGGAGATGCTTCCTCCATTTTTGGAAAATGTAATCAATTGAATTAGCCCAGTTTCAGATTAATGCTAATGAGTACACAGTTGATATTTTTTTGCTAATATTTTTGACCTGTATTTTCCAAACAAAAATCCAAAAGGAATAAACTGAGGTTTATGGTCCTCAGAGGAAGATACAAGGATGATAGTGTGCATTTCTTCATTTAAAAATAATTAGTTTTGCTCTGGAAATTGCTCTTTATTCCAAAACCACAACAAGAGGTGAAGGGGGGGCATAAATGGGAAAATATGCTTGTTGTTTGAGTCGATGACAGGGCTACTAAAAGTCTGATTAATAAATATACAAAAATGGGAAAATGTTACAGTTTTTAAGTAATCCATATTCTAACCATTTCTTTCTTTTCTCTCTCTCTTTTAATACCCCCCCCACTTTTCCCTACTCCCCAGCTTTGGGAAGAAGGTATTATTTTAATCTTAATGTTTTCTTTTTGCATGTGACACAAACAGTGGCAGTATCATAAACAGAAAGGAGGAGAGAAACAAGTGAATTCAAATCAGAGAGTTCACATCAGCTGTTTTGAAAGTGGAAAAAACAAAAATATCCATCTCAAGTCTCAACCCCCTTAGACTCCCCAAACTGTTTTCTTCTCTATTTGCTCTTGCATGAAAGTCTACTCAGGTTTCAAAACCAATTTCTCCTTTTTCCTAGAACCAGCCAAATATTGAGCGTGTGCAAAAACATGGTAGCTTAAAAAAAGAAAAAAATAATTATCAGAGGGAAGGAGGAGGAAAGGAAAAGGAAGAAAATAAAGAGATATGACACAAGGGAACTAGGCCAAATGAAGACAAAGCAATGCACTTGACCCACCTGGAGAGCAAACCGGGCCAGCAAGGCGCTCTCAGCCAATCACCAGGGCCTGCACCGGCAGAAGAGTCGGCATGGGTTCATTTGGCCGAGGAGTGTGTTTCATAAACCTTACGGTGCAGCTATGAAAGCTATCAGGATCTTCCCACGTTTCCTGTCATTCCGTGGAGATTGGCTGCTGGAGTGGTGGGTGGGGGGAGCGGTGAGGAGTGGATGTGCAGGGGGAGGAAGGTGTTGGGGTGTTGAACGGGGAACTGGTTCAAGTGGGAAGCGGAATTACACAGGAATTTATTTTAAGTGCATATACAAAGTGAAATGAGGAAAAAACCCCACTCTATTCCTTTTGGGTCATGTGAGGGAGCCACTGGCAAAGATAATAATATATGAGGGTAGGGAAGAGAGAGAAAGGCAAAGGCTTTCTATTATTCGGGACACCGTGAAGCACACTGAGGCAGCTGGAAGATTAAATTAAGTATTATATCTGCTGACCCTATTGCCATGGTTACCGGACAGTGGAAAATATTAATCAACCCAAGTCTTTTCAGATGAATGTGCTTGAAAAAAATACAATAAATATAAATATATGTGTATATCCTCCCTGTTCTGCTGTCTAAATGCAGGAGGCAGCGAGTGTACCACGTAATAGTGGAGATAAGCAAATAAAAAAAAATTCTTGCCCTTCTGAGAAGGCCAATGTCACTTGCAGGGAGGGGGCAGGGCATGAATCATGGGGCTGACCATTTGCTCACTTTCTCTTTAACTGGCTTCTTCTCTTAGCCCCTTCAATAATATACTCTAATGCGTGGCTTCATTGCAAAGTTAAGGGAGCTATCTATCTCCTTATTCCTAGGAATCCCATTTACTAATTCCCTAGCCAGTCACCCTTGTGTATTAACTAAAGCTGAAGCACAATGAAAGGGAAAGAAAAATCAAAATACATACAAATATAATCAGAAGCCCAGAAAGTCAAGATAAGCATGAAGAGATTAGAGTTCATTTGGCTGTGAGTCTAAAGGATCCTTAAAACTTTCGTTTTTGTATGTGCTATAAGTTCATAGCTGCACCTGGTCATCTCTGAATCCTAGATTTTGCTTTTCACTTTACTCCCAGCAGCTCACACTGGGAGACTTTACTGCTTGCCTTGAAATATACTGTCACTGTTCTCATGATGGAAAACTTGAGGAACTGCAGAGAGTAACCAAGGAGCACGGCCACATTAACACTAGTGGGCTCACTGGAGTAGAATCTTTCCTGCTTGACGCCCAAGGATTGACTGGCACTCTGCCACATTCAATATTTCCTGAGTTCCTACTATGTGTGGGACAGTGTGTGTGGGATATGGAGACAGCAAAGACTGAGGAGCATGTATGATGACAGTTTGAGGGGGGAGGAGTCAGGGAGGCCACGGCCTTGAACTTCATCTTGTCTGCACATCAACATTTTGCAGATGAAGACACTAGAAACCCTAGTAGATAAGGATTTGCTTCAGCTCCTCAGCTGTGTTGTCGTTGTTGTCATTGTTGTTGTAGACTGGAGTTTGCAGACTCTCCTAAGCCCTGGCCTGGCCTGATCTGAGAAATCAAGATAGATGTATATCTTGATTTACATACACACACACACACACACACACACACACAAATCTTGATTTATATATATATATAATCTTGATTTATATATATACATATATATATAATATAAAATCCAAGGATATGTTTATTGATTTTTAGAGAGAGAAGAAGTGGGAAGAGAGAGAGAGAGAGAGAAACATCGATTGGTTGCCTCCTATATATGCCCCAACTAGGGTTCGAACCCACAACCTTTTGGTGTATGGGATGATGCTACAACCAACTGAGCCACCCAGCCTGGGCTGAGATGCCAAGATGCTTAAAAGCAAGTTTATCTATCTTTTCATGAAATGTTACTAGTTCTAAAACCCCTCCAGTGCCTCTTTGCCCGGACCTGTTCCAGATATTTAGGGATGCCTAATAAATCTAACGGCCAAGTTCTCTCTTACATTCTCTGTCTCACCTCCTTCTACACCGTATACCTATCCAACTCTGTTTCCCCCTGAAATGAATAGCATATTGTGAACACGCAGACCTCGTTTCCAGATTTCCTTCCCCTGTTGAATGCTTACATTCTTATGTTAACACAATGCCCCAAGAAAATGCTCTGAAGGTGAGCACAGACCTGCTAACAGAATGTCCATGTGTATTAGCCAGAAAGATCCTACGCTATATGACGCCAGAGCAGGTCTCCATGTCAGGCCTGGCTCTGACACCCCCTCACCAGCAGCCATGGGGGTTCAGATGGCTTTTCTCCTAGTTAAGCCTTCACCACATGTAGCCCTGACTGAAACCAATCAGCCTTCTCCTTCTGCTGAGGTGCAATTTTACACAGTAGGTGACATTAACTCGGTAGCCGAGTCCCCATGCGCAGCCAAGGCAACCACAGGGTCCCAGCAGATGACAGGAGGCAGCAGGTTGCATGATCCTGTAAATTATTTCCCCATAGTAACAGCAAGATTACACACTTTAATATGCATGTGGCCTCAGAGAGCCCTCTTCTTGGCTGAACCAAGGCGATAATGCATATTTCGTGTCCAGAAAAATCCATTGTAAACTGTGCTGCATGGAATAGTCAGCATTTCCTAAAGGATTTGAACATGACTTTTCTCACCCGGCCCCTTCCAGGGACTTACACATGGAGTGCTTCTTCCTCCTCAGTCTCCCTGTGCCTCTAGGTTCTCCAGTTTTATATTCACACCAGGATGGGTTCAATAGCCTTTCCAGTGTTAGCAAACCTTTTTGTTCTAATGTCTGCCTATAGCTCTTTTGTTCCTTTAGATAGGCACAACCTGATTTGGGTGTTTTCTTTTTCAGGAAGAAGAGTGAAATTGTTTCAGTAAAGAGAGAAGGGGAATAAAATAGAGAAACGAGGTGTATAGAGGATTCAGAATGGATTGTGCCTACTGTATACATGACAGATCCTGGGTTTATAGGCCTTTCAGTTCAATACAAAATCCCCGATGCCAGAGTGACTCCTAGGAGAACTACATAAACCAGACAGTCCAAGCATATCCTGGCATCAGACACAGTAGAAAGAATAGTGAATCTGGTAGCAGAGAATGAGTGTGAAATTCAGTCATGCCACTTTTTATTTCTGAGACTGTAGACAAGTTTTCAACATGTCTAATCCTCACCCATCCCATCAATAAAATGGGATAATTAGAATGAACTTACAAGTTTTTTTTTTATTAAATTAGTAACTAAACATAATAGATGCTCAACAAACGTTAGCACCAACCCAGGGCGGGGCAAGAATAATACATGCAGTTCTTTTGGAAATGCTCAAAGATGATAATTTGGTTTTGATATAAAGTGATTTCCCCCCAAATGCCATTGATCCTATTAGCTAACCAGACCCCTTACAATCCACATACAGCTCTAGGAGTATTTATCAAGACTCCCAAAGGGGTTAGTGAATTCATGCTGCTATTCCTCTTCATACATGTTAACAAAAATGGGGGAGGCATGTTCCAGGGGAAAAGATCTGCATATACTACCGTGTACTGCTCCATGCAGGTAGAAGGGCATTATACCTCAAGCACAGACATGCAGTTCTTCAGGACTGACATTACACATATGTGAGTTAGGCAGAGCACAGCATAAACACAAAGCTTTCATTTTATCACATGGAACCAGTTAAGGGAAATAGCGTGAGCTGAACTTTGGACACCCTGAATCATACTCAATTTATTCTCCATCATCCAACAAGTCATCACCAAAAACAGGCAAAACACAGTCTGGGGAGGACAGTACACGTTGGAAACACACACAGATGCAATGGTACCTTATTGTCCAGACATGAATGAAAACTGGGGCTTAGTGAGACTTGGGCCTTAAATGACAAAAATAGAACAGTGTGTCTCTCCTCCTTTGTCAAAGGAGACTGTGTGCCTTTGACACAGCTACCAAAATAAGATCTGTGCTGAGGGTCTGTGATGTCTTTTGAATAAATCTTATGAAAAGATAGCTCTGTACCTATTGTACAAAGGCTCAAATATGAATACTCAAGGCATCTTTTAGACTCTTTAACAGACAGCGAAATTCAGTGCCAATGGATCAAGTAAATCCCAAATGCAGTTTCACAGAGGAATGCATAGTTAATAATAATTAATTAGATATTTTCAAGGTCTTCTCTGGTATAGCCACTTTGACTTTGGTCTTGACTCTCATGAATACAAGTTGGTTGTAATGGTAGCTACTAGAACAGAGTGTTTTCATATGTGGGCTTTGTCAATTATGTTACTTCTTTTAAAAACACCCTTCCTCATCCCTCATCTGCAGAAAACTGAAATGTATAATTTGGGTGGATGACCCTAAGAATCTTGAATTTCTGGACTTCTCTGAGTCTTTACAATAAACAGAGGCAGCCCCATTCCTTTTGCTGGAAGAGAGCAATCTCCCCCACCTAGACTCACCTGCTAAGACCTCACCTGAGGCAGGTTCTTTTTAAGAAGAAAAAATAAAAACATACGGTACTCTGAACTCACTGTTACCACCCCTTGTTGCTTGTGGCCTGATAACCAGGATTAGATCTCAGGAGGACAAAAGCAAGGAAATAGAGTTCCTGCTCCATGAAGAAAGAGCTTACACACTGAACGAACTGCAGGACATGGCAAATTTGGGGTGGAACATGGAGCATCCATGGCAATGGATCTAAAGGATGTTAGAACAGGAAGGCTGAAAAATAAGGGGGGTAGGACAAGAATTCAATGGAATAAGAAGACTCTGTTACGATCTGGTTAAGATACTGCAACCAGTCTTTGTAGCCTGGGCTAGTTCTTAAAGCCTGGGCACGGTGACAGCCGACAGCAAATAGGGTAAAGAAGTAGAGCTGCTTTGACACTGTGTTCAGGGAGGAGAGAGACTGGTCAGGAGGTAGAAATGTTAGAAAAGATTTATTACCCAAGACTGTAGAACTCCCTACCTGACTATGTTGCTTGGGAGGGCCCAGAGAACACTCCCTTCACTAAAGCAGTAAAGAGCACACTAGTTAGACGAGCACTGACTTCTCTATGACACTCATTGGCGGCTATCCTCTGTAGCTCTGGGTGGACAAAAGGCAATGCCAGCATGGAACAAACTTCCTTAATTTCAATGAGGATTAGAGGATTCTGAAATGGCAGAGGTCATAGAGTGGTAGTGGTACTTAACACTTCAAGGCAGGATGGTTATAATGACCACAATGAGCAGCAGGCTGAGCTGGATGGAATTCAGAGATTTGGGGAGATGGCTAAAAATCATGTTGTTCTGATGGGTGAGATAAATGGAAAGCTCTTTGAAAAGCAGCCTCTGGTGTGCAACAAAGCCCTAGTAGTGACTGACCACAGACTCTAGGTGACTAGGTGACTGAAACTGCCCTTCATGAGCTGGGTATTAGTAGACCCATAAGGTTGGACAGACAGATGGGCAGACCAACGTACCGTCATACAATGGAAATGGTAGAGGTGTTCAGCGTCAGGCCAGGGAAGGTTTGGAGTTACATGAACAGGAGGCCAAGATCCCCACATCAACTAAATCTGTTGCACTGATAACCTCCTCTCAGTCTACACCATTTGCCTCATGGTAGCGGATTTCCCTATGACCAGCTGACAGAGGAGGAAGGAACCTGGGATTAGTTTGTGGATATGTTGGCACGATATGTTGGTGTCAACTGTAAATGACCTGATAGCTTCACTCTTAGTGGCCGACAAGACAGTGGCGATGGGTCATTCTCCCACAAGGCAGAGCTCTGAGTAGTATATTTGGTCATTGACTTGGGGTGAATATGAAACAATGGCCTGTGATAAGTTACCCAAACACTCATGAGCAAGGCAGATGCCTGGGTGGTCAGGAGCTTAAATGAGCGAGACTGAAAGTTTGAAGACATGAAGGTCTAGGAAAGAGACATGTGGATAGACTTATGAGCGTGAGAACGAAGTATGTGGATCCTTTACTCGTGCCCACCTCAGGGGAGGCGATGAAGAAGCAGGAGGGTTCGTCCTGTGGAATCAGCCATGCTCTTTCCTTGACTATGTCAGGTGATTTGTTCTGCAGTGGCAGGAGGGGTTGACGACGAAGGGAGAGGTTTCATAGAGGAAGTGATATTTTAGCCGTAACGAAGAACGAATCTGTATTGGGTAGGTGATGAGTACTACTAGTAATAATATTGACTGCCATTTATTGATGGTATATTATGTGCTGAATGCTAGGCTAAGCATTTTACACCTATTTTCAAATTTATTTCTTATAATAACTCCATGAATTAGGTCCAATTATTATGAATCACCATTTTATATATATGATGAAGTTGAATATCTTGAACTATTATTTTTATTATCACTTTATACTTCCACTAATGCTGCTAACAACCATTAGTAACAAACAAACTTTGCATGCATCATCTAATTTAATCATCACTATCCATATAAGATAGGTATTATTATTCCTGTTTTACAAGGGGCAAACTGAAGCTCAAAGAAGCTGAACATCTGTCTGCCTTAGTTACCAAGATCTGAGACTACCTTCTGCCTAAGTTCTTTATGTCAGTCCTATCCCTGCCTAAAAGTCAGGGGTGGGAGGTTGGTGATGGTGGACCACTGGGCTTGATCAAATTGTTGTGAGTGAGTGAGTGAGTGAATGAATGAGTGAATGAATGCATGAAATAACGAATGAGAAAAACTGCCAATGTTCCTGACCTGCCTTAGAGGGTTGCTGGCCCTGCCCTCCTTTCCCCTTCTTTTCTCTCTCTCCCACATATATGATGATATGGACAAAATATAATGACACCTGAGCTGGTCTTAGCCATCTTTACATTCTTGTTATTTTATATCAATTTATTTTCCCCCATAAATAAAAAAGACTAATGTTTTGAGACATAAACAAATAAAAATAAAGAGAACTATAGTGCATTTATAGCAAGGTATGCATCCCCAATACTTCTGAAGCTTTTCCATGTGACTTCCCAGAATACTTTGAATCTCACACAGGCCAGGAAATCTGCTTTCTGAAGGCCCCCTTTCCACACCTTTATCTACATAACTTTCATTGACCTAAATCAGATTTGTGTGTGCAGAAGGGCAGCACAATTGAGGCTCGGCAAGTCTTGTCTTTTTGTTAAGCTTCCCAGGCTGCCAATTACCAATTCTGTGCACTCGGGGATGTGCAGGACACAGCACATTAAATTGGAACAGAATGTACTGGCTAATGATAAGCAAGTCAAATATGTAAAGGGATTCCTGGGTAATGAAGATGGAGTGGAGGTCTGAAGACAATAAGATAGGGCTTAAACTAGGATGGAGAAGCTAAGGGAGGGGAGAAAAGAGTAGAGAGAGGGAGACAGAGAGAGGGGGAGGGAGGAAAGAGAGGGGGGAGACAGAGAGAGGAAGAAAAAGAAAGTAGAGGGAGAACAAAAATGAGAATCCGAGGCTATAGTTTCTTTAGAAGTATGTAATGGAGAAGGGGCTGGAAAATAACCCCTTGAAATGATTTATGGCTAGAGGGAACTGGGACCATTTAAAATCTGTCATGGAGGAATCTGGGACTCTATTTGGGAGACATTTCTTTGAGCTATATCTATGTCTAACCATTTTGATCATCTGACCAGCTGTTTAAACGAAGTAATTGTGTGGCTGGACTGATGGGCTAAATCAGTCAAACAAGCCCATCTGGAAGATGATGTAGAGTCAGTCAAAATATTACATTCTCTGTGCAAACGCAAACACATTGTTTCCATTGGTCACTTGCCATTTGTGGGATATAACAGAACTAAGTAATCCCTGAGAAGTAAATTTCTATTCAAAGGCAGAAAGCAGGGGAACACACGTCAGTGCCTTTACTGCTCACTCTTGGCCATCATCATTAAATACTAACCCGTGGGTTCTTATAAGAATATAATGCCATGACCTATATGAACACATTTTGAAAAGTTAAACAAGTCACACAAAATCCTAACACTAAGTACGATCACAGCTAGAAAAAGCAACAGCGCTAAGTTCTTCTCAGGTGTCTGTGGCTGTACAGAGGAAGTCAGAGCCACATGCCCCCCTTTGTAATCAGGGCTTACGGTCTCCCATGGCTGATGTCCCTAGAATGTGTGGTTAGAGAGGACAATACTAGTGTGCGTGCATGTATGCACACATGTATCTACAACAGTACACAACAGATGATACATATTCTCATACACACAAACATATATTTAATACCTAAACTTCATCATCTTTGCACTGTGTGTAAGTTTAATTGTTTGAACGATCTCACACATGCCACGAAGCTGTGGCAGGGTTGTGACTGGAGGTTTCAAACACCACCTCTTCGCAGGTAATTTTCAGACATACCTCCAGCTCAGCACTTTCTCGGGAATGACAGTTCAAAGTGCCTGTAGACCATTAGGAACTTTCCGTTGAAAATTGTGTCTTGGAACCAATGTATCTAAAAATAAAATCATCATCATCTTCGCCCCCAAACAATATTCCTTCTATTCCCCATTATTTTGATTTTTGGGGTAGGGAGCTTTGTCCAGTTTGCTCACAACTATATTCCCAAGGCCCGGAGCTATGTTTGGCACATAGTAGGAGCTAAGTAATCATGTGGTCGATGATTTGGGTGGATGGATAGATGGATGGAACACTGCCGTCACTATCCTCCTGACCTTGGCGCTCATTTCTGATACTTTACTCTCTAGTGGCGCACCACGCCTTGTCATGTCTTTCCCCAAATGCTTCTTTGCTTTTGTTTCTCTCACTGGATTAAGGGTGGGTAAAATGAGATTAAGCATATGAATGTTTGCTAAACTCTACAATGCCATGCACATTTAGGGTAATTACTCCTCTCAACTCCTGCTTGCTAGCACCCCCATTGAGATCATTACCATCTCGCAAATTTAACAGGCTGATCTTGCCTGCTTTTTCCCCTCCATATCATTCCTTCATACGCTCGCCATAGCCATTAAAGTAGCAGCTCCTAAAGCTCTGTGATGATTATGTTGTTCCACCTTCCAACACCTTCAGCGAGAAGCTCCCTGTGGCCTATTAGTTTCCAAAATTGTCGCCATCATCCATATTTGGGGACCTGCACGTTTGCCTACATGGATCTCCATTCTTCTCCTCTAGTAAGCATGGTCAGCCCTGCTGTCACGATGTCTTTCTCTATACTTAGCAATAAAATTCATGGATGAACCAATTACAAGTGAGTGTTCCTTCCCATCTACCTTTCAAATGCCATGTCCAGCCCTACTCAGCCTTCCCTGACTGCCTGAGTTTGGGTTAGTCTCAGGATGTGAGGCAAGAAATTTGAGAGCATATGGTTTTTATTTGGGAAAAGCAAGGAAGTGGGATCACAGTGGGCAACTGTGGAAAGAGTACTGGAAATGGTGCAAAACATACACCTTAGAGCTATGTCACCCGTGAGGTGAGGGAGCTGGGCTGTTGGTTACGTCATTGGAAGAATGCTAATTCCCAGTTGTTTTCATCTGCCACCACTCCAGAAGAAACCCTCACGTACAGAGATGTAAATCCTCAAATAGTTCGGGTCTAAGTGGTGCTGTTCAATAGAAATATAATCTGAGTCCCAAGTGCAACCTGCATATGTAATCTTAAGTTTTCTACTAGCCACATTTAAAAAGGTAAAAAGAAACAGGTAAAATTAACTTCAGCAATGAATTTCATCATTATGCAATGTTATATATTTTATTCAACTCAATCTATTTCCCAAAATATTATCATCACGTGTAATTAATATAAACAAATTATTGAGATTATTACATTTTTTGGTAATAAATCTTTGAAATTTGGTATGAATTTTGTACTTAAAGCACATCTCAATTAGGACTAACCACACTTCATGTGCTTAATAGCCACACGTGGCTCGTGGCTGCCATCATTGGGTAGGACAGGTTTCAGGAACGTGGGCAGGCCACTTAGAGTGTCTGCTTTTCATGGTTTCTAGTCACTGCGATTATCTTCTTTTGAGTGGCTATGTAAAATACTGATCTAAGAGTCAGCGTACATTGTTTAGAAATGTTACTTACTTTTTTGTGTGGTTAGGTCTTATTTCCCTGAATAAAGAAGTATACTTCTAGGATTTACTTGTGATGATTTCTCATTAGTTCCTTTCCGATTGTTTTGTTCAATTAGCTTTTGCCAAATGATTGATTCTCAGAAGTCACCTTATCCGCAGGTCCCTAACCTTTTGCAAGGAACAAATGACTATGAATTCCCCGTGAAGGACGCAAGGGGGAGATCCCAGATCAGGTCTCAGCAGAGGGAGACAGTTGACTTTGGGGCTGGCAACTAGGAGACCCTGCCCCGAGCAGGAGACATCAACCACCTCACCTGCACAAGAATTTTAAAGGCCTCCATTGAGGAGATGCAGTAAACTCCTCCAATAACAGGATTGAGTGTTTAAATAGATTTTGCTACATGAAAAAAAAGTTTCCTCTATCTAACCTAAAAGATCCTTAGGCTGGAGTTTTGTTTATGTTTGTGTCCTGTTCTGCTCTATTGCCTGCCTTCATTTCTGAGTCCAAAGAGGTCTTTGAAAAGCATAGGATGGGTACTTGGTGACCAGCTTGCCATTAAAAGGTCATCATGTCTTCCTAGCTAAACAAAACAAGGGCCATTATGCCACAGAGCAAACAGCACTGAGATTTGCGGTGTAAAAGAGGTAAAGCAGCCAAAGCAAGGAGAGTTTGCAAAGTCCAAGGAAGTCTTAAAGACACTAAGTGGTGTTCATTGTCTTCTAATAGAAAATGTGAATTTCCCAAATTTCATATAAGAAAGCAGATAGAGATAAACATGTCTAAACCCATCAACTTTGTAGGGAAAAAAGGGGGTAATCTGCTGAATTTCAGAGGATTCAAAATCACCCGTCCTTCTTGGACTCAAGCCTAAACATTTTTCCAGTATCTCTGAGCTGTTTGTGATAGTCAAACCATTAGTAAATAAGAAGACAGAAGGTTTCCCTTGGAAAGAAGACATTTTCTCCACTATCACTTATTATTATCAGGACCATAGACCCATTTCTTTCTCTGTTCATTATCTAAGATTACATGTACAACATTTAATCAGTCTCTTTTTAAGATTTTCTATGAATTTTCTCTTTTTAAAATCCCTTCTGTCTATACTTCTGTAAAATCTTATTTATTTTGAAATTATCACTTACCATTCTTTTTAATAATGTTTCCTTCCTTCTTAACTCCCTCCCATTCCTCTCTGCCGTAGGCCTATTATATTCACTCTCATTTGTAAATTGTCCTACTTTCAGAATCATGTACCTTTGAGCTTTTATCCTGGTCAATTATTTCCTTTTCGTTTTCAGCCTTCCAAAGGAGACCACCCCTCTCTGCTCCTGGTTCTTCCTGGTCACATGTCACCTGTCTAGTCTTTCTGTTCTCACTTCACCACAGTCTCTCTTCCCAGGGATTTCAATGGTGGAGGGGGTCAGAAGGCAGAACCAGCACTTCTCTGTGCTACTCTCGGGCAGGATGAAGTGGTGGCACCACTGCATCTGGGTCGGCTTCTTTTGCCAGCAGTTATCGGCAAGTAACGAGTGAGTAATAAACTGCACTCAGCTATTTAAAGTGGTATTGCTCACAAACTGCTAGGGATTAGGCTATTTCATTTCCAAAACAAAGATTTCTATAGAAAGAAGTAGGTTTATTAGTAGTTCAAAAGCTAAAATTATAGTATTTTAGGTACAAGGAAAATTACATATTTAAAGATAAAAGAAATTATGGAAACTGCTGCCATTCAGGGTTGGTTTACAAAGACTCCTTGTATCCTTGATTTAATTTCCTGCTGGGCACTTGTTCACAAACTCAAGTCTGGGATGGAATTGCGAAGTTTTCTTTAAGATAATGAATCCTTTTTAAAAGTGTTACTTTATAGAAGAAAAACCATAGACGAGGAGAAAATATTGGCAAAAGACATATTTGACAAAGGCCTATCAATTAAGGTTAGAGGGGCCAGAAAAACTATCGCTGAGTACAATACACAAAGTAATATTTGGGCCCTTAAGAATTTCAGATTACCAGATAGAGTACTTCCGAATATCATAGTATAAAAAATAAAACAAAAACAAACAAATCCCAAAGAGCTCCCTGGTTTTCAAAGCGGTTATGGAATCCTAACCTTCAGTAGTCATTCTTAAACTAGGTCTCCTGGCTGCTGGGTGGTTGGACACTCTATAGTAGACAAGAGAACAGATGTTAAAATGGCTCTGCTACTCTCTAGTTGAGGAATCTCATCAATAAAACACAGAAAATAATGTCTACCTTAAAAGGTTGTAAAAAGTTTAGAATAAGGTTTGGTGCATAACCCAGCTCATGACTTTTACGTAAACTGACACGTAGGCTCTATAAACAGGTTGGGGAAGGGGGATATCTCTGATTCACCCTCAACCCCATACTTGTCATATCCCCAGTCCCTACACCACTCGCCTCTGCCCTGGTGATTCTCGTAGAAGCCACTGTTAGAAAGTGCAGTAAAAGTAGAGAAAGGTGTAAATCTGTGAAAACTGGGTAAACTGTAAGAATAGGTCTCTCTATTAGTTGGGACCCTGCTCAAAATGGTGAATTCTAAAATGACTGACTTTTTTTCATTTCTTATTATAGTGCCTAAAATTCCAGCAGTAAAAGCAGTGGTTTCCAGCCATAGGTCCTTAGAATCCTGAGTTTGCAAAGGTAGTATTTTCCCATAATGAAAAAGATTTCACAAGCCTTGATGAAAATGCCAAGTTCCTTTCCCTTTGCCTAAAATTATAGCAAGTTTGCATGAAAGCACTGGTTGTCTAATGAGTCACAGAAGTTCTTCTTGTCAGTTTACATATGTCCGTGCTTAATAGATACAGGAAGAAGAATTCATTATTATTCAATCAGTGAAGATTGGCATCAGAGCATAACAAACATACATGACTTTGTATGAAAAGATTTGACATTATTTACAATTTGAAAAAAATTAAGGGTAAAAAAGCAAAATCACATGAAAACTATTTAGCAAAGAACTTTTAGACACAGTATGTGCCTGGTAAAATGAGATCTCTTACCCCCTGTTGAAGCCCTAACACTAAGTGGTTTCTGAACTCGTGACCACATGTGTCCCCCCGGATATGCACGCTGCTAACAGCAGCTGAGGTGCCCCGTAGGGGTGGGTTTGTGCTCTTTCTCTGTGAAATGGTGGCCCTGTCCCATGGGCAGAGCTCACTGACATACTTAGAACATGCTCCATGCCCGTGGCCTTTTCTCGTGCCCAGATGGCTTGCAAATGACCATTCACGCTGGATGCCTGGCACATTTCACTGCAATTTGTGTGGTGCTGGGGGAGAAAAAAGTCAGTTGTTTTTTTTTCATGTGTATATTCTGAAGGAAGAGATGACAAAGAAAATAAGAAAGGAGATGGATGAATTTTTCTCTTTTCCACCTTTTCCTGAAGTTTCCTCTCCTTGATCTTTGCCTTACCTCTTGCATGGCCCTCAGAGAGAAGACATTATGTCTTGAAGAAACTCTATCGTTTATAAAAGGAACAACTAACCAACCCTATAATATTCAGATGTAGCAATTAATACCTCTGTCATTGAGAATACAAAAGAATGGGTGGTTAAATAGAAGTCCAGCCAACTCACTGACAGTACAAAGGAGATGATCGATTGATTTTGAGAGCATGGGTAAAAAAAAAAAAACCCTGCAAATGAAACTTTCAAAATCCCTATCATCTCAGTTTGTAAACTCTTCAGGTAAACAGTAGCTTTAGCACTACAATTATAAATTGGAAAAACAACATCCTGGCGTTGCGCCAGAAGCCAGGGTAAGCAGTTGGCATGAACATGTGACAGAGGGAGCAGCAGATGACGGAGTATGAACATGGACTTCAATGGAGCGTTTTCTTGTCTGTCATCTAATTCTGTCCACAAACCGACTCCAGACACCTTTATGGGCACCTACTAGGTGCAAGGCGCACAGACAGTCAATCCTGACCATTTTTTATACATAAACACATTCTCCTCCCATGACTTAGCTTACTCTCCTGGAAAGTGACAGGCGATCCTCTAGAATTAGAGAAATGTCATGCTGGAAAGAAGCAGAGAGATCAGCAAGTCCAACCCCTTCATTTAAGATTTATAAACTCTGATGCTCCCAGAGAAGGACGGCTTGGAAAGTTGACACTCAAATGAGTGATCGGGACTAGAAGCGAGGCCTCTGAATTTCCGTTATGAGCCCTTTCCATTAGGATATATTCGTGCAGTAGGAACAGAAAGACAAAGGGGTAAGAATAACTTCTATGGAAATTAGTTTTGTCTCATCTCTGAAAGAGCTGAAGAACCAGCTTGACTCAAGTGTTCAGATCATGGAACGAATTAATTAATCCCATCACTCAACAAATCTTTTTTTTTTCCCATACTATACTTGGTATGGTAAAGAATCCGACAATAAAACAATGTGGTCCTTGCCTTCCATGAGATCTCCCCTTAAAGGGCAAACATCTTGATGTGAATCTTACTAGGATCAGCACGAATTCTATTAATCTGTCTTCATTTGCACCTGTGTTGTCAGAAGTCTTAATTTTCTATATTTGTACACAGTGTTTCCCCCGACTGGCTGAGGGCAGAATAAATATTTGCCCTATTTTCATGGAGGGCCAGCATGTTTGAGCAATTAGAAGCTCTTATTCCTCCTCCCCTTCCACCAACCATTCTATGCAATGTGGTCACATAAAAACAGTCCCCAAGACGGAGGGGAAGCTGTGACCTGCAGAAGCTCTCATGCCACACAGACCTCAGGAAAAATACGTTTCCCTGTGTTTGGAAGGCACTTTCCAATAACAATAAACAGACCAGGTGCCAAACCAGAGGCCAGAGAGACGAAGGCATAACCACTGAGATTTTATAAACACTTGTCTCTCTCCCCACCTCTGGAGGTTTCTGCTGGTGGTTTCTCATCTTTGAAGTTTTAGCAGACATATTTAGTAATAACAGTAATAACTAGTAAAAATTTATATACAAGAGAAAACCCAGGAAAAATCAAAGTTATGCCATGGTATTTCTAAAACTTCACACACAAAGTCAAGTAATGGTAGCTTGAGCTATGCAAAGGTATGCTATTCATTTGGCGAATTTTAGCTAATGGAAAGAATCTCTTAATTCTTTTGCAAACCCAACACTGGTATACCAAAACAATGAAAAATATTTTTTTCATAGGAAAAGAGCTCTTAAAATTCACTGAGTTTCAAGAAGAGCACACAGAAAAAAAGAAGGGGCGCACAGGTTGAGTGGAGATGTGGTACAGATAACATTTATCTTGGTACGAGGGCACGATTTTAGCTGCACACCAGCGTACCCCAAGATACCACTAAGTCTAAATATACCACTATAAAAGGTAAAAGGATGAAAGTCCCTATCCTTGCCTATTCCCCTCAGGACCAGCAGCCAATATCTCCCTGACCTCTTAGAAAGACCCAGAAAAAGTTCAGGCTTAATCACTTGTACACAATACACCCTTTGCAGGCCTTTTAATATTTCCAGTAATTTTTTCTTATGAGTTTTGAGCTAACGTAATTCTCAAGACACTTCCCTTCTAAGCCTTACATCAGCGGAGACGAAGGCAGTGTGCTCGGAGACAAAGCAGGGTACAGCCAGACGCACGATTTACCCCAAGCTTCTGGCTCTTGGTGGCCTTAATGACAAAGCTTTTAACTTTGTATAATCCCTGCCTCTCAAACAAAGACATTATTACAAGAAAGTGGGGGGAGGGGAAATAACACGAAGATGGAGATGTACAGGAGGCCGGCTTGGTCCCTGTCCGGCACACAATCCATTCCCGGCCAGGAAAATGATTGCCGCACAATGGCCAGTATGGCCAGCCCAGGGCAGCTGTGAGATATAAATTGTCAGCAATGACCATAAGCACTCAGAGAAACAATTTAATTCCTCACTTCCGCCATCATGGGCTGATATATTCTTTCAAGGTCATTACCCAAGGCTAGAAGGGTCACTTGATTAACGAGTGACAGGCCCAATGAGGGCCAGTGTGCTCAAGCAAGGCCTTATATTAATTAGACAGAAGCTCGGGAAAATAAATGTTACAGAGAAAGGAGGGGCCAAGTCTTTGGCATAAGCTGTGACCTCGCCACCCCCACTCTGTTCACCCCACAAAAGATAACACCCTGACCTTGATCTTTAATGCTATACTTTAGCTTTGTTTTAAAACCTATAAAATATAAAACATAAACCATGCTTCGTTTTATATTCTAAATGACCCAGGCCCTGGCCTCCAGTTTTGACACTGCCTTTGTCTAACCCTTTCTCACTTAGTTATTCTAATTTATTGGTTAATTCTGAGTGGGGATGGAAAGAACTGCTTGCTATGAACTTCACATCTCAGAAGCAGCTTAAACCATGTTGATCTGAGCCAAGGGAAGCAGGAGAATGATGACACTTCAGTGTTTTAAGCCCAGTGGCTAATAATCTAGCAATTGCTCTTTAATAAAATGTCATTATCTTGCTTAAGGAGTTAAGGAGATTTGGCGATAACAGGGGACTTTCAGGGCAAATGACCATTCGAAGCAAAAGGGGCTTAAACATACCCTCAGCTCCCCTTCCAGTACACTGTGTCTCTTTGATTATATCTATGCTGAAGTCTCACTTGAAAAGACACAAAGGAATAAATTCCTAGGGGATTTTAGTCAATTCGAACCATTCATTTCCAACACAAGGGACAAATGGTTTCGGAACAGAGTTTCCTTTCCACCGGCCGTCAGGAAAGGATTTTTCTTCCTCCACCCACCCACTCACCATTTTGACCACTGGTCCCACTGGGAAAGCAAGCCTGCTGTCTCAGAGGGCCCAGCCTCAGGTGGTCACTGTGGACACAGAGCAAAGCTATATGTTTGTTTGAATTTTCCAGAAATCCATCGCCAACCATCGCCAGCCATAGCGAGCTCAGGCAGTGAAGGTAGGACGCTGAGATGCCACTCAGAATGAGAGGGGTTGTTGGTAGAACTTTCCAGTAAGAAGCTACATCTACCTATGTGTCTGTCAAAATGGAGAAAAGAGATTTCACTTTGGAGGCAGGTCGCTTCCATGATCTCTTATTTGGCACCACCTTCTGACTCAACGCTGTAGGTACAGACAGGTGGGAGAAAGCTCACACATGGTCCTTCTGTGGGCTAGGGGGCCCACTGTAGCCAACAGCATCTGAGCTAGCCCCCAGTGATCCCTACACCTCCTGGTATTTGGTCCCTATGCCATCCCCTTCCCCAAAGTGTAGGCAGGACCTAGGGATCCACTTCTATCCAACAGAATAAGCAAATGGGATGGGGTGCCACTTCAAAGGTTAGGTTGTGAAAAGACCATGACTTCTTGCTTGCTTGGACTCACTCGCCCCTGGAGCCTTCAGTGTAGAGGAAACAAGCTGCCATGTGTGAGTTGCCTTATGGAGCCCAAGACCAGGAGCTGATGACTCCAGCCAATGGCCACATGTGGCTTGAAGCGGACCTTCCCCAGTCCAACCTTGTGATGACAGCAGCCTTGGCTGACCCTTGCTTTTCAGCCTTCTGACAGATTTTGAGTCAGAAGGACCCAGCTAAATTGCACCCAATTTCTCACCCAGGGAGACCGAGATAATAAATGATTGTTGCCTTAAGCTGCTAAATGTTGGGGTATTTGTTCCATATCAATAGATAACTAATATACCCGTGAATTCCACTGACCCTTCTATGTACTGCATGATATTATACAGAACCACTCAGTGTTTTAGTTTCCTTTTCTCTAAAATGGCAGCAGTCCCCCAGAGAGGCTTTTGACATGAATTAAATACCTACAAGGATTTGATTTTGTTGGTGGGAAGGGAAATTCTATGCATTATCAGCATATTATGAGTAATCAATGTACACTACCTTATCAGATTTATCAGTTTTGTGGAAGATGTAGTATCATTACCAGGCACGATTATTACGCTATATTTTACATCTCAGAGCTATCTGTCCTTGATGAATATCAATAGAGCTACTAGCCAACAAATTTGCAAAAACAACTTACACACTGATTCGTCCATCTATTTCTCCAACTACCCATTCTTCTACCCATTCTTTCAACAAATATTTATTGAGCATGCAAGAGCATTGTAGGAGATATAAAAATGCATTCAATATGGTTTGTGTCTTCAAGGACTTTACAGTCCAGCAGGGAAGACAGTACGTGGACACTAATTATTATACTAGAATCTAAAATAGAAGGTGATGAGTTTCCTGAGAGCGGAAAAGTGTGGTGGGAATTCAGAAGGGGGAGAATTCAGCTCTGGCTGGGGGTGGCTCAAAGAAGGAATTGACATACACATTAGTACTAAGGAATGTGCTGTGAGTTCTTGTTCCTCAGGTATCGGTGATGTGTTGATCATAGCCTCTCATACAGTCTCGCTCTGACCACCACCATACATTTGAAGTACAGTATCAGAATAGAGTTATGGTCTGCAGCCAGACAGCCAAGGTAACTGGCACCCTGGGAATCACATCCAGGACCACGGCTTCATTACACCAGCTACATTATAATGATACATGACTGAACATCAACCTCCTGGATATAGGATAGGCATCTGGCTATCCAACCTTCTGAATTGGGAACAGCATGTAATGAATCCCCAGTTCCTTAACATGTTTAACAATTAATAAGCTAGGATTTCCTTGAAGACAGCAAAGAATAAAATATGAGCATAGCAAGGAAGAGGTTACACAGCACAAGTGCGCTGTATGAAAACAATACATGTGATGAAGCTGCGGCATGAGTAGCTTTTCCTCTACTTCAACATAGAGGAAAATATACTGGAGGTCTGTACTGTCTGGACATTGGTGGGATCCACACACATTTCATTCTGCTGTTTAGATCCCCTGTATTAGATGATAATTTTGCCCATTGGACAGAGTGGCTGCTAAGAGAGAAGCTGCCCTGGTCAAAAGATTTGCTGTTAATTTCAGTTAGGCTCATAAAAAAGCCTATATAGGAAAGAAAAAGAAATCAGGGAGTTTGGTGCCAAGGAACAGGACAAATAAAAAAATATTCTGGCCTTTCTGGAGAAGCCAATTCAGCAGGCTTCACTCACGTGTTGTGTTCAACCAGCCTCCCACTGAGAGAAACAGCTTGGCACCCACGAGATCCATCAAAGGTGATAGCCTTAATTAAAAAGACAAAACAAGTCCTATATAAAAATGGTCAGACAAGAAAGGCAGCCAAGCTCTGGATTAGTGTTTCTTGAAGGGAATGTTATTACTGAAAGATTTTCAAAAGCATTTAAATAGTAGGAGATGCTGACCTGGAAAGGTAGGAAGAGGCCAGTACAAACCCATTTGACACATCCTGCCTCCTTGGAGCCTGCTGAGGTCAGCCTACAGCCTCTGTCAATCTGCTCTCTATGCCCTGCCCAGTATCCAGTGACAGAAGAGAAAGGGCCCATCAGAATCTGCAGCAAAAGTCCAGAAAGAGGCATACTCCTGAGAAGTCAATGGCGCCCTAACTTTATGCCTTCATCTAGATTGTAATTCAGCGGAAGATCATCTTCATACCCTAAAATTCTGATTTCAAGTGCTGAAAGTAATTGTGTCATTTGTGGTCATTGCTGTTATATGCTAAGTGACTCAACTGCTTCTCAGTGGCTCAGTTAGGCGATTTTAGGCTGTGTGATGGCATGCAACCACTTAGCAACAGAAACTTCTAGCTAAACAATTCCCTTCATACCCAAGGTTCGGCTCTATGAGGGAATTTTTAGGCAGGGTGGAACAACTACCTCGTATTTGGCTGTTGAAATGTATTACTTGTGTCTCAGGTTAATTATGGGGTTCTCTAAACAGTTCAGCTCAGACGTGACCAGAACTTCTGAAGGTGCGTTTCCATGGCTGGAAATCTGCTTCCCTCACCCCAGAAGTTAGGGCTGGCTTTTCAGTTTTCTAAATCAGAGCTTCTCAAATTGCAATATGCACACAAAACTGCTAAAATGATATCAGTGCTACTGGTGTATGAACTGCTTTTTCAAAAAGTTTCCTAACTGATTTTAACCCTATCAACATTTCTCTATGTTTCCGGAAGCTTCCATTAAGATAAGCTCATTAGGTATGGCTTCTGAGGTGCCACCTCTTACATATTTTGCTGTCCGTGCACTTTCATATCGGACAATGGTTGTCTGTTCACTTATCTCTATTGTCCCTTTATTGTGGTCTTCCTGAGGTCAGGCCTGCGTTTTATTCATCTCTATAGCCCCAGGGTCTGGCACAGAAAATGCCTGACAGCCAGGTGTGGATTTGAACTGAAGTCTATCCCTGGGTGAAGGCTAAACATCCAGTCACCCACTGAGATAGTTCTGTAGGGTAGAAACATGCCAACATGCTCAGACTCTAATAAAAGCTGTGTTAAAGCTGCCAATTAATAGGAAAGAGGAATTACAATTATTTTTGGTCAAAGATGCCAACTACCATTATTCGTTGGGAAGATTACAGATTGCCTGGCTTTCACAACACTTAAGATATCTTTGCCTTTTCTCATGGGAATCTTTGTTTCAGGTATAATTGGTTTGGGGCTCAAGCCTGGTGTGGCCCAGGTCATCCTTCTCTGCCCTGTAGTTCTGCTTAACAGGTCTCTGCTGCCTAATGGGTCTATATCAGTCCCTTCCTACCTTTCAGGTCAGCTTCTTCTGCTATTTAAATGCTTTTGAAAACCTTTCAATAATAACATTCCCTTCAAATAACACTAATCCAGAACTTACTTTGCTGCCTTTCTTATCTGACCATTTTTATATAGGACTTGTTTTGTCTTTTTAATTAAGGCTATTATCTTTGATGGCTCTGAATTGTGGATTTGCTATATTCTATATATAGAATGCTGTTATTTTAGTAGTCATTATAAGAAGCAGAATCACAGTCATTCATTAGTCAACTCTAAAGTGTATCACATGGCACTAAAGAGGATGGATTCTGGAACCAGATTGCCTGGATTCGAATCCCGATTCTACCACTTACTAGCTGTGCAACCTCAGGCAAGTAATTTAACCTCTCTGAGCCTAGGTTTCCTTATTGTCAGAGAAAAACAATAATTGTACTCATATCGTAACCATGAATTTTAAGCAGACATTTTATACTGCCCAGCAATCATATTGTATTTACATAGTTCATTTACTATTTCATTCTCCAAGAAGGCTATGACATTTTCTCCTTCCTTCTCAAAACCATCAAGGCCTTTTTCCCCATCCTCACTTTTAGCTGAGGACCTTGATTCCTTCTTCACCAAGAAAAGTAAAGCAATCAGAAGTGAGTTCCCAAAGGCTCCTCACTACTACATCCACCCATCAATCAGCTTCTTTTATATTCTTCTGTCTTGTTACCATAGATAAATTGCTCACACTCTTCCCTACAGCCAGTCCCTTCACTGCATATTAGATCCTAGCCTCCTGTCCACTGAAGGGTGTCTCTCCAGCTACCCCGCTTCTCCTCTTGCAGCATTGATTTCCCTCTCTCTTCGGGGCATATACTCATTGCCTTGGAGATCACGTGCAGTTTCACGGCTTTCAATACCATCTACGTCCAAAGGACTCCAGCATTTGCATCTGTAGCTCAGGCTCTCCTTGTAAAATCCAAATTTTAATAGCCAATGAGTAACTCAACATGTTCACTTGCATTTTTTAAGTTACCTGAAAATCAACTCAGCCAAACTAATTTTCTCCTCTGAATCTGCCCATCCTCTAAATCAGCCTTAACCACCTTAGTTGATAGGAACTTATCTTGCTAATTGCTCAAGACAAAAGCCCTGAAGTCATTCTAGAGTTCTTTCTTTCTTAGAGCCTTCACTGAAATCATCAGGAAATTTTTTTGGCCCTGTCTTGAAAATGCACTCAGAATCTGACTTCCAACCAATTCTCATCACCCCTATGGCTGCTGCCCAGGACAAAGCTAAGGTCACTGCTCACCTGGATTACAGCAGTAAACTCTACTTCCGCCTGCTGTTCTCATCTCAGAAGCCAGAGCGGTCCTCTGAAACCTGGGCGAGGTCATAGTACTCCTCTGCTCAAGGCCCTCTAATGGCTTCCCCTTTTGTTCAAGGTCAAAGCCAAAGTTCTTCCAAGGCCTACAAGGTGGTCTATACCCCCACTTCCCTAACCTCTTTGATTACCTATGTCTCTTCCTCTTGCTTAGGCTCCAGCCATGCTGATCTCCTTGATGTTTCTTTGACACACCAAGCACACTTCCACCTTAGGGCCTTGCTGCTTGTAATTCCCTCTGCCTACAACAGTCTTCCCGCAAATATCCACAAAGGCCACTCTCTCATCTCTTTCAAGTCTTTGTTCAAATATCTTCTCACTGAGTTCTACTTTGACCATTCCATTTAAAATCACAGCCCATCCCCATCCTCATCCCCAGGCATTTCAGCTCCCCTTGTCCAGTTCTGTCTTTGGTTTATTCCATTGTTCACGTCACCCTCTACTGGGCTCTATCATGGGTGACTTCATTTGTGCATTGTTTGTCTGTCTGCCCCAGAGAGAATGTAAACACTGAGGATGTCTGCCTGTTTTGCTCACTGATGTATCTTATATGCATAAAATAGAGCATATTTTAGGTGCTTAATACATACTTGTTGAATTAAAATGAGTTCAGTTTGAATGACAGGATCTCATAAGATCATATGTATAATAAGTCCTTAAAAAGTGCTTAAAGTGTTAGCTATCACCATCACTACAGTTGCCAAATAATAATGATGTCTGAGCCTTTCTCATGACATTTCATAGCAGAAAGTATATAAACAAATGAATAAACACCAACATATTTGCTTTGTACAAAAGCAAGACCTTCCGGTTTGGTGGGTTGAGTCCAGATACAGTGATCCTCTGAACGGTTCCATTCCCCTGGCCCATCAGTGGGGAGGGTTGTCGTCACCACTCTTTACAGAGAAAAGGATCTTGGGGTGGATTGTATTCAGCAGGGTGCTCATAAATGTTCACCAACCACCTCTCCAGGAAACACCACCACCACCTTGATTTGTAGTGCTTGCCAAATTTTGTGGTGTGAATATTCGCACCATGGCTGATTTCAAGCTCTCAAAATGGTATCACTGCACAGAGTTTAGAAGAGATGTATAGTAGCACACCATTTTATGGTGGTGTTCCACCATATAGATAAAACAGACATAAATATCTTCAAGAGCATAAATAATAGTAAAATGTAGTAAAGTGATTATTTTTGAGGATGTAATTAGTTTTAGAATGTAATTTATTTGACCATAAATTTAAATAATTTGCTTTCCAATAGTGGTTGCATTGAACAACGTGCTCACCAAAATTCCTGAAAATTTAACCATTGGCCTTCAGGAACTGGTATGAGCGAGCTTCAGCTCGAGATGGGATCAGTGTGAACATCTGACCCAAGCAGGGCCAATCAGAGTCTCTCCCCGAGAGATGGGGAATCAGAGCTGAGAGAACAGGTCCTTCACACTGCTGCAACATGAACTAGGAACTGTGGACAGCCATCTTCCATTCCCATGAGGACAGGGTAGCAGGAAAAGGCAGTCTACCGAGAGAGAATAAAGGTACAGTAAGAGACCTCCCAGGGGTGCTTGGTCACCTCCCAATTTCTGGATCGAACTGCTCCTGATGTTGGCCCTTGAATTCCATGAGATGTCCCTATATATTTAAAATAAATTCCCCATCATTGGTCAAGCTTGAGGTGGTTTCCAATGCTTGAAAACAACCGTCGTAAGGACATACTATGCTTGGTTGTTTAGGGTTTGCTGGAGACACCAATTCAGTCAGTAGCACTGACCACGCCTATCAACAGGTGCAGATATCTTCAAATAGAAAAGTAACTTATTACATAGAATTTATTTGTGTAAGCTAAAAATAATCTTTCAATATATAGTTTTTTTATTAAATACTTTTGAATTTTGTTGTTGTTCAAGTACAGTTTTCTGCCTTTTCCCCACACCCCTCCCTACCACCCCAGCCATCCCCACCTCCCTCCCCTGTTTCCAACCCCCCTTGTTTTTGTCCACATGTCCTTTATAGTTGTTCCTGTAACAATATATACAGTTTATATTAGAAATAAATAGCACAGGTTTGGAGGTAAAGTATTGAGGAGCTACGGCTGCAGTTTATACTGGAGGAAAGATTGTCACATGCCAACCCCAGACATTTGGTACCACTTTTCTGATTCCTGCCATAACTGTGCAGCATCAAAGTCAATGCACCACAGAAAAAAAATGCAGTTCCTTCAATCTGCATAAAAATGTAACCTCACTTCACTGCAACCTAAGTCAAAATGTCCATAAAATCATGGATTTAATGTCTTGATTATGTTTTAATGTACTTTAGAACAAATAATTGAGAAATGCTGCTGTGTGTGCCACCCACAGTAGTACCCAGGACACATGCGGGGAACACCACTTCGCACATGGTTTTCTTCCAGTCACTTTTGCACAGCCCGTAAGATTCTGGATTTGTCAGAGGACTACATTTTGAGGCTCCAAGATGAGAGGAACTAATCTGCTATTGTTAAAATGAAAGCAATACATCGGTGCATTTAACTAAGGGATCAATGTTTTATTATTTGGGAAGATGTATTTTTCATAGGTTAATTCAATGATATCCTTTATTAGAAAAAGAAAGAAATTCAAAAGCATCAGCTAACTCTGCTTTTCAAGTTTGTGTTAATTTGTCCTAGCATTTATCTGACCTGGGCATCCAAAAGATAACCAGCAATAAGTTATATATCTCATCACGTGCTGGGTGAATAAGAGAGAGGCCTGACTCAGTAACAACCAATTGAATTTACTTAACACAGAGGATCTAAGCCCTGAGTAGATATGATGTTTCTGGCTGATGTTTATCTTCAAAACTTCAGCAGCTGATGGCTCAGAGTTCAGCCACACCAACACTACTTTCAGCCCTGAGAGAACAAATCTCAGGAGTGTTTTCTTATGTTTTGATTCCTGCTCTAAAGTCACTCCTTAATGACTTAAGGGGGTAGCCTCTGAGACTTGCAAATACAGAGGCCACAATGTACTTATTGGGACAGTAATGTGTGAGGGCTTGAGACCAGTCAGGCCAAGCCCCTCTCCACACCTGGAGCAGCTCAGCCATTTTCCAGGAACCCCATGAAATAATGACGGGGCATAACCAGCTTTCTCTTACCAGGAAAAAGTGACATGTGGTAAAGTGACCAAAGCTGACCAGGAAGGGTCTTGGTTTTACTGAAATTCTATGGATTTTCAGCCCACAAAGTAGTACATTCAGAGTGCACAGAGTTGGGTATTTGTTCATGCAGTAGTGAAAAGACCATTGTTTAAAGTAACTTTTCTCCCTGCCTTCATTCTTCATATATTGGTCTCACTGCTCTGCAGTTTTCTGGAATGATATGAAATAGTCATGGGTGCATTCTGGGTTTTTTGGGGGGGGTGGGGCGTGGTGGTTCTGAGTAAACTGTGGGAATAAAAAAGTTGGAGTACCCAAGTGACCACAATAGAACATTCAGAGAGTTGAACGTGACTAGTGTGTTATCATCTGGCATCAATGACTTCTATCACTGTTTCTATTTTTTTCACTAACCAGAGTAAACTAAAAAACGGAAAAACTTTATGTTACTGCCTCTAGCTTTTCATCTTATGCCCTGTTATTTCCTCTGGTGTAGATGATTTGGAGGAAAAAAATTCACCAAGGAATATTAGAATAAAATTGAATTAAAAGTCCGTGAACAAGGAAAAAGCCACCCTCCACTTGAGTACTAAAGTCAAACTCCAGGTCTGTAGGTATAGCAATGAGAAGTATAGACTGACTACATTCCAGAACTAAAAACCTCAATATTTACTTCTAAAATCACATCTCCCTGAAAGAGTCATATACATTTCTTTCCTTTCCAAGGAAATAATCCAATTTCCCATCGAAGGAAGGATCAGAGAAGATGTCTGCACCGCAGACAAAACACACAATTGTCACCTGTCCTACACAGGTGTTCTTGTTCCTCACACAGCCCCTAGGCCACCCCTCCCCGGCACACACCCACCTGCTAATGGGGCAGAGACAGGACAATTTAGAACCACCGCATTGGACAGCAGTTGGAAAAGACAGATAAGTCCGCCTTTCTTGGTCCCCGAACAAACTCCCAACAACACCAGCACCTCCTTCTACCATATTTTCAATAAGAACATTGTTTTGGGTAGATATGCATTACAAGCCATGTGGAATGGAAAATGGTTACTTCAATAAACCAGCAGCATCCATTGAATCCAAAGGCACCAAGACCTCTTACTCAAAGAAACCGTTGGTAACAGATGAGGCAGGGGGCGTAGGCAATGTGGTGAAACTGACTTTACATCCTCGATTATGTGCCCCCACCTCTTCATGCAACCCTCCTAAATCCCCGAACATTTCCTAACTCCCTCATTTCTATGGCTGCTTCTCTTCTTCTTCTTTTTTTTTTTTTTTTTTGTAAGGCCTCTGGCCTTACACTGCTGTTTATCACCTAAGGCAAACTCCCTCTCTCACTCCTTTTCCCTGTCTGTTTCTTTAAATCTCTAAACCACAAAGCAGCATGCAAGTATCACCGTGGGTCAAGATATCAAAAGAGGAAACTTTTATAGGTTTCCTCGATAACATGGACAATAAAAGACGAAGGAGCACAAGCAGCATTACTGACCTTATTTGATGCTGTGCAGTAAAGAGAGACGGCTCTTCCGCCACCTGCCCATGTGGGTCTGGGCCACTGGTGTGTGAAGAGAGAAGCTCGGGATCAACGCTTGGTCTGGGTTTTCCTACACTCTTATGCCAAAGCTTTCTAAGTGTTTTCAGCAAATAATACCCAAATAAACAGAAGGTTACTGAATACATTAAACTCACTGCAGCAAGAAATTGCTTTCTGATGCCCAGTGTATACAGACACTGTTTTTCTCTGCACACTCACTTATTTGAATAGAAGTAGGAATTCACGGACTACACGATGGATATCATGCTATGAAAGCAGAAGCCCACATTCCAAATATTACAGATGTTAATCACCTCTGCCTATGCAGCTACAAGCCATGTATTTCCGCGGCTCACATTAGGGCGAGGTTTTTGGAGCTCGTAGTCATAATTTATAATGTAGACACATTGCATTTAAACACAGTACATTGTTCTTTGGTGTGACATGCTACTGGCTTTCATGTGACATGGGCCTAAGAAGAAAAAAGCTTCAACAGCCCTCAGGAATAACTGCTTCCAAGGCTGCTTGGCCTAGTTAAACTCCTACAGGAGTAAAAATGAAACAAAACAAGCTTGTTTTGCAGGTACAACCCTTTTTTTCTTTTTAATAGTTAAGGTCACTTTTATAATCAATTTCAGGGAAGATATCTTTTCTCTCACAGTAAGAAACTCCATAAAGAAGATAACCCCTTTTTGCTTCAGGACCTCGAAGATCTCAAACCCTACCTTTTTGTCTCACCAAAATTTTCTAAGAAGATATTCCTACGTTCTTACCTTCCTATCTTAACAGAGAAAAAGGATAAATCACTTCACCATCAGTCAGAAGGGGAAAAAAAGAAGAGTTATTTCTCCTCTGGAGAAAATTCCATTTGCCAACCCCCAAGTTGTCACACATACACTTTCCCTTTTCTTTCTTTGTTTTGTTTTGCTTTACTGATGTCCCTAATTTATCTGAAAATTTTCCAGATTGTATGCTATATATCACATAATGATATTTTAAAAAATTTTATTGAATTTACTGGTCTGACATTGGTTAATACAATTATATAGATTTCAAGTATAAAATTCTATAATACATGATGTGAATATTGGGTTGTGTGTTCACCACCCAAGTTCAAGTCTCCTTCCATCACCCCTTACCCACCCTCTACCCTCCAGTAATCACCATACTGTTGTCTGTGTCTATGAGTTTTATTTTGTTTTCTTTGTTTAATCCCTTCACCCTTCTCACCCAGCTGCCAACTCCCTCCCCTCTGACAGCTGTCAGTCTGTTTTCCGTATTTATGAGTCTGTTTCTAGTTTGTATATTTATAATCTTTTGCAACTATCTGTTGGCCACTTGCTTTTGCTTCCTTAAGAAAAATCATTCCAGAAATCATCTTTTCAACCATCACCTTCCCTGTTTTCTAGATCAAACACCATGCTTTATGAGGAACATACACCTTAATTGCAACCAAGACCAGGAGCACCTATCTGCACATTTTCTGAATCGGCCTCCTGCAGAATCCATCAGCTGCTCACTGTCTGAGGCCACTGTGGCCACCGGCACGAGCTGGGCTGGGCGTGTGCACATGAGAAGGTGTGGGCACACTGCTTTGCCTATGCTTCATAAATTTAAAAAATTTGGATACAGGCAAATGAAATGCTATTTCAGAATAGATGGTGGCAGTCCAAAGACCACATTTCCTCTGCTTTCCCCAGAAATGACAGCACTGCCCCCTGCCCGCAGGGCAGGAGTTATTCAAAAGCGTCAGGTCAGCCTGACCCTCACTCTCTACCCACCCATCTGCATCACGGCACACATTCTTATCTTCATGAATATTTATATTGGGCCCAGCAAACACGTGAGATTTGACATTGCTCTCCCCACCCCGTACATTGTTAAAAACATGTAGACAAATACATCAATAGAAATATAATTCTTCTATTTACTTGGCAGACTAAATAAAGGCTATGAACATGCCCTTTGACTCCCAGCTGAAAGCAGGCGTGAGGACCCTGCACACTGAGAGTGTGGCCTGGGTGCTCCCATCTCCCTGTCCTCACGTGGGGCTCTCTGAGCAAAAAGACCGCTCACAGCACGGCCGGCAAAGCACACACAAAAGTGTTTCCCCCTCTTCCTCTGCCTCCTCTTCCAGCCCTAGGCTCCTGATCTCCTGTTTGGTGATTATTTTAGCTTAATGTGGTGACATCACAGAACCCTGTGTGAGGTCAAGTGCTGAGCACAGAAGCAGGATGCATTCCCCCCTTCTCTTCCTGAAGGCTCACTGCCCATCACTGGCCCAGGAGATGCGGGCCCGTGTGAGGGCTGCGTGGGGGTGTGTACACACACCTCAGATGCAGTCTCGCAGGACTGGGCGGATACACAGGAACTGCAAGATGATGATGGCAGCGTGCCTCATGTATGCGTAGAAGAGGGTTAGAGATGATTTTATCCAGAGTCCTCATTTGGATAAAACTGAGCCAAATGGCCAGCACCTGCCTACTGTAACCTCTCGAATCGGTGGACAGTAAATGATGTAACTCTGGACAGAGCAGAGCATCTGTACACAGTACAACAGCTTATGTTTCTCTGTCGCAGCTGGACCCAAACATATTCAAATAAATCCTTCTATGTTTACGTATTTTTAAAGTAACTTAAAAATCATTGCTACCCTCATTTGTTTGCAGGAAATATCTGAGTTTGAGGAGAATCTACATAGGGTTTCTAGACCTAGCAAGAAAAGGAAAGTACAAGATGCCCAGTTTAATAGGACTTTAGATAAACAACAAACAATTTTTAGTGCAAGTATACCCCATATAGTATTTGAGACATACGTATACTAAAAAACTATTTCTTGTTTATCTGATGTTTGTGTGCAACTGGCATCCTATATTTTATCTGGGAACCCTAAACCTGCAGAGTTTGGGTGTGTGCATTGTGGGAAGTAGTGGTGGGGAGTTGGAAGGGTGTAGTGCAAGGTGGTTGCACTGTGTTGTGTAAATTTGGGGGAAATGAATTCTTGACCTCTGACTCCTTGGACAGAAATACGGTCACTGGAGAGAAGACCAGATAAGCTTTGTAGTTTTTAGCCATATACATTCAGGTGCCCGGGGACCACCGATGATGGAAAGAAGAGTTCCAAACGTGATACTAAATTACCATGTTAGGAAGAAGCTCAGCCTGGGCAGGTATGTTTTCAACATGGTGCTAACGGAGCACACACAGGTGATTAACATGCCTCTCCTGAGGTTTACGAGTTTATTAGAATATTTCTCATCATAATTGAATAGGTAAAAATTCCTGGATATTAAATACAAGCCTACCCCTCAGGATGACCAGATTATCACTTGAATTTAAAATAGTTCTGAATTTTTTAATAGTGCATAACAAATATAATTATTTATGCACTTTCTTCCAGTACTCAAACTTGCCAGGCCTACAGTTATTTGGAACACCTTTGGTTTCTATGGGAGGGTTTGTATTAGGCTGTGCTGCTCCTGTGTCTGTCTCCCCAATCCCTCTAAAATATTTAGCCAACAGATCCCCCTTTTCCTTGTGACCTGGATGAAGCCCATCCAGAATCCTTTGGGGTCCCTAGCAGTGCTGGGCTCTGCCTTATTTAGAAACCCCTGGTAATTAGCAGGGGGGAGATGCAAGGAGCTGTGGTGTAAAGGGAACGGCTGAGAATCCATAAAGCTGGCTGATGAGAAAGTCAAGTGGAGGCCTGCCTGGCTGAAACCTCTTCAATAGATCTGTAGTCTGGACTTGAACCCTGCCCTCTCACCTCGGGGTCTGATATTTCTTTCTTTTCCTTTATTTCTTCCCCCGGCCCCCACCTTCTCTTCTCCTCCCATCTTCTCTATCAAAAATAATGCACTGACTGTGAACATGAGTGAGTGACCCCCACCTATCCACCCCCACTTCCTTGAGCAGGAGAAGGGAGGAGGAAGAGAGGGAGACAGAGGGGAAAAAAGAGGGTCTCCGACTTCCTCACAGGTAATTAAAGGAACTGTTTTCAAGGTTGCATGGGCAAAAGACAATTCGGCCCTAATGAAGCATCGATCGACTGGCACTAAGGTAGAAAGGAGCTGACATTCATTCAAAGGTACCTTTAACTGATGTAAGACACTGTGCCGGGAATTATTCGTTCTCTGCTGTCATTGCCGAGGACCTGGGATAGGGGAAAAAAAGGAGATTGTTTTAAATTTATTTTATTTCTACATTGTGACAAACACGGGTGCTGGGCTTTGTTTTCTTTTTTCTTGAAAAAAAAAAAACAATGTATCAGGACATATTTTATTTGGTTGAAGGGAGGGGACCCTCACCCTACCCCGCCTCCTGCCCCGGGGTAAATTTTCTTCATTAGTCATGTTTAAAAGCCCACCTATCAGGCCCAGAGGCCTGGGATCCATGAGATCAACGATGGTAAAGCAAGGACTTCAGAAGTAGGTAGCGCCACCTTTGTCTGAAGACCCAAAACTGTTTCACTCAGCAGGTTGGCCGTTACCTACTTTGTGCTGGTGTTTGCTATTTCATGGCAAAACCAGAAACCTTTGGGGGAAGGGGGGCCAGGGAGGGAAAACAGACCACCACGCACAGGGCTGATGCAGATGTGGGAGGGGGGTGCGGTGAGAAAAGGACTGAAAAGGACTGAATATGCGGGCCGGGAGGACAGTCTTTAGCACCACAGGCATCAGATGGGTTTCCACGTTGGGAACGAATGCCAGGCAGGATCCCAGGCAAAGGTGTGGAAGAGAAGTGAGCCCAGCATCACCTCCCAGCCCGTGGGGGGAGGCTTTCTGGGAGCTTCCTTGGGGTTGGACATGCCATGGACATGGCTTCTAGTTTTTCTCACTAAGCCCTAAAAATGTTTGCATTTGGGAAACATCTGAACGATAATACAAGGATATGAAAATGCTGGCCCTGCCAAGTAAAATGGGGTGGATGACAGGGGAGGAGAGGCAGTATCGGTTCCAAAACAAGTTGAGTGTTATCTGAAGAGGCTTTGCCCACAGCCCACAGCTCGGCTGGATCTTACAGGAGGCCCCGCGTTCAACAATAGCAGGTCCCCTCAGAGCAAGAAACACAAAGGGAATTTGCTCTGGTTCAGTCCCCACAGTGAGGCCCTTCGGAAGCTGAAGAGAGTCACTTTTTTTTTCCCCCTGCTAAAAATAAGGAGGGGAAAAAGAATTCTCTTGTACACACTCCCATATAGACATGCAGGGCACAATGAACTGAAGAAAAGAGGCCCTTTGACGGGACATTTCAAATCACGGGCTCTTTCTCACATTTCCTTTCTTTTTTCTTCACAGAATTTATCGTTGTTCCTAGGTTTTGCTCTTAATTTTGGTTTGGTTTTGGAGGGAGGGGGTGGCAGGATATATTATTTAACTTGATAAACAGCATTAGCACACTGCCTCCCTGCCTCCCTCCCTCAGCCTCTTTCTCCTATTTATTCATTTGTGTTTACATTTCTAAGACATCCCTTTAGCTGAAGGAGGACACTTCACACATATTGCAGTATTGGCCATTAATGCAAATGGATAATTTATTGGTTGCACAGCCTCTGAAGTTGAATTTTTAAAAGAAAAATTGGAGCCCGATTTTCTTGGGTTTGCTGCATTCATTTGTATTTGGTTTGTACGTTTCTCTCTTTTATCTTGGAAACAGTTTGTAACAATCTATTTATCAATTTAATGCTATTTCATCGTGCTTTTTATTTTATTTTACTTTATTTAAGCCAAATAACAAGTCAGAAAACAGAGGCAGAAATTGCGTGGAACACCTGCTGAAATAATACTAATTAAAAGAAAGTTTTCCCCTAAAAGCGGCTAAACTGTAGCCCAGCAGATCCTATCTGCATTAATTTGGCTGAACAACAAGATATTGCAAGGGACAAACTCTGAATAAAGCAGTTCCGAGTTCCCAGAATTGGCACAGCTCAGCCTAAACAATGGCTGCTTCCTATTCACCTTAACCCAGCTTTTCAAAAGAACATCCCCAGAAACACAAAGCATCAGCGGGAAATGGCAATTTTATGAATCCTAATCAATCAAAGGGCTTATTAACTCAATGTGAAGCCAGATTAAAATCTTTAATTATAAATCGTGCTAAAAGGAAAAACAAAATGTACTTATGGTATATTGAAAATTCCGGATATTAACATAGTTGCTATTATCTCTTGCAATATTAAATTCCCCCCTCTCCCTCTCCCCCCAACAACCTCACCTTTTTCTATTACTAAAGAACAGGGCTACAGGACCCAAATCATTTTCCCCCTCGATTTATTAAAATGTATTCTTTTTCTCCCCCTGTGCATTCAATAGGCTGCTGGGAAGCTGCGTTGGTGGTTGTAGGAAGGGGTATGAGAAATCCCATTACTGAGCCCCGGGCGCCGAGGGTTTCAGTGTGATGCTGGGGGTAGTTTGGGAGGCTGTTTATTAAGGGGGCAGAGTTGGTGTTATAGGGTTGGTAGTTTTAGTTTTGTTTTTTTTTCTTTTTAGGGGGCTGGGGGAGGACAGCAATCAGACGTGCAGCGTTTTCGCTAATGAAAGCGGCGTGTGTGTCTGTGCTGGTGGGAATGACTGGCAGCAGTGGAGACTGCCAGCTCCAGGAAGGGCCCTCGCTGTAAGTCCCAGGGAGAGGAGATGCTCTGGGTGCTGCTGCTGCTGCTGCTGCTGCTTTTTTTTTTATTTTTTTTAAATCAGGCAGACATTTGGGAAATGACCACAGAAAATTTAATCACAGTTGGGGGGTGAGGGGGGAGGGACGTAGAGCAGAGACTGTGATTCACATGTTTTATTTATTTGTTCAGAGTCACGGCCATCCTATTGTGTGTCCCTCATTCTGTCATTTCAGGCCCCTCGGACCCACCCCCTACCCCTGGCCCCATTGTTAATGTAAGAGGCAGAGAATATAACCACATTTTATAATAATAACATATCCAACACTGCAAAGGCAGGGACCTCATCTTGAGAGGGGTCCTTTTCTTATATTGAAATGATTTTTTTAAAAAAGAAAGAAAGAAATCTTTCTGCCCTAATGACAACATAGGATGGAGAGATTTGTTCTTTGTGTAAAAAATGCAGTGATCTTTGTAGCTAGGGTGCATGCCCCCATTCCCCCCACCTCTTTCTGCACATGGGCTATTGTACTACTCTATTTTTATATCTACAGAACAAGCCCCATGTTGCCAAATTGGCTTTCAATTAAAAAAGGAAAGATTAGAGGAAAGGAAGAAGAAAACTGTGCAACATCTTATGTACAATCAAAGCTAATAAAAAGAAAGTAATACCCTGGTTTAAATTAAATCCTACTTCATTCAATTTGTCCCAAGTTCAGACTTTCTTCCTCTCAGCCCAGCTACCGAAACAGTCCCTTTCTTTGGCTTTATTCTTTTAGTTCCAAGGACAAGAAGCCCTCACTCTCAAATTAGTTCTCTTAAGATCCCTGTCACTTTCCTTCCTAACCCTAGAACCAGGTTTTATTCATGGGCAGAAGGAGGGGGAAAAGGGTGGGTTCAAAAAGGAGAAATAGGTCTGTTGAAGATCTTGATAGTGAATAGGGCTTGATTTTCATAATACGAGATTGACTTTGTGCTCTTTCCATTTAACACCAGGTCTAAACTGCCAAATTTAAGCCTGAGTGAAGAAAAGGAGTGGCCGTGGGTGGATACCTGGTGCCATGTCCTGTCTCCGTACTCCCCCCGGGGCCATTACATTCATTCTGCACCAAATTCGAGTCGCTACTACTTTTTCCAAAGTTCAATAAACACACGATTTTTTGATTGGCTACTTTGGAACTTCTGAACACAGACAATGCCCAATGCTACTTTGAAACCTTTACAAACATCTTTATATGCATTGAGCAAATAAAGATAAACCCAGATGCTGCCTTAGCATCTGGAAACTTACAGGCTCTTAGCTCAGTGGCCAGCTCTGTAACCACACCTGCATGCTCCTCACTGTAAACAGAGGACTCTGATTGTTCTCTTGCTAAGATGTGTAATTTTTGGTTAGCTCTACCCCTCCTTAATTTTTCTACCTTTGCTGACTGATAATTTTGTAATTATTTAACTGTACAAATATAGCTGAAGGACAATGTGAGTAAAAGGGCCTAAATCAGTTTTCATGGCTGAAGTGCACACGGAATCCATTTTGGCAAAAAGCACTCAAATTCTCAGAATTCCTCTAAATCCTTAAATGCCACATGGCTGTGATATTCCTTTGAAGACGAGCATTGGACCTAATAAACCGAATACTAGAGGCACAGATCTCATCTTCTTCAGGTCTTGCAACAGCTTTTCACTAAATTCAAAAAGACCTTTTGTGCTTAACTGAGTTTTCATTTCATTGCTTTTAAATTTGTTAAGCTTGACTTTTGACACTTCGGGTGTTTAGTCTTTTTTTTCAAAGTGCAATTATATAATAAATATTTGTGCTTCCAAAAAAGAAACATTAATCTGTTGTTAATGCTAGTGTACAAGGAATAAAATGTACTTCAATCATTTGTTACAGACAACCCACATAAATATATACATTTTCTAAACATCATCTTCAAGCAATAGCATAAACTATTTTTGAAATAACACATTGAACTGTGTATACACATTGTATACACTAAATATTTACTCTCTACCTCACTAGAAGGTATAAACAAAATTGAAGAAAAAGGATTGACAAAACCAAAAAAGAAAAGATAACTTGTATAAATAATATTGTAAATAAAATGTGCTTTTGAATTGCTATTTAAACAAACTAGACATTAAATGATAAAAAGCACTTCAAAATTATAATTCCCTATCAAAAATAAAACTATTTGACCCCCATTGATTTACATTCCTAGTTTGCTTTAGCAAATGAAAAATATGAAAGGAGACAGCTCTCATAAGCCAAAAAAAATGATAATAAGTATCTGTTTAAAAAATGCATATGAAATTTTAGTTACTTTTCAGAAATTATAAAAGGGACATTTAGAAATTGTTGAAAAGGTAATGCTTAGAAATGAAATTTTCTTCCAATATCCTTTTTTATTTTAAATATTCAGAAGTAATCATACTCTCAGATATAAGTCTGGATCTAATAGAAATGTATTTTCCTTTTCTGCCTAAAGGAAAATGATTTTAAAATTATTTCACAGAGAAATATTACATTAAAATCAATATAAAAATGACATTATCATTAGTAAATGGAACATAATTCTTTAAACATTTTAACCCACTTATTTAAAGTATTCCAAATTCATTTAAAATATTTTTCATTTATATTTTTTATACACATCACAATTCTTAGTAGGGCATTATTACAGGCTTATCTTATTTTATATCATGAAGAAAATGACAGCCAGGATAACAAGAGAATATGTACTTTTTAAAATCTCCTTTAGTTTTGTTTCAAATATAAATAAATAGAAATATAAAAATGGTTTTAATGGTTATTTTAGAACTCTGTAGGGAATCTTCTTTTTAAAAGTATTTCAAGCCTTCTGTAAAGATTTCTCACATCAATATTATGTTGTTTGGTTTCCTTTTGAAAAGGAAACTGTGCTTTTTAAAGAACCTTGTAATTTAAATTTATTTCCTATGCATGTGGTTTTGTCAAAACCCCTATCCAAACACAGAAAATGCCCTGTGTCTCAACACCTACAAAACTCATGTTTATAGGCCAGCTTAAATCTGAAGAAAAAATATTCACCACAACTCCAGGCTTTTTGTCATCGTCATTTTTTTGTTTTTGTTTTTTGTTTTTTTTTTCTGGATCAGTCAAGCTCTACATTTGATATACAGACTGGATTTTTATTTTCCATCAAAATTACATGAGAAGCAAAAAGCTGGAATCTACGACTCTCAACCAACTGGGCGGTTCTCCTCACTCCTGTCCTTTCTCAGTGTCAGGCTCTATGTTTAGATAAAACAATTTATCTTTATCATTTTCAAGCTGGTCAGAAGGGCTAGGGGGTGGGAGGTGCAAAGAGGTGGAGGGGTGAGGGAAAAGGTGATTGTTTCACTTGTTGTCAGAGGGCATTGATCAGCCCTGCTGTCTGCTGGTCTCGGAGGTGAGGCCGTGTCCCCCAGGAGCACTTCGGGGCTGGGCCGTGTCAGTGCAAAGCTCTATTGAGTCATGACCCAAATGACGGCTTATTGAGGGAAACGGGTATTGGCGTCCAAATCATTCTGAGACACCCTCAGTAACACTTAAACCAGTCCACTCCGTTAATGTCAGGTCACGGGGGACACATTTAGCCCCCTCTGCTGACCATTAGGCCCTTTGATGGAGTGGACGATAAACTTGACGGGACAAGCTGGACCCCGCTCTCCAGCCTGCCTCTGCTGACAGCAGGCCCAGGACAGCACTGCCTTTTGGAGAATGCAAGGGGTCCCTAAGGTCAGGTCCTCTAGGGATTTGGTCCCTTCTACACAAAACAGGACAAAATATACCTCGAACTAGTTTTAACGTTACAGCATCAAAGGGAGAAAAACTAGCCACCGTGATGCTTCACAAAATTTTTCAACAATGAGGTCAGACACAAATTGTGGATAAAGTGTCAGGCTCTACCATTTTGTAATTTTTATTTCTTGCTTTGGTTTTTCTCTTTCTTCTAAGCACTACTGATATAGCGCAGGTATTTCCAAATCCATTTGTTATACCTTGTGTGGCAAAGAACAAAAAGAATTCCTTATTGTTTCCCAAGAAAGTGGAGAAGAATTGGACAAAAAATCACTCTGCTGTGATCACAGCATTTGCAAGGCAGTGTTCTGGAAGGGAATTATTTTATTTTGTATTATCAAACATCAAACATATTTGGGGGTGGGAGAAGTGGGAAGCTAAAGTTAATTGCATTTCCCATCAATGGCAGCATTAGCCTAAAACAAACTTCAGCTTGAAAATGAATCGAAAGCACACACTAACAAAAACCAGGTCTTTGTTAACATTCAAAGGGTGAATTAATAATCATTATTGCTACTATTTAAACAAATTACACCTAAATCTTCTGTTACATGAGAGATCGCTACTGTTTACTTTTTCTGCCTTCCCACCAGCAAAGCGGCCTCTGGTTTGACAGAGCAGATTTTCTGGTATTACAATGCTTTTATCCTAGTTTTAACACCTTGCCTGGATTCCTCTTGAGAATTAACTGATATTGCATTAGAAGGGAAAATGAGGGAATTTTTACATGGCTCCCACAATCGAAAACTGAACTCAACAGAAACAGCCTTTCCTTCTTTGAACATTAGTTGGTAATACACAATTAGAAAAAAAAAGTTAGTACAAATGGGCTAATAATTTGACCAAATTATGCATCTGTTTTGTCTTAAAAGTAGAAATCTAATTAAAAAGATAATCTATTTACTGAGCTATTAACTACCCTTCTGATAAATAAGGAAGCAGCTGGGGGACATGTTTAACCAAGAGTGAGGGAGGCGGAGCCAGCGTCTGGCTCTCATTGTCTGCTTCACATTATCCAAACATGAGAGAGTTTTCCAGAGTTCATACGCTTTGTCTCCTAATGCAGTTTGAAATCCTTAGAGCTTGCTAAAACTCAGAATTATTTCTTATAAAAGCAGTCAGTGTATCAAAACCATGCAGGTTACATCTCATTTTTATATTGATTTCAGTGCTGTTTCATTCCAGAGAAACTGGATAAATTAAAACACACACCTACACCCTGCGTTATCCTATCTTGTTCCTGAAGCTCAAAAGTAAAAGTCTTGTGGATTCAGAGATTTCAAGTGATTTAAGGGGGTTTACGTTTTTGGTATGCTTTTTGGGAGAGTAGTTACAGTAACTCATTTTCTTCCAATGTACAATCTGTATTGTGTGTACAATGTATATCTACGCACAACTATCATCAACATCTGCTAACTTCATCTTGATGTTTTATGCTGACAGGATATAAATAATCCCAGCACGGATATATCTGTGAACATGCCTGTGACAGAGTATGTGTGTACATGCGAGTGTAGGGAGTGTGTGCACTTGGTCATGCATCTTTTACCCGACCCATCCAAATAGACTTCTAACTAGAGCCCTCACTCAATAAACAAATTGCATTGATCTGGTATTTATAATGGGGCAATCTTGAGTTTTTAGTGGGACAAGGTACCAAAGGGAAATTACATCACTGCCAGTAACCTCCTCTCTCCGCCCTGCTTTCGGCAATTTTTCCCACCTCTTCCTTCCAATTTGCAGAGCCAAGAAAGTGCATGGTTAAGAGAAATATATATCTATCATGCCTTATGCATCTTTTTAGCGCCTAATAAGTATACCATTTGTAACTGAGAAATTAGTCATGAAATCCATATTGACCAACATTCTGCCATTTCATTCAGAAACCATTCTATCCTGATCCAAATGTAAATTTCTGAGGCAGAAGCTGACTGCCTACGACATGGAATCCACTAAATTAATAAAATTAGCCTGACTTTTAAAACAATTATAAATTATAATGCTGTAATTCCACATTTGCAGTTTCACTTCATTACTGCAACTAGAATTCCAAGTGAAAAATTAGTATAGGTGGGATGGGTTCTGTACAACCCTCAAATCTTAGGTATTTTTCTGACAACCAGAAGACTAAATTTTCTCTGAATTCTGTTCTCTAGGACCTCAATATAAGTGCAAAAAGAAAGGCATTTTGTCTAACAGCGAAAGAATATTAGATACCTTTTTGACATGCTGTGTTTATATTCCTTTTAATGTATTAAAACCTTAGCCCTGATCAGATGGCTTGGTTGAATTGGAGCATCATCCCATACACCAAAAAGATTGCAGGTTCAATTCCAGGTCAGGGCACAAACCTAGGTTGCGGGTTCTATCCCTGGCTGGGGTGCATACAGGAAGCAACTGATTAATATTTCTTTCTCACATTGATGTTTCTCTTTCTCTCTCCCTCCCTCTCTCTCTAAAATCAGTAAACATATCTTTGGGTGAGGATTAAAAAGAAAAAAAAAAAACCACCTTAAATTTTCCTGTCCTAGAATGACTTTTCTACCTCTAAGATTCTTAGCAAATACCATACCAGTCAACAAGCATATATGAAGGCACCTAATTCTGAATTTGACTCTCTCTTCTTGTGATCTAAGTCTCCTCATGATCCCCATTTGTGTCCTCAAGCCTGAGTATTCCAGGGAAACTATTCTTCAAGAATCTTTGTCACATGTCACCATACTCTGCTACCTGTCCTAATCACATCACCTGTGAATCTGACCCAAGGAGTGACAAGGGGAATGTATTCCACCCATTCATTGGCCTTATGAAGAATCAAACAGGGAAGTTTTACCCCAATAGAAGAATGCTTCCCAATGTTTTAAATTGATACCTGGAAAAGAAATCTTATAGCTTCTTTTTTCTTCAAGATGGCTGATACAAAGTATTCCTTATTTAAGTTTTGGATTTCACTGAAATCTCAGCACATTTTGAAATAGCTTACTGAACTGCATTCTTGGTGCTGCATGTCACCAGAAGTCACAACAAGGTCAGGTCACTTGCCTATTATCCAAAAACATCACACAATATAAAAATATACCTATTCCACAGTCTCCGCATCGTCATCAGAAACTCCAACCCCCATGACCTGAGTGCATGACAGAAAACAAACCCCCTTCCCCATCCAAAGATGACTGGGGCTCTGGCTTGTCCTTTGAAATAGCCCTCGTTTCCTGTGATGGAAGTGATGGAACTCTGGTATACCGTAACCATTTCCCAATGTAGCCCCAACCAAGTGGTCACCTCCAGTGTCACTCGCAATGACTTCTTTCTATTTATATGGCAGTTATTAGGCTGTAGTCTATCCTGCACAGATGGTCATTAAACCAATTTATGATAGCTTGATGGCAAGCCAACGTCCAAAGCAGACTTGAGGACCACATGGTGACAGGGTATCCGCCGGAAGTGAGGACCCCACCTGGCTAGAAGGTAGAGTTGACCCCAGGTTCATCACCAAGTGCAGGGTGGGGAAGGTGGAGCCTTTGCTGCTTCTAGGGGTAGCCTGTGGCTTTTTCCATGTAGAAGGTCAGAGGCAGGTAGGGAGACTAGATTTTCTCTTTCTATACACTGTGCTTCCTCATCTGGTCACTGAAATGCTTAATGTGGGTTTTCAGAAAAATTAGGGCAGGTAATCAGAAAAAAGTGATAAATGGGGCCTGTCTTTCACACAGTTGTTTATAAGAGACTAAGTCTGAACTACTGTACTGGGAGGCAGAGTACAAGGGGGGGAATGTATGCAGGCAACAGGGAGTTAAGTAAATAAATTTTTTCTCTTCTTTGTCGATGTGTTTAGTTCTCTTCCTGCCAAGATTCATCTCACTCTGCTATCTTGTGAGAGACACATATGGTGCAGTGAAATTGCCATCCAAGAAAGCATGTCCCAGCCTGTTGAGACAGCATCAAATAAGATTAAAGCAAAGTAAAAATAAAAAGATAGGACCATTTTTTTTTCTTTTCCTTGTACAGAGAACGTCTGATGAAAGCCACTGAGGTACTTGAATTGCTTCTAAAGCTTTTGCAGCCATTTCTTTACTTCGGATAGTTAAGAAAAAGCCAGGAATAACACGAGAATATCTTCTTTTCTTTCTCCAAGTTAGTGAAAAAAAATGTGCTTTATAATAAACCAGATGTATATGCATAAAATACAATATTGCCTTCGGCACTTCTGTTGCAAATAGCACTTAAACATGCTGTAGACAGACTTCAGTCCTCACTTTCGCTCCTTCTTTCTGGATTCTGTGGATTAAAACTTTTCATCACGGTGTCGAATAAAACTCCTTTTTTTTTTAATGTTAGTTAGTCTATCCAGGTTTTTTTTCAGGGCAAACTATTGCTAATTTCTTGATTTTTCAGACCTCAGTATGGGAAAAACTGAGTTTCATCTTCACCCAGCTGGTGGTCAGATTCCCCCCTACTGTTGGCGCTCAGGAGCTGGGCAATATGCCGGTAGCTAGCTCCTCCTTACCAGCACCCTCTGGAGAAGCCTGGGAGGGCCGCTGTGTCGATATCAAACCTCTTTTCCCTGCTCACTGTTACACTAACAGCCTGCTGGCTTTCGGTAAATTCGTGATGGGGGTAAGAAGAGGGAAAACCCACATGCTACTCTTTTAAGTCTCTTTTCTCGAACATGCAAAGCGTTTCTTATTTTTCAGGGGCTTTCTTCCCCTTCCCTCTCTGAGTGGGGTTTCAGGAAGTACTGGAAATTCTTTGAAAGGATGCAGTTAGGAGGTAAACAATACCACGCTCCACATCAGAGTTGGGGCCCAAAGCCAGCTTTGAAATTAAAATATATTTTTTTAAGTGACTAGAAGAGGAAGAGTGGCAGGCAGTGAAAAACAGGCACATCCCTTTCTTCAGTTCAGACACACTGTTCTCTGTGATAGGAAGTCAGTTTGCATTCAGACGCAGAAAGGAGGAAGCAGTCTGTGCATCTGTTTGCAAACTGTCCTAGGTAAGGAGCCTTAGGTTTACAAGATCTTGTTTCCGATGCGTGGCCTTAATTGGACCTCTGGAAAGCAGCAATGCATCAATAGAAGAGATTATCACTGGCCTTAATAAGCTGTTGTTGGCTTTCATAACAGCCCCGGCCTAAAACAAGGCACATCCAGCCCAGGGCCCATCTCACCAATTGCCTGGAGCAAGGATTAAAAAAACAAGGATCCAAAGGACAGAAAGAAAGAAGTGGGGAGGGGGGCAGCACAAGAAACAGGGGCTAATGTAAAATCGTTTCCATATTAACCTTCTTCCCTTCTGACAATGGTCAAGTTCTGATTCAAAATACAAATTATCTCCAATTACTTCAAAAGAGGCAGTCAGAGAGCTGTCATTTAACCTTCACCATCTGTTTGCCTCAAAAGAAAGCTGTACAGCCTGCCACGCTGACCTCAACTTTCCCTCCGAGCTCTGGACCAACACCAAAGACGGAGGCACATTGTGCTCTGGAGAGAAACCTACTGGGGTTTTACTGGAGAGGCAGGAGATGGTTAGGAAAGAGGTAGGGACCAGAAGAAGGTGTTCTAAAAGGTGACTTAATTCACACTGGGTTGATGTGTCGTGTTGACTGAGTGCTTGCTGAGCACCCTCCACTAGAGGGTTTGTTTTAAAATGAGACTGGTCTTAGGAAGGTCTGGCTGACCTGAGACAGCTAACGAATGACTCAAGGATGGCAGGATGAATTCAGGCCCAGGGCACGGCCGACCCTCTTGCCTGGTCAGCTGTAGCGGGAGGCTAACCATTAGGAACACAAATGCGATGTTGCTGCCCAGAAGGTAGGGAATACCCAGTGAACAAAGGTTTCCTGACACAATCAAAGAAGCAAAACTGAAAGGCAGAGGGGGAGGAGGCTTTGGGAACACAAGCAATCTGTTAGTATTATACTATCTGATAGATAATTTGTGGGCTGAGGGGGAAAAAAAACTTATCTGCTGAATAAAAAGCCCCAAATCACACCATTCAGGATGGCCTGGTAGAGACCAAAGCCATTCTGGAGTCTCTCAGTGGACACAACATGGTGGTCCACAGCCAAGCAATTAGTACCAGGAAAACCAAACTTAATCATTCCCTCCTTCAGGAAGCTGAGAGTTAAAGGAACGGAGAACATCGATTTAGGAAGATGCCCCAGAATAAGTCCAAAAGGACCAGTAGGGAGAACAGCAACCCAGCAGGCCATGGTGAAATAATAGGGTGAAAATTTCTAAATGCCTTACATTTTATGAGAGAGTTCTAATGTTCCTACCCACATATATTATATTATTTCTACTACCTCTGATCTTTATTTTTCATTTTACAGCCCAGTGAATAACAGGTTTCTTCAAGAGGGAAAGAAAGAAAACAGACCCCCTATAAACGAGGACAACTTTGCCTCATAAACAGTTTGTGTGTTCAGAGAGCAAAGGCACCTGGAACTTTCTAAAGAAAAGCCCCTCCAAATACTAGTGCCATGTGGTGAGAGGGCAATTCTTTCCCTTGTCAAATAATATTGAAGCTCGGGATTTTTTACCATGGTCCCTGGAGTAACTGCCGGGGCCTCTTATTTCTCATTGGAAAAGCAGATGCGGACACGTCGATTAAATACAGAAAACTGCAGCGCTCTCAGCACCAAGCATCAGGATGGCAGTGGTCGGTGTGAGCATGAGCTGGTGGTGCCTGGACAGACCACTGTGACAGGGAGAAACCAAAACCCCTGAGGATGAGCTCTCCATTCACCACCCCTCCCCCTACACAGAAGAGAGCGCCTCTATTTCCACTTTCCTCTTCTCCCTTCTCTGCACCTGCCCTCCCTCAAACCCATTTCCAAATACAAGTCAAGGGCTTTGTTGGCTGGTCACTGATGGAAATAGCTGTGTGATGCTGGGCTTTGAAAAGAATGATCCTCTTGCAGATCTTTTCTTAGGTCTCTGTATCCTTCCAAGTTCAACCTAGGAGACGGTGGGCCACCTAACGAGTTGTCAGAAGAGTGAAATAGGGAAATGAAGACAAACATACTTCTCTTGGGTCTAGAATGTTGCATCTAATTTAAGCAGCTGTGTCTGACAAGCACCTTCCCTCCTCCCATTGTGCTTCCTCACTGGATGGTACAAACGCTCCAAGCCTGAATCAAAAAGAATTATAATGAAAACGTGGCAGAACTGCTAGGAGTAAAAAGGCCTTAGGTGGGCTCCAGCTCTCCCCAATCCCTGACTCTGCCACAATCCCCTCCATGCTAAGGGATGCAGGGATAGTGAGAAAATTGTTCAGAAGAAGCATCTGGATCTGATTAATTGACAAGCTGGAGCATCTGCAAACTTGTTAGGCCAGAGCCCAAGACAAAGTCCTGTGAGCAGGTCTGTGTGCAGGAAGGGAACCGGCTGTTACACTTCATAAGACGAATATCTGTTCCTCTTCCAGGATGCTTGTTATTAAAAGCTGGATTTAATAGAAGAATTAAAAGGACTTGTTTCATTCGACATTTCATGCACTGAAGACCTGGGGGTAGGGGTGGGGGTGAAAAATCCAGTGTCATGAGGAGGGTCAGAGCTTGTCTGTCCAGTTTTTCTGTTTTGCTTTCACTTGTTTTTTTATTGACTGGTTTTTGCACCAAATGTTAAATAAGCCACAAGATGCTGATGGTTTCCCAATTACAAAAATCTTTTTGTAGCCCATTTCAGGGGGCATAGACATGCAAAAGATTTTCAGTGTAATCTCTAGGTAAACATTATATGAAACAACAACAAGATCCCTTTCCCTACCCCTCCTGCACGCAGATAGCAGAGGAAACAAAAACAGAGCCCATCATTAGACCCGTCAGTGCTCTGGCTGCGAAGTCCTTTCAAAAGTCAATGCTATTTCCTCACAAAGATACTGACCAGGCTGATTTCTTAAATGCTTTTTAGATGCCAAGATTCCCAGTGATTTCATGCTTGCTCTTTGCATTTATGGCTATGTAGTTCTATTCTTATGTTACCCCATCAAATCAGGACTTCATAAAGCCTGAGTTATCGTCACTATCATCTTAATTGCCAGGCACGGGTTTGGAGCAGGTCCAGGTTAGAAGGATAAACTCCCTGTGGAATTCCAGGGTGCTAAGGAGTGGCCATGGACGGGGATTCAGTAGTGCTCTCTGAACTCGACTTGGATGGACAGCACGTGGTACACATGGATACCATCTGCAACTTACAAATAAGGTCCCGTAAGGAGGAGATGGAAAGGCGATAGGGCTGTGAGCTGTGATAAGGCCTCTGAAATTTCACTTGGGTGAGTTGTTTCTACTTCATGGTTCCTCAGGTCAGAGACAGGTCAAGTTAAAATGCTACCTGAGACTGGGAAGTGTTACTTTGTTCCTTAGAGAAAATATAGAAACCATGGAAGGTTTGATTAAACAAGTGAAACAGTATGAAATCATTAGAAAAAAGTAATAAATACAATCTAAATCTCTCCCTAATTAGAGTCACCAGATAAAATATGGGTGTACTACATAAACAGGGAATGTACTAAAATATTAAAGTATGTTTAGTAGATAAAATATTTACTGTGATAGGTCCAAATATGGAACACACACTAAAAAAAGTAGTTGTTGTTTATCTGCAGTTCAAATTTATCTGGGTGTTCTGTGTTTGTTAAATCTGGCAACCCCATATAGACTTTGAACTAACTTGACTTTCAGTTGCAGGAAACTAGAATTCTAGAATTTTCTACTGACAGTAGACCAAAGCAGGTAACATGTTTCAGTTCCCATACCTGTGCATATGGGAACTATATGATAAGCTCATTCTTCATGAAACATCTAAATTTTAGAATTGTCTTGCATTTAAATAAAATCAGTTTTACCACTTTTACTATATAATTACCTAAATCATCAAAAATCACAGAACTCTTTCTAACCAAGTGAAAGGGCTTTGAAAAGACATAGAGATAACAAGTGCTAAATACTTGCATATCACAATTAATTAAATAAACCCTTAAAAACGGAACAGTTACTTTAGTTTATAAATGCTCCATCATTTTTTGTCTATATTTACAAACTTAGTGCAAGGGTAACAAAACTTTCTCCTAACCAGGTCAAATTGTTTTGGGGCTTATTATTCTTATGTTTTACTCAAGACAAGTACTTTTCCCCCAGTGATCACTTTCCCCTTCAGGTTACAAAAAACAAACAAACAAACAACAACAAAAAAACCCTTCCATATTTTAATAGGCTTATTCCCAAAAAGGAAACAAAAACACTAAATTCTAAGACACTAATTTTAATCAAAAGTCGAGTTCAGTTGTTCCAGGCCCCCCCTCCCAGTATACCTGATCCTTCGCTGTGGGCTTTTGGGTGACTGAGATGGGCTGTCTGGGCCTCCTCTGTACCATGCTGCAGGCTTGCACTTCAACTTGGAGAAATGAAAAACAAGGTTCCTAATGCACCTGTGTGCCCCACCCCACCCATTTCCTTGGGTTTACGATGGGTCCAGGTCACTTGGAAGGTAAGAGAAAAAGTGCTGATATGAATGAATGAATGTTAAAAAAGTAAAAGAGCAAGATAAAAATATATATAACTCTTTTGATAAGACTGGACATATTTGTAAACATCCAAATGAGATATGTCATTGATGTTCTCTTTCAGAGGTACCATATTTTACCTTGTATAATGCACTTCCGTGTATAATGCGCACCCACATTTTGTGCACATTACACATGGGATTATTAGACCCATGGTATGTAATCATTACACCCATGTATAACATGCATCCTTATTTTTCCCTCAAAAATTTGGGCAAAAAGGTATGCATTATTCACGGCAAAATACGGTACTTCTGCAAATGTGTCTATTGAAGCAGAATATTACAGAACTGGAGAATCTATTTGGAATCTAAATATTTCCTAGGATGTACCAGGTCAGCACCTGTCCTGAGATTTTCTCTGTCAAAGTCATTGCTAAAATACTCCAGGGTGAGTATTTTACCCTACATGCCAAGGCCATGCCAGGATGGGACGCAGCTTAGAAGAGGCCATGAGAAAAATGTTTGTTCACTTGTCTCGCCAGAGAAGACAGAGAAGATGTCCCCCTTTTCAAAGACAGCTTTAAAATGACGATGAGAGGGTCAAAACACAACAAACAAGATGATACGTACTTTTTGAAAGGATAGGCAAATCCAATGCTTCTGTGTTCTTAAAAGCCTTTCTATGAAAGAGGTCCTATTTATTAGCAGTGAAATACAAACCATGTTATCAAGAATCTTAAGGAAATAGATTGCTGTTAAGTGATACTTCAGACTCTACCCCCTGGCAAATCTCTGCACTATTACACGAAGATAAGCAGAAAATCCTTGCCTCCGTTAAAGAAGACCTTTGCCTGGAATACTCTAAACTATTCAGTTGCAGTACTAATGCCAGTGGTTCAAAATATTGCTCCGGAAATTTTCAGTTAACCAAGGGTGTCCAGAGTCTTTACAAATGAAAGCGAAGACCAAGACTTGGTCGATGGTGGGAATGTTAAAAAGGGTGATTATCCTCTGAATGTGCGGTCTTAAAGGTGCAATTTTCACATGCATTAATGTCACACATGATAATCTACGGTATTAGGGATTGTGATTGGTTGCTGCCTAGCTCCATGTTGAGTGAAACAGCAATAATCTAAGTATAATATCACACCTACCTTCCTTCCCCCTTCCTGCTTTCCCCAACCCCTCGCTGCAGAAAGCAATTGATTGCCCCCTGGAAGAGGCCATGTATCCAGGCTTCAGTTCTTAGTCTGTCTTGCTTTTGAGTCCTAGGATTGTTTCTTCAACAGTGAAAAGAACATTTAAAGGTATAGATACTTTTTTAAAAAAATTCATCGAGCTTATAGTCTAGGTGGGACATAACACTGCATCACACAAAAACCCCTAAATTAAATCCTCAAGTGACTCAAAGCATTTCTCTTTAGAGTAAAAAAGCCAGTGGATGAGGTTCTTCAAAGATGACTCCAGTTATAATCAAAACAGGACACATCCCAGGGATAGGCCAAGGGCGAAATCTAACAGATCATGTTCATAAGTCACAGCACACGGTTTTGTCACTTGGTCAGAGCATGGTCAGGACGAAGGTGAGTCAAACATGTACTTCCTACCTGGCTACAAGTACCTGTCTAGACATGTAGAAGACTTTTGAACTCTGGGTTCAAACTAGCCCCATCCTGAGTCCATGGAATACAAATGTGGCAACGTGTTGTTATCTCTGTCCATATTCTTCACAACAACCCAGCTTTTCTGGACCAAGGGTTTGGTGCCTGCAGACCTACTAAGCCCAGCCACCTCACTCAACAGCTACAATGCACACTCCACCCTGCACCTTGGTTTACATCCTTCTAAGATGATAGCCCTGTCTCATCTCCACTGTCACCAGCCTTTAGTGTTATCCACTAAAGATGAGACTCACTGCCCCTCTACCCTCAAATTATATCGAGTAGCCCACCACATGAAGATGTGAGTTCCAACATCATTAAATTACAGTTATTGCCACTCCCCCAAGAATCTGGCTCCTATATTCCCTCCTTCCTACCCATCTGACTCCATCATTACCCCAACTAGTTTAAACTCAGTACAAACAAGGATATTGATCAGACCCAACCTTAAATCCCATACCTCAGAGTTGTACTGCTGGAGTTCCTTTTTGTTCTTTTAGGGAAAAATATACTAAAACTGATGGCTTTGGGGATATCTCTTAGTTACCACGCCTTGTGAGTAGTGGGAAAACATCTGCTGTCAGATATGTATCTGGAGCTAATTCTAAGGAGTAGGGAGAGTCATAGACAATTTATTCAATTTTATCTTTGTTTTCACATTGATGGCATTAGGGGGAAAAGTCCAGTGAATCCTTCAGTGACCCCAGCCCAATTTGCAATGTAAAACTCTAAAATCCAAGAGCAGTAGCTTGAACACAAGGTGGTGCTAAGGGGTAAAAAATTAACTATGGATCTGTTTCCCCAAAGGTTACCTCAAATTCTTAAGGCTTACTGTAGGACACCTAATAGTTTCCATATTATTTTCATATACATTATCTTGTTTTTAACCCAGAATCCAGGGAAGAGTAAGCTAGCCTCACATCTTATAGATGATAAAAATAAAGTTTCTATGGGTTAAATGACTTGTCCAAGATCACCCACACCCATCTAGGCCTTCCTTTCACGTCTAAGTTTAGTTGTCTTCTTTACTACAAGGTTAGTCACCTTTTCATGTAAACACAATCTCCATGTTTGCTGTCATCAAAATCTGCCAAAATCTGGGAAGTTCTGTGTGCCTAACTTGCATTAGTAGATTGGGAAAGGATGGGCACTTGGTGAATCTCTCTGTGTGCTCAGGATTCCTTGGCCACATTCTAGGGTAAAAGAGCCTCTGTAGAAGCATCGTGCTCAAAGCCACTGTGATTCTGGACCAGCTGTATTTCTGGGTGTAGTAGATTCTGAGGGCTGCCATAACAAATTGCCATAAATGTGGTGGCTTGATCAATAGATTTATTATCTCAGATTTTAGAAGCCAGAGGTCCAAACACAGGTGCCCACAGGGTCGGTTCCTCCTGGAAGCTCTGAGTGGTAATCTGTTCCATGCCTCTCTCCTAGCTTCTGGAGGCCCCAGCGACCCTTGGCATTTCTTGACTTACAGACTCATTGCTCCCCTCTCCACTTCTATCCTCACAAGGCTTTCCTGTGTCTCTGTCACATCTCCCTGTCTTTTCTTCTTATTATTACACTAATCATTGCATTTAGCACCCACCATAAACTTAGAATAATTTTACCTTGAGATACTAACTAATTACCTCTGTAAAGACCTTATTTCCAAATAAGGTCAAATTCTGAAGTTCTGAGTGGATGGGAATTTGGGGAAGGGGACGCTATTCAACCCACTATACTGTGAGTTGGGCACTCACAATTTTCCTTCCTTTGAACTAATTCACCACATTAAGCTGAAGCCCAGTTTCTCTTACCCTGCACTTAAAGAAGATGGTAAACAGCCACTGTCATCCCTAGAAGAGTCCCTCATTTCCCTTCCTTGGACTCTCTGCAGGTGCTTCCTCTGCCAGGATAAAACTAGCCGTCTTCATCTGCATTTTCTCTAAACAGAACATTCCCATAGACCAAGGTCATTCCGGTAGATCCATGCCCAGTGTCTTCTCTTTCCTCAGATTCCAGAGTACAATTCAACCAGCATGGGAAGGTGGAAAACACCTTTGAGAGCTGGAGAGGACATTTACAGGGTTTGTCCATTTGTTTTGTTCCCATTCCAAGTCAGGATTTACTTGCATATCTTCTAGCCCAAGCACCCCCTTAATTAAGACACAACTCACAAATCATTTTCATGGCAACAGGCCGCAATGTTATATGCCTCAGAATATTTCAGTAACGAGCCTTGAACAGAACAAACTCTTTGTTTCGGTGAGAAATGCTAATTGAAGGAATTTTTTTTCCCCAAAAGGACATTGAATAGAAACCAATGTACTAAGCAAAATGTAGATGATGCCTCTCCTTTTATCTGCTTTTCCTTTAAACAGAAAACAAAACACAACCCCAACCAAACCAACTGTTCAGGCAGGAAAAAGAAATAGCCTTGATATTTATATTCTCCAACAAAGTCAGTGAGGAAGGAAGAAAGGTGAATACTGCAAATACCATTCAAAGCCCCACAGAAAATAGCCACTTCGGTTTCTCTCAGCAGCTGGGAGGAAATGTCTCAGCAGCCCCCTCCCTTTTTTTTTTTAGTTACCAAATTCCTTTACGTTTCTTTTCTTAGAAAAGTGACTTTATAGGTCATTAAACAACTATTAAAAACACAAGTGATCAAAACGCAATGCGTGGGCCTTTTCCCTTTGATACTTTTTTTTTCTAGTTTTCAGAAAAGGGTTTTGAGAGTTGGAATATTTTTGTTAATGTCTTTGTGGGCATTTAAATAGTCTTTCTATTTGTAACATCCCCTAAATAAGGCAGCTAGAGGAAACCTGCCTTGCATTAGCACACCTGCTGGGTCAAACCATGAACGTGTACTACTCCAAATGGGACACCTCATTTGCCAAACAGACCTGAACTTAAAATTACCTGCCTCTTTGGATTGCTACACCCGGTTTTCATCAGCCTGCATGGAACTTGATTTTCTGCATCCTCTCTTCCTCCCCAAATTGGACAGGAAAGGAAAAAGCGAGGAAAGAGAGAATGAGGGGAGTTCCTCTTTAAACCTGGGTAAGTACAGGTGAGCCCCATTTAACAAGGTCATCACAGGGCTCAGGCATGGTGCCACCTTTGCATGTCACAAGATGGAGCAGGCTACAGAGCGTAAGGGTGCCCTTCTCTTGCAAATTTCTTTGGTAGTGAAATCTATCAAAGGAATCTCAAAACAAATTACATGGTAAATTACTGTCCCAGTTCTGGCCGACTCTCTCGCCCACTGTTCAGCTCCAACAGCAGTGGGAGAGCTGCTGGTAAAGCCTGCAAGATGAGCAGATTACAGACGGTCACGTGCCTCAGGCAACTCAACTTCACAGCCAAACTCCTCCAGCCCAAGCAGTTCATCTGATTCATATGGGTCACAGGCTGTTTCAATTAATGCCCCTCTAATGACAAAAGTTTGTTCCCTAATGTGAAAGTGGAAGTAGACAGGAGTCAGGCCCGGGACCTAAAGCATTTTTGTTCTCTCTTACCCTCTATCTTGGAATGCCCGGCCCCAAGCTGACTTAGAAGAAAGGAGGAAGTTGGCTAGGAAAGAATATAGAATTCCTTCAGACAGAAACCTTTTATGTCACTTTCCTATCGTTACCAAAGCAATTTCGTGAGTCTTCAGAGGCCTCGGGTCCTAGGGTAGTGAATAACAAGCCCTGATATGAAAACAGAGTGCAGAAAACAAATTAGCATTTTGAAAATAAAAGCCTGGCTTTTAATCCTATTAAGATCATAGATTTTTGTTTCTCCCCCTCCCCTAAAAACTCTGAGATACTGATGTTGCCATTAACATAAATGCTGAAATCAGCATTTCCTTTGAAAGAAGTTGTTAATATTTGGAAATGGTCGGATTTCCAGTCCAAGCTTTGATTGTTATTCTATACTAGCCAGCAAGTGCCAAGGTCACAGGAGATTCACCTGCAGACTGAGCTAAATGAATCCACTCGGCCACAATGCATGTATAATTTAACATTCTCCTCTCGAGTACTTCCATGCATTCCTAAAAAATATTTTATTACAATAACAAATTGGTTTCAAAATCATGCATTATGTATTCTGAAATTAGGTCTGCCAGCGAAACCTGGATATACAAACATGTACACTCGCAGGCAGGGCCAGAAGAGCACACAACTGCTACGATTGATGACTGGATGGAGCTTGAGAGGAACAGTTAATTCCACGAGGAATCCACTGTCACTTCTTTTATTATCTTAATCTGTGTATTTGGAAAGAAAAATAACAAACTGATGATTTGCTGTAAGTAGCAGTGAGAAACCTAATCGCCCACTTTCCTCGTGTTGTCTCCTCTCTGAAGAGGCAGAGTGGGCTGCTAGGCAGAAGTCCTTGGTCTCCTAAAAACAGGAGAGCCAGGCAGTTTCTACAAGCTTTACTTAAAAAACAAATATTCCTTGAATATCTAAAAGTCGTCGCTTCCTCTGATCTAACACTTTCCAAGTATACATTTTACACAAACTGGACTTTAACAAAGCTTCTTTGAAACATTAAAGGTAAAAATATCAAAACCATCCTTACAAATTTGTGTTAGGAAATACACTTGCTCTGCTGTAAGCTTTCATCACTGAGTTAGTGAAAAAAGTTAACACATTCAGAAACATCCTTAGGATTCCCATCACAAATGCAACCCCATATAATGTTTCCCTAACAGAGGCTTGTTTCTGCTCTGCAACTGCCATCGGAAGGTGAATACACGTTGATTTAGAGTCTTTCACAACATAGGTGTGGTGTTCTCATGCACCATACGTGCATTTCCTAAGATGTTTACATATAACTCATTCCGGTTAAAACGCTTTTCTGGTTCCTTCGATTTTTTTTTTCTGTTTTAGTCACTTATGTCACACTGAAAAAAGTTCAAACCCACCAAGTGGCATTAGTGAATTCTAAGAAGGCAAGATTCCCCTCAAAATGGTGAGTTCCATGATGTACAAGGCATTTGATCTTAGAAATGCAAGAAAAACTTGGTTGACTTTTTCTTTGAAAGTTTCTTAGGCATGAACTTGATCTCTCTATATTAAAAGAAAAAAATATCTAGTTTATTTCAATAGGGGATTTGTTTTTCATTAAGTTGCAAGCTAAACATCATTGGTATGTTTCTATTGGTCTACTAACTTGGTGAATCAAACAACAAAATTCCTAAGAGAACTAGTTATAAATCTCTTTAAATTAAAATCAGACTAATTTTTATTATAAGACCAACATCATGATAGGCTTTGTATTTTTAAGGCAATGCCCAGACCTGAAAAATCTAATTCCCTGACAAGAGCTTTTAATAAAGACAAATCATGGGTAAAATTAGATGCTGCAACCTTTCCTTTTTAAAAAAATAAGAAAGAAAAACCCCCCTGCAAACAGTGTTAAAAAACCATTTCTCTCTAATTTTGTTTCAATATAGTGATATGACTAGATATATAGCTTTTCTATGGTGAAATTATAAGGAATAATTTTCTCTAATCTAATCAGTAATATCTGAAAATGGGAAATGTTAACAGCATAATTTCTGATTTCTTTTGTATTGTAATTTAGGCTGACACTTTAAAGCTTTGCTTTACAGAAGAACAATTAAGAAACTGTTGGTGGAAATTAAATATTACTGACAATTGAAAGTACACTTTTTTCTCACTTGCTGTATCTAGAAATACCACTCCTACCTCCCATCAAAGATAATCAAAGCTGAGATAGTAAAAAAGTAAAAATGAACTAAAAATCTTGGTTCTTTTGTGCTAAACAAAAAGATGATTTATATAAATAAGCAAATTCTAGTGTGTGTGTATTATGTGTGTGTTTGTATAAATATACAAAAATACATACTTGAAAGTCCTCTAAAAATGCCTCACGTTGTAATCTGCAGGCTAAATGATTAAGTTCTCTCTGGGTCCATTGGCTGCAGAGCTCCGTCCTTCATGTTAGCTGTGGGCTATTTTAAGCTGAATACAAACTGCTTTTTTATTTGTCATTAAAAGCAGTTCACATCTTACACCACCTTGTGCGTATAGTATACAGGCCAACATATGCAATTTAGGAGGTAATAAAATAGAATTAAAAATGGAAAATATAAAAAGCCTTTAGTAATAATTAAATTTCATTCCTGTAACATTACAACAAACAGTTACACAGCCAGCTTTTCTAATGCTGATATGAAAATCCTAAGTGATAATTCATGGCACAAATAAGAAAGTGTTACAAACCTTTTTCTTCAAATTGTGCTTGAAAAGGTGTTCCCATAACCATGATAGGTTTGCATGTGAATCATAAATACATAAGCTCATATATGGTAAAATATATGAGCTCATAGATGTTCAAAGTTAAATCAGTGAAAGCACTAAATGAAATTACAAATAAGAGGCCAGAAGTTCTGAGGGACAGTGTCAGAAGTTCAATGCTTTCTGATTCATCTTAAACAGAACAGGAGTTTAAACACAAGCCTCTTAACAGCTACCAAGGCAGGATTTGAAGAGAATAATTCCCTAATGCCACTTTAAAAAAGAAAAGTCAATGGCAAGCATCAAATGGGTTTTGAATCTAAATATTCTTAAAGAAACATTTTCCTGATTTGGCAGCTCAGAGCCTCAAACAGATAGAATGACAATAAGGTAGGCACAGTCAACATTCTTGGGTTGGTTTGAGGCTGTTTTATTAAAAGTGTGCCAGGAGTTTCAGTTCTTCAAGAGTCACGGCCTGGACTCAGCTGTCTCCAGTTCTATCCCCGACATGGCCATCTGCCAGAGAATTACACACTTTCAAGGACAAAGTAAGAACAGCTTCTCCATGCTCCTCAGACCCATGCTCTTGGCTTCAGAGTGAAAACTCGCAAGAGTCTTAAACCTGGTCACTTTTAGCAGGTCCAAAATGGAAAGGGGGAAAGAGAAGGCATCATAAAGCTGTGCTGAGTCTCCCCTCTCCGTGGGTCTAATGTTGCTTGGTTCACAGAAAAATCACAACAATAAATGCAGTGTGTCCGAGGATCCCTTCTGAAAGAATAAAACTGGAAGCCTGTCTGTCACGCTGAATACTGAACCAGAAGCTTACACCGCAGGGCCCAGCACCTTGAGCCCGGCCGCATTCACAGACAAGGCAGACAGGTGCGCGGTCTCTGACAAAGCCAAGAGACGGGCATTTCAAAAATAAGATCATCTCCCAATCACAGGGAACCCTTCCTCCCCGGGACCCCACGGCACTCTATCAACCTAAATTGGAATCCTGTCTACCGAGCTGCCTTCAATGTAGCCACTCCAGTATAAATTGGATCAAATGCTCTCAGATTAATTCCTGGAAACCTATATTCATCTTTGTATATCTTTGTTACAAAAGTAGCCACAAGACTGCTCTCCAATTTTCATTACCAGAACAGCTCTCGGTGCTGGATTATGCCATGGTTTATCCCTCTGTGACCTCAAACCATCTTGTTAGCCCCATTATTGTATGTTCATGCAACACATCTGAGCCCAAGATAATAAGAGTTATAGGGAGTGAGGGGAGAGGGTGCACTTTATTGCATTTTATGCACTGCTCCTCTGCAAGAATATTTAACCTGCTGCAGGAGACCCCAGAAGTCCATGCCTCACTCTCGTGCTCCTCTTGTGCCCCAGCGCTGAGACCCTCACAACTCGCCCCAATCTGAAGGGAAGTGAAGGTACACTGAGGAGTGCCTAACCTTCTCAGCGACGACCAAGCCTCATTTCTAAAATCGAACTGAAGGTCAGCCGTATTCTTGTTGGGCTGCTCTGGGTCATGGAATTGAGGCTTCATACCATCTGCAGCCACAGCACAGAGAACTCCTGGCTCTTCAGGGGAAAAGAACAGGATTTTTATCTGCAAAGGGAAGACAGGCCTCTCATACACATAAACGGGATGGCGGGAATGAGGGTGATCAACGACTTTAGCTGTATACTTGATTAAAAATGTTTGTTTCAGTGAAGTGTCGTTCTCACGCGTGTGGTTCTCAGGAAGCTGCTTAACAATGGCAGGTATCAGGTATATAAGGTTAACTTTATAATGATTATTATAATCTATTAGATTACATTAATATATCGATATATTGGTATTGCGGATAACTGTAATGTGTAACTATTATGTTAGAATTAATGGTTTATTTTCCACTACCTTAGTTGTTTCTCACATCACATATATGCATACACACACAGACACATGTATATATACACATACTATATAATTATATATTCACACGTGTATACATACACACATTATAATGTAATTACATTATATATCACTTTCTATTTACACACACAGATGCCATGGACACACATCCATATAATTTAGGTATAGCTCGCTGTCCTCTCTCACACAACTATAGCCTTCTCTGGTCAAGCAATACCTACAGTGGCCCTCCAGCCTGCTCCCTCCCTCATTTCCTTCTCCTTCCCTTTCCTCCCTTCTTTTCTCTTCCTTCCTCCCTTTCTTCTGCAATAATGCCGGCCTGGTTCTGAAGACAGGAAGAAAAACTGAGAAGAATAATCCATTTTTCATATTTTCTAAGGAAACTTGAAAACTACTATTTTCTTACCGCTTTCACGAACTGTGAGGCTAAAGTACATATAGATGTGAAATCAGTCCCATTGTTCTTTATCCAAAACTGAAACAGTCTCACTGTTTCATGGTCAAGTTTTTACTTCTATTTTTAAAAATCACCTCTTTATTTCTCATTTCTTAAAGAAATGATGTAAAATTTCATCCGGATAGGTTTCTGCGCCTACATTGTTCTTTGGACTTTAGGTCATCTCAGGAAGCAGGTCCTAAACACACATGGTTATCAGGTTATCTAGGTCTTGTTTCCCAAAGTTGGGCTGGCAGACCACGTGCCCGGGAGCTTGCCAGGCTGGCAGAATCTCGGGTCCCACCTGGACCTGCTGAATCAGACTCTGCTTTTCAACCAGGTCCCTGGGTCATCTTGATGCTTTAAAGTTTGGAAGCCCTAGCCCAGGGAACTTTTAATTACCTACTTCTGGACTCTACTTCAGACCTACTAAAGCAAATTCTTTGAGATTAAAGACCAAAAATGTACATATTTTAAAATTCTGCGGATGACTCTGCTAACCAGCCAGACAGAAGACCCACTAAATTAAGGTTTGACCCATGGCTTCTAACAGCTATTTGGACAAAGGGCTTTTCCTGCAGTCATCCCATTGCTCAGTTTCCACAGTGGGTCTCTGTTGCCTGTGCTTTGGGCATCTCAGTCTGAGTGAGATTCAGGGTCCTCCATCCTGAGCCACTTCTCTCAACTGTCTTTCAGCTCCTGTACCTACATCCTTCTCCTGCCTGAACCAAGTCTAGTAATCACCACCTGCCCTGATGCCTTATGACTTCTCCTCTGCCCTGTAGGAGAGGGTCCTCTGCTCCCAGTGCACGCACATCTGCCACTGCCTCCCCATGGTCTTCTCCGGGGACCACATCCTGCTCAGCACTCTGCTTTGTTCTGCTTATAGTCTATCTCCATGTGCTTAATTTTCAAGCTACCACTCTGTACTTGTCACAGAGTAAAAGTGTGTGTCCCCCCACATCCAGTCTCCCCAGGTAATGGTCTTTGGAGGTGGGGCCTCTGGAAGGTAACAAGGATTAGATGAGTTCATGGGGGTAGAGCTGCATGACTGGGATTGGTCCCCTTATGAGAGTCACAAGGGAACTTGCTTACCCGCTATGCTCTCTGCCATGTGGATACAAGAGAGGCTGGAATATTTCTCACCAGAACCCAACCATGCTGACACCCTGATTTGGGACTTCCAGCCTCCAGAAGTGAGGATACATTCTTGTTGTTTAGAGGCCACCCAGTCTATGGTAGTTTGTTACAGAGGCCCAAATGGACTAAGACAGTACTTACTGACAAGCTCTTTTAAATGATACACATGCAGTTTTATTTCTATGATTTTTTTAAAAACACCTAAGCCATTGGCTTACATAGTTTTACTTCTTACAGATTCCCCTTTTTCATGCTCCATGTCACTATTACCTATGACCGTGTCCTACCCCCCACACAACACATTATGGCTTAACCAATTTTCAGGACCACCTTTATGATACCAGTGAAAGGAGAATAAAACTTCAAAAAAAAAAACAAACCCATCCAGGATTCCAGCTAATTTGTCCCAATAGGAACCAAGGGGAAGCAGCACGTTCCCAGAAGTATTTAAGAACCAGAGGCTCATTTTCAGAAGCAGTGTAAGGGGTTGCCGGCTTAGACCTTCGGCAATCTCCCTGCGCTGGGTCCATGATGATCTGTGCTCCGTTTTATTGTTTCTTCTGTATGCTGATTGGTTTTGATTCATTACACAACACAGAGTCCATGAGAAAAGTCATTTTTCAAGTTAACAGGTGCACGATGAAATTAGATTAGAGTTTTGTAAATTTGCAGGTGGAATAAACATCAACATGGGACCCATATAAGAGATCTTGAGTAAGAGAAATATGAGTGTAACATATTGAGACTTGCCTTGTTTGGGGTTGTGGATATTTCCCATTAACATGGAAGGATTTTTCAGAAAGGGAAATCTGGGTTCTTCCTTCTTCCATCTCTGTTCCTGCCAGTTTCCCCCCAGAGGTTTTCTTGTCTTGCCCTTTTCTGGGATGAAGGCCTGACTCTGGGTCTTGTCACATCTCACGCATGCAGGTGTCAGTGTGCAGGGGAGCTCTCAGGTTCAGTAGGCAGAGAGCCAGGTGATCCAGGTCGCATGAGTGTATGTCACTGGAGACGCTGTGTGCCATTCAATTCCTCCAAGCCCTGGCCGGTTCCAACCCGATGACTGTGCTCCTTTCTTGCACTCAGGGTAAAAAACAGCAGGCTTCACCATGGGAGGTGTGCACACAAAACATTGTCAAGATGAATGGAAGCCAAGCCCCTTCTCCCTACTCTATCCATTTCTTTTTGTCTTTTTCTCTTCTGTCTCTTAATTTCTACCTGATATTTTTCTTGACCATTTCCCTCAATTTTTCGAATACTTTTTTTTACTTAAACACATACATGCCCACTGAAATGATTGTGGCATCTGTTGGGAGGAAAACACATCATAGCACTATTTTTTTAAAAGCTTTGTTAAAAAACAATCCCCTTTTAAGCAATGACAGCCAGGACTCTGTACTCTGTACATACAATTTAATCCTTTAAAGAATCAGCAGGGCCCATATCAATCAAGATCCTTCATCAACTTGTAAAAACAATATTTTGATTCAATCAGATTCAAAGCCCTGAAATTCTCAGCTAATTAATGCAAGGTCACTCAGGGGCTGTGCAACGGTGGCTGGAACAGCAGTCAAATATTTACCCTTGACACACACACGTTTGCATCGCCCAAGGATCCGAGCGATGGGCAAGAATAGATGATGCACCTAGGGCTGCAGCAGGTCTCATCTGACACCAATATTTGGATAAATAATTACTACAAAGGGAGGAAAGAAGAGAGATGATTCTTCCATCATCATAGATGCATAGATGGAAGTAAGTCAGTTAGAGGTAAACCGACAGGGACCCAGCAACCCTGACCACTCTTTCTTTTTTAACATTATAGTATGTCCTAAGCATAAATATGTTTCATACAGTCCTTCCTATAACACTCAAGATAAATAACAGGTTTAAAATCACAAGATAGCAAATTCAATCCACAGGATCTTTCTGTTAGTTCTAGATTCCAATAGATTTGCTTTGGTTTGCAACTTGAAAAATTTTGAGACCTTACATATTTGGGGGGGGTGGGCAGGGTGTGTCTGTGAGTGTATGCAAAATCATACTGTATATGCTTATCTCTAAATGTGACTGCTGAGTCATATTAACACTTTATGTATGCATAAAACATGACTTACACACATTCAGAAAGAGAAAGCACCAGGATGCCTCATTACTGATAATAAATAGTAATTTTGATTTCTGTTCTTAAAATAGTGGAGATACCGTGTTTTTTGGACTATAAGACGCACCAGCTTATAAGACACAACTAGGTTTTAGAGAAGGAAAATAGGAAAAAATAAACCCTGCTCCACCACCTTCACCCACCCCACACCCCCGGCAGTGAGCCAGGTAAGCTACATTTGGACTCTAAGATACACCCCCATTTTCCTCCCAAATTTGGGGGGAGTGCATCTTACAGTCCGAATAATACAGTAGGTAGGCAACCTGAGATAAAGTTCATATAGAAAGCCCCTTCCTTTCTTCTTTCTTTACTTTGGGCATCTCCTCTGAGTTCTTCAAAAATTGTGCATTGTGATCCTCGTTGTAATATTGTACTACATAGTTTCCAAGATGTTATTATTGGAACATACTGACTAAAGAGTATATGTGATCTCTCTGTATTGTTTTTTACAAATGCATGTGAATCTACAATTATCTCAAATTTTTAATCTCAAAATTAAAAGTTTGGCTTAACTCATACATTGTCTAGTTGTAGGACAGACACAGAATTGAGCAGCTTTTGTGTGTTATTAATTAATCATTTCCACTCAAGTGCCTGTCCCCTTCCCCCCGTATCCAAACCTTCCAAAAACTTCTACTGAGAGCAAGCATGAGAAAACTGTTGATGGCAGTTTTTTCTCTCATTAAGATTGAGGGGCGTATACTTCTATTTTAAAAGTTCTTAATTTATTTTCCAGGATAATTAAAGGGATAATATGCATCTTTTGGAAAAATTAATTATTCAAATGACGGTCAACTGTGGACCTTCTTATATCTTCCACATTTTTATCATTATCACCCTATGAATTTTAATAATTGAATGAAGATTAAATAAATTATTTTTATGGAGAAAATGTGGTAGTTATAAACATGGTCCAGATTAACTATCAAACCCATTCCAAATTAGGCCAAAGTGGTCATTTCGGGGACACCTGGCAATACACAGACACTGGACTCGCCCATTGCCAAGCTTTCTTATTGACATGAATCACTTTAAACAATCTGCTTGATGACCAATCCGCATTGATCACTGTGATAGACCAAATGAATGTGGAGGCTTTGCTCAAACTCAACACTGCACAAATAACAGCACTCGGATTCATAGGATGCTGCCAAGATCATCATTATTATTTTTTAACACTCAAGCTGGTCTACCTGGGCTACTTGATAAAACATTTGGACTAAATTAAACAGGCACTTCTGTCAGACAACTGATTTGATTGATTTTTTCCCCCATAGTATCAACTGGGTATTTTGATTTCCTATAGACATTTAAATACTTACAGAATCATAGACTCCTAGAATTTTAGCGCCTAAAGGGTCCTTAGAAAACAGATAGTTCAGGATTTTCCCCGAAGTTTCATAGGTGTTAAATTAAACAAATCAAGGGGAAGGGTATTTTCATTCAATACGTTTGGGAAACACTGAACTAAAGAGATTCAATTGTTTAGCTGTTTCCTTGTTTGCTAAGTTCTCAAAGGCTTTAAAATGCTAATATGCATTTGACTCTAAAAGAAGAAACAGAATAAAAGCTTCCAAGCTTACATACAACACAGAATCCTTTTTTTCTCTTATTTCCCCAGATCATATCCCAATTAACAAGTTCTAAAATGCTATGATATAGTAAAAACTATTTTATAGATAGAGGAACATACTCTAAGAAGCAATTTTGTTTTATGTAAAATACCTCCCTTATATAAAGTGAAAACTGGAATCTGGGCTGTTAAATTCCAACTCTAGTCTTTTTAAAATATATATATTATTGATTATGCTATTATAGTTGTCCCATTTTCCCTCCTTCACTCCCCTCCATGCTGCACACCCCCTCCTACCCACATTCTCACCCTTTAGTTCATGTCCATGGGTCATACATATAAGTTCTTTGGCTTCTACATTTCCTATACTATTCTTACCCTCCCCCTGTCTATTTTCTACCTACCATTTAGGCTACTTATTCCCTGTACCTTTTCCCCCTCTCTCCCCCTCCCACTCCCCTGTTGATAACCCTCCATGTGATCTCCATTTCTGTGGTTCTGTTCCTGTTCTAGTCATTTGCTTAGTGTGCTTTTGTTTTCGTTTTAGGTATGGTTGTTATTAAATGTGAGTTTGCTGTCATTTTACTGTTCATATTTTTGATCTTCTTTTTCTTAGATAAATCCCTTTAACATTTCATATAATAACGGCTTGGTGATCATGAACTCATTTAACTTGACCTTATCTGAGAAGCACTTTATCTGCCCTTCCATTCTAAATGATAGTTTTGCTGGATAGAGCAATCTTGGCTGTAGGTCCTTGCCTTTCATGACTTGGAATACTTCTTTCCAGCCCCTTCTTGCCTGCAAGGTCTCTTTTGAGAAATCAGCTGACAGTCTTATGGGAACTCCTTTGTAGGTAACTATCTTCTTTTCTCTTGCTGCTTCTAAGATGCTCTCCTTATTTTTAATCTTGGGTAATGTAATTATGATGTGCCTTGGTGTGTTCCTCCTTGGGTCCAACTTCTTTGGGACTCTGAGCTTCCTGGACTTCCTGGAAGTCTATTTCCTTTGCCAGATTGGGGAAGTTCCCCTTCATTTTTTTCAAGTAAGTTTTCAATTTTTTGCTCTTTCTCTTCTTCTGGTACCCCTATAATTCGGGTGTTGGAACATTTAAATATGTCCTGGAGGTTCCTAAGCCTCTCGTCATATTTTTGAATTCTTGTCTCTTCATTCTTTTCTGGTTGGATGTTTCTTTCTTCCTTCTGGTCTACGCCATTGATTTGAGTTCCAGTTTCCTTCGTATCACTATTGGTTCCCTGTACATTTTCCTTTGTTTCTCTTAGCATAGCCTTCGTTTTTCATCTAATTTGTGACCACATCCAACCACTTCTGTGAGCATCCTGATTATCAGTGTTTTGAAATGTGCATCTGATAGGTTGGCTATCTCTTCATTGCTTAGTTGTTTTTTTTTCTGGAGCTTTGATCTGTTCTTTCATTTGGGCCATTTTTTTTGTCTTGGTGTGCCTGTCACATAAAGGGGTGGAGCCTTAGGTGTTCACTGGGGCGGAGTAACGCTGGTTGCTGTGCTGCGGTGCTGCATGTGTGGGGGGGGGTCTGAGAGGGAACAGTGGTGCTTGCTCTGCTCTCTGCTGGATTTCAGTCACTTCCCCCAATACCCACAATCAAATTGGGCCCTTCTGGTGCTGATTCCCAGGTGGGTGGGTTTGTGTACATTCCAGGACCCTGTGGGTCTGTCCAATGAACTCTCCTGTGAGGCTAGGAGTTTCTCCTGCTCCTGGCTTCTCCTCCACAGGTGTTTTCAGTCAGTGGTTTGGGGCATTATCTCCCTGTGTTGGAGCCCTGGGTTGCTCAGTCTGTTGCCAGGTCCACCAGCTGCCACCTTGCAGTGAGTCCTCTCTGTCTGGCTGCCCATCTCTGCCCCTCCTACCAGTCTGGATTTATGTGTCTTCTTTAACTCCTTGGTTGTCGGACTTCCATACAGTTCGATTTTCTGTCAATTCTGGTTGTTTTTTGTTTTTAAATTGTTGTTGTCCTTCTTTTGGTTGTGCAAGGAGGCACAGTGTGTCTACCTATGCCTCCATCTTGGCCGGAAGACCAACTCTAGTCTTTTTGATAGAACCACAAAATACATCCATTTTAATTTTTATTATTAAATTTCAAACATATTCAAAAATAGAGAAAACAGACAATAATCTTCATATTCCCATTAATTCTAGAGAATTCAATAATTCTCTAGATTTTATTTTACCTGTCATATACACACACACACTTTATATATACATATATGTATAACTTAAATGTATGTATATATATCTTATTTTATATATAATATATATATATTATATTCTGCTTGGACAATGTATGAAATACTTATATGTTTCAAGGAATTAAATGAAAACATTCTATCTTTACCATTAAGAAGTATCAATTATTTCATTAGAAGTCTTAAAATAGTAATTATCTAATTTCATAATATTTTCTCTAAGTGTTAGTTGAAATTGTTCTGTATATAAGAACTTTTTCTCATTAACTGGGACTATTTAGTTACCCAGAAATCTAATTCATATGAGGAAACAGGAAAAATGCTTACTATTTCTTTCCTTTTAGTTGCCAATTTTCAGAGTAAGGAATTAATTCTAAAGCTATCCATTCAGTGGTGATCGTGGTGGGAGCTTTTGGTGTTGTTTCTCTCTCTTGTTTTTCATTTAAGGGTTATTGGACTCAGTGTGTTTCAACCGCTTTCATTCTTTCTTCTTTTTGATGCTCACAGTGTCCAATTGATTACCAATGGGAGCCCAGTTGTATTAATTCTTATATCTTTTGAGAGGATCCTTTAATATTTTCTTTACTTTCTGGCACAAAAAGGTATCTTGTTGTGACCTCATATATTTCCTGCCCCAAACTGGAACCAGCCAATGCTTCAAAAAGCCCTAGTTCCTTTTAGTGGGGAAACATATTTAAAGACCACAATTTAGACACTAGGTATATACACTACTATTGGAATACCATTACTTTTAGGCTTGGTCAGTGGACAGGTCTAAAAAATACCCATATTGCCTTTTAAAGACAATTTTCTCATTTTTTGGCATTAAACAATGGCCAGACTATTGACTTTTCCAAGTATTTTCAAGAGAAGGGAATTTTACGTTAAAACTGAGGCACAAGCCTACAGTGGTTCACCTTTGTTTATACCCGTGACTTTATATGGAATATGTTCATTCCCCCTGAAGCCCTACACATTAATATTTCAACTACAGTAGTTGGGAATTAAGCTTAATACTTTCTACTTGGATGTATTGTCTATGTGAGTAGTATAGTTCTGAATCCTCTCTTCACATCTAAAATCAGACTTATTTGCAGAAACAAAACTGTTTTCACATAAATGGACTTTTGTTACTTTAAAACAGGTCCCAGGTATCAAGTTAGAAGTGCTTAAGTATAAGCATTAATTTTTGAAAAGTATTATATTTAAATAGTTATAAGTCTATTACAATAATTGTAAAGGGTTAATGTTTATATTACTATCCATGTCACCAATCCATCATAAAACTTAGAACAAATTTTCTATTCAAAATAGTGGACTGGGTACACACATAGACTTTCGAGTTCTCTCTGAAATAACCAAAACATTGTTTTTCAAAGGAGTGATAGCATGAGACAAAACATGGATCAAAACTAGACCAAAACTAGAAAATCCTGGAATATAGAAAGCAAATGGAGCCACAGCTTGTTGGAAAAATTAGAGCAAGAAAAATTTTAACATGAAAGCCTAGAAGCGAGAATATCCTTCCTGAAGGAGTTCTGGAGAAATTCCAAGACACAATCAATACAGAGATTAGGCCATGTTGAAATGGGAACCCTTGCGAGTATGTTCTTGACATCAGCTTTCATTCACCTTCCATGAGGTTGTGCCTAATCTTCATAAACCCGAAGTTCTAATGTACTCATGCCCATAAAACCCCAAATGGACACATATCTCATTCTTACAAACTTCCAACATTCTTCACAGTTAAGATACAGGAAGGTAGGAAATTAAGCCTAAATCTAATGATAACTATTTGTTATCCAGATTTCCCATCTGGTCCCAACTTTTGCCTTGGAGTGGTATCAAATGACACACAGCAGGAGAGCTGAAGCAGCCGTATAAAATCCACATGCTGAGGTTTGAGGATTGGTTTCAGGTACTAACAACTCTGTGAAACCTCAGTCCCTATCGAACTGTCTTATTTTTAATAAATTGCAGCATTTGATTAATCCAAATATAAAATGTCATGCCATTTATTTCTTGCACTATTCTTAGGATGTGGGGAGCACCTATAAACCACAGCTTTCCCAGGGGGACCCCTGACATGGTCTTGAAAAACACTTCTGAAAAATCTCCACATGCACTGACTCCATGTGGGCCGATCAAGCCCCTTCTCTCTCATCTCCCGGCAAACCTACGTGGCTCTCTCCCCTGCAAAAGTGAGCCTACAACACCTGTTCTTGCTGGAAGTCCTCCCATTTGAAACATAGTGAGAAAATATAAATAAAATATAACACTTTTTAAAAATCTACAATTAGTCTTGCAAAAAAGAAGAAAATCTTGAGGTACTAGGGAGAAAGAGTAGGCTGAAAGCCAGAGGCGAACATAGGAGCTGTTACTGTGGATGGTGCAGTGAGGATAGGGGCATGTGTTTCAGATTTGGGACTCCAGTGATTTCAGACTTAGTGACCAGGGAGAGACAGAAAATGATATCGTATGCCTTGTATGCTTGAAGTTAAAATAACTCCCACGTAATTTAGGATCTTCAGAGGGCTCATCCTTGGTAAAGATAGGCTAGAAAGAAATTTTGCCATCCTACTTAGGGAGAGAACAATGAAATTTATCTCTACCTGGGATCTGGTTAGGACAAAAATTTTACATGCACAAGGACGTCAAATTCCAGAAGTTAATGTAGTACAAAATCTTTCTAGACAGATATGCCCCAATCTTGACGACAAATGCCTCCATTGAAAATAAACACATTATACAAATTTATAAAATATACCATGAAAAAAAAACTACCTTAAAGGAGAATCAGCAAAACTAATCTAACAAAATATTAAGACTCTCTAGAACTTCTAACAGAATCTAAGTGGACTCTGACAGAAACTGATGTGCCTGAGCAGGGATGGGTGGGCAGAGGTGGGCAAAAGGGGACAAAGTGGAGACAACTGTAATAGTATAAATAATAAAAAAGAAAAAAAACAACAAAAAGGAAACTGTTATATGAGTATGTATAAAATTATTAAAACTAAATTAGAGAATAAAAAGCATAGGCAAGAAATCACTCACTATAAAATGAGCAGGCAGATTGAAAACAAATTAAATAGAACTTTTTGAAATAAAAGAAAATTTGCTTAGTTATCAGGAAGTACGAACTCAAAGAACAAGCTAAAAAGGAGATTGTTAATAGATGAAGATAAAATTAGTGAACTGGAAAATATATCTGAAGAACTTATCCAGAGTGCAGCACAGAAAAAAATACCGAAAATGTGAAAAAGTGGTTAAGAGAAATGACATTTAGGAGGAGAAATTCTAACATACATCTAATTGGAGTTGAGAGAAAAAGAGAGAGAGAGAGAGAGGGAATGAGAATGAGAATGAATGAGGCAGAAGATATATCTGAAATAATGGCTGAGAATTTTCTATAAGTAATGGAAGTCAGATTCATAGGGCCTAATAAAACCTAAGCAGGACTAATGATAGTAAATCTAGACACATCACAGTAAAACTGAGCAATAGAATAGACAAAGGGAAGGTCTTAAAAACATATAGTTTACTTTAAGAGAAGAAACATTTTGACAGCTGACTGTTGATTTGCAACAATGGGAATGAAAAACCCACAGAATAAAATTTTCAATGTATTAAAAGAAAATACATATAGACTCAGACAAATAGTGAGGAAAATATTTTTTAAGACCTAAGATGAAAACAAAATATAGAGTTTTTTCAATATTAGGCAATTACTAAAGGAAAGCCTAAAAAAATACACCTGAGCACTTTGAAAATTATTACAGGTTGAAGATAAAGATGTGACATTTGTGAAAGGCACAGAGTGGAAAATGTGTGGGTGAATCTAAAGACACATTGATTTTAAAATTAGTAACAAGTGGGATGAAACATGGAAATAAAACATAGTAATTATACTGTGTAGAGGGCACATACAGTTAAAATGTTTTTAAGGTCTTATATGATTCAAGAATAGGAAAAATATTAGTTAATTTTGGAATTTGATTAGTTAAAATCTGTAGTTAACACACATACGCACACACACACAGAACAGGATGTAAAGTTTCCAAACTAATGAAAAAACATGAAGTATCAATTAATCCAAAAGAAGGCAAGACACAGGGAAAAGAAGTATATAGAAGTACAAATATAAAAATACAAAATAAGATGACATGAGATTAAAAATTATAAAGTTATAAAATATAATACAAGGAACATAATTATATACCATATTAAAGTATACAGAAACATATTAAAATATCCAGAAAAGTTAAAAGTAAAAAATGGAAAAATATAAATGAAAGCAACACTATGGAGGAAAAAGCTACCACAGATATGCTATTATTGGATGAAATAGATTTTAAGTAAAATATTTCCTAATGATAGATGGTCCCTTCATAAGGATTTTTAAAAAGTTAAAATGTCTATGTACTTTATGACATAGCCTCAAAATGAATAAAGTAAGAATTGATAGAATTGTAAGGATTAATAAGCAACCTGACCACTGATGAAGGTTTTAACTCATCTCTTTGTTATTGATAGGTTGAAGAGACAATCAATAAGGATATGGAAAATGCAAAAAAACACAAAACTAAAATTGACCCAATGCAAATATTAGGTTATATCACAAGAAATAGCTAGTATTAGATGAGTTAAAAATTGTCTGTGATTAGTGAAATTGGTATCTAGTATAATTTCTGCTTCTCTTTAGAATTTATAACAGAATTCTACTCTTTAGTGGTCTTTGATAATTGAGCTGTTTTTGCTATTGATTATTTTTCCTACTATGTAATCATTATGATATTTTCTTTGTTATTGTTATTCTATTACAGTTGTCTGCATTTTCTCCCCATCCCTCCTCCCCACCCCAGCTGAACCCACCTCCTTCCCCCACCTCCCCCCTCCCCTCCAAAAAATCATTATGATATTTTCAAAGAAATTCTAAATACTATTTAGTATATGAATTTAAATAGACACAGTACCCCTGAAATAGGCTGGAGCATTGTTATGCCTTTGGAGGTTGCTCTGTTAAAGAGCTATTTATTTGCTGGTGGCTCAGAAGTTATATTTTGAGGATCTGAGTCTCAAAGGTTTTGGGGAGACCAAGTCTGTTCTGAAAGGTCATTTCAGAGCCATAGTAGAAGCTAGTTCACAAGTCACAATATGAGATCTATGACAGTTTCTCAACACCAGACTGCAAAAGGGATGGTAAAAATAAATTTAGACAAGAGAGGATACTAATGATAAAATACAAAATTGTAGATATGCCTACCACTTATTATTGCAGAGCCATTTTTAGAGCAAGTCATAATCTGTGACAAAAATCAAGTGTATGACAATTGCAAATGAGGTGAACAATGGCTGGATGAAGCTCCAAAATATGCACCAAAAACATAAACAGGGCAAAATGGTTTCGTGACTGCATGTTGGGCTGACAAAATTCATCATTTATTATTCTTTTTAAAACTTGAGTTAGACAATAGCAGCATCATATTATCAAAAATTTAACTTAAGCATGAAAGATTGATCCAAAAGCAATCCACACTGGTTACCAGACACATTCCCAAAGTTCTACATGCCCGCATTCTATCACACTCATCACTAATTGCCACAGAAAAAGGAACTGAATTGGTGATGAAAAGTTAGCTGTGTTCAACATTCTTATCAAATGTTCTACCACTTCTATCAGGATTTGGAACTCTTCCCAATAGACAAAACATTCCCCATGGAGAATCATTAATTGGAAGGTTTGAATAATTTATACAGTCTAAAAGTGCCAAATTAAACAAAATGAAACATATCATTTAATTTTTTACTCAGAGAAAAACTATCAATGAAAATTATACATATTTTAAGTAAAGAACACATCTCAAAAAATGCAGAATTTTCATTTTGACCTCTAAAAGTAGTGATTTTATATGGTACAATTTAAATATATAGAACATTGCACCAACCAACTACAAAACAGAATATACATTCTTTTCAAGCACATGCGGAACATTTACAAAAATGAGACATGTATTGAGTCATGAATGATAAAGCAAAACTCAGCAAATGCCAAAGAATTAAAATAATAAACTAGTTATATACTACTATAGTAGTAGTAGACTACTATTACAGCAAAAGTCACGTGTTCTCCAACTACATGCAGTTAACCTAGAAGTCAATAACATAAAGATAAATAGGGAAACCCCTATAAGTTCAGAATTTAGGAAATATTTCCTAAAAAGAACCCTAGAAACCAAGAAAAAAATCACAATCAAAATTAGCAAATATTTACAATTGAATAACATTGAAACCACCAAACCACACCTCAAAACTTACAGAATGAGGGCAAAACTGTATATAGAAGAAAATATATCACTGTAAATGTTTACTTTAGAAGGAAGGCTAGATATTAGTGCAACAAGCATCCATCTTAAGAAAGTAGAAATAGAAGGACAAAATATATCAAAAAGCTAAGAAGATCTTTAGATCTAACCACCACTACACAGGAAGACAGAAGAGGGAGGAACGCATTAACCAGTGTCACAGACATGCAGTCAGCAATATTTGGGCTGTAGAAAATTCTACATGAAAAATGACCTGTTTTTTCTTCAGCAAATAAATTGCTGGAGGAGAAGGGGAGAGAGAGAGAGAAAGAAAAGTGGTTCACGTTAAAATTGGCTTAAAAAATAATAAAAGTAATCTTTATGAGGCAATTGGGGAAATCTGAACCCTGACTGGATATTTATATTAAGGGTATATTGTTAAATTTTTAGATGTGTTAGGGGTATTATTATATCAACATCTTTTCTTATATTTTTAAGTGAAAAAAATCAAGAAAACATATATATCATACCACCATGTATTTAAGAAGGGAGATATATGTTATAAAAGTGAATTTTATCACATAACTATACATATATAATACATAATGGAAAACAAGAGAAGAACATTAAAAAAATTCAAAGTAATGGTTACCTATTGGGGGAGAAGGGGAATTGACTAGATAGTAAAAGAAGTTGTAATGTTAGCTCTGAACATACTTTGTCCTGTGGATTTGACTTTGGAATCTGGCAAAAGTATAAAACAACATTAAATTAAAAATGTAATCCTTAAACATTGAAATTAAAATGAGCCAATGTCACCAAACTGTGTGGCTAGTTGGAAATGTACCCTCAGAGAGTAAATATACTGTCTTTAAAACATAGTCAGTTGACATAGTAAGTTTGACTTTTTAAAGAGTGTATTCTTTACACTCTTTAAAAAGTCAAACTGCTTTCGATAATCATATTGTTAGCAGCAGTGTTGGTATTGTTATGCTGAGACTTGTAAAAAAACTTTTTATCCATCCTCAAGCAAGGACATGCCTATAGAGAAAGGGAAAGGAAGGGAAAGAAATATCAATGCAAGACAGAAACATTGATAGGCTGCCCCTGGCAGGCGCCCCAACCAGGGATTGAACCTGCAACCCAGTCATGTGCCCTGACCAGGAATCAACCTGCAACCATTCGGTCTATGGGACAGTGCTCCAACCAACTGAGCTAAATTGGCCAGGGCTATGCTAAGACTTTTTAATGTACATTGTGGGATAAAGAAAATAAGTAATCAGCCCTGGCTGGTGTGGTTCAGTGGATTGAGTGCCAGCCTGCTAACCAAAGGGTCACCAGTTCGATTCCCAGTCTAGGGCACATGCCTGGGTTGCAGGCCAGGTCCCCAGTAGGGGGCACACAAGAGGCAACCACACATTGATGCTTCTCTCCCTCCCTTCCCCTCTCTAAAAATAAATAAATAAAATCCTAAAAAAATGAAAAAAAAGAGAACGTAGGTAATCATATTGCCACAGGGACTTCAGGAATGGGAGAAAATATATATGAATGTAAATTTGATGAAGGCAAAACCTGTAAAAACCAGGTAAAAACCTGTAGCCCTGAATTCGAAATGGGAGTATCAGTATGAACTCATGAAAATAATTTTTTAAAAATATGTCCTAAATTTATTTACTGGAAACTTGAAAATCATGACCAACCTGTTATCAATGAGCAAGTTTAACATCGAGATTGTGGACTCTAATTATTTCCAACTAAGAGAATCTAGGGCTCCTTGAAAAAATAATTGACTCCCTGTCTGGGACAGAATTGTACAAAAGGAACATGGAACATCTTGTCATGCCAGAAAGTAAGGGAAATTCCAATAAATGACAAGGGCTATATCAAAAGAAAACCAGAGCCAATTTAAAGAGGTTCTCACTGGCTACAAATAGGAAGACATGAGTAGCAGCAGCAGCAGTAGTAGTAGTAGGAATAATAATAATGATGATAATAATAATAATAATAAACAGTACATCAAAATATTATCAATATATTTAACTCTACAAGTTCATAATTATACTCTTTGGGGGGTAATCATTAGACTATTCTAGAAAATCAATCCTTATTTTGAAAACTGGTAAGTAAAGAATCAAGTATTTGTCTAGCATTTCTTATATAAACTTTACCTACAACCAAATAATTTCTGAGAAGTTATTGTACTTTAATAAATGGTCTGGCTAATAAATAGAAAAATGATATAATGGATTAATGGGTCAAGGCAATAATCATCAATAGCTATAACACCTCAACAAAGAAAATTAGACATCATGTGTCTCCTGATGAAAGTATATGAGGGGAGAACCCCCCCAAAACCTGGGATTATCTTCTAGAGGGCGGGCCCCTTGTAGTACAGGTTTCCCCTGCTAGGTGAGTCTTCTAGGAACCCATCTGTAAAAGTGTACCAACTGGCGTTGTTGTGAGAGGCTGATTTAGATACAGTAAATTTTTTTGAAGACTCTTTCAAAGTGTTTGCCCATTTTTTGATGGGTGATTTATGAGCCCACATGCCCACACCATGCTAAGTTCAGCAGTTATTGACCCAAAATGACATGACCCCCAGGCCCCACCCTTCCTATTCACCCAATCTCACCCCAAGTGACTTTTTTCACCTGGGATGAAAAAAATGCTTAAAGGGAAACTTTTGCCCATGTGGAAGAGGTGAAACAAAAAACGGCAGAAGTACTAAAAGGCATCAAAAATTGACAAGTACAAAAACTGTTTTGAGCAGTGGAAAAAAAATGTCTCAGTAGATATATTGCATCAGATGGAGAGTACTTTGAAGATGACTGAAGTTTAAACATGTAAATAAATACACAATTTTTTCTACATAAATTCTGGGGTCTTGGGGGTATTGTTACCCTTGTATTTCACCCCTATAAAGCATTTTTTGTAAAGAAAATCAAGCCAGTAATTAGTTAAGGCTGTAGAACTATCAATTTACACAAAATAAAGGAGCAACAGAACCCCCTGAATGACAACAAGGATCTGAAAAGAGCAAAATCCAAATCCTGGATAAATCTTCAGAACAAAGAACTTGATATTTTTTTAATCAATCAGCTTACAAATGAAACAACACAATGCAAAAACTAGGAAGTAAAAGAGCAACACGAGGAATCCATAGATTAAAAAATGATTTAAGATACATATCAATGGATGAAATGTATGGATTTGGATCTGGATTCAAGAAAATAGTTAAAAAATGAGAAAATTAGGAAAATGAACACTGAATAGATATTGGTGATATTAAAGATATAATCACATCTAAAGATTTAATTAAAGATTTAATTGCTGATATTAAATAACTTTTAGTAAAAGGCGAAAGATTTATATGATCTGAAGAGAAACCAGAGTATTATTGTTAATAACTTTTAGGTATGAAAATGTTACTTACTGTCTATACATTATAAAGAAGTGCTTAGCTTTTTCAGATATATTCAGAATGTAAAGGTATGTATGGGAGTTCCTTTAAATATATGAGAGTGTATTTCAAATAATGTGGGAGAGGGGAGTGGGAGGGATACAGAGGAAATAAGATATAAATTGATAGTTGCTTAAACTGGATAATGAGATCATTAATGTCATTTTACTATTTCTTGGATTTTTACATAGTATACTTGAAATTTAAAAAAATAAAATGTAAAAAAAATCTTTTAAAAACCACCTGTGTTTATCACTTAGAACTCATTTTCACCGGGGTTTTCACCATCAGCCTCACGGTTGCCTTCGAAGGGCCGAATGTAACTTTAGGACTGTATAAATGTAACTAGTCCTTAACTAGGGGCAAGGAGCTCCGCACTGCTGCTGGCTAGAAACAAGGTGCCGGGCCAGATAAAACAAGGTGGAGGGCCAGATTCGGCCCACAGGCCTTGTGTTTGCCACCTGTGACAGAATATATACTAAATACACATATGGGGAAATGCAGGCTGGCTGGGACTATGCCCTAAAAAATAATCTAAGGGCAGGGGAAAGTGGGTAGGGCTATAGATGAAGCAAGATTAATCATATATCAATAGTTGTTGAAGTTAAATGATGGGTATCTGACAGTTCATTTCACTATTCTATTTTATATATGCTTGAAGAGTATTTTTTAAAGAAAAATTAGAAAGCAGGAGACAGTAAAAATAAGAGCAAAAATAAATGGAACTTGTAAATAAATATGCAATAGAATGACTCAACAAAACCTTAATTTTTAATTTTTGAAATGATCGACAAAACCAACAAATAATTGGTCAGATAGATCAAGCAAAAATAGAAAAAAATAAAATAGTATATGTAATGAAAATGAAGATTACTTATAGATTTTGCAGATATCAAAATGAATAACAAGAGGATATTTGAATAACTTTTAATCAATAAATTTGAAAATGAAATAAAACTGACAATTTCCTAGAAACTACAACTTACTAAAAGTGGCCCCAAGAGAAAAAGAAAACTTAAATATCCTATAAACATTAAAAAAAATGAATGAGTTATCAAAAATCCTCCAACAAAGAAAACTAAGTGCTTCAATGTCTTCACCAATGAGTTTTAGAAAACAGGAAACAAATAATTTCACAATTATACAAACTATGCTTAAATACAGAAAAAAAGGAACAATCCCCCAATCAAATTTATGAGTCTGGCAAAACTGGATGCCAAAACCTGAGAGGGCCGTTATGAGAAAGAAAATTACAGAAAATTTCCCCCCCCCCAAAATAGATTATAACTAAAGTATTAGCAAACCAAATCCAGCAATATATAAAATGATAATATTATGTCACACCCAAGTAGCATTTACCCCAGAAATGAAAGTTTGTTTAACATTAGAAAATTAATTACTATAAGTCACTACATTAACAGATTATAGATAAAAATTTTATGGTTTGCTCAATAGATACAATAAAGAATTTGATGAAACTCAACATCTATTCAATATAAAAACTGTTAGCAAAATAGGAATACAATCAAATAACTTTTGCCTGATAAAGGGTATTTACCTCTGTCAAATATCTTATTAAGGCTGAAATATTGAAAGAGTTTTATTTGAAATTAGGAATAAGAAAGGATGCTTACTCTCATACTTCTATTCAACATTATATGGGAGGTCACAGCTAGTACAAGAAGAAAAATAAAAGGTATGATTGGAAAGGCTGAAACAAAATTATTCAAATAAGATATGATTGTGAAGGTAAAAAAATTAAAAGGAAATATAATGATAATCATTAAGAGAGCTTAGCAATGTTATTCTGAATCAACATACAATGAACAATTATATTTCTATTAAGAGTTATAAAATTAAAATTTAAAAAGATGTTATTTACAATAGTATAAAAATACAATGTTCCCAATAATACATCTAAGCACTTACTGGAATAATTTTAAAAGAACTAAATAAATAGAGAACCATACTACATTCATAGTAAGGCTCAAAATGAAAAAAATATCAATTACCTTCCAATTCCAGGCAATCTCAATGAAAAGCCCAATGAAAAACAATTGAATGAGTAATCAAAAACCTTCCTACAAAGAACACTAAGAGCTTCCCACAAACAAAACCAACAGGGGTTTTATTAGTGGAAATTTATAAGAGTAATTAAGATAAAACTAAAATGGGAAGAGATGGGACTTGTCTACCAGAATTTTTACAAACCCATGTCAATAGAACAATATGATATTAATGGATAGAAGATAAGTTGACCAATGGAACAGAATGGTGTCTACAAGCAGATCTGATATATCACTGTAGACATATGACAGAGGGGATATGGCAGAATCCGTGCAGAAAGAAGTGACTTTTCAATGTCATACTGGGACCATTGACTACACATTTTGCTAAAAATAAAATTGAACTATGCACTCAGATTGTAAATAAATATTAACAAAAGGATAAAACAATAAGAAATTAACATCTTATTTTGGAAACAAGAGCACATGTCTAAATATTTCATGGCTCAGCAGAGAAACCAAAATGGAAATTAGAAAATACTTAGAACTAGGTGATAATATAATATTACATATTTGCAAAAAATTATATACCAATATTATATATCAATCATATATATCAAATATATATATACACACACATATATATTTGGTATATATGTGCAATATGTAAACTATGTGTAAATATATATATATTTGGATATATATATATTTGGATATACATACCAAATATATATATATCCGAATATATATGTTTATACATAGTTTACATATTTAGTTTATTTTGGGTATATACATATTTGGTGTATATATATTTTGCAGAATGCAGGAAAAACTCCCTGGAAAAAAATTTATAAGCTTAAATGTGCATGTTCATAAAAAGAAGTCTAAAAATGTAGAACCTAAACATCTAGCTACTCCAGAAGTTAGAATAGCAAATGTGATAGAAACAGAGAGGGGCAGGAAAAGCTATGGACTCTCCCAACAGTTCATCCAGGAGCAGGGGAGATTGAGCCCACCAGTGGGTGTATTAGTTTCCTAGAATTAATTACTTATACCAATAATCACAAACTTGGTGGCTTAAAACAATAGAAGTTTAGTCTCCCACAGTTCCAGGGACTAGAGTCTGAAATAAAGATGACATTAGTGTTAGTTCCTGCTGGAGGTTTTGAGGGGGAATCCATTCCATGCCTCTCTCCTACTTTCTTGGCTGCAGTAGGCCTTGGTGTTTCTTGGCCTGTAGATGGTTTCACTGCCTTTACACAGCTTTTCTTCTGTGTCTGTGTGTCTCCAATCTCCCTCAACTTTCTCGTAGAAGGATACCACTCACTGGATTTAAAGTCCACCCTAAATTCAGGACAATGTCTTTCAAGATTCTTTATTTAATTATATCCACAAAGGTCCTATTTCTGAATAAGGTTCCATTCACTGGGACCTGATGTTAGGACTCAGACATATCTTTTTGGGGCCACAATTCAATCCACTATAATGGGTTTGAAGGGGCAATAAATATGAAGAATAAAAATACTTTCTGCTTATATCCTACTGAGTCTAGCTCATTCAAGAAACCAGTTATAAGAGCTGTAAGTATTGAAAAGGTAGAGACATGTCATTTATTGCAGATGATATGATCATCTATAACAGAAAACTCAACAGAACAACATCATAAACTATTAAAATAATAAAAATGTTCAGCACTTTTTCCAGATATAAGATCAACTCAAAAAAATCAGTAACATTTCTGTACTAAAAATTACCAACTAGAAACTATATCAGAAAACAAGAGCCATTCACAATAACACCCAAAACTAAAAAGCATCAAGAAATAAACCTACCACAAATGGCACAAGACCCTAATAGAAGCTACATCTAAAATGTATTAAAGGACACAAAGTAGATCTAAATAAGAAAGATATATCCTAACATGATGCAGTAATTTAATAATGTTAAGGTTTGAATTTTTCCCAAATTAGTCTGAAAATGCCCTCTAATTCAACCAAAATTATACCAGAGCTTTTAAAAGAATAAAATTATACTTTAATTTATTCATATATGAAAGCATAAGTAGAACAAAAATGTGGGAGTCATTCTGTGTATATCAGCGACATAGTGTGGACTTGGTACAAATATGGTGTGTTGGCAGAACAGACAAATATCTAATGGAATAGGTACATTGGTTACTAAACGGTTTGGGAAAACTTATTTACCAAAGGGAGAAAAGTCAGGCAAATCTCCATGCCACACCATATTCGAATGGGACATCCAGGGGATTAAGAAGAGCAGAGTGAAAAATAAAAATATAAGCTAAAAGAACAAAAGAATGAGAAAATCTTTGTGATGTTGGAAGGCAGTAGGAGAAAGAAATTATAAAGCAAAAGTATTAACAGGTATGACAATGTCAAAATTACGGATTTCTAATAAATAAAAGCTATTTGCAATGCCTGAAATCAATGTAGGTTTAACATCAAAAATATACAATAAACAAATGAGCAAATGATAGGAAACTAGTAAGAAAAACAAATGGACAAAGAATATGACTAGGCAATTCAAGGAGGAAAAAAGTCTGCATGTTTATAAATACATATATGAAGATAAAATCCTACTAGAAATGTATTCAAAAACAACTGTGAGATACCACAGTACATTTATCAGATTGACAAACACTGGAAAGTGGAATCATATACCAAGCATTAGCAAAGATATGAACTCTCATGCATAGCTGGTGGGAGTATAAAATGGGAGAACGTCTTTGAAGAGCTACTCCTGAGTCCTTATTGGCACTAACTATCCTGAAGTATGACTCAGCAGTTTCATTATTCATCAATACTCCAGAGAAGCTCTTGCACAGGTCTCCAAGGGAACACTGGTGAGGATGCCTGTCTTAGGGTTCCTTGTACAAGCAAGAGATTTCCTCAGGATGTTTTCACTGCAAGTAATGGAGCTCATTATCTCCCCTTCCCCGCATATAAATAACTTCTGTGTTCGTCTTTCTGTCAATAACACCACCATCACCTCTTTCCCTAAGCTAGAGACTGCTTGTCTGACTGTTAATCATCTCATCTATTTCTTCCTTCACAGTGCTCTCCTAGGTCACCATGTTGCATGGGCCAGATGATGGCCTCTAATGTCCTCTTGCCAAGGCACCAAGAACTGCTTGGTAGCTACATCTAATGGACAATGTTCAGTCCTCATCTTACTTGACCTTTCAGCTGCATTCAAAAGAATCAACAATTCTCTTCTTGAAACAATATCCTCCCTTGGGTTACATGACTCCACTCTTTTCGCTTTTCATTCTATTGATACTTTGTTGACCACATCCCTTGGTCTTCTTTGCCTTCCCATTTGTTAACTGCTCATGCTCCTATGGTTCTGGCTAGGTTATCTTTTACTTTGACTCTATTCCCATTCAATTACCATTAATATACCAGTAACAGCTTTGACGCTGTTATCTGAGCCCAGATATTTTGACTGATATTCAAACTTGTGTCCCTTTACTACACAGCTCATCCTAAATATCTCCCAAGAGTCCTAAATTCACTTACACTGAATTTCACTTACAACTCATTTTCTCCCGCAGACCTCCCCTGGCTCTGGTGTCTAACTCACAGGACTGCTCATTCTATGCCTGAGGGTCAGTGGCCTCTCCTTCCTCTTCCTCAACATTACATCCCACCACTCTAGAGTCCAATAGATTATATTTCTCCAGTGGCTCTCAGATCAGTCTTCTCTCTATTTCCACAGCCACGCCACCACTGTAGCTCTCCCTGACCACCACTCTCCAACGTTTCTCCACAAAACAGCCCTTGGAAGCCTTTCTAAAGCTCAGGTCTAGCTATGTCATTGACTTCAGGATAGAGTCTCAACCTGCCCCTGCCTCTCCCTACAGCTCCAGTTCTGACCTCCTCCCTCTCCTCTGCCCACACTGTGTTGAACATCTGCAACTACTGCCCTTCCTCCTGCAGGGAAATCCTTCCAGCTTCCCTGTAATGGCCCAGCTCTGGGTCTTCAAACACATTGCCCAGGGCACTCTTGAGTGCCCTCTTCACCAGGCCTGTCCTCCCACCTCAGCTTTAACATCACTCTCTTTTAAAAGCTCTCCATGGCTAGGATGAGCGTTTCTCCTGTATGTGCTTGTAGAACCCATTATAGTACATTTCATTATAACACTCAATTACCTTTTCTTTTCATTTAATTTGTTGGGGTAACATGGTCAATAACATTATATAAATTTTAGCTGTACAACTTTATAACATCTGGACACTCATGTGCTCACCATCCAAACTCTGCTCTCCTTCCATAACCATACATTTGACCTCTTTTCCCTGTTTTTTCCTCCTCCCAAGCCTCCTACCCCCTGTTCCTTCTGGTAACCATGATTCTGTATCTATGATTTTGTTAGCTTTTTTTGTTCGTCATTTGTTGCTTTTTGTTTTATATCTTACATATGAGTGAAATCATATAGTGCTTGTCCTCTTCCATCTGACTTATTTCACTTAGCATGATACTCTCAAGATTCATCCATGTTCTGGCAAATGGCAATGCTTCACCTTTTTTATGGCTCATTAATATTCCATTGTATACATGTACCACCTCTTCTTTATCCAATTGTCTGTCGATGGACACTTGGGTGGTTTCCATGCCTTGACTATTGTGAATAATACTGCCATGAACATCAGGGTACATGTATCTTTATGCATGTGTTTTCAGCTTTTCGGGGTCGATACCCAGAAAAGGGTAGATCTTTTCTTAATTTGTTGAGACATCTCCAGACTATTTTTCACAGCGGCTGCACCAATTTACATTCTTACCAGCAGTGTTCAAGGGCTCCTTTTAGTCCATATCCTCTCTACCACTTTTTATTTCTTGTCATATTGATAACAGCCATTCTAACAGATATGAGATGGTATCTCATGGTGGTTTTGATTTTCATTTCCCTTGTAACTAGTGGTGCTGAACATCCTTTCATATATCTGTTGGCCATCTATATGTGTTCCTTAGAAAAGCATCCAGGTCCGTTGCCCAATTTTTCATTAGATTGTTTAGGGTTTGTTGTTGTTGTTGAGTTTTATGAGTTCTTTATATATTTTGAATAGTAGCCCCTCATTGGCAGTATTGTTCACAAATACCTTCTCTCATTTGGTTGGTTGCCTTTTTGTTTTATTGATGATATCTTTGGCTGTGCAAAAGCTTTTTAAATTTGATGTAGTCCCATTCATATATTTTTGCTTTTCATTCCCAGCCAATGAGAAGTTACCAGAGCTCAGCCAATGAGAAGCAGCCACAAGCCCAAATTCTCCCTCTCATTCAATGGACTTTGGCTCATAACTGCCCCTCCCAACATCCTCCTTTTTTCTCTACAAAATAACATTCTTCTCCTCTGTCCTCTGGACTTGCCTGTGGTTTACCATAGTTCCCATGCCCCAGACTTCAATTTCTATGCTATTCCTGAATAAACTTATTTTGCAGATTTAAAAAAATGGCTATTTTATTTTTTAGGGTTGACAAGAAGTAAGCACATAACCCAAATCTGGTTCATCGTGAAGCACTGCTACTCTGGACCTAGCGATCGGGACCCAGTCTCCAGACCTGCGCTCTATTTAATGCCACCCATGATGCCCTACCCAAAGTTAGTGTCAATAAATACTAGAGGAGAACCTCAACACCATGAGTGATAGATAGCCTTTCTTTTTCCAGAAAACATTTAGTGTTTTACTAACAAACATATTTCCATTCTGGCTTTTAAGTGTTAGAAAACTCAAATAATCTCTTGAATCTTAAGCATATATTGCCTTGAGAAAATTTAAAAGTTTTATTTTACCATTATTCAACAATTGTTTGGCATACTGTTTTAACTTGCCATGTGTTTATTTTTTAACTTTCCTTCTTCCTCAATTAAAATAAAACTTGTTGAGGGCAGAGAACAAGTTTATGGTTTTGTATGCCCCCCCACAGTAATCCAATAGCACAACAGGTGTTTAATAGACGCTTGCTTTGATTTCTGGTTCAGCGGCACCCCACTGTTCTTTGTTCAGTTTTGTCGCATTCACCACATTTAATTTACCTCACCAGGTATTCCTTGACATATACAACATTTGAAAATGTACACTTTAATATTTTAGAAAGTGATGCTGCCTTGAAAATAATGTTAAGCGAATGGAAAGTGAGTTGCTAAAGTAGATGCTTAATTTAACAAGTTAGAACACAGAATAAAAAATACTAGAACAAACATCTACGGGTAGTAAAAGCGTAAAATGATCAGGAACAAAATCCATCTACTTCAGGAGAGAGGGCGGGAAAAGGGATTAGGGGCCAGTGACTCCCTATTTCGTAATAAAGGGAAACCAGAAAACAAATGGCCTGAAGTAAATATGGCAAAATGTTAACATTTTAAACTCTGGCTGGTAGGTTTTAATATGTAACACATTTTATTCTAAAATAATGTTTTCATTGTTTCAAACTGGGAGGCCAGAAAAAAGTTTGGCCACAGAGACAAATCTATCTCTTGCAATGCCCAGGCTGCATTTTGTTTATACATTCAAATCTAACGAAACGAGGAGTTTCTGATTTTAAATGAGATGTGGTGAGGTAAAGACAAAGAAGCAAACTTCCTATTATGAAACGCAGTCATACTCCTAAAGGGCAGGGAAGAGAATCACGGCCTTTTTCCAGCAGAGAAAGCTGCCCTAATCTTTCACACCATACCCCAAAAGCTTTAAAGAACCATTTACATTTATTTAAATCTTTCATGTAAAACAACCACCTCTATGAATCCCTAGTTTTGACTGCTTCCATTTGGTTCCCTTCACTTTCCTTGGCAAAATAATTTAAAAATACTGTCGCTTGATGACCTTAAGATACCATGCATGTCAGTAAGAAAGGGATGAATAACTGCCCCACCCAAAATGGGCGAAAGCATGAACCAATAACTCTCAAAGGAAAAACAACTGGTTAATAAGCCCATGAAAAAAATAAATTTAGTTAAACCATTGAGGTGTTCTTTAAATAATCTGATTGGCGAAGATTAAAAGTAAATGAATAGTACTTCCAGCTTAGATGGAGGCTTAGGTAGACACACTGTGCCTCCTCACAGAATCAAAAGAAGGACAACAACAATTTAAAAACAAAAAACAACCAGAACTGCCAGAAAATTGAACTGTATGGAAGTCCGACAACCAAGGAGTTAAGACACATACATCCAGACCGGTAGGAGGGGCAGAGACGGCAGCCAGGTGGAGAGGACAGAGGGCAAGGCAGAGGCTGGAGTACCGGACGGCCCCACATTTGGTGCGGATAAACCAGGAGGAACAACTAGGGAGCGAGACAGACCGCACAACCCAGGGTTCCAGCTCGGGGAAATAAAGCCTCAAAGCCTCTGACTGAGGCGGCGGGAGAAACTCCCAACCTCACAGGAGAGTTCATTGGAGAGATCCACGGGGTTCTAGAATGTACACAAACCCACCCACCTGGGAATCAGCACCAGAAGAGCCCAATTTACTTGTGGGTAGCGGAGGAAGTGACTGAAAACCGGCAGAGAGCTGAGCAAGCGGCATTTTTCCTTCTTGGACCCCTCCCCCACAGACTGCGTCACAGCGCAGCTACGGACGTGGTTGCCCCGCCCTGGCGGGTACGTAAGGCTCTGCCTCTTACTATGTAACAGGTAGGCTGAGACCAAAAAATGGCCCAAATGAAAGAACAGATTGAAGTTCCAGAATAAAAACAACTAAGCAACGAAGAGATAGCCAACCTATCAGATGCACAGTTCAAAACCCCGGAAATTAGGATGCTCAAAGAATTGGTTGAGTGTGGTAGCAACATAGAGGAAAAAGTGAAGGTTATAAAAAGTGAATTAAAGGAAAATACACAGGGGACCAACAGTGATGGAAAGGAAACCAGGACCCAAATCAACAGTATGGAGCAGAAGGAAGATATAAACTTTTAACCAGAACAGAATGAAGAAACAAAAATTCAACAATATGAGGAGGGGCTTAGGAACCTCCAGGGCAACTTTAAACGTTCCAACATCCAAATCACAGGGGTATCAGAAGGAGAAGAACAAGAATAAGAAATTCAAAACTTATTTGAAAAAACAATGAAGGAGAACTTCCCCAATCTGGCAAAGGAAATAGACTTCCAGGAAGTCCAGGAAGCTCAGAGAGTCCCAAAGAAGTTGGACCCAACAAAACACACACCGAGACACATCATAATTACATTACCCAAGATTAAAGATAAGGACAATATCTTAAAAGCATCAAGAGAAAAGGAGACAGTTACTGACAAAGGAGTTCCTGTAAGACTGTCAGCTGATTTCTCAGAAGAAACCTTGCAGGCAAGAAGGGGCTGGAAAGAAGTATTTGAAGTCATGAAAGACAAGGACCTACATTCAAGATTGCTCTATCCAGCAAAGCTTTCATTTAGAATGGAAGAGCAGATAAAGTGCTTCCTAGATAAGGTCAAGTTAAAGGAGTTCATCATCACTAAGCCCTTATTATATGAAATGTTAAAGGGACTTATCTAAGAAAAAGAAGATCAAAAATATGAACAGTAAAATGACAACAAACTCACAATTATCAACAACCAAACCTAAAAAAACAAAAACAAACTAAGCAAACAACTAGAACAGGAACAGATGCACGAAAAAGGAGATCCATGAAGGGTTATCAGCAAGGAGAGGGAGAGAAAAGAATGGGAGAAAAGGTACAGGAAATAAGAAGCACCAATGGCTGGTACAAAATAGACAGGGGGAGGTTAAGAAGAGTATGGGAAATGGAGAAGCCAAAGAACTTATATGTACGACCCATGGACATGAACTAAGGTAAGGGAGTGATGGTAGGAGGGTGGGTACAGGGAGAAGGGGAATAAAGGGGAGAAAAAAATGGGACAACTGTAATAGCATAATCAATAAAATATATTAAAAAAACAAAATCCACTTTTTACCTCTTTGTTTCATATTCCTTTTAAAATCCCATTCATTTTAATATTTTGTACCTACCCTCCTGTAGACTGCTGAGCCTGGAGTGACTGCTCTACCCACCTGTGAGAGCCTAACAATGTCACACTCTATTCTAATGGCTGCTCTGGCTCTGCTTTAACTAAAAGGATGACTTAGTCTGAGAGTTTCATCTTCAGAAACATCTTCTGGTGGCAGATGTGGTCACTCAAACCACTAAACCATTGTTAAGATCTCTTAATTTTAAAAAAAATCTATCCTCACCCAAGGACACTTTTTCATTGCTTTTAGAGAAAGAGGAAGGGAGAGAGGAAGAGAGCAAGAGAAACATCAATGTGACAGAGAAACATCGATTGGTTGCCTCCCCTACACTCCATGACAGGGGATAGTAGGCATCCAGATCAGGATAGATCCTGCAACCCAGGTATGTGCCCTGACTGAGAATTGAACCCACAACCCTTCAGTTACAGGAGGATGCTCCAACCAACTGAGCCACAATGGCCAGGGCAAGATGCTCTTAAAATGAAACCCATGTCTAGCAAACACAGGCCCTTGTGTTGCCTTTATTTAAAAATAGTCATAGCCCTGATCAGTGTGGCCCAGTTGGTTAGAGTGTTGTCCCATAACCAGAAGGTTGTGGGTTTGATTCCTGGTCAGGGCACATGCCTAGGTTGCATTAGGTCCCCGGTCAGGGTGCATACAGTCTCCAGTCCAGATGTGTATGGGAGGAAACCAAGAAATGTTGCTCCCTCTCCCTTCTTCACTCCCTTCCTCTCTTTGTAAAAAGGAATGAAAAAAAAAAAAAAGAACTTGGGTGAGGATTTAAAAAAATGCAAAAGAGCTGAAAAGAGACATGCTGAGTTACTCATTGTGGAGGGGGTAGAGAATTAAACCTGATAGACACTTTCCTTTTATTTTAAGATACAAGGACGTGAGAGAAAACTCTACTGCTGGGGTTCTTGGTTCGACTGAAACCAATTTTACTCTGGAAATCAGACTAAAAGTTAAAGCAGCTAGATATTTTCAACTTCTACTGCATCCCTGTTTCTAACCTTAACTCCAGATTACGGCAGGATTCCAGTCATAACTGGTTTGTCTTGTGAATTAAATGGTCAAATAATATTAGCCAAATTCCTACATACATAGAGCTTCTCAACTGGTGTGACAAATATAATGGGGAAAAAAAGATTCGGTATCTGCTTACACAGTTAATCTAACTGGGGAGTGGAGTAGTCTGGGGTAAGGTATGGGGGGGCTGGAGAGAATGCTACAAGCATCAGAAAACATTTTCTTAAAGACCCAGAGTGTAAATAGTTTAGGCTTTATGGACCAAGAGGTAAAAATGTAGGTTATTATGTAAGTACTTACAAAACTATTTAAAATGTAATCATTTAAAAATGTACCCAAAAACTTGAATAAATGAGAGACATACTGTGCTCTTGAATGGCAAAACTTTCATACTAGAATAATTTGATCCTTCTTGAATTAATATATGTATATTTTTATGTATTACTATCAGAATCACAACAGGACTTGTTAGTTTGCTTTTTTGGAACACAAATTGTACAAAAGTTCAAAAGATTGAACAGCAATAAAAAAATAATAATAAAATAAAATAATTTTTAAAGTTCAAAAAATTGAAAATAAAAATGTACAAACTATTATTTTCTCAAAGGGCCATTAATAAAACAGACTGGTCCTGGCCCTTGGGGCTTAGTTTGTGGGCCCCTATTAGGACAATAGATAGAGCCCCTGGTAGAGAGTGAGAACCTCAGTTCCAGACATCTCCATGTGATTTTAATGTAAATCGTTTTTTCTTGTATAACATGGAAAAATGCCTGGCATCCCTAATTATCCAACACAATTGTTTTTGAAGATCCAAGGAGACACAGACAGGAGAGAACTACGAATAACTTAAACAACAGAAGGTATCTCACTGCAAGCACTGCTCTGCAGAAAATGTAAAACCAGGTGCCACCGTGAGACACCTGCCACTGGCTGTGTAACTGGGGAAGGCCACAAAGGATGAGGGCGCAGCTGAACACGATGACCTAAGAATAAGGGGAAGGGGAGTTTCATAGATGGCACACTTCAGAGAGATGGCACTGGAGAAATGGCCCTGCAATCCTCACCTCCTCTGAGGAGCAGCGAGAGGGGAATCAGAACTTCTTGTTGTCCAAGAACCCCACATATTCCCCCATTTTCCTGTGTGCTTTTTCTCGAAGGTGGCCCTATATGCAACTGTCGATCCAAAACACAGGACAGCACAGAGCTTCCCAATATGGCAGCTCGGTGTACACAGAATATTCGAAACTGTGCTTGGCCCATTAATACTTGGGCATAGTAGGCACTAAATCCATGTGTGTTCAATGTAATTCTACTGACTCTCTTTGCTTTGAAGAAACATTATAAATACAGGCTAGGTGAGATCACCTATTTGTTCGGTTTCTGAGATTATTGAAAAGTGGAAAAAAAATAACAATACCGCTTTTCATTTTGATGAAATTGAAAAAATTTCTCCAGAGTTAAATATTTGTTAATGCTCATATTCCAAAGTAGTCAACAACAAAATTTTCCAGATGAAATGTTTTTTTGTGGCTTTTCCTCTAGTTGAAATGATACAGTATTAACTAATAATTAAGTACATGGCAGTAGATTCATGCCCTTGAAGAGGATATAATACTTGGTTTGTTTGTCAATTCAGTCTGTAAGGAGAATTCTTGCTTTGTGGCTTCTAGTTTAAGATTTAATAAACATTAACAGGTATTTTGCAAAAAAAAAATTAATAAGTGAACAAAATGGAGAGTTTGGCCATGAAAACTGCCCACTGAATACACATATAACTAGATTTATTGTTAGCATTTCTTTTATTTTTATCCTCACCCAAGGACATTTTTTCATTGCTTTTAGACAGGGCGGGAGAGACAGAAACATCAATGTGAGAGAGAAATATTGATTGGCTGCGTCCCGTATGCACCCCGACCAGGGATCAAACCTGCATCCTAGGTATGTGCCCTGACCAGGAATTGAACCGGCAACAGTGTTGGTGCACAGGATTATGCTCCAACCAACTGAGCCACACTGGCCAGAGCTATTGTTAGTATTTCTTAATTACTCTTTCTTACTGCTCAGGCTTCATTTTCCATTTATATTCTCCTTCATACTTACAGATACCCAAATTTCATAGATTGTAGCAATAACTCCCTTGTTTTCAATTGTACATAAACTTTATATCAATCTGACGTTTTCCTCCCGCTAAATTGGCACAAATCCCTCTGCTTTTCCAGTCTTGATATGCACAAACCGCGACTTTCGTTCTGCTGGAGAAGCAGGCAGACATTTGGAATCACTCTTGCAAAATCTCCGACTTCATGCCATTTCAGAAATGAGGAGGCACGCAAAGACGTTCGATTTGCTCGTCGTCATCATCCCTCCATCATTGTATTTCTGCATACCATACAACCAATTCAGTCCTCATAACCACCTACAGAATGTGCATGCACCACGCGCTCAGTGTTGACTCCCCGCCTGCGGAAAATAAACGATCGAGACAAATTCAAATATTTGACACGTCCTCCATTTCAAAAAATAAAAGGATCAATTTTAAGCCCCTCATTACTGTCCCTATGAGGAGCAGAAGGTAAATTGAATGTGCTGCCAACAATGAAAAGAAGTTTTCCTTTAGAATGCCCTGATTTAAATAGAGGGTATAAGTAGACACAATTGGAAGCACTACATTTTTATTTTTAAATGAAAACTTTTTAGGATTCAGCTCTTGGGGGACTACTTAACAGGAAAAGCATAGGTACTTTGATCAGCAAACAAGGGAGGGAGGGCAGAGAAGCAGAGAGGAGGAGGGGAGGAAGGGAGGAAGGAGGCAGAGGAAGAGAGGGAGGGAGGGAGGGAAAAAGGATCCTGGGAGGAAAGAGGAGAGTGGGGGAACTGTTTAAAGACACTGTTGCCTATATCAGGAATATAAAAAAGACAGAGATACATATACTGATTGAAGAAAACTTTCTAGACATGCTCAATGAGAATGGTGACATCTATAAATTCAAACCTAATCAAGTCAAATCCTAATTTCATTCTAGCAAATTGTATAGAAAAAAGAGGCAATATTATTAAATTCCTTAGGCTGCGAAACCCCCAGAGTCATTACTTGAATTGATCAATCTGAAATGTGTACGTATGTACTTAAAATTTGTAAATATGTATTTAGACTAGGTGTGTGTGAGGAAATGGGCAGGAAGCGGGCTCCTGGCTGTTCTTGACACTCTGGGGTGGACACAGTTGCGAGTGGCAGTGCCCTTCATTCCTCACTGTTTCATCCAGGCCTGAAAACCCCACTGCACGAGAGAAAACAAAACCAGATATTTTAATTTTTCTTAGGGAGCCCTGCACTCTGGATTTTTTTCCTGGGGCTGAAGTGCTCACATTTAATAGATTAACTTGAGAGAGAGAAAGAGAGAGAGAAAGTATTCAGGGATTAATGGGAAATGGTTGGTGGGGGGCTAGACATGATGGATTCATTTTCACTCCAGAATGAAAATCTGACGCATTCACTGACAAAAGGAGGTGATTTCACACCTCCATTATTGTATATTCTTTATGGGTGTGGTATGACCCTTTTTCTTCACACACGTGTGAATGTAGAATAGAGCAAAGCATGTTTGTTTGAGAGAGATCACTATATACCCTCCCCACCCCCCCACTCCTGGCTTTTACATTTCTTGCTCTGACAATGCTTCACTTTGCTGGGGATAAAAACATGCAAAGTCACCTTTTTATTGTTGTTTACCCACAGGAAAAACAAACAGTCTGTTAACTGAAACACCACATTGAAAGATTAAGCCTGTTAGCAGTGAATTTATAAAATTATTTTTCTCATTCCTTTAATGTTCCTGAATTTATAGTGCAATTCAATGAAATAATTCTTTGTTAAAGAAACAGGATGATAACTAGAATCTCCCAGTAAAAAATATCAGACTGGGAGAGACAAGGAGGATCACTAAATATCTTAGCAGGAAACAAAAACAGTTGTGCTCTTAATACTTAATACTGGTTTGGAATTGCATTTATTTAGTTATAAAAACTTTGGCTTAGATAAACATATTCTGAATTCAAAGGATTGTCAAAGGCCATGAGGTTGGGGAGCCAAGCGACTGTATTTCAGGGCTCAGGACGGCTACCGCGGCCTCTGACGACAGAGGGATTCTGAGACAACACTCCTCTGGCACCTGCTGCAGCCTTTGTCAGCCGCCGCTGGAACCTCAGCTCAGGCTGAAACAGCTGAAACATCAGCTCAAGCTGTCACCCTCGTGCTAGGTCTCATACATCCAGATTTAACCTTTCTGTGTGTTTGCTGGTTTTGTTTTGTATTAGGAAGTCGGGAAGTGGGAGGGAGGCTAGAAAAACAGTTTTGGTTTTTGAGTTTTTAATTGCTGTCCTTATAAGCTCCTGGGTGAGCAGAACAGTCATCTCTCCATTCAACAACCCTTTTGGAGGCACAGACTGTGCCAGGATGGGTAAGACACAGACGTGGGAGAAAAGGGAGTCCCTCACTCCTGGGGGACTATAGTGTACCCTGAAACCCATTTGATTGAAAAATGATTTTGTCTTTCTTCCTTAAAACTGTATATGTTTCCTAACAAATTGCACATGTCAGAACATACCATTAATTAATAATCTTATGCCTTTGAGTTTATTTATCATTTCCATACCAAATATAAATTTGCATGATAATTGAATAAAATATTTTTTAAAAATTGAAAGTGAACAAAAATGAAACCACTTTCTGAAACAAGGTGATATTTCAGCAGCCACATACCTACTGGCTTGTGACTGAAAAACAAAACACCACCTAAAATTACCAGATGAAGGTCTGATTAGGAATTTCTGGCAATTGTGTCCAAACAGAGTCAGGGTTCTCAATTATACTTCATTTAAACTGACATTCTAATATTGTATTTTGTTTAATGATCATATATATTTTGCTCTTTATTATTAAAACTCATTGAATAATTTATGGCTGTTTCTACATCCCCTACCACCCACTGACCCTAAAAATGTAAATGGTTTTCTTTCTCAATATTTAACTCTCCTAGAGAATATGTCCTCTCAAATCATACATATATATGTATAACTTCTCAAGGTATGGCAGGTTCTTGATCTTTTCATGCCATCTTTGTGCTTTATCATGCACTATAAAATAATTCTGTTAACAATGCTGAAAGACAGCAATTGTATATAACATGTTTTTTAGTTTATAAACCGAGTTGGATTTAGATTTGTAAATATTTGAGGCAAATAACCTTAATCACAAACTGAGCATGGTAGAGAATTTTTGGAAGCTACAGGCAATTAAAAACTGCATATATACTAAAAAAAGTTACTTGCGGAGAAATTCCTAACTAGGCTTTTTAACACTTGCAATGATTTTTTAAAAGGGCAATGTGGTGTTTTAAAATTTTAATTTAGTTAAGGAAAACTCAACCCCAAAAAGCTGCTCTATTGCATGGAAACCTCATGAGGCAAGCTTCAGTCCTGAGCAAACAAAAGCAGCTGCATTTATAAACCCTTGAAAAAGGGGTTTATAATGCAAACGCTGCTGTGACCTTAACTCCAGAGGTGCAAACAGGCGGCTGTAATAGGAAAATTATGCATTAAAACAGAATGGGGTTCACAGAATGCTTTAAGATTTCTATTTGATCATGTTTTGTAGCTTTTCCAGTTTCAAATAATAAACTTAATGTAGTTGAATGAGAAGGAAGCTTCTGTTTCCTCAAAACACCTAAAATGGGTGAATTGTATGACATGTAAATTATATCTCAATAAATCTGTTTAAAACCAAAACAAAACAATGTATTTCTATTGGGGACAAAAAGGAGTCTAAGAAGGTGTGAGAGGCATCTTATTATTGATTAGTAAATAAGTACTGCTTGGCTACTAGGGATTTTCAACCTACAGAGTAACTCACAAAATAGTTCTAACATTTGCAAATGTTAAATGACATGAGCTGCATTCTGAAAGCAAAGAAACACACACTTTAAACATAATATCACAACTTGCATTTTATATAATTCAAAACAGTAAATTCATTCTGGAATAATTTTTGAAGTGTTAAATGGAAACATAAGAATAGTATATCTGAATCTTAAAAACAGAAGAAAGGAAAGAAGAAAGAAAAGAAAGGAAGGGAGTGAGAGAGGGAGGAAAAATGTATCGCTAAAGAGAAAATGCAAAGAATGGCATTGGCTAAAAAAAAAAGGAAGCAAAATTCAATACAGTGAAAAAAAAGAAGTAAAGATTAAAGACAGTTAAAGACAGGAGAAGATGAGGGAGTATATTCAATGCAGCTTCTAGTATTTTAATATTCTGAAAGAAAAAAATTCAAGACAGTAGGAAATTCTCTAAGATAAAAGACTAATCAGTATCAAAATAGAGGATTTCATTCTATTAGAATATGGAAAACAGATAAAATAGAGAGTAAATTTTCATTTATATAAGTAAAAATTAAAATCGAGTTCAAAAGATTAATACGGTATACTATTATGTGGACAGCCAAAGCCAGACTTTCAGAACTGCCTGTGGGTCAGAACCTGTGCACTAGCGTTTGCTGAACCGCACCTTCATTTGGGGAAGATGAGGCTCCCGTGTCACGTTAGGAATTCCTTTCCCGAAACCCAGGATTTTCCTTTATGTTCCAAAGAGAAACAGACATCTGGATAAAACAATAGTAAAGAGATGCTGACTCCTTATTTATTTTCATTTACATAGGAAAAGCAAACATATTTTTAGTTTTTGCTTTTGTTCTCTGGAAGTGAGGCAGGAGTCTGAGATTCACAATGATTCTGGCTCAGGATCAATACAAAGCCATACAATTTTTAGGGAAGTGGGTAAAAGGTTCTAGAAGTGGGGTGGTTGTTTTTTGGCGGGGGGGACAAAGGTGACTTTTCAGTTAAATGGAGTAAAGTTGGTACAAATTGTCCAGATACAAGCATAGTGAGACTTTTGTCCTCCCTAAAAATAACTTCTCAGAACCATATGATGACCCTGAATGGGGGACGGTAGCTACTTTGAAATGTGTCCGTAGAGCCCATTCATGGAGATTTTGTGCTTGGTTTACCTGGGCAAGGTGTTCAGGGCTGCCTGCATTTGTGCACCTAGTGGGAGGTGTTGCAGGAGAGTGCAGGGCTCCATCCGGTCCCTGTGGCAGGGGAAGGGAGCCATCATAGAACCGCTAATGTCCTAATAAAATCAGCCTCTGGGGTCTGAACCCTAACCTATTTGACACTCTTGGCACACCGCTGTTTTCCATTAGAACTTTTCTTCAGATCCAAAGATCAGGCTATAGAAGGAGTCTGGGCTTCCTGCTACCTCCATCTTACACTGCCTGAAAGAAATAATTAAATTGTAAGGTTTATGTAATATTCTTAGTAATATCTATGTAATGTCTGTAATTACTAAGTAATATCTTAGTAATGTCTGACAAGAAAAGATTAAGCATACTTTCTGACAAAAGAAAGGAAAAAGAGTGGGTGTGAAAAGAGAGAAAACTTAAGCAACATTTCACATCTTTACACCTGTGATGGGCATGGAATAAAGAGAGAGAAGCTGGCAATGGAGCCTCTGCCATTCTGGCTGGTCCTGCAGTCGCTTTAAAAATAAAAGTCAGGGGTTACATGCAATGTGGAAACACAGCTCAGATTCTGAATACAATTTTCCTAGGAACGGACAGACTTGCAGCCCTGAAACAGATCCTCTTATTTTAAACATGCTATTTCTTCTTCGTGTCGGTTTTTTGAAATATCTAAACACCATTTTCCTCCTTTTTTTTTCTTGAGTAAAAGCTTAAAATAAAAAATAAAGAGATTCCACAGGTACCATATATCTAAGAGAAAAGCTACCACTGAAGGGAGTGCACGTTTTCACTTTTATTGCTTTCTCTCAGGCCTTTAATCGGGGAAGATTTTAAAGGATCTTATTTCTCTCTCTTTTGCTTATATCTGGAACCTGGAATCTACAAGAGCAAGGTGGGCAGCCCTGCCTCACCTGTGTGAATGGGAAGTGAGTGGCTGTGCTCTAACAGTGAAAACTTGTTTGGGTGAGATAACTTTTCCCTTCCAATCTGTAATGTGATCCTCTCTTAGGACAAGCCCAACTAAATAACTTATTCAAAGAGGGCAAAACTAAAAAAGAAAGCAAACAAACAAAACAAACAAACCTTGGCACGACTAAGGGCACAGTGCCGGAGTTGGATGTGGAGAAAAGGTGGAGGAAAGGGAAGGACTGCAAGAATGGCCAGAGGTGATGCTTGTGACAGGGCCTGGTCAGTGACCTTGAGAAGAGATTCCAGATCTCACGAGGGTAGGAAAAGCACAGATCTGTGGCAAAATTCTACCAAAAAAGAAATGTTTCTGAACCCTAAATATAAAACTAGTCTCTTGAACATCAGTACCTGTCTCAAGGGGCTGGTAACAGTAGTTGCCGTCAAATCTATAAACCAGCAAAGTCCGTCTACAAATGACTTGGGATCCAGCACAGACATGGGATAAAACTGCTACCTGCTTACAATTATGTGTCAGTTACAAGGTTCCTCCAAATTACAAATTGAGTCGAGTTGGGAAGATACAACTAAAACATAGTATTAAAAACCTAAATATTCAACAGATGATTCACATCACCTCAGAGCCAAATCCGGGATCTCTGCTGCGTTTGCAGAGCTAAAACGTTATGCTGCTTTGGGTCGAGCACAAGAAGTACAGTGATATAAACACAGAACAGGGACCGACACTTGCAGAAACACCTTCCGAGCATGTAGATACAAATAAAAGACATAGCAGAACAAATTGTAGCCGTTCACTCCAGTTACAGTTTTAAAATCTTAGTGCTCACATGTCACCTTTATAATGCATTTTAAACTAGCGATATTGAAAATTTGAAGCTTAAAGTGGACTGCAAGAAGAGATTCCTGTGGTTTCATACCAGGACGGTTCAGGAGAAACATAAAAGCTACATGAAATTTTAAATGCAATTATTTTAGATGAGAATATTTGGATTGAAAGATCTGGAGGGTATTGTTTTTGATAAGATGGTCCCACTTGACAAGAGCTGTCACCACTCTTGGGCTCTCTGTTGTCAACTAAAGATGAAAGGCCCTCAGAAAGAATTAACATCAGCTTTTAAACAGTTTGAAAATGTCAGAGAGGTCAGAGAAGGTATATTTTTTTAATGTGGCATATTTACCTGATGAGCTTTTGGGTAACACTGTGTTTTTACTTTCCACTCAAGTTAGTCTAAAATCATGGTAATTGATCACAGGCTAATGACAGCTGACAAGGAAACACAATGATTGGCCAAAGTGTGTGTCAATCACAGTTGTTTTGGGTATAAGCAGAGCATACTAGATCTTCTAATAGCAGTAATTGGCAACTATGGAAAAAACCTGTTAGGTCTCCTTTTGCATTTGCCGTAGCCATTTATTTGGTTTCCAGTTACATGAAAGCCAATTTAAAAGCTTTTATAACTCGTACCTCACTAGTGGAACTATTGTTCATACGTTCTCCTGGGGAAGTGCAATAGCCATTGAAAAATTCAATACACACCACACACACACACAATGCATCTCAACACTAAATGTAAATATTGGTTTGTTTAAAAGTGACAAAGAGAGAAAGAGAGAGAGAAAAAAAAAACTTGGATATTATCTACTATGAAGACCTTAGTAAATTCTTTTGAAAGACACTTCTGATTTAATATTATAAGGAAGTTTAATTTCATTTTAGACAACATGAGGCCTGAAGGTGATTTTGCATTTCTAATGTGCATTCCTCCTTCTAAAGAGGAAAGTGATAAGTTAAAGCAAGTTCAAGTACTATTGTAGCAAGCTAATTCTCTTTTTCCACATACGATTCAGAGAGAAAGGTCAAGTCGGCTGTCACTTCTCTCTAACTGATGCTCAGAGCCTGTGTGCACTGAGCATGATACATTTAAAAGAAGCCAAGCACTCGGCCATTTTCTGCGTCAACTGTATTAATCATAAACCCTCCATCTTGAGCTGAAATGAAACATTCAGGAACAGATGAGTTTGTACACAGCAGATATGCAGAGAAGTTCTTTATTTCAAAACCAAACCCTTATTTCCCCACCATTTTGAAATGTTAGTAACCCTTGCAGGTAGGAAAAGGGGGCTCTAAGATCAGCTGTAATTTATAGGACGGGCTGCTTATAATGTGGAATCTAGCTGGCGACCACTGGGGCAGCTGAGTCCTCATCAAGCACTGACAGTGAGGCGAAGGAAATAGCAAAGGGCAAATAAAAGGCATCGAATATTTAAGACAAATACAAGATGTGGATTCTTCTATGAGAAGTTGCTGAAATACACACTGGGGACGATGCAGATAAATAAGGCTGTATGCAAACATACAGTACAATTATTTGTATTCTAAACAAATTGTCCTCGGTCATTTTTGAGTTGTAGAGGCTAAAACATATTAAAAACATGAAAAGCAACACAAGATAACTGACCATCTACTTCAATGCTTTAAACTAGGAAGATAGATTTGTACAATTTACTTAACAGATTTATATATTACATGGAGGTGACCGAAAATTTATTTCTTTATTAACACTCCTAGAAAAATAGATGCAATCATCTGAGCTGTTATTAGTCAAATGCATTGTTTTTGTTAGAACTCTTCTTTTGCAAAAGAAAATGACAGAAAAAGACCCTCATTTACAAGAAATCACTGTATAAAAGAATATACCATAGGAAGGGCTCTAAAAATGTTACCCTGCTTTAAATTTTTAAAAGCTCATTCAAATCATTAGAACTGACATACTTTCTGGGTAGGAGAACGGCAGTGCCTTCCTTTAGCTACCCAGAGGCTCCCCCTTCCATTCGTACAGTCTCACTTGAGTGTCTTAAATAATGTCCTTGCCATTTCTCTTTGGCTCCCAAGGTGGTGCTGCCCATGAACTTCTCTTGGCTCTGCACACTGGCCTACAAGGCAATTCAGCCACTTCTTTCTAAGTCATTAACTAACGTTCAGGTACTGTGATATCACTCATAACAGAAAATCCATGCAACCCACAGGGCCTCCTTTTGCCTGGCAAGTGAATTTGTTACAACTGGACACTAACAGTGCTGTCTGGCATCTATTCTTCAGTCAATAATGATCATCATTATAGCATTCTGCATTTAGGGCAGCTCCTCAGAGCTGAATTATCCAAGAATCCCAGGCTGTTGGCAGCAAGATCACCATCACTGTCCACTGGTGCTCTTAACTGACCGCTGGTGATTTGCTGCCAGATTAAATTTTACCACATTTTGGGATTAGAAAATACTATCAAGTTGCAAACAAAAGAGAAGGTAAGGGGATCTTCTATGTGCCAAGCACTCAGCCAGTTTCTTTACATTTTTATGGACTTTTTAAAAAATCATAACCCTATAGAGTAGGGGGTAGTTATCATTCTCCATTTATAGATGGTGATACTAAGCTTCAGAGAACTTTAGCAATTCACCCAAGGTTCCACAGCTTATAACTGTGGAAAGATGTTAAGACTCTACCTCCCATGTTTAAACCTGAAACAGACTCCTCTCAATGGAAATGGTTTTTAATTTTTAAAAATGCAAAATGAGCTCTGCTAAATATTTGAAGGTGAAGCAGTGCCCCAAACTAAGGTTGTCCCCAATGATGCCAGGTTGATGCATCAGATCTTTGGTGCCAACTGACTCAGTCCTGGACTCCCCCTCATTTTCTGTTGCTTGCTTTCTGTAGTTTAGAAGATCACATTTGCTGAACCAGAATACTGGCCTGGGATGTACACGAGGCATGAGGGTGATGGGACGATAACCTGTCACAGCTGACTACCATGGATAATTTAGAGGATTCTTATGGGAGAAGAAGAAGAACATATTTTAAATCAGGAATACTCTAGTCTATGAAGACATTGACCAGTTCCATATCAATGGATGTTTAAGATGGGAAGCTAAGAAAAATTAAATATAAAAGCTATCTTATGAGAAGGTTCAAGACAAGGGCACCTTTAAAATTCTACCCAAAGCTATACAAAAATTAATAAAAATGGGCAGCATGGGGAAAATAAAACTATAGGTCTGTAAAAATCTTGGCATTTCTATCAATAGTTTTACCTTTTTTGAACTCATATAGCCAATGTTCTTTCAATGGCTCATGATGAATGCCCTACAAAGTTTATCGAGTCCTCTGCTTTCCTCTCCAAGTTTATTTCCACTTATTTCTGATATTCAGCTTCAGCTGTAGACTGCAAGACATCTCCACCTCCTGCATCACCTGTGCCTCCCATTAGGAATGCTCTGTGCCATTTCCTGCTTACCAAACTCCACCCACACCGGCGAAACTGTCCCTGGTCCCCGCACACTGCTTCTCTGAGCATCCACAACAGTGTCTATCCTACAACTCAGGTTTTTGCCATGTGATGCCCTATAGCCCTTACTCTTAGTTGTTTCTCTGACTACATTTAGGATCAGGGTTATATTTCTTCTGTACCTCCAAAATATCTAGCACACTAATAGGTTTTAATCAATTGTCATTATCTAATTACTTAATTTTACCCACAAGCTGCCTTTAAAGTCCTAGAGCTACAGCTGCATTCAATGGGCAGGGGCAGCCAAAATTTGGAGGGGAGAGAAGAAGAAATGTTCTATTTTGGTTGCCTCCTAAGAACAAAAGCACAAGTGTAATATAGCTCACATCTATTTCTCGGGTTGAGATTTACCAATGGAAGCATTGATTTCAAGGGTCAAAGAAACATAAACATTGCTCTTAGGGCAATAAACGAAAAACAAAACCAAAAGGCTTTGATGACATTTCCACTGGGTGACTGTCAGTCACCAAGCCCAACTTTCTTCACAAAATTTTGGTCTAGTGTAAAGTAATCATGAAGCTTCAGTAGCCATCAGGGAGGGAAGTGCAGGAGATGTTAGCCATAATGTCTCAACACTCAGGCCAGCCTAACAATTCTAAAAGTGTTCTTTGAATAAAGACTGTCTGGTTTGAATGAACATGAACACATAGTGCTTTACAACGAGAGTTGATGCAGTTTAAGACGGAGCGTGTAGGTTTGTCCAACTCTCTGCAGGTTGCCTTTTCCTCTCCTAGTTCATCATCGATCCCTTTCCCCTTGTGAAGGCAATGCTTTATGAACCAAAATTAGTTGATCTGCATCTTTATTTATTAACTGCTCTTTATTCAGCTTTTGACAATATATTCAAAGACTATATAAGGTACTATTCAAGAGATTCTAAAATTAGCCAAACCACTTAAGAGTAAACATTTCAAAACAGGTCAACATCCAGAATTAGTAAATGAATGGAAGGAAGATGACTAAACAGAGAAGTAATGAACCTGACCTTTGAGTGAGGCCCAAGTTGGTGGGAATCCCACCCAGGCACTTAGATGACCTTAAGCAAATTGTTACATCACCCTGCACCTTGATATCCTCTTGGGGAAAATGGGGACTTTATTATCTATCCTATAAGGTGGCTGTGATTACTAAATATAATAATGAATTTTAGTTGTCTAGCACCAGAAGTCATGATTAAGTGAGGAAGTGAGATTGGGAAGGCAGTTAGAAAGGAAACACTACGCCCACGTTGTCCATTGGTCCCCTTCATTTTGTCCTAAGCCATTCCCCCTGATATTATTTATCCCTTATATCTCCTTTAGGAGTGCGGATCTCTTTTTGTCTCCCTTTTGTGGAATTAGCTACTATTCTTCCCCATGTAGACTTGCCAAACTGCCAAATTCTCAGGTCTCGACAACACAGGTCTGGATAAAACAAATATTAACAATCTGTTCCCAGGTGCTACAAATGTTCTACCTGAAATGAAAGTAGAAATTCACATGGTATTCCCCTCCAGCAATCTCATTTTCTGGCAAAATAGAAGTTTAATTAAGGTCAAGCCTCGCAAACCATAGCAGAGGATGACTTTAGGTCTGTTGAAACAGATATTCTAGTTAATTTGATCTAAATGGTTGTGTTTATTTGGGGAGGAGAAAAAAGACCTTTAAAAGATGGAGGCTCCTAGCTAATAGAAAATGGGGAAGAGTAGGTAATAGCCAATGTTTAAACCATACGGAGCAGTACATGTCATGAGAAAATAATTCCTGAAATATTTTCCTGAAAAAAAATATATATCTACACAGCTCTCAATTCCAAGTCATGTATCTACAATAAAAAATATTTGCATACTTTTGGTAAATCCAAGACAGCTTGAAGACCCCAGATCTTCAACTAAGAATGAACTGAAATCTTCCACTAAACAACTTTGCAGCCTCAAAGAAAAAATAACATACAAACCAGAGAACCAGACACAGTACAGGCAGGAGGATTTTAAATGTCCTCAGAGTCAAGTATTGCTTCAGTAAACTCTCATGAAGAAGAATTCTACATGGGAGGGAAACTGCAGAGATGAATACACCCCCCTCCCCTGGACTTACATTCTTGCTTATTATTCGTCATTTCCCCTTTGTTTCTGTTTCAAGCTTTCCTTATACTCCATGCTCACCTAGCCTAACACACTCCCCAACAGGACGCTACAGTTTGAGACGTAACTTTTGTTGCCTGCCTCACACATGCTGCCTCTGCTTACCGAACTCTGTTCATGAACCGGGACGCAAAGAAAAATAGCGTCCAATTTTAACAACGGATCCAGGTTTTGTGGGGTCTAAAACTTATAGAAGTTGGAGAGTTTCCTATAAGAAAGGAATATGAAATGGGGTTCCAACATTAATATTTACTTAAAATGAGACAATAGATCAAAATAAAGGGCTGGGATCTTGATCATTCAGATCCTTTCTCCCAAGGCTTCTGCGAGCAACCTGAGGATACTTGGCTTCCCACCCACGTCCAGACCCAGAGTTCTCCACAGCTCCTGATAGCAACTAGGATGTTAGGATGCACGAAGGGGCTCTGCTCACAGCACAGTAAATCCCCTCCACACGAATTTCCCTAAAATAAACACAAGAAATGTGACTATCTCCATTTTGCTGTTGGTCCCTGACAGACATATTTTACACTTAAAGATAACAGCCATTGTTAATGCTCTACTACCTGGTGGTGATCTGTATTGTTTTATTTCTGTCCAAAAAGTGAAACAATAGATTACCAAAAAAAAAAAAAAAAAGGAAAGAAAAAGAAAAAAGGTTGCCTAATTGTAAAATTCAGAGGGGCACATTACACTTTTAAAGTGCAACATATTTTTCCATCCAATTCAAAACTGTGAATGTTAAACTTAAAGACTCTTTCCAGCTTCTGTTAGTGACAGACAGGGCTCCCCAAGGGGTTGCTGCCTTCAAAGACAGGTAAATGAGGGCCCATATAAAACAGCCAAGTATTGATGTTGTAGTAAAATTCCAGAAAAATACATTGGCAGACAAGTAAATTTGTCACTAATAATTTAATGTAATTTCCCTAAAATGGAGCTAATAGGTATTCAGGGAATACACCTCCAGGGTTTACATCAAATGTGCATGTGGAAAATCGTGAAATAATATTTTTTTAAAATGTAGATGCTTTGTCTGACATGTTGGTTTATGATGAAAATTATTCTTCCAAAATAAAAATGGGGAGGGGAAAATATAACCTCTCCGATACACTTATCCTTTAGCTCCCAAACCTTTCCTGGCAGTGGCAGTTGAGAAGCAGTGACTGACTGGAAGCTGCAAACATTTGTTTGCATTTTATTTCCCCCTTAAAATGATGTACTACAATTACCAAATATTAATGAACCAATCATGTTGTAAATAGTATTTCCTGTGTCACTTTGAGTTATAGAATCTAATATTGGGCTCATTTGAAATATTCCAAAGTTGCATATTTTTTCCCCTTTGCAAAGTGACAGCTCAAATTGTGTTTAGTTGCATCCATCCAACCATGAGCAAATCAAGTATAAAAATTTCATTTTGTCTAAGTGTTAATGCGATTTTTTAAGCTCATATCCTGGGATGGCTCACTTTGCACTATGCTGGATGATATTAGATGCTGCTTAAACACTATTATCAATTATATGACATGGTGCCAGAAAATTTTAAAATAGCACTTGCTTGGGACTCAAGTCATGAAGTTCCAAGAAAGGAAAAATACAAAGCAGGAAAAAAAAATTTGTTTGCTTTTTCAAATGCCCCAATGTTTGTGTTTCATATTACAAATAGGCTGATTTCCAGCTATAAATCTGAATTTCATTGCCGTTATTGTGGGTTTAATATGAAAAAAGACCTGCAGTACGCTAAGGCAATAAGGAGAGACGCAGCTGTCAAAAGCTGAACTGCTGGATGGAACAACTAGAGACCCAACTCAGGGGCAGGAGGGAGGAGAAGACAAGGCTATGAGAGAGAAAGCAGCCCTAAGGTAGAGCCATCAAAATTATGAATTAATATATAAGTCAAAATTATAGAATGTCCATCATTTTTCTATGGAATATTGACAGAGTGAAATGAATTCAGCAGATAATAAAGAATCTATGCCCCAGAAAAAAAAGGGGGGAAGAAAGAAAGCAGTCAAATATGCTGGCTTCATAAGCACATTTCATCAAATGTGTGAGCTTAATACAACTGCCAGAGAAAAGCCTGATCCAATTTTGTAGGAGGTCACCGTCAGAAGTCCCTGGCTGTTAATGTGCCTCAGCATTCCCTGATTTCTTACTCCAGGTAGTGAGGCCAAATGCTGCCTCATGCTCAAAGACATTTTCTTCATTTCCCAGATCCAATCTCACACACACTTACATGCCCAGGACAGATGTGACTGTCATAATGAATGTTAATGGAGAAAGTTGCCAAAATAATGTCAATTATGGCCCCATTTTCATGGGCCCAGAACATGGGAAAATTTCATCTTCCCTATTACCACATTTTCAGTGGCTGCTTTACACATTCTGTGGGAAAATGAGTGATTTTTAGTTTACGTATCTGAGAAAAATGTCTTTAAATTCCGAAGTTATTTAAATTCTATGTCCAGAAGGTATCCAGCCATGTAACATGAAAAATAGAGACATTTACTGAAGGAAATACAAGATACAAGAAACATTGTACACAGGACAATGATGCCTCAGTCCCCTTCAAAGTTGACACCTAGGGACCTCACACAGTTCTCCTAATCGCCATCAGCTGCCCCATTGTATTTTCCTGAATTTCATCAATGGTCTATAATCTGTTCCCTTTCAAAGGTGATTTTAGTTTTGGGAAAAGCCAGAAGTCACAGGGCACCGAATCTGGGCTTTAGGGGGACTGAGTCACCTGGGTGATTTGATGTTTTGCCAAAAAATTCTGCATGAGATGTGATGCACAAGTGGGCATGTTGTCATGATGAAGCTGCCAATCACCAGTTGCCATAGCTGCAGCCTTCTGAATCATCCAAATAGTTTCCAAGGAGGAGTGTTCAAGCTTAACACAAAATTTGATGCAGATTCGTTGCTCTACTCACTCAGTCATTTTGAATGCGATGGCCACACAGTACACGTGCTCACTCAATGGCATCTACTGCCCCCCACTGACGAGCACAGTGAAGTCATCATTGTTCGTGCATGTGCACTCCAGTCCTCTCTCCTTGGCTGCCAGGTCACAGGGATGTTGCGCAAACCATTCTTATTGTATTAACAATGGCTGCACTTTTTCCGGGAAGACAGACACACACACACCAGGCTATGAAAATCACGTGCCATGCTTTTATTTACTTCATGCAGTCATAGCTAGATCTGTACCATCTGGGTGTGTAAATCAGGCATTTAAAAGTCTGCTAAATTTTAGAAAGCTGAAGTTTGTATGAAGCTGGTTATGATTTCTGATAATTCAGAATGAAAGCAAACATTTCACCAATGGGAAGGCACACATCTCACAAGATTATAGCTCACACCTGCCTACTTCAATGTGTTCACACTTAATGAAGTCTAAATGTAATAGAATCGACCTGAATTCTCCATCAAGTTCAGGATTCTGGATGGCTTTCCTGACTGGGGATCCATAAGAGAATTAATTAAGCCCTAATCCTCCAAGGCATCTGTTGTATATAATGAATTAACTTCTTACCTCTGCATCTAGAATGTACTACTTATGTACCAATTTTAGGAGATTGAGAAAATAGCCTTTCAAATCATTTTTTTGTGTTTTTATGGTTCAAATGTGGAGCCCCAGTTGAAAATGCCCGCAAGGCTCACCACTCAAAGAATAGCCTGCCGACCAGTAGCATTCATGTCACGGAGGGAGAGTGTTCAAATGCAGATTCTGATTCAATAGGTCCAGGGTGGAGCTGAGGACTCTGCATTTCTAACAACCTCCCAGGGAATTCTGGTGGTTCTGGCACCCCTGGCTAGCAAGGTTCTGAAAGCTCCCTGTTCTCCATAAAATAATTATTAAACAACTGTGTAAGACTAAATAATTATTTGACATGTCATATAAAAAATTTGTTGGTTCTCACTTTGTGTTGGGCAGCAATATCTATCCATTGCCTATAGCCAGGAGAGAAGCAGTGTAATAGGAATCATCAGCCAAGAAAAACAGAAAATGCCATCGCTTTGGTTTCCTTGACTCTGTGCCCCAAAGCAGAAGATTTTCACCCTCAGATGCAAATTTACATAGGAAATTGTACCCATATTTTCCAATCTAAAACCAGGATATATATTCCATTTCATAAACCTAGTTATGGGAAAAAGCTTACAAAAGTATACAGATTAAATTACATTTAGACATTCATTTGATCAATAGCTTTCATTAAAAAGAATTAAGTGACATGAAATAAGAACCACCTACAAAATCTAGGCTATACGATCACCAAGGAATGGTCCAGTGCCCTTTGTTGAGAGGCCTTTTTTTCCCTGGAATGTCATCCCTTCTTTCCACCTGCCAAGCACCCTTCCCACCTTTAATGTCCACCTCAGGCTTTCTACCTTCCTGGAATGCTCAGCAGCCCCCAACCCTGCACCTCTTTACACTCCTCTAAACCATGACGGTACCTATATTTGGGACTTTTCATCTTTATATACCATTGCTTTGTTTTGTTTTCCAGTTGTTTCATCTAGCTTGTACAATCTCCCCCAACATTCAGCCCAGTGAATATTAATTTAGAACCTATTTTGCTCCAGGATCTGTGACTAATACAGGGGATAAAGGAACACAGAGGGACTTTACCATATACTTGGGATATAGCTGTAAGTATCTTTGTTCCCTATATCAAAAAAAAACCCAACTCATCATTATATCATAGAGAAGACTGACAGGAAAACAAAAGTAATATACTGCTATGATTCTAAAATATTAGTGTATACAAAGTTTTGAAGGAGACAGTGGATTTTGCTAGGTGGGAAGAACAATTATGCAGAGGAGATGTCCCCAAAGGGTATATTGGGCATGACATCCAAATACAGAGATATAGGCAAAAGCAAGGAGCATACAAGGGCTCCAAACAGTTCATGATTGTGAGAATCTGGGGACAGGCAGAAGGAAGAGGAGAGAAAAATAAAGAGGTATGTATGCAGGGTCTTATATGCTATGCTAAGGAAAGATGTAATCAGATTTGCGTCTCAGCAAGATCAGTCTGTTGATAAAGTAGAGAATATCAAATTCCTCGGTATCCTTTTCAAACTGGAGAGTTTGAGGCAAGGGGACAATTCAAAACTTTACCTATCAAAAGAAACCGGACTTTTGATTTTTATGACTTCAGATCCTCCGAATGAAGAATCTTGCATAAGTATATGTCTTCCTAAACCATTTATTCATATTAATGATCACATCTGGGAAATACTTGATATACTTTAAGAAAACAGCTCTTGAAGGGAAGTATATTGAGAAGGGTATAAAGAAGAATTAGCTAAGGGGCTAGTACAAGGTACTCCAGAATTATGGGTTTCTTGAAGGTCAAGAATTTTTATCTTGTAGCTCTTGATATCTAGTACCTAACATGGTGCCCAGAAATGGGAAATACCTATTTACTCATTCTACTTAAAAACTATCCAAATATATACCTTCAGCCCTTTACTCCTTTTATCCCATATCTGGGAATTAAGAAAGCAATTTATAAACTTATCATTATGTTATAATCTTTTAAAAATTGTTATTTCAATTTCCCCTAAAGTACTTATCTTTACTTCTCTCAAACAACTATAAAAATTAGATGATTTCTAAGGTTACAATTCATGGATATATTTATTTTGAGCCTCCTTTATAAAGCATTGCTATTTTTCAAGTTGAGAAAATGTCTGTCAGAAAGGATTCTGGCCCAAATGAGCTTGTATTTGATCCTAAATTAGATTTTTTCACCCACAAACAAGGGGTCCCCAGGGAAGAGAAGAAATTGTACCATTTGAATCCTGGGAAGTTAAATTCTCTCAATTCTAGAAACACTTGTGTGCTCCTTATGATACCATTTACTAGGCCTGCTTCACCTGTAGTAGATACTCGATAAATGAACACTTGATCTGACTAGATTTATAGCTTTAGAGAATATTTGTATCTATTTTAATTGTTCTGAATCATACCAGTGAACGTCTGAATTTCCTGTTGTATGGTGAGTCTCCCTATTTCAGTGGCATTTGTATGTCTGAAATGATCTAAATCTGAAACTGAAAGCAGCAAGCATTTAAACCGAATCTTTTTGAAATTTTATTTTGCAATTATAGTTTACATTGAACATTATTTTGTATTTGTTTCAGGTGTACAGCATAGTGGTTAGAGAATCATATATACTTTACAGTGTCCCCCTGACATTTCCGGTACCCACCTAGCACCACACGTAGTTATTACAATATTATTGACTATATTTTATGCTCTTTATTTTACATCTCCATGACTGTTTTGTAACTAACAATTAGTACTTCTAATCCCTTCCCCTTTTTCATCCAGCTCGCCAACCCCTCCCCCTTCCCCTCTGGCATCTATCAGTCTGTAGAAGCAAATCTTTTTGAATGCACTCCCAGCCCTGTCTGACCTGTGTGGGATCCTGTCACCGACTCAGGGGGCATTGTGCAGCACCCAGTGCCACAGATATATGAATGTCCGCGCACAAAGTAAGCTCTTGGAAGGAAGGGGTGTGTGACTGTATAAATCCTGATCCAGGAGGACAATGAATCGACAATGCGCACGCAGCCCCACACCTGCTGTCACACACTGTAATAAACCCCCACTGGTGTTCCCATAACAAAGTTGATCCCAAAGGATAGAGAGCAGTGATGGGAAATATAAATCTATACCAACAGCCAGCCATTCCTCCCACCTCCCATGTGCCGTACGTGTGCGCACAAACAAGGCTGCCGATACGTAAATACTGCAGGAGGGGCAATCCATCTCCTGCTGCACATTCTGTTTCCATACATGCTCTGTATGTTGCCTTAAATTTCATACAGTATTCAGGATGATTGAGACTGCCCAGCCTTTGTTCAGAGGAAGTAGGTGGTGGGGTGGGGGAGGGGTAAGGTCGGACTCTAGCAGATTCTGAGATTTTATTTTCCTTCCCGCGTGAAAAAAAAATCAGCTTCTAAAAACTGCAGTGCTGGTGTTTATGATTCATATTACAAGCAGGGAAACCTCTACACCCAAATTGAAATTTCATTTACGATATTGTGGACTTAATATGAATAAAGGCCTAGTGTTTTCCAAGGCACCAAAGAAAGATGCACCTGCCACAGGACTAATCACAGGAGGGAATGAGAAGATGGAGGCTGGGTGGGGGTAATAAAAGACAAAAGCAAACCCAAACACCGTAAATTGATGTGAAGTAAAAAAAGAAATGAAAAGATAAAAAAGCACTAGTGTGTCCATCACTTGTGCTAGGGAGATGGACATAAAGAGGTGAATTTAAGGCATACTTAAATTCCTGCCACTTCCCTCCTCCAGCTTGGAAATCCTACTAGTTAGAAACATGATTGGGATAACGAAAGGCACTGGCAACGAGACAGGTTGCATACTAAACGCAAGGCATACAGGGTGGTTTGAAGCGATAGTTTCTTTCAACTGCATAAGAAAGAAGTAATGGAGAGAATGGTACAGACTTAAGCAGGCTCTTGATGTAAATGAAAATAAAAACCACAAAACTTTTATATCTTTGTAGCATTTGGCTAACGAGTCACTAAAACCATCCCCAGCACATCCATCATTTCTATTGCAGAGACTCAACCACTCTCTCTCTCTAATTGGTCTAGACAGGTGTCACGATATTTCAGCAGAGTGAAAAAAAAAACCCAGAGGTTTTCTTCAGTGAGAGTGAAAGGTAGACACTTTGGAAAATGTTAGTCTAATTTCAACCTTCTTTGAAACAGTTTACATTTAGCAAAAAAATCAACTGAAAGAAATAGGGAGACTCACCATGCAACAAGAAATTCAGAGGTTTGCTGGTATGATTCAGAACAATTAAAATAGATACAAATATTCTCTAAAGCTATAAATCTAGTCAGATCAAGTGTTCATTTATTGAGTATCTACTACAGGTGAAGCAGGCCTAGTAAATGGTATCATAAGGAGCACACAAGTGTTTCTAGAATTGAGAGAATTTAACTTCCCAGGATTCAAATGGTACAATTTCTTCTCTTCCCTGGGGACCCCTTGTTTGTGGGTGAAAAAATCTTATTTAGGATCAAATACAAGCTCATTTGGGCCAGAATCCTTTCTGACAGACATTTTCTCAACTTGAAAAATAGGGATGCTTTAAGAATGGAGGCTTTCTCTAAAAATAAATATATTCATGAATTTGAACCCCAGAAATCATCTATTTTTTTACTATGTTGCTTATATACTCTCTTCCAGTTTATTTTAATAAGTTTAGTTTTGAAGATAATGAGTTTGAAGGGTCTGGGAATATCCAGTGGGAGGTGTCAAGCTAAAGAAAGAGACCTGCTCAGGACTTTCATTATCTCACATGAGAACTGAAATTATGAGAGTAGATGTGAAGTTATGGGAACAGATAAGCTCTCCCATGGAAAGTACATGAAAATGGTAAAGAAAGGGAAAGTAGGACGAGGACTGAAAATAAGCTATTCGGTGTCACTATTCGCAGTCATTGGTGAGGCCGAGAGGGCGTGTAGAGAACAGATGGAGTGCTGTGCGTCATCAGGACAGAAGAGAATCCAGAGAGCACATACCCAGAAATTGCAGATGGCAATATAAGCAACTCCTTCAGACAGTTTCATGGTAAAGGAGATAGGTCTGTTGTTTCAGCCGAAATAGAGTCAAAGGAAAAGATAGAAATTGTGGACAGAAGGGGAAAAAAGATTTGAAGACACAGGAGAAGGGGAGTAGTTGGTAAGTATGGATAATTGGTGGGAGTGATGGGATGGTCATTGGTCAGTAGGAGACAATTCGGAGTCAGTTCATGGAGTGAAAGGCTAGGTTTGGAAGGGATGAAGGGAGAAAGGAGGGACTGTTCTTCTGAGATAAGAATGTATAAAGTCCCTTTATTTTCAGCCCACCACTGTAAGCTTATCACAAGCTGAGGACAAGAGCTCGTGGAACACAAATTAATGGAACTGTGGGCCTTACTTGTGTTCATACATGTGTAGGGATACGTGTGTAAGAGGGTTGTGTGTGAATGGGTGGGACAGGGGCCAATTTCAGGGCTGCAAACCTGAGCAGCATGCAGTTCCCTGTACCTCTGGCAGAAAGTTGAGTAGTTTCTCAACAACTAAACAACTCACTCATCCAATAGCTTGACCTGGCTTTAGGAGGGAAGGCACATCCATTAATTACGTAGTTCTTTCCAAGAAGAGTACAACATGCCATCACCACTAACAAATTCCTTGGGATCTCTCCACCTTCTATTTGCCTGAATTTCTGTTTTAGTGAGGAAACTTTGACAAGACTACACAGGAATAAAACTCTGAAGTTTGCAAATTTGAGTTTTCTCCCCTACCTCTTCCACCTCCACCCAGCACCTTAGATTATTGACTTTTATGATTAAAATGATCTTTATTGACATCATTAAATATATCTGAAAGCCTAGAATAAAAGTTCCAAGATTTCGTGAAGGAGAAATCAGTCCCTCTCCAATTTTTTTTTTCTAACTTCTTTGTCACTATACTCTGCTTTTAATGACTCGGGAGGGCTTGCTTCCTCTAGGAAGTTCATTTATTAATATTCAAAAAGCATGTTGCACCTGCGTTGTGGGACCTTTGGTGGGTCGTTCCCAAGACACATTAGGAAAGACACCACTGCGCGCCCTTCTCACTTGCAGGGCCCATACTTTAAAATGGATTAAATGGCTCACTGATATGAAATTCCATGAGCACTGTATCTAGAATTGTAAAACCTGTATCTGCAAAAATCTGGAAGAGTATCCCAATTGTTTATATTAAATATTAACATTTTAAATGTTAGTATTAATGAGGTTATGACTTTCATAATTAAACATATATAAATGTCATGAGCTGAATGGCCTTCCCTATGCCTGCGTGTTTCCCCAGTACAAAATGACAAATTCACTTCTCAAATCTCAGTCAGCTCTTTGAAGTGAAAACTTCTCTCAGGGAAAGAAGTAGAATTAGTCCTTTCTTAGGAGAAAAGAAAATAACATTCATATTTTAGTTCACTTATGAAGCATAATTTCCCAATTTCATATAATATATGCATTTCCTTTCTTGCACTATTGCCAACATGCAGTGTGTATAAGTGTATATATACATACGTGTGTCTATATAGACACGTAGCTAAAGGTCATTTCTGTCTTATATAATTATGAACCTATGCACAGAATTGTAACAGTGAAAACCTGGAAACAAAAATAGGACAAAGTTGCCTGATTTTATCATTGTTATTATTAATATTCAACCTTGTTTTGGAAGTTCCAGCCAAAGAAATAAGATGAGAGAAATAACTAGGGAGTGTGTGCATTGGAAAGGAAGAGGCAGAAGCATCATTGTTTGCCAGTGTTATAATTGCCCACCTGATAAATTTAAAAGAGTGGAGAAACTATGAAAACTAAACTATTCAACAAGGTAGCAAACTGTAAAACTCAGTTAATTAAAAATATCAATAGCTTTCCTATATATCAGCAATAATCAGAAAAAATAATGGTAACATCCCCCTCACAATGGGAATTAGAAAATACAATTATTAGAAATATATAAGAATTGCATGGTAATTGTAGAGTAAAAAGTGCATCATTTTACAGTGAAACATGAAGAAAGGTGTAAACAGATATAGAGACACTCATGTTTATCAGCCATACGGAGAAAAATATACTACTATAGAGCTATTAACCTCACCTAAATGAATCTATAAATATGACATAATTACAATTCTAATCCTCATTTGGGGGGGTTAGAATTGGATAAAATACTTCTAAAGTTCCTTTGAAAAAATAAAAATTGGAGCTTAACTAGAAAGTTTGGGGGAGAAATGAAGGAGTAAAGAAGGATTGTTCTAGCAAATATTAAAATGCATATAGCTACAGTAATTAAACCAATAACATTCTGGTTTGAAATATTAATTATAGCATATTAATGGAAAAAATAACTTGTAAAAATATACTTAAACATATAAAAATTTGTATAGTTTTCTGTGGCAGTTCAAATCAATAGAAAAAGTAGCCAGTATAAAATAAATACATGGAGATCACTGGCTATGTGAAGGATGAAGTGAAAGCCATATCTTCTATCTTCACAAGGCAGGTTGAAGGAAGAAACAGAGAGAGAGAGGGAGGAGAAGGAAAAAAAGGAGGAGGGAGAGAAAGAGAAAGAAAAGGAAAGAGAGTTAAAGTCAGGTAGTGGGTGCATGGAAATCAATTATATGATTTTTTGAATATTTAAACTATATCATGATGTAGAATGAAAAAATAGAGGATTCCATCAAGCAAGAGATTTATAGATTAGCCTAAGATGTAAAACTCACACATTAAAAAATACAATTAGAACAAACTGAAAACATATTAAGCATAATGCATAAAAGACAAAAGTCTGCACAATATAAACAATGCTTAAACATACTATGAAATGCTGAATACCAATAGAAAATAAGAGGAACCAGCTTAGGCGATTTAGTAAAAGAATGTTAATTATAGACTAGAACACATGTGAAATTGTTATCAGCTTCTCTGATAAACATAGACTTGAAAATAAAAAATTGACATGTCATTTTATGTGTCAATTTTCTAATGTTTTTTAAGATCTAAGGATAACTAAGAACTGCGAATACCCAGATAGGGCACAGGGAAACTGACCTTCTCAGACATTGTTCTCAGACACTGCTAGTGTGAGCATAAACTTATACGTGACATCCTGAGGGAAGGGTACCAATATCCTTCAAGAACTGTAAAATTATCACACTCTTAGAGAAATTTATTCATGGAAATAATCATGAATGTGAAGTAAATATATGTATAAGAATGCTTAATGACAGTTTGATTTTAATTTTTCTCAACTGGAAAGTAACATAGGATTGATTTGATTTTAGGCAGGTAACTGATTTAACCTGATATATATTTATTAGAAGTCCTGATTGCTTTATACAGAATGTAATGGCAAGAAGCAAGAATAAAATCAGACCAGTTAGGCATTGCAAATTGCAAATACTGTATCTTATTGAACAGGTTGGCTTTTACTTGTGACTTTTTAATCTTTAGACATATGGTCAAGGGGTTTCACTTGTACTCTTCCCCTAAATCCTCCCAATGACTTCAAATGGCTACGAGCCCTTGGAAGGGTTCTCTTTTGCAGGTTAGCATCTAGTATACCTTAAACATAATATGCCTTTAATAAACATTTGTTGAATACATTCATAAATACCTATTAGAGCAACTGGCTATATTGTGTTTTCCAGTAAACTGCTCTTTGAGAGCAGGGGCCAATAATTCACTCATCTCTATATCTCCATCACAAAGCACAGTGCCAGATACATAGAGGCATTCAACAAAGGTTTGTTGAATGAATGGCTGAAGTAGAAACCCAATTTATTTCTCCTAACATGGACTTTTATACCTATGTTCTAGAACACTGGTGTAAAAATGAAGGCATCTGAATGTAACCTGAGGGTATGGGCTTTAACTCTGAGGAGAGCTGCCAAGGCTTCACTAAGTCCTGTTGAAAAGAGAAAAGGGAAGCAAAAGGAAAAAGAAGGAGGAGTTGTATAGTAGCAATTAGTTAAGACTGCCAGGCACACAAATAGGTGCGCTTGTGGTCCGTCTAATAGAAGCCATGAGGAAGAGACACCATGCCATACATAGTCCTTTTCCAGTAAGTGAAGGGGAAAATTCTCTTACTCGGCTTACTCCTACTCCTCCTTCATATGCAAGAACCTACTCCAGGACATCTTAGAACCTCTATTGACAGCCCAGTCAAGTTCACAGTAGCATTTCCTTCTACAGTCCTGGCTACATCTGCAAATAAGAGCTCCCATGCTCAGATATTTTACACTGAAGTATTTTTTGATATTTTCATTGTTGTTAATGCAAGAAAAGTCACTGATATGTTTTGGAACCCATTTGTTCACAAACAGAAAGTTCCAAACCAAGAATCTCTAAACCCGTGGGTTTATAGTAGTCCTCTGAGACTCCACAGTCATCGAAGAGTCTTTATTGGCACGGTCTTGAGAGCAGAGTAGTTCTAATCATATCCTTTCATGAAAGTTAATATTAAAGCACTAACAGGCGATGTTACTGGGCTGTGTTTAGAGTCAGCAGCAAGGTCAGAATGAGAAATGAGGATTTGTCTCTTCTCTTAAAGCAGAAGTTTCCCTGTACAAATCCAACGGCATTAAAGGCAGGTTTAAAAGCAAAGCCTCACAACTTCCAGTTAAACATGAGAGACTGAACATGTGCTTATCTCTGCTTCCTCTCCCAATCCTACCAAAGCAATTAGAACAAAAATAATGACAATAAAAGAATAAGAAATGGAATAAACTCACAAGGAAAAGGACAATGGGAAAGAAGACAACAGTGGATCAAAAATGTCAACACATCTTTGGAAGAAAGTAAGCCACGGGGAAGAGTAGTAATTGCCTTAGCAGAGCAGATGAAGCTGAAATAGGTTTCTGCAGGGAAATGAGAAGAAAGCTGACTCTTCTTGTAGAATCCTAAAAAGGCTAAAAATAGAAGAATTGGTTGAAAGTTTGTGGGAGGAGTATTTAGAGCTCTTTGTTCCCTCCTCCATCCTGCAGAGCCAGGACTAACTCCTATTTCATTTCTGCAGAAGGTGGAAGGTTTATTTAGGGAGTACTTAAGCTGAAATGGCTCTAGACCCAGGGATTCTGGGCTCTGGAATGAAACAGGAACACTGAGCAAAGAATCAGAGGTTTCTCTAGAGAAACTGAACAGCACTCAAAAGGTAACTAACTACCACTTGGGAGTCCCCCAATAAAAAGGCTCATCCCTACCTCTCCCTACTGTAGACCAACCCAAGCAACCAATGTTTTAGTGCCTCATCCTTGAATTCAGGAAGTCAAACAACACATATTTTTGCAAAACTGAATGACAGGGACTGAAATAAATTGCTAAAAAAGAACTCTGAGGAAACAAAAAATGTACAAAAGAAACTTTTTAAAAAGAAGTAATACTGTCAGAATGATAAGAGAAAGTATTGTATCTATGAAACAAAAACAAAATGTTATATAGATATGAACAATCAACAACCTAGAATGTGCCCTGACTGGTGTTGCTCAGTGGATTGAGTGTTGGCCTGAGAACCAAAGGGTCACTGGTTCGATTCCCAGTCAGGGCACATGCCTGGATTGCAGACCAGGTTCCAGGAGGGGATGAGTGAGAGGCAACCACACAATGATGTTTCTCTCCCTCTCTTTATCCTTTCCTTCCCCTCCTAAAAATAAATAAATAAGATCTTTTAAAAAAAAAACCCTAGAATGTCATGTAACAGAAATTTTTTTAAAATCTTATCAAATAGTAGGAGGATAAAATTAGGAAATTTCCATGAAAGTAGAATGAAAAAAATAGAAAAGATAAGAAAAGTAGAGAATGCATCCAGGAGGGTCTAGCGTCTGATTAACAAAAATGACTAAAAAAGAGAAAAATGAAAACAGAGGTAAAAAAATTATCAGAGAAATATTTCAGGATAATTTCCCAGAACTAAAAGACACAAAACCTTTAGATTAAAGGGTTCCAATTAAGTGTCCTACACAGTGAATTTGAACACACCTACGTTAAGGCACATCTTTGTAAAATTACAAACCACTGAAAACATAGAGAAAATTCTAGATGTTTCCAAAAGGGGACAGGCAAGCCATAAAAGCAACAGCAACCAGAATGGCATCTTGCTTCTCAGCAACAGCATTGGAGGCTAGACAACAAGGCAATGCCTTAACCAATGAGATAAAATTATTTTAAAACTATAATTTTATACCCAAAGTGTCAATCAAGTTTGAGGGTGGCAAAAAGATATTTCCAGATATTTAAGTTCTCAAAACATTTGCTCCTCGTACATGTTTTCTGAGGAAGTTGCCAACAAGGTACCCTCATAATATGAGGGACAAAACTGAAAATGAAGCAGGCATAAAATCAAGGAAAAGTGGCCAAAAACAGGAAAAGAGGGCAATGGTGTTCTCAAGATGACAAGAAAAGATTGAGAATGAACTTAAGTGGTCTTGGAGCAGGCCTAGAAAGTGCTCACCCACACTGGAGGGAAACACAACTAAAGTAGTATCTGATAGGTACACCTGGATGGAAGATTTAACTGGGAATATGTTAGAGCACATGGAAAAATTACTGAGAGAATTAAGAATATTAAACACATAGAAAAATGTTGTATAGGAAAAGTAATGTAACTAAAGAACACATTGTCCTTGGCATAAAGATATACACCTGAATACTGATTAGAACGGATGGGAGGGGGATGCAGGGAGATTGAATCATCTACTAAAAGAGAAGCCCATTGATGGATAAAATGGATAAATTAAGGAACTATGTAGTAGCATTATGAGGAAGTATATTAACACCAGAAGAGACAGATACAGATAAATGAATGGAAAGTAGCATCCTGTGGCGAATAAGATTAGGGGTGGGAGGTGGATTATGGATCTGCAATTTGTATTCATAAGCCTTTTAGTATATTTGACTTTTCAAAACTATATGCATGTATTACTTTACAAAGATAAAAACTGATCAACAAAAGTCAGTCTCTGCAAACTGGTCTCTCTGCAAAGTCCCCAGATGTAAATGAAGTTGATAAATCTAGTTCTGGGCTGGGATTGAGAAGGCTAGCCCAAACCTTCCTCCAACGACTCTTCAGAGAACATTGAATGCAAGGAATTTCTGAGAACCCTTCTGCCTCACAGGTTCTTCCTTGCCAAGACAGCTGCTTAAGGAGGGAAGGGGGTCCTTGGGTTTGGATGGTCATAGGTTTCGGATTCGTGAATTCCAGGTAATTTCAAGCCACTCATGCAAGCAGTTCTGATTCCCAATGACACTCCATTTTCTTTCATTTTATCAGCTGGTTCAACAGACAATTCCTACCTTGTGCTTGGTCCTCTGCCTTCAGCTCTGCTCTAAGACTTTGCCAGGACGCACCTGTAGCCAGAGCCTCACTTTCATACCTTTTCTGGTTTCCACTTCCTCCTTCCCAGCTTCACCCTCCTAACTCCATAATGTTGCTTTCTGTGCCCTCTTTTACCTATGCCATATTGATACGCTAAATGATCTCGATGGCAAGAACATATGTCCATAGAAAGATGTGTGAATATGCAATCAATGGACACACTCCTCTACACATCTTTTAAGGGACTTTGTAGTGTATGTGTTCAGAGATACAGAGCTCTATTTATAGCCACACAAAATATTTATATACACAAAAACATAAAATGATAAATAAAAACATAATATACACACCATTCTCACGTTCCTGTATGTGTAAATGTACTACGTAAATGCCACACACATCTGGCCCCCGTAGCCGGTATTAAGTGCAGCACACATTCGCACCCTTACACGTAGGCTCCCCAGAATAGAGCAGCCTGAACAGACGCTGTTTTTCCTTCCTGACAAACGGGCATGAAATAACAGGCTGACATCTGCCTCTGCAGGTCATTCAAGTCGGCCCACTACATGTCAGAATTCAAACTGCTCCATCCATCAACAGCAGAACCAAAATTAACGCAGCTTGGAAACTCTGCGGCAAGACAGTAACAGCCCAATTCAAAGTCTGACCTTCGTGGAATGGTGGGGTAGGATGGAAAATTATTTCATGCCCTGCACCAAAGCCAACAATACAATTTGAAGAGATTTTCAGTTAAATTAATTTTAAAGAAAAATCCCCCAGTGTAGCAGTTTAACTCTTAGGGTCATGTAGAAGGAGCGCTCGGTGCTCAGGGTTTGCTATCTGGAGGTTCTGTGAGCACCTTCTGCGAAAGAACTAAACACATTATTTCAGACAAAACAGTTTTTAAGACATTTGCACTGTAGCACATACTAAAAGTCTTCATCAGTAAGTGAAGAAATCATCAAGAGATTTAGTTCTTCATATCATTTTTTGGAAATGGCTATTAGTTAAAATTGTAAATGAAATCAGTCCTTTAAGATTACAAATACAAATGAATCCTTTTCTGGAGATATTTTTAAAGATAATGGTTTCCCTCTGCTCAATTGTAACAGAATTTATGCTGAGAAACTTTATAACCAATACCCAAAGTCGACCATCAACTTAACAAATGAACTGGACTCTGATGCATAAAATTATTTTGCCTACTGCTTTGGCTATGATGCAAAGCACAACACAATTTTCTTAAATGCCATTCATTTGTAGCCAGCGACAATTTGAATCATACTTTAAATTCACGTTCTATTAAGGCAAAGTTACCTTTCTTGCCCTGCTGAAGACTGTTTCAAAACTCCATCTGAAAAGTTATCCTAGAGTTCCTGTCCAGCAGTTCCAGTTTTGCCATTAACATGGGGTCCTGGCTAAGTTGAGGGAATGTTTCATACATTTGTTAACAGGATGTCCAGAGCCCCAGCGTCCTGTCTCCCTGCTGTATCTCTTCATCACCTCTTTTCCCTCTAGCCTTCTGCCTACAGGAAGGCTGAAGTTTCTCCCTAAAACAGAAGCCCTCCTTGGTTCTACCTCTCTCTTGAGCTGTGCCCCATATTCCCCTTCTCTCTTCACCTGCATGCTTCTTGAAAGGATTATCCACGTTGTTTCCCTTCAAATATTTTACTCAAAATTGTAGTGCTATCTGGCTTGCATCCTTACCATCACAGTCTAAATAACACTTTAACAGCCAAATTCAACAAGCTGTTTGAACAGGGTTAATTGACCATTCTACAGGTTGGGTCCATCCATTACATTGTTCTTTCCTGAAACTCACCCACAAATAACACTCCTATTTTGTTTGATCCTTGACATGGGTGGTTCCAGAGTTTTGGTTCAATCCCTATCTCTTATTCTGCACACCCTCTTTTTTAATGTGTTGAACTGCAAACACATGTTGATGTCTCCCAAACCTTCTGTTCCCTGCTTGAAGCTCTGGAGCATATTTCTAACTGTGCATTTCACCCCTTTGGTTATATCACAGGTACTGAAAATCTAATACAATCAGTTGAAAGGAGAACAGTTCCCTACAGAGGACACACCCTTTCACATCTCCATGATTTTACATGCTTTATTCCTCCTCACCACCTCTGTGAAAACACCCCAATACTCCCAACTAGTTAGAGGCTCCCTTCGACGTGTTCCATGCACCTCACATAAACTTGTATAATAGTGTGTTTCTTGTGCCACTGGAATTAGTGTTTACATGTGTGTGACACTTTCCTCAAAGCCACAATATAAGTAACGTTTTTCTTCAAAGGGCCCACAGCAGGGCTTGGCACGAAATTCTATTTGATAAAGGAATGAGTGGATTGATGACAGAATACCCAACTTACTGGTGTGATAAATCAATTAACCACAGTTTCGGGAAAGTAGAGATGGGAAGCAGGGGCAACTGGTAAACTTGCCTTGACGTTTCATGTGGCTAAGATGATGAATTTTTTTAAAGTATATTTTATTGACTATGCTACTACAGTTGTCCCAATTTTTTTCCCCTTTGACTCCCTCCATCTGGTACCCCTCTTCCCTCCAGCAATCCCCTCCTGAGTTCATGTCCATGGGTTGTGCAAATTAAGTTCTTTGGCTTCTCCATTTCTTATACTATTTTTAATATCCCCTTGTCTATTTTGTACCTACCAATTATGCTTCCTAATCCCTGTAACTTTTCCTCCACTCCCCCCCTCCCCACTGATAACCCTCCAAATGATCTCCACATCCGTGATTCTGTTCCTGTTCTAGTTGTTTGCTTAGTTTGTTGTTTTCTTAGATTCAGTTGTTGATAGTTGTGAGTTTGTTGTCATTTTCCTGTTCATGGTTTTGATCTTCTTTTTCTTAAATAAGTTCCTTTAACATTTCATATAATAAAGACTTGGCGATGATGAACTCCTTTAGCTTTACCTTGTCTGGGAAGCATTTTATCTGTCCTTCAATTCTAAATGGTAGCTTTGCTGGATAGAGCAATCTTAGTTGTAGGTCCTTCCTTTTCATCAATTTGAATACTTCTTGCCAGTCCCTTCTTGCCTGCAAAGTTTCTTTTGAGAAATCAGCTGATAATCTCATGGGAACTCCTTTGTAGGAAACTGCCTGCTTTTCTCTTGCTGCTTTTAAGACTCTCTCTTTATCTTTAACCTTTGACATTTTAATTATAATGCATCTTGTTGTGGCCTTCTTTGGGTTCAACTTGTTTAGGACTCTCTGTGCTTCCTGGACTTGTATGTCTATTTCCTTTACCAAATTAGAAAAGTTTTCTTTCATTATTTTTTCAAATAAGTTTTCAAATTTTTACTCTTTGTCTTCTCCTTCTGATATCCCTATGATTCGGATGTTGGCATGTTTGGGGATGTTCCAGAGTCTTCTTATTCTCTCCTTGTTGTTTATTTTTTTTTTTTTTTGAATTCTTGTTTCTTCATTCAGTATTAGTTGACTATATTTCTTCCTTATGTTCATTGATTTGAACCCTGGCTTCCATCCCTTCACTGTTGGTTCCCTGTGGATTTTTATTTATTTCACTTAGTGTAGCCTTCATTTTTTCCCTTATACGTTTGCCATACTCAATGAGTTCTCTGAGCAACCTTATCACCAGTGTAAAAAAAATTATTGCTGCCATTATCTAGTTTGTAATTTTAAAAACAAAATTTAAAAATAACAATATTCTAACTATATTCAAATTTAAATGTGAAAGGCTTAGTACTATATACATGTTTATTTTTCCGTTTTTACTTTTTGTTGTAATTTTTTCCATCACCATTTATCCCTGTTATACCCCCTCTCCCCTGCAATCACCACACTCTTGTCCATGTCCATGAGTCCTTTTCCCTTTTTGCTCAATCCCTACACCCACTAACCCCCCTAGAAGTAACAATTGACTCAAGTTCTGATTACTTTTTCTCATTCTTCTTAAATTTCAACATGATTTATGTCAAAATGTTCAAAACATCCAATATGAAGAAATTATTTGCAAAGTTTCACCCACAAAATAAATTATTATTTCTGTTATAACAGAAATGCAAGTCCTAGAATAGAATGTCAATGTGCATAGCATATTAGCTAGAATGTGAACTCAGTAATTTCACTATAGTCAAAATAGCTAAGCAAATGATGGCTTTCTTTTTCAAAGGTAATTGAATTTTTCTTTGCTCATTAGCATTTAAGACATAAATATACAAATACGAGTCCTAGTATTTTTATTACAGCTTTATTAAGCTGTAATTCATTCACCATATAATTTACCCAATTTAAAAGGAAGATTCAGCATACTCAGAATATATGCAACAATTTTCATCATCCCAAAAAGAAACTCAGTATCCTTTACTATCATAACCAAACACTCCATCTCCTCTTTCCCCAAGTCATAGGCAACTTCTAGTTTACTTTCTGTCTATATATATTTGCCTCTTGTGAACACATCATATAAATTGAATCATATAATATGTGACCTTTTGCGTCTGGCTTCTTTCACTTAGCATAATACTTACAAGGCTCATCCACATTATGCCTTGTATCAGTACTTCATTGCTTTGTGCGATCAGATAATGATCTATTGTATGGATATACCACATTTTGTCTATTCACTCATCAGTCAGTAGACATTTGGGTTGTTATAGATAATACTGCTATGAAGATTTGAGTACAAATTTTTATGTGAATACACTTTTATTTCCCTTAGGTGTATCCTGATAAATGTACTTAATCCTATTTTAATATTTGACTTACACCTAACTATGACAAACTATATAATGAAGAAGTTAAATTACAGCACCTCTTTATTACTTCTGGGAAGTTGGTTTGCAAAATAAACTTATTTAGTCTTCTAAAGCTGAGAAGTACTTATCACGTTTACTGTGATACTACAGTGTTACAATTAACATCACATTTATTTTTTGACCACTATAATTAAATATGTTCAACTATAACATATAAATTTCAGGAAATATTAGTATTTTAATTCATGGAAAGTTTCTCAAACTATTTCTCACACTGAGAATTTTCCAGGCTATCATCCCACCTATATCATCAGAATCCAACTGAGTAAGTCCAAAGAAGTTTACCACTTTTAATGATACTAAATGTTCTGCAATTTAGAAATATTTTTTTAAAGTACGCAAAAACAAATTGACAATTTGAAAATTTAGTACTGAACTATTAACTAAGACTAAAAAAAAAGTATACATGAAACTATATCTTTGTTCAAGATTTACTTATTTATATAATTATAACAACCAAAACTGAATTCTGGTATTATAATTATGATAAACAGTAAAAATAAATGGATAATTCAATATTTACCACTAACTCTTTTGTTCAAAGGTAGCAGTAACTTTCACCCAAACCTGTGAAGATCCTCAGACAGGTAACCAAAAGTACAGGAAAGAACTTTGAGCCTCTCCACTTGCCTTCAAAAATAAATAAAGAGTTTAGAACTAGTCTCTATCTGCTAAAAATTCAAAGGGAAAAAGAAAGCAACAATGACTAGAAAGAAAGAGAAATGAGCTGTTAAGGAGATTAGGAGTTAAGGGGAGTTAAGGAGAAAGAAACAGAGAGGGAAGAAAAAATAAAGGCGAAAACAACAAAAAGAAGGTTTGGTTGGACTTCACCAAAGATGATGAGAAAGTCTGTCCGAATACGTATGGTTCCACTGTGGCTGGACCTGCAGTTAATAGACAGAAACTCAGAATAGTGATATGGCAAAACAAAAACCTGGACATCATGTTGAGCCAATCGGCCCCAGTGACAGACATGCATTCACACACTCCAGAGCAACGTTTCTACAGCTACATTCAGATGTTTGTGTGAAACAACCAAGCGCATCGGCTAGAGAGAGGATTCAGGGACAAGAGGGGCTCTGAGGCAGCTTTAAAGAAAATCAGCATCCTTCAGTCTAAGAAAACCGATTTCGATTTCATTTGTATAAGGGTGTCAGGTTCGAGCTGAGGCCACATACATTTTGGCTCTGAGAAGAATGGTGGCTTTCTTTCATGAAGAGAAACAGGGGGGGAGAAATAATTCCTAAATGCTATCATCAGAGGTTCTGAGGGTAGCATGCCTACTCAGGAGGTCATTAATGTCCCAGGGAAGGGGACTAAAGGGTTTGTTGTCAGCTGTATGGCAGGATTTCAGGCTCCCCTGGAATAACAATATGGTACCCTTAGTTAACTGAACACACAAATTCATTAGGCAAACAAAAAATGGTAAATTTTACCCTCAGCTGGCAGTTCTATGCCCCAAAGGGAGGAGAATGTAACTGTATTCGCCTTCGGGTTCTGTTTATCTGTGTATACTCATCTGGGTGTGTATCGTGTAACATGCCTTCTTATTGTAGGCAGTTCCAAAATACTTAATGCAGGCTTCCTTATTAGCAGCAAGTGGGTCTGTTCAAGCTTAAGAAAGCCATTTAATAAAAATAAAGCCACCCAAATGAACATGGATTGAAAAAAAAATTAGATTGATGGAACTAGGTTGGTCACTGTAATTACGGAAGGTGTATCATTTCCTAAGCTCTCTTTGCATTAAGTGTATGCCATACATTTATCAGACATAATTAGCACTTTAGGTGACAATGATTTGATTTCTTCCCTTGTAATAAAAGCTCTCTGTGTTGGCATACACATTCAGAATGGGAAATTGAACACTGTTGCTGTTTATTCCCCTGAGGCAAAATTTAGGACAAACTGGGGAAAATATGAAGAGGGCTTACAGAACAGCCCTTTGTGAATTTTGCAAACAGAAAAAGAAAACGGTTCAATAAAAGCTTTTAAGGATCACAGTCAAACGCATGCTTTGTGAAAGCAAAGGATATCTATGGAACGTTTCTCTACTTTCAAAGTCAGCATTTAACTTTCCTTTAGATGTGAACAAACCCACACTAAATTGATTCGTAGGCACAACTGCAAAACTGGACACATTTAAATTACTGTGTTCAAACCAGAGAAGTATCTGTGCTGCCTTCTCCGAGAGGACAGAAGAAGACTGAAAAATTACTTCCAATAAATATTGATCCTGCTATTTCCTTAACTGCCACAATTAAGAGTCATGTTAATCTACTCTTCTGTGGATTAAAGTGTTACATAAATGTTAAGAATTTTCTCAGGAAGGAAAAAGAAACCGAAATGCAAGGTGCTGATCTATTGTATACGACTCCTAGAGGGTGCTGCATCCTGGTGAAACCTGTAGCCCCATCGGCAAGGCTGTGAGGACTTCATGTGCTTTTTTTTTCATTTAAATCTTCTTAAATTCTCTTCCCTTTTTCACCAAAAAATAAAATGTGTGGTTGGGTTAGTTAACTCTTTTGATTATACAAAGGAGTTAGTTAACTCCTCTGGGCTGTATAAATTAACCAGAAATTTAGTCACAGGCAATTATTATTAAAATAATTACCTCTAAAATAAATTTAATATTATTAATTAACTTAGTGTAAACCTTTCTACTTTAGCTGAACTTGCTGACTTTTGCTGAATACTGAGATGTGTCTTGCTTCGATGCTGGCATAGAGTAAGAGGATCTGTTAAAGTACCTTGTATGCTCTCCTGTATTCCAAAGACTGAAATCTCACAATATTGCAGCAGTGTGTGAGAGAGATGCCCAGAGTGCGCACATCATACCTTTCCCTAAGGATGTTTATTTTATATTTTCTTAAACTTATATGGACCTCTTACTGACCTAAATAAGAATAGCTTACAAAAGGGGTCTTGTCTTTTATGTGACTTCCTATTTAAAAAATGTATAAGTAATAAACCAGAAACACACAATGAAAACCTTTGAAAAATTAGTATGAAGAGATTAAATTGTGGCATGAACATATTTTGCTTATATTGTAAAAAATAATGGGAAAAAATCAGGTAACTCTTCAGAGCGTTTCAGAGTTAATTTACAATTTAGAAATGAACGGTCATGCAAGAAGTTCTACAGTTGTAGGCATCATAGTTTTCTAAGCATCAGTTTGAATAAAGGATATGTGAGAGAATTACAATGGTTTCAAAAAATAATTTCTCTTAGCTAATTTTTGACTCGAGCCCAGTGGAGGTTAAGGCCACACAGAGAAGTACTATTTAGTATTCTCCCTGGTAGTTGTATATTATGTTGTTTTCTCAACATAAGAGTGATTTGGTTTAAAGACTCAAATCTGATTTCTGCAGGTTTGCAACTGTAGCCTAGGTTTTCTTGAGTATAGACACAAGAGACCAGAAATGAAAAGAAAGGAATGAATCACGTCGCAGAACTCGGAGTTACAGAGGAGGCTGCGCCGGACAGAATGCGGCTGCAGGTGATGGCCGGGGTTCACTCGGATCCTGCGTGCTCATGTGAAAGAGTCATATTAAATGCCCCAAATTATGTTGTGATTACAGAAATAGTACTTGTTAAAACCAACTAGTTACTAAACAGCTTTACCACCACTATTGCTAGCACTTTTGTTCAAATAACAAAGCCTTTTCCCAGATTTTTTATTTATGTTTTTGCTTTTTACATACAATTTTGTATAAGTGACATGAAGTGTTTTCTCTCTCATGCGAAAATCTTAAACAGCTATGACCTATGATCATGAAGTCCCCTATTATTTCTCATTAGATAATATCTTTTACCTTTACAACACATATGCACATAGATACCTAACATACATATGCAATGTCAGAAAGTACGTTCAATTTTTTTCCTATACTCCTCTAGGATGATGTAGGGAACCTCATGTCAAAACCCCTCACTTTAGAACAATAAATAAATAAACCAGCCACAACCTTCCTGAGGCTGGCCAACTCTAGCATAAGTAATTCAAGAGGCTGAGAGATGCCAGATAAATTTGATTACTATAAAAGATGGGAATATGTTTCTTTCCTTTGAGAATTCACAAAAAGGGGTCAAAAACAAAGCAATGCTGAAAGCGAACAATTTCATTTCGCCTGCAATTCAAGGCGAAAATTCAAAGGCAATTCTGCAGGAACATTTTATCACAATTTTATAGGCCCTCATTTCCTGCACACACCACAATCTTTAATTTCTGAAACAGGAAAGCAAGAAGAGGGGAAGTGCTGGGGAGAGAGGGTGAGGAGGCTGAGACCAACCGTGAGGGGCTTTTTCTTCTCCTTCTTTAAGATACAAATGCAGATATTTATAAAGCAGTGAGAGATTTGTAAATCTTTCTTCAAAGCTGAACCTGCTGCTGGGATTGTGATTTGCTAAAAGCTGCAATAGGCATACTCCAAAACTCAGCAGGGTCATCCCTCCCCTTCCAAAAATAAAAAAAATAAAAGAAGTGGGGAGAGAAAAAGCCGCTCTGATTAGTAGCATCTCGACAGACATGAGTTTTAAAAAACTGTTTTTGTTTTATACCTTCTCCTTGAATTGTATATGTATTTTCATTTCCAAATATATAAAAAAAAATTTTTTTAACTCAATAGTTTGCTTCCCATCTTGTTGTCTAATTGGATTCTCCTTGACGCTGTTTGAAAATGGCAAGTCATTTCTCAAAGATGAGCTGCTAGGTGGTCCTCTGAAAGGTCACAATCCGAGGACAAATTCAGTAGCCAAGACCCAAAGGGAGCCATGACTACCCCCACTCCCCACCCTCAGGTCTCCTCTGGCATAATGAAGGGTGGGGTTAGTAAACTGCCAGCACAAAGGTAAGATTTCCAGTCCTAATCTTGTCAGTAACTTCACAGGTGATCTCAGAGGAAAGCCACATACTCGCTCTCCTTTCTTCATGGGGATAATAAATACGTAAGTCCTACCAGCTTCCTAGGGTTGTACAGATAACAAAAAACAGCAAGGGGAAAGCACTTTGCTCATTTTAAATACCAATGCATCCCCAAGACCCAGAAAGTATCTGGGACAGAGAAGATGGTGAGTAAACATTTGTTAACAAAAGAACGAATGCCGTTTGGAAAGCACCAGCCATGAAATGCGCAATAAAACTACAATAGTGGACACTAAAGTGTAATCAGTGATGGAGCCTGCTATCTTTAAGAGGGCACCAGACTGGCTTAGGATGTAGCAGGTGTTTCTTTCTCACTGGAGAAATTAAGCTCTATTAGCTGTACGCATCTCCCACCCCCAATCTCTTGCCCTTATACACTTATCATCTGGACTCAAAAGACTCAAAAGGCTGCAGAGCCTAGTGGGACGACAGGGAGCATGGTCCATTTGAGATGTGGCATAGTGATTTTTACATTACTCTCTAAATAGACACACTGTTTTCAGAGAGAAGTGGATAAAAATAATTTTACTTTGGGAAGAGAAAGTGGTTTTAAAGGGAAAAGAAAAACAATAGGAGAAAAAGGAATCCTTTGGCAAGTCACTGTTTTCCAAACTGAATCAGATACTGCTGCCAACTAGGAGGGAATGTAACATTGCCAGTGTTTCTGACCTTCTCTGCATGTCTGGCAACCTTGTCTTCTGGGGGAAATTCTTGGGGTGCCCTGGCACTGTTCGGTGCTCACCTAAATTCCCATTAAGAACAATTCCCACAAAGAACTATAGCAAGTGGAGGAAATAGGTTTGACAATTGCATCAATGTATAATACAGAGATCCAAGATGTTTAATTTTAAAGTTAAAAGCTCTGAATACAGAACAGTACTATATGGATAGTGTATATGAGGTCTATGTAATGGCCACATACTGGCATCTTTGCAGAAACCTACTTTTTAAAATGCTAGGCCCTGATTCAGTGATTACTGAATCACTGTGATTCAGTAATTGGTTAAACAAATCAATCAATATCCAAACTAGCCTCAGATCTATACTGAAGTTTGAAAGTCCATAGTATTTGCCATCTTGGACTTACCTTTCTAAGGAACATTCATGTTTATTCAAGACAAGACTGAAAACTCGATGCTAGGAGGAAACACAGCCCAAACTAGAAAAAACCATTCATTTGGAGGAGCAGCCACCTGGTTACATCCCAGACAACAGAAATGGATGAAAACACAAATCATGTACCAAAGAGGGAATTTTAACCAAATATTCAGATACATTAAAAACAAAAATAATTGTAATGGCAATAACTTTGCTTTTCCTTACCAATAATATTCTGCAGGTAGATGATGCAGAGTTAAACTATTTCTGCAGGTATTTTATTTAAAATGTAGAATGGTATAAACATGTAGTCAGTAACACAATTGGGGCCCATTATGGATGGCAGATGCCCTTAATTTATTCATTTATTCAACAAATATTTTGCTAGTGCCGCCTGTCTGCTGAAAACACCAGAGTGAATAAGAGAAGCATGATCCCATAGAGCTTATAGTCTAACGTAGGAGAGGAACGAATAAGTAGTTAATTAAATATAGTGTGACAAATGTAATAAAAGGGGACATGAATGCTTGGAGACCAACGAGATGATCTCTCAGATCATCAATGCCCCCCTTAACTTTTGAGAAGAGAAGCTGAGACCCAGAGAGAGGACAGGCAGTTTCCCAAGGCAATGCAGAGAGATGGTGTTAGCACAGTGAAGAATACTCGTATGGAAGTGGGAAGGTGGTCCAGCAAAACATAAATTTCAGAATATCTGCTTGTCTAAGAGGAGACACCTCAGGTCCATTTTAGAAGCAAATGAGATACAAATAACTTTTTAAACCATACATAAATACAGGAGTGGTTTGGCGTAATTAAAGAACAAGTGATATTTTATTGTACCATGTGGTGAGTTTTGATGGGTTTTTTTCCCAAAAACCTTTAAGCATCCTGAGTGGAAGTTTGGAGACAGTAAACTAGAGTGTTGACTCATATCTGGAAAAGTGGATGCACAGATTGATTTAAAGTTTTCAAACCTCTACATCCTGTAAGGCTGTAGATTTGTTACTCACACTACAAAGGACTTACACGGGCTTCCATCATGTCATACTTATACCTCAAAAGAGCTATCTGTTAGTCAATCCTTTTAAAGTAGTCCTTCTTTATTTACATACAAAATACTTGTGTCTCAAAGAGAGCTCTTACCTTCAAAACCCCGAGTTTTAAAAATTCCTTCAAGGGATGATGTAGTTTATAAAGAAAACCTCTTAAGATGGAGAAGATGTTATTATGTGAAGAATAGTATATTCTACCACAGGGCACCAAAGTGAGGAAGTCATAATGTCAGATATGTGAACATCAGACTGCTGGTCACTTCGTTTTTAAAGTCAGGCTTATTGAAATATAATTTACAGGAAATAAAATCCACCCTTTTTAGCGTACAATGTATGAGTTCTGTCAAATGCACAGTTAGGTAACCACCACCACAACTGGGAAGTTCTATTATACCCCCAAAATCTCCTTTTACTTTTAGCCAACCCTGCCCCCCCAGCCCTGGCCCTTGACAACCACCGATATGTCCTCTGCCCCTATAGTTTTGCTTTTATCAGGATGCAATGTTAATGGAATCAATACCAAGGAGATTTTTAAGTCTGGTTTCTTTCACTAAGCGTAATGCATACAGTTGTGTGCAACAGTAGTTCCTTCTCTTTTATTGCTGAGTAGTATTCCATTGTATAGATGTAGCACTATTACCCAATCACCAGTTGAAGGATATTTGGGCTATTTCCAAGTTTGGGCCATTATGAGTAAAGCCACTATAAACTTTCATAAATAGGTATGTGTATAAACTTCAGTTTTTATTTCTCTTAAGCAAACCCTTAGGAGTGGCTTTTCTGAATTATATTAACTTTACAAGAAGCTGCTAAACAGTTTTCCAAAGTGGCTGTACCATTTTGCATTCTGCCAGCATATATGACAGTTACTTAGTGAATTAAGAAGGTAAGGAACTACTAATAAGATGAGTTAATGGTGTTTAAGAAAATACTAGGCCCTGATATTTGGACCTAAATAATTATAACAATAGTAAGGAAAACAATCAGCAAAAGTAAGATTAGCACTAAATTTAGTTCCACCTGATACAGACAGAACCAACACTTAATCTCATCAACGATTCTTTAGGTGAGAATCTATCTGAGAGTCACAAAACCTATTACACTGAAGCTCCGTCATTTTTGAATAGGCAGACTTGCCGTAGCTTGCACTGCCTATTCCCTCCTCTCCTCTCACTTCTGCACCACTTGCCAAATCTCAGGAGCCCTGAAGACCCAGGTCAAGACCACCTTCTCTTGAAGCATTCAAGGCAACAATAACCAATTCTTTCTCTGAATTCCTACAGCCTTTATAATCCCTCATAATTTATAACTTCATTATATATCCCATGGCTTGTGTTCATAAGACGTATGCTCATTTTTCCTTCTTGAGAATCATAAGCTTCCCATATTAAGGCTGCCAAAAAACATCAAGTCATCTCTACAACCCTCTAAGCCTGTATAGGTCTATGTATGCCAGACTGTTTTGCAGTACAAGTGTCCATCATGCTCAAGGTCAAATGCACTAGCCACAGTAAATATCCAGGGAGACAAAGAGATAACTCCAGTGTTAACGCACATCAACCTCAATAGTCAATGCATATAAGTCAAGCTGCTTATGTTTATAGGATCTGGCTAAACTGAATTCAACTGGAGAAATCGCCACTTCATCTTCAGTTAATTGTCTAAAGGAAATTAGAAGATGCCACCACACATTGCCAGTTGGTACGCCAACCAACAGACTCAGGAATGCTCATCTGTTTTAATAAGCAAAGAAATATCCATCAAAAACAGCCAAATACTTTAAAAGCACTAGATAAGACTAATAGAAAAAAATAATTCCATGAAAAGTCATGAAAAAGAATCTTAATGTGAAGGGCTGAAAGCTAAGAAAGTAAAGAACATCACTCATATGTTTTATCTGCATTTCCTCTTCGTTAGGTCTAGAAAAAGACACATTAACTATTTTCACATTAGTTTCAACTGAGTTGGCTTCCTAGTCTCTCAGATGCCAACTCACTGCTATTGAGTCCATGGCAGCATTACTGGGAAATGTCATAGCCAAACCTCCAGCAGCTTTGCTGGAGTCTTTTTTTAAAACCTCAGACAATCACCTTTTATACCTTTATTTAAAACTGTGATCTAATTGAGCTACGCTGTTGTACTTGACTGTGTCCCTTTAACCTAGGGAACTCGCTGCCAAAAAAAAAATATTGAGGCCAACAGCTTAATAAGTTTTATAGAAGATTAAATATTTATATGAATAAAAATAGCACCTGCAGCGACACCAGGAAGGATAAAATTACAAAGGCTATGAAATCTTCATGCTGCAGGGCAGAAATTGCTTACCCGCAGATGGGGCCGTTTTCCTCACAGAATGACCCTGCACTTGCTAAACATGTCTTCTTCAGAAGTATCTCAGTGCTGACCACTGTAAGGACCAAAGACTTAGAGCAGAAGGACCATTAAGCTCTTGGTATGTGCTCAGTTCAAGGTTGTTCAGGATTTTAGAAAATGGGCAGGATACTCTACCAATCTAAAGCACAAAAGCAATGATACAAGAGAGGCCAACAGTGCCATTCAAATTGAATGTGAATAAGATGGAATTCAATTACAAAAGATGAAAGGGCGCAACAGCAGACACAGTTTCTAATTGTGATGGCCATTATGGAATCTTTGCAGTAAAGAACTAAGGACCCTAAATCTTAAAGTTAAGACAAAACAGGAAAGGAGGTAATCGGTCTACTACTTAGGCTAACTCTTTTCTTTCTTTAATATTTTCCCCAAAGTAGAAATGGATGTGAACATTATTAATGAGACCTTATTCTTCAAACCTTGCTAGAGCAAAGGCCAACATGTGACTAGAGAGGAAAACAACATGGAAAACATGAATAAATGAGGAGAAAAAAATCAAGAGAAACTAACAAAATATGTGCACCAATTTTTAGATGTCAGATTTCACTTCTCCCAACACCAACTATACATTTATAAATGTATAAAGACATTTATAAATGAGTCTTTTTTCCTTACATGTTACAGGAACAATAGCAAATATCAATTAATCCATTTTATGAATAAAATATTCAACAAAGTAAAGAATAGCATCCAGTCAGGCAAAGTATGCTAATAAGGTTAATAACTTATTAGCTTTATGGAAAATTCACTTGACTTTGCAAGTTTAGATAACCCAACATGCACAAACATTAGATGGCTACTGACGTGACTTGACGTTCAGTTATATAATTAGTTGCTTTCTACAGAAGGATTATTTAGGAAATAGCGATGGGCTCTGGGAAGATGTTCCTGTGCAAAACAGTATTTGGAAGTGCATGATGGGCGGCCCTCAGAATGACTAAATGAACAAAGGGCTCCTGTGGGTTTTAATAATACTGATCCACTAATGAATCATAAATCAAATGGGAACCTTCTTGTAGTTCAAAGATTTCCAAGATTCTGGGGAGAGTGCTTCAGCAAAGCAGCATGTTATCAGCCAGGATTAACCACATTTGCTCACATTCTTTAAAAAAAGGTGTTTTGCCTTCTCAGGTAGGTGCTGACAGGGAGTAGGAAAAGTGCAATAGTGGGAAAGGTGAGGAGAAGGGGCCTCTGATGGTCTTCGAGAATCCAGAGTTTTGCACAGAAATGGCCAGAGCTGAGAGGAGCAAAGAAAGATGAGCCATCACAACCTACGCCAGAGAGACAAATAAATGGTGGGTATCAACAGGAGCTGTTTCTTATTATTTTTCGAACAAGCCTTTAATTTAATGCATATTTTCTTTGCTGAAAAGGAAATAGGGATATTAACAAATTGGTTTTATTTCTAATCTGGCAGGCTGCCTGCAGTGAAATGTAAATACATGTACATGGGAGCCAGGATTAGCATTTACTGAAGAAAAAGAGTAGTCAATATTTTAATGAGGAAGTCTAAGCAATTGCATGAAACACACTCCAATGTCACAGGGGAGCTTTTCAAGTTAAGCCAACTAGTTCCAAATTACTACTTTTCTCAGCTTTCCTTTAAGGGGAGCTTAGACTTACTTTAAAAAATACAACTGTGGCATTTAGTCTTAAATTTAAAATAGCTATAATATTCATCTCTATAAATACATACATTAACCTATATACATCTCTCTCATTATGTATATGGAAAAAGAACGTCTGACATGCCATTCTTCAGTTGCATGGCCCATTTAACAGTGTCATCCTTCTGCTGTTTTCAAAGACAGAAATATTAGGGGAAGGAAATTGTTACTATTCAAGGATGGGAGATAGATTTGAGGGGGGATGTATGATAAGAAATATGGGTAACCAAAACATAAAAATCAATGACATTGTTTAAGGACAGAGTTGTGTAGGTAAGACAGGCTCATATAACAGATAAAATCTATTAGAAAAACACTATGTATCACAAAATGTATAATGTGGCATCCCATAGGAGGCATATTTCCATCTGAGAATTTGATTTTATCAAGAGTTAGAAAAAGAGAAGAGCAAAAATGTTCTGTGAATAAGGTGAGTGTGGTTAACCTAGGAGATAAATAAAAGACCTGAAATATCATCAATATCTCAGAAATGGTTATTCATGCTTAAATGAAATCAAACGATTCCAAGCGTAGAAGGCTTCAGTTTTAACGTTTCTGACTTCAGGGTATCAGATAGAAGCAACTACTTTAACAACACACATTAAAACAGCATTTCCTATACTCTTGTGAATGCTATTAAGAACAATTTATGTCTGACAAATATTTAAGCATTTTATGTTCTAAGTTAGCCAAATTTTACCTTGCCCTTACCAGTATGAACATCAATAATAAAGAGAAGAAATTAGTAAAATGAAAAATAAACATCATAGAAAATGATCAACAAAGCCAAAAGTTGTTATTTTTGCAAAGAAGCATAAAAGAGAGAAACACATGATGAGACAGAATAGTAAAAGAGAAAAAGTATATATAGTCAATACTAAGGTTTTACAGACATTAAAATGACCATAAGAAAAACCTTATAATTATTTATATTTTATACTTTTATACATTTATGGTGATATAGTTCTATGAGTGTGAGAATCTGTACATCCAAAAGAAACTGTTAACATGTAAAACCTAGGAGGAAAATACCAAAATATTCAAAGCAGTATTATGTTTATTAAACAAAAGACAATGTTTTAAACGTAATTTACAGGTTTTTAAAAAATGATGTATTCTCACAAAGGCCTATGTACAGCTGTGGAAATGAATAAAATACATCCACATGCAACAACATAAATGAATCTTGAAAACATAATATTGAGTAAAAACTCATCAGAAAACATAATATTGAGTAAAAATTCATCAGAATATATCAGTCTACATTCAGTTTGATACAATTTTTATAACACTCAAAATTTAAAAAAATCTAAACAATACATTCTTTCAATTAAATATATATATATTAAAAAAGACTTTTTGGAGAGGCAAGGGAGTAGTGAGCACAGTATTCAGAATAGTGGTAATCTCTTGTGGGGACAACGTGGGGCAAGGACTAGGGAAGACGCACACAGGTGGAAGCCGTGGCCCCTCTAGTGTTCTGATTCTAATGCTGTGTACTAAGGTTATGGCTATTCATTTTCTTATTATGCTTTATAACTTAAACACATATTACACATTCCTTTTGTATGTACAAGATATTACTAATAAAAATGTTTTTAAAAAATCAGTAAATCATACGCACAATTGGAGTAGAGAGGGAGCAATTTCACATTTCTCCTTCTGTCAAATGACCCTGCCCATTCTCATCACCAACAAGTGAGGGACTCCTCAGGGCCTCATAGGCTATAGACCAAGATGATCAGGAGACCAGTTGATGTCTTTAAACCAACCAAGAGCTGTGTTATGAGGAGCCAGAATGTTTTTTCATAAAACTCTATCCACTAACCCATCTGCCATCCAGTCTTAGTTTACTGAGAGACACTAAGTACAGAAAGAAAAAAGGGGCAAGAGAAATACTATCCTTAACATTGAAGTATGAAGTTGGAGCAGAACAGGAACAGGAGTTCATGCTGGGGGTTTGTTTTTTTAACATATCCCATTTGAACAGATCTAGACTTTCAGGGTTTAGATCTCTATATGATGCTCCCTGAAAAGTGGGAATTAAACAAGGAAGGATGCACATCCTCTATATATAGATGCAGGAAATGAATCTGACCATTACACAAGAGGACAGACATAAGAAGAAACCTCGAAATCTATTGACAAACACCAAACAAAACACCTATAAAAAACTACTGCAGAAGAAGGCAGCTGAAATATTCCACAAACTCAGAGGAAGGTCACTGCCTCTGAAAGTATTATACTTGAGGAGATGAGAAGTCTTACCGAACTGTAAATTCTGAAGTCAGAGGCCAAGTCTTGTTAACTGCTGTGTTTTGAGCATTAAAGCAGTGCCTGGCATAAGTAAAAAAATAACGACTATTTTTTAAATAAATTAAACCAATTAGCATCTACAGCAGAGAGAAAAAACAGACCTCATTGTAAAAGGTACAGAAAAATATAAGGAGAAATAAAATATGAAAAAGTGACAGAAGAAAGAGAAATGAGATAAGAGACAACATGTAACCAAAAATACATTGGCAGAATTCAAATCCACACTAAAGACAATACATACCAGAAAAACAAAGTGGAAAGAACACAGTGTAACATTTCAAGGGGGATTACAAATCAATTGGAAGAGACCAAACACCCAATGCAAGGTTACAATAAACTCAATTTAATTGGCCAAGAGAGCGACACAGTAAAAAATAGATATGGCGGAGCGTTCCCTTGGTTTCCATGGTCCCTAATGGGAATATAGTGTATTGTAAAAATGGCCACAAATTTGCCCAGTCCCTGCATCTATGACAATGCCATATGACATGACAGTTCCTCCAAGTAAGAAATAGAGTCTATTTCTCTAGTTCTCTTGAATCCAAGAAGGTCAGATGACTTTCTTCGGCTAATGGAACTTTAGCATCACCTTAGTGATACAATCAGAGGCTTGAAGAGCGATTGTGCATTGGAGTTTGCTCTCACTTGCTGTTTAGTAACTCTCAAACGTGTGGTTCCAACACCAGACACATGCATGAGACCATCAGGACCACCTCTGGTTGACCTACCAGCTGACTGCAGTGACATGGGTATACATGTATGAGATGTACAGTAGAACTTCCCAGCTAAGCCCAGCCCAAACTCCTGGCCCACAGAATCCCGAGTTAATAAGTAACTGATGTTTTAAGCCACTAACTTTGGGGATGGTTTGTTATACAGCAAAACTAGCTGCCAGAGAGGCAGTCAGCTGTCAGTGATAGGCTCTGCCCAAAAGGAGGCCTTTGGATCTGAGCTCAGTCTGCACTACCTCCTCCTTATACATAGATTTAATCATCACTTAGGGAGAACTTAAAGTGGTTATGTGTTAAGAGGGAATGTTTCAAACTTGTCAGACTTGGCTGGTTCTCAAGCGAACGACAGTTGCATTAAAGCAATGTCCTCATCAGAAGGCAGAAAAGGTGGACAAGGGAAGCAAAATGAATACCAAGCAACCTTGAGCAAATTAACCTTGAAGTATATTCTTCACCTTTATGCTATCCTGGAAAGCCTATTTACCAAAACTTCCCTAAAAAGAGAGGAAGAAGCAAAATGAAAATTATCAGAGAGAAAAAAGTACATGTGAAATTTAGAGATGGGGTTTATCATTCATTCATTCATCTATCCTTTAAAAAATATATTTATTCAGCACCAGGCTCTGGACCTATATATCTAGGTTTAGAACACTGAACAAAACAGAGGCGGACTCTGCTTCATAGAACTTACTGCTTCAATACCCAGATCTCTGGGGTTCTTAAGAAGATCAGGATAAATGGGACAAAACTAATAATTTAAGCTATAATAAATGGCAACACTCATAAACTGAAAAAATTCCAGTGAATACAGATGAAAAGGATGATAATTATCAAGGCAAACCCCTACCTAGGTGCATTCTATCAAAATTTTTTGAGTTATAAGGATAAAGTCTCACAAACATCCAGGCATGGGCAAACCACACAATCAATCAATCAATCAACCACATTAAAAAAATAAAATCAGTCTTGCCTCAGACTTCTCCTTTGATGCAGAAATCAAGGTAACAAAATTACAGAATTTTTAGGGTAAATGGGGCAACTTGAAAATTGTATACCTAATCAAAGAATAGAAAAATATCCTCAGAAATCTATGAAATGAGAAAATATACCAACCATGCATCCTTCTTGAAAAATTATCAAAAGCCATACTCAAACTCACTGAAAGATTAAGAAAAATTAAGAGTTCAAAAATAAGAATATAAGCCCTGACTGGTATGGCTCAGTTGGTTGGGTGTTATCCTGCGAAAGATCACCAGTTCAATTCCCAGTCAGGGCACATACCTGGGTTGCAGGTTTGGTCCCCAGTCAGGGCCTGTACGAGAAGCCACTGATTTATGTTTCTTTCTCACATCAATATTACTCTCCCTCTTTTTTTCCCTCCCTTCCCCTCTCTCAAAAAAACGAGTACATGCACGCACGAATGAATGAATAAAATATAAAATAAGAAACATAAGGTATAATAATCTAATTGGAAATAATGAATTCAGTTAAATATAGAAATAGCAAAATAATTATAGTAAAGCTATTTAAAAGCTAAATAGAAATCATAACAATTATTCTTTTTTTTTACAGTTGTGTGCCTTTTCTCCCCATCCTTCCACCCCACCCCAGCCAAATCCCCCTCCCTCCCCCACCTCCACCCTCCCCCTTGATTTTGTCCATGTGTCCTTTATAGTAGTTCCTGTAATCCCCTCTCCTCACTGTCCCCTACCCACTCCCCCCTGTCCATTATAACAATTATTCTTGAAAAATAAAGCATAGTCTATAAAAATAAGGATTTTTTTTTTAACTAACACCTCTTCTAAAGCCTTAGATTATATTAACAAAGGCTGAGATAGAGGGCTAGGGGAGAGCTGTGATAAGTGTGTGGGGTGGGAAGTGTGCTAAATTCTTCCATTTAATTAGAGGACATAAAAATGCTGTTTGCCCTTAAACTTCACAAAGATATATAGGTTAAAGAATGCTTTTGAGAAACTTAAGTGAAAATAGAATTTAATACCAAACATATACTCTGAAATATTAACAAAGAATGGCATAGTCTGTAATGCCCAAAGAAAAAAGGATGGGAAAAATAATCAAAGCACTGAAATAACCAACAAGAAAACACAATAAATCAACAAACAGCAAGTGCTGGTGAGGTTGTGGAGAAAAGGGGACGCTAGGGCACTGTTGGTGGGTACAGCCACTGTGGAAAACAGTATGGAATTTCCTCAGAAAACTAAAAGTGGAACTGCCTGTTGACCCAGCAATTCCACTGCTGGGATTATATCCTAAGAATCCTGAAACACCAATTCAAAAGAACCTGTGCCCCCCAATGTTCATAGCAGCACAATTTATAATAGCCAAATGCCGGAAGCAACCTAAGTGCCCGTCAGTAAATGAGTGGAAAAAAAATCTATGGTACATTTACACAATGGAATACTGTGCAGCAGAAAGAAAGAAGGAGCTTCTATCTTTCAAGATAGCATGGATGGATCTGGAGAGCATTATGCTAAGTGAAATAAGCCAGGTGGTGAAAGACAAATACCCAATGATCTCATCTATAAGTGGAACCTAATCAACAAGACAAACAAGCAAATAAAATATAACCAGAGACATTGGAATTAAGAACTGACATTAACCAGAGGGGATGGGGTAAGGGGATGATGGAAAAGAAGGGTAAGGGTCATGAAGGAACATGTATAAAGGACCTATGGACAAACCGAAGGGCAGGCAGGGAAGGACTGAGGGTGGGAAGTGAGGGATCGGTGGGGCAGGGGAGAGCCGTGTGGGGAAAATGGAGACAACTGTACTTGAACAATAATTAAAAAATGAAAACATAATGAAAGAGGTAAGGATAATATTTTGTTTATACCAATATTTGTAAATGGCTGAAACTTATCTGTGAGAAGACAAAAAGTAGAGTCACAAAATAAAATCCAATTATACACTTATTACAAGAAATACACCTCAGATAAATGAGCGCCAAAAGGATGAGTAAAAAGATAAGCAAAGATATAGTAAAGAGATAAAAATAAAATATATAACTTTAATGTTAATATTAGACAATGACAAATTCAAGGCAAAATGCATTAAATGCTCAAAGACAGCTTTTATATTGAGGAGCAAGGAGACAATGTTAACTTTTCAAATAATACTGCACTGTCAAAATGCACATATCTCTCTAATAAGAGTTAAAGAAAAATAAGAACAAATTAATAAAGAACTTCAACATCTCTCACAGTTGGTCAAAGAAGATCAAAGAAGACAGCAAGGGAACTATGATATAGAAGACCTTGATAATATAATTAGTAAGATTAAATTCCCTGCTCTAAATAAAATAACTTTCATCTCCAGTGCCCATGGACTCCTTCCCAAAGATGATCTTACATACTCTTCCATAAGGATAATGTCAATAAAATTAAAGTAAAAGTCATAGCAGGTATACCATATTTCACAGACAATTAAATTAAACTAGAAATTAGTATTAACAAATGAAAGCTTAAAATTGAACCATTTTAAAATTTTAAATTATTATTTTAAAAGAATTTTGAGTCATAGAGGATATCAAAATGGTACTTCAGATTATTATACAATGACTAAAATAACAATTCAACATATCAAAAATTATATGTATAGCTAAAATAAAAATCATAGGAAAATACATAGTTTTAAATATTTTTATTTGTAAACAAGCAAAAAATAAATAAATGAACTGATGATACAACTTAAACTAGTAAGAAAATAGAAAAACTATGGAAATAGTAAGTAAATTTAATAGCTAGTTCTTCAAAACTACCTAAGGCAAAGCAAATCAAGAAAAAAATCTCATATTAATAAAAAGGGAAATTGTTTAACCATATATTTATATGATTATTTTAAAGTTGTAACAGAATATTTTATAGGCATCTATATTAGCAAACCTAATCTCTAGATGAAGTGATATTTCAATAGGGAAATATCAAAGTTGATGTAATAAGGAATAAAAAAATAAAATAAACACTTCTATAACCTTGAAAGGAAATTAGAGGTTTCAAAGAATTTACCCCCCAAATGACCCAGACACAGACATTAATTCTATCACATTTAAAGAAGAGGAGGGTCTCTCCCAGTCCTTGCTCTTTAAACTGTTCCAGGGCATGGTGGGGAGGTAGGAAGCCTGGGGAGGAGGGGAAATGTTATTAATTAATATTGAGTCTTCAATCACCCTTGTTCAAAAAATTAACAAAAATGGCACAAAAAGAACTTTACAGATACAATGCAGGCATTATATGAAGAAACTCTTAACAAAAAATTATCTTGACTTAGGAAGGCTATTTCTGGTATTCAAAGACGAATCCATGTTAGAAAACCTACCAATAAATCTACCAATAAATGGAAAGATGCAATATGTTCAGTAATGGAATGACAATATTACAAAGATGCCACGTCTACTCCAATGATTTGTAAATATCACCCAGTCATCATCAAAATCCAAAACAGAAAAACAATACAATAACCAAGAAAATTTTGAATGAGAAGAACAGAGGCAAATTCAACATTACCAAATAATAAACCAAAAGTATAAAAAGCACATAAACACCACAGCCTGGATATAGGAAATTATTTACATTAGCAAAATTAAAAACAACCTACATATTCACTGTTCAACGGGAATGGTTACAACTTCTTTATGCTACACCCACGTAACTGAACAGTACACAGTGATTACAAGTGACATTGTGGAAGAGCACAGAAAGATGCTCGAGTCTCATTAGTAACTGAGAGTAAAACTTTACAAATAAGTTGATAGGAAAAAATCACAAGGCTATAAACCTTAAAAGATACATACTAAATGTAAACAAAGGACATTTTTCTATAATTGAATTAGAGAATTTCTAATTTCACTATTTGCTATCTTCAATATTTCCCCAATTTTTAAAAAACAAATATGTCATTATTGGGTTTTTTAAAAATATTTTTTAAAGGTCAAATCCTCTAAAATCCAGCATTCTATTAATTTTTAAAAAACATGACTGAAATTCATTTAAAAAATATATATAAAGGAAATCTGTGCCCTTTGCTAATGGCAAGCATCTGGATATGACTCACCAAAAAACTACTATATGTCTGAAGGAAATATTAAAACAAATAGCCCAGCACTGCAGTCAGTGATTGCACAGAACTGTATATATTCGCTCTGTGCACTGGACAGGAATTTTTCATTTCATACATCATTTACAACTTGCTGCAATGATTCTGCAAAATCAGTCTGTACCATTAGCACACACAAAGAGAATCACCCAATGTTCTCATCTTTGGAAAATGCAAGTGTTTGGGGCTTCGATGTGCACCAATATCAACATTCCATCTACGCACATGTTGCTCTGATAACCAGGACGAGGGCGCCAGGTGACCAACCACCACAGTTGGGATCAAATATCATTGGTGAAGCACATCGGCTTAAAAATCAATAGTCCAAGCTTAGCTTGTGCTCATAAATATACTTAATTTTAAAAACTACTTGAAATAAATGAAAACAAAATGGTTAAAGTCATAAGCAATCCTTCCAGAGGGGTTTATTTTTTCTAATGAGAACCAGCTTTGATTTCCAAAATATTTTATCAAGGCATTTCATACAAACCATCTGGTTTACTCAACACCTCATCAAATGAATGTCTGCTACATTCACCTAAGTCTCTGTTCATTCTTAACAGTATCGCTATTTTCAGATCATAGCATGGAGGAGTATGTTTCCCCAGCAATACAAAATATTGCCTTGTATACTTCAGGCCAGAGAGAAAGCGGTTTTGCTGTATGATAAAATGCTCCCAGGGTCAAACACATTCTGGAATAGCGAAGAGGCATAGGAACAAAAACTGTCAACTTGGTTCAGCTGCTAGCACGCCTTAACATTCAAACTCTCCTTCTCTTCCCTTCTTTTCCCTAATGTAGAAAAACTTAAACCACAATTTTCTGGTGAGCGCATTTGCTATATCTTCAAGTTTAGCTACAGCCATGAAAATGAATTCCAAGAAACAGCCAATGAATTCCAAACAACATTCTATTTCACTACTCTCTGGACTTCCCCGTCACTGTGTTTCATTCGTTTCCAGAACGATGTGGATCCAGAGTTATACTCAGTCTCAACAAGGAGAGTGTCTATGAGCCATCCACATGGCACTCACAAAGACCATCCACAATGAACCACAGAAAATATCAAAGCTTGTGCCTTAAAATGGCATCATTTTCCTTAGAAATCACTGAATTTGTCCCTGCCTACATACCAACACAATCTTTAGCAACTGGACTCATTTTTTCAGGAACAAAAGTTTAGTTGGTGAGTACACCTTAGTGTGCAGAGGGCATCAAAGCTCTACTAACAGAAGTCAAATTCATGTCAGAATAATAATAATAATAATGAGTTTGGGAAGTGAAGCCATTAATGGTTAAGTTACTTATTTTCATGTCACATAGATTCCAACTCAGTATGTCTAAGAAGTCAGACAGGAGAACACACTCCCTGTTGGAATCAACCTCCAGCTACTCTGAGGAAAACAAAGTACTCTGAAGAACAGCGCATGAGTAATTCTAGGGCATCCCAGTTGGGATGCGTGTACATACCGAGATAAGTGTTCTTCGTTGGTTTATTCTTTGTTCACAGAAGAATTCAAGAAATCCAGAAGCCTGTAAATAAATGAAAAAAGGTTTGTTTTAGGAAAAATATCTAGAATTAGCAACGAAAGGCATCAAGAAGAACTGATACTTCTTGTGTGCTCAGCTAAAGAATGAGGCATTCTGCGTGGGATGTTGATAAAGTTCTGCAGGCCATGGAGGTCACGGCCAGAATGAACATCGGCTTCTTCACCACCTCTCAAAATGGAAGCTCTGTTTCCAATGGAAAAGAGAGCCTGTGAAGTATTATTCACTGCCCTTCCCTACCAAAAATGATGGTAATAAAAATTCCTTTCACATTAAATAATAAACTACTAATGATGAGTGTATTTTAATTCATTAGTAGTTTGTTTAAGTCATTATGTAGGAAAGGACTGAAATGAATTTGTGATTTTCTCAGAAGTCTCTATCTGGGCAAAACACAAAGTAAGAAACAGCAAATTTCTTCTCAAAAAAATAATCAGAGAGGAGTTCTAAGCTGAGGATGAAACTCAGTGATAGGAGTTTATTGTGTAAATGTATTTGCCTAACCATAGCAAAAACTGTTACTATAAAATTAGCTAATCTAAAACTATATCATTTTGGGGAAAATATTTGAATTTAAGTGTGCCTTTGCCTCAATTTATATTTCTGTGGGAGAATAAGTGCCTTAGGTGCGGTGTGGAATGAGCATGGCTCATGCGTTGTCACCAGCATTGCACAAACAGGACCACACGGAGCACAGGTAAAAGGCATGGTATGCAGAGAGTGACTGCCAAAGAGTGGCTGTCAAGGAAAAAATTAAAAGCCCAGAAATCAAGCAAGAATAGCAACAGCAAAAAGTAACCAAATAATTTACTTATTCCATACAATGTTAGTCCAGAATTAGACTACCTCTCAGGGGATCTCTAGTCTCAGGAGAGAATAATCTATTATTTATATGTAAATAGAAAAATGAAAGTTGAGATGCTCAAAGGTAGTAGACAATGGTTCCATAACAGTCTTGCCACTATTCCCAGACTAAAATGGGTATGTTAAATTAGGAGAGCATGGAAGAAAAAGACATTTTAATTTGAAGTAACTTGCTTTAGAAGACTGATAGTTTGGACAATGACTTAAGAATCAAGGTAGAAGAGTCTTGCCAAATGAATGAAGCAGGACTAGAGTCAATTTATACACGAAAACATGTACCTTAAGTTACAGTTCCTGGAAACATAGGGAAAATGAAATTTAAAAGGGCGGGGCTAACCAAAATGGGAAGGGAGCGAGCCAAGAGGTAGAGAATAAAATTTAATTCAGAATAGTCAAAAGTCTAGAGCAAACAGAGCCTTGGCCTCTGATTAGTGTTTCTAAGTCATTATAAAAACGAAAACGCCTTATGGAATATTATTCAGCCTTTTAAAAAAGTAAGAAATCCTGACATTTGTGATACCCTCCACGAACCTCGAAAACATTATCCTGTGTGAAATAAGCTAGTCACAGAAGAACAGATTCTACATGGTTCTACTTAATTCATGGAAGCATAGAATGGCACATGCCAGGGATTAAGGGGAGGAAGAACTGGGGGATTTTTTCGGTAAGTACGCAGATGAAGACATTCTGGAGATCTGCTGTACAACGTAGCACCTATGGTTAACAATACAGCGTTGGTATTGTGCACTTTAAAATATGTTGCAAGGATAGATGTTATGCTAAATATTTTTATGAAAAGAGAAAATACAAAAGATCCAGGGAAATTTTTGGAGGGGATGGATATATTTAGTTCCTTGGTTGCGGTGATGCTATCACAAGTGTATGCATATGTCCACACTCATCAAGATGTATACATTAAATGTGTGTGTGTTTGTGTATTGATATCTCAGAAAAGATTTAAAAAGAAAACACCTTGCTAAATACCAAGCCTAGTTAGTATTATGTGATTTAGGTACTTTCAGTAGGAGGCGCTCTGTGACAGGTAACTAATGCCGGTCTCTAGATTTAATATCCAATGCTTCCCTCCATGTACAAACCACATCTAAAATTAAGGGTTTTCGTCATAAGGCACACAGGAACATTGCTGTAAAGAAAGATTGCTCAAAATGCAGAAATCCTTTCAAAGCAAATTCAAATCTACTTCATTTGGAATGATCATAAAGAATGTCATCTACACAGTTCATAATTTATGTTATATACATTGATTTTTTTTAAAAAAGGTAAATAACAATTGCATGATTTGTAGAAACAGATCATACTCTACAGACTTCCAACATTTTTATTTTCACAGGTGTTTCTTATTATAATTTTGTCTAGTAAACAAATGGTATTTATTAAAATGTTGTTGTTCCGTTTTGAAACCACCAAGGATGTATATCATGGGTGAGCGATTACCATTAGACTTGTACAATGTTAAGAGGAGCTCACTGCCCGCAGTCACCTCCCTCTCAGGCTTCTAGTGGTGGAGCAGAAGGACAGGGTATATGTACACGTGTGTGGCCAAGGCTGCACCAACCACCCATAAACAAAACCTAATCAGAGCCTTAAGCCACCGTACAACCTTTTGAAACTATGTATACAGAATCTGACTTAAAAAAGGAAACATGTCATTTTATTTTCTAAAGTGACTTACATTATAGTCACACTGTCCCAACTTCCCTGGGTAATTTTACAACCCTTTGCTAAAACAAAAACCTAAAAATGACAATAGAGCTAACTGTGCAACATGTTTCAGGGATTTTAAGCAACTTCTACCTCTGCATCAAAGAAAGACAGAGAGCCGCACACTGTCAAGCCTCCGAGTATCTAAAACAGGATCTGGCCGCCCTACGTAATCACAAGGGTCCTTTAAGTGTGGAAGAGGGGAACAGAAGAGCAAGAATAGAAGAGATGGAATCATGACAAAGACTGGACTAGGTGTTTCTGGCTTTGAATATGAAGGGGGACCAAGAGCCAAGGAATGCAGGCAGCCTCTAGAAGCTGGAAAAGGCTATTATTATTATTATTATTAATTCTTCTTTAGAGCCTCAGAAAAAGGAGTGCAGCCCTGCCATCGCCTTAACTTTAGTCCTATGAGATCCATCTTAGACTTCTGACCACCAGAATGGTAAAATAATAAAGGTGTGTTATTTTAATCCACTAACTTTGTGGTGATTTGTTACAGCATTAATTAATTAACACATGGGCCCATAATATAAAGTAGAAATTTCTTTGTGGGTCTTTATAATGGGTACATTATGTAATAATGTGGGTTACACACTCAATGAGATGCCCACAATGAATAGAATGGCAAGTTCCCTGTATCTCTTTCCTGAAGTGACCCTTAAGTAGGATGACGGGCAGTAGCCAATCACAGCAGAGCAAATACTCTTCTACAAGAAGCCAGTGCCACGAGATCCAAGTATGCCCTTCTCTAAGAGTCTGGCTTAACGTGAAAATCAAACTTATAGTGCTTAGAGAAACGTTCTTTGAAGGCTGGGATATTACATGTCAAGAGAAAATCTGTGTTCACAAATGTGTAGGAAAAGATAGCTTAAACAAGATTAAAGTTGTCTTTATGTCAAACTTCTCTGAACTTTATATGAATCTCCAAGAGGATAATAATATTATATATTCAAACCACCCTAGCTATGAATCCTGTTTCTTTTCTGAGAGTATCACGGGTGTTGTGTCCTGCATAACCCATTTTTGAAAATTGACCTACATTGATAGACAAACCCAACAGACTCTTAGGGAGGACTTCTTTAAGGAAACTAATGTCTCATGCATTTAAGTGATTGGTCTCTAGAGCTGCCCAGTGTGATTAATACACAAGGGTCTCAGCATCTCGTCCATGCTGCCGACATCCAGGCTGAGCCTTCCCTCTATTTAGGATAACTTCAGGACCACTTCAGCAGGCATGTCTGATATGCTAACTCATTGCACTAACCGTGGAACTGGACATGTCTGTACTCGTGGGACGCCCACTGAAATAACTATTACGTTCGTAGCACATATGTCTGGACTCAAATCGCTGTCTTTAGGAGAGTCCCAAAGTCTGTGGCCTTATGACAAAGGAAAGGAATATAACACAGACAATTTGTTCAAGGGGGTCTTGGCCTTGCCCCAAAAGAGCCTTTTTGTATATCCCCAGAAAGGAGAAGCTCAACTTTTAGCATCTCTATTTAGAGAAAAATAATGGAATGTTCTAAGAGACATACTATACATTTCCCTTTGAGTTATATTTTTTTATTTTCATGGGTTTCCAAAATTCTGAATATTTTAGTAATTTAGTAATTTTTAGTAACTTTGTCTTTAAATGTCAAGAAATGAAATCTAATCTACAAAATGACCCTATAGTGTGTTTTCTGTTCATGTACAACAGAAAGGGAAATACCATTATTAGCATCCTCTAAAGATTTAGTAACTGTTAATATTAAACAGCATGCTTCTGTGACTCCCAAAATTCCCACAATGTGTAGTTTTATCTTTAAGACAATGAGTTTGTTCCCCAATTAAAACTGCAAATCCCCGAGAGAACATAACATGTACATTTCATGGGATACGTGACACTATGGCAAACAAAGTTTAGTGAGTTTAACACAAGTCAACCCATTTAAAATGAACCAGGAAATATTTGCCAAATGTTTCATGTGGGTTGTTCCAAGACATAATAAACTAAACCTAGAGGCTCAAATTTAGGAGAGGTTATCTTGATGATATTGCATTTCTTTCCATTCAAAATATCAAAATAAGATCTAGTTACTTGAATACTTCAAGGTTCTATTTCACTATTATGTGTATTACTGAGATTTCACCCTATATGCCATGAGACAGGATTATTTTAGGATACCCCAAATTTCTAAATTCACTCAAAACATCCCAGGGGAGCAGCCACACGGTCATACAGGTTGATTTCCTGGGGTCCCTGATTTTGCAACATGTGTGAGCTGCAAGGTCAAGGTAAGGAGGAGTGAGAGGGGATACAGCAGGCACATTTTCTAGTAACAAGAAGGGAACAGGCTAGGTGCTGTGCAGATGCTTTGTTGGCTGTGGCAGAATTAGGCCTGTGTTCCCATCTCCCTCCCACTCCTCCCTGACTCGCTCAGCATCTAACTAGCTGCCTCACTTAAACATGAAGCCAAGAAGGTAGGGAGTCAAAGAGAGATGGTCTAGGCCCAGCATGGCAGCTCCCTGACAAGGCTGTATCAGGAGTTCTATGGTATAAGTGAAATGGAATAAATAACATTTCTGAATTTCCTGGGGTTTTTAATTTTCTTAAGAAACCATGGAAAACATGACTATGAAGTTTCATTAGCAAAGCTTACCCAGATCTAGAGACCTTCAGCATTCAAGAAGCATAAACAAGGCTTTTGCATCCACCCAACAGTCCCAGGCTGGAACTGCAAACTCATCGATCTATTGGCATTTTAGCATCCACGTGTAGGGTATGTACATTAAGGTTTCAGTTAGCACCAACAAGCACCATGTGGCCCACTGGCAACCTGCTTGAAGCAGCTATATAAATAGCACATTTCAGATAAATTCTGTGCCAGATATAATTTTGAGCTGCAAATCCTTCAAAAGATTGTTAAGGACTTGCTCCACATCTTGCAAATATGAACTTGCAACTATCTTTCATAGTATGGTAACTATTTGCAAAGATAGCTGCTATGATTCCTCCCATCCCTTTCCAACACACGCCCCTTTGCAACGTGACTCTCCGCCTCCCCTATCAAGAAGTATAGGAAATATAGTCAATAACAGTGTAATAACTAAGTATGGTGCCAGGTAAGCACTTGAAATATCAGAACGATCACTTTGTAAAGTTTATGATTGTCTAACCACTATGCTGTATACCTAAAACAATTATAAAATATCACAGAGAAACTGTAATTAAAAAATAATTTTTTAATAAAAAGTAGTTTTTACTTCTCTACCCCTTGAATCTGAGTTTGGCCATGTGACTTTCTTAGCCAATGGGATATTTGCAAGTGTGATATAAGCAGTCTTGAAAAGAATTTGTGGTTTGGAACTTTCCCTCTTTTGGTCGGCATGGTGTAAATAATGACCCTGCTAGATGCCAACAGGCAGGCCAGGTGACAACTGGCCACACATGGGAAGTAAGGCAATCTTAGACCTCTCTCTGTTTCTTCTCCACTCATCCAGTCCCTGGGGTGACGGGCAGCACTGCCCAGCGGAGCCCAGCCTAAATCACTGACTTAGAGATTGGTGAACAAATTAAATGGTTGTTGTTTTAAACCTCTATGGTTTGGGGTGGCTTATTAATCATAAAGATATGACTGACACATAGACCCATCTTTCTTCCTGTGTTAGACTTAACTTTGTAAAAAGAAAAGCACCCAAGAAACTGTTGTCCATGAGTAATTAAAGGTTTCTCACTTGTTTGCCAACATAGGTTACATGGGGTCTCTCAGTCATCAAACACAAATTGGAGTGGGTTCCTGCTGCGGCTAATGTTCCTGTTATGTAGCTTAGACAATCAAAACAAGTGTTCTCTAAAGGTGGTCCTGGTGGTATTACCTGCTATTTTCTAGAAATTAGCCTAAAAACAAATCTGCTGAATCAGCAAACCCCAAGGAGCTCCATTACCTTCTTCCACAAATGAATTAAAAACACCAGAACTTGGATAAAAATCAAGTATTGGAGTACTTCTACCAAAATAGTGACTGAAGGGGACACACTGGGTTTAAATGTTACTGCCTGTGAAAGAGTAATGTTACTTCCAATCCTGAAGGTGCAAAGTTAGGGCTATGGGCTTTTGAATAAGGCAGATATGGATTTAAATCTTGCATCTACCATTTAATAGCTGAAGACTTGAGTATTGAAACAATTATAACAGCAGCTAACGTTTATTGTGCATCAAATATTATACATAATAATCAGTATCATGTAATCCAAATAATAACTCTATAGGATGACTTTATTAATATTTCTATTTTTACACTGAGATTTAGAGAGACTGAGTGACTTTCTGAGGAAACAAACCTGGTATGTGGTAAAGCCTGGATCTGAACCCAGGAAGTATGATTCCAAAGAACATCTTTACCATTTGGACATGCTATCTCTTAAGTTATATAAGCAAGTTACTCATTCATCGTACACTTTTCATTTACTGATTTATTGATTCAGTCATTTTAAAAATATTTAAGGAGCACCTCTTATATGCAAGTGCTGGGGAATTGATGGTGATGTGGTCCTGGCCTTAATAGGGCAATAGATTGAATGGGTAAAGGAGATTATAATCAAATAACAGCCTCGCCTTGCATCAGCTTACTCTGGACCCAATTTTCACACCATTTCTTCCAACTGATGATCCACATTATTTCTTTGCCTAGAATCCTCCAGGATTCTGGTAGTTTTAAAATAAATGCACAAATTATTCAGCATTTCTCCCTTCAAAAAGTAGAGCTTAATTCTCTTCTTTTGAGTGTGGCCTGGACTTACTGACTCACTTCTAATAAACAGAAAGTGGTAAAAGTGACAGTGTGTAAGGAAGACACAGCTGGGGGACAGGAGGTAGCAACTCATTCCTGAAACTTGAGGAGTTTCATTTTTTTTAAGAGATTGCTAGAGATCAGTGTAATCTTCACATGGGAAGATACAGAGCGGACCCAATGAATAAGGCTGGGCGTTGCGTTACATTCTTTTTATATGAGTGAATCAGCTGCATGTATAGTCAGATCCCAACTTGGCTTCTACTTTGTCTCTTATTAGGGGCAATTCTAGGATGTGGAGAGGAGAAGAGAAAGAACTAAATAAAGATTTAAAGGAAGTAACTAGTCTTGAAGGGTCAGAAGATTTCAACACACTAATGAAGGTCTCCTCTCTCTATGTAAATACTGGTGGGACTTCAGGCAGCTTTATTTACTCTTGAAATCATTACAACAGAATCACAGATTGGCACAAATAATGACTGTGTCCACAAGCAAATTGGGAAGTACAAAAATGTCTCATCTAACTTCTAAATATTGTTAATTGGAGAAATTATTCTCCCTGGGGGAAAAAAAAAGTAATTACTACCATTCCTCAATTGAATTACAGTGCCATATCTTTGTCTAGGTGCAAATACTTTTGGATCTATATGTTAGAGTTCACAATGAAATGCTTTACCCATCTAATTTTAAGGGGGGATGTGAATTAGACTAGGTATTTTTGTAGGTGAGAATTTTAATAAAATCATGCCATTTCATGCCCTGGCTGGCGTGGCTCAGTGGATTGAGTGCGAGCCTGCAAACCAAAGGGTTGCCAGTTCGATTACCAATCTACAGCATATGCCTCGGTTGTGGGACAGGTCCCCAGTGGGGGGCGCTCAAGAGGCGGCCACACATTGATGTTTCTCTCCCTCTCTCTCTAGAAATAAATAAAAAAAATCTTTTTAAAAATTATGCCATTTCATTTCAGAGCATCAGAACTTAATTGCCTAATTATTCCTGGCATAAAAGAAAAGAAGTTAACATGTGATCAAGGCAGAAAGGCAAGCTGACTGAGCTCCGAATGAAAAAACGTTTCTAACTGTATAAATAGTTTTGAACTATGGTGTTTTATGTAGGCTGGCAAACAATAAGATTCTTACCATGTGAAATTAGACCCACTGAAGAAACTAAAGAGGACTGCAAATGAATGTCAAGTTGTTCAGCAAGAAATCACACACACACAAAAATGGCAAGAGCTACAATACTCTTGAGGACTCCACAGGTCTCAGAAAGTAAAGTTAGCAGTAACTAGTCAGCAGTCAAGAAACATAAAAAGGACTTCTATAAGGACGGAGAGCCCTGGAGCTCTATCAGCTTATAATAAATAGCATTTCAAAAGTAGCACTTTTCAGAGATAATATATAAATATTTTAAGTAGGGAAGCATAGGTGTGGGCTATTTTTTCCCATACCACATCCACAAAATCTGCACATACACATCAAATTCTGCATCTAGGGAATCCATTTTATTGTGATGTTTGCATTTTTAAGCAATGTGCCTGAACTATTTTGGGGTTAATATAACTAAATGGAGCCTATTTGCTGTTTATTATTTATAGAAGATTCACTTTGGATTAGGGCTTTCTCAAGACATTTGTGCTTGAGCTGCATCATGAAGTGTTCCTGGAAGGCTCCCAACACCACAGCAGGCAAGAAAATGACAAGTGAGAATACAGACCAACCTCATATCCCGCATTATAAAGGGAAAGACGAAAGTCAGGCTCTTTGCTCCTCACGAAGGCCACACTGGCCTCTGTCTATAAATGCAAACTCAGGTTCTTAGAGTCACATAAAGGAAAACCCTGCAAGTTAGTGCAAAATATTCTTCTCTTAAGTGAGGATACCAATTACAATATACAAAACAAAATGCCGGTCTTTCATTTATGAGATTTTCTAAGACAATCTTTTGCCTGTTTTACAACTACTTAAGGAAGCAACCTATGACACACGTTTGCATGTCTCGTGACTTACTACAAAACACTTACATATGGCTCCCAAGGTAAAAAGAAACAAAAGTATAAATTAATCAGTGCCAGTGGGAGCTCTGTTACCAACTGTCTATCTCGTAGCCCAATTCTGGACAAGGTTATGGCTCCAATTCTGCAGACTCACATAACAATTATTATTTTTTAATACATATGTATGTTTGCAGGTTCTTTTTCTTAAAGGGATAAATGCTGAGAGCAAGGATGGCCCCTCTGAGCAGTTTTCCATGTCTTTTTCCTGGGTATAGGAACTTCTCTCGATGGAAATTGACCCAATCACCCACTGCATTTCTCTTTTCCTTATGGTAATGAATGCTGGAAGCTTTCCAAACTACAAAGCCAACTTGACAGTGACAAATATGAAATGAAAAACCATATGATGATTAAGCCATTTACTGGCCAATGGAAAAAACAGCCATGACTGACCCAAGAGGTGAAAAAGCCAAGTATTTCACTAAGCTGAGGCAGGTCAGATCTGTGGTGTGGCCACCATGATGGGCAAAGGCAACTTGCTCAGATACACAACTCTGCCTCATTACTGCAGAGACACTTACACAAGTGATGATTAAAAAGCCGTATATTTAAGAGTAAACTACTGTTTTCCACCCAGCTCCATCCCTTCCCACCCATGGACTGGTCCCAGCTGGTAAATAGTTTTCAAGAGCCCTTTCAGCCAAGTATACCTATATTAATTTCTCTGTCTCAAAATAATCTCAGTGTACCCAACTGGCGAAGACTAAATAAAATGTTTTATAATGATAATCAGCCCTTACCTGTCACTTCTCATCTGATAGACAAGTAAACAAATCCAGAGAAAATAAACTAATTGCTGATGACCACACAATTGGTTAAAAAAAAAAAAATCTTGGATTCAAACCCAGGTTTCCTTATTTCTGGTTCAGGTCTTTCTCCAGCAGCTCAACAGAGCAGGTAGGAAAGGGCATAAGCTTAGGTTCCAAACCAGTTCTATTCATTAGCAGTTTTGTAAGCCTATGCAAATCTCTTAAGCACTCTGCATATCAGCTTCCTTCATCTCCAGAAGGGATAATACTACCCTATCCAGACATCCCTGTTCTCCCAGGGATGTTAAGAGAATGAGACAAGATAACCTTTGTAAGATAGGTAATACAGTCCAATGCCTGGTTCACAGAAAGTGCTCAATTTCCCTGCCCTAACTCTATACCTATTTGTCTCAGCATCTTCTCTGCATCTCTCCTGCTTACCTGCTCATCCTCAAGCTCTCTAGGAAATAATTAGGGGGACAAGAGGCCAGAAAAACAAAGTAGATTTATAGAAACAGCAATGAGGGGGGAACAGATAGTTTAGGTTCTCCCAAAAACTGATCCTTAAGACAAGGATTAGATTACAAGTAGTTTTATCAGGGAAGTGACCTGGAAAAAACCAGTAGGCAATTAGAGAGTAAGACGTGGAAGGGAAGGAGGCCAACAAGGGCACATTATCCAGTAACTGGGCAGTTGAAGCTTAAACCCACTGCAGACTCTGGGAGATAATGTATTTTTTGCCCCACAGTTATACCAAATAAAGGAAGAAATAGGGTGTATCCACCAAGTCTGTTTTTGTCATTGGTTGGTAGTTGCTTCTGGTGGCATCAACCCTCTGATAGTTCTGGCTTATGCTACATGCTAACCAAGGTGAGCATACAATCAGAAAAATAATATCCTCTGGCAGAGAGTCACCGCTGTTTGCAATGAGCAGCCTTAGTGTCCAGAGGTTAGGTCCCATAGGATGTGGATAGGGCACCATCAGGGTCTGCCATAGTGACTAAGTTGACTTTCAACTAGTAAAGAGGTTGATATAAAAAGTAGCACCTTGAGATTCTTCCTGAGCTTGACATTGTGACTTTCCACTTCCGTGATAGCTGTTGGAACTGCCATTAGCCAAGGAAAAAGTATGTTAAGTCAAGAATTCTCAATCAAAGAGCCATTGATAAAAGATGTGTTAAGCTATCATTCATTCTTCAGCCTGAAAACCTCCTCAAACAATTTGGTTGTTAAGACACACCAACAGGAACTGAAAGTAACGCATTGCTCAGCTCTAACTTCATTGCTTCCCTTTGTGTGGCTTGGGTATAATGTCAGCTCTATCACAGCCATCAGTTTGTGAACATGGTAAGTGGCAGCCTGATTTAACCTCTGGCCACTTTCCTTCTCCCACAGCAATCCCACACAGAAGCTCTTCCTTAATGTCCATTTATCCATTTGGGTTGTGGCTCTCCTATCTTCAGTCTTTCCAGAGACTTCTGGAAATAACAAAAAGACTATTTAAACCTAAGCTGTAAGGTAGAAATAAAGTGTTGTTAAACTCCAAGCTTAAATTGTATGACAATCAGTGGTGACCATTATATCTGCATGCAGAAATTAATACTAATAGCAGCTATTTGCTTATAGACCATCAAAAAAAAGCAGAATTGTTAATGTAGAAAACCAAAGGAGAAAAGAAAAACAGGTAGAAAAAAGAAAAAAAGGAAGGTTTAATTATTTATAAAGTTTTTGTTGGAGAAATAAGGAATAGAAAAAAGTACTTCTAATTACATTAACTCTTAGAAAAACCAGTTCTAAGATCACTTATTTCTGGTGTTGCAAAAGAGAATTATTTTGAATTTAGAATAAAAATGTCTATTTCAGAATTTTTAACTTTTAAAATTTAAATACTAAGAAAAATGGATGGGGCAGCATCAGGGTCTGACATAGTGACTAACTTGACTTTCAACATGTAAACACCTTGAGGCACATAGGTGTTTAAAATATGAATGAAGTTTTGGAAATCACTGATTCTTTTCACAAATTCATGTGTATTTGAATATAAATGAATCGTAGCAGACACAAAATGTTTTGTTTAGCACATATAAACATTAAACTGTCACCCAATTATTAAAATAGTCTCCCAGTTACTTATTACATTTTTATTACATAAATAATTTAATATTGTGCCCAAGCTGACAAATACCTGACAGTGGAACTCAGTGAGTCATCACCAGGTCCCTATGTCACTGATGTGCAAAGATTGTGAGAAAGTTCTTGTTCTGTTTCATATGCCAAAGCATCAAAACTTTGTCTAAAATCCTACAGTAGGTTCACAGTCCTACCTGGATACGTGCTGAATCCCACCTAAAAATCTTTCTACCTATACTAACATACAAATTGTCTTCTTAAAAAATGTTCATCACGTTCCCTCTGTTTGTCCTTACAAACAAAAATGACAGACGATTTTAAGTTACTTAAGAATCCATAAACAAATATAGAGGTGGATATATGCATGACCACATTCTATTTGCTGAGGGGGCCTAGAAGCAGTGCTGACATAGTAGTGTGAGCACACTTATCTTGATGTCTAAAAAACATTATCCAGTAAAAGGAACCAGGGCTCCTTAAGGCCAACTGACTCTGGAACATCTAGTGGTGCCAGAGAGTAAGAAAGTCCTAAAATAGGATGATGGGTATGTTGAGAGAACATAAGAACCAACCTGAAAGAGCTCCCAATGGCCAAAACTGGCATGATATGAGCAAAGAAAAAAACAAAGTGATAGTATTGGTTTATCATCTATAGAATAAAATAAATATCCATGAATTTATTTTGGTATAAATAACTGAATAAATAAAAATGTAAGGACAACTCTTACCTTCAGAAGAATTCCAATTATTCAATGTGAAAGAAATTAGGAAAACAGAAAATTACATTAGAACATCTAAGTAATGCCTGTTGCAGGTAAGATCCACTGATGGATGCTAAAATTAGTAGCTGAAAATTTGAGAAGAAACAGGATATTTTCATAATTTCAAAGCCATTCCCTTAAGATATTTATGTTATAAATATCTTGGTGATACAGTAAATTCACAGTGAAGAAAGGCAGCAGTTACAATTATAAGCAAGTCACCAAAGGTAACATCATCAGTAATATGATCATCAATGATATGGTAAACTCAGGTTGCATCATATGTGCGGTATTCTTACCAACATTATATGCCCTCAATCTAATCATGAAAAATTAGAAATAAACAAATTGAGAGACATAAAATAATTGACCAGCACTCTTCAAAACTGCGAAGGTCATGGAAATCAAAGAAAAACGAAGGAACTGTCACAAACTGGAGGAGACCAAAGAGATTTGACAACTAAACTCCATGTGTGGCCCCTAAATTTGGTCCTGGAACAAAAAGAGGACATTAGTGGGGAAAAAATGGTGAAATGCAAATAAAGTCTGAAGTTTAGTTAGTTTTTCAGTTAACTATCAATGTTAATTTCTCGGTTTTGGATATTGTACCACAGTCAGGTAAAAATGTTACTATCAGGGCATTCGGGGTTGTAAGTATACAGGAACTTTCTCTACTATTTTACGCTCTCCTCTAAGTCTAAAACTATTTGAAAATATAAAGTAAAATAAAAGAGACATGAGCACTGAATATAAAATGACAGATTAATATATTTCACATGAATACAAGAGCAATGTTTTGCAGATTGCCTTCTGGATTAGTCACTTCTCTAAGTGATTTGTGTTTCATTAGTGGCTTCACTTTCAAAAGCTTTTCATAGGTAGGTAAAAATTTAGATTGCTAAGTTTTTATTACAGGCCTTTAATAGAATATTTCTGCCAACATCTGTCTAGTGAAGATGGTCCTGCTTTATAATTACAAGTAATCAGACAGACCAGCTAGCATTTATTAAGAACTTGCCAAAAAATGCTGAAGGTGCTTTGTATGTATTAACTCATTTAATGTACTCAATAACCCAGTGGCAGATACTGTTATTATTCCTATTTTTGAAGATGAGAAACAGCTGAGTCAATTGCCCAAGGTCATTCTGTTCTGTTAATTACCACTGGGCTGTGTCTGTAGAGCAATGTCAGGGCCATCTGCCTCACCAGGTCACTTCTGCCTCACGTTTGAAGGACAGAAACAGACCGTAAGATGAGAAATTCAGGTTAATATCCTGATACAGTATTCAGAAGGACATCACTACATAGCATGTGTTGAAAATGAAAAAGCCTTCCTCTCTTCTGAAAAGTTACGGTTCTGCGCTCCTAAAAGTTTCATTTCTGTTTTAAGAGGTAAAAATGACAAAACTTACTATGTGATGGGAGACTGATAAGATAAACCTTAACAGATCTCTGCAAGACACTACGATCCTTCATACAGCATATATTTAGATAACTCCTCAAGTGTGTGTTCTTTACTCAGTGAATGGTAATTCCTTCTACTGAAAAACATATTTAAAGAATTTGTAAGACACATGTTGTTTCTCAACATACCTGAGGTCTATTACATAAATGCACAGCGCATTTTTTTGAAACACACATTATTTACCCAATAGATTAGATGTTTAGCGAAGAAGCTATTACAGACTATTGGATAAACAGATATTTAGACCATTTTCAATCAATTATTTAAAACACATGTCATTAAAAGTTTATTAGCATGATTATTTTTAAAGAATCACCACCATCATTAAAGCAATCAAGGTAATATGGCGACAATTGAAATGTAACAGTAAGGGAACAATTGGAATTATAATAAATGCAAGTATCACCCAAGGTGTAAGGTGTACTTTTTTTAAACAACTCAACTGTTTAATCTCAGCTCAAAACACCACCTGAGTTGGCCTTATCTTGAGACAAAATGTTAGCCACGGTTTTGTAAAATTGCTGACTTTACATGAAAGCTTGTGAAAGAACTTTTTAAGGAAAAAAGAACTCCACTCTTTCACTTTTAAACTTGCCCTTACTTTTTTATTTTACAAGAGAAAAATGATTCACATTCTGCAGCTTCTCGTTTGGTTTGTGTGTATCTATTCCACAGATCAGATCTCAAATCTCACCCATGGGAGATGCAGAATTTTAGATTGAAAGGAAAATAATAAACAAATACCAGAGGCCCACCTTTGTGGAAATAAACCTCCATGATAAACAAACAAATGAAAATCATCTCTTATTCCACAATAAATAAATCAGGGTTTCTTTCATTGTCACAGAGACAACATTTCTTCAATTCCAATAGCTTTTAAGCAAATTGCCAAATGTTTTAAAATGTATTTGTGAACATGAAAAAAAAAACACAAACAAAAGATTTTAATTATATTTTTTAAGTCTTCAAAAATGTTCTAGATATAACACTCAAAATTTCTGTGCTATGTTTTATGCTGAAAAAAAAAGATAGTTAAATTAGAAATCCTTGAGAAATAGGATTGATAATGGAAGTACCCACAGAAGGCAAGCTGCAATTGTTCCACCGCTGTAATACAATCTATTCCAGAATAATTTTTCTTTTTATTATTTCATTAAGTTGTATCTCACTAAAGTTCCTCTTAGGATCTCTCGGCAGTACCAAATTTTTCATTGAGAAAACGATAAATCACTGGCCTAAATTACAATTTAATTATAAACGCCTTTGCCTTCTAATGCTGCCTGGGACCTTTTACCCTGCTACATAATTCTAAAAAATGACCCCTGTCATAATTTCCTCCACTAGAATAATATGGGGAGATCTAATCCTGAATCCTGCTGTATTATAATTTAATATAAGAGATAATTATTATTCAAAAGATAATGTTGCAGATATTGAAAATATTCTGAAGTTTGAGTCTGAAGAAAAGGAAGTCTTAGGTATGCGGGAGCTTTCGATCACTGCACCCACCAAGAGAAGCAAGAGGAAAGAAGCAAAAGGGTTTTTAATATAAAAAATATTAGCATCTATATACAGCTGATATTTTGCATTGTGTGAAATTTATTGATATAGTCTTCAAACCATAGTTAGAAATGAAATGCCTCATTTCCCAAATCAAGGGAACAAAGAGAGCAATGTTGCCGTGAGGGACAATTTCTTTAAGTCCGGAGTCTCCTTTAGTGCTGGGGTAATAAAAACCATACCCTCTTTTCACAGTTTCAACAGGAGGATTTGGGTGGGGAAGGGCTGCAGAAACAGGGGAGGAGAATGAACCAAAATGGCAGAGTAGAAGAGTCCTGGGGTGGAATGTTAGGATGTAGCACAGAGAAAGAGCTTCTTGGAAACATTTTATTGAGAGCATCCCCAAAGCGTGACTGGGTTATACACCAAAACAACTTGGTTTCCCCAGAAACATTTCAAAACTGTGCTGAATGGTGGGGCTTTTCTCTCCTTCCAGAATTCACACAGAGATAAACCAACAACAAAGAACAGGTAACAGTAGGTTTGCTGAACCGCCCTCAAAACTGACCTGCTCTTTAATTCCCGATAACAGGAATACAAATCTCATTCCGTTGGTGCTCAAGAAATGACAACTGCCCACCTGTGCAGGTACAGCCCCCGACAGTGCACTTTAGTGGTACAAACGAAAAGTCAACGTGTTGGTGGAAGATTCCTGTGACCTGAAAACACGGGGCAGCACAGAATTCAGGGAGTGAATCTGCATAGATGAAATTAAGTGGCACTGTAGTGGAAAATGGAATCCAATGCCCTACTACCTTTCCACAGAAAGGGGGCAGGACAAAGGGGGCAATTTCTATTAAATTATGAATGTCCTTGAGATCAAATACATAAGAGCTTAGTCTACTGGGTCTCACTGTCTGAAATAGAGGCCCCTCTTTCATCTTGCCCTCTCCCAAATTCAAGTATGAAGAAATTTAATTTTTAGTAATGGCTGTGTTTTAACAACAGACTCACAAAATTCCTGGAATTTTAACCAACCAGGTCTTGGAAGACAGTATGAGCCAACTGCAACCCACCACTGCACAGATTCCCTTCAGTCTTTGGGTCAAGGATGCTCCCAATGCGGAATTAAATACCTGGTACTTTGGGTCTGGGGTGGGCACAGCAAAGTAGACCCCATGGTAACTATCTCAAGACATGGGTTTGGTACATGTGGAACATTTCGATTGCTTGGTAGAGGAGGCAGAGGTAGTGATGGTGGTGTGTACGTGGTCTCCGTACACACGGAGAAAGAGCTAAGGGTAAACAGAATAAAAAAGGCAATCCAAATGAAATGATAACTCTTGCCTACCAACCTTAGACTAGTCAGCAAGCCCCTATACAGCTCAATAAACATCAAACTAAACAGTAGGCACAGCTTTACTGCCCTTTTGTTTTGTTTTGTTTTTGCTTTGGGAGCAGTTCATTTAAAATGTAATAAATTGAAAAGCTACTTCCCCACCACCACCCACAGTCCCTCAATAAATCTCAGGACAGTGCAAATGAGTTATTCCTCATTATGGACAGAAAGAAAGGGTTTCCCCAGGCGGGGACATCCTCGACTACCATTAATGCAATCATTAAAAATAACAACCCACCTAAGGGAGAAAAAAGTCATTCTTTTAAAAAGATATATATTAATTATCCAATAACATTCAAAATAGGTTCTGTAGGTTCAATTAGGAATTGAAATCCAGAATGCAAGAGACGGGAGAGACAAGGACGTGGGGAAGAGAGGGAGAAAGTTTATAGGAAGGAGGTCTATAATTTCCAATAGCAGTAGCAGAGAGAGCCACGAAATGGTATCCATAACGAACTAGTAATAAAGAAGTGTGCAGAGATTGGTAGACTGCGCCTACCTGAATCATTTCACTAGTAACAAAGATTTAAGAGTCCCAAGAGGTTCAAGGCAGACACTGGAGTGGACATTCCAATAACTAAACAAAAGTACATTAAGGTGGACACACAGGTAGATGAATAGGAAAGCACAGGCAGGCAATCTTCAGGTTTAAGATGCACTAAAAATTTCCTGCTTCACTGTGATAAGTTTTCAAAGGACCCCAGTTGTAACAAGGCAGAGTGAGTGAGTTAAAAGTAGGAAAATAAAAAGCAAGATCAAATTGAGCATTCAGTGGCCACAGCGAGCCAATTCTGTCCTCACTGCCTAACTCTCATCACTCCCACCTATATTTAAAAGTACACAACGGAGGTAAGACCTTCCTACAAAGTGGGAAATATCTGTGAGATGTGAACTGAGTACATGTGAATGTGTTTACTATTAGCTGTCACAGAGAAATGTAAATTATATAATTTCAGACTACACAATTCCAGACCGAAAAAGTGACAACCCACTGGTCACTTAAAAAACATAAATCCCAATATTTAAAGGAAAAAAGACACATGCAGTTAATAAGTGACTTTCTCCCCACAGTAACACATGTTGGGAGATTGGAACTCATAGCTCCTGAAGAGCAAACAATCATTTGTTCACCATACTATTCTTCAAGGAATGAACAAGAAATTGCACTTACAGTCTGCTCCCTACCATAGAAAAGGGGAAATGCAAGATTGAAAAAATAAAATGAGGTTGGAAGCAAATTGTTTTAAAGTTATTATGAATATACTTCATTGAGAAAAGAAATTTGTTGATGCCAGTCCCCAGCGGGTCACGCATAGCTCATGTCCCTCCACATGCCAAGGTGCTGCCACTCACGGGGTCACAGGCATCTGTGACCTACCTTGTCATTTACCCTTATCAGAAAGAGGAAACATTCTGTTTTTTGTCTTAGTTTTGAATGTTCCAGAAGCAGACCTTGAAACAAAGAATTTAATTTGTATGTAGTTTATTTTAGAAGTGGTCCAAGAATTATTGGGAAGGAAGAGGGACAGAGAGACAGAGAGAGAGAAGCAGCCAAAAATGATTTGTCATCAAGGAAATTACCAAGGTGAGAAACCAGATCCATTCTTACCGGGGAACTTAGCCAGTGTGGATTTGCCCCTCAAACATGTCCCACGTGAGGGGTGAAGAAACTTTAGTATTTATTTACCAATTCACTAGGGTGCTGGTAAATCTTTAACAGCCAGTTCTCCAGCAGGGGCGGGAGTGGGGTTGAGTGACTTGTAGCATTTACTAATTTCCACGGCGTACTCTCCCACCATGGCTGATTTCAAGCCATCAACATAACATCATCGAACACAGGAAGTAGGGGACCGAAGCAGAGCAGCCACCACTACCTAGTATTGCTGACTACAGATATGTAAGATGAGAGCATGGGGAATCATAAAATGTAGTAAAGTAATTAGAAAGTGGTGGTTAATTACCTTCACTTTTAATATAATTTACTTAATTATAAGTATATGCAATTTAATTTTAATAATGGCTGCATTTTAACAAGAGACTTGCAAAATTCCTGAAAATTTAACCAACAGACAGTATGAGCCAACGCCAACCCACCATTGTACAGATTCCCCTCAGTCGCTGGTTGAAGGATGCTCCCAAGGTGGAATTAAATCCCTGGTACTTCAGGTTTGGACTATGGGCAGCAAAGTGGACCCTGGAGGCCAGACAAGGCAGATGCCAGCATCTGGACTTCGGCCAGTGTGCACTGAAGTAGGACAGCTGAGAGGAGATGAGCAGGCACCAACAGTCTGCTACCCTCCTGCCTCACAGACTGGCCATATTTCCCGTAAGGCCTTGTGATATTTTTTTATGGCTTTCTGTGCTTTTGCTTCTTGTCACCTGGAGCAACCGAAGCCTTTACCAGACATTCTCCTCCTCTATGATTACTAAGTTCTAACCCCATATTCTTCACTGAGAGGTCCTATTTGTGCTTTAAAATTGAGTGTGTCCAAGGCAATTCCATCTACTCTGCTCTCCCCGTCCCACAAATTATTACTCCTTCTGCCATCTCTGTTTTGTTGAGGAACTGCTCTTCTCCTAGTGAGTCTGCCCTGACCCTCAACTTTTGACTCTCTCTTGAACACATAGCCAATCAGGTGTCCTATTCAGTGAGCCCCCAAGAAGATGTCTCTCAACTGCTTGCTACAGTTCCTTTGACAGTATAATGGTCCAGGCCCAATGTTGTATGTCACAGAGACTCTGCCAAATGCATGCTAAGTCCATCCACAACTTCCAGTCTCCTGTGGTTCTAAGCCACCCAGAAATCACTTGTGGGGTAATCTTTCCCACATACCTTCAAGAGCATCACAATGGCTTCCAAGGAGAGACCTTAACAAGCAATAAAGGCTCTGGGTGTTTTAGGCCAACCTCCCATTACAGCCCTACTCCACACATACCTCTTCATACCCTGGAAGGTCTGACAAACTAAACTGCTTGCTGGTCCCATAACAGTACCTGGAGTTTTTCTGTCTCTGTTCCTCTGCTCAAGGTATTGCCTTCATAAGCAACTTAGTTCTTGATCCTTCAAAAGGTATTTCATAGACCAGGTTTTCAATGCACCATCTCCTGTTCCTCCAATGCCAACACAGAATCTTGCCCCTTTTACAGATCTGAATTCTTTGTCATCTCACCTTAATGGGGTTTATTCTCACTGGTATTTTAGTTACTTGTCTTCTGCTATTTTTACATTATAATTTCTTCCTCCCCAGGGGCACCTGTAACTGTGTATTGCACATAGTAGAAGTTTAATATTTGTTGAATTAACATGTTGTGTCCATTTTAATCCAAATAAGTCAGGTAAGACTGAATTGGAAGTTAAAAACCTAATTCAGCAGCCAATATATCTTAAAATACATCTCGTGTGTATTAATCAAAGATTTAAAATTTTTAACTCAACTTATTAGAAGTTGTCAAGCTGATAAAACAACAACAATAACAACAACAAAAACCTTTCTGCCCAATTTTATCAGGATTTGCTTTCCCTTGTGATTTAAGCTATAACCACTTTGCTCAGCATAACCCCTTTGCTGAGAGCCAACTGAAACAAGTGTAACCCATATTCCGGAGGGCATGACAGCGAATTTAGTTAGAAAACAGGCCTTTGGAATACTCTACAGTCATCAAAGTCCTAAGCACACCTACATGGAGCTATTTTTGAAATGTAATGAGGAGTAAAAAAAGCAAGCATACCTTATGATAACATGTGTAAAATTTAAAAACAAGCAAATCAAAACTATTTGTCATTTACAATGGTACAATGTGAACATGAGAAAATACTCAGGAGAGTGGTTAATTCTTATGGGCAGGGAAGGGGAAAGAAAGAGCAATGAGATTGAGGAGACACACAGAGAAATCTTCAAAAGGATTCAGAACATTTTATACACTGAAAAACATAACCTTGAATAATAAATGTGGCAAATGTTCATATTCGACAAAGCTGGGTGGGTAAAGTAGATATTAATCTCTCTATGTTTTTTTGTACAGTAGAAATATTTCATAATTTGAAAAAATGTACTTTCTTGTACTGGAAGAGTTATCAAATGATTTTACAGAAATTTGTAACTTAACAAAGAACTCTTGCATAAAACAGGGAAAGACTTATGAAAAGTAGAATGACTGTACAAGTACTTGAAGTCTCAGTTTTATCAATACTTTTTGATCTTTTAATTTAATTAAATTGATTACAATCATCTATTTTTGATTGATTACTCAATTTTTTGCTTTAACTAAATCCCTCACCTCTCAGTTAAGAATATGTAGCTGATGTAAAGCAACACAAGATCCCAATGAATTGGTCACTAAAGAAAATCTATTACTTCAGCAGCAACTAGTGGGGGTAAAAGACAGATTTCTCATGACCTCTTCATCTAGAAAAATGTCTTATCCCAAGAATGTTCTAATTCATCTCTCCTAAGTAGTAGAATTACTATCAAAACTGCAATCATATATTATTCCCTCAATAAAATAATAGTACTTTCCTCTCTGGGGTTGTGTTTAGAATTAAATGAGTTAATACATTAAGCACTGAAATCAGACCATACAGCTCATACAGTTAGTGTTATTAATTATCCTTAAAACGGTAATGACAATGTGATCACTTTGAATGAGATTTATACCCAAAGCCCACATCAGAAGCTGATTTTTATTCCCAAATCTATCTTTTTCGATTTCTTGTCTTTCACCCAGGTAACTCTAGTAATTACCAAAACCGAAGTCCAATCATTGATTAGTGTCCAGCACAGAAGCAGAGGAAAGACTGCAAAGAAAACTGGGCCGTAGCAAGTGAGTTCCAGGCCTCTGGACCCATGAGGAATGTGTCTGGCTTCCTACACTGACAAAGGTTGGCTTTCCAGAGAGATCCTGGCCAGGTCTGCCTCCAGTCTGTCCTCTGCCTGCCACGGGCCCCAGCCCGCTCAGCCCTGCTCAGTAACCGGGCATCAAACAAGAGTAATTGACAGCTTCTCTCCTCCAGCCTCCCCTCTCGGAGCAGGCAGTTTCCCCAGGAGCCGCCTCGTACAACCTCAAACACTTTATTACTGGTCAATTTGGGTTTCCTGCCCACTTTAAGTGGCAGTGCTGAGGGTCTGCAACTCTCTCTAGCCCTCATTGATCAATATTAACAGTCACTTTCACAGCATTTCCCTGCTACTCAGCAAGGCTGGGGACTGGCTGTAAATTACCACATAGCCTGGTCATTATACCCAAAGAAATGCTGTAATTCAAAAGTTAGGGCTAATTGTGAAAATAATTTCTTTCACGCGTTTCAGTACTTGAATCAAAGAGGGTGAGAGAACGTGGAGCTTGTCCATCTGGGGATTGTTGGTTTAAGTAAACTGCTTAACTACCTTCACCCCTGAAGATGCGCTCTCTATCTGTGTTTATGGATAAGTGTCCAACTACTCCCAATACCAACCAGCTCTCGGGGTGGGGGGGGCATCCTATAAATTTTAAGTCTTGGGTTTACAGTCAATGCATTATAGGTATGAAAAAAATCAGGATTAAGCAATTATTGGCTGGGGCTCACGTAGTAATATTTGTTTACGAGGTAAAATTTAACAAGAAAAAAAAAACAGTGAGTGTTGTTTATAAGCAAATGTGAGCTGTTTAAAGGCATAGAGAGGCTTTATAAATGCAAGTCTCAGAACCTGGCAAATAACTACACGGAAATTCCCTGCTGCTGCCAGCTGGCTTGAGCGTGTTGAAGGTGACAGAGCAAAAAGGCCACCAGGAATCAGTCGTCCAAAGAGAGGGTGCAGAGGTACACTACTGAGGGGTGTTAGGGGTGCACCACTGAGCTGGGGAAAGGTGAAGCCCAGCAACCACACCCTGGGATCTCGATTTGGAGGCCAGACTAAAGTGAGTACAGCAGAGACAGGTCACATGCACACATGCCCGAGAGAGAGAGAAAGAGAGAGAGAGAGAGAATGAGTAAGGGGTTGACAGAAAGAAGCAATCATTATTTTCAGACCCAAGAGGGCCCTTTTCTCCCAAAGATGGATTAAGGGTGTCCCCTAGAACCACCTCAGCCACGTGGGTTTTCCATTGGCTTTCCAAGTGCCACAGAAGGCTCAGGAGAGAGCCCTTACTTTGGCTGGAAGGAAGAAATAACCAATCTATAGAGGGGCTCTCTGGTAGCTGCCATGTCCCAGGGACATCCCCTGTGGCCCCGTCAGTGGCCACCACCCTCTGGGAAACTACGTGCTCAAATAGCTTGAGAAGGGAGAAAAGGTGAGTAGAAAGAAGGCAGGAACCTGTCAAGCACGTAAAATAATCAAGTTATTTAAAAAACAATCATTGTGCCTACTCTCTTTATATAAACACAAGGCTCATGTGGAAGTTGAAGAGCAGTCAGGATGCACTGGTTCTTCCAGGGCCTCAGTTCACACGAGCTATGTTACCCCCAAGTTTGTGAGGCTGAGCCACGGTTTTAGAACCAGAGGCCTGTGCCTGCGCAGAGATCCCACAACGTCGCTCTTCAGCCACCACGCTGCACCTTGTAGTTGAAAGTCCAAACTGCCCCACCACCTCCAGGTCAAGTTCCCCCTCTTGTGGCCTTCTCCTCAGTGTATCACCAGGAAGCATCTCAGTGCAAACGCAGAATCTCTCTGAAATCTCACTGAAATCTCTTTGCCCGGGTTGCCATCCAATGTCACTGTCTTTGGTGGGCTCAACCTACCTATCTGTGCCGGTAGCACAAGCCCTGTTTGACTCTTGACTGTTGGGAACCTGCCTACCTCTCACCAGCCTCTCAGCGCCCAGCTGACCAATTTGAGTAGCTGGCCAGAGGGGTACAGCTGGGTGCTGGGGGACAGCTAGCTTCTCTGAAGGACCAGACCTCCCAAGCATATTCTCCTCATGGGATAGACGGAAACCAAGTCAGGACTAATGACCAGAGTCAGTGTTCTCCAAGCTTTGCTCATCTCCCACAAGCATTTTTCCCCTTTGTCCCACCTGAGGAGAGAAGAAGTAATCTTGGCTGCTCAAAAACACAACATAAAGGATACCCCAATTCACAGCCCAGCAATGGGGAAGAGATTGGGGGCCACTGGTGCCAGCTCTTGGGTCTTGTGTGTGGCAAAGAAGGAGGGGTGGCTGGCTTCTTGGGAGGCTCCGCAGTGGTTCAGAGCCCTGGACTTTACACCTTGGTGGGGACTGGCCACCAGCCTGGTGATCAGCCTGGCTGATGTCCCGGCTCCAGGACCCAAAGGGGAATTAGACACCAGCCACCCCATGCTCTCCATTGTTTAGGAAAAAGGAGAGAAAGAGAGAGAGTGAAAAATAAAATCCTCAATTGTTTAGTACAAGTCATTTTACATGCTGGGATAATGAAGTATAAAAATGCCTTCAAAGAACTGATTTCCTACTTTTAACTCACTGCCAGCCAAGCTCTTTGTGAGGCCTCTCTGGAACATGCATTCCCATCCCACTCAAACAAAAGAGCTGCGAATTCATTAAACTATTTAATTATGCCTTTTTATTTTTCTCCATTAGCAAGTCCTACCAGCACAAAGTAAATAAAGCCACCGTGGTCTTTCCCCAGCAGACACACTGACTGTTTTTATTCTTTATTCAGTTTACAATATAAAGGGCTATTTTTCCCCCTCCTATTCTTGGCGAGTTTCCTAGCACAAGCCTTGCAAATAGAAGCACCCAACTGTACATGCAGCGCATGAAACTGGCGCAGGAGCATTCAGCATTGCAAGCACATACCCTAGACAGCTTTCAAAGTACCCGCAGCCAAAGGCAACCAAACAGCACTTACAGCCAGGCGCGGAAAAGATATTAGCTTTTTTTTTTTTATACTCTAGTAAATTTGCTTTTTACATCTATTTCTTTTCAGAAGGGCTTGTTATTGAGCTCACTGTCCACAAATTCCATTGATCTCAGGCTGTGACTCAATCCATATGCTCACGCTTTGACACCAGCACAGCAAGCAAGCGATACAAATCCTGTTCAGGCTACAAACTTATTGATTTTATAGATTTCCCCCAAAGTTGTGATAATGATATATCATTGTTAAATTTGGTAGAACAAACTGCTTTCCCAATCTGTCAATGCGAGCATGAAAACCAATTCACAGCCTTGTTTAAAAGGCTTTCCCATCAGAAGAATAAGTACAGCCAAAGGAAGCAGACCACCGATACCCAGTGACTGGCACCAGCTTGATGTACGATTCCTTCCTCGTTGCCCTTTCTGATCCGCAGCGCACTGGGCTGCCAGACTGTACTTACTGGCTACAATTATCCACAGTGATTTCTCCCCAGGATGCTCGGTATTAATTATTAACAACTGGGAGCATGCTGCTTGGGTGACCCACATCAGTAGGTTTTAAAAGACAATTTTGGTAATTTTAATATGCTATTCAGATGCAGTTGGATCCATTAGGATCCTGGGATTATTGACTATAATAGGTCAATTTTCTCCCCCCTGCAGTTGCTCCCTCTTCTCACCTTTAGGAATCAAGGCAGCTGCCTCCAGCAGGGGGCAGACATCAGACACTTGCTTTTGAAAGGACGTGCCTTTACTTCCTGATGGTGATGGGTTTGGTGACTCCATTTGCCTCAACTTTCTCTACTCATTTCCTACAGACATGGCTACATCTTACAGTTCTACTAAGCTGGTGGGCTTCTATTAACTTCACTCCCTCCTGGGGTATCTGTGATTCTGTTTCTGAAGTATGTCCCCAAGTGTCCATCCCAGTGCCCCCTTAATCACCCCACTTTCTGAGTCACCTTCTGCCTGTGCAAATTCTTTACTGCATGGAGTTGTCTGCCTAATTCATTCCAACATGTGCGCTGCCTTCTACGCCCAACTTCCCAATCAACCGGAATAAGTTTTCAACCAATATATCCGTGTGCCATGATGATTATGGCTATTTTTCATTCTTTCCAATGTGTCCACTTCCCTTATTTCTAAAACTTTAGTCTTTGTGGAGTCTCCTTTTTTCCTCTTACCTCACTGTCTGCCCTTTCCCAAATGAGAGGAATACAGATTCCTCTCATTCACTAATCCGTTGGTCCGCTTCCCACTAATTTAAACGAAACAGCTTAACAAAACAGTTGGAAACTCTGATGGCCTCATCTCCGCGGATAAAGGTTTCTCTAATGCCTGCCTCCTCACTGAAACTGCAACTACTTCTTAACTGAGAATACAGTATCAACCCCCGATCTACCTGCCTGACTCAAGCTGAATGCCTTGGAAAATGTGATTTTGTCAGATGGTGGCGTCCAGCTAAAATTCCAGCTACTTGAATATCCAGTTTCACTCCCCACTCACATACATGCTTCGGTTCTAATATGGGTTGAAAGTGTCATGTTTCATAGGAAACGACTTTAGTGAATAGTGTTCAAGACCAAATGCTATCAAGCATGCTGGCGTTGTAGGACCACGCAGACCAACCTACTTGGCCTTCCCATTCAAGTATACCAAGGCCTGACCTTATGCTCTTTAATGCTAATAGTAATTTATATGACCTTAACGGTAGCAGTAAAATTTCATTCAACTTTCTCACAACCGGTGAGAGAGCTTCAGGAGGTATCACCACCCCCATTTTATGGATGAAGACACTGAGGCTGAAATGTGTGATGGTCATGTTAGTAAGCAGTATTGCTGATCCTTACAGGTAGGTTTTCTGGTCCCTAAATCCAGTGGTCTTTCCAACAGAGCATATTTTCTCCCAATCCTAGCTATTTAAACAATAACCTGCATAAAAAGTTTTGCATTCAGGCACTCCTCATCTCCAACCCACTGACTGAAAAATGATTTTACTGATATTAACTTGTGTTTCATGGCAGTAATTAATTTTTAGGCTCCTCCTGCTAGAAAAACAGTAAATCTAGCAGTGGTCCACAAGAATCATCACTATGAAAATAATTTTCATAGTGATGAAATGGGGTGGGGTGCGGTGGGAGGGGGTTATAATCTCACGGAACAAATAGTCCCTAAAGGAACTTGGGATATATTATCTTTTCAAAGATCACTAAGATGAGAGACTTAGATTGTAAAGAAAATTTTGAAACAGCCGAACATACAAGATTGTTTACAGTCATAGATCCAATATAGAATTCCCAAAGCAAGAGAATTTCCCGAAAAGAGCCAGAACAATAAGTCCCCAGCCAGGAAATCAACAATTAAATAGGCTGGCTATGTAATCCACTTACTGCAACTTCCAGAGGGTTTACTGGGGTAACTGGACTCCAGGCTCTCCCACCTACAAAGGACAGATGGAAGGATGCACCTAAGAGAAGTGGACAATTAAAATTTTATGATGAATAAGTTCCCTCCTCCCCCAGAATTCCTGCTCTGAATGCACACACACACACAGACCAAACAAACCACCCTCCTGTTCATAATTGCACTGGTCCAAGTATGCGGAGCCTTCACACAGAATGATGGCTTCCCCTGTCTCCTGCATTTGTTCGGCTCCTTTGGGAGGAGCAATTTACAGAAAGCATTATCGATTTTTGCCATAATAGGTACAGAGATGCCTCACCGTCCCTACTCAGCCGGCTCGCTCTCGCATCACAACTGTCAGGCCAGTTTGTGAAGCCCCGTCATTATTTTTTTTCAAGTAAATCCATCACAAGGTTGGGATGGGGGGAGGTGAGGGAAGTGATGAAAATAAAATTATTTTCACCTTGCCATACCAAAGTATGTTCACGTCCTTCGTTGGAAATGAGTGCAAGCACCATAGACCTTCAGGAAAAAAATATTTAAAGGGAAAGGAAACTTGCAGTATCTCAAATAGAAAAGCAGATGAGAGACAAGGCAATCTAGTTGGGACCTATTTGAAATATTTTTAATGCCATTATACCTGGGCTCCTCAGGGAGCTAAGGCACCTGCAGACATTGTGTTTTGGGGGGAATGTGGACCTGTATTCATTTGTTGTTTTCTTTTTCTACATGAGTGCATCAGGGATGGAATCTGCCTTGAACCACCTATCTCAGTAGACACCTACCTGTAACAGAGACCACCACCTTCCCTGCTACTTCATGTCTTTGTGCCAGAGGTTTCCATCCCCCCTCCTGCCCCTACACACACCCACAACACACCCAGGGTTCACCAGAGGCTATAACCATTTGGTTACTGATCAGCATGCGAATGTAAATGCTTTCACTTCAAATATTTCTTAAAATGAGAAAGAGCCTCTTATAAACCACATGGAAAATAAACAGGGGGGAAAGAATCACACTGAATGCACTACTGATGCTCAAACAAGCCTTTTCATATTCAAGTCCCGACTTGATTGGTGGTTGGTGTGCTCTGCAAGCAGGTCTCTAGGCTCAGTGAGAAAGGTCAGAGCTTATAGCCCTTCACCCCATGGTTCAGGCCTCCCCCCTCCCCCCAGTTCTTATACATAGCCTTGTTTGAGGCTCAGAAGATTTAATCCAAGAACTGGCTCTGGATCTCATTCCCAGTTCTGCAGTTCATTAGCCATGAAAAGTGATAGCCGCTTAAGATTTTTATGAGATATTGTTCCAAAGGCGGACCACAGAAAACTGCACAATTACACAGCACTTTGCATACAGCCCACCAGCCTCTGGCTCAGATCTAAGTAGCTCAACAGCCATCAAGCTACAGAATGAAAAGCAGCCAGTTGCTCTTGGTAAAAGGTGAGGATTTGGTGACATTTTGTTCCAATTGGTGCTTTCTTGAAAGCACACGCTTATTCTGAAATAAACTTGACACCTAACATGTTATCCTTTCTCCATTTTTTCCCAGCCCCTGGCCTCTCCATCCTCCAAGGACAAGAACCAACCCTTAAAAGCACACAGGTTCCTTCCTCCCTCCCTCTCTCACAGTTGCTATTTGGCAGGAGTATTTGCAAACAGACACAGTTGGAGGGACTGAGGTCAAGCTGAAATAGGCAGATCTGGAATCCACTTGGACATTGGCCTTCTGTGGCTAGACCGTGAACTGAATTGTGTTTAAAACAAAACCAGCCCTCCTGTATCAGACCATATGGAAAACACATTGAAATCAGGGTAAGGAATGGGATTAGTCTCATAAAACCTGTAATTCTGACTGTGGCTGCCCGATTCCTTGTCACCCTTGATGCCACATGCTCAACTACAACACTGCAGTGCACACCAGATTAGAACATCCTTGTGCAGCAAAGAGGAGAAACAAAAACCTTGGCAACTTTGAACTCCTCCTTTTTAACTGTATTTCTATGAGTCCACTGAACATGGGATCTGAGTGATGCTGTTCAAGCTCTAGATACCCAAAAGAAGATGAACTGTGAGGCCCTCGGAGGGACCATAGTGAGGAATCAACTGCATTTGAGAAATATACAGAAGGGGCATACACCAGGAGATCAGTTAAGGCTGCTGACCCTTTCCATGTTGACACTTTCACACGTCCTTTCATGTCAGGTGGCACTTGAGTGGCCACCAGCACTTTTGGAATCTGATTACAATTTAGATAAATATATTCAGAGAAATGTATTTATGTGAGTTTCACAGTCATGTCCATAAACACCTAAGTCATTGCTAGCCAACTCAAAACTGGAAAAATTTCCAAAACATCTTGCTCCCAAAATAGTAGCTGATGCCTCTGGCACAGAGTCTCTTACAAGTTCACCAAGAATGATTGGACAACAACTTACTGCTGTCTTGTAAGAGTCAGACATTACTCTGTTAAGGGTATTAAAGACGTGATTTCATTTCATTCCTACAATAGACATTTGCTGTTTCCTTCACTGTTTTACCAATGCCTGGAACAGTGCCTGGGACATAGTAGCTGTGTAATAAGTATTTGTGAAACTGTAATACTCAGAATAATGGGCAAGGGCATTAAAATAAGATTCACAATGAAGAAATATAGTAAGAACTAAAAAAATTTAAATGCACCAATAAATACTAATAATCAATGAAATGGAAACTAAGACAAAAAGAACATTTCCTATCTAACACACTGGCAGTTTTGTTTGTTCCATTTTTTAACGGCAGCCTCCGGTGTGGGAAGGGCTGCACACATCCGGTGCAGGGGCACAGCCTTTCTGGGTGACCGTCTGGTCATACTTATTGACACTCTTAAAAATATTCATACTGTTCGAGTACAAATTTTAGCGTTTGAAAATTGATCCTAAGTGTAGGGGACTTACACATAGGTGTTATATATGAAGATTTTTATCACAATATCATTTAAAAGAGAGAAAAATAATATATAATCTAAATGTCCATTTCAGTGGTTAAATGTTAAATGGTAACATAAAATTTGGTCCATTCATATGATAAAATGTCATGTAGCCATTTAAAACCATGCTTTTAAAATAGCATTTAATGACATAGGAAAATACCCTAGTTACATTGAGTTAAACGAAACAAATTATATGGCAGGATCTCAATTTTGTACAATCCTGTGATATCTATATATCCGCATGAAACAACTCTAGGAAGCTACACATAGAATATAAAGAAGAGTTATTTCCATATGATACTATTATACATAATTTAGTTTGCTTCCAGTTTCATTGAAAAATTTAGTTTTCAATTTTTTTCCAAATTTTCAAAAAAGAGCTACTTATTTCTATATTTACTGATAATTTTTAATATTATAAAAATGTGAAACATAAGAAATCTAGAATACAGTGTTCATTTTTATTTGGATTATTCAGAGAAAAACACAATTTATTTGTTTTCCTTCCAAGTTAATATTTTTAACTTTCTCATCAGGAAAATAGGACACTGGATTCGTGTTTTTTGTTTTTGTTTTTGATTTTTTAAATAACAGTGTGAGAGCCACATATAGTCTGTAGACATGTTTTGTTTGGCAACATGGTATTTTCACAATCTGAGTTTGAATACTTCTGGGCAGGGTCTATCTTTAGCAATTTGCCACAGCCCTCACTCTCCATATTGTATGACATAACCCTGTATCAGCCGTTAAATTCCCAATCCTTGGATTCACCGACCTCCAAAGCACTTTTCTCTTTAAGTGAACTAGGTTTGCCATCTGTGATGAACAGAAATCCTAACTGGAACGTTAAGTTCCCATTAGCATTCTTCTTAGCAGATGCATCAACATGCACACTATCTCCCCCCTACCTATACATACTCTTCATGTATGCTTCTTTGAAACCAGTGGCTTCTTTGAAACCAGGCCTTAGAGGGATTTTTAAAAGGTTCTCTTGTGCTTTATAACTAGTTATGGTGAGAACCCTCTTCCTGTTTGCAGACTGCCTACTTCGCCTTGTATCCTTACATGGCAGAGAGCAGAGAGGGGAAGCAAGCTTTCTCGTGACTCTTATGAGTCACCAATCCCTTCATGAAGGCTCTACTCTCAGGACATCATCTAATCCTAATCACCTCCCACAGGCCCCAGCTCCTAATACCATCACATCTAGGGGATAGGGTTTCAATCCATAACATACAGCTTGTGCTTATTGCTATTTATTGAATGTCTAGAATACACTAGAAAACATACTAAGTGTTTATAAGACATTTTAGTCCTCCTAAGAATCACAGAAAAGTTATTTTTACTTCCAATGTGGAAATGGCCAAACAAGCACAAATGATTAGATAATTTAAATGGACAAATACTTATTGAGCACCTATTATGTGCCAGGCCCTGGGTGAAGGTCTACGGTGACAAACCCTAGTTCCTTCCTCTGTACCATGCTGCTTTCTGTCACAGAAGGACCTCTATCTTATGACCCTTCACCTCTCCCAGTGAGGGTATCCTTGTTCAAGGAAGGCTTAATAAACTATCATTCAATCCCAATTAATTTATTTTAATTCTTAAATAGGTCCGGAACAATATTAACTAAGAATAATAATGGGGGAATCAGATTTGGGTTAGGGATAAACACAGGATACACAGTCCCTTTTGTAAGACAGTACCAAAAGAAAGCACCATTTTTCTTTCTATGTTCTCCTTGTTTTCTAATTGCTAACTACATGAAAGAACTGAGAAAGGGAGGAAAATTATCAAAGAAGGTGGTTTTACTATTAATATAATATAAAAATAGTCAATGATAAAAGATACCCTAGAAATCATAAAGACAACAAATTATTCTAATATCTAAAGATGCTTGCAGAAGTGTATTTGGACACCTAGGAAGCCTTGTATTTTCTTCTAGAACATAGCTCCCTTTCAAGCCACACCTGGGCAAGGTGTTCCCACTAGTTCCTTCTAGGGCTTTATTTCTTTAGTGATCTTGAAGATGCTCTTTGGTTCTCCAGTCTTTATGAGAAAAATAACTTGATTCTGAAAACTGTGCATAACCAAGGGAAAATCTTATTAGCTGGCATAAATAATGCCACTAGTAAATTACCCAGTTTTGATGGGTCTTCACTCATTGAATAGCTAGTCAGCCCTTTATAGATGCTTAGGGCTCAGCTAGGTACTAAACCGATAGCTGTTAGCAAAAAGAACAAGGACTCTGTCCTCATGAAACTTACATGCTACTTTAGCAACAGAAAACAAATATTCACATTCTGCTAAGAGATAATAAGTCAAAGAAACCAAGGAGGATGATGTCATACTCAACTGGGTGGCAGTGTCTTGGTGATTGCTCATTAGAATTTATGAAAAAAAAAAGCAGAGTGAATTAAAAAAAAAGTAGAGTGGATTAAACAAGTTCCACCCATTAGAATTCAATTTCAAGCTATCTGGGACATGAACATTATTTTCTGAAAATAACCTTGACTGTGTGAATCAAAAAAATCTTCTCACACTTGGTTCTGATTCTTTGGCACAAAATTAAACTTTTTTCAATGCATAAGTTCTTCTCTCTCATCTGCTATTCAGAGAAGATAGTTCAAAGTGCAGTAAGCAGAGTGCTCAGTGAAATACAACTGCATGAGAATGAGATGTGCCCAAGTCTACAGAACGGGTGTTTTTCTCCCTAGGGAAGAACTAAATTAGAAAGGTGGGCCATGTGGTAAGAAAATTCTAAATGCGATAAAAATCATGATTGCTTCTGATAACCTGGATAAGAAGGGCTCACAGGAAAGATTTACAAAATCTCTCCAGAAAGGACCATTTCATAATTGTTTTAAATCTCCTAAAGAATACAAGAAGATGCATCGAGAACCAGGCATTTCCCATCTCTTTCTAAGCACAATGGTTGAATCGTGTGGTGCTCACATTCCCAACTGCCTCAAGTATAGAACTCCTCGATACTCACTGGCTTCCTGACTCAAAGCTCAATGCAGAAGCTAAATGACACGGTGCAAATGTTCTCCCTCCCACTGATGCGACCAAGCCTTGTCATCCGTTTTACCAAAGTGGCTCAGTGTTGGTTCTGACTGATTATCTAATAACACCCACTACAGGAAACAGCCCTAACTGGCCACAGAATTTATCTTTCACTGTTGATTGCCTGAACAGTTCACAAATGGTTTAGACTGGGAATACAGAAAAACTGAATTTGTGTTTATATGTAAGGAGTTTACTGGAACCACAATAAGATACCACCTTACACCAGTCAGAATGGCTCTTATCAAAAAGTCAGTAAATAACAAATGTTGGCAAAGATGTGAGAAGAAGGGAACCCTCATGCACTGTTGGTGGGACTGCAAATTGGTGCAGCCACTGTGGAAAACAGTATGGAGGTTCTTCAAAAAGCTAAAAATAGAACCATATGACCCAGCAATGTCAATTCTGGATATTTATCAAAAAAACCCCTACTAGTTTGAAAAGATATATGCACTCCTATCTAAGTTCATTGCAGCATTATTTGCAATAGTCCAAGCATGAAGGCAACCTAGGTATCCATTGATAGATAAATAGATAAAAAGACAGGATACACACATAGACCCATACACATATATCACACATATGATATATACACACATACATATATCCACATATATGATATATGCATTGTGCAATATTACATCGCAATAAAAAAGGAAATCTTGCCAAATGCAATATGTATTATGCTAAATGAAATAAGTCAGAGAAAGACAAATACCATACGGTTTGATTTATATGTGTAATATAAAAAACAAATAAACAAACAAACCAAAATGAAACAGAAACAGTCTCATAGAAACAGAAACCAAACAGATGGTTGAACAGAAAAAGGGGAATATCATCAACAATATTGTGATACATTTGCATGTTGATAGATGATTAGTAGAAAGAGTGGAGTGATCACATTGCAAGGTATAAAAATATCAACTCACGTAGTGTCTACCTGAAACTAATGTAATACTGTATGTCAATTGTACTTGAATTAAAAAATAGAATGAGCAAATAAGATATTCAGAAAGTAGTTTGTATAGATATAATGATATTCATTCTAGTGCTCTTTGGGAAATTCAAAATGAGAAAGAATATGAATATATAACCACAAACACTAAATTGTGCCACAAAAAATTAGCCATTAATAAAGTTCTGTTTAAGATTATTGAGTGAAGAAAACTTCATAATCTATTGTTAAGAGAAAACACAGAAACAGCACAGACAGTAGGACCCCAAACAAATACATGATTAGACAAAAAGATAAGAAGGGTACACTAAAATATTTATAGTGGTATCACATAGAAATAGAACTTAGGCAATCATTATTTTCTTCTTTTTTACTTGTATTATTTTTATAATTTTTTTTCTCCCATGTGTGGCATATAATTATAGTCCCAGTTATTAAGTCAATGAGCTATATAACCCATGAAACAATTTTTTTTTCAAATGTAGCATAAACTGGCTGCATTAAATGATCTTTAAAGTTCCTCCAACTCTAATGAGCTATACTTCTTCTAAGGGACAGATTCTACAGACAGCAAGAGGGGCAGGGAAGATGACAAAATCTAAGAACACCTTAATGGTGTAAGCAGTTGAAGAGAACAGTGTATGCTAGCGTCGATAAGTAGGATGGTGTGGCAATGGTCTATAGCTCACCATTAGTCTGTGAGGAAGTGTTCACTAGAACACTAGAAACAGAAGGATGATTTGAAGATTTTTCCACAAACATAGTTGTTCATGTTAAAAACTGTTTTTCAGTCTGACATGGTATCTTCCTACTCTTTTTGGGAGACTGTGATGGATAGGGGTGGGATTATATAAACATGCCTTTTTTGTAAAACATGTTAGTGATAGTAAGTAATAATAGTGTCTGTTTAATACCCTCAAGTAACAGAAAAAAGGCTAACAACTCTGTGTCAACGTCCAGATCTTAACACCATTCTTACCAGTCCTGATAATGCAAATTTGGGGACCACTTGTCTATAAATGACACATTTCTATTTACACACATTTTGATCAAACAAAATTTGTAAACCTGTGGTCCTCAGGCAGAATGTATCCCATTGATGAATTCTGTTTGTTAACAATTGGGGAATTTCTCATAAATATCCTTTTACTGGACTCACACCCCCATGAGGCAACACAGTGCGGTAGTTGAGGACCTTTGTAGTTCCTTTGACAGGGCCTGGGGTTCCCCAGTTTGCCACAGCGGGCACTGTTGCTATCTCGCTGGTCCTTGTAGACTCTGCACACTAACGGCCTGTTTTCAGCAGAAAACTTTAAGGGATTGTAGAGACCATGTTCTGTTCAGTGGGATTGTTGAGAAACCAGCCCTAATTCCTCTGCACAGCAATTTCTTGGATTTTGGTCCAAGAGCTTGGCATCCGTGATCAAAGTTCTAGCAGTGGCCTTTCAGCGGGAGCCAGAGCCAGCACTGGAAAGCAAAAAACAAACCTCAACTGTTCCTGGTATCCCTTCCCCTACCTCTGCCCCACACTACCCTCTTGGGGATGACTCATTTAAATATTTTCTTGCCTTGGCTTTCTCCTTCAGAATCACTCACACCATAAAAACAGAGCAAGAAAACACCAAGAATTTTAAACACCTCAGTCTGTAATAGGATTAGAGCATCTGTAAGGTGTAAAAAGTGATTTCATTGTTTCCTATAAACTGGCTCCTTTCTCACAAGAAAGCACCCCAGTCAAGATGTAGAAAGCAACTTTTTCAACAGCGTGTATTAAATCTGACAAACATCTGGTCAATCAAATTTACAGCAATACATAGGGTCTAGTAAAGGTTTATTTCTTCTTGAAGAACAAATTTAAAGATTTTTTAAAGCTTTTATATATAAAAAGAAAACTAAGCCTGCATTTCTTTGCCCAGCCCTATTTCTAAGGCTCCATGCTTTGCCAGGCCCCAGCCACAGGGCTCTGATTCCTCAAGGCAACAGTGCGCTCGGGCCTGCAGACTGCGCTCTCCTGCATCACGGTGCCGAAGGAAAAGCACCCAGGACGCCCGGCAGGTGCTAAGTTTGGAGCTGACTATGATCCTCAGGGCACAGAGGCCAAAGTGGCAATAGGAAGCCCCAAGGAAGCAGGAATCTTTCTCCTATCAGCACAGTTTCTCATTGCTGCTCTCTCCCCCCACCCCCAGCCCTCTGTGTGTGTGTGTATGTGTGTGTGTGTGTGTGTGTGTTGAGTTGGGAGGAGCTGGAATTAGGGAATAGGGTTGAGTACAGACTGCTTAGGATCAGGGGTAAGAGAAAAATGGTAAAATCCTGAGAAGCTACTTAAGTCTCCCTTTTCTCCCTACACTAATTCTCTCAAAAGAAGCAGCTATTAGGAACAAGATTAAGGACCTGAGTTAAGTAAACTACTTGGAAGTAGGGATAGGCAGTGGTGCTGAGAGAGAAATGATTCGGGGTACAGAATAAGACAGCTGCTCAGACACCATACCTTTCTGTGCCTGACACACCCCTTGCCCCATATCCTCACCAGGAACTCTGCAGTAACCCCATTAGCCATAGCACAGTGGGGGTGATATTTTGAAAATATTAAACCATTTAATTTTTCCATTAAGTGGATTCCTCTCACCATCCATTAAACAAATGGTTTTCATTGTTTCAAGGGAAGGCTAGATAGGTAAAAGCTTCTCTTGACAGAGCTAAGCCTAGGGCACCCAAATCCATTAGCCATGAAGCAGAGTAAATGTAGGGTATGATAAAGAGGAAGCAAATAACAGATCAGATACAAATGTCTTGAATTCCCCTCTGGGGTCAAAACTCCAGAGAAAGACTGGAACCAAGGGATGATATAAACCCTCACTGAGGGTGGTGGTCCTTGCAATACAATGGGGCTTGCTTTTTGATTCTCAGGGTAAAGGTCAAGCAAATTGCAAGTCCCTTGGAATATTCAATAACACCTACTTTAAGTATGGCACCAAGAGGGCATGCTACTGCCAAAGCATTGGTTGGAAATGGTTGAAGGGGTTTTTTAAAAGGATGGGCTAGAAGATTTTCAAACTCAGCAATATGACATTTTGGGCTAGATGCTTCTTTCTTGTGGGGAGTTATTGTATGCATTATAGGATGTTTAAAAACATCCTTAGCCTCTGCCTACTAGATGCCAGTACAGAACCTCCTCCACAAGTTGGGACAATCAAAAATACCTACAGGTATTGGCAACATCCCCTTAGGAGGGGGCAAAAAAACTCCCTGTTGAGAACCATGGAACTAGAGGTAGCACCCCAGTTCTCAGAACCTGTGTCAGAACATAAGCAACCAAGCAGGACGGGATGCCTCCAAAAGGAGGGATATGGAACTGGTGAGAAACACCGTAGACCAGAAGGTACCACACACGGAGGGGACCAGAGGCAAAGACCAGACCAACACAACACCTGGAAAGACCAGCTAGATCCAACAGAACCTCCATGAATATCTACACTGAATGCCAGGGCCTGCCCAAGCCACCCATGCCACAGAGGAGACCCAAGAATAGCCCAAGACCGAGGGAAAAGACCTGTTCTCCCCTGCGCCCAGAGGCTACTGAGATAACAGAGGTGTGGTAGGATTAGGCAGTTTAAAAGGGGAGAAAAAACCCTCCCTGTGAGGATGTTTGACTTTTACATTAACCCAGTATTTACCCTAAACAGAATTAATCTAACCAAGGGTGGTGGCAGCTCAAGAATGAGATAGGACCGGTTACAAGCGGAGTTGTGGCAAGTATCCAGGACCCTCTGCACCTTACTCTACATTTTCTTCTGCTCCCATCCAGCTTCTAGGATTCAGCCTCTGACTCCAGCTATTATTCTGCATCTTCAACCTTGAAATATGATTTCCTGTCTCTTCCAGCCTTAGATTTCACTGTTGACCACACTTTCTGACCACAGTCAACAGTGAAATCTAATGTAGAATGGTTCTTCCTGATGTAGAAAATCCCCAGGACGCAACTCATCGCCTGGTATTCCAACTGAACCATTCTTGCCCTGATGTCTGTTTTGGAGGGAACCCCACCTAAGACATCATAACTGATTTGATAGTCTCTTCCACAGTCTTGACACACCAAAGAATAGGAAGTGAATTTCACACACTAGTGTTTAATGTTTTCTGACACCTTTCTACCAGAAAACTTGAGGGTGGAATCCTTTACCATAGGAACTATTGGGTCCCATAGAGACACTGTTGGGTCCTTCTTCTCAAGAAAGAAAAAAGCTAGAATTGCTCCCATGGTATAATCTATAGGCTGCCTTAGGCTGCACTAGGTGTCTCACGTGGTTTCTTTCAGGATACCAAAGAAATAAAAAACAGGGTAATTTCTAGAGAGAAACTAGACAGGTCGGTGTCAACACATAGAAGGCTGGCTCTTCTGCATGGTTAATATGGAAGGCTGCCGTGGAACAAATTGCTATTTTCTGACTCTCCACAACAAAATGTTAAAAAAAATACCCAAAACTTGGTGACCATTTAAAGGACCCTTATTTGATGATACACAGAGAAGAGAATGCTTAGTGTGGAAATGAGAATAAGAGGGAACTTTGCCTGCACCGTATCAATGTTTCCATTCATGATTCTCATACAGCTCAAGTTCAATAACAACAAAAATTACCCCACCAATAATCTTTGTATAATATCCCCCAACTTACCAAAAAAAAAAGTGAGTCTCAGTGGGCAACTAACTTACTTATGTCACATAAATATTCAGTGCATTCATTATACATGAAGAAGCCAACATTTCCTTTGAAGAGATTTGATTCCTGGAAGCCGAGGAGAGTGGACAAGCACCCAAACACATCTCAATTCCATAGAATTTCTGCCTATCTCTGCAAGTTGGCAACAAGTAGTTCCCAACTGTGCTCTTTCCAACAGGCCCACTGCACGCACAACCCAAAGAAATTAAGCCTCATTCATGCTACTGAGACTCTTCACTCATCCAACAAGACAGAAAAAACTCAAAAGCTTGATATTTCCAGCCCTTTTTTTTTTTGACAGAGACCAAGTGCCAGTTAGTAGGGAACTCAGAGACAATATCCATAGCCACCATTTATGTCCCATATGAGCAAAACAGGCAAAGGAATTGCAAGAAACAAGACACGGAGCTTCTACACAAGACTCAGATAAGGCCCCCTGGCTCTCTCCATAGGTGTCGCTGTGGTCCTGTCCAGGGCTTAGTGGAACATTCCACATCTTTGAGAGGAAAGTCAGCTGCAGAAGAGGAGTGAATACTTGAAAATTAATGATGTCAGTCTCTCTTCATATATCAAGCTAATTTGAAAGGGCTTTAATTTTCTTAAAGGATAAAAAAAGGTTTCTTTGCTAGATTAAACTTGAGATTGTCATTCATATATTGTTTATAAGGTAGTCATCTCTTCGCTCCGTATTTTTTTGTTTTTGATTTTGTATACTAGTTAGCAGTGAAGACTTGTCTGCGTGTATCAGGAGGAATAAAGAGAGAAACGTCCTTAACTGTCAGTTTTAATAAGAGGAGTCAACATGCCTCTATTCAGGTTAAATATTGTCCTGTCACATTTCAATAGAGTCAACAGATTTTTTTAAAAGAAAAGTCAAAAGCACTGTGTATGCAAAAAAAAAATCCTTCTTGTCATAGAATGTCAAAGCCCTCCTTTATCTGGGGGAGGGGCGTGGAGGTAGGACAGAAAAATCTTTTGTAAAATGTGAAAAATTACCACTCATAATTGGTGCTGACATAAAAAGGGGCTTTTTTTGTTAGAAAAACAAAGAAAATCTCTAATTTAATAATCACCTGCAACGTGTTATTGTGATGGGAACAAAAAACACACAATCAAAGTCATCTTTTTTAAGTAACTATAGTGTTTTTAAGCAATCACTGCACTTTACAGCAGCTCATACGCACAAACCAATGATGTTCAGAGTGAAAAAAGCTACTCCAAACTCCTCAAGGAAAGTTTCTGAAATAACCAGTGACAGGCTCCAATAAGAAAGTGCAAATGGGGCATTATGTTCAAAATAAAGCCAAATAAGATTTTTTAAACCCAAAACATATTCCTGTAAACAAGAATCATTTAGGCTAAAGTCACAAGAGAAGAACCATTCTTCATAAGAGGACTAAAGGGTTAAAGACACACATTTTTGGAATAATGCACTAGACAGAACTGAGCATATTTTATAACAATTTGTAAAATTGACTAGCAGAATATAGTCATTTTTCTGTTTCCAGTGCTTGCTGATTTGTTAAAAATGGGAACCCTAAGTTGAAGTTTTTGAGATTTGATATGTTTTTAGTTGCAGCAAAATTTTAGAAATTATTCTAACTCTGAATAAAATGATTTCCATTCAACAACCATTTTCACCACTTAGGTTAGTGTAGAGAAAAATATGTACAGCTTTCCAGACTAAGTAATATTCAGAATAATCTCATTTGATAATATCAAACCAAATGGGATCTTAAGAATGCCAAGGAAGGTTGACTCAGAATTTCAACATTTACTTATTAACACACAGACTTTGTTACAGAAAAAAACCTCTCCAAAGTGTACTTCCTTCTGTGGAAAATTATAGTAGTCTTGTCATGGATAATATGGAAAGTAGTCTGTGTGCTCTTCCTACTGTGTATGGTGAGAATCTACAACTATTGATTCAGTTTAATATTTGATAATGCTTTTCAATTTTGCAATAAACTCTTTAGGCAGCAATGAATACAAAACAAAAATACATGCTTAAAGAAAATTTAAGTTGTGAATTTCTACTTTAAAAAGTTGATGAGAGCTTGTAAGTTGCACAAAATGTATGTTGATGTTTACCATTTACAATGACAGGATCACAGTGTTATCGCTGACGACAAGAAAAGCAAAAGACATAGAGCAGCTGAAGGAATATTGTCTCCTACTTTAAAAGCTAGTAGTTATCGTAAGAAGACTATACCAGCAAATGATGGTTTAATACGCAAAGCTGTAGAAGGTTCAACTGCATATCACTCTATCAAACATGACTTTTCATTTAGATCAAATGATTCCACTCTTAATTAATTTCATTCATTTTAGATTTTAGTTGAAATAGATGTTAAAATTTACATTTTATACACTCAAAATTAAATTAATTGAAGTACAAAGATTTTATGACTAAGCTGATATAAAATTAACTTTTTATAAAAGATTTTACCATGACTGCATGATTTTCCTTTCTTTGTTGCTCATCATTAATTTTTTTTATCAATTAGGTTTTCAATTTGAAATGTTAAAGAAATACTTTATAAATAACCTAGGTTCTACAATGATATTAATTTTGTAAATAAATAAGCCCTCTAAGCTTTGGTTGCGTTTTTTTTCAAAAAAGTCACTTAGACACTATTAATCAAGTATGCAACAAAGAAAGACACACATGCAAAAACCATAGCCAGAAGAACTCAGAAAATACCAGTTACTGGAAACAAAATTTGTATATAATGTTAATATAACATTTATACCAGAAACAAGCAAGAAAGAAATTTAAACATATTAAATGATGAAAACTCAAATGATGTATAACATTTTATTTTTAAATGATATAAATATGTCTTAGAATATTTCAAATTATACAAATAATATTCTGATGGAGCTCTTCTTTAAAAATTATATAAATTCATGTTTTTACTGGAATAAACTGAAATTGAGAAATCCTACAATTTTGAAGCATCTTAATTTGGCAAACTTTCAAAAGAATTTTAAAAGAGTAACATGATGAGATTTATGTTATAAATTTTTATCACAAAAAGTGTCCCTGAATTAAAGCTATAAGATAGCACCATAAAAATATCTTAACTGAAATATTTACATGCTTCAATATGAAAAAAAGAATCAAAGATATACTCTATTTTGAAAAATATTTTTCTCAGTTTCAGACACTCCAGCATTTGTAGAGAGACTAATTTTCCTCTTAGAAGTATCATCTTGAAAGATTAGTAAATTAAATGTCTCAACAGTTTCAAACCAAAATATATGCAACTTTGAAAGCTATAGGCAATTTTATGAAAAAAATTAAAATAACAACACTGGAAAAAGTATATTCTTAAGAATACTAGTGATACTTTACTAGAAACAGTGCTAAGAAACTTACAACAATATGTGAATGTATACTAAGAATAATTATTCTGTATGCTTGTTTTTAATGTCCACATACTAATATAAAAAGTTTTGTTTTGCTATAACATATTATTTAAATATTTTAAGAATTGTACTTTTAAGAATAAGTTTTAGTAGAATTATTTGGGAGCCCACCAATATAATAAAACCTCTTTTCAAAAGGTGTAATTTTTAAGTTATTTATTTTTAAAATTATGGTGAAATACAGAGAACATAAATGCACCATCTTTAAGTGTACAGTTCCGTAACATTAAGACCATTTGCAATGCTGAGCAACAATCACTATCACATACCCACAACTCTTTCCATCCTAAAAAAACTGAAACTCTGTACCCATTAAAAATAACTTCTCATTTCCCCCTTCCCCATAGCCCTTGGCAACCATCATTCTACTTTCTGTCTCCATAAATATGACTCCTCTAGGTACCTCATTTAAGTGGAATCATGCAGCTACAACAAAACAACTTTTGATCAATAGATAAATATGTCAAATATAGCTTTCTCTTTCACTCTGAAAAACATCCTAACTTGGAACACAAATTATTTGTGGTCAATGTACATTTGAGTGATGTAATCAAAGAGTGACACCTTGCTATTCACCAAGAAATAAGGATCCTGAAAAGACATCTTTCCACAAAGTGTGAGGTCTCTACCATACATCTGTGTTTCCACAGACATTCCCTTTTGAATCACGTCATGCGTGGCTTTGCACAGTACCACCTTAACTAAGCAAGAACCATGGCTTCTCCCAGCATCTCCTTTTCTGCAAGGCTAAGAGTTAGCATTGTCAACAAGCGATATTTTGTGCAAGACTTAAGGCAAAAGTGAAGCAGCAACTTTTTTTTTTTTCCCAAATACTCTACAGGTGCATCTGGCAGGGCAGCAGGCATGGTGACAGCTCATATATACTGTTGGGGATCTGCTGGTTCACTCAGGTGATGTGCCACAGCACTTGAACCCACAATTCCTCCAGCTCCTGCTGGATATGCTCCTTCATCTTTGCAGTCCTTGGCCAGGTGCACACGCAGCTCCATGGTGAAGGGCACCATCTTCTCTTTCCAGGCATCCACAATACTGAGATTGGAAGTGGTCAGAGACAGATGAGGAATTTGTTTATATTCATGGATTCAGTTACCCTTGTGAGTTTCTAGCTCATCCTCACTCTGGTCCATTTGGAGCTTTCCTTACTAACTTCTGGCCTGACCAATGGTAACTTCAGTTCCAACACTAGATTCAGAGGCTACAGCCCTCATGGATCACTCTACCAGCTCCCACACTTATGTAAGGTCTAAACCATATAACAAATCCCTTATTCTGATCGCTCATGATGGTTCTGCTTCTCTGATTGAACCTTGGCAACATCATCCCAATTCTTCAAATCCAGGTGGTTCCTGAGTTTAATTTTATAAGCCACCTGCCAGATACAAACACTGAGTTTCATAGCCACTTTGATGTTTATGAAATTGCTTTAAAATGATATCTGGCAAACTGAAATAAAAATGAACGAAGGAAATAAAGAAAGGAAAATCAGAAAATACACTGCTTTTCTCCTTCAGAAAGAAGGAACTTCGTTTATCCACCAAGAGTAAAGACCACAGGGCAGGGTCTCTGACTCTGTCATGGGGATCATGTGAGATACCAATTCAACTTTCCCACCTTATGAGAACCTTTCACCTCATTTCTCCTTTTTGTGTACTTTATCAGCCATGCCACTCATTTAGGGGTTTATTCTGGCACACTAGGAAGACAGGTAGTTAGTCATTGTTAGCAGGCAATAGATGCAAACAGGAGTGTTACTGTAGAACTTAAAGAATAATACACGGTGGGACTTTTAAAATATCTCATGTTCATATCAACATACGCTTTATTCATTGTCAATCCTGCCAGATGGGAGATACAGGGAAGGGTGGGCAGCTTGCTTTGGTCTTTTTCTACAGTATCTGAGCCTCCATTTTTGGTAATGGGGAAAAATATTTGGCAAATACAAAAGAAAACAAGAAAACCAATTTAACCTAGTCCTCAAGTTCTTTCTTGTTATAGTCATCCCTAATGGGATTAAGACAAACATCACCACCCCAATTCTCAGTTGCCTTGAAGGTTTTTAAGAAAATTCCTGGGCACATTACCAGCATGAGGAGTAACATCAACAACATTTATGAAGATTAACAATTAAAAATCTTTCCCCAGAAAATGAATACCATACAAAAGCTATTCAAAGCCATTCAAAGCAAGGTTCTGTGAAGGCCCCGTATATTTGGCTCATTCGAGTTATTTCAATTTGCTTTAGGAAAAGAGAGAAAAAAATCCCACAAAGCTGACATTATACAGTAAAGTTTCAGGGATACAGGAGCTATTTAATCATTTTGTGTGTTACCCTGGCTTTTCTGCTGTCTCTTTTTCCTGTGGTTTTGTTCTGTGCTGCTCATTAGCACCTCCCCCAGAGAGTGGGCAGGAGAAGGGAAAAAGAGATAAAACTCAAATCAGACAATTTTATCAGTCAGCCTGTCAACAAGTTGAATATATTGAGAGCCCAGGGGGTGCCGAGGCACTTTTTAGTAGCTCTGATAAAAGGTTTGGTGGGGGAGGAGGTCAAAACTAATGGCAACATTGAGATTTTTTTGGATCATCAAGGGATTTTATTGATTTGTGCCTTCCACATCTCCATCAGTGCAGATAATCAAAAGTGGGGCAAAAATAATTAAGCATCTGTAGAACTTTCTTAAAGACATTTTAAAAATCTATCACTTTTATCCCTGTGAATTTGGGAACCTGTTGGGCAGTTCAAATAGAAAACAAATAAATTAATTTCCTTTGCTTTGTCTAGATTCTTAAAATTGCACTGTAAGGAAAAATAAAACCCACCACAGCAGGTTCTCTAGCTCCCTAACAACCTTTTCCTTTCAGCCTGACTCCAGCTAAGAGAGGGGAAGGACCCACGGAGAGGACACACCTGAGTGAAGCAAGAAGCAAGATCACTGCTACCAAAATGAGCCAAAGCCTGACAATGAAGGGTTGAGATTGCCACAGACATGGTGAAATTAACAGTTTGTGTTCTGCAGGTTCACACGGATTTGCAGTGAACCTCGCTGTCTGCACAGACACAGAACTCCCCATCACATCGTGAGGCCACACAACACATGAAGTTTGCTACTTCTAATGCTGAAGGCAAAGAAAAGAATCAGTCTGCCCTCTCTTTCTTGAGGGCATGTTTTATTATAAGATGATGTTTCATGGTGGAACAGTGCCAGGGGTAAAGCATTACACTTGGATGGCTGATTAAGGATGCCATGGTTCCGTCAGCTCTGATGTTCTGGAAAGTTCCCAGTGCTCTGTGAGGTAGTGTGTACAAGTTTGGGCCATTTTGATCATCCATCTTCCCTGCAGCTGTGTTTCCCAGGTTCCCATGTCATCTGCCTTCCTTCTGGGACTCAGCTTCTAGGAGACACTGATGGGAGATTCCAAGATGGAAGGAAAGGGAAATCAAAGTATTTCTCCCCCCCTCTTCCTCAGGTTATACCTCCAAAAGCTTCCTCATCTTGGTAGCTCTAGCTCTTAGAGAGGCCTACTACTGGTGGTTCTAACTACCATTATCCCTAAGCAGCAACATCTCTTCCTCAGTCAAGGAATGGTAGTGTCTTCCTGCTGTTGCTGATCTTGCTTCACCCTTCTCTTTGCTTCACCCTTCTCTTTGCTTCCCAGCCTCTCCAACACCTTGCACAGCTGAATTTCTGAAAGTAATTTGCTCCCTTTTAAATACCAAAGTGGTTTCCACTTTTCTCGTTGGACCCTGGTGGACACACTGGGGCAGTGCTTTTTACAGATTATTTTCTGTTTTGACAACTGACTCAGTAGCTGGAATCCACTATTTTGTGATCTCATCTGTTCGAGTAGGGTCTCTCCACTTCAGCACTGCTGACTCCGTGAGGTGGATAATCCTTCGTTGTAGGGGGCTATCCTATGCCAGAAGCACCTTCCCACTCACAATAATCAAAAATGTCCCTAGACACTGCAAAAGATCCCCTGGAAGGGAAAAAAATCTCCCCCATTTGAGAACTCATGCTTTTGGCAATACAATGGTTAGAGCTCTGTGCATACACCTTGGCTATTCCTGCCCCCACACCTGCTGAGTAAATGGGGACACCGGGACATGGAAGGCAGGAGCTCTGATCAGCAGGGCCCTTGGTGGCCTCATCTCTCTAATGACTACCATGGATTCTCAAGAGTGTGGGAGCAAGAGTACACATTAACCCAGTTATCCTGAGCCACGTTGACTTAGAAGACTAAGAAGTAGATTCCTTTCTCACTGAGGAAATGCTGGCCTACTCTGGGCCAAGGGATTCTCACTCCCCACTTCCCTTCCTTAAGAACATTTGGAGAACGTGAGACCAGAGCCTGCAGTTATGAAGAAAACCAGTGTTCTTCCCCATGTTCCCTGAGCTCTTGCATGTCTACTTTCCACGCTGCATTTTTAAGTGCAAACCTGCCAACTGTGTGCGCTTGGCCCCAGTATGCTTGGTGACCACAGGAGTTTCCTTCTCTCAGGTAGGGCACAAAGGTACTGCCAGCACTGTCAACTCAGCATGCCAGCCTGGTTCCCTGTAATTTAATTAAATGTCAACCCCCCATGTATTATATTTCAAATGCAAATAACTTGGTAATGCAATATTGTGGCTGACACTTTAAACTCAAGGAAATCAAGAAAATCAAGTTATGGTCACTCCTAGAATTAACATTCCTCTACACATTCCTTCAGGCACTGGGCTTGCTTTGTGTTCCTAACTACCATCAAAAACAGTGAAGTGACTGATATTCCTTGGGCAGACTAGAGAAGTCTTGTGTCAAAGGTTGAGATTTTCCCTATTAAAATGAATGTTCCTTAAACTGGACTTTGGATACTAGACTGGGGGCTGTTACTCAGAGCTATGAATGCCACATGAGAGTTTTTTTCTAGCCCAGATCCATTGCTAGCTAATTGTTCTGTGTCTCTCTTTGGGCCTTAACTTCCTAAATCATTAAAAAAAAAAAAAAAAAAAAACCTATTCACTTCCTTTAGCAAGATGCTATCCACAAAAACATAGTAGTCATTTTATTGTGCTTTGAATGCCTCCAAGAAAAGCAAAACATAAATGCAAAATACTTTAAAGGTTACTGTATTTTAGAGGTTAAACAACATATTTCTGTTGGTCTTCTTTAGGCTGGGGTCCAGTGATATGGTACTTGATAGACAAAGAACCAGCAAGCAAGAGCACAGAGTAAATTACTAGACAAAGGCAGCCCCCTACCTTCAATAATGCCCCTCATTATGGAATACAAGGGGTTGAAAAGTCAAATCAGTGGGAAGAGAGAAGCTTGTCCTGGAAGGACAGCCTGAGTTTATCTCCTCGTATACATGGTTGATGATGAGATGGCAATTATATCTATATAATTAGGCCTTTGAACAACTTTTTTTTTAAATAAATTATAAAGGGGTTTCCATTGTACTGGTTTCTGAAATGCTCTTGAAGGTAGGGCATGAAAGAGCAAAAAGAGGCCATCTTCTCATCAGGTTATTTAAGAAGTGACCGCAGGCAAAAATACCAGGTGTACAAAAACATCTACTTTTAAAATCAAATAGGAATGTCATTATTGGCATTTAAGGAAAGATTAAGACTCCAGTTCTCTGAATCCTGAGAACTCCATGTTCTTCACGCCCCAAAAGCAGATCTATAATATCTCTCACAGACAGCTAGTCTCCATAGCTCCTTCCTTTTGTGCTCTGTGCATGTTTACGATGTGGTGGAAGAGATGGCAGAAACTGTCCAGTTGCTCCCAACTGTATCCCTGCCAACTCCAAGCAGCCTTGGGCACTGGGCAGCTTTGTTTCTTAAGACTGCCCTAGACACTCCAGGGAACAAAGGAAAATCTGGCCCTTGAGCCTCATCAAATGACAGACAAAATGCCATCGTTTTCAGGACTACTGCACTCATTTGCTTTTCTCTATATTTACTCACATCCTTCCTTATTAAGACTTACACCTGCTTCACAATGATACATAGTGACTCAAGGCAACCTAAATGAGAAATTAAGAGGGAAAGGGAAGAAAGAAAAACACAAGGGGTATAAACTGGACCCAGAAATAGATGAATGCAAAATGGCACCAACGTTTATGTACTTGTTCTGAATGGACCAACAATTTGGTTCTAAGGCTTTCTAGCAACAAAGCCAAAAAGGGAAAACTTAATCATTTACCAAGCTCCTAGTATCCACAAAATAAATGAGGAGGAAGAGAAGCCCAGCAATTCCAGATGCTGAGATTAAGTGGGTCCCCATTTAGCACATATATATCACCAATACTGTGATCGCCAATCCATAACCAACTTGAATTTTCAAAGCATCCACCTGGAATGATGTTTTTGAAGAAAGAAGCTACCTTCCTAGAACCATCTTCCCACTGAAGTTACAACCCCTTTTAAATGTGCATATGAACACAAACACATATTACTTGCCAACATAGTTTCTCCAGTTCACCAGTTTTAAACACCAATAAAAACAGTGTTAGTGGAATGTCTCTAAAATGGAAAATGGCCCATAAATTATGTACCAAACAGTGTTTGTGTGAGTAGTCTGAGTACTGTTTCCATAGCTTCCATTAGATTCTCCCATTAGACAAGTGTCTGCCACCCAAAATGACTAAGAATCCTTCCACCATCACCACCCCTTGACACCTGGATAGGTTCTGGTCTTCCATACGGGCAAGGAAAAAATATTCCACATTGTGTCATTTTGATCTTTCAGTGACACACAGAAACTACAAGGAATTTCTGGAAGGGTGAGAGTGGATGTGACTATCTATTTGAAATGTCAGCCCGGGAAATAGAGTCTATAACAGCACCTTGTCAGAATCGCATGTAAGCATATAGAGCAAGTAGAGCTGTAAGAGATCATGGTAATGATTATTGAGGACGAGTCAGTGTCCTTTCTTTCTGCAGAGCCAGGAATTAGGTCTGAGCTGGTCTCCGCATCCAGGCTCTCCTTGTCTATGGGACACACATTATCATGCGAATGCTTGATATGAATATGACTAAATAAAACTCCCAAGTGCACTCCCACTCAGGAAGCGCGCAGGCTTTATTTTCATATAATCACAAATTTTTAAAAATTGTCTCTCTTTGTCACTGTTAAATTTTTTAAATTCAGAAATATATGTCATCAGAAACGAGAGTCCCTTACAATCTCATCCTCCAGAGATAATCACAGGTAATGGTTCTGTGTGTATTCATACAGAATTGTTTCCACATGTGTGTGCATCTCATTTTTATTTACTTACTTTTTATATAAATGGAATCATCCTTTAAATACTGTACAACTTGCTTTTTCCATTTAATGATATATCTTGGGTCTCTTTTAGGTCAGTTCTTATTTGTTCGCAAATGTGTCTGCCTCACTCTCCGACATTTCATGGCGGTCCACCGCAGAGACAGACAGCCCACAGTCGATTGAGTAAAACTCCTACTTTGGGATGTGTCCAACTGTTGGAATGTCTGTCTTTGTCATTAGAAACTACAACAGACAGTAAATACTACTGCACATGTTGCACCCTTGTGAAAGTATTTCCCTTAGAGTCCTAAAGGGATTCATTGGCCAAAAGAAATGCACATTTTTTATGTAACAGCTCTATTTCCAAATTTCCCTAAAAATAAAAAAGCTCTGTTGATGTAGTTTATCTAGTAAGAATTTAAGAGAATGCTTATTTCCCTGCTCCCTAGCCAATACTGGCAATTATCTATACTTTTAATATATGGAAGTCTGATAGCTACAACATTATATTTTATCTTTTACTAGAAAACACACATATACATACCTAAGTCTCATATAACACTCAAACAAGAGCCATTGTATTCCTAAAAAGAACGACTGTAAATCCTTGTGGATAACACAATTCCTGTTAATCCAATGAAGTATCACACTCACCATTATTATTACACACTGTCATCTAGGCACAAATGATGGGTGGGCGGTCACCCGAAGCTATCAGGGCCAGTGCCAACAGTGGAACTGGCTGTGCAGACGCAACTCCAGGGGACACCATTCATGTAGACTACACTCTGTATGAATGAGGGTACAGCCTGAACAACTACACACAGTAACCGTAGGAGAAACTGCTTCATTGAGAATCTAGAATGACATCATTTTTAAATAACAGTCTTAAAGCTCAAAGTTAAAACTCGTTTTTTCCTTAGTTCCACAGAGCCAACACCCCCCACCCCACCCCGACACACAAAACCAACAAATCAAGTCATGTTGCCTGTGATGTCAACTCAGCAAAAAGTTGGGCAAATTATTCCTTATAAGACATTATTCATTAGTATCTAAAAGATCTTTGTCCCATTTGTTCACCCAAAGGGCATAACATTAAAAATGGCATGATCTCATTTGACGTGCAAAAGTAGTTATTAATTTTCACTCATTATCTAAAGATGTTTGCCCCATAGCCTTTGGATACATCTCGGGTGTGCACATATGATGCTTGACAGAGAAGATCCAGGGAGTCGCCTATGACTACCGGTGACACCATTTAATTCGAACAACTCATCTATAGATGGAGTTTACTCAAGGCTTCAGACACAATTATTCAGCTGGCAAAACTGACAGGCTAAAAGTGGAGCTTTCAATTATCTGTTTCAGTAAACATTCTCTGCTACTCACCCTGGTATTTCTGAAACGCTCTCATTCCTGCTAGATCATGTGCATGGTCTAGACAGGTATAATAGTGTGCTGTCTCATACGAGAGTGACTAACCAAAGAACAAACGTACATTCATTTTCCTTATTTTGCTTTATTATACGTATCTGGTTAGCATCTATACTGCCCCTGTTTTTTAAAGCATCAATCTGGATGGCTCCCTCATCTCATTACTACCTTGATTCACAGGGCAAAACCCATTTGCTTCAAGATCAGTTTATATTTCTGACAGCTTTTGCATTCCAAATGTAACTACGTCTTTCTTTCTTTCTTTTTTTTAAATTTCTTTCTGTTATTTCTTCTTCGTGACAGAATATTTGGCATTGGCCCATAAAAGAATGTTGCAGAACCCAATATTTTGAGGACTGCCCTAAACAGATTGGATTAAATGTTGCAATTAACCCACAATTTGCATCTCACAAGAGGAAATTCATTGTTGCAACTGCAACTTCAGTAGACTCGGTAGAATAAGCTATTGTTGAAGTAATTCCTGTAAAAGGTCATATATTTAAACCCTTCAATTTTTTTTGACAACCTCTCAGAAATGAGTGATACAGTTGTGCCAGTGTCCAAAAAAAGCAATAATGTCCATAACACTTTTCTTTATAGTCAGGGTGGAATATTATTACCCCATTCATCATAGACTATTCTGGTTATAAAGTATGTTTCTTGATATTTGAGAGACCTTTTTCTTTCACTGTCTTGAAAAAGCTGAAGGTCTGTAAGCTGGGTGTCAGTCCTGGTAGTTTTCTTCTAATATGTTAACTTCTTCAGTGTCTCCTGAACAATGGTGACATTTACCAATTTTCACTGAATTTCATCCTCTTAAGATCAGAGGATGAGGAGACTAGTTTAAGATTACCACATCGTTTCAATTGGGAGTCACTCCTCTTCCTATTAAAAGGAGGGGATGGATTTATGGTTCGAATGCAAGGGCCCGCACGGGCTAGGAGTTAAGGTACATATGTGTAGAAGAGGCAGAAGATAATAGGAAGATGAGAAGCCCTGTAGTGGACTGGACTGTGAAACTCTCCCCTGAATGCATTAAAATTCAACTTGATAAAAAAGTGTGGTCCAAATCAAGCAAATGTATAGCCAGATTCAATCTCCACTACCATTTTGAAGTCCTGGTTTAGGCCTTCTTAAAAGCTTTGCTTTTACAATGAACATACCCCATGGAGTCCACAGTTTTCAAAGCACAGTAGGGTTTGTTTCCAGTGCCTACATTTCTGTCTTCTTGCCAACTGTGACCCATCAATGTTGGTTTAACTCAGGTTATTGATGTCCTCTGATGATGTCTCCGGTGTCCCAAGAGTTCAGGGTTGGCTGAAGAGTGAGGCAGTATGTACATATAGGCCTCTGTTCCTTCCTCTTAGGTTACTCAGATTCAAACCAAAAATTTAGTGGAAACATGTTTACGGCAATGTTCCTTGTTCTCATTTAAACTTTTGGCCCAGACTTATACTTTCTGAGTGAGTGTTGCTTATGGAAATTGGGAGTCTACCCCTGCCAACCTACTCAATTTCAAATTCCCTCCAATTAGTTTTCCTTGGGTACAGGCAGAAGGAAGGGAGGGAGGGAAGGAAAACAGGGGTTTGGGTGGGAAGAGAGACAGGGAGAGCCCAAATCAAGCATGTCATTTGATTATTGCATCAATCCTGCTGCTGTTGCTTCACAGTCTAATAAACTTTAGTGGCCTAGAGTTACTTGGCTGAACACTGTTACTCTTACCATTATCTAGGGGAGGATTTGTCAGACTCATAAATTGTTCTACCACTGAACAGGGAAAGGTAGGCCGAACAAAAACTTCAGAGTTCCTTTGTCTCTTATTTATGATTTCTGTTATAAATCTCTTATATGCAGAACAAAAGCAGGCTGGATAGCACTTAGTTTTGAACCATTCTCAGGTATAATATAGAAATACAATACTTTGTAGTCTCTTGACAGAATGCTAAATATAGTCACCCTTTAGGGCCAAGTCTCTCCAGAGAGCACATGGCTTATTTCCAGTCCCATGAGATTTATGTCCTGTGCTGAGTGGGGTTTCACCAATGAGACCATTTCCTGTTTTGAGGGTCAATTTTCTTCAAATATCAAGGCAATGGAAGGGCAGTTATCTAGATTATGGCATGATTCTATTTGGGCTCCCCCAACAGCCAAGTTAAATTTACAAATAACCTAGCATTGTGAATCATTCCATAGGCAAGATAACAAATGCCCTGAAATGATCATTCATGTGAAAACAAAAGAAACCAAAATCCATTATGTATCCAATTATCCAGGGTCTAAACCTATCTACTATTAAGAGACTAGTTATTATTATTATTGTTGTTGTTGTTGTTGTTGCTGAAGTACATACTTTTCAAAACAATGGTTCAGTTCTGGATTACCTTTCAATGAATTCTAAAATATAATTTAAAAACATTTTTTATCATTTTTTTTTAAATCACAAAAACAGAAGGACAAATAGAAAACAAATGAGTATATCTGGGTAGACCCTGACACTGCAGCTGTCAGAGTCCTACAGTGGCAGAAACTCAGATTCCTGAGATCTTTGCTTATACAAGAGTCACCTGCCCAGGTCATTTGTATCTGACTCTCAGTAAGAAAAAATAAACCTTGCAATGTTGAGTCATTAAGAATTCCAAGGTTTGTTTGTCTCTGTAGCAGAGTTTAGCATACCCTGACTAATACTCTAGGTAATCTAAACAGTCTTATGGATTTAACAATAACAAAAAATAATTCTATATTAATTATTCCCAAATATATCTTCTGGGCCAGCTACCCCCCAACCCCAAATAGATATAGATCACAGGTGGCAAACACAAGGCCCACAGGCCAAATCCAGGCCTCCACCTTCTTTTATCCAGCCCAGCACCTTGTTTCTACCTGGTGGCAGTGCTGAGCTCCTTGCCCCTAGTTAAGGAATAGTTACAGTTATATAGTCCTAAAATTACATTCAGTCCTTTGAAGGCAACCACTGTGAGTCTGATGTGGCCCCCACTGAAAATGAGTTTGACACCCCTGATATAGATAGAAACAGACATAGAGATAGAGAAGAGATAGAGACAGAGACAGAGAAAGAGATAGAGATGATACAGACATAGGTATATGTCTTGTACACATACACACATCCGCATCCCTAACTTGATTTTTCCACTTACATGGCACACAGACATCTTAAATTTAACACTGCCAAAGAGAATCCCCTCTCTTCCACCAGCTACACACGCGTGCACATATAAACACCACAGTATTTTTTCACTACTTTTCCTGTCTAATTAAATGACAGTATCACCCAGTTGCTCAACCTCCAAAACTGGTAGTAATCACTGATTTCTCAGAAAAGAATCTGGAATTCAAGATCCTTAATCTGGCAAATAAACTGTCTTCTTTGTTATCATACAACTGAATGGAACTTGTCAAACCTCTCTTGGGGAGGTTCCTACCCTTTGTCTACAAATACATTCAGTAAGAGGAAAATGAGATGGGCAAACTATTGTATCAACTGGGTTGTAGGAATCACTTAGAATCATTGTTTCAGGATATTCTTGGAAAAATTCAAATTCTAACATTTGGAAATTTCACAGAGCCTTTTAATTTCATTAAATGGAAAGTGATAAAGACAAATGTAACAAGGCACAAAAGAATAACAACATTTTTAAGGTGAAACTATTGTCTGTTTTGTTATGTAAGTCAAAAATCTAAAATACAGAAGCTAACCACATCCCATCACAGTGAAACAGGTCGCTCTGCATCTGTTCTCTGATTGCTTCCATCAACTACGAATTTAAATTAAATATTCCTAAAGCTACAGTTTATACAGGACACCCTTTCTTAAAAACAAAAACCACCACAAAAAACATCTGAAATAGTTTTTTAATAACATATAAACAAAGTTTGGATTTCCTAGCATGGCTTTCAAGATCGCTTTCCAACCTTATCCATTCATTGTTCTACATTTTTAAAAAATATTTTAGGCTATTACTGCTTTAGTTCCCTATTTAAAATGTTTTAATGATGGGTAATACTATTCAGTGGCTTTAAATCAAGAGCAAATGCGGCATAGCAAAGAAGTCCCATAAATACCATGTTATAAATGCGTAGCCTGTATCCTGTAACAAAAAATGTGCAAGCTTCATTGTAGAGTGGCTGTGAATTCATAGGCTATATTGGTATGTTTCAAATTTGATTGTGTATAAGAACTTTATGAAAAATATTTACTTCTTTAATACAAATTCATGTTATTTTCCTTCTTTATATATTTTCCTTCTTTATATATGAAAAATATTTACTTCTTTGATATAAATTCATGTTATTTTCCTTCTTTATATTTTTCTTCTTTGTAAGAACATCTAACAGATGTTCGTGCTGTTCTCTCTGCTTGGTGTGTTCTTCCCAACATCTCTACCTACATCCTTCAAGACCAGCTACTCCTGCCTCCAGGCCAACCCACATTCAAGTTGCTACCTCATTGGTCTTTCTAAAATGCAAATCTGATCCTATCCCTCCCCTGTTTAAAAGCCCTTGGGCCTACAGAATAAAATGCAAATATCTTTTCCTGGCATGAATGACATAAGTAATCTCTCACAAAGTCTCCTTTCCAAACTAACTGTTTGTTCAAATCTCCCAGTCTCCCAAACGCACTCATTCTGGCCTATTGGACCACTTTATTCCAAATGCACTGTTTTTACCTGTCCATACCCTTTGCCCCAAATATCCTTACTGCATTGTCTGCCTGGTGAACTCTTCAAGATTTATCTTTCAAGACTTATCCTAAGGATAATTTCTGAGCTTTTTTTGTTTATATCATTCCCTTTACACCACCCCAGATAATACCACCACTACCTCCAACTCATCTCTGGAGCCACAGTATTGCAGACATATCCCATTTGTAGTAGTTTCCCAATATTTGTTAAAGCTATTTATTGTGAATCTTCCCTAATACAGGGGAAGTCTTTTGAAAGTAAAGTCCATGTCTTTTCTTTTTATAAGTTATAATGAAACATTTAAAACACTAAAAAATATATAGACTAACACAACAAAGACCAACCAGTGAGAAATAAAGTCTTCCTAAGACAGTTGAAATGCATATGGTAACCCTTCCTAATGTTATGCCATGTGTAACTATGTGGGAGAGTCCCAGGGAAGAGATGAGGATCCTAAGGGAGGGCAGCAATGCCATGTGCACTGGAAAGCATTACAAGATACAATGTTTGACTTTTCATACAGTGGACAAATGCAAGGGCTGAGTTAAAAGCAGAAATGCAAGGTTTGGTCTTGAAGACAGCCGAAGTTCCCTACTTAGAGAGCAGCCTGACACACAAATAAACTGGATTACCCAAAGAACACTGTGGTTTACATCAAGCCAACAGGCAGGAACCATATCCTTGGCTTCCCAGGCCACATCTACTAACCTCAGAGCAGTAAGCAGCTTAGTGCCTCATAGCCTCACTCATTCATTCACTCATTTACTCATCCATCCATCCATTTGACAATTAGAAATCTACAATTTTCTTTGGGGGGTCAGGGGATGTACCTTACCTCTGAGATGGAACTGGAGAGGAAGGAACCCAACAGGGAGAAAGAAACCAAGGCTGACAGCTTCCCCCAGTTTTGGCAGGTTGCATTTTAAGATCCCTTTTTTAGAGAGAAATCTGGGCGGATCCTTCAACACTGTCACAAGAAGTAAAAACAGATGCCAAACCAAGCCCAGCAATGAGTGGAAATTGACAGAGCTGTGAGAAGGAAGTCTGGAGTGTACGATCTGCAAAGATACAAAGCTTGACTCTACCAACTTTATTAAGAATCAGGAAGGAGAGTGGAAGATCTTATTGCTATTATCATGATAATCACACTTGCAGATGACACTGAATGGGGAGGTGTTCCCAACAGCAGTTGAAGACTGGCACACAATACCAAGCTATACATGGATCTTAGTAATAGATGTCAAGAGTAACACAATGAGGCACTGGTTGAAAAATGCATATGATCTATCTGGGGCTGAATAAACTTAAAGATGGAATTTAACTTGAAGGGGACTCTTGGATGGCAATAATAGACAAAACAACAAAATAGTGAGTTAGTGGTAAAGAGCCATCAGGAGGTTAGGCAAATACCACAGTTCAGCAATTCTCTGAGCTAGTAAAATTTTCAGCCCTGCACACAGGGGGATCCCAAACCACAGCTGAGGGTCTGTGTCTGTGTGTCAGCAGTGAGCCCAGACTTGGAACATTGCAGGCAATTAGGGGTAATGTGATGCCTCAATGGGAATTTAGAAAAGAAAGGAAAAACAAATCAAAGGGAGTGAAATATGAGGAAAGGCATAGGCAATAAAATGAACATAATTTGACTAAATAACAACCTAGGGGACTGTGATAACTATCTACGGAGTGTAAAAATCCAAAATAGGGCCTAGAGGTCTACTGATCTGGGCATTGTTCTGAGAAATATCTATAGTCACATCCATTAGAAAACTCAATAGAAAGGCAACGTTTTGCATCCATCTAATTGAAGCACAGGGACTCTGTTATGGATAATAAACAGACTTAGGTTCCCAGAAGCTAAGCATACCTGAAAACCATTTTTCAAAATTTGTGGACAGAGGACCTCTGGGAGGAACTCAGGAGCTATTGCAAGATGGTCCTTGAATCCACAGGCACAAAGTTACTCAGTCTTGCATCCAACAAATGTTTACTGAACAAGTACTGCATACCCATACTGTATTTGGCATTCAGTACAATGTTTTAAATAAATAATGTCAATGTGTAGTTTATACTAGATTAGAGAGTCATAAATAGGAAAATCAACCTATAATGGAAAACCACCGAAGGATTTTAAGCAACAGTGTCATAAATTCAACTGGTTTTTAAAAACATACATATACTCTCAATCAACAACATTTTGTATCAGTTTTCAAAATGTCTGCCCTTGCATTTGCAAAATTGCAAACTAATGCATGTATATATATGTGTATATGAATACACACACACACACACGCATATGTGATGCTTCAATAGGAATTTAGGAAATAAAAAATCAAAGGGAGTGAAATGTGAGGAAAGGCATAGAGTGTGTGGGTGGGTGTGTATCTTTTATATATGCACATCCATATAAATATATAAGTGTATATGTACATTTAATTGTATATATGTCTATATACATATATACTTAAAATGTTTTTAAAATAAAATAATTTTATTAATATACATGAATATTTTTGTAGCCCCATTTAATCATGTTCAAGCATAGGAACATACGTGAACATGCTAATTTAAGGGTCCTGAGAGAAAAGTAAAAGTTGAAATATCTTCTGAGCTCTTTGGCTTCTTACTGCCACAACCTCAAGTCCAAATGCCCCCATCTGACTTTGGAAACTTTCTTAGATCTAGCCTCATTGGTATCAGAGCTATCTATTACTGTATCCATACAACTGTCACCTTGGATGCTTTATAGCAACTGGACCTGAGAAGGGTCCTAATCTGAGGACATAATCCATAGACTGGTCTTAAAAGAAAAGATGACACAGGCCAACTAGGATTCTGAAAACCTGGACTGATTAAGACTCTGGAAGCAATGTTAAAAGTTAAGGTCCCCATGCCCAGTCATGAGCATAATCTATAAGCAGAGAAAGAGGGAAAGGAAGATGGAGCCAGGATCCATAAAGCAAGTTTGATGAGCTGGACCATGCAGCCCTTATACACAGGAGAATTAGCCTAATTCCTGAGTTTTCAGTTTCCAATTCCAGTTTTCCTGAGGCCCAGTTAAATTTCTTGTGCTTGGATTCCATGTGAGTTTCTGTAGCTTATAACCACCTCCTATTTATTTAAGTTAATATTAGAGGATATTTGTTCTCACTCAAACCCCCTTCACTTGGACCCCTACTAACTATATTGGTCTTTTGTTTATAACCCAACTCAAACTATCCAAGGAAATAAAAATGCATTAAAATGGATTGGCTCAAGCCATTAAAAATTTTTAATTTCTCTCAGGCATGGATGGATCCAGGTTGTTTTTTAAAAAGACATCCAACAATCAACAAGGGCCAAGAGGAAATGAAGAATGCAATTTCTGAATTGAAGAGCACAGTAGAGGAATCAAAAGCAGGCTAGACAAAGTAAAGAATCAAATCAGCGAGCTGGACGACAAGGTAGAAAAAAACTCCCAGAAAGAGTGAGAAAGGAAAAAAGATTCAGAAAAGAATGAAGAGGGGTTAAGGGAACTGCAGGACAACATGAAACATAATACTATCAGTATAATAGGGATACCAGAAGAAGAAGAACAGGAGCAAGAAACCTATTTGAAAAAGTAATGATGTAAAACTTCCCTAATTTGATGAGAGAAAAAGCCATACAAGACCAGGAAGTACAGAGGGTTCCAATCAAGAGGACCCCAAAGATGCCCGCTCTAAGACACATCATAATTAAAAATGGCAAAATTCAAAGACAAAGAGAGAATCTTAAAGGCAGCAAGGGAGAAACAGGAAGTAATATACAAGGCAGCCCCCATAAGGCTAACAGCTGACTTCTCAACATAAACACTACAAGCCAGAAGGGAATAGCAAGAAATATTCCAAATAATGAAAAGCAAAGGCCTGCCAACAAGACTGCTCTACCCAGCAAGGCCCTCAATTAAAATGGAAGATAAAGTAAGGAGCTTCCTGGACAAGAGAAGGCTAAAAGAATACACCTCCACCAAACCAGCATAGCAAGATATGCTAAGGGACTGCTTTAAAAAGAGAAAGAAAAACAATGAGAGAGAAGAACACAGATACAAAGGGAGTAAAATGGCAATGAATAAGTACTATCAATAATAACCTTAAGTGTAAAAGGATTAAATGCTCCAATTTTATCCATTCAGACATAGGGCAGCTGAATGGATAAGAAAACATGATCTGCACATATGCTACCTACAAGATGCGCACCTCAGAACAAAAGACCTACACAGCGTGAAAGCGAAGGGTTGGAAAAAAAATATTCTAAGCAAATGGACAGGAAATAAAAGCTGGGGTAGCAATACTCATATATGACAAAATAGACTTCAATACAAAGGCCATAAAAAGAGACACAGAAGGATACTTCATAATACTCAAGGGAAGAATCTATCAAGAAGACATAAATATTATAAACATACATGCACCCAACATAGGAGCACCAAAATATATAAGGAAATTCCTGGAGAACTTCAAGAAAGATATAGGCAGCAACACAATTATAGTAGGGGATTTTTACACCCCATTGTCAACAATGGATAGATCTCCGAAACAAAATATCAACAAGGATATTTTGGAACTGAATGACACATTAGATCAAATGGACTTAACTGATATATATATAAACTTTCATCCCAAAGAAGCAAAATACACATTCTTTTCAAATGCACATGGAACACTTTCAAAGACAGATCACATGATAGGACACAAAACATGCCTCAACAAATTCAAGAAAATTGAAATCGTATCAAGCGTTTTCTCAGACCACAAGGAAAAGAAACAAACCTCAAGGAAAAAATTCAGAAATATCCAAACTCATGGAAACTGAATAGCATGCTATTAAACAATGAATGGGTTAAGACTGAGATCAAGGAAGAAATAAAAAGTTTCTGGAAACAAATGAAAATTAACACACAACACTCCCAAATCTATGGGACACAGTGAAAGCAGTCTTGAGAGGGAAGTTGATAGCAATTCAGGCCAACCTAAAAGAAGATAGAAACATTTCAAATAAACAACCTAATCATACATCTACAAGAACTGGAGGACCAACAACAAACAAAGCCCAGAGTGAGTAGAAGGAAGGAAATAATCAAGATCAGAGCAGAATTAAATGACATAGAGACTAAAAGAACAATTCAAAGGATCAATAAAACTAGGAGCTCGTTCTTTGAAAAGGTAAACAAAATTGACAAGCCTTTAATCAGATGCATCAAGAAAAAGAGAGAGAGGCCCCAAATAAATAAAATCAGAAATGAAAAAGGAGAAATTACAACTGATACCACAGAAATTCAAAGGATTATAAGAAATTACTATGAAAAACTATACGCCAAGAAATTTGAAAACCTGGATGAAATGGAAAAATTTCTAGAAAAATATAATCTTCCAAAACTCAAGAAGAAGCAGAAAGCCTAAACAGACCAATAATAGCCAGTGAAATTGCAGCAGTAATCAAAAAACTCCCATCACACAAAAGCCCTGGACCGAACGGTTTCACTGGAGAATTTTACAAAACAATTAAGGGAGAGCTAACCCCTATCCTTCTCAGACTATTCCAAAAAATCCAAGAAGAGGGAAGACTACCAAACTCTTTTTATGAGGCCAGCATCATCCTAATCCCAAAGCCAAAAAAAGACAGAAAGAAAAAAGAAAGAAAACTACAGGCTAATATCACTAATGAACATAGATGCTAAAATCCTCAACAAAATATTGGCAAACTGCATCCAGCAATACATTAAAAAGATCATACACCATGATCAAGTGGAATTCATCCTAGGGATGCAAGGATGGTACAATATTTGCAAATTAATAAACATAATACATCACATAAACAAAAGACAAAAATCACATGATCATATCAATAGATGTGGAAAAAGCATTTGATAAGGTACAGCACCCATTTATGATAAAAACGCCCAGCAAAGTAGGAGTAGAGGCAGCATACCTCAACATAATAAAGGCCACATATGAAAAACTTACAGCCAATATCATATTCAATGGTCAAAAACTAAAAGCTTTCCCACTACGATCAGGAACAAGACAAGGATGTCCACTTTCACCACTTCTATTCAACATAGTATTGGAAGTCCTAGCCACAGCAATCAGACAAGAAGAAGAAATAAAAGGCATCCAAATCAGAAAGGAGGAAGTGAAGTTGTCATTGTTTGCACATGATATGATAATGTACATAGAAAACTCTACAGACTCCCCCAAAATACTACTCGACCTAATAAGTGAATTTGGCAAAGTAGCAGGGTACAAAGTCAATACTCAGAAATCGAAGGCATTTTTATACACCAACAATGAAATATCAGAAACAGAAATCAGGAAAAGATCCAATTTGCTAGAGCAACAAGAAAAATAAAGTACCTAGGAATAAATCTAACCAAGGAGGTAAAAGACCTATACTCAGAAAACTACACAACACTGAAGAAAGAAATTAAGGAAGACACAAACAAATGGAAGCAGGTACCAGGCTCATGGATTGGAAGAATTAACATCATCAAAATGTCCATACTACCTGAAGCAATTTATAGATTCAATGCAATCCCTATTAAAATACTAATGGCATATTTCACAGATATAGAACAAGCATTTCAAAAATTTATATGGAACCATAAGTGACCCTGAATAGCCAAAGTAATTTTGAGAAAGAAGTAGGAGGGATCACAATGCCTGATATCAAACTGTATTACAAGGCCACTGTAATCAAAACAGTCTGCTACTAGCATAAGAACAGACACATAGACCAATGGAACAGAATAGAGAGCCCAGAAAAAAATCCAAGTCTCTATGGTCAATTAATATTTGACAAAGGAGGCAGAAGCATAAAATGGAGTAAAAATAGCTTCTTCTACAAATGGTGTTGGGAGAGCTGGACAGCTACATGAAAAAAAAAATGAAACTCAATCACCGACTTACACTGTACACAAAAGTAAATTCAAGGTGGATAAAAGACTTAAATATAATCCATGACACCATAAGAGTCCTAGAGGAGAACATAGGCAGGAAAATCTCAGATATTCCACACAGCAATATTTTCATTGATATGTGCCCTAGAGCAAGGGAAATAAAGGAAAGAATAAACAAATGGGACCCCATCAAAATAAAAAGCTTCTGCATGGCTAAAGAAAACATCAGCAAAATGAAAAGGGAACCAGCCATATAGGAAAATAATTTGACAATGGTATCTCAGACAAGGGTCTGATCTCTAAAATATATAAACAACTCACATGACTCTACTCCAGGAAGACAAACAATCCAATTAAAAAATGGGCAAAGGACCTGAACAGACACTTCTCAAAGGAGGACATATAGAGGGCCCAGAGACATATGAATGGATACTCAGCATCGCTAGCCATAGGAGAGATGCAAATTAAAACCACAATGAGATATCATTTCACACCAGTCAGAATGGCCATCATAAACAAATCAACAAACAAGAAGTGCTGGCAAGGTTGTGGAGAAAAGGGAACCCTAGTGCATTGTTGGTTGGGAATGCAGACTGATGCAGCCACTGTGGATAACAGTATGGAATTTCCTCAGAAAACTAAAAGTGGAACTGCCTTTTGACCTAGCAATTCCACTGCTGGGATTATACCCTAAGAATCCCAAAACACCAATCCAAAAGAACCTATGCACCCCAATGTTCATAGCAGCACAATTTACAATAGCCAAGTGTTGGAAGCAGCGTAAGTGCCCATCAATAAATGAGTGGATAAAAAAGCCATGGTACATTTACACAATGGAATACTATGCAGCAGAAAAGAAGGAGCTCCTACCCCTTGTGACAGCATAGATGGATCTGGAGAGCATTATACTAAGTGAAATAAACAAGGCAGTGAAGGACAAATACTATATGATCTCACCTACAAGTGGAACCTAATGAACAAGACAAACAAACATGAAAAATATAATCAGAGACTTTGAAATAAAGAACAAACTGACAGTAACCAGAGGGGAAGGGGGAGGGAGATAATGGGGGAAAGAAGGGAAAGGATCATCAAGGAACATGTAAACATATATAAAGGGTCCATGGACAAAGCCAAAGGGGGTAGGATTGGTGGTGGGAGGTGGTGGTGAGTGGGGCGGGTGGGAGGGGGGAAAGTGGTGGTGGGAAAATGGAGACAACTGTACTTGAACAACAATAAAAAAAATGATTTAAAAAAAGACATACAGTTTCATTTTCTCTCTGCTTTCTCTCCTTTTTACACTGTGTTGATTTTATTCTCATACAGGCACTCTCTTCCTGGTGGTCCCCAACACCTCCCATCTTTTTTTTCCAACTATCAATCTGAGCAGCAAAACACTTTCAGAGATCACTCTCATCGGCTAACACTGAGTCATGTGCCAACTCCTAGTTAAAAATCACTGTGCTCAAAGTGACAAAACATTCTGATTGACCAAGCCTGGGTCAGAGACCACCCTGAAGCTGGGGAAAGTATGGCCCCATGCAAACCATGTAGATGGAGGAGGTGGAACTGTTTCCTAAAGGAAGATTGAGGTGATACCAGAACAAGGGAGAATAGGTGCTGGAAGGGCAAAAATAAAAGATATCCTCTACTCCAGTCCCAGTTCATCCTTCATTACTCTTGTTTTTTAAAACTTGATTTTAGAGAGAGAGGGAAAGGGAGAGGGGGAGAGACAAAGAAATATCAATTTGTTTTTCCCCTTGTTAATGCATTCATTGGTTGCTTCTTGGATGTGCCCTAACTAAGGATCAAACCCACCTTAGCATATCTGATGACACTCTACCATCTGGGCCAGAGCCCCCATTACTCTTTGATATGGACATTCTTTGAACCATAGGGCAGTCTCCTTACATCACCATTAACACAAAATCACTCTGACCTCTGCATATTTTGGGGTATCCCTCCTTTCTGAAAATCTTATATCTTATCTTTAAAAGTTCAGTTCTAGTCCTGCTTTCTCTATGTAATCTCTCTTATTCCACAAACCTTCACTGATTGCTTCTTTCTCTCATTTTCCACAGCACATACAGCGACATAGAACCTCCAATGATATCAAATAACATTTGAAGGTACAATGGATCCTCATCATTTGTGGATTTGCTTACTCACTAATGCTTATTTGTAACTCCAAACTCAATACTTGTGGTGCTCTCACAGCCATTCGTGGACATGAGCAAAGTGGCAAGAATTGTGAATCAACTTCATGCATATTAGCAGTTGTGGTCAATTGCAGCAATGCTCTGTCTCCTTGTTTCAACTCTCATATTGCAAATGAGTGTCCTTTTTATTGCTATTTAGTACCATTTTCTTTTCTTTCTCTGTTTGCCTTTTTTTGTGGGTCTTTTGGTTGGTGATTTTGCTGTTTAAAATGCCTCAAGCCCAATGCCAAACTGCTGTCTGGTGTTCTAAGCCCACAAAAGCTGTGATGTGCCTTATGAAGAAAACCCATGTGTTAGATAAGCTTGGTTCAGGCGTAAGTCACAGTGTTCTTCACTGTGAGTTCAATGTTAATGAAGCAGTAATACACATTAAATAAGGTGTTTTGAAACAAGAACACACAAAAAACAAGATTATTCACAGATGAGTTGACAAAATGTGATCCGAGTCTTATAGGACCCTAACCCTGCACTTCCCAAGGAGTAATGGTTCAGTACTCATTAATTCAGTGTTTCCAGTGACTCTGTAGGACATAACTACCACAAATAACAAGTATCAATGGTGTGTTCCCAAAATGTTTCATTTATTTTGTCTTTTCCAACCACATTGTAAACTCCTTTAAAACTCATACCACATGTGCTCTGCCTACAGCAAGGCACATAGTAGGTATTTCAAAACTTACATGAAACTTATGATGTATGGATATATTGGTCAGTTACAGAATCCACATCAATTCAATTCAACTTGTTCAATTGTTTCCCTTTGAAAATTTCTAGAGCATAATCTACTATTTTATTGTTTATAGACACTCCCTTCTGGGTGTATGGTAGATCTATTCAAATATGGTATCAACCCCAAACCAGCTTTCATTTTAATAGCAAAGAGGAGTGAAAGAGGTGAGAGAATTCACTGCTAAAACCACATTCCTCACTCTTGGTAGAGAGAGGTTTTCCCATTTCATATCCCAGCAGTCACAGACTATTGCATCTCTCTAATACCACTGAGAATTGTGGCATATACCTGTATCTCTGGCTTACCTTGCCGAACCAGGTACTACACATTCCCCTGTGCACCAGAATCTTGTTAGTACTAAGATAGAGGTATTATATAAGACAAGAAAATGTTTCCTCGATCTGACTTTTGTGCTTTCAGAAGACTTTTACTTTTGATCAACTTTGGCTTTATGAATCTGATTCGGAGCACGTGTTTCTACATATATTCTGTTTCAGTTGAAGGAATAGGTAAATTTGATATCAGGATATAAAAAGTGAGGCAAGATCAGTGACCATTTCTAAAAATTACACAATATATGCAATTTACTTAAGGAAAGGTTCACCTGGGGTCATTTCTGCTTTTTAGCTCTGAGCTCCTGGACAAATTTGGTAGACTTCCCAGAACTCCAGTTTTCCTTCCCCCAAAACTCCAGGGGTTTTGACTCAATGACGATGATAATCACGATAGCATTGATAAGTTTTGTTAGATGTTTACTACATGGACACTTTATATACACAATTTCATTTAATCTCCAAAATATCCTTACAAAGGAGATGCTATTACCATCCCCATCTTACATGTGAGGGCGTTGCATTTCAGAGGTGCAGTGTGTGGTCAAGTGATGAATTCGTCCACACTGAGATAGCTACCAGAGTCATGGTTTGAATCCAGACAACTTCACTTGCTTAATCACTCATCTATGCTGCCTGATTAATCTCTAAGGTCTCTTTTATTTCAAACTTCCTATGCCATTTCCTAAGATTTCTCCCTTTTGCCAGCCAAGGTCCTGTGTCTAAGACCCTGGCTTGTTTAAGTTGGATGTAATGACATATATAAATTTGAGCTGGAGAAAAGGGAGTAGAGAAGAGGGAAAAAAGGTAGGAAAATTCTGAGCTTGAACTCCCTAATGGTCTTAGAAACTCTATAATCCATTCTACTAATCTAGTTTTAATTGTATCAATAAGTAGATAGGGCCTGGACTATTTTTCAAGGCAGAGCATAATGTGGGTAATTTTTCATACTTCTTTCTTTAAAAAAATCCTACAAGAACTTTAGGAACTTATTAGTATGAACAAATCAAACAATTCATTTTTCAAAATAAAGCAGTATCCTAATAATAAGATTTAAAGGGATGCTCTGTAAAGGCTGGGGATCCCGCACACACGTCCTGGGAATTCTCCTGATAGTTCACAGTCAGCCCAAGCCCCTGACTTCAGCCAAAGGCAAAGATTCAAACCTGATGTGAAGAAAAGTAGGAGCTTGGGGCCCAGCTGCTTATCAGAATGAGTCAAAGCACCCCCCACCCATAATATCAGCAAGCAATAATTCGTAAGTCAGAATCAATTTTACTTTTAAAAAAGTAAAGAATGAAAGACCTATTTGTAACAGACAAGCCACCTCATCAGGAAATGATGGCAGAAACTGCCAGCAGTGAGGCCTCCTCTTACCCCCACCCCGGGAGGGGGGTCTGTTGACAGTGGCGGGCTGCTGTTGGGTCCTGATAGCACATGCCAAGATGAACTCCTGACCACTGTCCACCGTTTAAAGGGGCTCACCAGCAACTAAAATTAGACTGGCTTCTATTCCAAGCCCAGGGCTCCTTCATGGCTGACTTTCTTTTGTAAGAGTCTGTGATGGTGGCTTGTTTGATTTTTTAAAAAATCAATGAAGAGTTACATGAGAAAGAAAGAAACAGAAGACCACGTATTCCCAGGTTAAGATAAAAGTCCAAATAAAGGGCACTGCACATACACTGTCTCATTCTCTCTTTCTCTTTTTCTCAAAGCAAAAAGAATGAGAGGCTTTTGAGGTAAAGCAGAAACAGTTTTTGTTGGAGTGGTAGCATTTTCTTCATCTTTAGAGCATAATCTGATAGGCCTAATCCAGTAAAAATGGCAGCTACTCACAACAGGATGACTGACACAGGATAGAATAGATGGAAAGACATGTGATCACAAAAGGCAGCTTTAGTCCTTGTAGGGACTGAGGTCACATGCAGCATGGACTTGCTTTTCCCTTCTTTCCTTTCCTGGCCATAATAGGGGGTATACAGGACAAGAAATATGCACAAGCAGATTAATCCTCTTCCTATCCTTCCCAGGAAGGGAAACCATGCTGACCTTGGCCTCTGACCAAGTGAGACCCCTTGATTGTACAATTAGGTTAGCTGAATTGGAAGGATTATCACAGACACAATGACATTTCCCTCCAAGACTGAGACCTGAATTCCAAAGCTTTCCTAGAAGTAACCCACTCCCCTGTCCTCCATCAGAAACCAAAGCATTTCCATGAGTCTCCTCAAGCCCCTATTGTGTGTGTTATTTATGATCTTGGTGCCTTTTCTTTTCAGGGTATTGGTCCATAATAGCACCGTCTATGTTATTTATGACACAAGGAATAACTTAAACCACATTAGGAACCACCATATTATAGGGACTTTAGAGAGCTACATTTTTCTAGTTATGGTTAAACTACTGCAGTGATAAATCCAATCATAAGGGTGCAAGAGGGAATCCACGGGACAGGTGTTCCCCATTAGTCACAATAAGGGAATGCAGGAACAAACACTGGCTCACAGGTGCTTCAGTATCTCTTTCCAAGTATAGACGTGGGAATCCAAAACAATGAGGGGCAGGGGCAGGTGGGAAAGCCAGTAATGAGAAAAGATGGGTAAGGCTTTGGTGGAAAAGGTAGGAAGGAAAGTGATGGAGACAAGTTGGTATGCCACAGTGCAAGGACAGGGAAAAAAGTGGTATAGAATCACATCTACTTCACACCTTTATCTCACATAAGTTCTGTGGAATTACCCCGAAAGTATATGGACAAGCTTTCACTGTGGATTTCCAATCCACAGCAAACTACCCAGAAAAGTGGCATACCTAGAATGCCAGCTGTGGAAGTCAATTCTGTGGCAATTTCCTCTTTTTCTATAATTTAGTTCACTCATCCATGAAAATCAGAACTTAGTTCCCCTTTTCTCTTCCCACAAAAACAGTAGAGAATTTTTTAACTCAGGAGATACTTATTGAGCACCCATCAAGGATGGGCATAGTGTTGGGCATTGAGATAAAATATAAATAAGATGCTCACAATGAAGTCACAATTTACTGGTGGAAACAGATGCCAAAAGAGATCATAATAGAAAGAAAAGACTTTCATGATGGAAGTATGTAAAGGGTACTGTTATTGGAGCAAGAGTCGGTGAGTCCCTGCAGGACACAACATGTGAAATCATAGAACCTTGACCCTGGCTTCCACATATCTTCAACAGCTTCTGTGTGTTTCCCCATGTCCAAGAAGCACAGGAGAACTTGAGGCTATTCAGTATTTGTAACTCAAAGAGAATTAGGATTTTCTTTAAGTAACTTCGGAGCACAGAGATTATTTCAATAAAAATTATTAAAACGCCTTAAGAATAAGTTTCAAATACCTCAGGTACAAACTACACATATGTTTAGAGAACATCCACTCTCAGAGTTAGCAGCCATGCAGAAGATGTGGCCCTCTGTTCAGAGTGTGATGTCCTCTCCCTAAAGCTTAACAATTCTTTTGAACAGTCCAACAACAGGGAGCTCAATGCTTCCCAAAGGGGCTCATTCCACTTTTGCACAGCCTTAGTTGTTAGAATGTTTATCACATTGAGATTTCTACCTGTGAAATGTTACTAGAAACATATTTATTTATTCAACAAATATTTATTAAACAACTACTGTATGCCATGTATTGTGCTAGGTGATAAGAATTCAGTAGGAATTTAATTATATAAAGCAAGCTCATCATAGAGTTCTCAGAGGTACACGTTGCCAGCCAAGCACCAACCCAGTTGTCTTTGAAAATAATAAGACTGTCTCTTTTAGAAAATATGCAGCCTAGTCTTTCATCATTAGTCATTCCTCACTCAGTTAATAACAGGGCACCTCATGTTTATAGCAATGAGCATGTCTAACATGCACACTGCCCTTGTGGGGCATATAGTCTAGTTGGTAGGGAATAGCCCAACCCAAAATGTAAGTATTTTAATTGCAATTTTGTTAAGTGATCTCCTACTGATCCGAACATGTAGGCATATTCAGTAGAAATGTGCTCTGCACAGCTGCTTCCTTCTCATCAGACTCCTCTAAGGAATCCCCTGCTCATTATTTTTCTTTGCACTTCCACAGCACTGCTTATAATTTGGCATTATTTATGCATTTGTTTATGTACGTGTCTGCACCTTCAGTTTTGTGAGAGCACAGACCATATCTAGTTTGTACACCCCTGAATCTTCATCCCCTAGTTTTACACAGTGTTCTGTGGGGCACTTCCTATTATCTCCATTTTACAAAAGACAACATTGGGCCTCGGCCTCAGATGTGGGTGGTGGAGTGACACTGCAAGTCAATCCAGGTCCACCTGATGACCAAAGATGTGCCCTCAACCACTGTGTTGTCCCCTGACACCATTGGTGATTTGCCTTCTCTGAAGTGGTACATTTCTTACCATATGGGTGAGGCCAACTTATACAATATAGCAAAACTAAGTGTGGCTTAAACAAGATAGATGTCTATCTCTCTTTCATGTGAAGGTCCAGGGTAGGTACAGTAGCTCTGCATTTTCACTGGCACTTAGGCTCCTTCCTTCTTGACACTTTGTCATTCTTAATACATGGCTTCCCCCATATGACCCAGAATGGCTAATCCCACTTCCACCCTCACATTTACATTCAGCCCATAAAAAAGGAAAACAGGAAAAAGGAGGGCATGTCTTTTTCTTCTAAGGACATGACCTGGAAGTTGCCCACATCACTTCTACCACATCTCATAGGCTGGATCTTAGTCACATGACCATGCTTGGCTGCGAGGAAGCTGGGAAATCCACCCTGGGAAGTTATGTACCTAGCTAAAAATTATTTTTTGATAGAAAGGGCTACCTCGAAAAACTTGGCTTTATGTTGGGAACAGCCCTGCCTGGTTTCAGAAGCTGTAACCCCCCCATGGTTAAGGCTGAGTCAGAGATTTTGGGACCATAAGCCATTAAGGAGACAAAGCTTATCTCCCTGGCAGGGGTGCCACCCCTACCCACTTTACTTTACCCTGCTTGGCCCTGAGCCTGACCAGTTAGCCAATGACAGGTAAGATTCCTTGAGGGAGGGATGACCTAAGATAGGCAGGGTCATGAAGAGGCTCACAGGGAAGGACTTAGGGGCTACAGAAAAAGGGGGTGATGGACCCTCACCCCTCAGCTTTGACATAGCCTGAGTCCTCATTCTGTCTGCAAGAAGTCTCCTAATCTCTTGGCTGCCTTACTGCTCCTGCTCAATTTAAGCCTAAAACAATGACAGAGGGAGGTGCAGTCCTGTGCCGGAAAGGGCAGGTTCCCTGGGGCGATCAGGCCTAAAACAGAATGCATAAAATCCTGTGAAACCTGCTTTGCTAATAATACCCTCAATTTAAATGATAAGGGTCCAAGATTGAAATGAGTTTGTTTCCCAAAGTCTTATAGCCCTTTAGCTAACTGGCCCTGACTCAGAATAAGCCCTCAGAGTTCTTTGTTTGTTATCTATTGTTTGATCCTTACTGCCTGACAATGACTGATGAGCTTTACCTGTATTCCTGTGCAAATTGAACCCAATAAAAGCCCATTCAGGAAAAGGCTCTTGGCCATTCTCCTTTGAGAGATCCGGCCACCTTTCCTCCCCAAGCAGATCACGTCTTGGTAGACTTATTCGGCGGACAGGAGGGGCCTCTGCCGGTGGAGCTCCCCCATAGCTTTAGGAGTTACAAGTTCTCATTAATAAGTCAGTGGGAGAAGTTACAGTGAAGTAGAAGGGAAAAAAGAATGTAGTTAAAAAAGAGGAGGCAGACATATCAACTAGTATAGATAGGTAAGCTAAACTCCTCTTCCAGAATTCTCTACTCACTTTGGTCTTCCAAATTCCCCTGATGGCTTACTTCTAGAATGGGATCTCTGACTCTCATGAACCCTTCAATGGAGAATATTACGGTTTTCTATACTATGGGCCCAATGCTCTAGGTTATGCCCTCAAGCTTTGCAACTGAAAGAAGAGCACCAAAGGGAGGTAGAGTTACTTTCTGGATGCAGAATTATCTTGAGAACTTTGTTTACCAAGAGCATAATTGATGTTTGGGTTTGTCTCAGTCTCAAAGAAAAAAAAGTAGAAAGTGTACTTCTCTCCCCTCAATATTTCCTCTCAAATATATTAAAAGAGAAATGTCCCTGAATCACCTTACCTTGTTTCAAGTTCTCATACATTGTCTTTAAAAATGGAATTTTTTACAAAAACAAACCAGAAGTCTTTGATGTTCAGGGCATGATGTTTTAAAATATAATTTCTTAATTACATAAAAAAATTACCCCTCTTTGAAATAGATTTATCATGTGCTAAAGGCCTAAGGAAGGCTGATATCAAACCTTATCAAATCTTTAAAAGTCCAAGGCATTCACAAAATAAAATTTAAAAAAATAGACAGTGTAGTGAATGGGTTTGAATGAGGTATGTAATTATAAATACATTTTAATTAATTCCTTCCCATTTCTTGGTTATTACCCATATGAGCCCATTTAAATAAACTCACAAATGACTTTGCTAAGCCAGAAAGAAGTACAGTCCTTTATGAAAGACACATCTTACTGTTCTTTTGACCACATTGTTTGCTTAAAATGATAGAGTGGTGTTGAAGATGAGATTTGGGGGCACTCAGGGCAGTTTGGACAATTGATGAGCTATGGAGGACATATCCTTAGGTGACATCTGATGAACTACAGTCTCACAAAGTACCCTCCCTTTGAGTGGGCTTGGAATCTATTATTCGCTTTTAATATAATATGGCAATGGTGAAGGGATTTTGCAGATGGATTGAATTAAAGTCACTCAGCAGTTGACTAAGTTAATCAAAAGGGAAGTTATCCTGGGTGGGCCTGACCTAATCAGAGGTGTTCTTTAAAAAGGCCTCTAGAGGTAAAAGCCTATAGCAGTCTCTCTCTTCTCTCCTCTCCTCTCCTCTTCTCCCCTCCCCTCCCCTCCTCACTCCTCCCCTTCTCTCTTCTCTCTCTCTCTCTCTCTCTCTAAAGAAGCAAGCTGCCATAAATTCTACTGCTACCAAAAAAAAAAAAAAAAAAATTCTGTGAACAACCTGGGAGAGCTTGTAAGCAGATTTATCCCTATTTGAACCTCCAGATGAGAACACAGCCCAGCCAACACTTCAAATTCAGTCTTGTGAAACCCTGAGCAGGGAACCCAGCTAAGCAAAGCCTGACTCCCAACACCATGCATTAATAAACTGATATTGTTTTAAGCCACTACATTTGTGATAATTTGTTAAACAGCAAAAGAAAACTAACACACAACGTGTATGCTCAACATATGCCGGTGTGCTGAAGGGACAGAGAGAGGTGCAGAGCTCTTTGGAAGTCAAATGTTAAGCCCTGCTCACTTCCCATGCCAAAGTTTTTGCTCTTTGACATCGTTTGCTGCCATCCTGCCTTCAACCTCAAATCTGATTTCTGCCTCTGATTCAATCTTTGGCTCCCTAGGAGAAATCTTTTTTATATAAAATTAATATATAAATAAATTTGTTCTTGGAGCAATGCAGTGTGGAACAGAACCTTCCAGGCTAACGTTCATCACAAAGAAAGATTGCAGAGGGGAGGGGAAAGGCATAGCTTTATCCTCCATGGGAAACAGAGAATTTATAGTGATCTTATTGCAGATGTAAAATTAGGTCAGGGGCTCTATAAACTAATTAAAGCTAATGCTTCACACTTCCAAGGAAAACAGCTGATACAAAAGGGAATGATCTCTGGCTCAGGATAAGAAGGAAGGAGAGTCCTCTATGTTCACAGGCAGTCCTGCCATGTAGGATACTTGGCCGAAAAGAACATGCAGGAAAGGAGCATCTATACAACAGCTGCAAAAATAAACAGTAGACAGCCTACATACCCACAAACCTAAAATCGGGTTAAAATGAGCACACCAGTGGCTTGAATGTCCTCAAGTTCAGGAATTCTAAAGCACCCTGTTTTTCCCCAAATTAATCCCTATCTACAGCTCCTGTGTCCTGATACATTATTTTACAGACAGCTGGGTTTGAAGTATTCTGTGCTGTGTCTACCAGACGTCTGTGTCTTGCCAGTTTAGGGTAACTTCAATGCTTGGATCAGGAAGCACTAACACAGTTCTAGCCTCAAGACCCTTATTCAAACCTCATTTTTGTCCAGGGTGTTACCCCCAAACTCCTTTATTTTGTCTTCTTTCCCTTTCACTGATATTTCTTCCTCTTGATCCCAACTCAAAGTTATAGAAAAGCCATATTTGTTTCCCTTATACCTTAACCTTTTCCTCCTGCTCCCAGGGAAACTTTTTTTAAACCTGGTTGATGTGCTTTAATTTATCTGTTGGGTTCCCCAAGCAACCCAAGTCACTACGGAAGGGTTAAAAAAGTCAGATTCTCTATAGCCAGAGTAGTAGTCGCTTTTGCAATGCAAATGTGTCTGTTTGGGAAACATTTTATTGAGTTTCTAAAATCTCTTTACCATTTTGTTTTTGTTTTTGTTTTGTTTTAAGAAATGTGTATATATAGGGAAATAACAGATTGGTAAAGAACACAGCAATTCTGATCCTAAATAATGATATAACTACCCATGGAGACAACTACCTGATTTACATACTTGATTACACAGTGTAGAATGAAGAGTTGTGGGACTTGGGATGAGGGGCACTTGATGATGGCTAGGGGGCCAGATGCCTTAATTTAGACTTTAAATCAAATATCAGAGAAGGACACCCAGGACTTGATATTTTCATTTCAGTCATGACCAGGGTAATTCAGTTCATTTTTGGTCTGAGGCCAGTTACCAGTTCAAACTAACTTGGGAAAACACTGCCCAAAATTATTTGATCCACACAGAGCAGGAAATAACAGGTCTAGTTTGAGCTCCATGGAAAATAATGAGTTTAATTTTGGTACAACTTTCTGTGAAAGTTAAATGCCAATTGAAGTTACCTGAACGTTCAGAGCGGTTCGTGTATCTCCCCTTCACCTTACCGAAACCCTGGCTCTGGCCAGGAGGGTCACATGAAGTGGGCTGGTGTGGTTGAACCCTCTAGATGGTGCTTAGAATAAAGCCTTAGGGTTACTCTCAGTCCATTTACATGTGGTTTAAGTTTCTAGAAATTGGACAGAACAGTCAAAATTAAAGCTCCTGACTTATCTAGTCCCTACAGCAGAATTTCTTCACACGGGTACAACACATGACATTGGAAAAAAGCATCTCCAATTCTACACTGCCTAAGAAAATCCTTTATGGAAAAAGCACTCACTTTCAATGTCACTTTAGTACCCTAAAGTGACAGCATGAATAAAATCCAGTTTTATAAAATTAGTTAAAATAAAACCAGGCAGCAGCACAGCAGCAACTTTTTCTCCAGTGAAACCCATAGCTCTCCTCAGAAAACTGTTAGGTCATTGTACTGGGTCAGCCAAGAAGTCTGTTTAGTTTTTTCCATAAAATAAGAGACACATTTTTCATTTTCACCAATAACTATCGATTTGGATATTTTGAGTATGTCACCTATCTCCTGTGTGGTATGACATTGATTGATCTCAATTAATGTTTCTATTTGATCGCTATCAATTTCAACTGGTCTACCTGACCGTGGATCATTGTCCAGCGAGAGATCTCTAGCATGAAACTTTGCAAACCACTTTTGACACATTTGATCAGTCACAGCACCTTCTCCATACACTGCACAAGTCATTTTTTTGTGTTTGAATTGCATGTTTACCTTTCTTGAAATAATAAAACATAATATGCCAAAAATGTTGTTTATTTCCTTCCATCTTCAATATTAAAATGGCTACACAAAAATTTACCAATTTTGATAAGTTTTTAAATGCACAAAACAATCTAACAAAATTGTTCCAAATGAACTTAAAGATAACAAAGCGCTATTAAAGCCATCTTACAGAAAAAAACAAATGCACTTTTTGGCCAACCCAATGCACCTCTTTAAGATATTCTAACTTAAAATTTCTTATTTTCCCAGCTAATGCACCGGGGTGACTGCCTGTAGGACACACTGGAGCTCTTGGATGCCACTAAACCCTCCTCTCTCCATGAAGAAGCGGTACCATCCTCCTCCTGATATTTGTACCGTATTTCTGCCTTGTCAATATCACTCATGCTTTTTGGGACCACCAATGGATCTCAGCCTAGCAAGTACCAATGGGAATAAAGCAAGAACTGAGCAACTGATATGATTCAAGAAGAACTTGATCATGAAGAAAGCTGACGCTTTGTAAAGATGCGTTTGGTAGGAAAAGAGGGAAATTTGAGTGAGCTCAGGATGCATAAAAAGGTAAATAGAAACAGAATGGTCAGGCAGGCTATCTAAAGCATACATCACTCAAGAGAGAAATGCAGGTCCCAGAGACATGGGTTACCTCCTTGTTGTACCCAGGTGAGCTGGCAGCAAAAAAAAACTCATGGGAAATACTCTGATCCTAGAAAAGTGACTTAATCCCAACCCATTCATAATTATTTCAGACAAAGGAGGCACTTGATGTTAAGTATATTATGCTACTTGTCAGGAACTAATAATAATTCTAATGCTTTGTTAAGAATAACTTCACACTCGGCAGAAGGATCTTCTCTTTAAAAGGTAAAGTTATTTGGACTTCAAGAAAAGTGTTTAAGATGCACAGAAGGTACTGGAAGCAGTATGTTCCAAAATACATAGCACTAGGCTGAGAATCATAAAATTTGGAGGTTATCCCTACTTTTTTATTTGATTCTCAGTTTATTGAAAGACTAAGAAAGAGGAAGAACATGAGAAGTATTCTTATTCTGGCTTTCCCAAAATGGAAAAAGAGAGACATAATAGATGGTGACGTAGTTTTATTTCTTTAGAATATTTTCCTGAGTAATTAAGAAAAATACATCATGTATTTCCAAGACTATCACCAGATTCCCCATGGATCTCCCACCATAATTTCTCTTTTCTATTATTTCTTTCAGATTCACTTGAAGACACTGGGTCTGAGTCCCAGTCCTGCCACTTATTAGCTATATGCTCTTGGATGAGTGACTTAACCTCTGTGAGCCCGACTCTCATATAATCAGCTAATAAAAGTACCCACATGTACCAATCAGAGCCCCAGCAGGAAGCAGATGGTATACTCAAAATGAGTAATTGAGGAGAGTTTAATAAGGAGACTAACTATAAAGGTGAGAGCAGGGTTAGGGAAACAATAAAGAGCACAACACCTTAGGACTAGCAACAGCAGGGATCCATTACTGTCCCTAGACCTGAAGGGCACAGAGAGGGAGTAATCCCTGAATATGGAAAGAAAAGTTGTAGGAGGAATATGACAGAAAGGATCTGGGGTCTTTAGTAAAAGGGAAGCAACCAACACTTGGCCACTTACTATAAAATTAATACCCATCCCACTCTCCAATTTCTTGATTTTCAGTTGTCACACCCAGTGCAGGACTAGAAAGCAAGGGATCCCACCGATATGGTCCATACTGGTTGACCTTTGAGGGCACAAAACAGAAGAAGGAAGGGAAGGGAGCAGATATGAAAGGGCAAATGAAAAATAACCAGTGGAACACCTCATAAATGTATTAACCCGCCAATGGTTCTCCAGTGTACCATCCTTCAAATCAAGCTATATGTGAAATCCTATCTTCCATTTCAAGCTTTCAATAGGAAAAGAGAGGTATTAAGTGTCACCTTAATCCGTCCTGAGACCCACATTCAAACCAATTTCTCATAACACAGTTTGCACATGACCTGTGTTTGTTTATATTAATACACACCTGTTGTTTGTCTTTATTCCTCCATACACTTATGCAAATGTTGTATTATAGAAACGTCGAGTTTTAGAAATAGAGTGGAGATAACAGATTAAATTAGGGATGCCAGCTACTCTTCCATTCCACACATATTTATTGAGCTTGGGTTTTATCACCCATACCAACCCTAAGTGATTGCTAGTGGCTACCTAGAGCACTGTGTTGAGAGAAATTGAAAGCCAGACTCCCACACTGTAGGAAACATGTTTCTCACAGCTGATGAAAGAGGAGAGTGACTACATACATACCTGAAACTACTTCATCTTGCCAATACAAATATAGGGTAGCTAGTTAAAAAATTTGAACTTTAGACAGACAATGTATAATTTTTAGTACAAATATATCCCATGCCATATCTTGAGTCATATTCTAAAACCTTACCCATTTTTTATCTGAATTCAAATTAAAGTGGTCACCATGTATCTTTACTTGCTAAATTTGGCAACCCTGGCCCTGAACCTGAATGACATTCTTAGCTACCCTTGACACTTGGTAGATAAGGTATCTGAGGCCCACAGGCAACAAGAAACTTTCCAAAGTTACATAGCTGATTAAAATAGAATCAGGACCACAAGCAAAGTTTTTAACTGTCCCATGCTGTGACTCTTCGCCTTAGATCGTAAACTGCATGAGGATTTAGGTAAATCTGTAAGCCACATAGAAAATTCCTAAGCTACTTGGCCCCTACCAACCTCTTTTAGATTGATTCAAAATATAACTTGGAAAACGTCGTGATGACATTTCATAATAGTGTTATGTTAGTTTGCAATGTACAGTATTTTGTACAAATTCCTCAAATGCTTACAGAATTAATAGCACCATATTACCATTCTTATTCAAATTTTAATGGGCATAAGCATCTATATTTACACATAGGAATTCCAGATCAGGCAGCTATTTGGTTTTCTATCAAGACAGAAAATCAGTAATAATCCAAAAACCTATTACAGCTAAAAAGTGACTAAAAATGTAAAATGGGAATTTCTACATTTTCAACCACTGAAACTGCTTCTGAAACTGAAATATATTTAAAAGGACAAACATTTTTGCTGGAGGTTTTCTGATATACGAATAAACCAGTTTTATACAAATTCACCCAGGGTCAAAGAAAGGAAGAACACTGAGGTTACTGCCCATAACCCCTATTCCTCTGAATCACTCCTTCTTGACCCATTTATTTGGTCCCTGTGGCCAACTCCAATGCAGAGTCACAGCTCCAAAGGCAAAAGATAGCTTATATGCATGAATAAAAAAGTACTTCCATCATTGTTCATGAGAATGATATTATGATTTCTCACCACCTGTGGTAGACAGAATAATAATTCCTAGAATCATGGCCTCACACTAATACCTCAAAACTCTGAATTTGTTATGTCACCTAGCAAAGGAGAGTTAAAGTTGGAATTAAGAGAGCTAATTGGATGACCTTACGATAGACAGATTATTCTGGAGTATTGGGGTAGACTCAGTGTAATCACAAGGGTCCTTAAAAGTGGAAGAGGGAAGCTGAAGAATCCATGCCAAAGTGATATAATGTTAGAAAGACTCCACCAGACACTACTGGCTTTGAAGATGGAAGGGGACCATAAGTGAAGAAATCCACTTTAGAAACTGGGAAAAGCAAGAAAATTAATTCTCCCCTAGAGTTACCAGAAAGGTCTGATGTTAGCGAGGTGAAACACAGTTTTTGGTTTCTGATCTCCAGAACTATAAGATAATAAATTTGTGTTGTTTTAAGCCAGTACGTTTGTGGTAACTTGCTAGAGCAGCCATAGAAAAGTAATGCAACGCCTTTCTAGAATTATAAATAATTATGTATTAATGGACTGATATTTATGAGTATCAAATAAAACATTATTATCTATTATTTAGATAATAACGTCACTCTCAAACTAAGAGTTATAAAAAATAACTAAATATTGAGATGAACAATAAAAATATACAAGAATACAACATTGCCATCTGGAACCAGTCCACCTGGAAAAGGAGATGAGAACACATGGTTAAGAAATGTACAGACTGTTGATCAGCCCAAATCCAACATTGACTAAGATGGGGTAAAAGAACAAAATGGTACAAAATGGAATGGGGCCTTGCTGAAGAGACCCCTGCTAACCAAAGCTGAAACAGAAGCCATCAAAGGTAAGGCTGCATGAGAATTGGGACATAACCAATAATAAATGAAGAGACCCCTTCGGATGATGAATCAAAGGTGGAGATAGACCCTGGAAAGATGAAGAGCCTACATAAAGGAAGAGCCAGCACTGTCTGTAAATAGGCACTGGGGGACTTGGCAAATGCTTCATGTGCTGCAAAGGCATCTGATGGCAGCAGTGATGGCATTTAGTTTATATTGACATTGCACAAGAACTCGACTTCCCAAAGATACACGGCTCTGAAAAGGCAAGTCACCTAAATAACAGAGCCTTGATTGCTAGAGGAAACCTCAGTACACTCTATACAGCACATATATCATAATATAGTGGCATCAACAATGAGAATAATGGGATCAAAATTATTCCCACAGCATATCCATGAAAAAATGAATAGGGTGGTGATGTAAATCTCCCAGGGAAAACCAACACAACAAGAAAGCCTCAAAGTTAGCAAAGATCAGCCTTGTTCAGTACAAGAATACCCACAGCAACAACTGATGAAAATTGCAAACAAGTTATTTAGATAATTAATCCACCTGTACTAATCAACCAGGTGAAGAGAAACTAGCTGAGTGAATTGACAAGTATATTTTATATACACACACAAACATTCATACAAACAAACATTAAGTAGATATTCAGCACCATCACAAAACGCAAATTAGGAAAATCAAAATTGCTTTGGAAAAGCCAACAAACATAAACAAATATTTGCTGAATAACAGAAACTAACAATTCCTCCAATAGGAAAAGGCATGGTATTGAGGTATCATCATTGTGAGGGGAACCCTTACCAGGGACATAAGCTCAGAGAGTCAGAATTGCAGACATTTACTGGCTGCAACAACAGAGTTACTCTAGGCACATCACGCTTACATCCTCACACAGAGCAGTGGGAAGTTATTCTGGAGACCGTTATAATTAGCTTCATAGGAGAAAAGTTTGAAACTCAGCCCTGTCAACTCCTAGCTGCATGATTCTTGGCAAGATGTTTGAGTCCATGTTCTCTCTTTTGTCAAATGGAGATAGTATGATAATAATGTATATGAAAGCTCTTTGTAAATGAGGCATGATATAAATCATATTATTATTTCACCATAAGACACAATTATGCTACTAAGAATTTAAAGCCACATAATTAAAATTAGTTTGGGTATCAAATGGGATAATATATACATACAAACGATTGAAAATGACTGCAACAAGAACACTTGGCTTGAGTCATAATAGCCAGCCAGAAAATGTTGGCCAAATAAATCAGGTATCTCATAATTTTACAAAACTATTAATGCAACAGAACTCATTAGACATACTTTACCATTTACAATAACACTGAGATGATTGCAAAATAATTTAATGTACTATCATCTTATAAAAAATGAAGATTGTCAAAGCAAATTAACTCACATCTTAGAAACTTATGTGACCCACTATATACAAGTCTGACATTTTTGTGAAGCAAAGTATCTATCAGATTTGAAACCTGTTCAGAAGGCTGTGCTTTTAAATGCTTGGGATATATTTAGGGCATTTAATAGTATGTAATTTATTAATATATTAATAATATTGCCCTACAGCTATCACTTTATGGCACCTACACTTAGATGATCTTTTAAAAAAACCATCACTACTAACAACAGCAATCTTTATTACAACAGGGTCTCCCACTCCTCTCCAGTGTTGAGCTTTTATACATTCTTTAAAGTCCTGGGAAGTATGGTTGAAATGTTCAAATAAACATATAGTAAAAATCTGGTAGGACACAGGAGGAAGACTGCATTGCAGATCCTAGGGGTCATTTTGTTTGTGAAGAAGCTATTTAAGGGGCGGCCTCAAATAAGGAGGCTCTTTACAGACGCAACAGTTGAGATTTCAGTACTTCAGTCTGACAACTAAGACACAGGGGATAAGAGGTGGAATTGGTGAAATTAAACAACGAACTCATCTGGGATATGTTTCCGTACCTATTTGATGTTCCCTCGCCATCAATAGGGAAAAATAGTGGACAGGGTCAGAGTTGAAAATTTCCTTTCATAACCACCTGTCTACGCAGTACTACATGGACGAACATTAGATATTGTTGCTTGAGTAGTAAAAAAGCAAAGCAGTCCATTGGAAGAAGCTCTGCCTTCTAGTGCTGACTCTCCAGCTGGCTTTTCCTGTGACCCTTGTAGGTCAACCAACATCACCAGCACTAACAGCAAATGTATACATGCATTTATTTAACAAATGTTTATCAAGCAACTACTATATGCCGGGCATTGTTCTAAATGCTGGGGATACAGCAGGGAACAAAAGAGACAAAACAAACAAACAAAACAAAAACCTTGCCCTCATGGAGCCTGCTTTCTGGGGGAGGTCAGATGTGACTAGGACGCTGAGTTATGCCTTACCAAACCGTAATTCTTTTAACTAATGTGGGAAGAAAAGAATTGCGTGCAAATAAGTGAGAAATGATTCCTGACCTTCCTGCTCTCTGTGTACAAATAAAAATCACATTTAAAAATGCTATCATGTGTCAATTACACCTTAATTTTTTTGGCCTGCCACAATCCAGCACAACTTTACCTGTCCAACCATATTTATTACTATTTCATTTCCTTATCCTGAAGGTCTGGTTAATAATAATTACTTTGCATAACCCCTTGAGAATTCCCATCCTCATCCTGTGAGGATTCTTCTCCCCACACTGGAAATCCTCTACCTCCTCTGCTCTTGTATCATACCAAATGCCAACCATCCTTCAAAGTACAGTCCCAACATCACCTCCTTCTTGATGCTCTACTTAATTCCACAACATCCTTCCTCTGGATCCCCTGTTATCCAGCAATATCACTATTCTACCTGCCATTATAATTACATGAGTATATCTTGCTGCTCTCATTCTAAATCAGTTTATAAAATGTTACCTTTTTCATTCCTAATAAATGTATATTATTTCACTTACAAATTATGCAGATACACACATATATAGTGTAATGTACCAATATTATTTACATAATAGAACACAAAACAGTAGACATTTTTCAAGGATGAGATACAATAAATAATGAGCCCTAACATTCTTCTGATACCCTCAGTAGACTGCACTCCTGAGATAGGCACATTCTGCTTTGGAGGCGACCATTCTTAAAGTTAGAAAATATGCATGATCCGTATTTTGACTCTTCCCCCAACACATCTGCTGACTGTAACACGATGCTACATATATTACCATAAGGGACAATAACTGGTTATTGAATGGACGCACACATCATTTTCTCCCCTTGCAAGGCAGGGCATCTGTAATGTAGAAGACAAAAGACTGGGAATCAGGAGTCTGGTTCAAACCCTAACCAGCTGTATGACCTTGAGCGAGCTCCTTGATATTTCTGAGCTTTGATTTTTCTCGTTGTGTAAAATACAAGAAAATCCTGTGGCCTCTAAAAGCTCCTTGGAACTCAAAGGTTTAGGTTGGTAAGAGATGGGGGTGATAATGCATAGTGGGAAGACTGAAGAGAGAATCGATTTATGAAGACCTCAGCAGAAAGGTGAGGAGCAAATTCAAACCTTTCGATGATCATTACTAAGGTAGCTATAGCCCTGCTTTGTCTACATGAACTGGGCAGGGCCAGAATTTATCTCAAAAGATTACAGAGGGTGCTGCAGGATCTCTCCCCAAGGAAGGCACCCTGAGGACAGTGCCCTAAAAGCTGGCATCATGACCCCCCTCAGCCCGGCTCCCATAGATAGCTGGTCAGATAAACCGAGAATCCAGATGAGCGGGGTGTGGGCAAATGAGGTCACACTGCACAAAACTTCAGACTGGGGCCTATTTGAAGCAATTGTCAGGAGGGAATTTTCCTCATTTGCCTTGCTTCCTCCTGTCTGGAGAAACACTGTGTGGAGCTTTTACCTTTCTCTGAGGCCTCATGCATGGGACACAGCCAAAGGCAGATTTCCGGACCAATCAGACCAATCATTTTACAGGGCATTGTAAGTCCCTGGTCTGCTGTTCCTTGTATTTCCATTATTATCTCATTTGATCAGCTTCTGAGTGCAGTGGCAAGACTTGGCTTCCTTCCCTTGAGAGCTCTGCTCACTGTCCAGTTCTTATGTCCTCAAAGAATTTTTTTTTTTAAATAATGGCTACAATACTTTTCTTTAAAGCTAATACCTTAGCTTTAGGCTACCACTCCTGGTCCTGCCATCTGAGAAGATGGTGATTAATCCCTTTCTCTCATTTATATGGTTGCCTTGAAGGTATTTATAGACTGCAGTCACTCCCCTCATAGAAGCCTTTCTTTTGGGAGCACATAAATTACTTCTTCAGTCAGATCACTCGAGTTCACTCTCCCAACATTTGTATCATTTTTGTGGCCTTTCTTTATTTTCTCTACATTTATTTCCTCTTCAGTTGTGGAGATGTGAACCACAGCTAACTTTCCAGATGTGGTTCACATCTTTTCAGGTGAGGTAGACCGATGGAATTCCCCACCTTGACCCCCTTGCCATAGACCATTTGTTTGATAATAGAACCGGCATCTCCATGCAAACCCCTGGTTAGTGGTCATCAGACATTTACGTTAGGTGTTTCTCAGACCCACCAGCTCTGCAAGTAGCCAGTCATGTTCTCATTTAGATCTGGTCTGTTTGCAACCCTGTCTGAGTACAGAACTTTGTATTTATTACAACTGCATCTCATCCTGTGCCAGCAGCTTCTAATCGGTGTTGGTCACCTAACCTTTTGATTCGAACCTTCCATGGCACGTGTGTGTTTCTAAGCTATCCAGTCTGGCTTGCCTTAAAAAAATTATTGCTAAATATCAGACACTGTTCTGAGACCGTTCTGATTTGGGAGGATCTCAAGGCATCATGAACAACCTGCGTTTTTTTACACCCCTAGCACTGCCTGTAGAGCTCTCAGAGGATTTTTTTTTTCCTTCTAAAATCAGAAGCACTCGGTTTTGGTCATAGTTATGGCATCTGGCTCCCAGATTCTGACTCCCTTGACCTATGCTGATCAATGCGGTAACCGTTAGCCACTTGTGGCTATTTAATTACATTAATCATATAAATTAATTGAAGTGAAACTTACTATAATCAAATAATACTTAAAATTCAGTTCCTGAGTTTCAACAGCTAAATTTTAAGCATTCAGTCTAGAGTGGCTAGTGGCTACCATATTGGACAGCTCAAACATGAAACATTTCCATCATCCCCAAAAGTTCTAGACGACAGTGCTGCTCCAGACAGTTGGGTTCCACTACTTCTCCTTCTTTATGTTGGGCAGACCTCACAGCCAGGCAGTAATTTTTTCTCTTCCTTGTGCTATATTTTCAGTGCTTACCAAACTCTTTCTGTATCAATGAATACGAAGAACAACTGGTCCCCACCTTCACTCACCCAACAAAGACTCACTGAGCACTAACTACAAGCCAGGCCCTGCTCCTGGATCTGGGGATAAACAGGCAGTGAGGCAAAGTCTCTGTCCCTATGTAGCTTGCATTCTAGTGGATGAGACAAACAACACTCAAGAGTATGTATAATAATGTGTCAGTGGGAAGTCTAAAACAGGGGAAAGGATGGAGCACGCAGAGAGGGCCATCAGGGGAAGCCTCTCTCAGGAATATTTGAACAGAGCCATGTCATGCGTTCGAGGGAGAGTATGAGCTTGCCATGTTTGAGATAGGTAAAGAAGGTTAATGTGGCTAGGGAGAAGTAAAAAAGGGGGAGCATGATAAAAGGGGCACAGGCAGGTATCACGGGGCCTGAAACTTATGCTATTTGTGGATCCACATTAAGATAGAGAAAAACAAAATTGCTGATGGACCCTCCCAAATCTCAGAAAAGACCTGTGCAAATGAGGGGCCATGAAACAAAACTTCACTCACTTTTCACTAAAGCTACTTTCACTGAAAGAAGATGTCAAAGAGATAGATGGAGGTCAGATCTTGTAGGGTCTTGAGACCATAGTGAGGATGGGCAGTCACAGGAGAGGGTTTTGAGTAGAGAAGGGCTGGGCTCTGACTTGCACTGCAAAAATTTTTTGACTTATACTTTCTCTGGCTTCTGAGTAGGAAACTGACAAGGGAAACAAGGGCAAGGGTGGAAGGGGAGAGATCAATCAAGTAGGAAATGAGAGATGACTGTCCTTACGCCAGGGTCATGGGTGGTGTAAACTGGAAGTGATAAGCAGTGGATGGGAAGGCATTTTGAAAGCAGAACATGCAGAATTGCTGGTGACTTCAATGTGGTGGGTGAGAGTACCCTATATTTGCAACTGGAGGAACTGAAGGAGCGATGGTAACATTTACCAGGATGGTTAAGTGCTAAATTTGAGGGAGAAAATCAGGAGTTCAACTTGCCCACATTTAGTTTAAACTGCTTCTTCGACATCTGAGCAGAAATGCTAAATAAGCACTTTGGCTATAGACTTTGAGAACTGAGAGGAAAGAAGGGCCATAACATATAAATTTGAGCACTATCTGCACAGATTGTATTTAAAACTATGTCAGTGGTTGAAAAACACCTAGGGGGCAAGTGTAGACAGAGAAGAGGGTTTAGAGCTAAGTTCCAGAGGACTCCAACATTCCATGGTTGAAAAGATACCAAGCATTAATTAATCTCACTTTGATTCTTTATACTTGACTTCATGGGCCAAAAACTCCCCAAATTTAATTTTGTAATGAGTAAGGGTAGACACTGTGTCTATCTTATTCACTGCAGAATCCCCATGGCTTCCCATGGGGCTGGCATGAACACATTAAGTATTTAGTGAACTTTGAGTTCATCGTTTTCATGGACTCCATGGTGCCCTGGTGGCCTGGGCTGGCTTTACAACAGTCACACCCATAAGCCACTACCAGTCCTGAGTTTGGTGACTCAGAGGTTTTCTAAGAAAGATCCAGATGCTTTGTTCTTCCTAAGTGTAAACATCTGGCTCACCCCATATCAAATCTTCTTTAAATCACTGTCTGCATTGCTGACTCTGCTTCTAAGCTTAAAAATATGTTGTTCTACTCATGCCCTCTAAAGAAGGTGCCATTTGTGAAGGGAACAGACATGTCCTATTGAGTTCCACAGCTGGAGGTATCTACTGCTTGAGGAGCACCGGGGTGAATTCACTGAGGCACAGATGGTAACTGAGAACAACCTTAGTTTATCAGGGCTGTACAATGATACTTTGTTTTTAGTGGGAATGGTTTTTCGATTCTGTAGCATTTAGAACTCTAAGTAAGCAGGATATGTGAATGGATACATTTGCTCCAGGACATAGTTTTCTTGATTTCTCTCAATACCTGAACCCTATATTAATTGCTCCTGATCATATGCAATCCAGAAGAATGTCTTGCAGGCTCAGCCCCCCAAATTTATCTCACATCCATTTACTTCTCTCCATCTCCACTGCCAGGACCCTGGTCTGAGTTCAGATAGTGTCTCAACTGGGATTCTCCAGCAGCCTCTGTATGGCCCCTGCTTCTATGCTTGCCTCCCTCCTCATTTCTATTCTTTGAGTATAGACACAGTCTGGGGACAAACAAGATTTAAAACGTAAGATTTCCAAAGTTCCTTTTAAAGGCACTTCTATGGGAAAGGGCAGTTGAATATATCCTTCTCAAGTTTAGTACAGTTCCTTAAGTTAAGCACTTTCAACCCTGCTTTGCCTGCAAAGAGTTTTTTAAGGATGCTCTACTGAGGCATCTGCTTTTCCTTCTTCCTATTAAAAATGGCTCCTGGATGCTTTTATTCTTAGTAATGCTATTCTGTTGTAGCACCAATATAGTTATATAAGGGCATCGTTTCATGCTCTATTCACCTCCTGAATCTTTTAACACGACCCCTCTCAGCTGAGAAAAGAAATACTATGGGTTTAAATCTATCTGCTATCAGCTGCAGCAGGGCAATTCTTACCCCAGGGCCCCAAACCCTCATTTCAGTGGACTAATCCAAACCTCCTTTGGAAGCAATGCTATTTCCTTCACTACCTGGTTTGGCTGTGTGCTGAGCCCCAGCTATATTTAGGCAGTGGAGGGGAAAAATAGGGATATTAACCTCTAACACTGATGAAAATAATAGCCACAATAAAATCGGGATGAAAAATACAGGGGTAGTAATTATTTTCCTCTACCTTACCCCAGAGGAAACAGTTTTCAGATAGAGCCTAAGGAATTTGTAAAAGGTCCCTCCATTTGGGATTTTATAGGGCAGGTGGAGGGACTATCTGGAGACAGGGGGAGTTTGTCGGAACCTCAGACAATGGGGCGTTAAGTGATGGGGCATCCAGCAGAATCCCATTCCTCTCCCTCACTTCTTCAGAGGTTGAAAATCTGAGGATGCAGGCTCTTGGAACCACTTCCCTCCTCTGTTCTATCTGGCAGCATCCTAGTGTGGGAAATATACTAGACTATATTTCAAATAACCTAAACCAACTGGCAAAAAGTACTAAATTCTTGCTTTTGTGTCTGGCTCTTAAATTCCTGCAGACCTGACTTAACAGACAAGAGAGGGTCATAAAACTGAACCTGTGAAACAAAAATAGACCTTTCGGGACTTCTCATACACACACAGCAGGGATGCCAAAATCGCTTTCATTTTTTCATGTTTCCAGTCATGTTGCGCTTCCTTCACATGCTCGTGTCTGTGCAGGAATGGGGGGGCAGGTGTCTTTCTAGGCATGGTGTGTCTATCACTGAAGTGTGCGGGGCTGCAAGGGCTTAAACTCTGAGGGTCCCATCTTTATGTAAAACAACTGCACCTTGATACAACCTCTCCATTTCCGTAATTAATTTCAGGCACCTAAGACAGCATGACTTGACTTGGTTCTGTGTGCTACTCTAACTGCTGTGGTTTAAAAAGGCTTTATGCTTTGAGGTTTCCTCATTCAGAAATCAAATAATTTAAATCTAAAAAAAAAAAATACACAAGTGCCTTCTGGCTACCGATGACAGGGAGTAGCAATAATAAAAAATAATAATAGTAAAAATATGCAACCACGTTAATGCCAGGGACCTGGGGATGGGAGGCAATAGACAGAAATGAAATTAGAGGGGAAATCATGATATTGCTGAAGTGCTGGAGTGCTGCTCTCACACTAAGACCAGGGGGATTGGGATAAGGTAAAGTTAATTGCATTTCCAGATGACAAACCTCTCACCTCTGAACTGAATGGCTCTTTATAAAAGCTATCAGTAATAAACTGTAAATCTCAGCCATGATTGCAAATAAAGGTCATCCCTTTCATGCTGCCACTTTCCTGGGCCTTATTACATTCCCGCCTGCACCGTTTTCGCTTCTTAAGGTGTGCCGGCTGTCCATATAAGCAATCAGCACGGCTTGCTTTCTTCATTTTCTAAAGCACGACATTATCAGATTTACATCCTTGTACCTTGTGCAACTGAAGTGGGCCAGTCCCCTACTGCTGGGAGGGAAGGCAGCACCCAGAGGTAGGATTACTCTTTATCTTCTCCTATGAATGTAAAGGAGGTCCTGCAGCCCCCTCCCACACTCCCCGTTTCACCACCTAGCATCACCAGGCTTTGTAAGAAGCAACAACATATCCCATCTAACACATTGGTCTTAACTGCTGTACCTCTGCCTCAATTTTCTGTCTCCATGTATATGGCTAGGATCCCTGTTCCTCACTACAGCCTGCATCAATAAGCTTCCTTTAGAAAGCTGAGTTAAATTTAATTTAGTGCAATTTTTAACAATATTCATTAACTTCTGCTCTGTCAATGACATTGTGCCCAAATCCTTTCTTAACCAGTACACCTCTCCAATTCTGTCAACAGTAGTGACGGTGAATATTTGGGGAGCACTTGCTATATGCCAATCTACAATGCCAACTGCGTAGCATTGATTCTCTCCTAATTCTTACAACTGCCGTGCCTAAGTGCAAGTTCATCTCCATTTTGCAGATAAGGAAGCTGAGGCTCAGGGAAGTTACTGTCTCAGGTTTCCCACCAGTGCAAGTGGCAGAGATAGGATTTTATTTTTCTTTAGCTAAAGGGACCCAAAAGCATTGTGGAAGAGAAATAAGAAAGATTAAATAGTACAAAATAGCAGAAGCAATTGTTGGATGCAAAACTGACTTCAGGAGCTCACTCCCAGGAGATAGAGCAAACACTGCAAGTGACCCATGCTGGGAAGAGAAATAGATGCACCCAGCATTCCTACACAACAACTCTTGGTCTAAGAGATAATGCACTAACCACTACACTTGAAAAAGGAAAAAAAGCATTGGCCTTCAACCCCAAACGAAAGTTTCAGTTCTGAGTCTATTCAGACACCATTTATCCATTTGCCCACTTATTCATTCAATCATCACATGACAGGCAAGATAATCACTGTGAGGTTTGTTTCTCTGTTAATTACCTTCCCTTGTCCACAATGTTTTTGTGTTAAACAAAGAGGGAAAATACTTTGCAAAATATTAAGTATTCTTCAAATGCATATTTAAAATCACAACAAGCCCCTAAATGGTAGTAGTAATGTATATTCTCCTATTTTAAGCTGGGTTGCAACTACTTTCAAAAATCAGACAAGGGAAATCTTAATATGTGAAAAAAACACTGATATATTTGCTTACTACGTACTCAGAGCTACAATCATGTCCCATGTGTTTGCCTCTGCACTATACTAAGTGCCAAACAATTTATAAAAACCTACAACACCTTGTTCTTGCCTTCCAAGAGCTTACGGTTTCATTTAATCAACGAAAATAACATGGTAAAATGGCAATGATGGATTTAATCAATGGTTTGGAATAACACTGAGAAACCACATCAACACGAAAATAATGACCAACAATTTTCACCTGAGTTCAAGCAAAGTCAAGATCACTTCTTACTGAGGAGTCCATAGCAAGGAGATTCTCTAGATCTTTGAATAAGGTATAAAATCTTGATTAATGAAAGAAGAGCATTCTCATATCAATTAATTAAAATGCAATGTGGATGGTAAGGAAATCTCTGAAAGGAAGAATTATTCTCCTTCTGCAGAATATTAATCATGAAGTTTCTAAATGGAAAATTCACAGCTGAGTGGAAAATGAACAAAGCTACTAGCAAATTCTGAGGAGATATGCTAGAACTAGGTGTTTTCTCTGGTCACCACAGGAATCATGTTCTCTGGAATAAGCCCTGAGTGTCCTGGACTCTGCCCTAGGTGGGAGTCCAGCTGGAAACCCCAAGAGATGGCCACGCAGAGAGGGATGCAGTAACCTGTGTCTCATATTTTGAAGACAGAAACTGCCATATGACTGTAGCATTCATAAGTCTCCAACATTTGCAAGAGTTTATCTTGGGAATTCTGGGGGTCACTTTTTTATTGACAGAGCTCAAATTCACACATTCAAAGACCACCGGAGTAAAATCAGTGAGTCCAATAATTCCATATTGAAGTGACACACAATATAGTTACAATGACTGTCCAGAAGCTAATTTTTAAGTCACTAATGTGTATAATTCATTTGAAAAGAATGAAACAATGAAGGAGGAGATGAAGGAGAAGGAGGGGGAGGGGCAGCAGCAGCAAAAGGCAGTGGAGTTTCATTCTGGAATTTGATTGAGAAGAAAATCCAAAGAATGAGGTTTGCTTTACTAGGTCCTAAAGTCCTGCACAATGTTCATTTATTCATTCTCTCATTTGCTCTGTCATGTCTACTGTGTGGAGGGTGGAACGTTTAGGTGCTACAAAGATAGGTAAGACCCTAATCTATGAGGATCTTAAACCAAATGGCTCCACAAATGAAAATCTAAGGCACAGAAGCACAAGTCAATAGTGACGGCAGAACTGAAGCTACACTCTTATTGCACAGCAGCAAAGATCACCTCCTATGAGCCTGCAAGGCTCGCTTCCATTGAATTCTGATGTTGACTCATCTTTGTTAATTTCTCTCAACTGTGAATAACTTCATATTTTAAAAACTGGTTATATATGTAGACTGCCTCTCATGAAAGTGAAACTTAACTGCTAAGTGTTACTACTATTCAAAGGCTGCTTTTTTACACACCTATTTGCTATTTACAAGGAAGTCCCCGGGTACACATGAAAGGTAATATCAGTTACCCAGTAACAATAATGAAGAAGACTTGCGTGTAAAAGCAACAGCTTTCACTTCTTCCACATTAAAAGCTTTAGCAGTTATTATGACAAACAAAACAGAAAGGGATAATTTGCTTGGAAGATGAGGAGATTAATATAACTTGTGGCTTTGGAGGAGGCAGAGATGTTAAAACTAGTTATTTTATTTAACACTTCCTGCCTCATTACCTGAGCAAGACAGTGCCATATCTGAACAAATCTAGAATCACTAAGCTTCTTTTTTTTTTAGTGTGGCCCATGTTTCTCAAACTTTAGCATTCATCAGAATTTTGCTGGAGGGCTTCTGAAGGCCCTATCCCCAAATATTCCAAATGAACAGCTCTAGGGTAGGGCCTGAGAATTTGCATTTCTAACAAGTTCCCAAGTAATGTTGAAGCTGCTGGTCTTGCAGTCACACTTTAAGAACCACTGTTATAGATGAGGGTTTGGCCATCCATAGCCTGCCACTCATTTTGTAAACAAAATTTTATTTGAACACAGCCATACCCATTAACTACATATACTCTCTGGCTGTCTCAAACTGCAGTGACAGAGTTGAGTGGTTGCCACAGAGATCTTGAGGCCCACAAATTTTAAAATACTTATGATTTGGCCCTTTACAGAAAAAGTTTGCTGACGTTGGGTATTGATAACAAGCAGAGTCACAGAAACTCAGAGCCAGAAGGCACTGTCTCTAACAGTTTTAATAAGTGAAGAAACCCGCCCATGAAGTTGAGAAGACCGCAGACTGGAACTCTGGCAGGACTCCCACTGGCCAGTGCAGAGTCTTGGTCACTACAGAGAGAACGGCTTTGGTCGGAAATCATGCTTCAGATGCTCAGCCGGCAGTTGGCTGAGTGGAAAGGCAACTCACATGCTATTCTTGTCTCCAGGTGAGATATCTGAATCTTGACACTTACAGAGCCTCTCTTTAAGTGTCTCTTTGGTTGGATAGGTGAACCCACACGTTGATACAGTGGGTAGTGACCTATGGGACAGTGCTTCTAACTTGTTTTGAATCACAGACCCATTTGAGAATCTGCTAAAACTTATGGACTTTCTACACCAAGAACATAAGAAATTATTGTAAATTTTTGCATTCTATATTAAGGGGCTCAATTATTCCCTGAAGCCCGCTCATAAAGTAGCAATTTAAGTATCCTAATTTATGATATGATTAGAGAGAAACATTTAAAAACCTGCTTCTCTTCTACTGGTGGCAGATATTCATCATTTGATAATGTGAATATCTTTGAGTGGAGTGCAGCAAAAGCGTCAGCTGCTCCCTGAATATCTGTGTCTCCCCCATATTCCCCAGCTTCCTCACAGTTAGGGCTAAATGGCTAGGTCTAGGGACCAGTCTCTGGGCAGGAATGACACATACTGCTGCTAGGGAGGAACATGAAAACCTGGCATGTGACCTCCTGGTTCCCCCCTTCTCAGGAGTAAAGGAGACTCCAGGTTTCGGGTAGTCTGCACAAGATGGTCAACCCAAAAGTGCGGGTCCCTGAATTACTGTGGAGGAGACCCCATCTGCTCCTTAGCTGAGCTAAATATGCTAAATCTGCATTGTAAATTAGGAATAAACCTTTGTCATCTTAAGCCTTTATAAATTGGGAGTTAATTTGTTACCACAGCATACCCTAAGGAGGTAAAAACATTAGAATACATGAATATATGGGACTGTCTTCTTTCCCAACTTTAGACGCTGGGACAACATGAAAATGCTCATTGCCGGAGACAGAGGCAGTGAAATGGAGGCCATGATGCGCAGCCCAGCTCCTTCTATCAGTCTAAGGCACTCACTCCTCCAGCTGCCAGGAGAATTGGCTGTTGAGGCTCACAGTTGCATCCCTGGCTGAAGACAGCCACCACAAGCATGACTGGCATCCTGTGACTCTTAATGTGGGGGTACAAATGCCCAACCCCCTTCTCCCGCTTTCAGACAACTCTCCGTGGCCACTTCAGCTTCCCACAGGATCAACAGAGGCCCCAGTGGCAATCACAGATTCAACTCCTTCCTCTGCCCAATCCTGATTCCTTCCTAAGACCCTTAGCAGTGTTGTTCCCAAGCACACACAAATCTCTACCTTAGACTCTGTCTCTGGACAGCTCAACCTAAGACTAGCACTCAGGAAAGGAAAAATGGGGTTGAGGGTAGGCCACAATCAAAATTCTTTGTTGTTTCATTAACCTGGAAGAAACCTGGTGGGAAAGAAGTTTGTTGTCCACAACATCTAGGGCACTTTTATATTTTATTCTAGGAGACTGATGAATTATTCATTCAAATCCATAAACTTTCTGTCAATTGTTAATCAACTATCTATCAGTCAATTGTGTTTATTTCAAGTAATAATAATGGCTAACGCTTGCTATGTGCCAGTTTTAGCTGTGAGGACTTTACATGTATTAACTTGTTTAATATCTGCAACAATCCAATAAAGTAGTTACTACCATTACCCCCATTTTCCAGATGAGGAAACTAAATAAAGTCAGATGACCAAGGTCACGCAGCTAGTAAAGATTAAGGGTACACGTAGGGTTGCCCTAGACACCACTTTCCACCTTATCCTTCACTCCACCTATCCAGCTGGCACCATCCCCACTAGGTTAATGCTGTTCCTAAGACAGTAACCCAAGGAAAGGGTGTCCTTCAGGTGGGAAGACTGCCATGAGCAAGGCATCACTAAAACTATATCGAGGGGGGCAATCACAGTAAGAAGATGCTTGGCTGTCTTGGAGAGATGGCTGGTAGAGGAGAGGAGACAGTCAAGCATGTGGGCTCTGGAATCAGAGAGAGCTGTGTGACTTGAGCAAATTACCTCTCTGAGCTTCAATTCCCTCATCTGTAAACAGTAATGAAAGAAACAACATCTCAGGATTATCTAAAGGATTAAAGGAGAAAATGCATGCCAAGCACTAACCAAGTGTCTCACACCCTAGAAAGCTATACCCGTATGTATAATCATGTCTTTTTTGTAATTGTGACAAAAAAGAGAGATTCTAATATTCAGAATTGTTTTTTAACAAAATAATACATGTACGTGGCTTTTCATGTAATTCTGGAAGGCCTCTAATGAACAATAGTAGCTCCCTGCTTCACGCTCTTCCCATCCTGGATTCCTGCTCCCCAGCAGAAGCTACTTCAACTCTTTTTAGTTACTTCTTCGGCTATTTGCCTCCACGTTTCTAACTAATCTGCTTTTCTTTGTGTTTCTTGATTTTCTTTGTTTTTTAAATATTATCTATTGATTACACACTACAGAAAATGAGGAATCGGATCTCTTACAAACCTAAGCATGCATGTATGCATATGCACTATTCCTCTGATATAGTTATACAACAACTTTTTAAAACAGCACTTGCTTTCTGCAATGTAATTGTATTACTACTACATAAACATTATTCACACATAAGCCCTGTAGTTTATTATAGTTCATTTCTCTCACAACTTTTTGTTTTTCTAAGAATTAATAATGTCCTTGTTTGTCTTAGTTGTTATGTCTACTTGGTTTTCTATAAACCTACCATCAATTAATCCCCAAATCCTCCACCATATTTATGAATTTCTTATAGATATGTTTTAAATACATCATGTTATCTATCACATTCATTTTCTTTTTCCTCAGACATCCTGGAGCTCTATGTCTTATTGCTCTGAACTAGACTGGGTTTCTACCCAGCAGTTACCCTGAAGTGTCTCTTCCCCATCATCCTGAGAATTCCATTTGCCTCCTTCTAGTGTTAAATAAATTACTTTCTGGACCTTCATGTCTTCTTTTTTAGATTATTCCATCCACATCAGCAAAACACATCCTTCAATAACTTTCTGAGAACGGGAACACGGGAGGTAAATCCTATGCTCATGCTTAAGCTATGATTTGACTGGTCATTAAGTTCTACACTATAATTGGAATTTTTGGTCAACATTTATTATTTTCTAGTTTCCAGAGATTCTAGCGAGAAAGCTGACAGTAATTGGGGCTGTTTTCCTCTTGGAAATTTTTTAATCCCTATTTACATGGAATTTCTGCCATATTTATTTGTTGCCTGCATACTTGAGGGCCATTTCGCATTTTCAACTATCTTTTAAAACAGCATCCTACTCTTATTGCATTGTTGTGGCATCTTCCCTTGTCTCTTTGAGTATCTTAATTTTGTTTTTATCTTTTCTCTGCTTTCTGCACTGTATCGTCTCCTCTGAGTTTCTTTTTCTCTTTGTTTCTGTCATCAAGATAAAGGTTTCCTTAATTGTCTGGGGGAAATTGTTCATTCATATTTAAAAATGAGACACTTCTTAATAAGGTGTTGGACAAACAAGCAAGCAAAATATGACCAGAGACATTGAAATAAAGAACAAACTGACAGTGACCAGAGGGGAGGGGAGAAGGGAGATAATGGGGGAAAGAAGGGAAAGGGTCATCAAGGAACGTGTATAAAGGACTCATGGACAAAGCCAAAGTGGGGAAGGATGGAGGGTGGGAGGGTAGGATGTGGGGGGGGGGCAGGGGAAGTGGTGGTGGGAAAATGGAGACAACTGTATTCAAACAACAATAAAAAATGATTAAAATTTTCTTTTAAAAAAGCTGATGGAAGTTCTGTGGGGGTTGGTGGTTTCTGTATTCAGGAGGGGACCTACTTGTTCCTTTGGGATCCCAGCTGACAATATCTGTAGGTCATTCCTCTTGAAATGGCCAACTGCCTCAGAAAGGAATCCTCAAGTCTCCAGCCTAGAGATGATAATCCAGGTCAACAATGTTCTCCAACTAAGGGTCAGACCAGGAAAAGGTGGTCTCACCATTCAGTCTGCAGACTTCATTTAATCCCCATTTGCATGGAATGATGTCCCTCACTCGGCTGTGCCTGATTGCCCAAGTCAGAACCTGTTCAACCTCTGATGAAGGGGTCTTCACTTAAGGAGTGAAGGAGTCCAGGGGACTCCTTATATATCTCTTTTATGCAACTTCCAACCAGTTCCGTTCCCAGCCCTGCCCATTTCCACACCTGCAGAGACAGCCAGTGCCTCCAAGAGCAGAATCTTCCGTGTTCTAGTGCCTCCAACTGGCTCCATTCTTGACTTTGCCTTTGTGGGCATGTGGTTCCATTCTTCTGTCATCCACTAAATCATCAGTCCAGTTGTTTTCCAGCTTCCAAACTTTTGTGGACTTTTCTTATCTGCCATCACTTCCTCTTCTGTGTTTGTTGTCCTTATGATTTTATGCTTTCTTATACTTAAACCATCATTTAGTAAGTTTTGGGGGAGAACAGAGATAAGCCTACATGTTCAAGCTGCCATATTTCTGAATTATGTCTTTGTAGGACACGCCTTATGGTGAACCACTTGTATTCCATCATTGGGGTATTTGCTCTGTGGAATGCTAAGAAATGATCACAACTGATTTATCCAGTACAATATCAGAAGGGAAAGCACCCAAACAGTGTAAACCCTTCAATAAAAAGCACAAGACACACTGTGATTAAAATGCACTCAGGAATCTGTATGGTGGGCGCAAGCATGGATCAACCTCAGCAAGCAGCCTCATGGGTCCCATTTTGGACAACTAAATAAAATTGATGGCAGCAATGAAAGTACTGTTCAGCTACTCAGGATGTTCCATGGAGTGGCATGTTCTGTCTCCCCTGGTTTCCTCCTCACTAACATCTTCATGCCAGCATTACCAATTTGGGTGAGACCTGGGTTTGTTAAGTATTCAAGTATCATTTGTTTAGTTCTGGAAATGAAGGGGAATAAGTTTCATGTAGCTTCATCTTAATGAAAGTTTATTATGTTGTAAATCTCATGTAATTTCAGGGCTTTGCTGCCTTCTATGATGGATGCATTATCTGGCCTAGGAATCGTAAGAAGTGACTTCATAATGTACTCACTACAAATTCCAACACTGGATTGACCTACTCTATAAATCTTCTGCCTAAAACCCTCACTGCAGTCTTAAACTGTGTGTGTGTGCATGCACACACGTGTGTTCTGTATATTTTTTGTATCAGCCAGGGGCCCAGGAGGAAACAACTTGCATATACTCACATGGGGTAACTAAGAAAGGACTACAGGTCCTCCCCACTGTCAGAAAGAAGTGTCCCTATGAAAACTTTCACAGCCAAAATGGCCTAAAGCTAAGAGTACACCCCACTTTCCAAAAGTTCTCTTTACCCTCCTGGCTTTTACAAAAAACCTGTTTTTGCTAACTGAAAAAAATTCAGAGTATTTTCTCTTTTACAAAAAAAAAAAAAAGCTATTACTATATTAATGTTTTTTGTAAAAGTCTATTTACAGAGGTATGAGTAAGGTTTAGAGGTGTGAGCTGGGTTTAGGGAAACCCAGAAGTGATGGTGAAGCACCCCGGGGTTAGCAATAGCATGGGAGCCATTACCACTCCTAGGCCTGAAGGTACCAAGTGAGGGCAGAGTTGCCAGGACTGGGCAAGAGCCCTCTATGGGAGAGGGCTGCAGACAGGAGCTCTGGTCTTCAATAGAGAAATCAACCAATTCTAAGCCAAGAAGGCAGGAAACCAGAGGAACAAACACAATAGTCCCCTCTTATCTGCACTTTTGCTTTCCTTGATTTCCGTTACACATGGTCAACCACAGTCCAAAAACAGTAAATGAAAAATTCCAGAAATAAACAACTCATAAGTTTTAAATTGTGTACCATTCTGAGCAGCGGATTGAAATCTCACATTATCTACTCCATCCCACCTGGAGTGTGAATCTTTCCTTTGTCCAGAGTATCCACATTGGACATGCTACTCTCCCATTAGTCACTTAGTAGCTGTCTCAGTTATCAGATGGACTGTCTCAGTATCTCAGTGCTTGTGTTCAAATCACCCTTATTTTACTTAACAATGGCCCCAAAGCACAAGACTGGTGATGCTGGCAATTCTAGTATCTCAAAGAGAATCCATAAAGTGCTTCTATTTTACCTGTTGTTGCTAATCTCTTACTGTGCCTAATTTATAAATTAAAATTTATCATTATGCAGATATAGGAAAAACATAGCATATATGCATGAATAAGGGGAGGAGGCTACTGTACCAGACGTCACCTCATGCCTCCCCTTCTTCTTTGAAGCCCTCCTATTGGGCAAACCAAAGGAGAAGCTGCAGGACTGGAGAGAGGTGTAACAGTCATAAACTTCACCCCTCTGGGCACAGAGAATACGGTAGAGCAAGTAAAATACCCAGCGCAGGCATATACAAGAGATTTTGTATCCTTGGGCCTCTGTGAAGAAATAGAATTGAGGGAGTCAGGGTAGGGGTAGGTGAATACCCATGTCCTAAGTTGACTTAAAAATAGGCTTCCATTGCTACAATGTTTTACACCTTTTTGTTTGTTTGTTTCTTATACATTTGCTCTGCCCATTAGGCTATGAATTCCTGAAGAACAGGGGGCATTCTCTTTCATGTCCCAGCCCAGGGCTTAGCATACAGAGAGTAAAGATTGAATTGAATGTATAGAAATCATACCTGCAACAAATGACCTCAGTTTCTCCATCCACAAAATGGGAATTCAGGAAATGGGGAAAGATCCTAAACTGCGTGACATCATTGACTCCAAAGTCTGTAATCTCTGGGCTCAAAATACATTAATGTCTGGAATAAAAAGTTGCTAGAAGGCACCTCAAATATAATTATTATTATTTTTACTGCTACTATTATAGACATGTCCAAATAGGATCATACATTTGGGGCACTTTTGGATCGTAGCAGAGTAGCCAATCTGTTCCGTAATAAATACATTGCCAGGCAGCAAACGTGAAGTCAGGACATAATCAGTCAACAGAATATGCTTCTTAGGCCTCAAAAATCTCTCTCTCTTTCTCTCTCTCTGTCTCTCTCTCTCTCTCCCCCCTTCTCCCTTTTAAAATGGACACTCAAGCCCTAGGCAACATAACCACTGAGGTTTTATTATAAAATACATTTCAAAATAATGATTGCAAGTCTTGGAAGCAGAGAAGAAGATGAAAAAGAAGAAGTAAACAAGGCCTTTTTCTCCTACTAAATGATAAATTAAAAGCAGCACTTTGCTGTTCTGCCTCATTTATTATCGCATTGCACTCTCGCCGCTAGAGTTAAGGTTGTGTCAGCGTTTCCATTATAAACCCCTATTTTCAAGGGTTTATAATTCAGCCATAAAAATTTGCTCCGGGCTGAAACTTGCCATGCAAAAGGTCTCATTGTAGGACCAAACTTAGGGGCAAATTTAAAGGAGGGAGAATTGAGTTAGCTGGTCTGAGGTTAAAAATGGAAACAAAAAAATTGTCATAATTATTGGCCCTCCTTTCAAATTCAGAATGTGTCCTGGATCTTATGGAAACACCAAAAGGAGATGATAAATGAAGTATATGGTTTTTGTGTGTGTGAAAACAGTCATTATAGGTACAAAATAGCATTAGATGTAGATATATACTGAAAAACAACTTACAGCATATAATCCTGCATTTACAATTTACTTTGCCACTAATTTACAAAACTAGATGCATTTATAAGTGTCTGTTCTGGGGTTAGCTTATTTTACAGCAGCTCCTGTAAAATGGGGAGGGTAGATGTGTGCCACTCAGCCAGAGAGCTCTGCATTGCTGACCTTTAACACTACTTTCTGCCACTCTTCCTCTCTTCCCCTCAGAGGGTACAATGTGACAAGTTCCTGTGTTCATATTAGTTTCCCGACTCAGGAGAAGTCTTAGATGCATTCTTCCATGGCATTATTCTGCCTCTGTCTACACTTGGAGTCCCAAATATAAGTTTGATGGCCCTATTCCAATAGTTAGCAATCTTCATTATAAGTCACTATAAGTTGATTTTCCTGGTATCCAAGATGTCATTAGACAAACACTAGCTTACAAAGTGGGCCATAGAGTTTAGTGTGCCAATAATGCTTGGCAAAAATTATGCAAAAAACAAAAGAATAAAGAAAAAGATACAAAGACAAAAGAATAAAGAAAAAGATACAAACAAAAACAACCTCATAGACACAGACAACACTATGGTGAATACCAGAGGGAAAGAGAGGTGGGGGAGGTAGAAGTCTCCTTCCATCACAAATGGAGATGGAAGGAGACTTGACCTGGGGTGGCGAACACACTATACAATATATCGATAATGTACTATAGAATTGTACCTCTGAAACCTATATAATTTTATTAACCAATGTTACCCCAGTAAATTCATTAAAAATTTTAAAAATTGTCTACAGGCTTCAGAAAATTCCCCTTTTCCTCTACAAAAGACAGAAAATGGTTAAAGTTTTTTATTTATGCCCCAATCCATTGCTAAATAAATAAATATATATATAAAGTATTGTCTTTTCAGGGCTTTTCAAAGTATCTTCAAATGAAGTCATTCAAGCTCATAGAAACCTTATAATGGTATAATGATCCATAGTTTACAGATGGGAGAATTAAGGGCAAGGGCTTTGTGTAATACCAGGCAATAAATCAATAGCAGAGCCAGGACAAAGAATCAAAATTCCAGACTCCTAATTCCACAGTCCAGGTGTGTTCTGACCTATGCTGGCCAACTGGCCATTCTTCATAATATTAAATAACAGTGTGTGCTGGCCACAGATGACTTTAAACAGATCATGATGTATTCAATATGCAGCATGAAAACTGACCGCTTTTATAACCACACAGTAAAAAGATCTACTTTACACATTCACCCACTTTTATTTCAGAAATTATAAAGTATACTTTAAGAAATGCAACATGAATATAAAAAAATGGACTCTTATTTCCAGGGACAGTAACATGTGAGTCCAATGTCATCATAAGAGAGCATACCAAGAAATTTCTCCCCCAAAATAGCTAGGCAGCAATAAGCAAAATCTTATCTCACTGCAGCAACCAAGAAAAGAGCTGGCAATACTAAATCACAGAAATAATGTGAGGGGGAAAAGAAAAAGACAACTGTGGACAAAATAAGAAGGGAAAGTTTTATTAATTCTAAATACGCTTTCCCCATTGGGTTTACACTAGCATTTGTCCTAATAGGTTCCAGATGTTCAGCCATCCTGCAAGTAGCTACCTAGGATAAAACAGTAGCTTGCCTCCTTTAAGTTAAGAAGGTGAAATCATGGACCTCAGGGCTGATTTACAGTTTAGTTAAGTCAGAGCCCACAGCACGAATGGACGGAGATCCGTAAGCAGTGGGTGAAGGTGAAAATGGTTGTTAGAAAAGGCTGGCGGCTCAAGAGTTAATACCAACCTTTTCTTTGAATGCAGCCTTCTGTAGTAGCTAATGAAGGTAATGAAATATGACATGTAGTTTGGCCCTTGACCATGGAGTGCACCCCCCTCCCCTCTGTGCTGCGAACAAAGCCAAAACAGATGTAGCGACTTCTGTATGGTTTGGGGTTGACGTTTGTTACACAGAGCAGGTCACCATGTACATTCCCAGAACGTTCGCTTCTGACACACGCGGCATTATCTAAGAAAGATGCTGCCTTTGTTTGTGAGGTGGGGAGAGAAGGGAGGGACAGAGAGAGCAGATGAGGGGACTTGAGACTGTATGAAATTAAGCCAAATTCCCCTCCCGTTCTTTGCTCTGGTTCTCAGCCATCATGCTCCAGCCTATTTCCTCCTCCTGACCCTCTATAAACTGGAAAAATAAAAAAGCATTCTGTCCTTTAGGGGGAATAAAGAGGCAGCCTTGCTTTAGCAAAGCAGCTTTCAACAAGGCTGGATTTTGTAGAAAAATCCCCCTGCACATTTACTGCTGATCAATCTTTTAACATTAAAGGGAAGGAAATGATAGTGGATATACTGGATCCGAGGATGGTTTGGATTCTTATTTCTGAAAGTGACCTATGTTGGTCACAACTGATAACAAGAAGGCAGAATCTCCGTGGCAAAAAAAAAAAAAAAAAATCAACATTTTAGGTTTTCTGCTAATGGCAGTATCTGTATCTGGTATCTCCATGCAAGCAGACATGTTTCAAATAAATACATGCCTCTTGCAATTCAAAGCACTTGGCTTAGCTATGCTGCTAATACTAATTGCAGCTGTGCTGTCTCGGGCTTCTTCACTCTTCAGGGCCACTGGACTATTTGTGTGATTCTCCCCCCCCTCCTCCCCCCCTCCCCCCCCCCCCCCCCCCCGGCCCCGGCGGTCTCACTCAAGTGGTTTCCTTTAAGAAAAATTTCGTCAAGTCTTGGCCTAATTCAGCATCTATTCTTTCCAAAGGATCAGACCTTTAGCAAAGTTAGGTAAAAAAGAAGAGGAGGAGAAGTCTTGACAATTGATAGCCTGTTTCAAATGTTATTTGTCATTCTCAGCAGAAACACTGACATGTGCCTTTTGAAAGGGGATACTATACCTTTAACCTTGAATCTGAACGCATTCTTAATTTGGGATGCAAGCTGAGGTTCAAAACTGGGTAGCCTTTGGGTGGTGGTTGGGGGAGGGGTGTGGCTAGATTTATTTATGAGACATGTGGAAAATTTTGACATCACATTCTAGAGCCATTAGTCACATGTTACATGACACAAGATTGGCTCTTTTAATGCAGCAACATCACATAAAAAAATTTGATTTTGTCCTCTGACAGCAAGCTGGTTCTGTGCTGCTCACCCACCTCAGTATCCACTCCCAAAATGTAATCTTTTTAGGTTAAAGGCCACTAGAAAGTGATTTAAGTAGGCTATGGCTTTCATCAGACCCCGGAAAACTGGGTTTGGACCAAGCTCCCTCATTAACAACAAGCTACAGGAGGGTGGGGACAGAGGGCTGGTTGGGACTGAGGGTCTCAGTAACTGGAGCTCCCAGCCCGCCCTGAGTCTGTCAGCCCTTCACCATCACAGCTGCTTCATGGCGGCTAGGTAAGACATCCGTAGAGACTCAAAGCCACTCATCAATTTTAAGAAACATCCACTTCTAAGGCTTATTAGCCCAATCCTTTGTCCAATCATGCAAAGACACATGAGACCTAATAAGAATCAGACCTCGAGGGGAAAAGACACTCAGCCCTCTAAGGTTGTGTCACCCTTTACCCTAAGCATTCTTGCTCCCATGATTGCGTTGTACCTCCACAAGACAACCCAGGAAAGTACAGGGACCTCACCCCGCAAATGAGAGAACTGAGGCTCTGAAAGAGTGGTCTAAGGTCATATACATACGAGTGGCCTATATACGACCTGAACTTAGGCTAGCCTTCCGACTCGCTCATCTTTCCTCCGTAGTCAATTACTCTATTCCTTTTCACATCCAGTGAAAGTCTGTGAAGGGGTAAGAACTACATTTGGTGCTTTTATCTCATTTAAACAGAGTTTACATGTTGCACAGAAATTTCGGTGATCATACATCCCACATTCAAACCCTGTACCTTTTGCGTCAGAATAATGTTGTGTTGAATAATAATAATGTTCAGTTTCTAAGCAAACAAAGAGATGTTGCTTCCATGCTCTTCATCACAAAAAATATCCAGAATCTAAAATTCCTGCCTTGCCATGCTATTATAAACACACTCAGGGCTGAGTGGCTACACTTTTATTGGCCACAAAAGAGTAAGCCGATTGAAGAGCAATCTCAATGCTTGGAATAGGTAGTAGCTCAAGTGACAGTGGACATTGACCCTCACACTGACTCCTCTGGGAGTCGTGAGCTGTTGGCCAAGGGACAATGGAAGTGGGGGGACATTGCAGGCTCTGACTACATTGAGGAGTCTGGGAGGAAGGGCAAATACCCTGAGCATCTGGCTTTAATATACAGGCTGGGGACCCTACTGGGAGTCCAGAGACTATCCCCATGACTTTGCTTTGTCTGGAAATCTCATTGCTTGAATAAAGCAGATTCATTCTCTTTGTTCCAATGACCCACCTGCTAAGGTAGCCAAGAAAGTCTGTTTAACAGCTTATATTGTCACATTCAAGACTCAGATGTAAGGCAAAATCTCAAGCAAGTTGCAAACCAGAGCCAGTCCTCACTTGTTTACGATGAGCACAGAAATGCAGACTTGGTTGGTGAGAGGTTAAAGGAACAGAGAATCTTTCTAGGTTATTAAAACCCTGATCATGCCTACCAAGATTGACACTATGTTCTATAAGGTCTTAAAGAACAGAAATCACTGCCACTTCTTGTGAGCTTGCAGAATGAGCCATTCCTGCTTTGATATTGATAATTAATTCCTTAACTAACCCAGGACTGCATCAGGAATTTCATTCTCTGATAACAAATGTTAAAGAGTGTGAGTTAAGAGATTCTGAGTATGACTGAAATGCAACCCTGCCTGGAGACAGTGGGATGGACTAGATGATCTCTCCTACTTCCTGATATCAGGTTTTGCCTAGTGCTGCTAATTATTGGTTGGACTCTATGACTCTGCCCATATTTAAATGCTTTTGATCTACAAAACTTGCAAATTCATAGGGATCAATCTAATACCTCTCTGAATTTGGTAAATAGACAAGTCTAACATACAACCCTTGCATGAATCACAGCTAATGGGGAACAGCACAGCTTGGAGCAGTATTTCCAGAAGAGAGATTTGTTATATAATGCCATGAGCATATTATATAACAGGTATCTAATTTTCTTTTGCCTCTAAAATACAAAGCACAGAGACATTTTTTCTTTATTATCTGTGCTCAGAAAAAAAGATTAACAAAACACTACAAAATATTGCCAAAACCATTAAACTTTTACACAGCCGTTGTCAATTTAGGAATGAAGAACTAAAAGACAAGCAGAGAGGCTGGGAAGTATCAAGTCAACAAAACTCTTGAGGCCCCCAAAATATGAAAAAATAATGTTGCTAGTAGCAAAGAAATTAACCAATCTTCTCATATTCTCACTACTCCTTCTTACAGTCCATCATCCAAAGAAAATAGCCTGGGCAGTGGAAAATCACAGTTTTCCAATGAAAGAGACCAACCATAGCTCTGTAGTTTTCATTTCAGAATGAGCACACATGTCACATGAGAAGAGAAATGCTGGCTGGATCTAGAAGTCGCCCAGTGCCACTGAAAGAGGTAAGGACTGACACAGCTACAGCCTATGTCGAGGGTCCTGGAAGGCTACAGTCGCCTCTACATATCCTAGTAATTGGAGTGCAGGGCAGGGCATCAGCAGGCCAAGGTCAGCCAGAGGTCATGGCACCTCTGCTGATGGGTTTGATAATGGTCCTGATAATGCATGCTTGGGAGAGAGAGTGGGGACAACTACACAAAGAGATGACGTAGGGGACCAAAAACTGGCTCACAGCTTGTTCATGAAATCCTATGGGTAAAATCATTTTAACCTCTGCCTTGCTGGAGCTGTAACATATCTTTGATCCTGTGTGACAAAGAGCTTACAGGCTGAAGAAATGCCATATATATGTGTATATATATGTATATATGTATATATATGAAATGCTTTATTTATATATATAAATTTATTTATTTACTTATAATTACATATGTATCCTAACCACTGTCCACACAAGCTAGTTGTAGCAGCCATTGGAGAGAGAGAAACAGTCTAAATTTTAAAGAACCAGGTCACACATTTAATGTGGCCTCATAACCAGCTCCTACAAGGCCACAGTCTTCACTGAACAGTGTGTCTGAACTCCAGAAAGTGACAAAAAGCTGGGGACTCAGGGAACCACCTGAGGCTGTTGGCTGAACATTTATAGTTGTCAAAAAGCAGAAAATCAGTTCTCAGAGTTTAAGGCCCAGGAAGACCATTGGCAAGTATAAATCAGAGGAGGATGAAATTTTCAAGTCTGATTCATTGTGTGATAATGAACCACAGAAGTCAACCAGTGCATAGGTATGGGCTAAAAATAATTGGATCTACAGGGACATGGTGGAGAGAGAGCTCTGGAAAAGTCGGGGAGCCTGCTATCTGTTCCTAGTTCTTTATGACCCTTAGTTTCTTCATCTGAAAATTGGGATAATAAAGATTACTGCATGGATAAAATATGCTGATGTCTAGGCAAAGCATTCTGAAACTTGAAAACTTTCTATAAGTTGTTACTATCATCGTTACCACTATTATAATATTAAAGCCAATTGTACACCCAAGACTGAGTTCTCTTCTTTGTTTTTTACTATGTATTAATGTGGTATGTTGGAAAACATGGCCATAGGTGAATCAAAATTCCTCTGAGAGAAGTAATCATCTTTTTAAAGAAAATAACCTGTTAAGGTGCTAGGGGAAGGTGAGACCTTAAGGGCATGTGTCAGAAGGAGATAAGGGAGGTAGCTAGACTGAAAGGCATTCAAAAAGGCAGGAATTTGGGAGAGAGCAAATGAGGAAAGAGCAAAGGAGGAAGAGGGAAGAAAATCTTGCAAAAAGGTAGGAAATGGGAACTCAGGTTGAAAACGGGACAAATGGTGATATGTGATCCTGTCCTACCAAAACTTCTATATAGGACATCCACTCATGTACCCTCTCTGTGAGTGGTTTGTCTGAAGGAATGTAAGGAAGACGGCTGAGTTCCTCGGATGTATTGTACATCACAGGCAACAGAAGGGCATCAGGACAATTTCCAAGGTTAACTGATTCAGCAGGAACAGAAGCATAGGGGCCAAAAGTAACCACAAGGATGCTTAAGGCCTTTGAAAATCTGCACAAGCATTGTAAAAGATATTATATTTTATTTAGAGAGGTTGAGGGCTTATCCATCTCATATATAGATGCTAGGACACTAAAACCCTGCCTGATGTCTTCTGAGTTACAGATGGTCTGCTAATATTAAATAATCAGAAACATACTCCTGGAATACTATGGCAAGCTATATCTCTCTATGTCCAATGACCCTCAAAGGAAGCTGCTCCAAGCTGCAAACATCTTCAAAGCTTCCCCTGAATCTATGTGTCTCTTTAAAATTTGTAATAGAGTACAGAAGCATGAACATCTCTAAACCTGTGGTGGATGCTGTGCCTCTCTGGTCACACCCACCAGGAGAGGGGGGAATACTCCTCTTTTCATACAGGAATCTTGGATCTGCACCTACCACCCAGGCAGCCTTAAGAGACATACCTCCTCTCTGACCCTCTGTCTCTATCTAAAGATGGTGATGATTAATAGTCACTCCAGGGGTCTGAAATGATGAATAAATGATATACAAGTAATATCTAAATGATGGATATATGAGTAATATCTATAAAAGTTGTTGAAAATATTAAAATACTATGTAAGAATAAAATGATGTCCATTTACAAGCTCATAGATGAATTCCCAAGTAGCCCGATAGAGCAAACATTGAGCACTTAACGATGTGACTGCAAAGCATCTAGATACAGAGCTGGAATTGGGGCAGGTTTCTGTGACAGCATTCTCACTCATAAAGGTGGAGAAGAGAGGAGAAGTGCTCATTTTGCTCAGGAAGTTGGTACCTAACTCCTTACGTACCTGTTGTTCCCATGCATTCCCCTTGAGAAAGCTAAGACTTCACACAGAACCTCCAGGGAGAGGAAACAGCCTCCTCCCTTCCTCTCAGGAAGAAAAGGGATGCAGGAAAGCAACACAATTTGGGCTACAGTTCTCCCTTGAAACCTCCCCAGCAGATTTGGAAATCGGGAAGGATAAACCCCAAAGGCCATCTTCTGTCTCTGGGTTGTGACAGAAGCTAAAGTGTGAAGAATGTGGGAGAGGAAAAGAATTTCATCCTCCTTATTAAAGAATTTAAACAACACAACATGGATTTTTGCCCTTCATTACCAAACAATTACAATAGTACTAATAACAACAATAACTTAGTGCAGAAATCACCAGTGGGATGACTACTACTGCCTGATAAGTCACATGAGTGTATTTATTAGAGGCTGAGATTTGTGATGCAAGTGAGCTCTTTGTTGGCTTATAAAATATTATTGTTTATGGTCTGCTTTTTTCTACTTCTTCTTTCTCTTTCCCCCTGTTCTGAAGTCCATCCACAAATTCTACTCATGCCACATAAAGTCAAAGTAATGAAACGTCAGGGCTCTTCCAGGACTGCAGCCTCTGGTGCTCTCTCAGCTGGCTTCACATCTCACATAACCACAACCACGTCAGCCTCTAAGCTGCCCGCCTCCAGCTGCCCCGGGGTACCTGATCAGGAATCAGGCAGCATCTTCTAGGCTGAAGTCTGTGCTATATCTACAGCCAAAGGAGAACAACTGCCCAACCTCCCTTGGGACAGCAGGCCACAGGGAAGGGACACTGTGCTCTCTAAAGATGATTTCTGACACACTGACTCCATAAACAGCCAATCCGCTAGCACCTCTCATTCTTCGGCCACTTGCCAGCCCCGGCAGTTATACACTCAGGGCTTCTCCCTTCAGAGTGCAATAACTACAATCTCCTAATAATGAACAAAACCAACATCAGTGACACTGCCTGAAAATGAATGTTACCACTTAGATTCTAATAAAAGAGAAGTTGGAACAAGCTGTACCAGGTGCCTTTTATTTGTACTTATATTCAATTATATAGCATATGTTTTAGTGGAATTCTTAAAAAGGGATTTATTTATTTTCAGTGAGCTGCATCTTTTATCCTGACTGGTAAAACAAAATCTTAATCACTTGCTGAGGCCCCTGATGCTGGTACCTTAACAATTCAAATGAGTTCAATATAATTCTACAAATATTTATTCAGCCCTTAGTGTAGGGAATGACCAATACATATTTTCTGAATGAGTAAACAAGATGACATAACTCATTAGCTTGGAGGCAGGATAAAGGGGTTTATGTGAATGTGGCAATAAACACTGGTCCCCCAAAAGAGTTGGTCCTCAATCGTTACTATTCACACACACACACACAGACACAATTATTCCTAAAACTAACAACATCAACTGGAGGGGATATAAGACATAAGACAGTGGAGAAAGGACTTGATCAGAATATCAGGGCACATGAATTTCAGTTTTGATACTGCTGCTAATGATTACATTAATTTAGGGCACATCACTTCATCCTTCCACGTTTCCATCTCCACAGCTGTAAAATAGACAGAGAGGTCCAGACTGTCTTCTTATTCTAAACTGTGGCTCTGAATTAGCTTGAAAAGTTCTAGAAGTGGTCAGTATCCTATTGATAAGCTGATACACATGCTGATGTTTCTATACAGTCCTGTATTTATTTACCAGAATCCACATATAATTCCTGTTATTGTTGTGTCTGTGGTTGTCATAAACCAACAAAGACCACTAATGTACATGAATGTACTTTGGGTCTGAACATGTCCAGTTTATTTTTCTCTGCCTCAGTTTGCTTGCCTAAGGTTTCTTGTAGCTCTAATGTTCTAGCTTTCTCTAATAGCTTAAGTCACAAGGACAAGGAAAATGTGTATGAAAATCTACACATTCACATCTAGCCTTATCGTTAAAGAAACAGCTCACTTAAAAGCCTGTGTTCTTCTGAAGTCTTCCTTGTTTATGAAGGATAGTACATTACTCCTATTAAGGGGAACAAGTGACTCAGTTAATCGTGGTAACATGCTGAACTCCTCAAAGTCCAGGACAATGGAAACTATGCCCTAACAATATGTTAGATGTAAAATAAATGGTATATTTTAATTAAATTGATTCTGTATAAAATCCAGCTCCCAGGATAAAGTACCAAAGCCTCAGAGGTATTAGGCAGTTCTGATAACCTGTTCAGAGAAAAGGATCAAAGAGGAACAAAGGAAAGGCAATCAGAGATGTGATTCCACAGGGAAGGGGTAAGTCAGTGTGCCCCACACCAAACTGGATATTTTGCTATGGATGTTTCCAGAATGAGAAATGGCCTTGAGATGGTAGGAAAGGCTGAATTATCTTTTAATGACCACTGCTTTCAACAGTCCCACTTTGTGGTTCAAAAAATCCCACACATTTTCTAGCAGAGGTAACCCAGTCATTAATGAGAGAACGCAAGATCTGTGACCAGCAGATGAACCTACACTAAAATCAGGGGGAAGAGTGAAGAGGACAAGGCTAACGCAGGTGGCTCTTTGTCTGAAGTGCATCATAGCACAAGACCCTGAAATGTTACACTGCAGTCACAAAGCACCACAAATGAACACTGCTCTGCACCAAAGACGCTAGCTTATCAGGCTCACATCTTTTTATTGAATTTATTGGGTGACATTGGTTAATAAAATTATATAGTTTTCAGGTGTACGATTCTATAATACAATCATCTTTATATTGTATTGTGTGTCCGCCACCCACGTCAAGTCTCCTTCCCAGGCTCACAATTTTGATGAACACTACATCCAAAAGGTTGGAGAGGGATGTTTTCTAAGCAAGACAAAAAAAAATTTAAAAAACACCAGAAATCATAAAAATAAGCAGAATATCTTCAAGGTGATATATCTTATATTCTTGTAATATGTGACCAGCAAAGTTATTATTTCTAATACACAAAGAGCTCCTTCTAATCAATAAGAAAAAGAAAACTCAATAGAAAAACAGGCAAAATGTGAACAGGAATTTATAGAATGGGAAATGCAAATAAATGTCCAATAAGTGCATAAAAGATACTAACCCTAGGGACAGTCAGGTAAATGTAATTAAAACAACGAGATACCTTTATTGTCTTTGTTGACAAAACTTCAAAATATTGATGACATCCAGGGCTGGGTATGGCATGAGGGACAAAAGCACTCCCATATATTTATTTCTAAAAGGAATATGAATTGCTACTAAACTTGGGGGAGGTAATCAATCATACCGATTAAAGATTAAAATGCATTTACCCTTTGCCATAATAATTACATTTATCAGAATCCACTGAACAGAAATAAAAGCACCAATATATAAGAAAATATGTATGAGGATATTTATCTTACATTAAGTATTATAGGAAAAAATCTTGATTCACCTAAAGTCTATGAATAGGAAAATGGGTGGCTGGCTACATTGTTATACCTACTCTATATTATATTATGAACTTACTAAAAATAAGACATAGAAAGATGTTCATTATACATTAGTAAGTTTTAAGAAGTGCATTTCAGAGTAATATGTGTAATATATCTTTTTTCCTGAAAAAAAAGGAAAAGTGCATGTGTGTATACAAAGATAATGGTATAGAAACATACCCATCAAATTACTAGAAAGATTAATGACAAGGGATGGTAGAAATGAGGAGGAAGAGTGGCATATTAGTTACTTTTTCTTTACACATATTTATATACCTCTGTATCATTTGATTTGCTACAATAAACATGTCGTGAAACAACAGCATTAAATAGAAATGCTAACACAAAAAGCTACAGCAAGTTCTAGCAGCTTTTCCAGTAACACAGGTTTTAAGCCAACCAAGGATGGCCTCATAGTCCAGCAGGGCACTCCTCACCTAGGTGACACAGAGTAAATGTTGCATAAACATTCAATACGCAAAAAAGATTTATTGAATGTGGTATAAACAAGGTGTAATTCCAGGATCCAAGGAAAGCTTTATCCTCAGCCCTCCCATCTCCATGCTTTAAAAAAACAACAGCTTAGTATCTGGAAAATTATTTGATATAATTTACAACCCTCAGAGGCCCATTAGAAGCTTCTAGCATCACGGCAAATGGGAGTCCCTTATTGAAAAATATGTGGGTCTCATACAATGTGTAGGCCCACCTGGGAGAAATGCAGCTGCTTCTATTTCATTTAGGGAGAAAGATAGTGAATTCTTCACCTTTCTGACATGCTGTAACATCACTGCAAAGCCATTTTGAGTCCTTTTCAAAACTCTATGAAATCCAATATGGCCAAAACATTACACACACACACTTGAGGCTTTAATTTTGAAGCAAGTGAGTACACTTAATGCCAGCATATAATCTACTGCTTCTCTTAACACCACGTTTGAGAAAATATCCTGTCCTTAGCTCATCACTGTACCTGCAAAACTTTTTCATAAATACAAATATATAGATACAGATGTTTATATATCTTGTACCTGTTTGTGTATCTATCTCTCCATCAAGACTGCAAGAACTGTCACCGCTGCAAGAAGGCAAGGACTAGGATTTCTTCTTCTTTGCACATTGTAGACACTCAATCACTGCATTGAATGGATGGGTGAAAAATCACTCATTATTCATTCATTTGCCCAACAAATTTATTGAGCATAATGATGTACTATGCACTGCTTAAGGGTGGGATATAGCAATGGACTAAAGAGTCGAAGTCCCTACCCTCACAGATTTTACATTGGTGGGGTGGGAGGCAGACAACTATCCGATGCATGCAAACTATGCTACCTGGTGGTATGTGCAGAAAAGTATAGCAGAGTAAGAAGTAGAGAGTGACAGGGGAACTTCTTTAGCTTGGGAGGTCATAGAAGGCCTCTCTGAGCCTTCTATGGTGACATTTAATGAGAAACTTGAATGAAATGAGGGAGTGTGTCAACAATTTATGCATCTGGAACAGAATACATCAATCAGGCAGAGGGAACATCAAGTGCAAAGGCTGAGACAGGAACGTGATCAGCAAGTTTGAGGAAAAGCAAGGAAGCCCTTGTGACACAGCACAGTGAGAGAAAAAGAGACCAGAGTCGGAGCGGCGAGGGCACACCCTGAAGGGCCCTGCGGCCTCAGCTTTAGTTCAGCTGTATACAGTGGGGGTTTGGAGGCAAGTGGAGAAAAGCAGGTTGGCCTTTGTGCAGGTACAAAGCCAGGTTTTCACAAGAAAGGCAAGCTAAGGGGCAGGCTAGTTCTCAGCCTACCTCCATGGTCAGTGGGGTGGGGAGAGGATACATAAAAAGGGACACACTGTGGCATCCTGCTGTAAGGTCTCAATGCCTCACCCTGACACTCGAGCTCACTGACCCTTGCTTCCTCATTGCTTACCCCTTTTCATCATTATCGTGACAACCTTCATGTAAAATGTTACCCCTTTTAAAAATTGTTGAAAGATGCTACTTTTGGAAAACGAGGCCAAGGAAAGTAATTCCAATCAGCCTCCCCCACCCACCCCCCAGCTTTGGCATTGCCCTGACCCTTTGTTAGGGCTGTATTGGCTCTGGACTAAAAGGAATCCATCATCCTGTCAGCAGATTCAAGCCTCGCCTGAGTGAATGGCAGTGCTCCAACCAATTCCCTCCACCATGTGATGGGCAAGGAGGATGGAGAAGCACTGAGCTTCTATCCTGGGAGGGAAGTCAACATGAGCAAAGTAACTAATAGAAAGTAGGATGTGAAAAATATGTTTTAAATGGGTACAAATTAACACTGTGGATTCAGAAAAGAAAGCGGTCACATTTATTTGGCACCTCCACATGAGGAAGCAGGGACTGGTGGCATTCGAGATGCGGGTACCTATATTATCACAGAAGTGGCCTCAGAAGCTGAGTATATGCATACATAACCTTCCATTATCATACAAACCTGTCCTGCTCACATGCGACACAAGTCCCCTGACACCCTCTGACTGATTTCTCCTTCCCTCTCTCCATTTCTTTCTTTAGCTCAAGACTGTGCAGATCCATTGAAATCCAAACTTAAGGAAAAAACAGGTATTTGTTTTGGAAGTATTTATAACCATCAAGCTAATTGCACTAATATAATGTGTTAAAAAATTATCTATTTTCTCAGGTAAAATCCTTCACCACCCACTCAGGATTCTAACATTTCATTTTGTTTCCAACATACCTTTCAACCAGGCATTATGCCAGGCCCTGTGCTAGATTACATGTTTTATTTCATTTAATTGTCCCAACATCCCTACGTACTTGGTACTATTTTTATCACCATTTTACATTCAAGAACTATAACTTGCTCCATATCACATACCAAGTAATGGAAGATCCAGGGTTCAAAGCCAGGGCTTAATGTCCATGGTTAGGGGATCACCATCAGTCACCCTACCCCTCAGTATTAACTTTCTATTAGGAGCAGTGAAGGGGCAGGAAGGGAAGTGCACATTTAAAACAGTCCAGTTTCCTTCTTGAAAAGACTCCATGATGGAGACTTTGAAAGAAGGAGGAGGAAAATAGTTACAACTGTATTTCTGGGTTATAAGTTAATTTTCATTATCAGAATAAAACTACTTCTCCTTTGGTAGAATAATCAAGAAATGAATGCTGTGTGGAAACCTGTTGACTTTAATTCATCTCATTTTTGTAGAAAAAATAATGGTGAATGGCTGAGATTTGTGTTTTATTGCTATTATTATTATTATTATTATTATTATTATTGAATAGTTTTATATATCAGAAAGAAGTTGGACATGCTAAGAAACCAATCTTTAAGCTTTTATAAGTAAGGACTTATATCTTATACTACAGGGCTTTACAACTTATGGGCATTCAATAAATACCAGTTCGATGGGAATGAACTGAATCAGCTTGAAGGCAGTGTGCCCAGACGAAAGTAGCATGGGTAAGAGATTTAAGAAGAGCTTGAAACAGATGGCCTTGGTTATGTGACATGCAACCATTTAAACATTGTTTTAGAGAGAAGTGAGAGAAAGCACTGGCTTGAATCTCTACAAAGTGAGAGAAAGAGTTTAGAGGAGAAAGAAGAATTAAGAGCTAGAAAGGAACATATAATGCTCAGAGTATACAATCTACAGGGGCAGTAAGCCAGTCTTCTAAGCAGCGTTAGAGAAGAATGTGCTGGAAAAGCGTATCCAAAAACAATACACAAATGGCCAATAAGTATATGAAAAGATTCTCAACTTTACTAATCATCATGGAAGTGCAAATCAAAACCACATTGAGATATCACCTCATACCACTTAGAATGGCTATTATCAAAAAGACAAGAGATAGGAAGCTGTCAAGGATGTGGAGAAAAGGGAACCCTCGTGCACTATTGGTGAGAGTGTAAATTGGTGCAGCCACTATGAAAAACAGAACGGACATTCCTCAAAAAATTAAAAATTGAACCACCATATCACCCAGCAATTTCAGTTCTGGGTATATATCGAAAGGAAAGGAAATCAGAATCTCAAAGCGGTATCTGCACACTTCTGTTCATTGCAGCATTATTCACTATAGCCAAGATATAGAAACAACCTAAGTGGTCATCAATGGATGAATGAATAAAGAATATGTGGTAAATATACATGATGGAATACTATTCAGCCATAAAAAAGAATATAATCTAGCCATTTGTGACAACCATGGCATTACACTAAGTGAAATAAGTCAGAAAAAGACAAACACCATATGATCTCACTTACATGTTGATTCTTAAAAAGGAAAACCAAACTCATAGAAAGAGAACAGATTGGTAGTTGCCAGAGGCAGTGGTGGGAGATAGTCAAAATGGCTTGAAGGTGTAAAATAATTTTTAAAAAAGAAAGAAAAAACCGCCAAAAAAGGGAGCTGGGCTTGAGGACATATATCAGTTAAATTAAAAAGTCATAGCAAACTACCATTTTTAGAAACAGAATGTATAGTTCTTGATTAATGACAGAGTGCTGGATAGTTTTTGTTCTATACGAATTTGGATTTGGATTTGTTTTTCTCATTATTTTTAAAATGTCTTTTTAAGCAATAAATGTGACATTTCCTGGAGAGTAGTGGGTTGACGAAAAGATGGGAGGAGGAACCATATGGCAGATTCTTGCTCCCCTCATCTGTCTGAACAGGAGCGACCCTACCACAATCCCAAGGTGCAGGTAGAGCTCCTGGGAGGAATTAAAAGGCCTCTTTAAGGCTTTTCCTGAGGTTGAAACCTCTTTTCAGTGACAAGCATCATCAAAACAGTAATGCAGGTCAGCTGCACAGGGCAGATGCAGTGAGCAGTGCTGCGGCAATCTCCCTGCCGTGACAATGAAAATGTGCCTGACCCAGGGAAGCGCCACCACGTGGAAGCCTGCCCCTTCCTCAGTGGGGAAGAGGAAGCCTGGCCTGCAGCGTCACTGAAGGCGGCCTGAGTCCCCTCACCTGCTGGCCCATCATCCACGAAATTGTTCCAAAACCCAGTCTTGAGTTGTCACGGATTTATGAACTCCGCTCTCCACAGCTCTGTTTCATGGTGCTTCTTCTCACTGAGCCAACTTCACCATATAAGTTATTAACAGTGGAAGTGCATTTCCTGGGGAGTAGGCGGAATATGGGATCCTGAAAGAGGTAAGCAGAGTGGGAGTGCAGTTTCACCTCTCTCCTGTGAATCGGCCTTTGCAGCCTCGGATCTGTGGGCTGCACAGGAGCAATGAAGGGGATTTTTAAAGTGAGTTTCTATTCTGACTTTGGTCATTAAAAAATATATATATATATTATATTTATATTTTATATTATATATAAAAATATATGTATATATATTTTAAAACATATATATGTTTAAATATATATATGTACATATATATATATTTCCATTAACTAACCAGAACTTGCCAATAGTTTTCAGAAATCATTAGACCATCAAAACCCTGCTTATTTGGAGAAAATGGCAGCCCTGCCCAAATTTCCCTGCTGTCATCTGCTGTCCCGCTTACCTATCCTGACTTTGTGTTACTTTGCTTAGTAGCAGAGCAAGAGAATAAAAGAATTTTCTTGCAACCTACTGCAAAATCTGCCTCCTCTTCTCCTGCAGCAAAGTCAAAGCAAATGTAGAAAGAAGTTGATTACATGCACTTGGGCCTTAGAAGGTCCTGGGCGTTAGATGCTAGATCTGAGGCCTTGTTCATAGTATTTATTTTCCAGGTTACTAAGCCCTGCCACAGCCTCTCTCCTACTTGGCCTGCTACCCCTGAAGAGAAAGTGCAGTCATATGAGTCGCACCCAGCCCCATAAGAATGAAGCTGCACAGCTCAACCAAATCGTCCACTGCCACTTTTAATAAATTGGGCTGTGAATCAGCCTTAGGATGGAAAGTCCTCTTGCAGAAGTGATCAAAATTTTCTATTCACATCAAAAGTCAGCTTACAAACACACATTTAAAAAGACTCTTTGATTTAATAACTAAACATGTAACAAAGTCTTCAATTATCTGGTTACTAACCTAGAAAATCTTTACTAGTCCTTTCCTACTCTCAAATCCAGTAATTTCTATTCTCCCCTAGTGACTTCAGAGGGAGGGTGGCCCTGTCAACATCTTGAGTTCAGACTTCTGGCCTCCAGAACTGTGAGAGAATAAATTCCTGTCATTTTTGAATAAGTAAATAAATAAATAAAATCCAGTAATTTCTTTTATGAGTTGTATTTGTTGACATCCCAATATTTTGCTGAATTATTTCAGACAATACTACTAATAATAAAGTTTTTATAGCATTTATAAGGTGTTGACAAAATGCTTTCACATTCATTACCCTATTTGACCCATTATGCACCCCTATGAATTACAGTATTTATTATTACCCCTGTTTACAAAAGAAGAAATGGAAGCTCAAAGAGGTTAAAAGGCTTAGCCAAGGTCTGAAAAATGGAAGAGCTTGATTATAAACTATCAGGGAAGTTTGAGGACTGGATTCAAAACTAACTGGCTGCATGGTCTTAAGTAAATCACTTGTTATTCTAAGCTTCTTTGTCAATTTGTAAAAAAACCTTAGTTAACTAGATGATCTCCATGGTCTTACAAGGTCCTAAAACTACACTCCTATACTCCTAAATGTTTCCTTCTCTGGACCTCATACCTCCATCCAAAAGGAAGGGAATAACGTGAACAACCCAGAAGAACTGAGATTAAAAACAATCAGTGTGCTACACACAGGAACTCAGCAAATACAAATATACCAAATATAAAAAAAAAAAAGCTGTGATAGAGCATAGTCACCTACTATGCCCACTACAGTGTGAAAGTACCAGAACTCCCACCCTCCAACCACATTTAATTAATATCTTTGTCCATTCTATGCGTTAGAAACCAAACCAGAATGTGCTTTTGGCTTAATTCTTCTAGAGATCACATCTAGCTCTTGCCTTTCTCCTGAATTGGAGCCTTGTCCTGAATTTCAAACATCTGGGGCTACCTTGTGCAAGGCTCACCCACACTCATCTCTTCTCCCTGTGTGATCTGGAAGTGCTACAGACAGCCTACATTTCCCAGGGCGCACCAAAGTCATACAGTGGCTAATACCCGTGACTGAATCACAGTTGGTTTTTAGTCCCTTCCCTTTCAATGATCAGGGGACTACCTATTTCATAATGACTTTGTTCACTGTAAACCTTTTTGGGGGGTTCAGTGGTTTACCTCCATTTGGGGAGCCCTATCCAATTCCCATGCCTCACTTGGCTTGGAAGAACTGGTTGTCTCAGAACAACCCTCACTGAGTTGACAACCCTATGTGTCAAGACTGCTGAACTGTATCTGCAGTCTATCCTTGCAACAATTCTATTATTATCACCATTTACAGAGGAGGAAACTGAGGCACAGAGACCTCCCTCAAGATCACATGGTGAATAGGTGGTGCAGTCTGAGATTCAAACCTATACAGATTGATTCCAAACCTATGGTGGTCTTCACCACCACATTGCTGCCCACCTGTCCACTAACCAGGCACTGGAGAGACCTCTGAAGAAGTCGGTTTTCTAGGTACTGAATTTCCCATCACTAAGTCATTCAAGCATCAGCTGGGTCTCCACTTGGCTTCAACTCTAAGATCTTATGGTTCTAAGGCTGTCTTTAAAGCCACCTCAAATCCCCCTTGGGTACTTTTATATCTACTCCTCACACCTTTCCTCTGTCCTGACATAGTAAATAGCTGTCTTCTCTGCATTCTTAGTACACTGTTTATATTTCTGTTACAGTATCTACAACACTATACTATAGCAAATTATGTTCCTCATCCTCCAGAAAGTCTTGCAAACTGGCTACCTTTACTGAATCCTAATCATAGACATGTTTGTTTAGGGGCAGTTATCACATTATAATAAATACAGGTTGGGGCAAAAGTAGGTTTACAGTTGTGAGTATGTGAAACACAGAGTTTACTCTTGTATCATTCTTTATTAATTATTGTATTATTTCCCTACTGTATAAACAACTGTAAACCTACTTTCCCCCCACCTTGTAGATAGGGCAGAAAGCTCCAGTTTGCCACAGTCCTCCTCATTTCCTACTGTCTTAGCTCTGACAGATCACACATCTACTTTACCTGCTTGCCCTATGATGGGATTTAAGATACAACCCCTATAGGAATTATTACTTTTTGAGTATCGATTATGCCTTGTTCATTTTAGTATTCTCCATGCACTCTAGTTCAGTACCAGAAAACAGCTCAATAGATGTTTGATGAATGAATAAGTGATGAACAGATGAACACATGAAGACTGCCAGGCAACCTAAAGATCTACTGAGCAAAAAGGTGACAGATAAGACAGCAACTCATTGGGCAAACTCCCAAAATGGGAGCAGCCTTAATCACCTTAACCTGTTAACTCAATTTATAAAGCAGATATGATAATACTTACCTACTTCTCGCTAGGGTGCCACATGAAATAATTAGTTAATGTGTATAAGGCATTATCTGCACTACGTAGTAGATACTAGCCCTACTGTGAATGCTCAGCTTTGAGCCCCCAATGAATCCACTTCAAATAGAGCTACCAAAATAAACACCAAGATTTATCCAGTTTTTCCTTCTGGCTCTGCAAACATCCAGCTTCCAAACCAGGAATGTGTAAGACCTTTCTCAGAGCAAACCAACCTTTCTCTCTGATCTCTGTCCCTCCCTGTCTGTCTCTCTTTCTCTCTCTCTCCCTCCCTCCGTCTCCCTCCCCATCCCTCTGTCTCTACTTCTTGCTCTCTGCCTCATCTCCATCTTTCATTTCAAGTTAACATTTGGGTGGGAGGTGAGATGTACTGGTAAGTGAGCCAGGACTGTTGGCTGGATGGATTGCAGTGGCAGAGGAGCAAGGCAGTTAGTGACCTAAAGTAGTGGGGACACTCATGATTTTTGTAATGTCTCTCTCTTCATCTGAAAATCAATTGACCTGAATATACTTGTGTACTTTTCTGTATATTTCAATAAAATTTTTAAAAGAGAAAAGGGCAAATCACACAGTCCAAAAAAACAGTGGGAAGGAATTACACCTCCCTTCCCTTGCTAAAACTCAGAGCCCCTTTGCCACTGAGTTTAGAACCTTTACCTACCACAAGCTCTTCGAGACAGACTCTCCTCACAACCTCATCTCGTGACGGTCATTAGCTAGCCATCCACGGCTCCTGCACTGAACCAAAAGTCTGCCTTGTCAGCTGTGCCAGTGGTCATTAACGCAACTTCCTTCCTTTTGCTATACCAGACCCAGTACGTCCTGCCATAGTAAAGAACTCCCTCCCTGAGCGAAAGCACACATCGTGGCTGTCAGCTGGGTCCCTCAGCAGCTCAGCTCCAGGCAAGATTTGTTCCCTTGTTTGTCTGGAGCTTTGGTCTTAATTTGTAATGTTTGCTAATCTACTATTAGTCGTGCTAAATTTAATTTAACTCATTGTAGCAATTCATTTATTTCAATCTTCTATTATTGGGTACCACTCTTAAGTTGTAAGTGATTTTGCCTTACTCTAATCATCGTGTTGGAGTCTGTTGGCCCAGTTACTCTTCCCTGCAAGTAACCATCTGCAATTAAATATATATCTATATGTTATATGTTATATGCATTTGTATATAAAATATATTAATAGCTATAAATATATTTATAATCTAATATATATCATTATAATATAAACTTTATGAAAATATAATACATAAATATATATAAATATATATATAATTGCAGTCAGGGCAGGGTGATAGGAAAGCCGAATGGGATCTTTATCCTCAAATTTTTCCATTTGTTTCTATATTCAAATAAAATCAGGTAAATGATAACTAGGAGTTACTTCTCCTCGCCCCACCCCCAACAGTCATCTGGTAGATGGAGAAACAACAGTAGCCAGACAGACCTTCTACCTTATAAAATCAAAACCTAATAGATACTAATTTTTTTTAATTAACAAAACAACACCTCTACCTTGACTATCTATCATTCGGATGGTTGTGATCATTCTGGATTTATATGAAGAAGTACTCGTGGAAGCTTCATGAGTCAATGAAAAAGCTGCTCAGCAGGTAGACTTTTCGCAAACATGCCTTTCTATACAAATTTTAGAATATATAATGAGTGTGTTTTTGAAGGAAAGCTTAACACTTCCTTTTATGGAAGGTCTTTTGACCTTATATACTTCACAGCTTTTTAAAAGTACAAATCTCATCCTACATATACTAAAACACTAGTGTTTATCATGTTGCAATCAATTCAGCTTATTCCACAATCTGTGAGGAAATAAAAATCACCACACTTAAAAGTAGAATGATAGTCACCAATCTCAGGGAACATTTCTTTAATATAATGAGAGAATGCCAGCTAATACCTAATAGGTTAACATATAGAGATGCAAAGCACTGAGCCCAGTGCCTGGCCTATAGCAAACACTCAGAAAATTCATAATGAGAATAATATTAACTATTAATATACTAGGATCTATTATTATATAATACCCCATTGAGTTTGACTTCCTTATCTTTGTGGTGAAACATGCCACCAGGATATATCTTCCCAAAGCTCATCCTTCCAAGCAGAATAGGTGATCCTTCTGATTTAACTACATCAGAATGGTTTCATCAGGGTCAGTGACTCCTGTAGCCAAACCCACCCATTAGTGTGAGCCTAAACTTAATGCCAGAAACTCCAAGCAGGCAATGGTGTCTAGGAAACCCTTAAAAGTGGTCCTCAAACATGCATTCTACATAGGAAATCTTTCACCTAATTCTCTCTCTCTTACCAGATCATCCCACATCGTGTCACTTGAGTGGAATCTATCTGGAAGGACCTCTAAGGACCCAAATCTAATCTGTTCACATATCTTCTAATCCCCGTTGTAAAAAACCTCATAAAGACTGTGGTATTTCTTCCAAGGCACTGTGATAAGGTTGATATGTGTCAGGAACCTAAGGAAAAGCTACTACTTTTCAAGTAACTAAAGTGTATGACCCTAATATTTTATGGGATCAAAACATATGTCTTCATATAGAGAAATAAAATGGTAGAGAACGGGATGGACAGAAGAGAGAGACCCAGAATCTGGACCTACAAGACCAGTCACCCCCACCAAAACAAAACAAAACAAAGCAAAACAAAACAGTAACAACCAAAAAACAAACACACAGAGCAAAAGCTATAGATAATGTGCGTATAGGTATGAATATAGATATAGGTATATGTATAGAGAAACTATCTGACTGATACAAGAGATATTTAAAATCTAATTAAGGAGATGATAATGTCATGAAACATTTAAAAATCTAACCACCTCCATGTATATGCTATCAAAAGAAGTATATAAGAAAGGGTTAAATTCGTCCTGTGAGCCCGTCGGAAAGGGATTTCACCATGTATCTAAGTCAGGGGCAGAGGTTTTGCTCTAAATCCATGAGCAGAGTCCAACTTACCATCTATTTTTGTAAATAAAGTTTTCTCAGAACACAGCCGCACATTTGTGTACCGCCTGTGGCTGCTTTCACTGCACAATGGCAGAGTTGAGAAGCTGCGACAGAGATTGTAGTATGGCCCACAAAGCTAAAAATATCTATGGCCTTGTATTGAAATAGTTTGCTGACCCTAGAGTCCCCCCCAAAAAGGGTGGTCTTCACAAATGGAGTTTAAAAAAGAGAGAGAGACCTGAGTATTGAGGAATAATGAAGTGGGGTGGGTAGGGACTATCAGGCAGAGGGCTCTCCCAGCAGGGAGAAGGAACTGAGCACTTGAGTGGAGATGGCACTGCAGGACGTGAATAGCAGGTTAATGAAGGAGAGTATGGAAAATGAGTTGGGTTGAGATTGCATAAACCAGAAAACCATGGCCACTGAGACCAAGAAAACTGCACTTGATTCTGTAGATAGTCAGCCATTACTGAGGGTTTCTGAGAAGGTAATTGACAAAATAAATGTGAAGATTTAGAGAAATCCAATCAGGTAGTCGTTTTTGGGTAGACTGAGATCCCTGGCAGGAGACATTGAGGCCTGGAGCAACCCAGATGCTGTGGGACTGGGCTTAGAGGTATGAGTAAGGGACACTGCAGGAAAAACTGAACATGACTTAGTGACCACTGGGTTTGGGGATGAGAAAGAAAAAAGCATAATCAAGGCTACTCCAGGGCTTCCAAACCAGGTGACCACACAGCTGAGCACTTTGCATGCAGCCACGTGTATTGGCGCTCCCGGAGTTTTGAGCTGATGATTAAAGGCGTGCCTGAAAGTTTCATGTTATGAATCAAGTCCGAAGCAATTCTCAAGTACAGGGTCAATAATTTCAGTGATTTTTTTCTTTTTTTCCCCCTGTTCTAATCAATGTAATTCATTGACTCATTCACCATATTCCAAGGAAGGAGAAAAGCAGTAGTTTGCTGCTTCTCTAAGTTGCTCTGACAGGTCAATACCCTGTCATCACTAATCCTACAAACTACAACAGACTCCTTTTTAAAGACTTCAAGCAAATAGGTGGCTATCATCATCTTTCAGGGACTTTCTCTACCTATTCTCCTTTTCACGTTATAGACACCCTAACGGTAAGTCTTAAAAATTACAGTTTTGACAGGCAGATTGTGAAGTTCAAGTCAATTCCTCATTTCCCTGCTCTGGCAGCAAAGGAGGAGTTGCAACCATTCAGGAACATCCATTTGGTTCTCTTGAAAACAGACAGGCCTGCTCCCCGTGACTCCTATGTTACAAGGCTCTCCTCTCCCCTGTGACAAGCAATGTCTCCCCTTGCACAAAGTGCTAGACATCGTTCTGGAAACCCTTTGCCCAGATACTCATTAGTACTGCATTAGTCTGTAAACTCAGAGTGAAACGCCCACTTCAACTCGCTCTTACTTGATGTACTTGAAAGGCCTGGTGAATTTATGGCAGGATAATGTGGAGCCCAGCACCTATTTATGAGTTGATCATTTGTACCAAACCCCCTCAAAGTGCCGAAGGTTACCATTCAACCAGGGCTTGCACTAATGCCACTCGAAGGCCAACAAAGCCAAGTGTATGAAAGTTAAAAGCATTAATAAAAGTGTGACTTATAAATTACTTCATCTTTGTCACCCTTTCTGAAATGGGGTGAGAGAGGCCAGGGTAAATTTATTTTTTAAGTGCTTTCTAAGACCCGAACGGGTCAGGCTTGAAATGCTGTAGTCTATAAATCATTCTTTGCAGATCTGGGGGATGCGGCTGCATCATAACATTAACAAATATTGATTTGTTTTATCATTTGCAACTGTTTATGGAAAAACAGAGATCCTACTGCATGTGGGGGTGGGGAGGGGGTGGGAAGCAAATACTTATTTAGAGGCGATGTAGCCAATTAACACCTCAAGTTGTGCAAGGGAGAAAAGGGAAAATGGCAATGGGATTTCACCTGATAAGGGAGTTCGTGGCAGGGTGATTTTCATCAGGTTAGCCGACATTAACTCAGCCCCCACCCCAATACCACAGAGATGGATGGATTTTGTGCTAAATGATTTTATGTAGAAATGGCACATATAAGAGGTCCTCCTACCAACACAGCATCATTATATGATACTAGCCAAAGCTCTTACGAGTCTCAGACCCCCTGCTCTTTCAAGAAAGGTTCTGTAGGGTTTTCAGATGTCTGGTCACTCTAGCACTACACAGAAACAGACACCCATGCTCAATTCAACTACAAATTCTAAAGAGATTCTTTTTGGGTCCCTGCTGGTAGGATGAAGGACAATTAATATTAAACACATACAAGGCAAGGGCAATGAACATGTATGCTGTATTGGAGAGTGCTTATCGCTCTGTAGAACCTCCTCAAATTGTAACTTCAGATTTGTTTTCATACCTTTAATTACTCACAATTTGGGCAGTACCAACCTAGACATTGTTTATTCAGAGAATTTCAGGAAGCTTCAGAGTTTAACTGAAATAAACAATGACAAAAACATACACAATGACTAAGAAACTCTGACTTGAACTCCTAACAATGATTAACAGCTATGATCTATGCAGGGATGGACTCTGAAATAATCGCAAGCTGATAGACTAGTTTTGAAAATCTATGCAATGAAGTTCATTACTTCAGTGAACTACCAATGGCATAACAATGATTGGGATTCGCTCTCAGTAGTGTGGCTAGGAAAATGGCAACAACAGCTGAGGTTAGATAGGGCAAAAAGGCTCTGTCAAATGTTGCTCAAAGAATTCTATCCAAGAATTCTGTTCTCTGACCACAGATTCCTAGAGTAATATACTCCGTCATCGTTCTTCCCCGTGGACTGACATAAAAGCCTCTTCTGCTTTCAGATGGGGCCAGGAGCATACTGGACAGGTACATGGATCAGGTGCCATCTTCAGTAGCAATTCTAAAAGGGCACTGGGGCTGGAAATATCCCATGCCACCTTTCAAGAAGTCAGTCCTTGTCTTTTCCAATATCTGTGAAACTTAGCTGTGCCTATTACCTGTTAGATGGCCATAGGCAAATCACATATCCTCTGAGCCTCAGAGTCCTCAGCTGTAAAATGGGAATTAGCCCTACTCATTGGAGTTGTCATGACAATTTAAGACATTGTATTAAAGTGCCCAGCATGCTGCTGACACAAAGGGCACTCAAAACGATGGGCCTACCTAGGACCTATGTCTGGCATGTGCAGTCTGAGGGATGAGGAAGCCAGACTGCAGTGTTTACATTTAGCCTCTGTCTGAATTAATCTCTGGACATTTAGAGCCATGTTGGGCACATACATCCCCTCCTGCTACTTACAGCTGACATATAACTGAGAAACAAGCTGTTGGAGTGATGGGATCAGTAGGAAGTCAGAAACACTCTAGTCTGAAATGCACGTACATGAGCTGACCTTTGCAAACACACTGTTCACACACTTCTGAGATGCCCGTACATCCTAGGTGGTGCACATTAGACTGGATGTAGCCCAAAGACCCCTTGCTGGGGGATTCCTGAGGTTTGGAGATCCACTCCAAAGGGATCTGACCTCTACATTTGCCTTTGAGCACAGCTGAGGCACTGCCTTCTAAGGGACTTCTACACCTGGCCCTTTGTGCAACCTTTAGCCACACAGAAAGACTGGCACCACCTGGGATGTACAGTACCACTCTGCTGGCATCATCATTGGCCAGCACCACTTATAACCAAAACTTTCTAACAGAATCCATTGCCAGCCTGAGTGAGATTTCTCTTTCCTGTCTGTGCCCCCCGAGCTTCTGTTCTCTCTTGCTCTTTGAAGCTTGCTCCCATCAGGGGAGGAGCTGGGAATGAGAACCCAGAATTGGGGCTCTGATCTCCATTCACCGTACCTCCCCAGGCTGGAGGCTTTCTTCTCTAGAGGCCCAGAAAACGCACTATAGTTCAGTCACATTAGGTTTCTGCCAGCTAAGAAGCCCAAGTTTCAAAGGAAAAGCAACTATTCATCCCAAATTCAGCATGTTATGACTTCTGTAAAAGACCCTAACATACAATTAATAACAGGACTGAATCATAACTCAGAATTTCCACTTGGTGGCTTTTCTCAGGTTGGCCGTCATTGAAAAGGCACCTTTTACTATCTTTTTTTTAATTAAAAAAACACTAAAGGACACTGTAATGCTTTATTCAAGGGTACTAATGTCCAGTTGGGTTCTGTTCAGCATAGATATTGGAGGTTCCCCAAGTAGAAAGGATTCATTCTCTATCATTTATCGTAAAGTTTGTGCTTGGCAGTTGTAGCCAAGTTCAATTTGAAAAGAAATCAAATATTTGGATGAAAGTACCATGGTGTGGCATGAGGCATAACCTACAGATTTCTAACTGATGCCAGAGGGAGTCAAAGCTACACGTCCATGTCACTTTTAGATATTGAAAGTAACAGTAATCATCAATTTTTATTCTTTAAAATATTTGTGAGGCATATATGTGCAAGCTCTTAGACAAAACACTGAGCCAGTGGTAAATAAATGAGTGAATGAATGAATTCAATCATCTGAGTATTAGTTAATGCATTCATTTTTTTCCAGCAAATTTTTATTGAGCATTTAATATATTATAGGCACTGAGGTATGAGCTAGGGATGTAACAGTGAGCAAAAATAAGCCTGATACCTGCACAGTGGTGCTTAGAGCCTAGTGAAAGAAATAGACATTAATCATATAATTATAAAAGTTAATAGGATATTGCATTTGAACCAAGGTCTGTGCAGGGCACAAAGGTTTGAATTCTTATATAATAGGAGAGTTTTATAAAGTCCATGAGGTCAGAAAAAGATGGGAGTAGGCTAAGACCTTATGCCAAAGTAGGAGCTAATCAATCAGGGAGAAACAGGGGGAATAGCATGATCAAAGACAGGTAGCACAGTGTGTTTGAGGAACCAAAGGATGGCCAGGGAAGTCATGGTAGAGGGAGGAAAGGAAAGCCAAATAAGATAGATGAGATGGAATACGTCACCATCCCTGGGTCCCTCTGTCCCTCAGAATAACATAATGCGAGAGGACAGATACCATGCCAGACGGAATAAAGTAAGTGCTAAACAAAGGATCAGACTAATGCAGGAACAGTTGGCTGGAACCTCAAGAAAGGCTTCAAAAAGGGAGTCGCCCCAAGCAGAGTCTAAAGTAGGCACTGACCAAATTCTGCTGTGACCTGTTTTTGTAAAAAAAAAAAAAAAAAAAAAAGAGTTGTACTACAACACAGCCACATCCATTCATTTGCACAGTGTCTATAGCTACATTTGCACTACAGAGGCAGAACTGGGTAGTTTCTGCAAAGACCACTGGGCCTACAAAACTGAAAATATTCACTATCTGGCCTTTTACATATAATGTTTGCTGAGCCCTAGTATAAAAAAAATGAGCAGGATTTTAAATCATAAAATAAGAGGAAGAAGTTTAGTGTCTCTGGCACCTGGAAGAAGGAAGCTTGAATATGTCTTCTAGTGGATGTTCTCACTGACTAAAAGAATTACAAGAAGGAAAGGACACATAGGTATTTTTAACAATGCCTCAGAAATCAAACAAGACAAGGCTCATGTATTTACGCATATTTTACTTCACAAAGTAATTATATTCCACAAAAGTTGATTGTACATTGGCATCTCCCAAAGTCTGTTCTCTGAAAAAAATCACAGAAAGATGGGATCCGGAAAATAATAAAAAACACTGATCAAATAAGTACGTAAAGCACTGGGTAAACAAAGTGGAACCAGCTTATTTATTGCAGGACCTACTAGAGACTTTAATACACCATGTACTTTGTAAATCTTCAGGAGAAAGAAAAATTTGTGTTGTGCGTCTCAAATTTATTTGGTTACAGACTCCTTTTCCAACAACACTTTGCTGGCCAGAGTCACCTGAAACACACTTTGTGTAACACTGCTCTGAACTTTATTAGCAAATCCTCTTTTGTGAGTTTTCTCCAAAACAATAATACCAGAAAGGTATTACCTTTAAAAATAACTTCAAAACTGTCAAAAGAGGAAAGGGTTAGCGGTGGCAAGCTTTCTTGTGGGTACACAGGAAGTAAAACCCCACCGATCTCGACCTCTCCAATTCCTCCCATATGAAAAAAAATAACGTAAATTTTGTTCCCAATTCCTATTTTTAAAATCCTATGTCTAGGATTCCCTGACACAGTTTTAAAGCTTCAGGCATTTTCCTCTCTTCTACTCTTTCACAAATTGTCAACATCAACAAATTGCACTTAGCTGAATTTTTTTTTGATTCAAAGCATCAGTTCACATGAAATACATGAATGTTTTTAACCTCTTGAATTGACTGTCTCACTGCATTCCAAATTCTATAAGCCAAATTTCTTTTAAATATTGAGAAAGATACCCTTCTGCCCCCGATCCCAATCATTCTATATGCAAAAGAACTATCTAGCCTGAGAGGCTCAAAGTCTGTAAGAAATTTGTCATGGACAAGACAGACAACTGCACTCACTGCTCTCAGATCCACCATCTCTGGGCACTGAACAAACAGCTCTATGCATCTGGCTGACCAGTAATGAGCTCAGAGACGGGCATTACCCTCAAGAATGCAAATATTCTGTATTTCTCTTATCTTTCAGTCACCTCCAGAAGACCCAATCGAAGGCCAATAAACATTTTCAAAAGCAACCACTAATATCTGCAAACATTCCAGACCCTCTATAGGCAAGCAATTCTCAGGGTATTCACAGCCCTGGAGAAATGGGCCAAGTTTTCCATTCTCAAGGCTAAAGGGAATTGAAAAGGGCAATGGAAAAATCACACCATTGATGGTGAGCATCCCTGAAGGCAAAGTACTATTTCAGAGCCTGTACTGCCGGTCCAGAAGCAGCAGGCCATGTGTCCACTCTGAGGTCATCACACATCAGCAGAGAATCTCTGCAGGGCTGGAGCAGCCCTGGGGGCTCTGGTGAGAGGTGCTAAATAAATTAGTGCTACCGTTTATTAGAGCATAAGAAACAGATGGGAATGGGCAAAATGACAGCTGGAAGAGTGAGTTTTCGGCAGATGAGTGTGTGCAGCACTCGGAGATTCATCTACATGATGCCTATTAACAGTAATGGGAACTGCTTTCCTAGCACTGTATACAGATGCTACAGCTTCTTGAAATTTCATTCCTTGACTTTCTCTCCTTTACACAGATAGTTAACCTAATACCTAATAATGAAATAATTGGCAATCCCACAACTTTCTCTTATAAAACTCTCCTACCGAGAACGATTATTCTCAACTCATTGTTCCTTACATCAGTAGGAGGTGGGGAGTGGGGGGGCGGGACAGAAAGAAAAGGAGGCCAAGGGGAAATAGGTTGGGAAGTGGGAAAAAGTTCGCTAATTGTAGACCTTTCTTCGGGGACAGGGACAAGCAGTTGGACTTCCATTTTCTCCACCTACCCAGCACTGACCCTCCCTGATGACAGTTTCTTCTATTTTTGTAGCATTCTTGAAGCCGTTTGTTTTCATTCCAGATGATACCAACCTCCTGGGTCTCTGCTATATGCTCAGGTTACCCACAGCTCTTACAGAGTCCGGTATACTTGGAGCTGTTTGGACATAAGCCATTATGCTTACTTTTGTAATCTAAGAGCCTAAGAAATGGTGAGGGGGTGGAGGGATTGAGCAAAAAGGAAAAAGGACTCATGGACATGGACAACAGTGTGGTCAGTGCTGGGGGGTGGGGAGTATAAGGGGACTAAATGGTAGTGGAAAAAATATAATAAAGATTAAATAAAAAAACAAATGGTATTATGAGCCCATAGTTGTCTGTTCCTTAAGACTAGGGAAAGAAGAAAATTAAAATGAGTGTAAGAAAAAATAATATATTCAAGAAGCATATTTTGATACCTAACTTCTGGTAAATGGAATTATTTTAAGCAAGGTCCTTTTTAATGGGCTACAGGTGGGAGAGTTTTGAAATAAGAAGGCAGGCCGTTTGACAGCCGAATTTAATATTTATCATCTAAGTGAATGTCTAATGCAGGCTTACACATAGAGAACATAATGGAACAGAAATACTTCCTGCCAAAACTAGACTGTCACAAGTTCTCAAAAATATGTATATATCAGTTTTTATATAGGCTTCTAGATATTCTTTCAATAATTTATTTAGAATTGGACTTGCCCCACAGAGTCAGAGCATACCAAGTGCTCTAAGAGGAAAGGCAGGTCCTAACAGGAAGAAGCACAGAACAGAGCAGATGCCTCATTCTTTCTCCCCAAATTTACCAATCAGTTAAATCCATGTCTACGCAGTCACGGTGAGGCCAGGAGTTGCACTAGCCAACACCTCTTGTTATGGAAGAAACGTGAGGATGGGGAAGAAGCACTTCCCCCACCAAAGTCACAATGTTTTTTAGCATGGGGAAAGACATAAAAATGCAGAGCAGTGGAGGAGGTTGCCCTCAGAAATGACTGAAAAGGGTGTTCTGGTAGCAAATAGTACAACTTTATGTTATGACTCCCCTGCTACCAAAAATAAAGAAAAACAAAGCAATGTTTAAAGCAGCTTTTGCAGTATAGGAGAAGGAATAAGACAAAATACTCCCCACAAAATGATTCCGATGAGATGGAGACAAGAAATAAAACCCTTTGTCTGGGTTGCCTGAGGGATCTAGAATGGAAACTAGAAGAATCAAGAGATGACCCTCTCTAGCTTCGGGGTAGCTCCAATTCTAAGCTGTGTGAGAGATGATTCACTCCAGCCTGTCAAGAAAACTATGTTTAATTTCCCAGTGAAGTAGTCAAGGGTGCTTTCTTGTCAGCCCAGTCTTTGACCAAATGCACCTCACTGCTTGTGCTTGCATCACTTTTCCCACGCCTAGACTGGGGCAAGGTAGGATTCAAAAGGACCACAAGGGAAAAGAAAATTGATCCATGAAAATGAAAGGAACCACATTCACTCTGCATAGAAAAGAAAATGGAGGAAAGTAGGATAGTATTTATTTCAAGGACATGAAAGCTTTCACTCAAAAATGATAATTTTCAAAACACAACAGTAGGGTAGAGATGTAAAGCATAGCATAAGGAACTTTCTTCCAGTATCAGTAAATTGTCTTGAGTGTCCCCAAGCAGGGTTAGGAGCACCTCTCCACTACACTCAATCCACATTAAACCCATCTGCAGAGGAAGAGTCATCTTTTTATACTGCAAGGGTTTGTCTGTCATGTCTGTCAACCCATGAGACAGTAAGCCACTGGATGACAGCATTTAATATAAGGCCTACCTCAGAGAAAACAACAACAAATATTTCTAGGCTGAATCAATTTAAAGTGATATTTCCAAATACAGAAAGAGGTTATTTAACATGTTCATTCTTGGGGCAGGAGAGAGGGGACGGGGAGAAAAGATACTTTAAACAGGATAAATTTAGGATTTGAGAAGAGGATTCTTTCTTAAGGCAAGGGAGAGTAGCAAACTGCAGGTGTAACTGTGGTAGTCACTGGAGCTATTGACAACCACGCGGTACATATTCTAGGCAGTATGGCAGGATCACTTTTCTCCATCTACTTGAACACTGCCGTGTCCATGCCACTTGCTTTTAAATGTAGCCCGCATTGACTGATCACACCGAAATAGAAATTTGAAGCATTCGTGGCTCAACTCAGTCACTCTCTTCCCTGTCTGGGGGATTGCTGAAGTCCATGTCAAGGTGGAGCTTCTGACAGATCAGGTGTAGGAACAACAATGAACAGAAGGAAGCCCATTGTTCACATGCGATGGTGGACTGCATGAGTGCTAGGGACTTCCCACAAGTCCATATATTGAAACCCTGCTCCTCAATGGGATAGTATGGCCTTTAGGAGATGATTAAGTCACAAGGTTGGAGCCTTTATGAATGGAATTAGGCCCTTTTAGGAGAAACACAAGAGAAATAATCTCTTTCCTCCATGTGAGGATCCAGTGAGAAGATGGCTGTTTGCAAACGAAACAAGGAACCTCACCAGAACCCGACCATGCTGGCACCTCGATCATGGACTTCCATCCTGTCTATGTTAATTTCGTTGTGCCAGCCTGAACTAAGACAATGAGCAAGCATGAGTTAGAACTAAACTTTTGTTTATATCTTTGGATTGGTTGGAGCCCAACATGTTTGATACAATATGCCCCATAAAACTAACTTCTATTCAATTTCAACTCTGTGAGTTTCATCAAACAACATGATGATCGCCTTTTGGCTAATAGGCTGTGATCTTCCATGCCCATAACCCATGCATATGCTTAGGTGAAATCCTGAAATTGCTGAAAAACAGAAAAGCTAAGGCAAAGACACAAATCATTTGATATCCTTTAATTGTGTTATGCTTTTCAAGTCTTTTCAACTTTCTCAAACAGCTCTCCATGCCCATGCTCTAGAGTCACTATGAGCACAAGAATTCTTAGAAACATGCACATATTAGCTTAATTATATTCCTGTTTTCGCACTCTCTCTCTGAAAGGGAAATTTGTTTCTCTTTCATCAATGGTGTAGGGATAGAAGATTGCCCATCAAGCCCCAATGTCGCTGCCACATACACTTGAATATGATGTGCTCAGCTATTTAGCATTTCCAGGTCTCCATTTCAAGTTGACCACTTGACACTGAGTGTTCGTTACACTGGAAATGTTTGAGGGTTGTCAGAGTTCAACTAAATTTGGCAAGTTACTAATGTATCTAGAGTACTCCAAATTGGCCCAGAAAGCCTTTCTTCCATTAGGACTTACCATATTTTTCAGACTATAAAACACACTTTTCTCCCCCAAATTTGGGAGGAAAATGGGGGCGTGTCTTATAGTCTGAATGTAGCTTACCTGGCTTACTGGCAGAGTGGGGTGGGGGGGCATGGCAGTGGAATGGGTTTTTTTTCCTTATTTTCCTCCTCTAAAACCTAGGTGCATCTTATGCTCCAGTGCGTCTTATAGTCCAAAAATACAGTATACCTTGCTTTTCCTACTTTGGGTTGATCTGGCCAGACCTGTAGCAATTACAACCATATACCTTCCCTTGGTCATGCAGTTTTGTCTGTTCTTTTGGAAAAAAAAAAAAAAAAAACCTGATGAAAGATTTTTATATAAGCATATCTTCTGTCATTTTTCATGGATTCCAATAAAATTAGGTATATGGACAAATAGTAGAGAAAATGGCCACTGCTGCCACCTCAAAAAAGAAAGCATTGCTGCCTATTTAATTTACACCAAGTGAAAGCCAGCTACCTGAGGCTCGATTAAGGTCTACAGCTCAGACAACCCCAGCGAATCCTTATGTATCTTCCAGATAGCTACAAGACACAATGAGTCTGAAAGAGTTTTGCAAAGTATAAAGTGACACTTAAAAGGGAAGTTCTTTCATTTGAGTGTCAAGTCTCAACAACAAGGGGTCTTTTCTAGTCTGATTGAAGGAGTAATTTCCGACTATCAAGCTGTACAGACAGAAGGCAAGAGCAACGTGTTTTAGAAAGGTCCTTCAGGTCAACTTCTACTACTGTGTGAGCACACATGTGTGTATGTGGTATATAGTGTGTGTCTGTGGGTGTTGGTGTGCATTTATGTGTGTACACGTGTGTGTTGTGTGCTAACGGGTCAGGAATGGATTGAAGCTCTGAGGCCAGACGTTTAGCAAGAAGCTTCCTATACTGACTCATTGATCTGAAAGAGTAGCTCAGGTCAAAGTCCATGTGGAAAATCTAAAGCTCAAATACCAAGGCTGGAAGACCAAGGAAGGATCAGGATCTCAGAAACAGGTAAGGAAGATATCAGAACAAAATCCAATCAGGAACAGACGTGTAGGACATTGCTACTAACAGACAATCACTGCTAATGTCAGTAGATACCTGTAGCTTCCTGTGCTAGGTGCCTGGTGTAGGGTATATTGGCTTCACTTTACAAAAGCATTAAAAGGTTAGGTTTGCACGGACAATGAATTGAAAATACACTTTGGAGTATTTTGGGTACATTTTAAGAGTCTTTCAGGAGACATCATTATTGAGATGTGTCCAATACTGGTTGGAAGGTAATCCTGTATGTCCCTACCGAAGAAGTCACTATGAATGAAAAAATCAGTCTTGAATAGAATGCATATGTACAGTTGAATAGAATAAAATGTTCAAGGGCATTTTTAATGTCCATCCTTGTGAAATTGTCTTGAGTCCATCATAATAAATTTACAGGATTAAAGCTCTTTTAATGTCTCTGAGACAAGGAAAAGAAAAAAGCATGCATACAACACTGAAATGGCCCATTAGCACCCATGAACTTTACTACTCTCTCACGGTGGGCTAGTCTCAAGGAATCATGCTGATTGTCTTCTAATACAGTAAGTGGGTTCATGGTTTTAGCCATCCCCATCACCCTAATCCTAACTGTGGGAACTACAGTCCAAACCAACCTCTGAGAAGACGCTTCGTGCACCAGGCACTTCCTGCTAGTCTTGCTAGTAGCAATTTCTCATCCCTTCTCTTCCCCATTTCCAATTTCCATAGACCTTTCAGCCCCTTTCCATTCTCAAAGAGTTGTCCTTCCACGTGTAACAACCACCTGAAATCCCATCTCGCACAAGTCAGTTATCTTGTCTAAGCAAGCATCTGAGTAGAACAGAGACTTAATTTTTGTCTCTCTACCACCCAGCCCAATATTTGGCACAGAGCAGACACTCAAAATATGCTGAGTGAATGAGGGAATGTATAATCCTAATGCCATAATAATGCTATTGGCAGGGCTCCAAGGGGTAGGAATGGAAATGGCAAGAAGTGAGAAGGGAACCAGAAAAGAGGAGAAAATGGGGGAGGAAACAAGAGTCCACTTATGTCCTCTTTCTGCTAAAAGTCACCCTTCCCCAGACCCCAAAGTCCCCACCACCAACACATGAAAGAAAGGCAGAGGGGTTGCCCCTCAAATAGTCCACATATATTCCTCAGCTGTAAGTCATGTGACTATTTACCTTTAAGAATGACATAGGTTTTTATTCCAACCCAATTTCACTTGGTTACACAGTGTATTTTCCCTGGCCTGATACCCAGGAATTGGCAGGTTGTTTTTGTGGTTTTTTTCCAACAACAACAACAATTTCCTGTGATGTAGAAACCTTCTAGTATCATCATCTGACAATGGAGAATTTAATGTTCCCTGTGTTTCAGAGTGCTTGGGCTCTACAGCACATTCAAGGACAGATGCATTTGTGTCTCCAGCACCTAATGAGCCTACAAGGTACAGAACAGTACAGCTCTCGACCATTCCCCATATACCCTGAGCTGTCCCACATTATACAGTGCGCCTCTAAACTGCTTTTCATACCATAAATTGAGGTAAAACCAAGAGAACATTTTGAAAGTAGTAAACTGATATGATTTATATTCTTTTTTTCCCATAAATCATGTCCCTTTGTAGCCATTTCACTCTTCTGGCTCCAGGGAGTGGGGATGGGATGGGGTAAGGGAGTACCAGCTTGAGAAGGAGGAGGTTGCATGAAGGAAAAAATTCCATCAAACAGGAAGAGAAAAAAGAAAGCTTATTCCTTCCACTCCAGGGGAAATGGTAGGACACCAAGTCAAGCAATATGAAAGAAGATGAAAAAACATGCACGTACTGACTCCATTCTCTAGCTGGGGTCCTGGATAAGGGTGGGCATGTGAAATACACTTAATGGAAAAAAACAAAGCAGAAAAAGAGCTTCCTTACTACTAGGCTCTATATTAGAGGTTGGCTCCCCTCAACCCATACCAACCTGGAGCATCCCTAGCATAGTAAAATTGAGGGCATGGCAACAGAGAAGTAGGGAAAGCTTTCCAGCATCCCCTTTATGTTACAGGGCAAATATCTGTAAGGGACCCAGAAGATAGCTGATGGACTTATAAGGGAGGGGATGCTCACAGCAGGGACTGAGTGATCCTGACAGTCATGGACTCTAGGGGAAATGTCCCAGACCAAGAATCATGGGAAAGACTCAGGGTCAAGACCAAGGAGGGACTGAGTTGGCAGGGACCAAGCTGAGACAGAAGGCACCATGATTTCAGAGCTGTAAACTTCAGCACCATTCCAGAACCTCACAACCAGATTCAGGACATGCCTATGGCCACAAGAGGGTTCAGTGGGCAGAACAATGGGCTGACTCAAGCAGGTAGACCACACATAGCCCAGAAGACCTGCATAGCCAGAGACCTGCATGCATGAGCCACAGTCTACCTCTCACCATGAGATGAGATCCCTCCACTATCCACAACTTTCCTGGAGAACAACAACAAAACAGAAGAAGCAGAGGGAGAAATCTGAAAGACTAAATCTTTCCCCAAACAGACTTTTACCTAGAAGCTATTTAAATTATTGTATCAAATTATACCCTTTGTGACAGCATGGATGGAACTGGAGAGCATTATGCTAGGTGAAATAAGCCAGGTGGTAAGGGACAAATACCACATGATCTCACCTTTAACTGGAACATAATCAACAGAAGAAAAAAGCAAACAAAATATAACCAGAGACACTGAAGTTGAGAACAATCTAACAATGGTCAGGGGGGAGTGGGGAGGGGATAGTGGGGAGAGGGGTTTTCAGGAACTACTATGGGGGACACATGGACAAAACCAAGGGGGGGTGGAGGTGGGGAGGGAGGTGGGTTTGGCTGGGGTGGGGTGGAGGTGTGGGGAAAAAATGCAAAAACTGTAATTGAACAACAATAAATAAATAAATAAAACAAAATTTCAAATATAAATAAATAAATTATTGTATCAAATCTAATTTTATTTGTTCTTGATACCCAGCAGAGTAGGAACTACCAAGGAAGAGTAATCTGTTATGAAACACTGAAAAACTACATTTTCTTTGCACGTTGGTATATAGCATGTAACTGTGCAATCTAGCTTCAAGAACTTCTGTAATTTATCTGATTGAAGTCATCCCCAAATGGCACTGCCTGATACCTATTGCCACCAAGGGGAAAGGTGGCTGATGGCAGGTCCTTGGAGACCTCCCAGTGCCTACACAGGACCCTGGTGGGAAGGAACCATCCCTCTAACCTTAGGCTCCAAGAGCTGCTGTTGCAATGGGCTGACTCAAGCAGGTAGACCACACATAGCCAGAAGCTGGACACTTAGAGTCAGTTACTTTGCTAGGGGTGCAGTCTCCAGCCTGTGTCCCGTAGCTGTGTCAACATCTGTCCCCTCCTACCTTACCATGGTTCTCCCTTTGGGAAGGAGTCAGGTGATAGCTAAGTGTGTGTGTGTGTGAGCGTGTGAGTGTGTGTGTGTGTGTGTGTGTGTGTGTGTGTGTGTACAGGAGAGTATCAAGAATCAAGACTCCATGATACCAGTAATATGGAAGGAAAATTAAGGAAGGAAAACCCATCTTTGACCCTACTTTTATTCTAGGAATTTAACACATATGTAAAAGTTCCAGATTAGGGGGCTACCTAACCAACAGTCATTGTTAGGGTAGATGCCTGGCTTGACTTCCTAAAATCATCATGAGCTGCCGCCTCCCTACACACCACCATGGCTCATGCCTCAGCTCTTATGACCCAAGAAAGGCAAAGTCTGCCCATATCAGAATTAGGCCTTTTGTAACTTTTAAAATTTTTTCTGCAAATGGAATTCCCACTATACAATACAGGAATCAATTGTTCAACTGTTGGACAAGTTTTCAGGAGTGCATTATGTACAAAATAAAGGCCTGCCCAATTTCTTTTCTCCCCATTTTGTTATTTAGATTTCCTCCTTTGTTTTTGCAGATTTTTTACAGAATAGGTGTCAATTTACATTGTAAACATTGTTCTTAATTGCTTGCAAGACTGAAGAATAACCTGCACACACTGAAGTTATTTCAGACAAGAACAAACAATTTTAATATGGCAGTTAGTGGGGAATTGAGAACAAAGGCTGCAGTTTTATTTAAAGAACAAGTCAATCACCCCAATAGAAAGACAATGCATACACTCCTTCCGTGTGCACAGCTGAAAAGCCTGAAGTTGTGCTGTTTTAAAACGTGTGAAGATACTCGGCACAAAAGGCCCAGTTCTGAACATCAATAAAAGAAATTTAAGAAGAGCTATGGTAGTTCACAAAGAAACAAAGCCTTCGCCTTTGAGGGAAGGGATTGTGTCCTGTGAAACCCAGAACTCAAAGATGACAGGATCTGGTTTTACTGCCAGGCAGAGAATCAGGAAATTGACTTGACACGGAAGTTTTATGCAAACTGACTTAACACACACCCCATCAAATATATTAAATGCATCAGATAAGGAGGAGGAAGTACTGAAAATAAGAGACAACAGTTATTCAAAGACAACTCTCCTTAAAATAACCAGCTTTCAAACTCCTACTTCTTACATCAGGACACTCTCTTATTTACTTAGAACAAGACTCCAAGTCAGGAGTTAGCAAACATTTCCTGCAAAGAGCCAGACAATAAATGTTTCAGGCTTTTCAGGCCACTCCGTCTGTTGCAGCTATTTAACCCTGCCATTGTAGTGTGACTGCAGCCATAGGCAATTCGTAAACAGAAGGGTGTGGCTGTGCTCCAATAAAACTTTATGGACACCGAAATTTGCATTTGACATAATCTTCACGTGTTATGAAATATTTTTTTTATTTCTTCAACCATTTAAAAATGTGTAAACCATCCTTTGCTGAAAGGCTGCTGCAGCCTGCCCAGCCTGGCTCCATGACCCACAAACCCTTCAAAAGTGCAACCTAATATTACCTGTACAGTCAGAATCATACTTCTGAATACATGTGCAGGAAGAATGGACATCTATGAGAATGCAGAAACTAAATGGCAGCCACAAGAAAGGGGGGAAATGAACAAACCACGAATAGAAAAGAGAGCCATAAAAGGTGGTGAAACTTGCTCACATCAGTCCTGATGATGTGAGTGTGAGGAGGAGGGTTAGGCAGAACAGCAGTTTTACTACCGACACTTCGACTTGATTGAAGGTAAGTTTGGGAGCAAGTCCCAAATGAGAAAGCAGGGCCCTGCTTTTGTGAATGGAACATGGGAGAAGGAAGGAGAAAAGAGGTCATAAAAATAATGAAAACATGGAAGGCTAATATAATAGAGCCTTCGTAGGTGATAGTAACTACTCTAAATGCTATAATACACATTTTATCATTTAATCCTCATAACAGGTCTATGAGGCATTATTACCCCATTTTACAGATGAGGAAACTGAGACCCTAAGAGAATAAAAAACATGTCTGAGGAAGGGAGGGAGAGAGAAAAGGAGGGAGAAAGGGAGGGAAAGAGGGATAGCAGTCCTCCAAATCTAAAAATGGAGGACTTAACCCCACACGAGGCTGCCTCTGTGTGGGCAATGGGAAAATAAGTGAAAGGCTATTGGAATACACAAGAACTGAAGAAGTGAGGGACAGTAGGAATTCCTCTTTCTTTATAAGTAGCCATGCACTGATAGGCTCTACTCTTCCAAGAGAATAGTTTGGGTGAAGGTTTCCTGGAGGTGAGTTGAAAGTCATTTAAAAATGACTGAAGGAACTAAATATTGAAACATGCACACAACTACAGGAAGCATGCACACAGAGGACCTGGAACTGGGAAAAACAAAGATTCAGAGGAGATTTGAAAGGGCGAAGATGATTTGAAGAGCTAGACGTTTTTTTCTCTCAGATCTAATGTAGGGACAGATTTTCAAAAACACAGGTTCTACAAACTGCCTCCCTTTGATATCCAGGAGGGCATGTAGGGAATGCAAAGCAGCTTGCGCAAGGAGCATCCCCCTCCATGTGGGTCCAGCCTGAAGTGATTAGGGAGCTTGTTTTAAATATGTAGAGGCCTACACCCAGCTATTCAGTTGGTCACAGGAATGATATTAACTCATATCAAACCACATCAACAGGAAACATTATCTTCATTTATAAACAAACAAACAAACAAAATATATAATGCTTTAGACAACTCACCCTAAATCAACTCTGAGTTGCCAGAACTGTTCACTCCCTTCTGATGCGTATCACTTTATGGAGGCATGCTGGCTTTACCAGGACTTCCCCTAAACGTCTCCAGCAACCCCTGTGTGGTCATGAATCAAAACTTTCCCCCATCAGAACTTTCTCTCTGAAAACAGTGTCTTTACCTGCTCCATGAAGTAAGGCATGTCTACTTTAGATCTAGTTAATTGATAAAGATAAAATGCAAAAACTCTTCACTTTAAAACCCATGGAAATTGTATGTACCTTGATTGCGGTGTTAGTTACATGGCTATATACGTGCTTATCAACATTCATGGACCTGTACATCAAGAATTAATTTGAGTATATGCAAATTAAACCTCAATTTGAATAAGAGTAACTTTAAAAAATTATTGAATTTCTGCCTGGACGTGAAAGGCTTTTAAAAAAGGAAACTTCTATCTTCCGAGGGTCTGCTTGATTTCTGAAGAGGAAACATGAATGAGCCAATTCAATGCCTCATTTTGGGGTGATTGACAAGTCACATTTGAGTTACTAAACTAGTTCTGGTGTCGGGACTGGTGGATTCCACTAAATCCAGCTGTGACTCTGTTTAACCCGAGTGTTCCCCGGAGGCCTGCCTTGGCTGTCTCTTTTCTCCAAGCTGCAATTGAGAGGCTTTGCCAGTGGCCCTATAAACACGCTAATGAATGAATGGACAACTAATTACCTTGTAAATATGCATGAATAAGCACAGATTCCTCAGCAGTAAGCCAAATGTCTGGGCGCCCTCTTGCTACCTACTTGTGCAAGAGAAAATACGTGACATTCCTACAGTGGAAGCTGGGGCTTCTTGTCCACAGAAGTGAAACTTTCAACCTGGAAAGGAAACTAACAAGTTTTCCAGAATGGGACACTTTCAAAGACGCACTTTTAATTAAAAAAAAAAGACAAATTCAGCCACGAAGGATAGGCCATCACTAGTTTTTTGGACCTTAACACTTAGTTGAAACTTTCCAGCCAGGTGATTTTTTAATTTTCAAATGTTTTTAAAAGATCTCTCCCTCTCCCTCTCTCCTTTTTTCCATTGTAAGTCACACCATCTCTTTGGTTCTCAAAGATTCTAGGGCTTTAAAAGCCCTTACGGATGATACTACTCCCTGATCTAGAAATGTTAGCCTCACACTTTAAAACCTGTGCCAAAGAGGGATTTGGTTGGTTTCTGGAAAAAGCATTCTTGTCAGAGCCTTGGTGGAAAAGCCTCTCTTAGAAAGCATCTGTAGACTCATCTTGGGCCAGATGGAATCATCCACTGTGGTGAGTTGAGGAGTTAAGTCTGCTCAGAGTGTGAATGGAATCAGATAGAGTGAAATCCTATATCTATCCTTTGGTAACAGAGTGACCATCAAGCAAGTTAGTTAGCCTCCTGAGTCCTCAGTTTACTCATATGTCACACGGGACTAATAAAAGCCAGCTTTCAGGATTGTTGCGAATGTTAAATTAGATAATGTATATGAAGTATCTGCAGTATATGAAATACTGCATCTAGCATATAGTATTTGATAAATATTTTTCATTAGTAACACTAGTACGACCCAAAGGAATAGTAAACAAATTTTGTTTCTATACACTTTATACCCAATCTAGTCTGGACACAGGATTATTTCGGTGGGGGCAACATTTCCCTAAATACCAGTTGGAAAAGGTCCTAATCTCAGAACTGAGGGAACATGGATGCTTGTGTCTAAGGCAGGACCAATGACAGCCAGGAGAAAGTAGACTCTGTCAGAGGCGCTCAGCCATTCTGTACTTCCTGTCTTACTTTTTATACCGGGTCTGTGTTCAAGCCTGAGCACAAGCAAAAACCTATTATGAAACTACAATGATACTTGACACTTGATCTCTAATGGATCAATACGTGAACTGGCAAATGCTTTAGAACAGTGCTTCCTATATTAGAGCCCACAGAACATTGGCTCTGATAGTCAATGTACTAGTTCTCTCCCAGTCTGCATACTGAAAAAGTATAGTTTCTTGGTTGTCATCTAAGTTATTGACTTAAAATTTAAAAAGATAACAGGGTCTCCATTTGGGAGTGTTATAAAATAAGGGTAATTTTCTCTGGTTAATAAAACTTGCTGAGAGTGGTTATTCAACTAATAATATTCCACCAGTTGGTCCATATTTCTCCATTTTGTCTTCAAAGATATACGAGAAATGTTATCAACCACTTCCTAAATTCCAGGATGTTCTCATGATCCACCAATATAACACATTAAAAAAAAAAGAAATATGATTAATTTGGCAAGACTTATTTTAAGTAAACCATGCTGACTCTTGAAAATCAGGGCTCCCTGTGCTGAGAGCTCACTATTTCGGTGATTAGTAACTAGGAAGGCAGAATAACATGGCTCAGGACATGAGTTTTTGAAGCCAAATCCCATCACCTTCAATTACTAACCTTCACGCTGCTGGGCAAGTTAGTCAACACTTGTAAGTCCAGTTTCCTCAACTATAAAATATTTTTAGAGTGAGTTGAAGAGAATGCATATAAAGAGCTTTGTAGAGTGCTGTAGACAGAGAAAAGGTTCAATAAAATGGTCATTATTTTTTAAAACAAGCCTTGCTGGAATCTGGTTAGCAATCAACATGGTTTACTTCTGAAAACTGGGTCTGTCCACAGAAACTCATCCACAGAAACAGTCTTGAGATGAACACATGGGTTACCATGCACACAAGTTCTTCATTAAGGGCTCTCAAGAGAAGGGCAGTGAGGGTAGTAGGATGGGACAGGGAAGGAGGGAGCAAGAACATAGATTCAGGTAAAGTCTAGCTTCATTCCAATTCCATGGGGAGCTGTGGGGCATAAATTGCCTGGCAGAATCCATCCTGCCCAGAGAAAGGGAACAAGGCTTTTGTCACCCTTAACCAAAATCAGTTATTGACTATAGGACACCAAGGGCTGAGGGTTCAAAGATAAAGTTCCCAGAACTTCCTGGCGAAGCAGTTCTGCTTGGCGAAGGCCAATCTTCTGAAGAAGGTCATTCAACTGTTAAAGGGGATCAGAGAATTTTGGTGGCTCATCACAACTGGCATCCACCCTAAAGACATGCCAAGCACTCCATCAAAACTCGGGACCCACCAACCAAATGACCTCTGGGGCAAAACACACATAGCTCTATGCCACATCCATTATCTTACGCTTTCCTCATTTTTTCCTCCTTCTAAACTCTCCTTTTGTTGAAATGTATTGTGATTAAGCACAATTACAAAAGACCATAATATCTCCACTTCCAAGTTACAGTCTGTCTTACTGCTGTCAAAACATGGTTACAAACTATTTTTTTCTACAAAGAGCTCGAACATAGATTAAAATATAGAATTCAATTCAGAGAGGGGGAAATTAACAAGTAGTACATGGTACATGATAAAGCTTTTAACGGGCAAATCATGTAAGAGAATCAAGAGCCCAAATGTTCTACAAGAGCACATTTTAGACATTCCTGACGCCTACTTTAGGGCAGTTTATAAAAGGAGGAAAAAGCCTTTTATTAGCAGTTTCACTCTCCGCAGTCTCAGTTACCCGTGGTCAACCATGGTTGGAAAATATTTAATGGAATATTCTAGAAATAACTTGTAAGTTTTATATTGTGAGCCGTTCTGGGTAGCATGATGCAGTCTCACACTGTCCCAGTCAGTGCAGCCCAGGACAGGAATCGTCCCTGCATCTCCATGCTGCATACTCTCCTGTCCCGTTAGTCCTTAGTAGCCATCCGGGTTATCAGATGGGTTATCAGCCAAGAGAGAGAGCTCGAGGCCACATGCACATAACGTTGACTAAAGTACCTTGTTATAACTGTTCTATTTCATTATTAGTTATCGTTATTAATCTCGTCCTGTGTCTACTTTATAAATTAAACTTTATCATAGGAATGTATGTATAGAAAAAAAAATCATATACATAGGTACTATCCATGGTTTCAGACATGCACTGGGGGTCTTGGAACATTTTCCCTGAGAATAAGGGGAGACTATTGTATTCTTCGAATTCCTTCAACTAGTTCCTTCTGAGGGGACTAAGAAGTTAAAATTTAAGAACTCCCACTGAAATCTTACGATGAACTTTCACCATTGTATGTAAAATGTATCAATATACAGCCTAAAATGATATATTTTATGCTTGAATTTAATATCACAGAAACTTCATTTTTTTTTAAATTGAGGCATAGCATCTATAGTCTTTTGTCTCCTAAGAGTCCACCGTCTTCCATAGTGGTTCTACAGTTTGTAACTTCAGGGGGGCAGTTTTGACTGTCACAGTGATATGGGGGACACTATTGACATTTAGTGGACAGATCCAGGAATGTTTAACACCCAGCATGACCCCAAACAATCTCTCACTATGAAGAATTGTCCCACTCAGCTCCCGCATGACTTCCCAACATCCTACAGGACATTTACAAAGGTAAAAACTTGTTAATCATTACCTGAGCCTAAACAGGAAACAGAATGATAGCTGTAAGAGGGGAGGGGAGAAGGTGGGGCTGGCTGAAAAAGGTGAAGGGATTAGACAAAGAACATATTTGCATAACACAGGGACGTGAACAATGGTGGGATTGATGGGCAGGGGGAGCTGGGGGGGAGGGGGACAAAGGGGGAAAAATTGGGACAACTGTGATAGTATAAACAATAAAATATTTAAGTTATTATCTGAGCCTAGAATGTAAATACTTTCACATATTTTTTAAAAAAAAACTATCTACCATTCAATGTGAATATAAATAAATTTTCCAGGAATGAAACTGCTAGGTAAGTCAAGGGATAATGATAGGCTGTTTTTGCAACTCTATCAACAGTTGCTCCCCATGCAAGAATGTCAGGACAGCCCTGGCTGGTGTGGCTCAGTTGGTTAGAGTGTTGTCCTATAATCAGAGGGTTGTGGGTTTGATGCCCAGTCAGGACACATACCTAAGTTGCAGGTTCAATCCCTGGTCCACGCATATGTGGGAGGCAACCCACATGGATGTTTTTCTCTCTCCCTTCCTCTCTTGCTAAAAGCTAAAAGCAATGAAAAGGTGTCCTTGGGTGAGGATTTAAAAAAAAAGAAAGAAAAGAAAAGAAAGTCGTGACTAAGCCACTTAATGAAACCAAGTCACCAATATAACACATTTCTATCGGTCTGCATTTGTTGCTGACCTATGGTGAGCCTGCACAAAGATGTGTTGATTTGACTCTCTCATTATGTTTTCTAGTGTGGTTGTCCCAATTATTTTTATATTCAAATGTGTATTTTATTATAAATTGTTTTCCTTTCAATTTTGTTTTGTATTACTGTTGCAATATTTTATTGATTTTTTAAACAATCATGTGAATTCTTATCAGATATTATAGAGAATGTTGTAAGATATTTGTTATTGAAAGGGGAGCACTGGGTCCAATAGGACTGTGAACTGACATTATGCCCCCATTGCTCCAGGTGGTGAAACTGGTCCTCATCACCACTGTAATACAATTGCAGGCTGTTCAGCCCTGACTCCTCCATCAAGACTTTTCTCCTAGAAAGTCCAGGCTTTCTCACCCAGGACTGAAAGCTTTGCAGGATGCTCAAAAACCAAGGTCAAAGTCTCACCTCCATGTGATCATGTAGCTGGGACTAGGTCTCTGCATATTATGAAGTAAGCCGATAACACTAAGGATATTTCACAAAGTCTCTGAGAATCCCCTATTGTCACAGTGTTAGACTTGGTCATTTGTCTCCATTCTACACCTCAGTCAACACCAAAATAAAAGAGCCCGTCTTTGATTCTGAAGATTATACTCCTACAGGACCTTTCAGCGGAACACAAAGAAAGCACATACAACTACACACATAAAACACCATTTCACTTGCCTGTGTACATGTTCTGTGTTTATGTTTTTTAGTAGCGGCAAAGTAGACATCTGAGAAGATAAAAGCAGATGTTTTCCTGTATCCCACTGACAAACCACAAAACCAAGGTGGTGTCAGGTCAAACTTAACCCATAAACTCGCTAGAATTTTGAGTGTCTCAGATTCTCTCTGGTATGAAAAGTTAAAGAACATTATTTAAAAAGTATCCATTTGCTCCTATTTGGGATGGATAATAATAGGAATATACAAAATTGAACTAGGAGTTATTTTGCTTCTATGAAATTGGCTATTTTCTCTGATCCAACAGAAAATATAAAGGCCATATACCAAATTTTCTAGAATTGATGACACAGAGAAATTTATCCCACCTCCCAAAAAACAACAACAAAAGGATCAATTCTTATATTTCCTAAAGGCAATCTAAGACCTCTGGTTGTTCTTCCAGGACATAAATTACCTACCATGCCTGCTCTAGTATACCTGGGTTTTTCAATGAGGGTTCCACATGGAAGAAACCACAAGATCTACAGTTAAAGGAGGCACAGCAAGATGCAGACTCAAGAAGCCTTGCCTGTTGTAAACCAGAACACAGGGAGAGGACTGGGTGGAGGGGGACAAAGGGGGAAAAACTGAGACAACTATAATTGCATAAACAATAAAATATTTTTAAAAACATATGGGCCTTCTAGTCTAAATGAGGACCCCAAATCTCCTGGTTTCTACACGCCTCCACGAGCCAGTATTTTTCCAAAGAGGGTTGGTGTTTTTGATCCAGTATAGAGCAAAATGGAAAACAAAAGATACCCTAAATTTTTCTGAGAAATTAATATGAACAAAAGGAAAATCTGAGCAATTGTCCCCAATGAAACAGCAACAACTCCTTGCCTGCAGCCACTTGAATCAGAAACTGTTTGCGGTAATAAGGCATTAGCCTTTTAAAAAAATTTTATTGTCAAATGCCAGTCGCTCAATGTCCCACATTTGCGCATGAAATTCAGGGCAATGAAGCTGACAAAATGTAATTTATTGGCATTGAAATGTGCCAGATTCACAATTTACCTTCCCAGCCTTTCAGGCTGGATTTCACATTCAGTGGCCTTTCTGAACTAGCAGAAAGCTAGCCAACTTCCATGGACCACAGAAACAGCCAGGGCATAGCAGGTGGGCAGCCACGGAAGCAGCTGGCAGGGTCACTGATAATACAGGGACTTTTCCAGAGAAGGAGAAAGAACACTGCCACAAATTTCAAACAAAGGCCGAAGCTCTCCTGAGTTCAGAATTACTTCATCTTTCCTGCACATCCCTTAAAATGTATGCAAATTTATAATGGGAATAAAGTACAAACATTTAGTCACTCTGGAAAACATAACAAACTCAAAGTACTTACTAGAGCATAGAACTTAAAGAGCTAAATTAAAATTCACAAATAACTTAAATGTATAAAACATTCCATATCATGTTGCAGTATTTTTGAAATAAAAAAGAGAGGAAAAAATAAGTCAGAACACACAGCAAAAACATGCAAAGTGTAGATATTTGGGGCAAGATTTTCCATACATATAAAGTGGTATAGTGTTAAATACTGCTTTATAAAATTTATGTTCAAGAATATCTATCATGACATTATTTATAATACTATGAAATGTGGAAGAAAATAAATGCCCAATAACTGAAAATCAGTTAAATAGATTATGATGCATTCATACTGTGGAACCATTAAAAAAAATCAGTTTGTGAAAATGTATTTAATAACATACATAAATGCCCCAAATATAACCCTAAATTTAAAAAGAAGTAGTATACTGATTTCATAAACTGTGTAAACTGTGTATACATATGGGGGGAGAGAAGGACATACACTCCTTAATGTTGGCAACGATTACGTGTAGGTTGCAGGATTATTTTATTTTGTGTGCTAGTCCATGGTTTTGTTAATGTTTAAAAAAACAATAAAAATTTTAAATTGTCTTATTATGAAAAATCTGGTTGGATGCAGTAGCCATTCGATAGCATTCATATTTAATTCCTTTAAATAAAATCCCCTCCAGGTTGGCAAGGACAAGAAAAGTTCTTTCTTAGAGAATTTGGATCAAGGTTGAGATGAATAGGTGCCTTCTGCTCCAAAAGAAAAATACAAATTTGCCTGTGTTTTAAATTCACATTTAGAATATATTTCCTAAACCAAAGTAACTCAGCATCTGATTTTTAAGGGATTTGCAGATATCCATGTCCAAATGCCTGTAGCTTCTGTGGATAGTCCATTTAACAATTAGCAGGGTTTTTATTTTCAGAAGGTACTAGAACTGATTTACAAGGTGTCACACCCTAATCAGAAGTGGCCCCACCCTCTGGAAAGCTCCTGATCTGATCTTGACCAGCCTGCCTTCTGCCTCCACAGAAGGAAAACAATACTGTCTGCAATAAAGACTAAATTTACAGCCTAAAAGGAAAACTAAAATACACCCAGAAACTCTGTAAGGCACAAAGAAAAAGGTTTTCCACCGCCCATTGTTGTTTGAACCGAGCGGAATGTGGTTGTGGTCAACCGGTCAGGAACAAATACCAACTTCAAATGAACTCCAGCTCAGGGCTCTTCAGTTGCGACCAGAGTGACACAGACAACCACTGTCCAGAGGCAATTCCTCCAGCAGAAGATAGAAAACTCAGCAAGAGCCTTTCCTACCAATTAAAGGTAGTCAATATTGATTATCTGAGGGATTTCCATGGTCAGGAAGCAAATTAGAAACTCAATACCTGAACTATTGCTAAATGCAGTTATCAACTTCAGAGTTTTATCTCATAAAACCAATTCATCTTAGAGTTTAATTCTATTAAATTAGGGCTTAGAAATAAGATTTGCTCTAGAATGAATGCATCATTAGTTTTAAAATGCAATATACTGAAACCCAAAATGTGCTATATTACAGTTTGAAGAATAAATGAGTAAAAATGGCATCTAAATGCACTTCTCCCTAAATATACTTACCAATTGAAAAAGTGATTATGAAGATGCTGGACCCTCTGGTACAAGGGACATGCCCCTCTCTTTAGTATAAAATAACCTCAGTGGTTCTACTTCTTTGCTAACATTTTCCCTTTGTTCTGAGACTTCCTTATTCCAACCGTCGACATTCTTTAAGGGAGAAGGAGAGTATCTTCCCTGATATGTTCTACAATAAAGCCCCATGAAACTTGTGCCACACGTTTCCAAGTTTTGAGAACCCAGGAACTCTAAACGGAACTGCGTGATGCTATATAAGTTTTAATATGCTGCACCACTGGCTTTGTTCTGCAGTTTTTAAATAAGACAGAGTCCATGAAGATTCTCCTTCCACGCATTGTCAAGAACAGGGTCTCAGTTCCTATGGAAGAGGCTTGATACTCAATTTTGACATCTTGCAGAAATGGAAAATATGTCCCTGATTAAACCTAACAAAGGAGTTTGTCCTGCAATGCCTGCCTCCCCCATGCACATGAGAGTTCGAGCATCCTATACAAGAAAAGCTCAGTAGGTACAAATCCAGTAAACAGTAATGTTACAAGATAGAGAATGATAAATAAAATAGAAAGAGGCTCAGGCCATGTCAAAGAACCCCTGGGAAGGCTGAATATTGAAAGATACACCATTCTGGGGAGAAACGGCTGCTGATCTTGGAGTCTCAGACGCTCTGATGACAACAGGCGATTTCCATCAGTAACAATGGCCAGAGGTGGGTTCTTTAGCACTGAAACCACACTTGCCATTTTGAAAGGAAATGATTATGTTTACATGAATTGCTCTGCATTTTAGGACCCTGCATAACATTATTACATCCTCATGAAATACTGTATACATTGTCTCATTTACTGTGACAGAAAACCAGTATTACAGTGTCTTGTATATAGATGACATATAGGTTAATCTAGCATTTGGATTTGGGGGGAATAATTCTATCTCAAACTTTTTGATATACAAAAACACAAAGCTATCACAAAAAATGTCCAGGGAGCTTCAGCAAGTGGGAGGTGATCACAGCTTGGTCTGGTTTTAATACAGGGTTTTCAGGTGGACTGTATATGATGATGGGATTCTTAGCTCCGTAATAATGCACAACTTTCAGTAAATTGTGGGGCGTAGGGAAGAAGATGAAATTAAGATGCGAAGGGAAGAAGGATGAGACCTGATTTTGACCCAGCTTTTCCCCAAATGAACTAACCATTCACAACCACCTATTCCTCCCTTTCAGCTCTTCTATCTGTCCTTGCTTTATATGTGTAAACTCTACTTATCTGCTGAAAAAAAAAAAAAAAACCCTAAGGGAAGACAAAGAGGGTGCAAGTCCCTGTCTTTTACCCAGAGAAAAGCAGTTATGTAGATAAATATGAGGAAATATTTCCAAATTTCATCCCAAGATGAGAAATTATTTTGAAAGCTTCCCTAGGGACAATTTGCAAGGTCCCAAATGAAGACTGAAGTCCCCTGTTGTCTAAAATAAGTTTCTGGAATGTCCCATAGCTCCTACTTCATAAAGTGATAAATATTGCCAGTCAAAATGGTAAAAGAGCATCACTAAATATAAATCTTATTACTGTCACATTGCCACAGACAGGGAGTCAAAATTAATTTAATTTTGTAAATTAAAGCCTGCATGACAATTTCGAACCTCTGATGTGCTCAGTTAGGGCAAGCAGCAGCCCTCTCCTGCCTCATCATCTCTCTCTGCATATCGGCCATCTGGCACAGGGGGAGAAGATTCACATAGAGTCCTGTAGACCAATAGCCAGATGTGTGACCTTGAGCAAGTCAGTTCACTTCTCTAGCATCCAGTTTCCTTCACTTCTAGAAGGATAGGGTAGCACCTCTCTAGGTCCAGCCTTGCTCTTGAACTTGGACATTACAATCCCAATGGCTATTAACAAAATGATACCCAAGAAATCAAGAGAAAGGCAACAAAAACAACAACAAAAAAGCCAAAAAAGAGAAATGTTCTGTCTTCTGATAAGGAGAGAGGAAAAAGTGGAGAGCGGTTAACCACAATCACTAAGGCTCAGAGACAAAACTGCTTCACATATTAATAAAGCTTAATAGAAAACTTGCAGGATGTCATCAAGTTGTACTTAGGCTCAGAGCATTTTTAAAAGGGAATGTGAAGAAAAGAAAAAGCATCCCACTGCATATCTTTTTCACACAGCAGGAGCGGCCTGTAGACAAACATCAAGAGACAGGAATGGCTAATTTAAAAAATAAAATGCAAAGTCCTATGGCCCAGTTCAAATTGAATCTGACAGTGAAGGTCACAACAACTTTTCACTTTTATTTAAAGATACTGCCTTGATCACTGCCGGACAAAACACAATAGCAAACAGGAACCTAGTATTAGTCCATCCTAAGAAAGATCACCCGAAGGTGGTTTATTTTTTTTTTCTTGCTCGTTTTTCTAAAAACTTTCTTTCTTTTCTAGTTAAAATTGATAAATTATAAATTATTAACATTTCAAAAAATGATAAATACAATTTTCCCTAAAGTACATTGTGAGAAACTGTAATCAAAAATTTCCCAAGCAATACACTCACTGCCTTTTGAAGGTTCTCTGTACACTTAATTTCTTATAACTTGCAACTTTTCAAACAATTCCAATCTGTTCTTGCTTTTCTTGTCTTCTTTCTCTCCCTCACATTTTTTCTAGTCCTACCAATCACAAGGAGTGGTAAAACATTTGAGTTTTAAAAAATTGTTCAAACCAGTTGTAAGATTCATTGTCTGTAAAGAAAATTGCTCTGGCCTCCAACATGTGTTTTCAATACAAATGCATTGCATACAAAGTAAAAAGACCTCTTGTCTAATATGGCAATTCTCGTGGAGCCATTTTGGTCTTTAGAGAAAGATCTCACTTATATCTTGGTGGGGAAAAAAATGTGAAACAAAGCAGACTCTGCACCTTCCTCAGGCCTGTTTTATATTTCTCCCATGCTGTCTCCTAAAGACACTAGCACTTGATAAAAGTTCTGGCCTTTTTGGTGCAGAACTCTGCTTGTCATTTCTTTGGAAGTGATTAAAGACATTAGCACAGATCCACCATAAAAGCCTGAACAGCAAGTGTCAGGGACCACCTCCCCACCCCTGGCCCCATGTTTTCTCCACTTCGCACATTCCCAGTGGTTCTTTATGGATGAAGGGAAGTAGTATTTTCTTAGTTTCCCTTTTCTAGACTCTCCAATGAAAATAATGCTGCTGATAAATTTTTGAAAATATTTCCAAAGTGCTTCTACTCTTAGTATCAAAATCATCTGCTTTACAACTGAGTTTCTTTGTGATCCTTGCTTGTTGACACAATACCAGGGGCCAGGGAAGAAAAATGCTCTTCAATGCAACCAAAAATGATGCCAAGAAAATCAGAGGGTTTGGTGTCAGACTACTCTAGGTTTTAAACCCAATTCTATTCTTGGGTACACATTATCTGGTTCTCTGTGCCTTCTTCCCAAACCTTAAAAGAGGAGGGAGAAGAGAATTTAGATGGAAATAATTCATATGGAAGTGAACTATTCAAAATGTGTGATTCATATTTGTGGAGAAATTTTCAGTGGTTACTTCCCAAGATCTTTGGTAGCTTCTTTCCACATTTTGATAGTTCCCTATAGTGTACTATCTCTCCTTCCCAAAGAAGAATCTAAAAGGTACATTTCCTGCCTCCCTTTTGTTATTTAGATCCCTTAAATGGGAAGCACCACCATTAGTTATGCAGAGAAAGAGGCCAAGTGCTGGCCTAACAATCTCTGGGCACGGATTGCTAGACACCATGTGGTTCTGAATCTGTAGCTGTGGTCCTACCTTCCTGATCACAGTAAAGGTTGTTCAGTTTCATGGTGTGTTTCTCAGATTCTTTACTGGAAGCTCAGAGTTAGGTCTGTATTTTAAGTCTTCAAACTGAGTCTAAAAGCTACCTATATCACTTAAAATCTCCTGTGATTTTAACTACCTAGAGTGGATTCTGTAGTTTGCAGCTAAGAACTTCATCAAAGAGATATGTAAAAGTTCTTGTTTTTGTACTTGACATATAGTAAAAACCTGTACATATTAATTGCCACTCTGTTATCCTCTGAAGTTTTGGAATCCCATCCTCACTAGCAAGATGAGAGAGAAATAGAAAGATGGGGAAAAAAAACACAAAAAACAAAAAAAAACCCTATCTATACCAAAACCTCTACCTGTCAGCCTGATATAATTCTTGAAAGTCACACAACTTTAGACTAATTTCTTTCTTACCTCCAGAAGACCCCTTGTTGGCACAACTGGAACAGATTAATAATTAAGAGAAGCAATCCCTAGAGGAATGGGATATCGAAAGTTAAGTTTTATTTATGTAAGCAGTAGGCAGAAAGTGGAGAATCATGAACAATGACCCCAGAGGGTATGCCCAGGCGAGGGGTGATGCAAAAGGGATTGGGCTGAAGCATGTGGCATAGGACACCCCGAAAACGCACCTTCTTTGCCTAAGATTGTAAAATGGCTTACATAAACAAGCCATCCTAGGTGAACCCAGCTAAAACTGCTGACCCACAGGATGTGAGCAACTATAGGACTATTATTTTGGGGTGGTTTGTTATGCAGCAAATGCTGCCTCATACAATCAGGATCTGAGAATAAGGAGTTAAAAAAATGAAAGGTCTAGAGTGTATAAGAACAGTCCAGTCTGAGGAAATCTCATGAGGAAGGCTCCTGAGGCAGTAAAACCTGAGAAGCTGAAAGACAGGTACAGCTAGAGCTCAGTGAAGGGAACAAGGCACCTCTGTGAAGTCTGCGTGCCCTGTCTTCATTTAAGAAGCTCTTCATATCCTGTTTCCTGGGACTGAGACCCCACCCCAATCCAAATGCCCAACCATATAATGTTCTAGATGCTTGGTTCACACTGTTAATTTCATTCCCACCACTCACCCCCAGCTCCACTGGCACCTTCAAGTTCCACTGGCACAGTGTCCTGAGTCCTAATTTATGGGACATCTAAATTGCTATGACTCAGAAAAGCATGCAGTTTTGTCAAGAACATGCTACTAACCTAGGAATGACTTTGAGTATTCTCTTCTTACTTTCAGAACTCAATTTTCTTCAAGTGATAATAAGCACTCATCATTCCCCCTTCTCCTCAAAACCTACAAAAGTTTAACACTTTTCAAAGAGTTCTGGCCTCAAATAAGTTTTGTCATTCTTTATTCTTTCCTTATTTACTCCAGGCACAAAAAAACCCCACATTAATAATAAGGAAAAAATATATTTATTTGTCCAAAATGGGGTCAATCCTTCCTTTAATAATTTTTCAGTTGACTCTGATAGCTATTTGAGTTTGGTTTCCCTGAAAATCATTCCAAGGACTTGGGTGCAGGGAGTTTATTAAGGGGGCAAATCCAGAAAGGACAAGTGAAGGATTGGGGAAAGGAGAAAAGACAGAGACGGTGTGTTAGCGAGCTGATGGCTGCTGTGGGCACCAAATGATCAATCCTGCTGGGGTATCACTGATGAAACCATGTGGAAAAGCCTTGAAACTGTCCTACCAAGGGCTAGAGATGCACAATGCTTATCTGGTAACTCCCTTCATGTCCCTTCTTGGTTTGGGGTTGCCCAGGTGCACTAAATTCCTGGCACTTCATCTCATAGACTAAGAGACAGAGTACCTTGGAGAAGGGGAGCTATTGGCAGCCCAGAACTGTCCACCTCAACTACAGGTGAAAACAGAGGTGGGCCGAGAGGATATGAGGCGAGACACTGACAGCATCCACTATATATACTAACACTTACTGAGATTGCTCCATGAGCCAACCCTGGCGTCAAAAGCTTCCACAAGAGTCATCTCATGCAATGCTCAAACCAATGCCATGAGGTTAGTGTGAGCTCCATTTTATAGATGGGGGAACTGCGGCCTCTGGCCTGAGAATGTGGGGACAGGGCCAGACCCCAAGCTGGAACACCAGGCAACTTAGTAAGACAGATTGCAAACCACAGGCAAAGCAAACACTCCCTAACATTATGAAAATCATGAGAAGAATAGTAGACATGACCTTCACCTTAGAGTCATTAACAACCTCATCCAAGGCCAAGGCAGAGTTTCTCCCCCACAGTTTTATATTTCTTGGTTAGTCTGGCCAATAAAAACTTTATGCGCCTGAAAACCAGTGTCTTTTCTTTTTAACCTACCTCACTTGCTACTTAACATCTTGCAGTTGTGCTATTTAATAAGTACTATTTAATTCAAAGGTATAGTGGACAACTATCACTTTCTGGACACCTAGTACCCATTCCCCTTCCCAAGTGCACCCTGATCTCCATAGACAAACTGCCTCTCCTCCAGTAGTGTAGGCTTCCAGAGATGAATCTGTGCTCTAAGATTGACCAAGCAGATACATTTTCATAGTACTTTGCACCTTGAGCAAGTGATACGAAAACAGAAAAGATCCTGAGTCCTTCACGGAAGAAGCAACAGTGGCCCTCCAGCCAGACCATTCTCACTAGAGTGAGGTGCCATGCTCCCTTTTGCATACTTCCAGCCCTGGAGCTCCCTTGTTTCCACCCTTCCCTGAACCTGGTCCCCTGGTCTCTGGCAGGTGCTTATTACTGCCCTTCTTCTTTTCCTCCTGATAAATCACCTTAACTTTGCTTAATTGCCCAGAATAAGTCTCAATGTTTGTAACCAAGAATCATAACTGATACAGACAGTAGACAGTCTGCTAGTGGAAGCTGTAATGTCCATGTCACCCACTGAAGGTGGAATTTCTTCGTATGTAACACTTGTTCAGTTGCATCTGTAGAAGCTTTCCTCTCCCCCTCTGAAAGCATATGCAGTTCTTCATTCCATTATGTAAATGCAAATTTTACCTGGCAGTACAGGCAACTCCTTGGATACTCTAACAAACCTAAGCACTTTAACTAAAGCCTTTTTTTTCTCTCTCTCTCTTCATTTGAATGCAGAGGATAGCCCAGTGCAAACGATACTTAGTGTACTCTGAAGGATTTCTTTACATGTTTTTTTTTTTTTTTAATGAGCTGGATTTTCCCTCTTGTTCCATCACATGCCCTGGCTCCATATTTTTATTTGAATACTCTGCATTATCAGTTTATAATCTAAGTGCTTTAAGCCAGCTATTGATCTGCTTTTTAAAGAACACAAAAGTGTTCTCATGATTTCATAATCTTCTTTATACCCTTTCCCTTTCTTGGAAGTTCTACCCTTTGAAAATGGTGAATGTTGTCCTATTAAATATAAATTAGGATGAAAGTGCCCAGTGCTCTCTGAGAGCCCAGGACAGATTCATCCAAGTCAGTATTCTTTAAGAATATGTCACATTAACTTCCCCAGTAGCTGGTAATGTTTACACCACTTTTTTAAAAATCTTATCATGGTCAAGGCACACAGAAATTGTACAACTTTGGAAACACAGCTGGTAGTGGAGCTGCAAATTCACAGTGTAGCAACCTATAGGGTGTTTTAGAAAACACAGCATTTTACATACAACTCATGAATAAGCAAACAGCTCCCAACCACCCAAATCAACTTGAAGAGAAAACACAAAGGGAATGTTTAGTTAAATTTTAGATGCCATTTGACTAGGGAAAAGGGCTAAAACTTATCAGCTGAGAATGAATTATGTCAATACTGAAGAAAAGCTAAGCATCTGCAGAGAACTGTCTTCAAGTAAAAGTTATACAGACAAAGGGCTAACTGTTTATGCACCACAGATAAAATACACACTACTACAAAGGCCTTGCCCATGCAACAGATAACTGGAGAAATGCTTTAGAACATGCGAGATATATATACATAACTTATTTGTATATTTGCATAACTGTACTTAAGGATTACCATGGGAAAGAAACAGGTACATACATATACACTGGGACAAAAAAAGACAAAGCAGGCAGCTGTGAAGATGTTTCCATCGATAAATGCTGGTTCATACCTGACTGAAACCCACTACCCTGACGTGAGCCAGGGCTCTGTGGAGGCAGCTGTATTCATTATGGTGTGAGACTTGAAAAGAAGCCAGGGTATCTCAGAATTCTAACCCTGCTTCCTGTTTGTTTAGAGGAAAGGAGTGCTCTTGTGCATTAGCAAGTTTCTTGCAGCAAGGGGTTTGTCCTTTACATCTGGGCCCTAAGGGGCCTAGGATAGTCCCTGAAACAAAACTGGCATTCAATAAACATTTTGATTTAATTAAATAAAATTTCTCCTATATCTTCTCTCTATGTCCAGCCTCCAAGTGGGCATAAAGTAGTTCCATAAAGCTTCTAGATTTACTGGAAAATAAACAATTTGACTCCTTATTGAGCTATTTCCAAATACCGACTATGTGTCGGGAGGTCAAAACCACATCTTTTTCATCTCCCTCACTACGTATCTATTTGTACATCATATTTAGGGATAAGGATCGCTCCCTGATAATCACTTTACATACTATGGAGGTTTGCTGCTCACATTTCAGTTAACGCCAGGACCTTGAAAGAATCTCCTCACAATACTGGGCATTGGACACACCACACAAGTTAGGTATTCCCTCTCAACTAGCAGGCTGAAGGCAATGCCAGTAACAAAGAATTGCCTCCAGCCAATCCTTGGAGCCACAAAGCATCACTACCAGTGTAGCAGGTCATTCATCTCTTCAGTTCTATGGGGAGGAGGTAAGTGAGGAAACAGAAACAAGGACCGAAAGAGGAAAAAGCCAAAGCAAGCTTAAAAGTAGTCCACTCCAAGCCTCAAGACAATTCTTTTTCCTATGGAGCCGAAAGATACACAGATGAGTACCCATTATTCTCTGTATTTCTTGGACAAGACTTGACTCGGAAAATGGCACTTTCAAAGCATTTGAGAGCAAACTCCTTTTCCTTTCCTTTGCTCATAATGTCACGAAGAAGAAAATACATTCTAAGATATAGTCCCCAATTCATATTAAGTTCAAAGTCAATTCAGAACTGTGAAAGTGCTAGAATTTCTTACAAGGACAGGGGGACAGTACCTGCCCTCCCAATATTAGCTGGACCTGAACATGAACATCAGCAGGTGCTAGGTGGCAACTGGGTGTGAAAGGAGGAGAGACACATAAATACCTCACTTTTTCTTCTTATAACCTTTACTTAAATTTAGCTCAACCTAAAGTACAACTAACTGGCAAGATTTTTTTAAAAGCACTGAATAATGTTTCCCATTGATTCAACAATTCTGAGCCTTATCAGACAGAGAATCTCTTCCTTGCTGGACTCCCATTACTGTTCTGTGTGTACCAGTGGGCCTGGAGTCTGAGGAAGCCATCCAACAGAGACTTCTGTGGGCCAAACAGGTGAGAATAACTGGCCTACACTAAATCAATAATGTTTACAGGCCCTAATTATTTACTTATTGACACAAATTTACATAAAGCCACTTAATGAGTACAGGTTTGCATAGCCCATGGTACTCTGCTATGTCAGATTTTAGCCATCATGTCATAGCCTGGCTTAAAAGGAAGAATTGCTGGAAACTCATGGGCCAGGAATGAGCAGCCTATTAAGATCTGAAAAGCTGTCATCCACCCTGAAAGGACTTGCATCAGCCACTGAGGATATATTTTAAACTGCCTATCCGCAAGAAAACTTTAATAACGCAGGCTTGCTCTAATGTCTTGTGAGAGGAGAGGCAATTTTACTTCTTCTATTAACCCAACGTGATTACAATGGCTTATTTCATGGAATATTAAGTTCAAATTCTGCTCCCTGGGAGGACAATAAAAAAAAAAGTCTGTGCTTATGACTTCGCCCGAAATAGCCACAGGACCACAGCTCCTTGGTGCTTTTAACGCATCCAAGCAATAATCTACCATAATTTGCTAATGGTGAGATAAATTAGTGACCAAATAATAACCTGAAAAGATGACACCAAGATGGAAAGCAAATGTTTATCTTTTGCAAAGGACAGCATAACAAAGCTTATGGTAGTCTCTCTTAAAAAAAAAAAAAATCAAGTCCTTCTTGGATACCACTGGTGGTAGCTGTTTTGTAGTGAGACCATAGCTAGCCTGGCTAACAAAATAACTACTCACTTTGTAAAGTAAGAAGCAGCTTCAGAGGCTTCCTGAGCTGTCTAGATGCTTAGGGAAATGAAACTTGGCTTCCTCGAAGCATTCCCAATGAAATCTACTCCCTGGAAATTATTTCAAAGAGTAATTGTACTGATGAAAAATGGCAGGTCCACCATAATAATAGTCATCTAGAATTTTTCCATAGGTCCAACTACAAGAGTTTATAGTCAACCTTGAGAGCCATATTCTCAATTTTTAACTGTAGATAAATGACTGGTTGGAATTGGAAACATAAGTAGGTACCCACTAATCCTAAAAGTCAATAGGCATTTCTCACCTAAAAGTTCCCCAAAGTTATAACCAATATTTATTTGTAATGGCTTTCACTCTCTAATGCCTCCTGTCTAATCACTACCCTTGTAAATGGGAGGAGATTTTTCTTAATAGCAGAGGACCGGAAGTTCATTTGCTTGGCTCCGCATGCCCTCTGAGTAGTGCATGAAGTGATGAAGATTGGGCAACTGCCTCGGATAAATTTAATTCACAGCATTCATGGTATGAAGCTCTCCATCAAGAGTTTCCACAAACAACGTCAATTTCACAGAATGGGAGTCACAGTTTGGTAAGCGACTCCGGTGGGTTGGTGACCAAATTATCCAGGCCTGCCTCCATCAGCGTAGCTTATTTGAAAACAGACAACGTCATCAACTATAAAACAAGTTCCTTAGAACCATGGAATGTACAAGTTAAGAAAATCCTATTACTCAGTTTATATGTGTCTTTATCATAAGGGGCATATTCAGGTAAAATGAAGTATAGTGAACTCATACCAATGGCTCAGAAATGACACATTACCTTATAAATATGATTTATCACTGTTTTTACTTCTTAGAGGAAAAAAAAACATTTATCTTTAACATTTTTATTTGAGAAATGCAACTAGTAAATGGGATTTTAATCATAAACCAACAAACCTAGAGTTCTGGAAGTGAAGTACATGTAGAAATGGTGTTTAGACCCTTTAAAAAAGGAAAAAAGAGTGCATACAAGTGAAATAATGTTTATTTTTACTTTCTCTTTAGAGGAGTTCCCTGTTTGTGGCCCACACAACAAAATGATCTGATAAGAGGAGCAAGGCTAAATAGCAAACGGCAAACTCCCAACCTGATGTATTTCCTCAGCCCTGACCTTCAGATAAAAATCATGCAGAAATCTGCAAAACCTCCAAATATGCAGCACCACATGCTTCCAACATTTTCAGACACAACAGTCAAAAGGGGGAAAAAGGTAAGGAAGAAAAAAGAAACAAACGTATCGCTACTGAAAACAGGCTTTTCTCTTTAATATTTCAAGATTAGGGTCAGATGAATGCAGTGGCTGCCTCCGCCATTTCTTTCTCCATCTGTGAGTGTGCGTGCACAGGCACGTGTGTGTATACATATGTGTATGTCTATCATTTTTATGTGTGTGTGCACCCAATATCGAGTGTGTGGGTAGTTCACATGAGATATATTATATACACACTGTGTGCATACTTAAGAAGAGAAAAAAGACTTCAAACGGTAAAAATTTATTGCACTGTGAAATTAGCTTAAATTATGACAACTGTAAGAAAAAAAATTATACGGGCAAAATTTTGGTCTGGTGGAAGAATTCTTTGATGTCTGGATTCCAATTTAACCCCCGACTGAGTTCTAAGAATCAAATGAACAAAGTATATCATACACCCCAAGTCTGCCTGTCAGCGCTAGTCATCATTTTTTATTTTATTCTTTCCAGCTGCATGTATTTACAAGACTCTGTTCTGACATTTCCTCCCCTCAAAATGTACACACTCACTGCTACGGGCAGTTGCCAAATACACTTGTAAAACAGTTCAACCCTGTGTTTGTTTATTCATTAGGCATCTCTATCAGTCTCAATAAATATGTATCACTCTAATTTTTCACATTTGCTTTACATCAGACCTTCATATATCTGACTCATGTGTTTATGTCTGAATATATTCAACCCACATTTTGAAAATATCTCCTCAAATACACACTGAAAATAAAATGTTCACATACAAAAATTCACCTATGTGCTGCCTAACTGTCTAGGAAACACTAAAAAAATTTTAAGATGAGAATTATAATTACATAGGTTTCAAAACATCCCTGCACATTCAGATAATATAGTATTCCTACTTGAGTTATATCAATGATTCCATGTAACTCTGAACATATCCACAAATAAGTGTTTTATATACGTGAGGTTAGCACCAATGGACATTTATACAGGCAACACACTGAAGAACAGTGAAGTCGGAACTGCTTGTATATGCTGCATGCAAAAATAGCTTGACCCGGGTATATGGCTGTTCAGTGAGCTAAGCCTCCGAATATTTTAATGTAGTTATAAATGTTTAAAATGTTAATAATAAATCTAGGTTGCTTAAAGAATATTTCCAAATAACATAAAATATTTAGTTTCCCCCACCCAACCCATAAAAGATAAGATTTATCACAAAATGTTTGAGGAATAATCAGCCATTTTGGCTAATATATTTTAATATTTATACACATGACACATGCTGAATATAAATGATATATCGTGATTTCCCATAGTGTATGGAATTTATACAATTAACTGCAAGATCCAATGGCTTGAAGGCACATAGGTACAAACACACTTACAAGGTTTTGCTGATTATTGTTATAAATCCTATAAAGCATAAAGACATTAAAATATATTCCATTTACACCGTTCATTTTAAAATACAGCTTATAAAAATATTATTATTTCTTATTAAAAGATTTATATTTCTGGCTTTTTTCTTTTATGACATAAATTTATTTGCCAGGATTCAAAAAATACTTTCTATTTTTCCACTTCCAAATATGTGTTTGAAATATACCCTGAGATTCAATATCAATTTTCTAGTTATTTCTCAAGGGTTATATTTGTTCATAATAATAGCAGCAAACATTCAGGCGTTATTCGTTTGGTTTCTCCAAACTGTTTAAATTTAAAAAGAATCAAATAACAAAAGCATGATGAACCAAATTGCTTATTTTACACACACATTACAGCCATATACATATGTATGCACTTATGCATGTATATTTCCAGCACACCATTAATCATCAATGCCAAAATCATGTTATCAATCCACCTACACTGAACATTAAATGTTTTAATATTCATATAAATTGCATCAAAATACACTCTTGATTTCGCTTTTTAAATTAAAGACTTTGATCCTTAATGGACATATTTTTCACTGGGTCTTTCCATTCTTTCTTAACTATAGGTAAAGTTTAAATATAGTTGTGAATAAAAATCTGCAATAAATTTTACAACACACCCCCTAACCATCCAGTGTGTGAATTTTTTAAAAGGAGCTGAAGCCACAGCATGTGAAATGTGAAATGGAAACATCCCAACATCTACATGCATGATCCTGGGGTTGTCCACCCATTAGTGAAAAGGCACTGGATTCTGCAGCTGCTTATCAAATCAGCTTTATGTTTCTGGAATGAGTTCCTGCTGCTGAGTCTGAATTTGCAGACAGTCATGAAAAAAATATCCTGTAAGATTGATCTGGCTCAAAATAAAACCTCTAGAAAAGATGCGTAAGTTTTATCAAACCCATGTACACCTAGATAGCTTCAGGATATATTAACAATATGAACATCTGTGTGCATACAAACACATGTCAATCTATTTCATATGTTTACTTATGTTTAGACCACATACATATTACATGTCTTGTCTCAGTGTCAGAGATATCCACATCCAGGGTATGTGTTTGTATCGTATCAGCAACATATATTGAGTAATTTACATGCTTACATCAGCTAAAGTACATTATCACTTCCCTTTTTTGCCTCTTGCTACAAATCTGGCAATCAAAAGGAAAAAAATGAGTATAGATAATTCCTTTCATCAACTACTCACACTGGTCATTTGGGATAGAAATTCATTAGCATGTTTTTCCCCATTCATTTGTTAAACCAGAATGCTGGAAAAAATTACAAAATACAGTGTTTCTCTCACTTTTCTTTGCCATGAAAAACAAACCCTTAGAAAAGGGCCAGAATGAGCTTTTTTTAATTTTCAAATGGACCTAATATCATTTCTAATCAACCACATACACACACAAAACCCACTGTGTGCAGCCACAGTCCATGTGTGGCTCCAAAACAGAGCTGTGTGTTTGCAAGCACAACATCCTAAACACTGGAAGCCTATTTGGACTCACTAAAAATCTATGATCTGAGTGAGAAATCATACTAAATATGAGCCCTGGTAACTTTATTTTTAATGATGACTTTTTGAAAAAAAAAAAAAAAACAACAAGATAGGGAGAGAGATCAGCAGGGTGAATATAAAAATTGTTCATCTTAAATTTCTACAAACCCAGTGTCAGGGTAAGCATGTATGGTGCATCAAGCATAACAAAATGAAAACGAGGTTGGGGGGAGAGGGAGGTCCCAGGCACTTGCTTCCTTGAATCCCTCTGAATACATTTCACAATTCATCAGTTTTTGTCTTTCCTGCCACGAATGAGGACAATCAGACCAGACACCCATTAGATTTTTCATGCAATTTTTTTTCTTGTTCATGACATGTTGGCAGGGAGGATGGCAATTCTGAAATCTTACCAAATGAGAAAAATGTCAGAAGCTGAACTGACAGCTAGTGGTTACTATGGTGATAGGTGATATTGAAAAAAAAATAAGACTCAGTTAATTCAAAAGGAATCAAGTTGGGTATTTTTAAGCCAGTTGATACAGATGAAAACTTAATCCTGATATTGGGACATTATCTTTTCAAGCTAACAGCCAAAGACACCATTTAGCTTAAATAATAACTAAATACACAGCTCATAATCTTGTGATTAAAAATAATGGAAAGAAATGGTATTGATAAATGGAAGTCAAATATTATTACCAAATGACTGTCAGAGAAATATAGATTATATTCAGTGGAAAGAGGATTTTGTCAAGGTGGGGGGAGGATAGTTTACAGTTTAGCAAAATATTTTTAAAAAGAAAACATAGCAGCTTTACAGGAAAAAAAATGACTCTTAAGAGACAACCCAGATTCTGTTAAAACACAGGCACACACAGACATGGTAGTTTCACATTCAGATTTAAATAAAAAGAAAAATCTATTTTGATGGTAATTGTCAATACATTAAACCCCTAATTTATAAGGTATTTACATAGGTAAATCCTCATTATGAATTTTTAAAGAAAATAACATGTCTGTTGTTCATATCATCATTTCTCTCTTTGGTTGAAATCTAGTCTAATGTACTGTTTAATGTACTGACCATGATTCAGGGATCTTCATAATAAACAAAATAATAATACATATATAGGCACCTTTTTCTAACACCAAGCAAGGACAACTCGCCCTAGCACAATCAATTAACTGCTGCAATTTGGGGGTCTATTGATTTAAAAGAAGGAAGCAGAATACCATGAAAATAATATTTATAATTAACCAAAAATACAACTGTTTGTCCCACATGTTGTGCACATGAAACCCAGATGAGATGGTTTTTTAAAAGAAGAGTTTTAAACTAATTAGTTAATAAAGAGGAATCAAAGTTAGCTAGGGGTGCAATGGAGAAGAATGTATCCTGTCTGAAAATCTTTGACACAGAACTTTTGCAAGCTTTCTTTCACATTAACACTAAAATGCTGTAAGTATAAGGGATAAATACCAAAAAGTATACTTAGGCAAACCAGAGTCAGCTGTCATTTTAAAACAGTGTAGTCTGAAATTATTCCATACTTGCATATTTTTTCCATATGCCACACTTCCCAGATCTAGTCTATTTTATTTTCATTTGATATAGGGATATTAAATAATCTACTGTATCTCTTTTTAAATCAAATCTTTTGAGAGTTATAGGTAACTAGTGAAAACAAGATTCTTATTTATAACCTCAAGCTAGTACTTAATGCAAGGGGGAGGGGGTACATTATCAAGGAAGAAGCTCAGGGAAAAAATTAAAGTTCTATTGGTTAGGGGAAGCTCTTTCCCACTAAACAGACTACAATGCCATCTACTGGGAACGGGAAGTTCAACTTCACTTCACAGCAAAGGCTAGTTTAAAAGGCAGATAGACATAACTGGAGAGACATCCAGTCCTACACCCTTCACTGTTCAAAAAAGAAAAGAAAAATACAGATATTGTCATTGAAACATCGGTTCTTATTATAGATCATTATGTTCTTCCTCTGAGATCTCCTCCCAGCATTTTGCTTCTTAATTTCTAGCTAAAGCTTCTTTTTCAGCTCCTTCCAACTACTCTTGAGTAACAAGTTAACAACACCCAGAAAAATAATCACCAGCAGTGAGCGACCTTGGGGTCTTTTCCTGCAATCTCTAGCTTGTGGTTTTTACAGGCAGTTTGTGTTAGAATCCTCTCTGCACAAGATTTTTTTAGTCCCTAAAATCACAATGGAAAAGACAAGGGTCCTGGTCAAGAGGAGATGCACAAGAGTGAAGACACAGAGCGAGCCTGACATCATGAGCGTAAAGTCTCTCTTTCTGTCTCCGTGTGTTATATGGGATGCAGAAGCTAAGGCATCTTTTAGAAAAAAAACAAAAATCTGTCAAGTTTTTGCAAGCCAGTCTCACATTTTCTACCAATGCATCCTTTGCTCATTTGTACACTTTTTTTTTTTTTTTCATTCTGGCTGGCTTGTATGGCTTTTAAAAGTGAGAAATGGAATGGATTCAGGGCTACCATTTCCCACTCTCTATACAAAATTGTTCAAGTTGAGGAAAGCAATATTTAGAAGAAAGGACTATCACACCTCAGTTAAATAAGAATTTATTTTACAAGCACTATCAAAAAGAAAATGAGTTCCTACCTAAGAGCTGCTGTCCACATGTTTCAAGATAGGTATAGGCATAAGTAAACAACAGAGATTCTCAACTTCCACAATACTCACATCTGTGGGGGAAGATAATTCTTCTTACAGGGGACTGTCCAGTGCATGGCAGCCTGGTGACCAGCATCCCAGTCTCTACTCAATAGATGTCACTGACACCTCCACACACAGCTGTGATAATCAATGCCAGATGTCCCCTGGGAACAAAATCGTCCTCCCCCCACCCCCAATTGATAACAACTGTTGTGGGATACAAAATTCAATTTTATATAAGTTAGTTCTCACATGATTCTGGCTGGCTGGTTCATGTTGATGCATGACATAATATTTTTTAAAAGGTAGAAGAATGTGGTAGAATAGGTATGAATGAAAGAGGAGTAATCTCCATTCAGCAATTTCTTTAACCTCAGAGCTAATCAGGGCTCCTGACCTTTCCAAAAGGCTCCCTAGAAAATTCTAGAAAGAGAGCTAAAGGGGAGAGTTGTCTCATGGATGGTAGCTGTCAGGTGGTTTGGATGGAGGATGGGGAGAGGAATGGGGAGTTGTTTTATACAAATTGATTAAATTAAAGGGCTTTACTATCCAAAGGCAAAAGGTAAACTGAAAAATAGGTAATCTTCATATCTGAAGTCTTTCCTAGCCCCCCTCTCAAATAGACAATTTTAACAAGGAAGGTGCAAAATTTTAATTTTTAAATTAGGAACACAATTTGAAACTTCACTGTGGAATTTTAAAAAGCTATCCCTTTGGTAAGAAAAGATAAGCTAGAAATAAAGGTAAGAGAAGACATTGGAGTGCAGGAGATACAGATACATATTCAAGAGTACTAGTGAAGCTAAAATTGTAGCCAAGTTTAGGATTAGGACAGTGGAGATCCTTATGAACCTGAAATGTTAATAACTACAAATAGAATCTTTTAAGTACTATCCGAGGACATGTGTGCAAAGTTTCCATTTAAACTTCTTCAACAGAACACTGAGTCATTCTGCAGTAACTAATGGACAATACTAGATGTGCATTGTCCCTTTCTCTTGCCTTTTACCAGGGATAGCCAAGATTGGCTGGTGGGAAGTTTTCAGTCAGGTAGTAATCTTCCCATAGTCCTCACACTGAAGACATGTAAACAACTCCTGTCTCTGCTCCCCTTGTTTACCAGTACTTTGGTGATAATAAGAAAGAGAAAAGAGAACACATTCTTAACATTTGACATTTTTTAATACTCTGAAATCTTGCTTTTCCTCATTGCAGGAAAAGGGTATGTGGGACTGAGAAGAAACTGAAAGCAAAGTAAATATATTCACTCTTTCAAAACTGTAGTCATTGGTACCACGTTCTATATTACCAGTGGCTTTTGTGGAATGCTTCTTTCTTTAAATGGGCTGGACCACACATACTCACTCATTCAGAGTAAGTCTATAGATGAACTGTCTTCTGTGTTTTTAAAGAAACTCAGCTTGTGCGGTCTGCTGATATCTCCGAAACAAGAAACTGTTTTCACATCTCATTCACATAATGGATAGAGCCACAGTGCAGAGCATACAAGCCCCCAGGAAAGCATTCTGTTTGTCACCATATGCAAGAAAATTCTCTTATGTTTCTGCATTGAGTTTCCTAAACTAAACTAGATTTCCAGGGCAGTGTTCATGGATTGCACGGCACTGGACCCAGGAAGGTTTATTGGTCAAGATCATTCACGCATGCAGTTTCCCACTCTGCCCATGATTACCACACTTGTAAATTTCAGCACCCCTATATACCTTCGATATGTGTTAGGGCTCCTGCTACTAAAGCGGCCTTTTTAAAAAAAAATAAAAATAAAATCAAAATCTGATCATGACCTGTTAAGACTGTCCAGGAATGTGTATCTGAAGGATTTTCTTTAAGTTCTCTATCAATATTACCTGAGCAGTGTCCCCTGAAGGGCACCCACACCTGGCAGCCTGCCCACTGTTCCACTCCAGACAGGGACACTCCTTTGGATGCTCGTAGAGGGGTTAGTCTGCACAAAACGCTAGTGGAATCCAGCCTCTTTTAGTCTCTTAACTTTTATCGTCAGTTGCTAAATTAGCTAATGATTAATTAGTTAATGTTTTCAAAGCACTTTGAAGATGAAAAGCACTGCCTAAGTGCTAAGTGTAAAACAACATTAGTTATTCAACTCTGCAAAGACTAATTAGCTTTTAAAAAAATGTTCCCCCCAAACTGATCAATAATGCTTCTGGTATTATAGTAGGAATGTTTGTCCTGCAGATCACTAAGACCCACCTCACGTTTTAAGGCTTTTATGCCTGGAGACATGCAGAAATCCTGACCAAGGTTTATTGCTTAGTAACCCCTTGGCTTTCAACGTGGCTGGAGTTGGGCTAGTGATGTCATCTATACAAAACACAGCATTTTTGCTGTCAAAAAGGCTTTAAAGGATTATTTAACAAAGCTAAAAGTAAAGAACTAAACTCTAGGAAAGTGGTACAGAAACATGATCAGTGAACTTATATTTAAGAAGAATTAAGCTTTTAAAGTTTTTTTTCCTCCTCTAAAAAGCTCTTTAACGGTGGTTCTCCAGGTGGCCTCTGAATTTATTGTGAGATTTCACTTTGATGGCTATGAGTCCTCATGGGGGCTATTATGTCAATAATTTCTACAGCAACATTTTATTCCAGGTACAGAAATGACTTAGAAGATAGAGTCGGGGTCTGGAAATTTCAAGATCCCTCTTTAAATTGCCCATGCCAACCACTACAGAATAAAAAAAGATAGCTTTCACCATTTCTCTCCTTTCCAGCCCCACTCTTAATGCACAGACCCTTTTGTAAGCTTTTTGGATGCTAAGTATCCCAAAAAACCACTTGAAAAAGTTCCGTATTTTATTTCTCCCATCCACTTCCAAAGACTTGAATAATGTAAAGTTGATGGGAATTATGAAACTGAAACAGGCATCTCTGTAAGCAGAGGTGTGAGGGCCACTTGTCCCCTTGGTACAAAATGCATACTTCTTCCTGTTGTCTACCAGTGAGCCTTGGTTATAAACACTGGGCATTTGGGGCTTTTTTTGTGAAAATGGCTGAGATTATTGTTTTTAGTAAAGATAAGAATAGTCTTGTAGATTAAAAATACTAAATAATTTCTGTTAGCTAAAAGGCTGTTTTGTGGGGGTTTTTTTGGACTGCAATTTCAAAATGATATTAAGATGTTGATTATTGAAGACATCAAGCAAACGCTGTTAATATAGGTGGAGCAAAAGTAGGTTCACAGTTGTGAGTATGCAAAACACAGAATTTATTCTCGTATTATTATTTATTAATGACTGCATTATTTTCCATATGAACAACTGTAAACCTACTTTTGCCCCCCCATATGTTCCCACATTAAACCTTATGCACATAAACCATAAGAACAACTCAGCTTAGAAACTAAAAAGTTAAGCTAAACAAACAAAACAAAATGTTACACGTGGGAACATATGTTCTTTATGTGTTCAGTTACTCCAGGATTGAGTTTAGATGGAGCAAAAAGACTATAGTACATTAGACCTTTATATCTGTATGTGTGTGTATACATTACATATATAGGTATATATAAAACATATGTGTGATATATACATCAATCGCACATTGCACCCGCCTCAATCAAGCATTTGCTTAACAAACAAACAAAAAAAGTAGTGACGTATTCACATTCCCAGAACTAAAGGTTTAGTATCAATATCAGTGTCAGCCTTTCCTATATGCACTAAAATATATCTGTCATAAAAGCACAGTAAAATTACTTGAAAACAAAAAGGAATAGGTGTAATGAAAAGTGTGTCCAGCTACTAGGTGATTTCTTTGCAATTTCCTAAGTCATAAAAGAGCAGACACCAGAAATAATTTGCAAATCACTGTAACCCAGACCCTAAGAAAACATAAAATATGAACAGAGTTTAGAAGGAGAAGGTGGTCAAGTCAAGGGCAGCTGTTACTTCCAATATCTCTATAAGGGAGTTGGACACTAAATAGAAGTAAAGGCAAGAGGACGAACAATGAAAAAGGTATGATTTTGACTGGAAGTAGAAGTTCCTTTGAAAATTTCAAAGATTATTTAAAATTCTTATCTAAATCAAGTTCCCTTCTGAATTTCTTTTTCTTATAATTGAACAAGTGTTAAGCTGTATCGGGCTGTCACAGCTGTTCCAATACATGAGCCACACTTATAGTAACAGCTTTCGTTACACATTTTTGTGGAGTGGTTTCCAGCACACTGTGATTAGAGCTTGCATATTTTTATACTACTTGCATATTGAAAATAAACTCAAGATTTTAGATTATTTTTCTCATAGTGCATCTGGCATGTATGGTTTCAGAAAGACAAAGAGGCAATTGTGATTTCATACCTACTGATCTGAATACAACACTTTGTTTTCTTTTTGTATATTATTCTGTGTTTTGGTTCAAAAAAAAAAACTTACGTGGGGTCAGTAAAGAAATCCTAAAAAATACTGCAGCTTAACCAAATCTACCCATTGACCAAACACTAATGCAATTTTTTTCCACTTTCAGAATGTCTTTATGATGATATATCAAATGCCCAAAATATTATATGGGTACGGAGGCCATGCCATACTACTCCGTCAGAGATGCTAACAAAAGAAACACGGAAAAATCAACAGTCAGAATTTTCAATTATTTTGTTTGTTTCAGATTCAAAAACACTTGTTCGTTTAGCCCTGAGTAACAGTGTATTCTCAACCACAGGTGACTGTTTCCAAAATGACCACGATTCACGACTTCAATTGTTGCTTCCAGAAATATTCTAAAACTGCAAAACACAGAAATTCTGAAATGCCTATATTTAAACAGAAATAAACAGACTATGCTTCAGAAACCTATACAAAGAATAATCATCTTTCTACCTAAGTAAAAATAGTTTGTCCAAATAGATTGTAGAATTAAATATCCATATGCTATTGTTTTAAAAATTGTAAAAGAAATAGCCATCTGTTGCTTATTGTCCTTTTCACAGAACTAGATCTTATCTGCAATGCCTTATCTTTTCCCAATCCCCACAGTACACACATTGTCTAAATTTTGCTTCTTGTTGCTGAAACCCTCTAAATTAGCAGATTCAAAATTAGCCAGTTATACCAATGCTTTTCACTTTAAATTTTAATAATAAACAGAGACATCTCCTTTCTCCCCCCCCCCCCCAGACCCTCCCTCTTTTCTGAAAACTGAAGGCTGCTGCTGAAAGGATTGAAAATCTGGAAAGAGTTTGGGGTGGACTGGCCAACCCCCTTTCATTTCCTTCAGATGTTTACAATCTAGCACCTTTCTGAAGACAAAGATGGGAAAAAAGCTATTTTTCCCTTTGACTGAATGGTGAGACAGGGGGGTATTAAAAACTGATCAATGTAATTTTTTTCTCAGAAGTATTTGCACATCTGTGAAATAATGTAATTTATAAAAAAATTCTTTTTATATGACATTCATGATTATAGCCTGATCTGGAGAATTATTGAAATATAAAATTAAGTGTTCAAAAACTCACTGTGCTGTGGATGGCTGAGTTTATCCCAGCTGTGCATCAAACTTACATAATTCTATTAAAACTATAAAAGTGAGCCTTTCTAGATCTCATTGAATCTCTAAAAAGGGGAAGTGGTGTTTTAAAGGAACGTGTGATGATCTTCTTTTTGTTTATTTCATTTTCTTTTGATAAGCCTGCCAGGGGTCTAAAGACATTCTACCAGACTGTTCAAAAACAACAACAACAACAACAACAACAGCAACAACAACAGCGGCAACAACAACAACGAAAAGGTGATGGAGAAGGCTACTGGGTAATAAAGGAAATGCTGTATAAAGTGGATTGCATTTTATTATTGCAGAAAAACCTGTGACTTTAAAGGAAGTTTACAAACCTTTATAGTAAATTCTTCGGTTTGGGTGAAATTGCTTGAGATACATTAAGAGCCATCTGTAATTTACCTGGACTGCCCTATTAAACAGGGCATGCTAGTTTCACTCCAAGACCCTCGTTCTCCCCCCTCCATCCAGACACAGCAAGTGCCCCATTTACTGAGGGAAATTTGCCCTCTAAATTCACTGCTTAACAAAAACAAACTCTCCCTGACCAAGTGGTAGAGGAAAGTTTCATTCCCATTTACATATCTTTGCATTGTCAGCTACAAATATATCTGCCCTTGAGGGAGGAATTCTATGCAACGTTCATCAAAATTCAAATTCATCCTGTTTCTTACACAATCACAAACAGCAATGATATTTAAAGTAATTTGAGCCCAGAAAATAAGAGACTCTTATATTAAATCTCTTTGAAATTATAGACTAAAACCCATACTCCAAATACTGGTACTTTCCACATTAATTTTTTTAATAAAATGCACTTCTAAAATATTTATTGTGAATTAATAATTTAGAAATAAAGCAGAATTCACTTATAGATTAATATCAATTTTTAAGTAGAAAGAAAAACACAATTCTTAATAATTGTATTGCACAAATTAATAGGTGGTCTCAAAAAAAAAAAAAGCTCACATTAGGAAGAAGGGGACGTGCAGTCACCGTTTTTAAAAACACAGGCAAAATCAGGGTGAAGATATTGTTTCTGCCGCCTAAGACAGACGGACTTTAATAACACTTAACAGAATGATGCACATAATGATCTCAGAAAGCACTTCTTATGCCTCATCCATCATGCCGAAGAGAAACTGAAGCTTCCGACAGCATTAGGAATTATTCTAGATCTTGTCAGTAATTCGCAGCTCCTCTGTAGTATCACAACACAAATGTACGTGTATGAGACACTGACCATTAATCTAGGAGTTTTTTTCTACTCACAACAGCGTGCTGAGAATGTATCAATTGTTTCATAGAGAAATGGCATATATGAAGCCACACTAAATAAACAAGAAAAACCAGGGAGATATGTGGATAGATAAACAAACAGTGTGTTAAGGAATGAAAATGTTTTCTATCACTAAGAGAGAAATCAAAGTAATGTCCCTAATGCATGTTATAGGTGAGTTGGAAACTGTAAGTGTCGTGGCTGGAGAGCCAGACTCTCACTGATTAAAAGTTTCTATAAAGTTGCAACATTCTGTCAACATCCTCAAGTAATACGCCTGTATGTGATGAGAAAATGATTGGTTTCTTTTCTCTACTAAAGAGAAATGCAAAAAGGTCCACTTTCTGTCCTTCAGGCAGAAAATCAAAGTGAGCACCTGGGTTGTTTGTTTCACTCATTTTAAGTTCTCAAGGGGTTCAATAAATGGAAGGAGGAGATCCTGAGGATGAATAAAATAACCAGCTTATTCACAGATACCTCTAGCTTAGACAGTATGTCAGTGGCAAAACAAATGTGAACTCCCAACCCTCACAATAAAACAAACAACAGAGTTTGGCAGCATCTTCCTCAAAATAAGCTCTGTTCTTAATAGTACAATGACCACTCTAAAATAGACTCTGCTGCAGAGAAAAAGGTTTATAAATATTTGCAAACCAAACTCTTAAACATTCCTCTGAGTCCACTCCAAATCAATTTCTATACATGCACTGTAAAGATGAAAGCTGCCTGCATGTCTGGTTTATGATAAATTAAGATGGTTTAACTCCTAGCAATCATATGCCCCACGCAGATGTATTTCTGTGAAGTTCTGTGATCAACTCAACAACCAAATAAAGCAGACTCTTGTCAAATGAAATGAAATGAAATGAGTGCTTCTTAGAGTGAAACAGGGCCGAGAAAGAATTTTTAAAAGGTGACAAAATGTAGATGTGAACTAATAAATAGTAATAATCACTAAATTTAAAGTTTTCTAAAGCAAAATGCAGGTTTTTCTTCATAGTTGCCTGAACTGGGTTAGATAACTACAAACAGACCAAAATCACTTGGAAATTGGTGTGCAGTGTAAACAGAGTTCCATCTTACTTTCAACACTCAAATATGAAACATTATATTAAAAAAAAATTTCTTGTCCCTTTGGAATGATGAGCAAATTTCTAAAGAAGATACAAGTGCTAAGTACACAATTCAGGTTGGGCCACTTGACTCACCTCCCCCAGCCCCAGCTCAGAATAACAGTTTATTATTCACAAGTAACAAACTCAAGGACAGGGATAGAAACAGAGCTCTGAGGAAGTGGACATTGCCCCGTCCCCTACTTCCCCATCTGCATCAGCCCACCTTCCCTCACCTCACTTCCTTCCCCCACTGAAAGCTATAAAGCAGAAATGTCACTGAGAGCATCACCATGGTCTGCAATGGACAGATATTTATACTGAATAATGCTCACGTCAGGAATGAGTAAAACCAGGTTTAAAATTGAGGTTTTCGCAAAATAATGAAGAGGAAATGTCATGCTAGCAGTGGTAACAGCATAAATTGTGCTTATTCATTCACTATCCTTTTCTCCTCCCCTTCCCCCATAGAAACATAATTTTTATTTTTCAAATCTACATACATAGAAGAGAACTTGGCTTTTGCCACAGTTGTTGCTCTTTCAAACTTAAGACTAGAGACAAGGATGAATTTTGAAGATTTTTTTGAAAAAAATAAAAAGATGGCAATGAGAACACATATCTTTTGTGATTTCAATTCAAAGAGAAAAGGTAAATAGGATTCCCCAAACAAAATTACCTGGAGCTTTAACTTTTACTTTATCTAATTGAACTACAGAGAAAATATCAGCTAAAAATGTCACCTGCTCAACAGTAAATACACTGTTCCTCCTCCTCCTAGCACAGGAGCTGGAGGAAGGAAAGAAAAAGTGTTTACATTTCAATTGTTCAGATGCTGTCCTGAAAAGGATTACAAAAGAACACTTGGAGATATTTCTGTGGGCAGTTTTCTGAGGAGATACCAGGACTGGAGGAGGCAAGTGGGGGCTAATTGTAACTGGAGACAATTCAGTGAGGGTGGGTGGGTTCCTCCTTGGGATCTGGTTGCCGTGCAGGCAGATTTCAGGCAGAAAAACAATACCCATAAGGATTCCTGTCCCCCTACAAAAAACAAATCCTGTAAACCTCTGCTGTCTGGTACAAAGCCTGCATACTCTCTAGTGCTGAGATAAAGACCCAATCTGTTCATCAAACACCTCCAGGCTCCGCCATCTAATAGGAACAAATTGGCAATGACTGCCCAAGCTAGTAACACAGACCACTGATTTGTAGATTGATACGGATGCCTAATGATCCCCTTGGGCAGATCAATAGGAACAATCCTCATCCCTGCCTTTCTTCTTTATTGGCCTAGAAGACTAGGCAAGGAGAAAGCAGGAGGTGGAGGAGGCCACAGTGCTACCTGGGGACAGATGGAGAATAAGGATACAGGTGTTGATGTGTGGAAGGGAAGCCACTCAAGACCAGCATTCAGGACTGTGTCTCTTGACTCATTCTGTGTATTTGGCAGGTAAAGGGTGTAAGAACAGCACAAAAGACGCTTTTCTATTAATAGTAGTCATGCATAACATTCAGTGAGACCCAGCTGATGGTAAACATGGTTACCTTCATTTGGGAAAGAGAAGAGAAATGATTCAAGGCCAAGAACCACTCCAAGATGATGAACTTGGGGAACAGAAAACGCCAAAGATGTAGATGAGAGCAAATAAAAGAGGGTGAAGATGCAATGCTCCATCGTAGGAAGAGTTAGGACAGAATGAATTTGAATGCCTATGATCAAAGAGGGACAACAATGATGGACATCGTTTTAAATATCATAAAAAGGAGGCAAGTGAATTAGTACACTGTATTGCTCCCACATGCTGAAAGCACCCTTCTGCCCCCTCTGCAGTTGGTCAGCTAGTTCTCACATGTGGGTGTTATTATCAGAACCTTCTGCCTTTCTCTTTAGTGCACTAAGCAGGTTTTCCAGAAGTTGACTGCACTTCGCTCTCCTGCAGACCAACGCTCTCCACCCCCAGAGTTAGGGCTTGCTTTCCATTTGTGTATTATTCTTGTGAATAAAATTATCCAATTAGGAAATCCATTTAAAGTCCTTAACAATAACAGGGAAAAACTAATGGAGTTGCTTTGGATTTTCTTTTTCAATAAATTAATGTTAGTGATGTTCTGTGGATTCTTAAGTGCTCATTTATATCATCAGGGTTATTGCACACACAACAATTAGTCCTAAATTTCTATACTGATTTGTCTATATTGTAGGAAGTCTGTCCTCCAGAAGAAGCAGTAGACCAGACTAATCAGAGGAAAACTTACTGGCAGACAGAATGAATTTGGTTTCTAAAACAAATAAATCGACGAAGTCTAAATCTTTGTACTTTGTGTGTTTATATTCTTTTTCTTCTTTTAATTATGGGAGAGTTTTTTTAAAAAACCTCCCCTTGGCTCCCCCACAAATCTTTTAAAGCTACTCCAAGCACATTTGCAGGTGTTGCATACAAAACAACCAAAAGGAGGGAGGGAAATGTTCAGTTTTTTACTCCAGCATTCAGACCTGCAACTAGCCGCCTGAGAATTTGCTTTGTTCAGTAATCAGTCTGGTTTGGTTTTGTTATTAAAGGGAGATAACACTGAATGCCAGAGATGAAATTGCATTTTCTTTATTGTCGAGGGTTGAAACCCTTGCCACACCACCGATTCAGTGAAAGATTTTTCTTTTTGTAATAGTAGAAATATTTTTAATCTCACCTCCTCTTTTTTTGCATATGCAAAATAAAACCAAAGCTACACGAAAACCTTGGTATTCCCAGCCCACTGTGTAACATCACAAATTAGTCATCTCTTTACTGTACGTTGCATCCTCCTTTTTAAATAAAAGCAAACGTGGAATGGTGTTAAATTTTCACAGTAAAGTGTTTGCACTGATGGACCAAACAATCACGTGCACTGGAGCTCCAGCACTGACCACTTAAAATTCAAATTTCACACTAATGATAAGTGTAATCATGGCAATCAGCATCACCACCACCGTCACCATCATCACAATAAAAAGATGCATTCTGTTCGCTGGTGACATCAATCAACGGTGTGGTGAAGATCAGAAGCTGCGCTCCTCTCTTGCTCTCTCACTCCCTCTGTCTTGCTGGTTCCCCCCCTCCCCACCTCACTGATTTCCCCCCACCCACCCACCCACTTTCACCCCCGCTAGAGAAGTGATCACATTTAATTCATTGCATCATTATGTCATCTCCATACTAATCTCTGCCCTCACACCTCCGCCACTTTGACATGCAAATGAGCTAGGGAAAAAAAGCCTCACATTAATATAAAAAAGTCACAGCAATCATGTCTGATTTCCTGCCTTCCAGCCCCACAACACTCCCTCCAATCCCCACCTCTCCCCCCATCTCTCTTTCCAGCACGCTGTGCTGGTGATCACAAGAAACAACAGCAATCTGTTGAAGATCAGACGCTAAGACAGGGAGGTGGGGAGAAGGATACAACACATACACGTGTCAGCAACGCGGCCCAGGCAGTCCTATTTGCATATTCACATGAGTTCCATTCTCAGATTGCTTAAGCAGGAAAGAAGTTAGGTAGCTCCCCCACCCACCTACCCTCCCAGAACCATAAAGAAACAGCTTTAGAGAAGAGGAAGAGGAGAGGGAGAGAGAGAAAGAGGGAGGAGGGAAGGAGGGAGGCGGAAAGGGAGAGGGAGAGAGAGAGTGAACATCTAAATGTAAAGGACAAGAGAGAGAACATGAGGAGGGAAGGAGAACAGAGAGAGACATACACAGAAAGATACAGAAAGAGAAGGAAAGAAAAGAGAAGAAAAGAAAGGCTGTCCACATCTGCCTTACCTCAGCTAGCTTGCTTTCTGTTGCTCTTAAAAGGAATTCCCTGTGGTTCCTTTAGAATTTTTGAGAACCATCCTTCAGGGTTTTTACTTCTCTCTCTCTCTCTCTCTCTCTCTCTCTCTCTCTCTCTCTCTCTCTTCCTCTGTCTCTCTCTCTCTCTTCCTCTGTCTCTCTCTCTCTCTCTGTCTCTCTCTCTCTTTTCCTCCTCCTCCTCTTTCTGTGTTGTGACTGGGTTTATAAAAAAAAATAAAAAGACATCTCCATGTTCAGCTAGCAGTCAAGAAGGCATCATGAAGTCCAGGGCTACAGGGGGAGGGAAGAGAGGAGGGGAGGGTCACAGCTTAATGCTTTACAAAGGAGAACCTGGAGTCTGTTTTTAAAACATCCTTTGCACATACAACGACTAACCAAGACAAAAACATATGTACTATATGTATACACAGAGGCATATGTACATTTTCACCAGTAACCCAGATGTCAAAAATGTTAAGACTGTGATGCAAACAAATGTAGGAAAATTATGAGTCATTGTGAAAACCCCACTGCGGATCCACTTTGCTGCTTTCTGATTGCAGAGGGGGCCAGGCAGCTAGGGGCTTTATTTGCTGAATCACATTTGTGGCAATACCTGGGTAATAAGGAACTGGCTTGAGATGGGGTTTCAGCTTCTGCAATGAATTTCCCAGCTTTAGTCAGTTTTCATCAGTATATTTGTGGTAAGGAATATGTATGAACAAGTCCACATATTTTCTTGCTTTCTTTTTCTTGCAACAAAAAAAGGAGGGGGGAAGAAAAATGCAATTAAATAATATATATGCAAGCTGATGTAACCAATAATAGCCATCTTTAAATATTCCTTATGAAGTATAAAGTAGGTATGAATTAAAAATGTAGAATGATTCATGCAAAATATACCTGATTTCCTAGTGGCCTACTGAATAATATTATCCTAATTGCCTTTATTAGCTCCAATGAAATGTTACTATCCCTCCAAGGAACCTGCCTTCCAAAGACAAGTGAACCACTGAAGCACTGATGAACAGCAGCCGATTCAAAGAAATTAAGTGCTAGTCTGTTAAGTGAAAGGAATAAAAACATCTTCAAAATACAACGAATAGCGTGTAGTTCAATTCCATTTTCAACCTGTTCGTTTCAACTAGCAAAGACAAAAAGGCATCCAATGTTGTGAGAAACTTTAATAAAAATATAATTCTAAAAACTGGCCAGAGGGATCCTTTTGCAAATTGGTTTTGAACATTAATCCTAAACTTAAATAGTATGAATAATGTTTCACAGTAAAAAAAAAAAAAAAAAAGATATGGTGAAGTTTTAAGTTCCTAAAAGTATGCAAGTGAAAATTCAATAACTAATAGGGGCATTATAAAAAGCAGGATGATGGTAAAAGCAACATAAAAATATGTATTACAGCATAGATATGTACCATGCACCAGGGTCCAAATGTGGGTTATTATCTAGACCACGACACATATCATATATGAGAGAATACAATTATATATCTACAACTGACTTCAGGGGAAGGAAGGGAAGGAGGGAAGGATGGAGGAAAGGAGTTTAAAAGATGTTAGCGTTCACACTAATAGTGAACTCAGGGATCAGTTGTTGAGTACGGTTAAGGAAATGCTAAATAAAAAATGTTTCTTTATTTGAAACAGAACTCTTGGCAGACACACATCAGAAAAATTAATTTCTCTGTGTCTCTCTCACAAAAATGATATGTTATGCATTCATTGCCTGAATTCAAAAAGGGGAAAGAAAAGGTAATTTTAAGAATCTGACCTTAACGTACAAGTTACAGATCTCTACCCAAAATTGATGAAAAACATCTATGACAAGACTCATCAATGAATCCCTGAAATAAAGAGAAAGAGAAAATAACCAAAACATTAGACGCAGGAACATTATATTTCAATATTATCATATGAATTAAATGTAATCCTTGAAGCGACTAGTCCCTGGGGTCACATATTAGGCCTGCCCCCACCCCCGCCCCCTTTTTTTATTTAATAGAGGTCACCCAGGCTGAAAAGCAAAACCCAAATGAAAAGCATCTTCAGTGTGCTTATAACATGAGCTGCAAGGGGTCAGGCAGCATCTTGTATGGCCTCATAAAAAATACATAACCAGACAGCCTAATAGTATTTCTTTGCATTCATTTTTGGATGGGGGATGGGAGATGGGGGCTGGGGAAGAGAAAAGGTTGATGTTGGTAGCTATGATAGAAACAAAATAAAAGACAGCACAAAAATACATTTTTAAAAAGAGGATAGTCCATCTTTTCCTTTGTGAAAACGTATCAAGCGCAATTCTAAAATATGATTGATTTGCAAAATATGTTGATCTCATTTTTTAAGACAGAGATGCTTAAATGTATGTCTATATTCTCTCTTATTTTTTTCAGCTAGTTATGTTAATTGGAAGCTTAGTTATGCGGGGTCCCTTTTCCAGTTAATATTTTCAGCACTGCAAACATTTAAACACAGATTTATAAACTACACTTACTTCAGATGATTTCTAAAAATAAAGCAATAATGAGGAAAAAAACATTGATAGGTTTCTGTTTTAACTCAACAGAGAATGTATGCAGACATACTACTAGAGGAGAAGACTGGGCAGCTAGGGAGAGAGAGAATGGGAACAGATAAGGAGCAAGAAAGAGGACAATAACACAACTGGACAACAAATAACAATAAACAGCTCTCAATGCTGGGGAGATGAGAGAAGCTCTAAATATATTCCTTCCCCTCCCCCTCACTTCTTTCCTCCCAAATATAGCCCAGAGATGAGTGACCCTGCTGGGGAAGACGGAGGCAGAGAGGTGACCCCGCGCTAACCAGCCTGTTAGAACTAATAAGGTGTTCTCCTAAGGCACTCCACTGACATTAGGGCAGTGTGGAGATCACTCTCCTTGTTATTGCCCATCCTCAGCTTGAAATTTACTCCTCCTTTGCATTATTAAAGAGACAGCTCACATCGTGTACAGGACAGAGAAGATTTGGTGAAGATAAATAACTGCATTATTTTTATTTAAATGTTATGTTTGTACTCAGTAGTCCAGTATTAAAAATCTACGATTTTACAACATAGCCATGTGAATAATCTGCCATTGGTGACTCCCACTGAGATAGCAAAGGGGCAAGAAGAGAAGCCTGATTTTATGTTGTATATTCCCTTCCTTCCCCACTTCATTTGGGGGTCAAAGAACAGGAAACATTATTTGAAGATGACATATTGGGGGTAGTAAGTTCAGCATGGCATTGTGATTCATGGCGGGGACTCACCTATAAAGTTTTCATAAATAAGACTCTATAACCAAAATTTCCCACACAGTTCTTCATGGCTCTTAATCATGGATAAAGTGATAAACTTTTAGGGGTTTTACACAATATTTTTTAAGAATATGCTTTAATGTTCTATAATAGTTTAGTTTGCTTAAAGAGGTCGGTATTATCAAGTCTTAAAGGGTTGTGGAAGTCAAGAGATACCACCTCCCATCTAGTCCAGCTACCCCCACATGGAGTACAGAGGTGCTTGGCTCATGTCATAAACCCCAGAGCAGACCGTTAAATTATGATATGGGGCAAAAGTCTTAAACCAAATGGCTTTCTTCCAAGATGTTATTATGCCAATGTCAGAAAATGAATTTTTCCAAATAATGTTAATCACAACAATTGATTATAGAAAATTAAACAATGGGCAAATGGACACAGGGACAATTTTATCAAATGCAACCTAGGATGTTTTGAGTGTCGGTGCTGATAAATAGAGTTTTTATTGGATAAAAGTTTTAAAGTGGTCAGAATATTTCTCCAAATCTACTTGAGAGGTACCTCTTTGAGAATGTGCCCAGGTGCATCATGGCTCCACCAAGGATGAATGATTGCAGCCACCAGTAATGAGCAGAAGAAAGAACTGGACAATAGAGTAATAGCTGGTAAGTTAGTTAAGACCTTATTTTCCCTATGATCCTAAAATGTTGCTTGAAAAATATCTAAATACAGAAATCCAAGTTATATTCCCATTTCATGAAGATGCATACTTAGACCAGAGTAAATTTCAAAATGCTTTCTAATCTTTTGCATCCTTTCATATGCTATCTTTTCTTCTTCACTATAGGTTAGCCAGTAAATGTATTACCCTACAAACATAAAACCTTCCACTCCTATTGGTAGTAATAGATTGATTTAAAATAATCTCCAACAAGATGATGGCATAGCCTTGAGTTGGGTAATAATGTAATCTGATAAATTTAACAATGGAGGAGAAGGACTACAAATCAATAAATAAATATATACTGAATAAATGAACAGCTGACAATTAATCAATTGAAGATAGCCAAGAATCCTTTCATTACAATCTATAGGAAAAACAATCATGACAAAAGCAACTTTACAAATGGACACATATTTTGAATGGAATTCTACTGGAATGACTAATAGAGATTGTATGTTAGAACACGTTCCACTTAATCTTCTGCCTGAATTTGTACCAATGACCAAAATGAATTATTCCATACTGTTTTGGGAAATTTTTCTTTATGTTGAAAATCTACTGCACTAGGGTACCCTCCAAATTTTTTGTCATTTTGTAAATTTGTTTGATCAATGACTTATTTCCAATACATAGTTTTTTAGTTCAGGTTCAATACCTTTTCTTACAAAGTAATATCCCTGGAATAGATATTTACTATAATTGAACTTATACACAAATAATCACCATTCGAATATTGGTATATCATAAAAGAAGGAACATTAAGAACCATCTTCCAAATAGATTTCTGAGAAATAACTGGATAGGCTTACTTCTGCTAAATAATAGCCTTAGAACATAATATGTATATATATTTTGGTGAGTCACCAATCAAAAACCAGAACCAAGTCTACTGCCCTTGCTTGTGCAGGGCATAGTACCATTACTTAACTATATGCATTCAGGTGGCAAGATGCTAAATGTTGCAATCAAAACAAATGAATGGTACACTGAGAGTCGGGAACACTGTGTTCTAGCCCTGGCTCACCCCCTAGGCTACTGCATGAACTTGGAAATGCCATTCATTTCACTTCTCTTAGTTCAAGTTTCCTCATTTGTAAAATGAGCAAACCATGGGGCCTTTGTCAATAACATCTATTTCCATTCCTTTGTAAAATAACTAAATGAAATAATAATTGCAATACCCTCACCTTTTAAATTGGGTGGTTTGAGAGCCTCCAAGTATATGTGGAATGAGCATAAAGTCAGTGATGATGAATATGCTCTGGACCCAGGCCCACAGACAGCTGCCATGAGGCCTTGACCATCAGTTAAGACCACAGTCTTAAACTATCTTGTTCATGGTCATGTGAAGATTAATGCATAATTATCACACATCTTTGGTTGATACCAAAAGCCAAAAAAGCGGGGAGGAAACTGAAATGAAGCTTCAGAAGGAGATTAAAACTAGTAATTGTCAAAATTACTCAATAGGTTCATTGAATATGTTTATCTGATCAAAATTCTTATATAGCATATCAATATATGTCTAGCAGTTGAAAAATATTAAAATAAAATATACACACACAATTATATCCAACTTGGCTTCTCAGTGGAGCTTTTCAGTCAACATTTCTTTGGAAAAGGGAAACTGCAACCTCCCTAATATCATTAAGGCACAAAAACAAAAATTATAAAAATAAATTAAATTAATTTTATAACATAAATTCTAAGAATTTCTAATATCAGGTTACCAAAGCAATTTTGCCTCTTGTTATGTTAATGTACATTTCAACTGCAATCTACATATGAAAGTGTCATTTTTTAATAAATCATTGTTTCCTTTTGTGACTTCTATGTGAATTTAAAGTATTTACCACTCATTAAATGAAAAAAGGCAAAAGTTGTTTAAATATATCACTATTAATGACTGAGTTAAAATTTCTACTATAATCCTTAATAATGTACTAATCTAAGATAAAATAGTTGCCCACTTAAAATTACCTTTTCAAAATATACCACACAAAAATGATGAACTGACTTTAAAAATTCCTAAGAGAGTTGACAAGATTATAAATTACTATGAAAATGGTCTATGGGTCAAAAGAGGTTGGGAAATGCTGATCTCTGAGGTCTATTTCAGCTTTAAAATTCTATGTTTTAAATGAGACACCTCCGACTTTTCTAAATTAGTGGGAAGTACATTTGCAGGGACTACCAAATCCCTCATCTCTCCCATCAGATTACTTTCAAATTCACATGAATACAGTATGTGAAGTCTAAAACATTAAACATAGGAAAATCTGGAAATGGGAAAAAACAGGTAAGTACATTTAAAATGAACATGTTCTTTGTATTTTTTATCTTCCTTCATTATCTATTTGCTGTGTTAGTAATTTACTTTATTCAATGTGCCCGTTGAGGTTAAAAATTTGTGAGACATTAGCCTGCATACATTGTTATACCTTGGTAATAAACTGGATTTAAAATGTGCCTAGATTTCCAAATAAAATTTTCAGCAAAACACAAAACAAGGTCTCAAGACACCTACATCTTTGAACTCAGATCAGAAGAAGAGTGAGGATGCTGCCTACCAAGAGATGACACTCCGGGCCACTTAGTTCCTTACAGGAGAGTGCGGATCTAAAATAAAATTACATTCTCTATCAAGGACTTAGGTTCCAGAAAGGACTGGATTATAATTGGTCCTAGACTTTAGTAATATGTAATGGGGGTACCATCATTTTTCCATAAAGAACCAGAGAGGAAACATTTTAGGTTTTACATGCCATACAGTCTCTGTCAAAATTATTCAACTGCCACCATAGTGAAAAGGCAGCCATAGGCACAGCATGGCTGTGTTTCAATAAAATTTTATTTACAAAAAAGGGTGGCAGGCAACACTCAGCCTGCAGTTTGCCAAGATCTGAGGCATAATACCTTCTTAAATGACACAATTGAAGGACGGAATATGGGTGGAGATATCTAACAAAAGTTAAAGAATTGGAGAATCTTAATGGTTACAAATACATAAGATTTTAAACCCACTTGATTAGCATTTAAAATCTCTGTTTAGTGTAACAATATCTATGTATACACATACGGTTTACCCTTTCCAAGTGCAATCAACTTACACTACTATTTCCTCACAACTAAGCCCCTGATGAGTCAGTTCAAGTAGTATTAGTCCCACTTTATAGGTAAGGAAATTGAGGCTGAGAGATCCTGACTTTTCAAAGATTTATGAGTTAGTAAGTGCTACGTAGAACTAATACTGATCTTTGGGTTTTCTGATACTTCTGATTGCTCCTTCAAATGAACTTACTGTTTAAAACACACACACACACACACACACACACACAGTTTGTTTTCAAGACAAATCAATGCCACAGAGTAAAAAGTTTACTACCAGAATTAAGGTATTTATGAGAAGCTTAGGAAAGAACTAAAATTAGATATAAAATAGCAAAAAAGTAGCAATTGACAAACTTAGCAGAGTTCTTGTGCTAAACTAAATAATTTGCAATGTTACCTCAATTATAATAAAATGCTTTGGAAACCACTGCTTTTTAAAACAAATACTTTCATGATTTTCTTTTGAAAAATCAACTCTACATGTAGTCAGGGCAGCAGATAAACCAATTTACAGTGAAATTTTCTTCAATTTCAATTCCTTTATTCCCTGTCCCTCAAAGCATTCATTCAAACAACACGTTCATGTGCTGCACTGAAGTTTTACAAAATTGAAAAATCCAAACACAAAATTATCATGCTATAGCTATCATGATGTTTATGTGGAATTCTATAAACTGTAAAGACAAAATTTCTTTTTTGCAGTGATAATTATCCATTTTCATATAACATAGACTCTTCAGTTATTTAATAAATTGAGCTTTTGGTTTGAGCATAGATGTTATTGTGAAAATAAGAGCCATTTTCACAATAACACAGATTCTTCAGTTGTTTAATAAATTGAGCTTTCGGTTTGTCTTCATGAAAATGACAGTGTGGTAGATTAATATGTTCCTTTAACCATCAGCATCTAATAAGAAAAAAAAAAGCAAAGGCCAACTTAATATATAATGAAAGGTTCTTGCCCAGTGACTTTATAGGACACCAAAGGAACAAAGTTTCACGGACAGAGTAGTGGAGGAAAACAGTGGGAAAACGGAAAGCGCACACTAACAAAGAGAAGCCAAATTCTACAGCTTTACCATAACAGTTGATTGTAATATTTACATCTAAAATTAATAGGACACTCTCATATTTAACATAAGAACTTGTAACATTTCATGTCGAGAAGTGTAAAAAGTAGTGAAAAATTTTTCATTAAAGTGCATTAAAAATTTTTCAATATTGTACTTTGAGTAGCACTATCAAATTGATTGGCTCATGAAAATGATGGATCACTGGTTCAACATGAATTCAGTGTATGAAGAGAAGAATAACCATGACATAAAAATTATTAAAATGATAATCCTATCAGACTACAATCCAAAGAATCAACATAGTAAGTAAAATACCAAATATGAAAAAATATTTTTCCAGTGATTAAATTCACCATCAGTGCTTTAGTTTCTGCAAAACATCACATAGAACATTAAATTAATGTTGTTAAGTTAAGCTTTAATGGTTTTTATAGTAAATTTATATACTAATCTGTAAGTTTAGGTTAGTTTTATAGCTATATAAAATCTATACGCATAGGAAATTAATTCCTAATTTAATGTTTGTCCAAATGTAAATAGTATACTATATAAAATGGCTGAAAATTATTTCTATCAATAGCAGGAGTCCAACAACCAAATTTAGTTCTTTAAGAGAAAAGTTTGGGATGTACAGCCCCTTCCTATCAGTCAGGCTTTTCTTCTCTGATGAGGACTGACTGGAAGCCAAACCTATTAGAGCTCATGGAAGCTGACTAATTAAAAGCCATCTTCAGCATGATTCTTGAGGTGTCCTGGAATAGGTCTGACCAGCCACCAAACTCTTCCACTTGTGTCCCTCTGCCTCCAAGGATCCCATTTGCCTATTTAAAGCGTCTCAGCATACTTAATGATAACATAGTTACCATTGTATGAGATTTTCTTACCATGACCATCTTTTGAAAGTATCTTGAAACACACTATGTCTCCTAATTTATTTATATCTGTTCTAATGAGGTTTCTAAACAACATAAGGTAAAATTAGAAATTGCTCTGAATTTTAAGAGAAACTCAGTTCAATGTAATCCAATATATACCAGCATTTACCAGGTAAAAGATATTTACAAAAAAGTAGATATCAAGACCCCTATCCAAGAATTCTTAACACCAAAAAGCAGAGGCAGTTTTACTGAGGGCACATTTCATTCACTACCCAGTGGCTATTATTCTGTTTCAAGCCAGCAAAGGGGGGAAAGGTTATTTTTTTAAATTTGGTAGTAATATTGTCCATATAAATACAATAGATTATTTGTGATTTTTTTAAAAAATCTTAACAGCAATAGGGACGAATAGCAAGAGTTCACAAGCACTTACTATACTAGGTATGGTCCTAAGCAAGTTGCATCTATTATCACATTTAATTCTCACAACGACTTTATGAGGCAAGTATAATTGTTATCTCCATTTTAAAATGGAGAACCTACAGCAAAAAGTGAATTAGCATTTATAGTTTGCAAAACACATCTAAGATTGTACAATTAGGTAGAAAGACAAAACTGCCTCATTTTAGGTAAAAAATAACTGCATATCGACAATTATTAATAAGTGTAGTAGTTAATACACAGTGAAAATTTTTACATGGAAATATAGTCTAAATATTATCTCTTACAGCATAAAACAACCAGGCCTCAATTTGCCCATTTCCAGGTAACTAGTTCATCAATTGACTATTATTGGTAGATACTTAATAGCGAGTCGTCTTCTTTTACACAGAATTCTGATGTAGAGGATGAAGATGACTTTACAGCTTAATTAATTAGGATGTTTGCAATAATCTAAATATCTTTACTTTTCTTAATACAGTCAAGGAAGTTTTCTTGGTTTTTATGCCATAGCTCCTCCTTTGGTCTGATTAAGTCTTTGGTTTTGTACTCTGCACCAACTCTGTCCATGTGAGATTTTTAATGGCAGAAAAATACAATAAAACAATTTACAAAGACAGTAAAAGGCATAAATAACACTGTACTTTCAGGTAGGGCATGGGCCCCCTTCTCTTATCTCCGTGTCTAATATATGGTATCTTTTGTAAACACAAAATTTCTTGCAAAGAACTCACATGAACATGAGATAAACAATATAAAATGCATTTTTAAAAATGTACATAGGCAACCTAGAAATACATATCTAAACCTCAAAACATTTCAATGCTCTGATCAATTTTCAATTTAACAGATTATTCTCAAAATAGTTAACTAGAAAATCCTCCAGAATTGTGGCAACACCACATTAAACCATCCCAGACAAGGGCAAAACCATGGTCATAGTTTCAAAACTTCTGGAAAAAAGGAGTTCGTATTAACCATTAATATGTTGGTACGATTTTAACAATTATCAAATTACCCTTTACATGTAGCCTAAATTCTTAATGTTATTTTCCTGTCATTTATTTTTTTTAGTGGACAAGAACTAGAATTAAATGGGGAGTGGGCTAGACCCTTAGTCTCTAAAGAGATATACCTGATGAAAAGTTGTTTGGTGCATGTAGCATTTCATTAACCTAATATTTGAATAACTGTTTAGATAGTGGATAGTACAAATACTATCAAAACAATGTCCAAAATTCCATATACTGAGTCACAATCACCTATTGTAGTCATTGACTAAAATCTCAACAGAGAAACTCTACCAAGCATTTCTCAGGAATGAGCAAGAAAGAGCTAAAGTCTTTACAGTTGGGGAAGTTTCACACATACCTCGATGTCAGGCCTGATTGAGCCTATATTCAAAAAAGCAAGTTCTGTCCCTATTCCAGCCTTGTAGTAAACGGTATCACCCAGAAGTTTTATAAGAACATTGGCTTAAACTGTTAAAGTAAAGACATTGCATGTAGATTACTCACCTGAGTGAGTTCTGAAGCCCCAGGACTACAGTGGAAATATACTGATTCTGGCATGAAATGTTAATTCACTACTTCACTGCTCTCCTGCCAGGTAGTTTTCTTGGTTCTCCTAACATTCTATTGATTTCCATTGATTTAACTTGCTTAATTCTAAGGTGTATCTTGAAATGGACACTTCATTGGTTTTCATTTTCATTGGTTGCAACAGAGTCTACTTAAAATGTGGCATAGAATTAAATAGCTTAAAGACCAACTATGGGTACTCAGACTTTCACTTCTAAAACCAAAAGCTTCCATTAAACACCCTGGAAAACAAAGTCAGTGCTTGATTTTCCTAGATCATCATTCATGCAGCACAGTGATTTATTAAATATTAAACATTTTGGATAAAACATCAATATTCTTTGTTTTACATCAAAACTTATGTGCCTGTAAAATGTCACCACCACATTTTCCCTTGCTCTCTTTCTTTGCATTTTGATATTGACAAAATAAAACTGTGATCATTATGTTTTTGGCACACTGCAGAGTGAATGCTACCAAAATTATATACCGTGTTTTTCAGACTATAAGATGCACTCCCCCCAAATTTGGGAGGAAAAGGGGGTTACGTCTTATAGTCCAAATGTAGCTTACATTTACATTGGTGAAATATTATGTTATTTATGTTATTAAATATTTTACCAAATCTTTTGATTCAAAATTGTTCTTCTTATTTTCCTCCTCTAAAACCTAAGTGCATCTTATGGTCTGGAAAAATACGGTAACCACTCTAAAACCCGTTCCTCTAAGCACCATGACCTAATTTGTCAAGTCCCCTAAAGGAACTAAGGCATGTGGGAAACAGATGGAGAAAAGCATAGCTGAGTAGGGATGGAAAAGAAATTTCAAATGAAAAGAACTGGAATAAGAAGGAAACGTGGATAGAAATCAGAATCAAACATCCTGATTGGGACAGAACTTTGAAGTAAGAGAAGGATAAAAATCAGAGAAAGAATGGAAAAGACACAGAAGCAGGATCAGAAGAGATTTTTATCTTAGTGTTCGGAATGTTCAGTGTATGGGTTCTCTAAATAATGGGGTCTTAACCTGGATGCTTAGGCCTTAATACAATCATTAATGAGTCTCAGGAAGGGCAAGCATCCTCTGAAAATACTTTGCAAAACTTGAGGTAGGGGTGTGTAAGGATGTGTGTGTGTGTGTGTGTGTTTGTGTGTGGTTCTCAAAGGAATCCATGACCCCAAATAAGTTAAGAACCACTGTTCTAGAAGCTAAAGCCACTGCATATCCATCTTTCTCTAGTATTGGTGAAAGAATATCACAGTGACTTCCATGAGTGATTTCACCTGCAGCTTTTCTTATGCATCAAAGGAGTTGTTTGAATTACAGTTTATCAACTGGAAGAGGAGTACTTATGGTCATGTTCACCAGGATGAAAACTTCCCCTCAATTCCCCACACTGAACACAACATACAAGAATACAATCAGGGGCATTGATAAATGATGCACTCTACAGAGTCTAAGGCAGGGCATCTTTCAGTCAAGGAAAAGGTACCTGACACTTCCAATACAAAGGAAGGGTATTAGCCCAGAAGAAAGAATGAATGCTATACTTAATGAACAAGATAAGAACTGAAAACTTTGGACATGAGTTCTGTCTTTTAGAATGCTGCAAAATAATTCAAAAGCTTCCGTTACTATCAGCTAACCAAAGACAGGGAAATGAGCATGAGTATATATACCACTCATACTAAGGTTGGGAATTTCTTGTGACTGACACTCCATCACCTCTCTCTAGAAGTATTTATATTAGACCAGTCATGGCAGATACAATATTGGTTAATTTGTATAGTAGCTGCTATTGTTTCTGTATCTTCCCTGACCATAAATAAAGCTTTGTGCACTGAATCTGTTGGCTAAACAAACATCTGTCATCAACAATTAACACCTGTATACACATACTCATGTACATGTGCACAAATATCTACACACCTGGAGAAAGAAAACATATTCAAAGGTTTGGAAAACCAGATGTAGATACAGGAAATGGTATATTTCTTCTAAACCAACTTTTCTTTAGTTTTCAGTTTAATAGTGAACCCTCAAGTAATCCCATTTTCTTGATTTGTTCTATTAAAAGCACTGAAGCTCTCTTCAGGCTCTCACTTTATATTATTTTACAGCATACCTTCCAAAAGAAACCCCACTGCACGGTAGGAAATGTGTATGTCAAAGGTACAGATCCATCAGCTGTTTTGCATGCCAAACTAAACTAGTTTTCACCACCACTGGAGCCCTCTCCAAAGAAGGTGCACATATTTAATGTCTAGACCTTTCAAAATGTTTGAACAAGAGATTAAGCCTTGTATTTCACACTCTCACAAACCTGAAATATTCATGTGGAAGTAGGGCGGGTCTGACATGTCCAGGAGTTATCATCAGGAAATATCTGATAACATCATAAAAATTCTGCTATCCCTAACTTAATTCTTACCAAGATTCACAAACCAAGAGGATTGAAGCTTCACCAATGTAGAAATACAGATGAAAACCAGTAGGCTTCTGGCAAACAAAATGAATCTGAATTGCACATGCAAACATTGTTCTTTAAGATCTCAAAAAAACATTCAATTCTGATTCTTCACATTTTTTTTACCTTATCAGAAATTCCTATAAGATAAATTTTAGATATAGGTTGACTAGAACCAAAACACAGAACCAAGGCAGAGCTGAGTCTCACAATCTATTTTCATCAGAGCAAACATTTTGCCTGGGATCTGCTTTCATTGAATTCTAATAATAAAACATTATTTTTATCTTTATACTTTTACTTATTATTTCTATATTATTTCTTCTTATTATTATTATGTTATAACTTTGTAGAGATAATCTAGTAACAGCTAATAGATAGTACCTTTTTTAAAAGTTTGGGGCCCAGGCTGGTGTGGCTCGGGGGATTGATTGCCAGCCTGCAAACCAAGGGTCACTGGTTCAATTCCCAGTCAGGGCACAAGCCTGGGTTGTGGGCCAGGTCCCTGGTGGGGGGCACGCAAGAGGCAACTACACATTTATGTTCCTCTCCTTCTCTTTCCCCCTCACTTCCTCTCTCCCTAAAAATAAAGTCTTTAAAAAAGTAAAAAGTTTATGGATTTTCAAACACTGCATTTCTCAACCTTATATAGGTTAACTATTGGCTGAAATTTTTTTTTGTAAAAAATATGGTTACAAATTATATTTCAAATGGATTTCGATTTTTTTATTTTTGGAATCCACAAAATTTGTTTGTTTATTCATTTATAAAGCTTCATAACCAGCCTGAGCAATTCTAAATATTTATTTCAGCAGACACCATTTTTATTTATTAGCATGATCCAAAAACACCTTTTTGTATTTACTTCTGAAAACTTCAAACAGTACCTTCCTTTTTGATTTCTCTGCAGCTTCAATTGCTTCCTATTCTTGAAGGAAAAATATATTTTTTACTTTAACAATTCAAACAGAACTATTTCAGTGATTTAAAATCAACTCACTGATTCAATTAAACTCTAAATGTCATCTGTAGTGTCACTATCCAAGAAAATATGGCAGGATTCCTCCAAAATTATGGGATTGAGGGAGTGGCTTGGTTTTTCTCTGCCTTCATCCTCCTCAGTCCTTGGGGAGCTATGCAGCAGAGTGATTTTTTTTTTTATAGCAGGCTGTAGCATTCATGCTAAGGAGTAAACCATCTACAAGGAAACCCTTTCACATGCCACCTAGCATGTGGAAGATGAGTCCAACTGGAAGATAAAAACAATAGACAAAAAAAGTGAGAAACTGCTCTTCATAAATGAACATAGAAGTAGGGAGAACGAGAGAAGAAATGAGAGGGGTGTAGAGTAGAATAAGAAGTAACTTCAGAGAAAAGTATTGTAGTCATAAATTTTTGGTATTAAGAGATCAGAAAATTTCCTTGAACATATTCATGCAATATTCATTATTAAGTTGCTTGGATCACTGCAAAGTAAACTTCTTTGCTTCCAAGCCTTCAACAAAGTTCCTCAAGCATGTCTTACGCAAGTGATAGGGGCTGGAGTGGGGGGAGGGGGGCGGGGCAGAGAGGGCAATGCAGACAAGAGCTCACTTCCATATCTACGTTGCTGTGGCATGCAGAGATTTCCAGAAAAAAAGGAAGCTTGAGTGTGGATAATGTGGAGACTGAGAAGTCACTGGAAGAAAGCCCTTAGAGCAAGGACAGGCCAAAAAAAAACCCCACCCAAAACAAAAAACAAGCCCGAGCCCCAGATACTAACTGCATTTTTGGTGAAAGCTTTGAGTCTCCAACAGAACTTGTTGTAAAACCAACAAGTTAAATCTCAAAAGATAAACTAATGTCAGCTGATATGTGGGTAATCCTTACAGTTCTTGTGTGGTTAAACTCCTCTCAAAGCTCCTGTGAATCAACAACTTCTTCACTAAAGCAAAGGAACTCCACTTGACCTTATTTCAGGAGGTCAGTTCTGAAGTATGTACTTGTCTCCTGCCACACATATGAATTCTTCTTTTTTTCAGATTTTTACAGTTTTTATTTTTCTATTTGACAGTTTTAAAAAGGAGGCGAAAATGCCTGATTTGTATTTCCTTTGGTACTGGAAATGACTCGTGAAGATATCCTTGAACTGAGAAATCCCAGTTGCCACAACCTTGGCTTTTAACCTCCTAAAGGAAGCTAGGTTAACCTCAAGTCCTGCCCATTTTTCTGGCAGCCCCCAAGTTACAAAACTAAGGCAGTGACGGGAGCAACAGTGATGTCTAAGGGACAGCTTTGTGCCCACCACAGATGAGTGCTGCAAAACCCAATGTTTCATTTTAATCAATCTCAAGACAGAATTAGACCCTGGCTTATAGCTGAAAATGGGAAATAAATGTATTGTGCTTTCTGTCCCATGTATCCCCTAGTACTTCTTGCTTATAATAATATGGAGATAAAGATTCATTGTGTGTGTAAAATTGGTTTTCCAACAAATTCTGTTGCTCTTAAAATAAAAATAAGATTCCCAGGGTAAAAAAAAAAAAAAAAGAATGTGCAAAAGAAAACAACCAAAGCCAGGAGGAAGTAATAGAGAAAAGAAAACAAATAGTAAAGACTCATTGAAAAACAACATGTGTAATCTAACAACATATCTTTCCCCACAAACTGAGATTTGATGGGTTTGAACTGTACTATGACTCCCCTCTGGAACAAACTCAGAGGAAAGACATTCGTCCCCTTGGGCTTCTCTCCAGGCAGCTTTCTTGGAAGCTCAGAATATCAGGCAGTCTGAAGTAGGAAATATACGTGTGAGACACAATCTTGCAAATGACCCAATGGACTGGCCGCAACTGCACAAGTCCTGCATGGCACAGAAGGTCTGCAAAACACACCAGACTGTTTGGTGGCTGCTAGAAGATTCTGTTCTAAAAGTGGAACATTTAGGGTTTCAGGGGCAGGCTTGGGCACATAGCAAGCTTGAACAGAGTAAGACAAACAGTCTTGTACTTATACAGCCAGCTTACAGGAAGCTGACAGAAAAAAAAAAAAATGTGTGTAAACAGGCAGAAAGAAAAGGTGACTAGCGGCTGTTTGGCAAAAAAGGCAAGCCCTCGGTTCCTAAAACAGCATCTTTGGAGCTCTGCCTATGCCTTTTACGTATTTATTTATTCATCTATCTACCTACCTACCCACTTGAAAAGAATCCTAAGGGACTGCCCAAACTTAGTCTTCTCCCTTTACCTTGATGTAGCAGAAGTGAATTAAATGGCAAAAGAGTTGAAATATAAAACCATATTCACAGTGTTTACTTCCTTTAGACCCATCCTAGTTTATTTTAGGCTGTACACTTTATTTTACAGTAACAAATATGTGACTTAAATGTGAACCCCAGCAATTACTGAATGACTATTTGTTGTTTTTGAAAAGCAATAGGTAGACTCTACTAATCTTTTCCCTTACCAAATTGCATTGAGGAAGAAAATAAATGCCATTGGAAAACAGGAAAACCTCTAGGACAGTGAAGACACAGTGGCCCCTGAGTCTGCCTGTTCATATACACAGTGATTCTGCCAAAGGAATGCTGCTCTTTAAATGGGGGTCCATGAACTTTGGGAGGGATCATTGTCCCAAACACTATCCTCAATACTTGTGTGCGTGTGCATCTTTCTGAACTCCCAAAGAAGTCTGTATTCCCAGCAGCTGTTTAGAACCATACCTGCCAGTCACAAAGCACCACATACTGCGTGATTCCATTGATAGGAAATGTCCTGACTGGGTAAATCCATAGAGATAGAAAGGAGGTGAGAGGAAGGGAGTTGGGAGGAAATGGACAGTTGGGAGCTAATGAGTATGGGATTTCTTTTTGGGATAATGAAACTGTTCTAAAATTGATTAAGGTCATGGTTGAAAAACTCTGTGAATATACCAGAATTATGTGAATATGCCTTTGAATTATGTACTTTAAATGGATGTGAATTACATCTCAATAAAGCTGCTAAAAAAAGACATTTATAAAACCCTTACCCACCAGAAATGTACAATGTAGCCCTTCCTGAATAATAGCAATAACTGGAGGGAGCTCGTCAGACTAAAACAATGGAGAAAATGCCAAGGAGAGTAAATATAAGAGTTCCCTTGTTATCAATACTAACCTCAAAAAAGGAGACTTATTTGGATCTTTGATGAGTTTGGTTTTAATTTGTTTTCCTCTGTAGCAACTGGACCAAATACTACATTAATTGAATTCTCCATGGGTCATGCGCCAACAAGTCAATGGCAACACCTGAAAATGAACACGGTAACAAGGGAAATTCTGCAAGCCCTAGTGGGTCAGTGAGTGGTTAACTGGACCACAGGCACCAGCTCCTCTGATTCTTTTGCTTCTGGTTATCAAACCTCTTATCAGTTAAAGTCAATGAGTTTTCAACGCCCTAAGATAGAAAGGAGGTTGTAGTGTTCACATAAAGATAATTTGAAAAAATGAAAATATTTAGTGACATTTTCTGGTATAAAATACTATCCTTTCTTAGGCAGAAATATACACATAATTGTACAGAATATTGTTTTTATTAAGGCTGGGTGGGGTATTTGTTACAAGTTGTGCAATATCCCCATACCATATGTTTTCCCATGTTGACAAAATTTATTTGTAGTTTGTCCTATGAAATAAATTTAAACACCAACAAATTGATGGTGATATTTAAAAAATAAATACTTACAAACGTTTCTTTTTAACTAAGCATTACTGATGAAAACATTAAAATAAAGAAATATCATTCTCTAGATTATAGCCACCAGGAGAGGAATTTTAGTACAAACACAATGAAACTCCTAATTCAAGATTCACTTTCTAGTCCAATGTGAACATATTGAGGAGGGAGAGGGAAAAGAACATGACTTTTAAAAGCTAGCAATCTGACATAAAGTTGAATGAACTGTACCTCCTTCTTTAGGGAAAAGAGGCAGGACAATAGGCAGTTTTCTCATAGCAATTTTCATTTTTTAATCATTTACAGGAAAGCCCAACTGGTGTGATTAACATTCCCATCTGTCTGAACACAAAAGCTCTCAACTTTTAACATTTAAGTTCTACAAAGAGTTTTAGTGTGTTATCAATTAAACATTTTTTTCCTTCCACTGTGATTTTGGACTTAGAGATAAATCTGATTTATTTTTATTGGGGTTGGAGAAGAGGGGAAGGAAGAATGGGAAGAGAGAATCTAAATTACTACTCTATCAAAGCAAAAGTTAAATATCATCAGGTTACAACTCTATAGAATTGACACCCTGTAGCCACGCAGCCACAGGAAGCCAAGAGTGACAATGTACAGATTAAAATGCATTTTCTACATATCAGCCACATGAAAGGAGAGGGTATAATAATGGACACATATATACTATATATACACAGATATATGGCTGGTTGAGTAAAGATATGCACTAAGCAATTTATCCTGAATTATTTCCACTTAGATACAAAAAAGAAAAGAAAAGAAAAGCAACCAGGTTTTGCTGTCCTGGCAAGGGTATGACAGCAATAATTTACAATTTCCTTCCACCTTATTCTCTCATCCTCCCTCCCTCTGCCTCTCACTGTATCTGCTTCTTCACTCACCATCCATCCTCCATTTCCTGATAACTTCTCATCACGTTAGTACATATAGAATATAAAATGGTGGTGCGTGGAAGAATTTTTTAAAAGATATGAAAAAGAAAAGAGAGACAATATGATTGGAAGGAGGGCAGGAGAAAAAGAAAGATTGAGAGAGACAGAGAGAATGTCAATGCCCAAGTCTGGCATTTGCCTATTTAAATTCAGTCCTGCAGCCCTGGACGAGCTGAGCGATAGATGGGCTGCGTTATGAATTTCTGATCAGACAACTGATAGGTTATGAGAGAGGACATAATCCCATTGAGAAGCCTTTTCTTCCAAGCTCGGGCAAGTAATAGCCTACCCTTGAGAGATAGCTCCTTGCTTTGCCCTTTGTGTATGTGTGCACATGTATACATCTTTCCTTTTTAAAAATAAGTCAAAATAAGCATTTTATGATGATAAATGTGTAGTAATAATTGAAGGTCTCCTGCATCTTAACAAAGATATGCCATAGCAAATCAGACACACTTGCCAAATAAACTGTATTTTCCCCCTTTTTAAACCTAATTAAAATTCTCCCCTTTGCCCATCACATTTTAGTACCCATATTGATGACTTGAAAAGATTGAAAACGACAACTCTGGTGTTTGGGGTACATTCTCTGATTTGCTTCCCTTTCAGTATTTTGTGTTTACCTTAAAAAAGAAATACCATGCAGATACAATGGGCAATATAATTCATGTACAATATTCAAAGGAAGAAACCAAGTCTTAAAGGTTCTCTTTAATTTCCACACATATGAAACAATACTTTATATTGCTTTGTGTAATAATTATAGGCAGTTAATTACTTTAACAATAGTTAAGTATTACACTAACCAAGAGGTTTGCAGGTTAATTGAAACTTGTGCATTAGAGACAGGGTATTAAGTATCCAAGCCAGGACTCTGCAACAGCTTATGGCTACGACATGGTAAAAAGTTAAAACTATAAATCTGGTCTCAGGGGCTGCTGAAATCAAGTCTATTAAGCACTGGATGCACCCCCACAAAAAAAAAAACAAAAAACCTCCAGGTCCAATTTACAAGCAGAGGGTAAAGTCACTCAAAATTATATGAATCTAATGGAGAGCATAACAAACAGGAGACATGCTTATAAATAAAAGCAGGGAAAGCTTAAAATGTAAGAGTAGTCATCACATTTAAAGGAAGACAGATCTCATCCCTACCCCATTTTGAGTGACATCACTTGAGTTGAACAGCATCTTGTGCTCTTGGTTTTCCTTCTTCTGCCAAAAGGCATCACAGCACCTAATGGACATGTATTGTTAAAGAGGAGAAGGGAGAGGAAGGGGCACAGATATATGTTTTACATAATGTTCATCTTATGCACTGATCCACTGCAGGAAAAATCAGCATTCCATGTAACCTAGAAACCTAGAAGCCAGTTTTTGGCTGTGTGTTTGTGTAAAACAACCTTCCTTTCATGATTTAGGGAGATTTTTCTTCCACTTGTAAATGTACTAATTATTAATTATGATCTGCAAGATCAAAATTGTGAAGGTCTATCAGTACCTTCCAAAATACAGTGTTTTCATTTATGTCACAGCCACATGTCAGGGTGACTTCAGTTCTCTTTACCCTCTAAGCTGTAATAGATCCATTAGGCAAGTGTGGACTGGGGGTGGGGCATAATCTGAGAGTGCAAATTATTTACCTGATTTAGATTCATTACAGTCAGGCATGCTGCCTGCATTTCACCATCTTTTTAAAATGGGGAACTTGCCCTCAAAGAATATTATGTAAATCTTTCTGTCACAGATTATTGCCTCTATACATGACTTCCACACCGTGCATCTGCTTTGTGTGCAAGTTTATTACATACACATACACAATTTCCCATTTTTAACCTCCAGTCCTTCCCATTCTCCTCCTTCCCCCAACACTCATTATGGGGAAAATTGCCTCAAACAGGACACTACTGGTTTTCTTCCATTCAATTTACATAATTGCTGTTTTGTTGCACTTTTCTCATGTAGAAATTTTGCTCCCCAAAGGAAAGCATTAATGTTTAAATGGAAAAATGGAGTTTCACTCAGGGTTTTAAATGTAGGGGTGCTCCTAGCAATGTGTTATGGGGCATTCTGAACCCACCAGTGTACAAGTCATTTTCAAGACTTACGGTCAGTGTTTTCCATGTCAGCCAGTGACACTAAACGTTCTAGAATCACAAAAATAGCTGTTTTAGGACTGGTACCTCATAACCATATTTTTCTGACTATATGATGCACCGGACCATAAGACGCACCTAGGTTTTAGAGGAGGGAAATAGGAAAAAAATTTTTGAAGCAAAAAATGTGGTCCTGCTCCTGCCTCCTGTGACCCCGCTCCACTGCAGGCCCCCCCCCCCCCCCGCCACAGCAAGCCAGGTAAGCTATATTCTGACTATAAGACGCACCCCCATTTTCCTCCTAAATTGGGGAGTAGAGTGTGTCTTACAGTCCAAAAAATATGGTAATTGTTAATACAACACAGTGCCAATTCTATAATGAACTGACTTAACTTTGATCAATAATGATAATTAGTATCAACATATGTATATGTGTAAAGGAGGAAAAAACTACTTTTTTTTTAAAGAAGCAACTTTTAAAAGAAATAACCTTATGTAAAAGAGATTCACATTCTCTTTTCTGCAGTTTCTACATTAGGTACTATAAGAACAATAAAAATGTACTTTTAACCATGAAACTATTACAGAAGTGTATAAATACATATATACAGTTGAAAGAAAAATCATAAAAGAAACACCCACATAACCTCAAACCAGGTTAAAAAGCAAACCTTTGCCAACATCTTAGAAACCACCCATCCACTCCCCTGTTTCTCCCTGTCTTGAGCTCTACCATAATTCTTTCCTTCTCACAACACTACAAAATGTTCCCACTCTCCTGACTTTGAAGATAGTCGTTCCCTGTGTTTTTACCATATAATCTTTTCTATCTGTTATGTTAACCCCAGCCAGATTTTAGCTTTGACAGTTGTATACTAATACAATTGTTATTCTTCAGATTATTCACTGGTTTTGTCATGTGTAGCCATGGCCTATTCATTCTCATTCATCTGTAGCATCCCATTTTATGAATATATTAGTTTTTATTGATCCAATTCTGCAGACAGACATTTTGATCATTTCTAATTTGGAGCTAAGATAAACAACACTGATGTGAACATTCTTGTACATGTTTCCTGGTTCCTCAGCAAGCCAAGAGTGAGGATGCAGAATATTAGTATATGAGTGAGCTCAACTTTACTAAGTAAACCAAACTGTTTTTCAATGTGGTCATCTCAATTAAGATTCCTGCCAGCAAACTTCCCAATGATCTTCGTTTTCACCAACTTTTAAAAGTGCTCCTGCGGTGTTGGGTATGTATTGATATCCTTTTCTGATTTTAATTTGTAGTGATTTGATTACCAGTGGGGTGAAGCTTTTTTTTTAATGTATTTACTGCTCAGTTGGTTTTGCTCTTTTATGAAGGATCCGGATTTCTCATCTATTATTTTTACTGGATTAGTCTTTTTCTTATTCATTTGCCAGAATTCTTTATATGTTCTGGAAACTACTCTTTTGGCAGTTATACATGCTTCAAGTATCTTTCTTTTTAAGGAAATTTTCCCTAGCCTGAGGTCATGAAGATATTCTCTTAAATTATTTTCTAAAAGCTTTATTCCTTTGCCTATTATATTTTTAGGTCTTTATTTCATGTGGAATTGAATATTTTGTATACTGTGAGTCAGAGTTTCTCACAGTACACAATATAGAGTTCATTTCTTTTTTTTTCATATAAATAATCAATTGTCCCGACACCATTTACTGAAAAGTCTCTTCTTTTCCCACTGATTTATAAAACTATTTATATTATCTATCTAATATATACATATGGATTGTTTCACTTCTTGGTTTTCTACTCTGTTCCATTGGCCTATTTATACATTTACTGTTACTACACTGTCTCGATGTGGCCTAATAAAAAAACTTGACATCAGTAAGGAAGTACCAACTATGTTTCTCTTTAAAATGCTCTTCTTGGCAACCCTTCATCCCTTGCATTTCTTTATACATTTCTTTTATGTAAGTTGGGATTTTAATTGAGACTGCATTTGACTGAACTTCTAGATCAATTGTGAGGAATTGCTATCTTTCATGAACTTCCTACCTTTCTCCATTTATTTAGGTCCTTTGTAATGTTCAATAATGTTTTTAATTTTAAGATTAGAAAGATTATAAATCTTTAGTTATATTTATCCTATGTTTTTCATATTTTTGATACTCTTAAAAATGCTATGTTTTTAAAGTTTATTTTCTATTTGTTGCTTTTATATAAAAATGTCATTCATTTTTCCATTTTGATTTTGTATCCAGCAACCTTGTTAAATTATTGTTAATTTTAATATTTTTTCAGTTGATTCTTTTGGATTTTTTACATTCATAGTCACATCATCCATGAAGAAACATATTTTTATTTCCTCTTTACAATTCTATACCTTTAATTTCTTTTTCTTGTCTTACTGCACTGGCTAGAATGTCTAATGCCAGGTTGAATGGAAGTAATAATAGATAGATTTATCTTTTTCCAGACCTCAAAAGGAAAGTTTTTTATTGCTTACCATTAAGAACAATATTTGTTACAAATTTTTTAGATATTAGTTATCAAATAAGAAATGCTTCTATTCCTAGTTTCCTAAAAATTCTCACATAAGATATAATGAATTTTTATAATTATTTTTCTGTACCTATTAAGATGATTTTATTATTTTTCTCTGTTAAGTAATTATGTATACATTATTACATAACATAAATACTTATATGGTAATTGATTTTCTAATGTTAAACCAACATTGCATTTCAGAAACAAGCCCAGGACATAAAGTAGTATTCTTTATACAAGGTACTGGATTTGGTTTGCTAATATTTTTTTCCTTGACTTTGCATCACTGTTTCTTAAACAGATAGGATATAATTTTTCTGTTCAGTCTTGCTATCGACTTTATGATAGCCTCATAAGTTAGATTTTGTAATTATAATCATACAACTAATGGCAGAAAACCAGTGGTGCCTTGAACATGTGAAGCCAGCTTCCCTTTCTTGTCTTCCTCTTCCTACCTGATCAGTCAAGGTTCACGCAGAAGACAGAAACTACACAGATCAATGTAACAGAAAATTTAATATAAAGAATTTTAACTGGTTATAAAGAATTTTTAACCAGTTAACTGAAAAGACAAAAAGAATCCTATACTTTCTCAAGGTATCAAATATGTACCAACCACCCCTAAGACTGGGAGGATGAAGAGAAAAGGTTGGAATTATTAAAACTAAGGGGTTTGAAGAAAGGGCCAAACTCAGGTCTCTGAGGAAGCGAGGCTGGGTGGCTTGTGCTGGTGTATCTGAGTGAGGCATGATAAAACCAGTCATGAAGATGTTAGGAAAGTTGCACAGAAGTTCCTATAGTAAGGAACTTCCATGGACAGAGTGACAAAATGATGCAGGATTGATACAGGGAAAAGCTGAAAGTCCAAAAGATCCAGACAAAAAGAGTACGTCATTTCTTCCTCTTCAGCTTTTCAGTATGATGCTAGTGATCACTATCGTCAGAGCTTAACAGGGAACCCATGGGCAAAGCAAAAATAGAATTTGCAGGGCTCCTGACCCCAGAATCACAAAGCAATACAATGTTGGGTTTGGAACACTATTAAAATGGCACATAACAGCAGGTGATGCTTGCCAGAGAAGACAAAAATTTTCTTACCAATGATGGAGGCCACCTCCATTACCTAGAAGCTTAAAGCCATGCTGAGCACCTGGATGAGAAATCTTATGTGTCATATAACCCAAAGCTAAGATTCTCATCATTACTCCATGTGGTAGATGGCAAATTGGCCACAAAATACTCCCTTCCCCATATTCAAGCTCCTTTATAAAATGCCTTTGCAGGTTCTCTTATCCAGGGTAAAGTCTATCTCTCCTTTCCTTAATCCGGCCTTGAACATCAGCTATGTCAATGGGTTGTTTAGTCAATGGAATATTAGCAAACGTGATGTGTACAGAAGCTCAAAAAGTACTTTTCCGCTCTTGCTGCTGAGCACCATTCCCACCAAAAACATGGATTAGCCTCCTGGTAAATGAGAGACCACGTGGAAAGAGGCCTCATTAGTCTCAGTATTTCTAGCTGTTTCACCAGAGGCCACAGACATGTAAAGCCATCCTGGACCATGCAGGCCCAATCAAGCCAGCACAAACCACACAAGTTGCCCAGTTAATGCACAAAATTTTTTAGAAATTATAAATATTTGTTATTCTTAAGTGACTAAGTCATGGAGTAGTTGGTTACACACCAAAAGCTAACTAATACATACCATCTACAACCAAGTGCTGCCACAATTCTCCACTTAGTGGGTACAAAAGAATCAAGTTTCTATTCTTCCTCCATAGCCTAATAAAGTATCTTATGCTTTCCTTTGAAAATCCATCACTCCCAAGAACATCTAAGAGTATCTAAAGGGAGAGTTCTGTGTATGATTGCAAATAATTTTTTCTACAGACACTACATAGTATCTGACATATTGTGCTCTGGCTTGCATGCTTGTAAAGCCACTTGGGTGAGTATCACTGTTCTCAGTGTCTTTGGAGTCCATTATGAGAAAGCTAATACCTGGGTCAAGGAGACTTTCTCCAAGTGCTCCCAGAGTTGACAGTCTCTTAGTATTCAAAGCACAGCAATGGGTTCCAGAAAAAAGGAGGGAAAATTTCCCTCTCCCAAACTCTGTGCTCTACTTTTTTCTCCTAAGCACTAAGTATAGGTTCCCGAAGACACAGAATCTCAAGATCTCCTGGAAACATCACTTTCAACTTTTGTTAGCAACTCTAAAACAAGAAGCACACATCTTCAAATGAACAAACAACAGTTTCCTAGGATAGTGCTATCTGTCCACTTATAAAAAATATTTCCACAATAGAAATACTGTCTCTAAGATGCACTCTACCTATACCATAAAATCAACATTAAATTTCCCAGCAGGACTTTCTAAACAGCAGACCAGTGGAAAATTTTAATGGACCATGGGTATAGTTTTTTAAATAAACAAGTAAGAACAAATGGTAAAATTCTGTAAGGAACACTTTGTTAAATTTAAAACACTATCCATTTTTCTGATCTCATGTCTATTTGTTCTTACTAAGCTGCTCTTTGTTTAATGAAATTATTGTGACAACTATTTATTTTTTTCCATTTTTAATATGCTCCCTTGGTAAAACTAAAAAGTTGGATCCTCATTTTTTTTTCCAGGAACATAAAATCGAAAGTCTAGGAAACATCAATGCACAGTGATTTAATTTAATTTGTTGGAACCTTTGGACAAATATATCTCTGTTTTTATTTGGCTTATTCAGGCATATTTCCTAGAAAAAAAAAAAAGGGAACGGCATCCAAGTATCCTTCTCTTGAAAATTAGAAAACTATGTTCCAATTTGAAGTGGCTTTTTTTTCAGTCTCCACCATTTCCACAAAGATTTCAGGGGTCTTAGGGCTAAGTTTTAGCCACAGTTCAGGTTTAAAATACCCCACATTTTTTCTCATCTTCACAAGGTTCTACACAAAGCTTCTAAGAATGGTGGTTCAACTCTGAGATAAAGAGATGGAAAGAATATTGCCTTCTCTCTGTGGAGCAATTCCTTAACAAAGAGACTAGCTCTGTTTTACCCAATACTGATGCATCAGTAATCAAAGTCAAATCAGAATATGGAACCACTGTAGGAACATCTAACACAGAAATTTAATACAGGGAGTGTTTTTAGAAAGGTATTAAAAGGACAGAGGGAATTAAAAAGGTGGTAATCCAAAGACCAGTAACTAAATAGAGAAAGCAACTATTACTGCTAAATCTGGTAAATGGGGGTGGCTGTATTACCAGAGCCTAGAAGTGGAGAAGAGGACTGATCTCAATGCCAGGACTAAGAAGGAACACCTCATCACTAAATCTGCAACTGCTGAGGGGGTGCTGAATGTTGGTGATGGGACTAAGAAAAAACTCCAGATGGCATGTGCATGATCTGCCAAAAAATTCAACATTCTATAGCTGCCCACAGTTGCTGGACAAATGTCAAAGGAAGTTGTAAGTGAAAAGTAACTAGCTTCCCCCGATATTCTGTCTCCCAGTCCCTGCCATGACTAATAGTTGGTAGGACCTAATAGAAGCAGATTGCCAGGGTCACTTGGGAGAAGTCACCTGCAAATCCCTGGCATCCCTGTCTCACATAACAACAGAACACAGAAGGGTGAGAAAAGGGCGGAGAGTTTACCAGTAAATCACTGACGCAACTGCAATGTGCTTGCTGTTTTTTCGTTTAATACTTGAAATTTCCTGAGAGTAGAACTTAAATGTTCACAAGACACACACAGATAGATATGTGAGGTGATGGATGTGTTAGTTAACTTGATGGGGGTAATCCTCTCACAATGTCTACACACAGCAAATGACCCTGATATGCACACTGAATACCAAAGGCAGGAATTATGCATCAATGCAATGTGTACATAGTATAGTTCTATGTTTTGTTTTGTTTTTTGTCATGTGTCTGGAAATTGGGTAGACTGGTTCTTTCCACTTATTTTTTATTTCAAATGTGTTTTAGCCATCTACCTCCTATGCCTTTTCATATACATGTTAGAATATTCATCATTATCAACAAAAATCTTGTTGGGATTTTGATAGGAACTGAGTTAATCCTATACATCAAAATGGGGAGAATTGATACCTTTACTATGTTGAGTCTTCAATGCTATGAACGCAGTATGTATCTGCATTTGTTTAGATCTTTGATTAACTTTTTTACAGTTCTTAGCATACAAGTTCTGTACATGTTTTGTTGGATATAAATCTAAATATTCCATATTTTGTAAATGGTGCTGGTATTTAAGTTAAGACTATTTTTGAGCAGCTTTAGCTTTACATAAAAAACTAAACAGAAAATTCAGAGAGTTCCCATATATCCCCTCATGCTACCCTGGTAGTTCCCCTATATTGATATCTTCCATTATTGTAGTACTAGAGTTGTTATGGTTGATAAGCCAATATTAACATATTATAAACAAAAGGCCATAGTTTACATTAGAGTTCAGTTTATATTGTATATCTTATGACTTTTGATAAATGTGTAATGACATGTATCTACATTACAGTATCATACAGAATAGTTTCATTCCCTTAAAAAAATCCCCTGTGCTTCATCTGTCATTCTTCCCACCCTCCCCCCGCAACGCTTGGCAATTGCTGATCTTTTTACTGTTTCCATAGTTTTGCCTTCTCCTTTATGTTGTATACTTGAAATCATACAATAGTAAATTTGTCAGATTGGCTGCTTTCACTTAGCAATATGAATTTAAGTTTTTCCATGACCTTTCTTGGCTTGATAGCTCTTTATCACTGAATAATATTCCATCATATGAATATACCACATTTTATTTATTCATTTACCTATTGAAAGACATCGTGGTTGCTTCCAAGTTTTGACAACTTTTGAATAAAGCTACTATAAATATTCATGTACAGGTTTTTAAGTGGATATAAGTTTTCAACTCACTTGGATAAATATAAAGGAGCATGACTGCTGGATCATATGAAACATATGTTTTATAAGAAACTGCCAAATTGCCTTTCAAAGTGGCTGTACCATTTTGCATTCCCATCAGAAACAAATAAGAGTTGATGTTACTCCACATCCTCACCAGCACTTGATGTTATTAGTGTTTTGGATTTTAGTCATTCTACTAGGTGTATAGTGACATCTCCTTATTGTTTTAATTTGCAGTTCTCTAATGACTTTTTCTAATTATGATGAGCATCTTTTCATATGGTTTTTCTTTGCCTTATATACCTCTTTTTTGGTGAGATGTCTGTTCAGATCATTTGCCCATTATTTACTCAGGTTGTTTATTTTCTTATTGTTACATTTTAAGAGTTCTTTGTATATTTTGCATATCAGATCTTTATCAGTATGTGTTTTGCAAATATTTTCTCCCAGTCTGTGGCTTGCCTTTTCATTCTCTCAATGATTATATTTTAAATTTCAGTTTCCACATGTTCATTGCTAAACTATAAAAATATCACTGATTTTGTATTTTGATGTTGTATCCAGAGACCTGAATTCATTTACTAGTACTATAAGATTTCTTTTTAAATTGATTCTTGAAACATTCCACATAGACAATCTTGTCATCTGGAAATAGAATTTTATTTCTTCTGTTCTTATTAACCGCCCCCCCCCTTTTTTTTCTTGCCCTACTGCCCTGACTATAACTTACAGGACTACTTTTGAATAGCAATAGTAAGCGTGGGCATTGTTGCTCTGTTCCTGATATGCGGGGGGAAATATTCAGTCATTCACCATTAAGTATGATGTTAGCTATAGTTTTCTAGTAGATATTCTTTATCATATTAAAGAAGTTATCTATTCTCAGTTTTATGAGATTTTTTTTTCACCATGAATGGGTGTTAAATTTGGTCAAGTGGTTTTTCTGCATTGATCTATGTATTCTTTACCCTGTTAATATGGTGGATTGGATTGATTAATTTTCAAATATTAAATCAGTCTTGCATCCTTGAAACAAACTCCACTTTGTTGTGGTACATAATATTTTTATACATTCCTAAATTCTATTTCCTAATATCTTTGTAAGGAATTTTTATATCTATATTCATGAGAGCTATTGGTCTGTAATTCTTTTTTTGTTCTTTCCTTTTTTTAAGATTTATTTATTTTTAGAGAGAGGAGAAGGAGAAAGAGAGGGAGAGAAACATCAATGTGTAGTTGCCTCTTGTGCGCCCCACACTGGGGAACTGGCCTGCAACCCAGGCATGTGCCCTGACTGGGAATCAAACCAGCAATGCTTTGGTTCACAGGCCTGAGCTCAATCCACTGAGCTACACCAGCAGGGCCTTTTTTTTTTTTTTTCCCTTGGTATTGTCTTTTTCTAGGTATGATATCAGGGCAATACAGAATGAGTTGGAAAATATCCCCTTCTATTTTCTTTAAGAGACTGTGTAGAATTAGATTTAATTCTTCTTTAAACATTTGGCAGAACTGTCCAGTGAAACCATCAGGGCCTGGATATTTCTTTTTCAGGGTGTTTTAGATCACAAATTCAATTTCCTTAAGAGTAAAGAACTACTAAAATTACCTATTTCATAGTATGTGTGTTATTAATTTATTATCAAATTTCTGTGTATAGAGTTGTCCATACTATTTTCCTATTATCCGTTTGATGTCTGTGGGGTCTAGTGACATCTCTGTTTTATTCCTGATATTAGTAATTTGTGTCTTCTCTCTTTTTCCCCTTGTCAGTCTTGGTAAGGTTTGTCAATTTTATTGATCACTTCAAAGAACCGGCTTTTTGTTTTATTGATTTTCTCTACTGTTTTACCGCTTTTTATTGCATTGATTTCTGCTTGAGTATTTATTATTTCCTTCCTTCTGCTTGCTTTGGATTTATTTTGATTTTCCTTTTCATCAAGTTGAGGGCTTAGGTCACTGACTTTGATCTTTTTTCCTCTTGTTTTATATAAGCTTTCAGTGCTATACCTTTTCCTCTCAGCATTGCCTTAGCTTTGTCCCATAAGGTTGACATGTTGTACTTTCATTTTCATTCAGTTCCTTGTATTTTTTTTACTTCCCTTGATATTCCTCTTTGATGCATGGATTAGGTAGAAATGTTTTGTTTAGTTTCTATATATTTGGAGATTTTCTTATCTCCCTAGTATTGACTTATGTTTTGATTCCATTGTAGTTAGAGAACAAAATATATAATTTAAATTCTTGTAAATTTGTTGAGGTTTGCTTGATGGTGCAGAATATGTTCTATCTCAGTATGTGTTCCATGGACCCTTGGGAAAAAATGTGTATTCTGCTATGTTGGGTGGAGTGCTCTATACATGTCAACTGTATCCTGTTTGTTGATGATGTTGTAGCATTCTTTCATACTCTTGCTGATTTCCTGTTCAGTTAGGTTGTTCTATGACCTATGTTGTAAAAAGGGTATGGAAGTCTCCAATTACAATTATAGATTTGTCTTCTTCTCCTTTCAACTTGATCAGTCTTTGCTTCACACATTTTACAGCTGTATTATTTTGTACATACACATTTAGGATTGCTATGTCTTCTTGGTGGATTGATCTTTTCATTATGTAAAGTGGCTCTCTAGCTCTGACAATTGTATTTGCCCTAAAGTTTACTTTACCTAATATTAATTTAGCCACTCCTGCTTTATTTTTTATTAATGTTTACATAGTATACCTTTTTCTATCCTTTTACTTTAAACTACTTTAATCATATTTGAATGTTTCTTTCAGATAGCATATAGTTGGGTAATTTTTAAATAAACTCTTCCAATCTTTTTTAATTGATGTATATAGATTTACATTTAATGTAAATAATTATTGAGATATGAAGATTTGTCTGCCATTTTCTTTTTTGTTTTCTGTTTGATCTCTCTAAATTATTTTTCTGTGTTTCTGTTTCCCTCCACATGCCTTCCTTTGAGTTACTTAAACAGGTTTTTTTCATCTACTTTGATTTACCTTTAGTTTTTGTTTTTTGTTGTGGAGTGTATGTCTTTGTGTAGCTCTTTTAGTGTATGCTCTAGGTATAAAATTATACATACACAATTTATCACAGTCTACTGACATTTTATCAGCCAAGTGGTTTAGAAACCTTATGTTCCTGTACATTCCTTTAGCCTCCCTATTTTTAAAATAGTTGTCTCAAATATCATCCTAACAGACATCGAGAAACATATTGGACATTGTTTTATTGTTTTTCTTCAATCATGAAATATAATTTAGAAAACTCCAAAGCCTGTTGTATTTATACTCATGTTTCTGCTATATCTAGTGTTCTTTTTTCCTTCCTGCTCTTCCAAGATCTCTCCTTTTTTAAAATTTCCTGTTTAGAAATGTCCTTCAGCCACTCTTTTAAGATATGTCTTCTGGCAACAATACCCCTTAGCTCTTATTTATCTGAGAATTGTTTGATTTCCTCTTCATTCCTGAATAATTTGAGCCCACTGTTCTTTACTTTTGAGACTTGAAAAATTTCATGTCACTTCATTCTAGGCCCCATTGTTTCTGACGAGAAATAATCTGTGATTGAAATTATTTTTTCTACAGCTAATGCATCATTCCTCTCTGGCTGCTTTCAAGTTAATTTCTTTGTCTTTAGTTCTTAAAAATTCAACTATGATGTGTTAATGTGCATTAACTTGGGTTTATCCTGTTCACAGTTTACTCAGCTTCTTGGATGTGTAGATCCATGTCTTTTGCCAAATTTGGGGGATTTTCAAATATTACTTCTTTGAATTATACTTTTTAAGCCCTGTCCTCATTCCCCTCTCCTTCTGAGACTTCAATGACATGAATGTTAGATCTTTTGTTCTAGTCCCATATATCCCTGAACCTTTATTTTGTTCAGTCTCTTTTCTCTGTGTTGTTCAGATTGGGTAATTTCTATTAGTCTGGTTTCAAAGTTGCTATTTTTTTTCCTTTCTCCTCCCATTCTGCTGTTGAGCCCATCCATTAAGTTTTTTATTTTCATTATTGTATTTTTTTAGTTCTAAAATTTTTATTTGGTTCTTCTTTATATCTTTTATTTCTGTACTGAGACTGTCTATTTCTTTGCTGAGACTTTCTATACTTCCATTTGTTTGAAACATGTTCCTAATTGCTCATGCAAGTGTTTTAGGATGGCTGCTTTAAAACCCTCATCAGGTAATTCTAACAACTCTGTCATCTCAGGGACAGTGTCTGTTGACTGACTTTTCTCATTTAACTTGAGACACACCTGCTCCTGGGTAGGAGGAGGGATTTTTTTTTTTATTGGTAACTGCACGTGCTGGATATAATAAGACTCTGGATCTTATTTAAATCTTCTGTTTTAGTAGGGCTCCTCTGATACCACTCTAGCAGAGAAAGGGAAACATCATCTCATTGGTGTCAAGTGGGAACAGAAGCCCATGTTCTCCATTCAGCCTCCTTTGACACCAAGAGAGTTTCTTGTTATTGTTGGCTCTGAGTAGGAGTTAAGACTTCCCACCAAGTGTCCTCTGACACCACCACAGTACCAAGGGTGGAGGGGTGTCCTAATACCACTGCATAAATCCAGGCTCCTCACATGGTCTTTACTGACGGAAGTTGGGGGTGAATAGGACACCTCATTACAGCCTGGCAAGGGTGGATATATAAGCTCTCCACTTGGCCTCTGTTGGTGGGAAATTAGTAAGGCCAGACATTTTTCTGTAATATGTGGATAGAGTAGAGCAGTTGCTGTTATGAGCTAAATTGTGTCATCCTACAATTCATATGTTAAAGTCCTAACCCCTACTACCTCAGAATGTCATCTTATTTAGAGATAAGATCTTCACAGAAGTGATCAAGTTAAAATGAGGTCATTAAGGTGGACCCTAAACCAATATGACCCGTTTCCTTATCAAAAGGGGAAATTTGGACACTGAAGCATGCAAAAAGGAAAGACAATGTGATGAGACAGAGAGAATATGGCCACCTACAAGCCAAGGATAGAGGATTAGAATGGATTCCTCCCTCACAGCCCTCAGATGAAACCAATCCTGCCAACATCTTAATTTTAGACTTCTAGCCTTTAGAAATGTGAGATAATACATTTCTGCCTTTTAAGCTACCCATCCCAGCCCCAGCAAATTAACATACTCTCTGAAAGTTTTCTGTCTTGCAAGGCCGTCTCTTTCCTGTTCCTTTGGCTAGAGAAAGCAGTCTTCTTGGGTCTTTTTTTTTTTTTTTCCCTGTGCACATTTCCATTTCCAGGCTGCCAGCTTTTCCAGTACCCAATCGAGGATAAATGAGGCAAAGAACAGAAGGAAGAAGGAAGGAAGGAAGGAAGGAAGGTAGGAAGGAAGGAAGGAAGGAAGGAAGGAAGGAAGGAAGGAAGGAAGGAAAAACCAGGAAACTCACCACTATACCCTTCCTTGGATCCAAGGTCCCTTGCCAGTCTGCCTTCTTCTCTCTACTTTTCAGGGTCTCATGTTTGTTTCACATACAATGTCCAGGGTTTTTAGCTGTACTTAATTCATGGGGGGAATGCATAAAATATGTTTACTTCAACTTTTCAGAAGCAGAAGTTCACAATGTGTTTTCAATGTCTGGTTAATATAAAAGATATTTCAAAAATGTAAAGGTTTGGAGAAACAAGAAACCTCCAGACCAATAAGAGGGCCTTTATGGATACTACACTTATTGGGGTTTTTATCTTAGGAAAAATTTAAAAGAGTATATGTATACCATGTCACAAGATGAAAATACTTGAGTTCAGGGGAAGTCATTAATTATATAGACTATATTTTCTGTCTAGTTCCTTAATTGTATTAGTAAAAAAGCCTCATTTATATAGTACTATCTTTTCAGATTACAAAATCATTTTAGTTCTCATTTAAGCTCACAGATCTGTGAAGTACATGGGGATGATAATTCACAGTCTGTAGGTGAGACTTGGTAAGTTTGCAAAGCTGCCTAAAGTCATTGGCCGGTAAGAAAAGGAACCAGAACTCAAGCCCATGTCTTTTGAGATCCAGCACAAAACATTCTCCATCTTGTCTCATTAAAATCACTCTTGCTTATAATAGTGGCCAAAAGTTCCCACATCACCAATTGTAAAAAGCTTGACAACAATCCCCTAAAACTTTCTTTTTTATTTTTATTGAATTTATTGAGGTGACATTAGTTAACAAAATTATATAGGTTTCAGGGGTACATTTCTATAATACATCATCTGTATCTTGTATTGTATGTTTACCACCCCCAAGCTTTCTAAAACCTCTCACTATGACTCTGGGAAGGGTTATAGCATCTCCTTTGGTTTCATATTTTTTAATTCAGTAAAAACCTGTGGAAACTATTGGTTACATAGGGTATCCTAAATAATCTAAAGTAATGGTTTTCAAAATGTTTTCCTCAGAACCCTAAGGTGTCTTGGGGTCTATGCTAAGGATGGGATACAGGGCTCAAGGTTTCTCTCTCCTGCTTAGTCTGAAAGCCTCTGCTAAAATCTGCTTCATATATTGGAGTTCCTCATAGAACTTGATTTGAAAAATGATGACTAAAACAACATGGCTTTCAAGGGCTTATCCAAGGAGAAGACTATTCACTTAAGGGCAGTTCTTTCTGGAATAGAAGACATCAGAGTTTGTGCTCGGCTCGCTTTATAAAGAGAGCAATCATAAATAATAGATCAAGTGGTCTAGTCTTCACTCTTCTGGTTTTCCCTGACAAGAAATCCCAAAAGTATTTATTCCATCTAATAATTATTTATTGAGCACAAACTTTGGAGTGGTTTCTGATAGGTTATAGAGAAGCACATGTTAGAATTCATTCTGTCAGGAAGATTGAAATCTAATGAGAAGACAGGGAGAACATCCAAGAAGCAATAACATAGGCAGAATAGGATGTGTAATAATAAATATGCAAACATTACACTGTCAGACATCATATTGTACTGGAAAAATAATTTCAAAAGTAATAACTATTATTTATTAAAAATAAAAATAACTGGCCCTTACTTGGGCCAGTTATTCTGTTACATCCATTAGCTCAAATTCTTACAAGAATTTTGCAAAGTAGAACTCACTATCTCCATTTTACAGATGTAGAAACAGAGCTTCCTAGGGGTTAAGTAACTTGCTCAGAGTCACTAGAATTACAATTTAAAGTCAAGTGTATTGGTTGCCTAAGTCTGTAACCCCAAAAGGCTTTCACAAAAAGAAAAAAAGTAACTATAAGGATAGAGGGGTGCCGCATGAACCCAAGGGTTGTAAGGCAGCTAGGTCTGGAAAGGAACTGGAATGAGAAAGAAATGCTGTCAGGAACCTGGCAGTCCTTTCTTCATACCACTCACCTCAACTTCTCTCTGAATTCTTCTCGCTTCTCTGCAGAGTCATCTTCTCTTATCCACAGCTCCCATAGTGGGTATAGATGGCTGTGCCACAGCACTGAATTTATATGTTTCAGGTTTACTGACTTAAAGAGAGTATTTCTGGCTTTCTCTGGATTCTAACTTCTAATTTTCAGAAAAGAAAATATGTTTAGACCAGTGGCCACCCTCATCCTATGAACGGTTAGTAAGGAGAAGGATGTTGGTAGCATGAAGAACTAACTACATGGTGTTCATGGAGGGAGGGAAATATTATACATCATAGAAGGTGGATCATTGAAAGATAGGTGAATAACACATATTTCCTACAGAACATCTCTCAGGCTCACAGAATTTAAGAGCTAATGAGGTCCTTATTGCTAAAGGTTGTCATGTACCTATTCCTGGTCAGGATCAGTGAAAAACAAAAAAGAAGGAACTTTACAAAAAAGAAAAAAATTAAACAACTCTATCCCATCACTACTCTTCTCTGAAAGACCTTAACATCAGGAATGTTTGAGTTCTATGTCACTAATTTTTCCAGACATTAAAATTATACCCTCAGAAAAGCCATGCATATATCAATTACAAAAGAAGCTAGGAAACAACATATATATATGGGTTTAGCTTTGTTTTACTTGGATATATAGATGAATGAAAAATACGCAAACATTAGATCAAAAATTTTATTACCCTTTCCAACCTTTTCTTTCATTGGTAGATAAAATCTAGTTATATGTGCCATATAGCTGTAACAAAGCTCAACCTACTCATTTTCAGGATCAAATTTAGATCTTACAAAGTTCTTTCTAAAGTCTCTGATAAGAATTAATTTTCATACACATATGTACATTAATTACAATAAAGATTACACTTACTGGTGAAAAAGTGAAAGCATCCCTTTGAAGATCAGAAACAAGGTAAGAATGCCCACTATCGCCTCCTCTATTCATCATGTACTGGAGGTTCTAGTCAACAGAGTGTGAAAACAAAATACATAAAAACTATAAAAACTGGAAAGAAACAATATTGTCATTATATGTAAGAAATATGATTGTGTAGAGAGAAATTCCAAAAGAATTTAGAGATACAACAATTAAGTTAAAGATAAACTTTATACATTTCTTTATCCAAGCAACAAAAAGTATTATTTGAAAAGCAACCGTATGACTTCCCCTTCTGGCATTATGGCTATCTAAAAATCATGAGGAAGCCTCAAAATTAAGAACTATATTTTGAATAGGACATGTTATTAAGACTTCACTGGTCTCACAAGTGACTCAAAGGGCAGGATTTCACACTCTCCATCAAAAACCTTTAGTTGAGATCAAAGGGACAGACAGTGAGGAGGTACAAGTTTACCCTGAAAGCAATTCCAGTTAAAGCACTCCATGATAATACTGCAGTTTGGTCTGGGAAGAGTAAGTTGAACCTGAGTCTTCTGTTCCAAAACAAGACACCCAAGACTGGTGTTGGGTTAGGGGCATCTCTTGACTACAGAAAGAAAAACATCTCTTCTGAAGAATTATGTCCACAAATTAGGTCTGAAGTAGTCCCACCGATTAATTAAGATCAAGCAATAGGGCTCACAAGAAAAAAATTAATAAGCACTCTCAAAGGCAAGATACTATTAAAGAGAGCCACATAAATAACAAATGTGAGGGTTATACCCTCAAGGGATATAAACATTGGGACTTTCAGATATAGAATAAAGAGCATCTATGGACAAAAATGTTTAAAGAAATAAGAGTACAGTTACAATGATAAGAAAGAAATGAGAGGGTATCAAGAATTAGCAGATAAATTTGAAAGAAAAATAAATAGAACTCTTGGCATTAAAATATGTTGTTTAAATAAAATACCTAATGGATGGTTTAAATAGAATCATTATGGCTATAGAGAGAATTCATAAAATGGAAAATGCACATGAAGAAATTTTCAAGAATTTAAAGTCAAAACCAAATAGAATATAAAAGAGGTATTAAGAGGTTAGAGGAGAAAATAATTGCATCTAAAATATATCTAAGTGGAATATGAGTGAGAAAAAATAAAGAAAATGGAAGAAAGAAAATTTTAAAGAGGTAAAGGTTGTGAATTTTCCAGTAGTGATTTAAAAAAAAAAAAAGCATCATTCCAATGGTTCAACAAGTATAACATATCCCAAGGGGGACAGGTAGAAACCCATGCCTTAGGCACAGGTAGTGAAACCACAAAATACCAAAGACAAAAAGAATATATTAAGAAAAATCAATGAGAAAGGACTAGAAAAATGACAGACACTCCAAGAAGATAGCAGAATAATTCTTCAAAGTGATGAGAAAATGATTTTCAATCCTGAATTGTTTAGTCAACAAAATTACGTTTCAAGAATGGTAGTTAAGTAAATAGTTATGAGTCTATAGAAACTGAGACTCTTACTATGAAGAGGCCTGTATCTAAGAATGGCTAAATGTTCAAAAAGAAGGAAAATAATTCACGAAAGAAAGTTTGAAGTACAGAAATAAGTGGCAAGCAAATAAAATATGATCATGGATTTAAATCAAGCAAATATTGTCTCTATAAAATATTAATGATGATGCTATCTAATTTGTGGTTTAAAAAGGTAGAACTGAACTATTCAACAATGACAGTACATGATTCTTGAGGGTTAAGATAAAAGTTCTGAGAAGTTGACTTGTAGAGTAGATTACGATATTATTTACCTATAAAAATGAAAAGCAATCAACCAGAAAAATTAAGGTAAGAAGGAAAAAGAAGCAAGAAAATACCAAGATACAAATAGAAAACAGAGAGGTCATGATATAAATATGTCCAAAGATAAAAATGATTACAAAAAAAAACTGAATCCAGGATGTTAATAGTTAATAATTAATAGATATGAGAAAAGAGCCCTCGCTGGTGTGGTTCAGTGGATTGAGTGCTGGCCTTCGAATCAAGGGGCCACCAGTTGGATTCCCCATCAGGGCATGTGCCAGGGATATGGGCCAGGTCCCCAGTAGGGGGCGTGCAAGAAGCAACCACATATTGATGTTTCTCTCCCTCTCTCCCTTCTTTGCCCTCTCTCTAAAAATAAATAAATAAAATCTTATTTTTAAAAAAGAGAAAAGATATTTGAAAAAAATCCAACATCCAGAGGCTTCTGGCCATGACAGAGTGACAGGGTGACTTATAGCAATAAGACTTGCCCCCTTCCCGCTATAAACAATAAGAAAACTGGATAGAATATATGAATAAACAGAATGACAGAAAAAAATATGATCATCGCAACTGATGCAGAAAGAGTATTTGGCAAAATGGAACACACTTTCATAATAAAAACACTCATCAAACTATGAATAGAAGGAAACTACCTCTCTGTAAACAAAAATTGGGTTATAGCATATTTCCAATGTATAACATGTATTTTACATATTTATATATTTTATTGTATAATGTATTATGTATTAATATTATATATAATATTATACAGTGTTTGGCAAAAGTATATTAATAATAATAAATAATATAAGAATAAACTATTTTGCATACTCACAACAGTAAACCTACATTTGTTCACCCTTGTATAACATTATTTTTTAATTAAATTTACTGGGGTGACATTGGTTAATATTTTTTAATATTTTATATATGATAGAAATATGCTATACCTCAATATTTAGCCCCCAGATTCAAACCCTTCCTCTTCATCCTACTCTCACCCTCTTTGTGTAGTCTGCCTGACCATTGACTGAATTCCTTAATGTTTAAAAAGAACACATTTTCTAAGTCTGTAGAGTATATCAAGAAGTTGTTGTCTGAGAACTTATTCAGAAGAGACTCAGATATCTCTTCTCCAATGATCTATCCATCCATGAATTTATTCATTTATTAGAGGTCACAGATCCTATTCTAGGCTCTGGGGTGCCATGGTGAACAAGATAAATGGTATCCCCAGACTCATCAAGCCAACATTTGGATGGTGATGAAATGTAAAAGAAAATATTACCATCATATTAATGTTTTATTCAATATGAGATAAATATTTCAAAACAAATTGGATAAGTTTTTGAAACAAATTTAATAGGTTTGTAGATTTCGGGCTGACATGAGATCATAGGATCACAAAATCCTGGAGCAAAAAGGTACCTTTGAGAGTATCAAATCCAACAGCATATTTTTATCCATGTCTCAGAGATGTTAAAAAAGCTGGACCAGGGATCCAAATTTGTTATTACTATGAAGTCCATTTACTTATATTATTAAATATATATATTAAAAGTCATGTTGAAAGGATTTAAAATCATAGCATTATTAACATTCCAAGAAAAGATATTGCTGTCTCGTTCTGGTCTCTCAAAAAAACCAACTTTGAGTTACTCATATTCACAGCCAGCACCAAAGCTAATGAATAAAATATAAGTTTGGAAACAAAATCAAAAGTCAAAATTTGAAGGAGAACTGAAGAACACAGAAGAGTTCCTTTGAACTTTCAAATCATAAAGAGAAATCATCGTTTTGTAAATTTTAAATATGGCTCTTAAGTAAGCAGAACTGTATCCCTCCATTTGAGCTCCTCTTTATCCTCTTAGGAGACCACTGACCATTACACATATTTGTCATCTTCCTTTAAAAGATCAAACCTTAATGGGAACAAAAGCAACCCTGAAAGACTAAATAAGATTTTCTGGGTCATTGGTTAAGTTCATTGGATGCAAATTTACGTTCTGTGGATAAGATTCATTTAAAATATTAGATGGTATTTTTATACCATAAAAATCTTTTTTTTTTCCACCCAATAACCCAAGTAGTTCCCGGCACCTGCCTATTCCCCACTTAACTACATAATACATTCCATTTTTTCCCTTAAGGTGAAATTACTTAAGAGGAACAATGGAAGAAAACTTAAACTACCACTACAGGTTGGCTCCAGTATTACTTTGAAGTTTTCCATTAACCAGAGTCTTTTTACAGCATGTGAAACAGCAAATATTAAAATAATAATAACAATAAACCTCCCATATTCAAAATAGCAGGTTTTTATATCAATTTGGAGAAAATTTGTCAGTAATTAGGTTCCCTAGGAATACTGAGCTATCCTATTTTTCTGTGATTTCTGAAAATATTTATTCCCCAGTTTGGTAGTACTCAACCTTTCCCATTTTTCTTGGGAAGAACCCATTAAATAATAAGCTATTTATCTCACCCCTTGAGGTGGCCTCAAAAAAGAAACATTTAAAAAAATAAACATCAGAATGCTTTGAAATGATGGTAGAGCACATTTCAGAAGGGAAAAAAAAAAAAAACACATTCTGAGAACATTAGTCTGACCCCAAATGAGAGAAACACTTATAATCAATTTTCTTTTCATTAATATAATAAATGCTGTCTGCACTTTGTGTTCCTAAAGAGAACCATTCTGAGATAAAGGATGTCTCCCTAACCTTTTATACTGAACCGGTGGTTTCCCAAATTTAATATGCATGAAGAGTGCATGTGAGCCCTCTTAAATCCAAGAACCAAACCCCGCCTGTGTAATAAATCTCACCACTACTCCACTATTAGACAGGGGATTAAAACTAATCTAGCAATCCCCAAACCAAGCACCGAGTGGATTAAAATGCAAACGCATGGGAGCAAGAAGATGCTTAATGCTAAATAACAAACATTTCAATCACAGGAATCATTTTTATCTTCTTGTTTATGCTAAGTAGATACTATTAAACTTAATATATGTATTAACACAAGGGGAGGAAAGGAACAGTTTTTTTAAGACCTAAGTAATTGGTATAGCTGGCCAAAAAAAAAAAATGCAAACAAAAATGAGCTTAACAAAAGGACTATACTGTGATGTTCAGATTGTTTACTTAAGGTCAACTGAGTGACACTTGACTTGTAAATTTTCCTTTAAGCCAAAGCAGTCCATGCTCAAGTGTTGAATCAAGAAAGAAAAGAATTTCCAGAGACCCTAAAACTGGAGCAGACTCTCTATGTGTAATGCCCATGTAATATTTAAATAAGCAAATGTTTTAAGAAAAATCCACTGTAGCCAAACAGCCAAACAGCACACAATGGGAGAGACCCCATTGCAGTGAACCCAGAAGATGCCCTTATGGTTTTTGAAAGCTGCAGCTGATCGCAAATATAAGTAAGTGACCATGTGCAGACCCTCGTTAGCACAGTCTATCCAAAGAACATAATACACACACACATCTGGCATCTCCTAACAGCTGTGGAACACATTATACGCAAAATCATTCACTTAGCTCCAACAGCAATCCACACACTGCTGGAAGGAATCCGTAAAGTTTTATCTGAAATACTGTTGTACCTTTCAACTCTGTCATTCTCTTCAATTTTCCACTTCTGGGTCCTGTTATACCCTTTCTCAGACATCTGCATTTCAACTTGAATCCCTTCCAGGACCCTTGCTACCCCTCCCTCATCTATAAAATAAAGCATAGTTCAAGACTCTCCTGCTGTACCATTCTAAGTGATTACTAACAAGTCAGCACCAGACATTCTTATGTAAAACAGTTGGTACAAATGGTTATAATTTTGAAAGAGAGCTTGTCCTGGGACACTTTCCTCTTCCCCAGCATTTGTTCCTCGACACAAAACATGGGTGAAAAATGAAGTATTATACCTAAATGAGGTACAAAATGATAAGTAGACATAGGTATAATGCTTGGACTAGCCTAGGCATTCATAACTGGTTTTCAGTCCCCAAGCATTGGTGTTCATTTCATTTCCTCTCAGTCAAGTCTTTTTGGTTAAGAAAGCTTTACATGTAACACAATAGTAAGAGGAGTTAAGAGGTATAACCAAAAGTTATAATAGCAATAGAAAGATTTCTCAATTCGAACACTGTGACACATAAGTTTCAGCAGTGATATTGCTAAGTCATCTCATGTTTGAAAGAATGGAAAACAGAGCAGAGTTTACTTAGATATAGTGTGATTTCCTTAAAAAAGCAGGTTTCATATCCTTTTCTATTTGTAAAGGGCCATAAGGATTGCTAAATCTTAGGGGAACAATCAAAGATAAATTTGGTATTGGGAAAATCTTTAAGCCTGGCTGAGTCAAATTACGTGTTTAATTTTTAAAGAAATTTTTTGTAAAAATATGCTAATGTTTCTAATTTTTATGGCATATCTATTTCATCAGTGAAGATGATCAATAGCCAAAGTGCAATGGGCCTCCAAAATTCACCCTGTCCCCTCAAGCAGATGAACTTCTAAACAAGCAGCTGGTTTTTGCTAGAGTGGTTTGCAAATCCTAAGCAGTTGGTCAGTGTTGGTCCATAAGATTTTCACTATTCTACACTGAGTTATCATAAAGCTAAATTTATTTAACACACAGGCACTTCTTTATTCTAGAATATCTCCCTCCCACATTTTCAACATTCAAATGTCTTTCCTTTTATGAAATAATGGTTATATTAAATGATAAATGGTTGTTTTGTGTTCTGCTTGTTTGTTGAGTTTTTTTAAATTTGGAAGCATCTTTCTTGGAAAAAAATTAGCAAAATTTTGAAATTTAATTATCTCTGAAGTCAAAATTACTGGGATTTTATGGAATAAGAAAAATGTACTAGGGTACATTCTACCTCTTTTCTTTAAAAACACTAATTAACTTCAGTGGTCTAGTAATCTAACAAGATGATGACAATGAATTTTTGCGTTGGCTTAGTTTTAGCTAACTTGAATTTAATAACCAAAAACAACCATCACAGAATTCAGTTTTCTTGTCTAGACCCTACCTGATTGATGGATCAGCCCATTGAGAGGGTAGATTCTGTGATTGGGATAAAGACAACAACAACAAAAAAGTATGGAATTCAGATGCCTTAAATCCCTCACATAAGCAATCTTTAAAATATAGGCCTGTCACTCCTGACTATTAGCTTCCCCATCCTCTTTTTCCCATTTTTCTAATTCTTGTTTATAAAAACTGCAAGTTTTCTGACCTTCTTAATGTTTGGGTTATCCAGCTCCAAAAGGTCTGTAGAATTCCTCCATGTTCCTATTTGTCTGCTGTGAATTTTATTGAATGTACACTGCAGCTGACCCCATATATAATGGACCTAGAAAACATTCACCAGAAATTCAAATGCCTATTTCTCATCTTTATGTGATTGTGCATGCAAGCGTGTGTGTGTGTGTGTGTGTGTGTGTGATATATCTTATGATGCTGTTTATAAGAAGGTGCCATTAGTCACTTAGAAGACACATAGTATTTTATTTTCAGGATTCTCTGAAAAGCTGAGAAAGTTTAATCTCCACTATTTTTAGGCATTGTCACTCTCTCTTGACACATGGGCTTTTATATGGTATAATGCCAAAAATGATAGCAGCATGGTGATTTTGGACCAGTGTGTGGACATTCTTCATCATTGCCTACCTCGGAGACCAAATCATTCAACATGAGGAAAGTCAATGCCTGTAGGCATCTCTAGTTGAAATTCCAATTAGAAAGGAAAATGAAGGACTACTGCACAGATGATTAAAATTTGGAAGATTCCAAATAATACTAGGAGGAAGAATTTCTGATGACCTTTGGATCCCTTGAGTATTCCATATGATACTGTACTTACAATATCTCATTAGCCCTTAGGGAAACAATTTTTATTATCATTGAAAGTGTAGGTGAAAATCATCCAAAGTAAAAGACATTACATGAAACTGGTCTGAACAAATACATGTTGGATTCCCATCCTCATGCCAAAAAATGACATCCAGTATCAATTAGGGTGATCAGAAAGAATTGCTAGAATATGTGGCTCTTTGACATGGTTTTTAATCAGATGTCCCCAGAATTCATCTCTCATGAATCACAAAGCTAAAAATGATCTCCAGCAATTGCAGAATTCATTTGCCTCCCTCTGAGAGAAGCTGTACAGAAAGCATTGAAATAAAACCACCTGCCCTTTTCTTTCAAATGCCCTGAAAATGTGCCACAACTCAGCTTTGATTCTATGTTCCAATGTTTCACTGCTCTCACTGGCAGGAGAGAATTTCTCTATACGTGGATGTCTAACTTAAATCCTTCATGCTGCAATTTACATCTGTTTCTTTTGTTCAAAATGACTGTTTCTTCTTACACCTGCTCCCCATTAAATGATTATTACATACTTCTGGGTAATCATATTCCAGAGGGGAAAAAGGCATAAACTACTGCAGCTGAAGGCAGTAGTGTATATTTCCACACAGATGTGTGAGTCATCAACAAATTGTGAAATCCTTGTGAGTAGTAGCACATGGGAAAGATTGTCTTTTACAGATGCCAACTCTGCTCTGATAGCATGTTATAAGGAAATAGAGGACAGGAGTGCAGTTAGAAACAGTAACACTGGACCTACACACACAAACACACACCATGTATGCGCTCTAGTTGGAATAAAAAGTGAATTTATAAGCCTTGTATTCAAAGCACTACTAAGTTCCTGAAGCTTGGATACAATTTCTTATGCTTCTGTTATATAAGGCAGGCTATAGTCACTACCGCATGAAACCAAATTAACTCGCTAATTCTTCAAAAACCAAACCTGTCAATCTGGTTGTTTTATGCATCATAGTCACAACACCCAGTAAGTGGTATCCTTTATATTTTAACTATTTTGAAACAATTAGATATAGTCTTAATTAGAAGACTGTATTGTTTTGCTTCCTGGGACATAGGCAAGGAGCCGTATCTGATAAGTTGCTCACTCACTACATGCCTAGTAAGTCACCTCTTTGAAACTCAAAGTATGATCCCAGACAAGCGGCATCTGCACCATCATGAGGCATGTAAAAAATACAGGTTCTCATGTCTCCTCTCCAGAGTACTGAATCAAAATCTTCATTTTTAGCAAGATCCTTGGGCACTTTAGGATATGTGTAAATTTGAGGAGCACTGATCTATTTAATTTCTCAGTGTCTCTATTTCCTCATCTATAAAATGAATATTAACCAACACTTGCTACTTACTTGCTTCAGATCAAAGGAGGATTAATGTCATAGGGGTTTTTTTTCTCCTCAAAATAGTCTCTGCATAAACAGAACACGAGAGAGCAGTTTCATTTGTTGGCATTTAACTGAACATTTTCTGGAAGAAGAACCAGGATTCCTTCCTAGATAATACATCTGTCCTTCATCCAAACTTCACTTTATGGCATAATGGCTTCAGAAACAGCACAGCAGTTCAACCAACTGCTTTTGGAGAAATAACTGAGGCTGATCCCAATGAAAACAGTTTTCCTGCTCCCTGTCTTGGCTGTCAAACACAAACACAAACACTCTGTGGGTTCAATCAGCCCAGCTGGGTGTCTGCTGCTGAGCCATCTGTGGAACAACTTGCAGAACAGGAGCTTGACTCTGCCTGAGACAAAAGCAAGAGGGAAACAGGGAGAAGGGCCATAGCCTGACTCCAGGGACTCCCCACTTATGCCTGCCTTGTCTAATTCCTTCCCTCAGAAGGGACAAAAATGGGAGAAACAGATCAAGTTTTCATGCATCAAGAAGGCTCTCGTGGCTGGCAGGTCAAACCATAACCAGATGCCCAAGGGACTCTACAGAGTGTTCACGTTATACCCCCACCTCAAGAGCACCAGCACAGGGACAGGAAGGGCCAGCCCCCACGGCCCTGAGGTTCAGAAATCAAGAGGGCATTGAATCACTACCTCTACCCATGATCCTGAGCCCCTCAAGGTTTGTCCAGACATTAGGCAAAATCCCTTTAGGCTTAGGAAGGAAAGAAAAACAGACTCAGTCCTTGACTGGTCTCCCAGTTGCCAGTTCACTTATAACTAAAGCCCTGGGTTAGAGAGAGTACATTCTCTCTCTGCCAAAGAAACAGCAGAGGATTGGTTTCCCCAGGTCGATAATACCTGAATAACAATGTGAAAAATGTGACACTAGTCCTACTAACTTTGCAATCAGGTAGACAAGATATGGTAATAAAGGCATCCCTAAATACAGGAAAGAAGAGACTCACTGAAGTCTAAGTATACACACACAGAGGACATAACACATGCACACCAGGCTTCAATAGGTCCGTCCCACAGCCACCTCCCTCCAACCATCGTGGTTCAGCCCACAGAGCAGCCCTCGGCACTCTGACCTGAATGTCAAGAGCCATCCCACCATGGCCCCCAGCCTGAGCCCACATCAGTTCTCCTTTCGACCGCCTTATCATTTACACTTTACTTTCCTCTTCTTCATTCTGTCCTGCCAGATCTCGAAGCTAAAAAAGGGGGCAACTTCAGGAAAATTTAATGCAATCATCAACAAAAACAAGAACAAAAGGCTGAAGCTCAGAGGAAAACACTTTCAGATAAACCAAATGACCTGAAGAATTTGAGTAAAAGAAACTACTTCTAGCACAATGGGTTTTTTTGTTTGGTTGGTTTTTGTTTGTTTTCTCTTCATTTCTCTCACTCTTATTCCCCAAGAAGACAGAAATCAACATGCAAGGGAAGAGAGAGGATGCAAGAGATCCTTGTGGCTGCCTCCATAAACAGAAGGCAGCAGGGCTGGTATTGACTGTTCAGTGCTGTTCCACATGCCCCCTGGAAATTACACAGCTAAAATAACGATCAGTGTTGACACTACCATTTTGTCTAAAGCTCTGTGGGAAAGGTAGTCTTTTTAGAGTTCAAAGTTTATGGAGGTAGGTTTGACCTGCTATTTGTCGCCTCTGAGTTGGGATTTTCCATTTGATTTAGATGCTTTCTTCCAATATAGCATATAGAAAGTTTCCTCTGCCACCTTCATGGTGCTGAATCCACCCCTAACTCTAACCTCCCACCCAAGGCAGTTCATCACATCTTCCAACAGACCTTCGTGCTAGTATCTGCCACCCTACACTCCCTAGGTCATCTTCCCCTGCACTCCCAACGACCTATGAGGTATGTTATGGAGACAGAAACAGAGGCTTAGAGAGGTTAGTGGTGTGCTACCAGTGACAAGAACAACAACAAAGAGAAGAGTCAGATACATACAACCAAGTCTAGCTGCCTCCAAAGCCTATAACCTCTCTAGTTCACCATGCTATCATCTAAAGAGGACAAAAGTTTTCCCCTCAATATCAGTGACGTGCTTTTTCATCCATTCATCCATCCGAGTGCCTCCCTGTGCCAGCCTGATACTGGGCATGCTGTATGCACCCTGGTCTCCCAGAGCTAATGCTTCCATCTTTGCTGTCAGAGGAGGTAGGAGAGCATGGTGTTTACCAGCAAGCGCTTTGGAATGGGGGGAAAAAAACCTGGATTTGAATCTCAAGTCACCCACACTTCACCTCTTTGTACCTGTTTCTGTTCCCATAAAGTTGGCATAATACTCTATTTCATGAAAATAAGATACAAATACACACACACACACACACACACACACATATATATAATATCTAAACTTAGAATCTAAAACTGTGCCTGGCACAAAGAATATACTCAGTAAATGAAAACAATTCACCTTCTTCTTTTCCTTCTCCTCCTCCTCCTCAAATTCAAAGATTGTGGTGGGAGGACTTTACTCAGAGAACAAGAGAAAGCCCACATCATACCACTCAAAGCATACCAACCAGGCCACCACCTATTTGTTTCACGTGTTGAATTTGTCCCACTCCACCTTTAGCTCTCACTGGACTTGAGACAAAAGGGATCTAATGCATTCCTGGCAGTTTTTCAAAGCATGGCAGAAGTGAATCGGGTTTATAAGATTAATTCTTTACTCTCCAGGCAGTAGGTCAAATCAGAACCTTCACTCAACCAACTCAGTGGATAATCTCCTTTTATTACTTTCAATCAAACTAAGTGTCTGCAATCTGTACAATGGCCACTAATTTAGTGGAAAAAAATCATTTGTAGAGCATGATTATAAAAAGATGAGATAGAACACAAGATCCAGACTGGATAAGCATCCTATAAGTTTGCTCCTATCTCATTGCATATAAAGCTTCTTTGACCCAAACTGCATTAAGGGCATACAGCTATTCTGCTAAGCTAAAAATCAAAGAAAGAAATGGACATTGTTCACAGATCAGCTCCTTATTTAAATAAGGGAAACAGCCTATCACTTAAATTCAGATCCTTTGTCACACTCACATGGAGCCATCCATTGCTCATAGAAGTTTAATATGAAAAGGTTTCATTGTGTGAAAACCAGAACCCTTTTTTTAAGATAATAAAATTCTAGTTACACAACTGGACAACATCACAAAGCTGTCTGAATTGTGGAAACCACTCTCTTCCTGTGATGGATAATAAGGCATGGGGTTTTGCTTGCTTTGATTAATTTCAGAATATTGCAGAGAACCTGCATAATCCCTAAGATAGCAAAGGAGAGAAGGAGAGGCGATGGACAATGATAAAAGCACAGTAATGGAGCAGAGGCTGTGTTCCGTCCGCTGTAGAAACCCCCCCCAAACTAATTTCATTTCAGCAAGAACTAACCACAATAGGGTCAACACAGAAAAATGTCCTTTGGCTCTGGGGCTTAAATTATATGCACGGAGGCTCAGCAATGCAAAACAAAAACTATGAGATGTCGCCATGACTGTGATCAGATATACAACCAGAAAGTGCACATTTCCCTTTTTTCAAATCACAGCAGCCATTATTTATACAAGTACTGAATATGGAAAAGGCTCTGACAAATTTACAGTGGTGTTTGGATGGATGAGGATGGTGGATGATGGATGAGGGAGACAGAGGATTCCCTTATTAAAGCATCAAATTCTTTCCTAAATATCAAATAGACATCTTAGCTACAACCACACTGCTTCATGCTCAAAATTATACCAACCAAACATGTTAAATGTCTCTCTAATAGAAATAGGCAGCATTTTCTCCTAATAAATATTGTTAATTTGTACTATGGCATTAAGTACCTTTCCTTTTCTGCATAATGTGGACTTCAGTGTATATGCCTATCAAACAAAAATAAATGTGACAATTCACAAACATGAATGAATGCCAGCAAAAACTGACTAGTATCTCAAGCACATTATTCTGTTCTTAAATTTTAGTAAATAATTTCAGTAGATGTAATCTTTCAAATGTATTTTTGGTGTCTTTCTTGACAGGACAGTAGCTCTTAAGGAAAACTCACTATTCACTTTATGATTATTTTCATACTGTGCCCAGATAAAAATATATAGAAAGTTGGAAGCCCTACAGTGCCCACTAGTGGACATACTAGAATCACAGATGCATCCTGTCTCCATGGAGTAAAAAAACAGAAAAGAGTAAAAAATAAAAAGCATTTACTTTAAAAACCATTTACATGGCCATTCACTTCTTATTTTATCTGCAATGATAACAGAGGCGTGTACAAAGAGAAAAACTTTCTTCTGCAAGTCTCAACATCTCCTCCATTTGATCCTATTGTAAAGTCAACTGTACACAAAGAAATGACTTTAGTGGCATGGAAGATATTTTTTAAATAAATAAAATGGTCCATGTCTAATGTATCTTGCCCCAGACAGAGTTAAAATCTAACATTTGAAAGTTTTTTCTCAATAAAAATAAATGACTCTTTACAATTCTATCCAATCCTACCCCAGTCAAATTACTCCTTCCTCTGCTGCAAATTGTTAGCATAGCATTTTTTAATAGTAACAGATCCTGTCTATTCAAAGCCCGTAGTGACATCACTAGGAACCAGTCTTTTAGCATTAGCACAATGTAATGTATGATCCAATGACAATCTGATTATAATTTACCAGGCAACAATGTTTACATATTGAAAGTGTTACCAGTTCTTTTCTTTTTTAATGAAAAACAAGCCTCATTTTGCATTTTAATGTTTCTGTTTAAGTACAGTGGTGATTAAGTCCCATGAAAATATTATATCTTTGACAGATAAGCCAAAAGTTTAACTTGATTTCTGAGTAATTCATAGAGTACTTATATGCAGTTTGTTTGAAAAGGAATATATGAAAGAAAAACATCTATAAAACTTCATTCATAAAACTGTAAAATAACAAAATGTTCCTAATTTGAGTTAACCCAAGACATCTTACTTAGCATGAGTGTGGTGAAAGAACTAAACACAAGCCTTGGAAACCAAGGCTATAAAATCATTGTTTTTAAGATTCTAGAAGCTCCTAGACCTAAAACTAGACGTTTTACCCTAACAGATGTGAATTGTAATGGGAGGAATCGACATCACAGAGAATTAGTAATGAATAATAGAGCAGACCAGTGGCCCTGCCCATGAGTTTACTTCTCAGTTCTAGTTCTCTACTCAAATCTTCCCTACCAGGCCCTGACCCCAGCATCTTTCAAACTCATCCGTGGCCCACAATGAGGTACCCCTTGCTGTAGTAAAAAATGCTATGGAGGGAAAATAAAGAGGGGTTGAGGGAAGCTTTCTAAAAAAAAGATCTTTCAGGAAACAAAAGGAAAGGAAAGGAAATTGTATGTGCAATTGGTTTTGCTTTGCTTTTCTTGATAAAGAGCTAATTGTTTAGATTAAACACCAGCATAATTAACTTCTCCCTCAGCTCTGTTAAGAGCAAGTTAAGGGCAGGGAGAGAAGTTGACAGCACAGTGACAGGAAGAGGAAGCACTGAGCTGCCTCCTCTTCACTTTGCCTTTGCATTTTGTTCCCGATTTGGAGCAATTAACCAGTCAAACATTTTCACAGGGAATATGACTAAGGAAACAACAAAATACAACCACGGGGTAGAGGAGTCAGTGTACATTCCCAACATTCCCAAAATGCCATTCCCAATTGCAACTGGGGTTCTTTGAAGAAACAAAAACAAAAAGTAAATGAACCGTGATTAATACCAATAAACTGGCCTTCCTAACTTCAGGAGAAAGTCCAACTGGACTTCTGCAAAATTAATCAAATTTTACCTCTGCACCAGCCTGCCATATAGGCATCAAAAAATACAACAGTTTTATTTTTCCTTTAAAAAACATACGCCACTCCCCCACGCACACACATACTTTTTTTTAAAATGGGAATATGTTTGTAATCAGTGGGAGCTGTTTGGTTAATGTATGATATAGATTTTTTTTTCATATACTTAAAGGATATTTTACTGATCAAAGACTGTCTGCCAATCCAACTTCTGTTTTCAAAGCCCCCACTAAGAATATATCTTCTTGGGATGTCTTTTTGTAGTATATGCCAAAATAAAGATAATTTTTACAAGTAATACCCTAGGGACTATTCTTAAATTGTCTTATATGGAATACTAATTACACTGGCATTAATAGGCACTCTTTAGGAAAATGAAGAGTTCACTAGACAAGTAGGTTTGGAAGATATTGGTTTAAATAAGATTAAACAGTTTTGGGGTTTTTTACTACAAACATTTTAAGAACCGTGAATATACTAATGGACACCATCAACCCCCAGTAAGTTATACAGACTGTCACAGGAAGTTCATTTCAAGAGAATGCACACATAGGAAAATATCAGTTTGAATCCAAGATCATGCAATTTGATAATCAGACTACTAACGTGATAATGGAGCAGCAGGTAACCCCAAAGAGCAGGGCACAGTTCTCGGACTTACTGATAGAACGTCTTTCACTCCCCCCCAAAATCCTATGAGGTTCCCTACTTAACAAATGAAGAAACTGGTTTACTAGGGATTTAAACAACTTCCCCAGGCTATTAAGGGGTGCAGATGGGATTTTAATCCAAGCAGTTTTGTTCAAAGACTATGTTCCAAAGTACAGACACATTGTCACTATAACATAGAGAGCAACTAGGCCCAAGAAATAACCTTGCAGTCATAGTGACAGAGGCCCTCAGGCCTCTTCCTCAGACCTGCTACCCTGCACCCATCATGGCAGCCAGACTCCAGTAGCCAATGGGCTGATCAGAAGGTGGGTGTGGATCCTACATCCACAGTGCCCTTGTCCATGGCTATGAGAACAACTCCATCCATCATCACCATGGACATGAGAGGCCCTTTGCTGGGCTCAGAAGATAGGAGAAGCCAGCATGAGCTTCTAGAAAAACATTTGACTGATCCCTACACACAGGTGCCAGAAAAGAAAGGCCTGAAGACGCATAAAAAGCTTGAGTATGTGGACAGCTATACTTTGTTCATGGACAGCGAGAATGTATTTCAAAATGGAAATTCACCTTAAAACAATCTACAAACTAAACACAATACCAATCAAAATGCCCAGCAGGACATTTCTTAGCAGTTGAAAAACTGAGTCTAAAATTCATGTGGAAGCAAAATGTCAAGAATAGACAAGGCAAGTTTTAGAAATTTTAGATTATTTAAAAAAGGGGAGTTGCACCTCACCACAAAGCAAAGCTTATTATAAAGCTACAGTAATTACAACCATTAATATTAGCATAGAGATAGACATGGACAACTTAAAACACTCTCATAGACATACGGGAACCTGGTATATGACAGAGCTGCATTGCAAATCAAGAGAGAAATAATAGACTTTTCAACCAAGTGCTAAGACAACCATCTACTTAGTAAGTAGAAAATTAGGTTACTTTCTCACAAAATAGAAAAATATATTGTACACAGATTAAATATTTAAACTTGAGAAGGCAAAATCAATCAACTTGAAGAATCGAACATGGAAGAATATCTTTATGACATCCCAGTAGGGAATACTTTCTTAAACAACGCACAAAAAGCACAAACCATAAAAGGCTGATAATTTTGGTTGTACTAAAATTTAAAACCTTACAAAACACACAAGGAACAAAGTGAAAAGACAAGCCACAGAGCTGATGGAGATATTTTCCACACACTTAATTAGCTCAGTATTCTGATCAAACATATAAAGAATTCTTATAGATTTATAAGAAAAAGAAACAATAAAAAATGAGCTTAGGAAATGAACAGGCAATTAACAGAAGAACTCCAAATGAGCAGTAAATTTATGAAAAGATATTCGAGCTCACTAGTAATCACAGAAATGCAAATTAAAACATACTAAAATGTCATCTTAAGCCTATCAGATTGGTTAAAATAATAACTATGCCTGATAACACCAAGTGTCAGTAAGTAAAGGAGGAAATTAGAACTTTTATATATAAGAAATGTGGGGGATTTTGGCAATTCCTATAAAGATGAAGCTGTGTATGCCCTACTTTTAGTGTTCAATCCTAGAGAAATATTTGCACATGCTCTAGAAGGCATGTAATAAGGATATTTGTGCCAACATGCTCCTTACAACAAAAAAATTTGAAAGAAATTAACAGGAATGAATAAACTAATTTATTCATTCAGTGGGATACTATGCAGATAAAAGAATAGATTATTTTCTAAAAGGTGAAACATGGATAAATTCAAAATTATAATGTTAAAGAACATGTAGGAATTTATACAGTCATGTCCTGCATAACAATGTTTCGGCCAGCAACAGTATAGCCTAGGTATCTAGTAGGCTAGACCATCAAGGTTTGTACAAATACATTCTATGCTGTTTGCACTAGTATGAAATTGCCTAACAATACAATTCTCAGACTATATTCCTGCCATTAAGTAGCACATGACTGTATTTAAAACATTAAATTATTTCTAGCTATGTATGTTTTATATACATACATATACACATGTATAGTTGAAGCAAAAATGAAAACATCCTTTGGACTGATATAAACAAAATTAAAATAGCAGTTACCTCTAGCATAGGAGAAAGAGAATTTGGATATCTGGACTATCTTACTTTTTTAAAGTGAAACAATAAATATAACGAAGATCTGTTAAAGCTAAGTGGTAAATTATGAGTATTATTTTTGTACTTTAGTTGAAATATTTAACTATTAAAAATTTTGAAACATTTTAAAGATGCAATTATTGTCTCTGCAGTAGGAATAATTTTGACCTCTAGATGTGCCTAAAAGAAATTAAGCTCCTAACCTACAAATCTATGCAATTGATGGTTGGTCTACACTTTCCAATTTTTCACAACTGATAAGTATACAACAGTACTTCCTCTAAAATAAGCTTCCAAAACATTAGGTGGGGCATATTTTACACCATTTTTTATATCACACACTCCCTCCTTTTGCTTCAACATTTGCCAATCAACCAGTTTACTAAGTTTGTTTTGCCTTTAGATACAGATGGATATCATAGCTATACAAGTTTGATCTTGTAGTATATATATCATTTTCCTTGGCTAATTTCAAGAACTCCTTCAGACCCATAATACCATTCAGATGATCAATAAAAAAGGAGGAAATTTAAAATTTTAAAAATAAAATAAAAATAAAGATAAAAGAAATCAAGCTGCTTTGACTGAAAAAGAGAAAAAAAATAGCTTCTAACTACGGTGGCTCAGTGTTAGTGACCTTTTGGGGAGGTGTAAGAAGAGGTTTTGTTTCTAAGAAGCATCTGGACCCCTTCTCCAACTGCACAATGAATGGTCCCAGGGGGAGGGAAGGCAATCATCTTGGTGAGGGAATGAGAGAGAATGTAAGAAGAATCCCTGTGAACTTGGCAACCTGTTAAAGAATGTCATCCCTGGCCCCCCAAACTGCTTTAACTTTGTTTCAGCTACAAACTAGCTATGTGTTTTAATGGGCACGTCACTTAAGCTCTCTGAGCCTTAATTTCATTATTTGGGAAAGAGCAGGGGTGGGGAGGGTTACAAAAGAGTTCACACACAACGGTAGCAAGGATTTAAATATACTAATACGCAGGGTGGGGCAAAAGTAGGTTTCCAGTTGTTTGTATGGAAATGAATAATTAATAAACAATAATATAAGAATAAACTCTGTGTTTCATGTACTCACAACTGTAAACCTACTTTTGTTCCACCCTGTATGTATGGTGCTTATGGCAGATGATTTTTCCAAAGATGGTGGCAACAATATATCCCAGTGTTGGTGAGCAGGACTGGATGACTATGAAGGTAAGAACTTATTCACCTCCAAAAATCTGTGGACCATATCCTCATTGAATTTTTACTTCTGTGTTATAACCTCCTCTCAGGTGAATACAGTTTACTTTGGTAAACTGCTTTTAAATGGGAAGTATACTACCTAGGGTAACAAAGCAGTCAATTAGCAGAAAGGCTAAAAAGAAAGAAGAGTTTGCCCTACCTGGTGTGGCTCAGTAGATTGAGCACCTGCCTGCGAACTGAAAGGTCACTGGTTCATTCCCAGTCAGGACACATGTCTGGGATGCGGGCCAGGTCTCCAGCTGGGGACATGCGAGAGGCAACCAATCGATGTTTCTCTCCCTCTCTTTCTCCATCTCTTCCCCTTTCTCTAAAAATAAAATAAAATAAATAAAATAAAATCCCCAAAAAGAAATGAGTTATAATTACTAATCATGGGGTAGCTAGACCAGAGACCGGAGGACCTGGGTTTCTCTCCCCAGAGAGCAGGTTTTCTCAATAGCAGCACTACTGACAATTTGGACTAGATAAGTCTAGTGGGGTCAGGGTGGTGCTGTCAAGTGCACTACAGGGTGTTTAGCAGCATCCCTGGCCTCTACTCACTAGATGCCAGTTGTGTTTCCCCCCCAAAACCTGCTAGCTGGCGAATCAAAAACGTCCCCAGGGGGAAGGCAAAATTGTATCCCATTGAGAATCACTAATTTAGATAAAATAAAGGTGGAGGGGTGATCCTAAATAACCACCCATGGTTGCAATGCACACAGGAGAAATCTGTGATGATGATGATGATGATGATATTTTTATCTGTTCTTTCCTTGTTCAAGGACAAATTCATTCTTTTTTCTAAACAGGCTGGAGACAGTATTTAACCTGAATCTTGTGTTTTCAGGATGTGTGTGTGTGTGCGTGTTTTAACTAACCACTTAGCTCATAGTTAATAAGCAGAGCAGAAAGAAAATAGCTGTTGGATAACAGGCAGATATTTTCACAATTGCATATGAAATGGGCATTTGTATCATATCCACTATCAGTGATTCACTGTAGACTGAAGAAATTATAATAAGGCACACAGGGTCTTCACAGTCCTTATCTTAATTTACCATTTATTGGCTGTTGTTTGATGGAACTTTGATGGAAAATAAGTTTTCATGGCTACAATTAAGTAATATTTTCCAGGAGGCTGGAATAATCACTTCCAAAGTTATAGGCAACTCCTTGAAACTGTGTATGCGGGGAGAAAATTGGCAATGGCATTTAATAAGAGAAGATCATGTCTCTAAAAATGCCTGGTTCAGAATCGACAGATTCAGGGTCTGGGCTGTCCAGAGTCCTAAGCTTTGGCCCACATTTTCATCCCAGGTTCCTGAAACAGGCACCATAGCCAATCTGCTGACCACAATACCCACAGCTCAGTAGCAACATGCAACACTGGGTGAGGATGACAATTAGGGGTGTCCATGGGCCGCACGTGGCTCAGGATGGCTATGAATACAGCCTCACACAAAATCATAAATTTACTTAAAACATTATGAGATTGTTTTGTGATTATATGTTCCAATGTTTTTAATGTGTGGCTCAAGACAGCTCTTCTTCTTCCAGTGTGTCCCAGAGACGCCAAAAGGTTGGACAGACCTGATTCAGAGAGCCAACATTCACTGAGTACTTAACATGTTCCAGACACAATCCCACATACTTCGTTTACATTATCTTTTTTAATCCTTACAATCCCATGACTAGGTACTGTAATACTATCATCCCCTTTTCACCGATTAGGAAATTGAGGATAGAGAGCTGAAGAACCTTGTCCAAGGTCACAAGCCCAATATATAACAGAGCCAGCTCTTGGATCATTGTGTAACCAGAGATGACACTACTAACTCCTACATCACTGCACTCCTATTAAATTACTGAGACAGCATCACACCCAACGTCTAGCCCTTGAGCAAATCATCTACCCTTTTATATACCTTTTATATGGGTAAACTAATACTATGCATTTAAAATATCATGTTTTCTATACACATGCATGTATATACATACTACACAGAAACACACATATACCTATGTTGACTTTCATAAACAAGTTGAAATTTTTTTTCTTCTCCTAGACCAGAGGTCAGCAAATTTTTCCTGTAAAGGGGCAGGTAGGAAATATTTTAAGCTTTGTGGGCTATAAAGTCTTTGTCACAACTACTCAATTTTGTCAACGCAGTGCAAGTGTATCCATAAACAACACAAAAATAAATGAGGGTGACTGAGTTCCAATAAAACTTTATTTACACAAACAGGCAAGGGGCTAGATTTGGCCCACAGGCTGTAGTTTGCTCACCCCTGTCTTATACTAATTACCTCTCAAAGTGTGGCTACAGATTAGAATCGCTTGGGCTACTTGTATAAATTAGGGATTCATGGGTCGCATTCTGGTCCCACTGAATCACTATCTGCTTCTTCTTTTTTTAACAAGTCCCCTGGGTGATTTATGGACATTCAAACATTTGAGGATCACTGTTCCTAGACCCAGTTTTTCCCCAGTCCCCTAAGGAGTTGTCATTCCAGCTATCAAAGATAGAGCATCTATCAATGGAAAGCAAGACAAGCGATACAGACCAAGAAAAGAAAATTGGCTGCTTGTTGCAGTTCACCATCTTTATGAAGATGTCAAAATTCTGACCCATGACCACAGTTCTCCTAGCTGGAAGATGTCCTTCAGTTTTACTGATTAAAAACAAAAACAAAACAAAAAACTTGTAAACCAGAAAAAACTTTTATTCCCGGTGGAATCGCACTGATCTTCTAATCAACTTGTTGCATATAAACACATGCATAAAGGGCATTTTTGAACTGTGGATACCGCATTTTAAACCTGAAAATTCAGTTGTGCTAAAACTGCTTTTATGTTATTGAGGAAAAATGAGCACAGGGTCTTCAGAAATAAGAGGGACGGAACAATATGTGAATTTGTACAGAATTCTCCAATACACACACTGCCTGCTTCATGAATACATGAATGTAACCTGTTTTATCTTTTCTTGTTTCAGAACTAAAGGTATTCACATAAATCTGGATCTCCTTTTCTTTGGGGAATTAAGGCTGGCACCATCAGTCTCTGCCTTTACCTGTATCAGCATGGGGGGAGAAAAGGCCAACCCTTCACTGTCTTTCGACAAAGGATTGAAAAAAAGTGAACAGGAGTGGAAAGAAATGAATACTAAGGCACACGCTGTAGCAGAGATGACCAGGTCACCATCCACCTGGGATAACACCCCTCTCCAGCTGACAGCCACCAGTGATCTGGTTTCAGTCGCCAGCACCCCAAACTTATTAACTGACTCTGATCTTCTCTCTGTCTAATGCCAGGGGCTTCCTCCACCCCACCTTGCATCATAAGACTAGTTTATAGACCCCTTTGCTTCATCTCATTTTTTATACTTTCCTCTGATCCTACTCTACCGATGACCCAAATGCCTCCAAAGGCACAACCCTGCCAGTGGTGATGGCAGTCCCCCTCTGACAGCTGGGATGTCCGGGCCTGGCTGTAAAGCCTGCCTCAGTACCACCACCAGGGGCCCAGTGGACTGAAACGTGTCTACATATCAAACAGAAGTTGGCTTCTACTGCTTCCTTTTCTTCTCTCAATACACCACCGTTATTTTGAAAGTATATTTTAGAGCTGGGTGATGACATTTAAATAAAGTAATCTCAATGAGGAGTTAGGGATTAATAAAAATGTACCACAGGGCCCACAAGGTAGCACAATTGTAACAATTGGGGTTAAACTGGCACTGAGCTCATGATGCATTTTTATTTAAGTGAATCATGTCTTGGGTCTACACTGGCGAGTAAAGTGGGCCGTTTAGAGTCAATGTGAACCTGATCTGTTCTGTGTAATCATTAGTCAATTAACCTCTGCAGTACCAGACCATGTGATCTCTGAGGTCCCTTTCAGCTCTAAAATTCTATGTTCAGGTCTAAGCCTGTTTGAGTGGGCACATTTCTCTTACAATTGGCTTTTCTGGTAAATTTCAAAAAAAAGGTTTCTTTTTTTTATGCTAAAGAAATGCTAAACTGGATATAGACTATGATACCCAGTGGAATGTTTTAGTAGAAGTACCTAAATTATTCTCAGATCTTTTACAAAACTGGATATTCAAAGTTATCTCAAATTGGAGCCTCTCTTGCATGCCTGATTTTTCATTGATACTATTTTTTTAAACAGACACTTTAATTTTTAGCAAATGTTTCAGGGTAAAATAGAATATTTTTCCTAAGATTAAAAAGGTCAGGTTATTTCTGTATTGGGGCTTTGCCTTCAGGAAGCTTATGATTTAGTTGAGAAGGTGGGACAAACTCCCACAAAACAATACAAGAGAGCTCACAATTAAGTAAGTGAATTTTTGTATATACTGCTCCAAACTAACTCGGCAAGTAAGAAAATCAAAAGCAGGTCTGCTTGCTTTGCAGATGTGGCTAAAACCCTTCATTTTAGCACCACTGAGACTCTCTTCCACTGTACCACTCCAAAGAGTTACATTTAAAAAGAGAGGATTCTGTTTTTCCCCAAACTTGTGGCTACATACAAAATTAAATAAGAATACTGCTAGATGGTAAATTATTCATGCTAGAAAATAATGCAGCTGATCCAATGGCCTTTTAAAAAATACCAAATTTGGCCTATATTTTAATGGTAACAAATAAAATTGAGACACACACAAAAAATAATGATCTTCTCACTAGTCTCCTGAATTAACTTATCTATTTTAACCTTCTTAGAATTCAAACTTACTGGAGCATTTGAACAGAAGACATACTTATTACTTGGTCCTTTACTATTTTATAATGCCTTGTGATTCTTGTTAATCACTCTTCTGTTTAAACAAGTCTTATATTTATAAATAAATTTAATGCATGGTGAAAAAATATGTTAAATATGTAGTATTTATTTAGTGCTTTCATGAAAAAATTCTCTCATTTTAGCCACAAGAGTGGAAGAACCAATAGAAACAAAAGCTAATGTTTACTGAGCAAGTAGTCTATTCTAGATCTGCAATGAATAGTACAGTAGTTCCACGTGGATATTAAATTTTAATTAATTAAAAGTAAATAAAAATTAAAACTTTAGTTTTGGGGGTTTTTTTTAATCACACTAGCCCCATCTTAAGTGCTCAGAAGCCATATGTAGCTAGTGGCCACCACATTGGACAATGCAGATATAGATCATTCCACCACTGCACAAAGTTCTAGCACATGTATTACCTCATTTAATTCCCCCAATAAACACCTAAAGAAGTCAATGCTGTTAGTATTCCCATTTACAGATGAGTAAACTTAGGTGCAGTGACTTAGCCAAGGTGAGAGTGAAGCTGATGTTTCAAGTCTAACTAGCCCATTTCTTCCCAACAGAATTTTCTGCAATGAAAATGGAAATGTTCTGCATCTGTACTCTCCAGGTTGGTAGCCACTAGTCCCATGTAGCCACTGACCATTTGAAATGTAGTGGGTTTGACTGAGGAATTGAATTTTAATAATTTTAATTAACTTAAATATCAATAGCCACATGGGGCTAATGACTACCACCTTGGACAGCTCAGACTTAGCCTCATCGCCCTTTAACCCCCACTGTATCTAAGGCCCCATCTGTCTCATCATTGCTACTAGAAACCTCAGAGGAAAGAAGAACCACTGCGGAGGAAAGAAAGAAAAAGGATGAGGCCTACTCAAACAGTAGCTTGACAAAAGGTTACTTGAACCTGAGCCTTCTCTTTGGTCTCAGTCCCTAAAGCCCGCTATATTGGGGGCAGGGAGGTTGATGGGGGTGGGAAATTAAATCTAGCATGGAATCTATTTTCAACACTTCCTCGATATTCTGGAATTACCTCTTTGCATGGGAGCCAATAAATGTGTACATAGCATATGTTTTCCACAGGATGCAATTTTTATAGCACAAGCAGATGAATTACAACATTGGTCAGGATGCAATTCTTCAGTGTGCCCAGAGGATCAGGCTGGGGGGCGGGGGGGGGAGGGGGGAGGGGCACAGCAGACTAGACACATAACTCAATAGAGGTTTGACAAGGAGAGAGAGATAGACTGGCCACCACTCTGCAGACACTTTTCCCCAACTTGAAACCTTTGCTTTATTATATTTTAAGGTATCTGGAGCAGCCTGTTTGGCTTCCCTTGGGTTGTTTGTTTTGATATCAGTTTTTTATCTGCTTGGCTTTTTATGCAGTTCTACTGGAAAATCTTGCCATGGAACATTTAACAAGAAGAAGAAGCAAGCTCAAAAATGTCCATTTACACACAAAATTATTGCACGTTTCCAGAGGTCTGAGAGTATGTCTTTCTCCAAGTTTTATGATGGGATTGTGATTTCAACCATCCTTCCAAACAGATATTGTATCTCTATTCAGAAAATGCAATTCTAGAAACCTACATCAAACTCTAATGATGGCTTACACTCTTCATGGCTGAAGTAACAGCAGTAGCTAGTAGAACTGAGAGAAGCAGGCAGCTCTGTAATACAACAGGGAAATCTGCTCCAGTCTTCCCAGCTTGTTCTCAGTTTCCCTCAGCAGAATTACTCCCAAAAAGAATGTTAAAAGAGAAAACCCAAACTGTCATTTTAAATTTCAAGCATAGTGAGGTTTAAATCATCCAAGAGCTCATTCCAGACATTTGGGATATTATTACATTTCTAGGATTAGGACCAATCTTTGGTGGAACAGGTAGGTTTTGTCTCAGAGCTCTGGCATAAACTCCCCTCTGGTTCAGCCAATTTTAAAGAATAAACATAGTAACATCTTTTTACAAATCTATCTCACTTCAAAATCAAGAATACCCTCTGAAAGCCAAGATTAAAATAGTTAAATACAGTGACCTGTCTTGCACAGCGTATGTCTAAGTTGAACGGATCAGGAGAAAAAATATATATAAAGGCTTCTTCTCCAATCCTACCAGTCTATTACTTTTCAATAGATGTGCACACACACAAAGGGTTTTCTGAATGTAGGAAAACAAGTTTATAATTACATAATTATGCAGACACCACAATTTTTCTTTTATGTTACCTTTATCTTTAAAAGCCAACAGACAGGGCTGTACTAAAAAGCAATAAAGCATGGGTAATTTAATACCAAATTACATCCATATTGAAAAGTTTACATGCAGTTGAGAGCAGACAGAGGTCAGCTTTTCAACAGGACTGTCTTTAATTGTGGCCATCAGTTTTAGCAATCCTGATCTCCGGATCAAAGACAGATATAATGGGCTTCCTCAACGCTGAATAGCAAAAGCAGACAGCAGGAATGGCGCTATCTGGCACCCAAAGGTCATAAAAAAATTGCCAGAAAGAGAATGTGTCTCATTGTAAAATTATATATCTAAGATAAAATGTATATTTATTAAATCATTCTTCCTTTCCCAGTTTCCAATGAGCTACTTAAGTGAAGAATTTTTTTTGTCACTTCGTCACAGGTGCAAGGTTTTCCTGCTTTTCTGCTAATAAATGTGCAAACTTCGTATAAATCTTTATTAATTTTTCACTTGCTTTCAATCATGATTTTCTGCAACCTGCACAGCAATCCCTCTTTCCTTGAGGAAGGGCTAGGTGAGCTGAGACTGGGTTTCCCCCTACCTTTTTTCCACCCCCTCAAATCAAATGAGAAGTAAATTATCAGCAAATCAGATAGAAACAACTTCCCTGGATCTGCAGATCCATTCTACAAATGAAGCAATTTCATCTCTGTTGGCTCTGGGGTGGGGATGTGGCATTGGGGGCAGGGGGAGGGGGCGGCGTGGATCTTAAGTAGCCAAGGGGGACCAGAACAGAGATGCTAGCTGGCGAAGCATCCCATGTTTGCATGCACAGACCACTCAAATCTGCACCAAGAGACTACTTGCATGAATCCATCTTTTTTCACTTAACAAGATACAAAATATAAAACACATTTGCCTCTTATTAAACCTCTTCTGTAAGTGGTTCCAGGTCCACCATTTTTAAAGGGAGGAGAGGGGGCCAAGACCCTCTTGGGAATTTCAGTGGAGTGACTGGAGATGAGGTACAGGCTGGGAGCCTTTATTACTTTAATTTTATTTTTTTTCTAAAAGCACAGAAGGAATAACATTTTAAATCATTAGCATTTGCTTTAAGTAGTTATTTCTTCCAACTGTAAGAATCTCCGCTCCCAGCCCCCTTTCCCATTAGCACCACTCCCAGATCCTGCACAGAAGAACTGCCCAGATGGAATTTCCCTCCACCGATCAAACCTGGAAGGTGCTTTTAAAGAATTTCAGGCTCTAAATCGAGGCAGCCACAGAAGAAACTGTAAAGCACAATTTTTCCTTAAAGCACTCTTGTATTTATGGCACCTGAGACTGAAAGCTGACTATGGCACCTCAAAATTATTTCAGAGGCAGCAGTTACTATTATGATAGAACACGGTCTTCTCTGTTTAAAAAACGGTGCTCATAGTAGCTCCCATTCAACTCAAAAGGCTTTGTGAGAGTGGCATGCAGGGCACTTTTAAGTGGGGAAATTAAAAAAACTAAATTTTTTTAGAAATGAAATAAAATTAGTTACTTTATTTAATTTAAGATGACTTACAGTTTTTATCAAGAGAACAGCAGAAGATGAAGAAATCTGCAAAACCGGGAAAAGAAACTCAGTTCCAGAAGCCATATTCAGGCAAAAATGCTGATGAGATGGTTTAGCATCTCCTGGGCTGGTTGTTGGTTTGCTCTTCATAGACTCAAAGACATAAATAAATCACTGAGTATTTCTGTATTTCAACTTTGCTCTGCCAACAGAGATCTTAGTTGAGGCAAGGTCTGTTTCATAATCTACAAAGCACATGTACCAAAAGTGACATGAGATCAGGGAGGCCTTTAACTATGTTACAGGGTGGAGGTATCCCTGCCACCCACGTTTTCTGTGGTATATAAGGGAGCAACAAACCAAACTGGAAATCTGTAACAGATCTGTGAGATAGATGAGTTGTGTTCTTTTGGCCAGCAATAATCAGGTACGTTAATCCAGGATGGGGTATCGTGGTATTTTACTTGCAGCAAGATTTAACTGACACAGTCCGAGCCTAGTTCACCACCCAGACCTCCACAGAGATTGCACAGGTTTGCCTTCTACACCACAGTCACTCCATTTCAATACTATATGACAGAGAGTTGATGGATGGCTCTCCCTTGCCTGTTCATTCTCATCAGCGTGAGAGTTTATTTGCTGGGCACCAACAGGGCACCCGGCACCGTCCAATATACTGTTGCAGCCATGGGGCCTGAAGCGAGGCATACCTTCCATCTACCTCAAAAAGAATTAAGGGCATTCCTGTTGGAAGCAGCATAGAAGTTAATAAAAAGAGCCAAGGGTTGGTACAAATACAAGACCTCATGCTTGTGCAATGTGTTAAAATAAAGAATTGTAATTATTGAGACAGCCCAGTGGGAAAAGGGAAATAGTTACCTACAACAGAAAGAAGAGTAACTCTCTGTTACAATTTAGCAGAATTGAAGGGAACTGGATTTCAAGTACAAAGAGCCAAGAAGCCTGGTCCTGGACAAAGCTGCAGGTGCCACAAACCCAGAAGAAATGGATCAACATTCTGCCTTTGCCACAGAGACCCCAGTTTCCAATTGGAGAGGACATGTGGGATGGACAAAACCAGGCCAAAAGGACACAGGTCAAACCCTGCCTGCTGAAAATAAAAGGATAGTTTAAAAAATCATTTCATATTTTGAGTGACTTGGGAAATTTTCAGTACAAAGCAAGGATTCAAAGCTTACACACTAATGCAGAATACAGATTTTTAATTTCAATTTCATCATTAACTGCAGAATCCATGGTATCTCCATTTCTTCACAGTCAAAATAGAATGGGATCATGAAGAACCATTGTACAGACCCTGCCTGGTGTGGCTCAACTGATTGGGCATCAATCATCCTGCAAAGCAAAAGGTCATCAGTTTGACACCTGGTCAGGGCACCTGCCTGGGATGCAAGTTCAGTCCCTGCATCAGGTCAGTGTGTGTATGAAAGGCAACTGATCAATGCTTCTCTCCCACATCAAAGTTTCGCTCCCTCTTTTTCTCTCTCCCTTTCCTTCTCTCTAAAAATAAATAAATGAAAATCTTTTTAAAAAAAACTATTGAACAGTGATAATGATTGACAAGATCTTATGAACATAATGAGGATATGGCTTAAATTTAAAATAAAAACAAGCAATGAATCAAGAACATGAATTCTGCAAGCTTCTGGTAGGTTGGAGATGCATTTCAGTTAACTCAACACCAAGCCTCAGTTCCCTCACTTTGGTGGGAGACTTTGCAAGATAAATCATGGTACTCAATAAAGAATTTCCATGCTGGGGTCTGCATTACATCTGCCTAGTAATAATAATAATATAATAGCTGACACTTAGCATGCATGTTGAATGCTTTACACATGTTATCTAATTCTCAAGCAATCCTGTTAGATCAGTACTATTGTTATACTAATGTTACAAAGGGATAACAAAAGCTACTACCATCTGTGGTACCATCTGAGGATTTAACAGAGACACTCTGTTACACATGAACTGACACAAACAAGGTCAACCTATCTGGAATTTTTACAGCAAAAGAAATGCCAGTCTAAATGCATTCCAAACCTAAAAGTTTTCGTGATGCTTCTGTCTCCCTCAGTCCCAACATTCAACTCACCAGCAAGTCCTTTCAATTCTACTTTTAAAGCAAGTTTTCTCAACCTCTTTAAAATACTAAAAATGAATATGATAAGCATCTAATGCAAGAAAGTAGAAAAAAAGAAGCCAAAGAGAATAGGAGGAAAGAAGCAGTACAGATAAATGCAGAAATTAGGTAACATAAAACAAATACCAGAGATCAATCAAATCAAAAGGATCTTTGGGTTAACCAAGTGGTGCAGCTACCCTGGGCTAACTTGGCTGATCTTTGAAGTCACGTGGTGAATTGGCTGAGGCCAAATGGTCTCACTCACATGTATAGTGGCCACCATATTAGTTGTCTAAAGGGACCTCCGCTGGGCCTGCTAGGGTCTGCTCCATAGGGTCTATCTATCCTCCTCTAAACCAGGCTTCTTCTCAGGGTGGTCTCAGAGTTCCAAAGAGCATCAGGACAAGGGAAAGCTCAAATACACAAGCATTTTACAAATTGTTGCTGTGCTACATCTACTATCATCTCATTGATCAAAGCAAGTTACGTGACCAAGTCCAGCATCAGTATGGGTTTGTCTAAAAGGGGGAAGGGATGTTACTGCAACAATCTATCACACCAAGTAATCACACTACTGGCTCTGGTCCCACCAAGTTTTTCTCTGCCACCAGACCATAACTGTTTCTTGAGCCTAGTTACATTAGAATTTGTTATAGCATTTGGCTGGGGTGGGGTAGAGGGGTGGGGAGAAAATGCAGACAACTGTAATTGAACAACAATAAAATAATTAAAATAATTTTTTAAAAAAGAATTTGTTATAACAAATACTCCACAATGTACACTATGTAAAAAAAAAAATAGACTAGAAAGAACTAGAATATTTTTAACTTGCTGCAGAGTTTTAAAGGGAAAGATGCTGAGCAATTGTTCACTGATACCTGAATAAGAGAAATTATGCCCCAAAATGAAAAATTCAAAGGATCATGGCTATAAACCATTGATGATCATGCCCTGAAGTCAATTTGGAAGGTGTATTTGAAGGATTACCAAGAGTCCTTTTATTCAACCTGAGTAATTCACCAATCTTTGTTAATAATATCGACCATCAACTACTTTGACAGTAAAGAATGTTTCTATATGGAACAACTGTAATATAAGTGGCTAGTCAGTAACAGCACATGACTCTGTCTCTGGAAGGCCCCATCGAAATGGAATCCAGCCTCACTTTTCTAAGAGTAGAATACTAGGCAGATCCTTGAGTCACCATCAATGCTTTTCTCAACCAAGAAAGGATAGCATGATGTTAGGAATTTTTCCCCAAAATTATTTTAATGGTGAAAAAAAAGTCTGCCATGCTCTGAGAAGAACATAATTTGGAACATACATTTTCCTGGCAGATTTTACATCAGAAAGCTTTGAATTTAAATATGAAAAGCTAGGATTTGCTTTCTAGACAGAATGCAATTCTAAAATGTCATGCAAATTTCTTTTTGGAAGAACAAATGCAAACATTTTGAGAAGAGCTCTAAATATGCACAGGGCTTTTGGGAAACCATGTGTAAAATACTATTTTGCCTAAGGCAATCTATCTCCCACATTTGTTGAGAAAGAAAATAATAGCCAATATTCTGTATGACTGTGTTGACGGTATGAATGGTTTTATCTGTATGTTTCTTGTGCAGTGCATGAGGCAATTCTTTGTCAGCTTTTCTGGGAGTTCTGAAAAATCATAGGATCCACAAACTGTGCACTAGACCATGTCTATTTTTAATATGTACCCTCCAGCACCTAGTTTAGAACTAAGCATCCTATGGACACTCAAATACTTATTCACTAACTACCACCTTCACCAATATTTCCTCCCTACAACCTCTGCTACTTTCCATACACTGAGATGAAAGGATCTTTTATTTCTTCTTGCCTGTTGTATACACACTCAAGAATAATTTGCTTCACCCCTCAAATAAACAAAACAAGTAATGGGTTCATTGGTATTGCTTTGTGTTCTGCTTGCTTATTTTCTTGACTTTACATTTTTTTGTTCATTCGTTGGCATATGTATATGTAACAAAAATATTAGGCACTTGGTACAGCCTTTCTAGCAGCTCTGTTCAACAGAAATTCTACAATGATGGAAGTGTTCCACAGCTGCACTGTCTAGTATGTTAACCAGTGGGCACATGTGAAATAATTTTTACATATTATTTGATTTTAATTATTTTTATTTTAATTAATTTAAATTTAAATAGCCACCTGTGGCTAATAGGATAACATAATAGACAATACAGATTTATAGTTTCAGGTAAAGAATTTCTGAAAGCCAACACTACTGGTAGAAAGGGAATAGAATTTGAGCCCCTAATCTGCTTTTCTCTGTATAAATCTGGACTGATCACTTAGTCTGACCCCAGTCAGACTGACCCTTAGTGTGACCCATGTCTCCTAATTTGTAAAATGGCAATAATAATATCTATTCACCTGGCTGCTGTGATGATTATAGGAGATTAAGACTGTAAAGGGACCAGCACATAGCAACTGATCAGTGAAAAGTAGTGCCCTTCCTTTAAAAAAAATCTATGAAATGGGATTCAGAAAATCATTTTTCAGAGCAATTGTAATAATAAAATCAGACAATGATTATAAAATATAAACCACAAAAAAATAAATAAATATGAAGTATTAATTTCCTCAGCTGAAAAAATTTTAATGTATTTTTTTATTCTTCAATCACCATTATCACCTTAGATCCTTCTCTTCTTTATTTTGGCATCATCTTTAAACCCAAGCATAATATTTCCTTTGAACATTTTAGTGTATCACTTTTGCCAAAGAATCTATGAACCCTGTTGTCTACAGTCCTCTTCCATATTTGTTTTTCCCCCTCACATTTTTTGAAACATTTTACTTAATTATTCTTAGAGAATGAGGGGAAGGGAGAGAGAAGGAGAGGGTGAGAAACATCCATGTGTGAGAGAAACATGGGTCAGTTGCCTCTAGCACACACACTCCAACCAGGGACTGGGCCTGAAACCCACACATGTGCCCTAACCAGGAATCAGATCTGTGACCTTTTGACTTGTGGGACGATGCTCAACCAACTTAGCCACACTGGTCAGGGCTTGCCTCCTCACATTCTGCTACTTCGACTTTCTCTGTGGTTTCAAGTACGCAGAAAATACCGGAACTGTCTCATTTGTGTAAACAAGTATAATCTCACAGGATTTCTTTAAATGCTAAAGATGATGGCAACAATATTTACTGGAATTCAAGTGTTAGTATATGAAAAGCCCCCTCTCTCTAAAAAGAAAATCTTTTTTAAAAAACTGTAATTAATAATTACAAAGTCAATTTGGAAGAAAAAACAATAAGAATATGCAAGAAAACCTGAAAAAATAAAAGCCCAGATGGGGTGGCACTAACTCCATCTGATAATATAATATACCATAAAGCCTCTTATAAAATAAGACCAATAACAGAATAGAAAATCTGGAAATAGACCCAGTTACAACACAAATTTAGTTTAAAATAAAAGAAGTACCTCAAATCTGAGAGGAAAATACGAGCTTGTTAATATATGGTATTGAAATAACTATGACTCAAAAAACATTAGCAAAAAGGGTAGATAAGTTACATAAAAATTTTTAAAACTTTGTATATCAAAAACTATTAGCAAAGTGAAAAGATATAAGATAGAAAACATTAATACCATGTCAACAGGACTCAGAGGCCAGATTGAATAGTCCCCAATGGTCAGAGATGGGACAGTTACAGTATCAATAAAAATATTAGCTGCACCAGATTGAAATCTATCAAATAAAGGCTGGGGCAAAAGTAGGCAAACGTAGGTTTACAGATGTGAGTATACAAAACAGTTTATTCTTTCTTTTTAGAGAGAGAGAGAGAGCGGGGAAGAGAGGGAGAAAAACAATGATATGTGAGAGAAATGTCAACTGGTTGCCTCTCACACCCCCCCAACCAGGGACCTGGCCCTCAACCCAGGTGCACTGACTGGGAATTGAACAGATGACTTTTCAATTCATAGGCTGGTGCTCAATCCACTGAGTCACACCAGCCAAGACCACAGCTTATTCTTGTATTATTTTCTGTATGAACAACTGTGGATCTACTTTTGCCCTACCCTGTATACTTGAATCCATGAGTTCATAATTAAGCTAAAAGGTAAACATTGGCCACTATTGAAGATGCTGCTAACAACTTATTATTCTGAAACATGGTAAAGAGGGAAAAACTCATGCATTTTAGCCTACATACACTAGAATTCATGTTAATCAAATAGTAGATATAAGAAAGATGTACACTCTATAAAAGTATTCTAGCTAGTAAATAAAGAAGGGGTGTTAGAACATCACCATTTCTCAACCCTTAATGAGTTAATTTATCTTGGTATTGATCATTAATGCTGGGTGATAAACATTCTAAAATAGACAACCAGATTTTGTGTACTTCTCAATGAAAAATCAACAAAGTATAGTAGGAAACTCTTCAGGACAAAGAATCCACTTTCCTAAACAAATAAATTACAATAAATTAAGAGACGGATGGGTGGCTGCATTACAAGCCCCACCCCTGCAAAAAAAAAAAAAAAAGTGAGCATTACTTCTCAGGAGAGTGACTGTCATATTCTCATGCTTCCTTTCAATGCTAATATTTTCCATCTGTTTATTTAAGTTTCCTCTATCCTTCTCCAAATCTCAGTTTCCTCACATAAAAAGTAGGGCTCCTAAGGTATACCTATTAGGAGACTGTAGTGATGATATTTTAGAAAGCAATTTAGGAAATGTGAAGAGACTCATTGCAAATGGATCTGCTAAAACGTAAAGAAAAGCTTCATTCTGAATATGGAAAATGCCTTTGGATACAAAGAGGACAGGGCAGGAATTTAAAACAGAACAACAAACAACAAAACATATATCTTGATAGTGGGGGACTTGTTCTGGACCTGGTGGAGAAAAAATATTTTGTCTCATTTGGCTTATAGACAGGTAATTGTTGATAAGGTAGAAAGCCCACCTCAAGGCAAAAAAAAAAAAAAAAACTATAAAAGATAAACCATGGAACAAATATAGCAAAATGACAAGATCTAATAAATCTGATTTTAAAATAGGTGTTTATGATCTCTCATTCATTTCTGTACATTAGAAATGTTTTACAATTAAAAAAATAGACAAATTTATAATTGATAATTTCTTCCTGTCCCATCAGAGAATTTGCTTTACATAATAAAATAAAAGGAATTCATCCCCTGGCGGCAGCAGAGGAAAAAGTAATTAAAAGTGGGCAGGACAGTTCACACCCATTAGAATGGCTATTATCAAAACAAGTGTTTGAGTATATAAAGAAATTGGAACATTTGTGTATTGCTGGTGGGAATGTAAATGGTGCAGTTGCTCTGGAAAACAGTTTGGAGGTTCTTCAAAAGCTAGAAATAAAATTACCCTATGACCCAAGAATTCCAGTCTGGCATATATCCCAATGAACTGAAAACAGGAACTCTAACACTTTTAAGCCAATGTTCACTGCAGCATTGTTCACCATGGCCAAAAGTGAGCCATCAAAAGATTAATAGATAAACAAAATGTGATATGTACATATAATGGAATATTATTCAGCCTTAAAAAGGAATGAAAATCTGATACATGCTAAATGTGGATGAACCTTGAAGTCATTATACTAAGTGAAGTAAGCCATGCACAAAAGCAACAATATTGTATGATTCCACTTATATGACATACTTAGAAATTAGATATTAACTATCAGACACTATTAAATATTAGATATGAATTTCTAGGTATCTCATATAAGTGCAGTTGCATAGAAATTACACAGAAAGTATAATAGAGGTTACCAGGGACTGGGAGGTGGGAATGGAAAGTTATTGTTTAATAGATACAAAGTTTCTATTTGGGATGATGAAAAGGTTCTGGAAATCAATACAGTAAATGTTTACATTATACCATAAATGTACTTATTACCACTGAATTATACACTTAAAATGGTTAAAGTGTAAATTTTATGTTATGTATATTTTATGACAATTTTTTTAAATGATCAACAATCAAGAAGGAAAAAAAAGTTGGCAGGTAGAAAGATAGGGTTTGGGAACCCTGGAAGGGAGAGAAGAAGAAAATATAGACAAAAGAATCTACATAGACCTAAAAAGTAAAGAGAGAAAATTAGTAATAGTAAGACTTCTTACAAACAGAAGTCCAGACCTACATGATATTATTGATTAATTCTACCAAATATTTCAAAACAAATTGATACCAATCTTTCACAAACTCTTCCAAAAATAAAAAAGAAAGGAATACATTCCAGTTAATTTAATGAGGCCATTACTGCTCTGATGCCAAAACCAGACAAAAATATCACAAGAAAAAGAAAAAATTACTACAGACCAGTATTTGTTATGAACATAGATAAAAAAATTCTCAACAAAATCCTGCAAAATAAATCCAACAACACATAAAAGGAATATACATCATGACCAAGTGGGATTTACCCCAAGAACACAAGGTTGATATAAAATCCAAAATTAATAATGCAATATATCATGTTAACAGAATAAAGGACAAAAATTTATCTCAATATAAACAGAAAAAAATTTACAAAATCCAACACCCTTTCACAATAAGAACATTCAGCAAAGTAGAATTAGGAGATTTATCAACCCAATAACAAGCATCCATGAAAATCCCATAGTTAGCATCCTACTTAACAGTGAAAGACAATGTTTTCCCCCTAAGATGAGGTAAAAAACAAGGTGTCTACTCTCACTACTTCTATTCAACTTTGTAATGGAGGGTCTAGCCAGGGCAATTAGGGAAGAAAAAAATGAATCCATAAAAGACATGCAGATTAAAGGAAGTAGTAGAGCTATCTCTATTCACAGATGATATGATTTGTATATGGAAAATGCTGAGGCAACCACTAAAAATACATAAACAAGTTCAGCAAGACTGCAGAATACAATATAAGAAAATTAATTGTATTCCCATGCACTGAAATGAATACTGTGAAAATGAAATTAAGAAAATAATTCCACTTACAATAGCATCAAAAATAATAAAATATTTAGGAATAAATTCAATAGAAGTGCAAAACGTATAGATGAAAAACTACAAAACATTGCTGAAATTAAAGAAAACTTACATAAAATTATTCTGCATTCATGAATTGAAGACAATATTAATAGGTAGGTAATACTCACCAGATTGATCTATACATTAAACACAATCTCTATAAAAATCTCATTTAGTTTTTTGTAGAAATTGACAAATTGATCTTCAAATCCCTATGGAAAAGGAAAGAATCCAAAATAGACAAACAATCTTGAAAAAAAATTGGGGACTCCCACTTCCTGATTTCAAACTTACTACAATGTAGTAGTAATCAATATGGCATGATGCTGACAGAAAGGTAGTAATCAATATGGCATGATGCTGACAGAAGGACAGACATATAAATCAATGGAATAGAATTGAATCCAAAAATAAACCCTGACATTTATGGTCAATTGATTCTGACAAGAGTATCAAGACAATTTAATGGGGGAAATAATGGTCTTTTCAACAAGTGGTGCTGGAACAAAGGGACAGCCACATAAAAAGAAAGAATGAAGTTGGATCTCTACCTCACACCAGAGATATACATACAAAAATAACTCAAAATGTATCACAGATCTAAATATAAGAGCTAAACTATAAGACCATCAGATAAAAACAGGAGTAAATCGTCATGATGTTGGAGTATACAAAGATTTCTTGGATACAACATCAAAAGTACAAGTGAAAAAGAAAAAAATAGACAAACTAGACTACATCAAAATTTAAAACTCTTGTGCTAGAAATAACACCATCAAGAAAGTGAAAAGAGGCCCTGGCTGGCAGAGCTCAGTGGATTGAGTGTGGGCCTGTGAACCAAAGGGTTGCTGGTTCGATTCCCAGTCAGTACACATGCCTGGGTTGCGGGCCAGGCCCCCAGTAGGGGGCGCTCGAGAGGCAACCACACATTTCTCTCCCTCTCTTCCCCTCTCTAAAAATAAATAAATAAAATCTAAAAAAAATATTAAGGAAAATATCACCCAGTTAAAAAAATGGGCAAAGGACCTGAACAGACATCTCTAACAAAGATATACAGATGGCCCATAAGCACATAAATGATGCTTGCCACATCATTATTCATCAGGGAAATGCACATTAAAACCATAATTAGAGACCATTTCACACTCACTAGAATGACTATATTCAAAAAGGAGACAATAAGTTTTGGAAAGCACATGGAAACAATGGGGCTTCATACATTGCTGGCAGGATGCAAAATGGCACAGCCACTGTGGAAACCAGTGTGCAGCTCCTCAGAGATTGTAACATAGAGTTACCAAACAACTCAGCAACTCCACTCCTAGGTACATACCCAAGAGAAATGAAAATATCTCTACATTTCTCTTAACCTTTGCCTCATGGCTGTTATTTCAAGATCACAAGATGGCTGCTTCATTTCTTAGCATCACTTTCATATTCAAGGACAAAAAAGATAAACATAAAAGAACAAAGTTCAAAATATGCTTACCCTTTACATCTGCCACTTTTTGTGACTACAGGAAACAGGTCTGTGAATTTGGATTGTGGCAGCCACCCAGCATTGTCTGCCACCATAGCAATTATTTATTAAGCATTTTATTTCGTACTGCCTAGCACAGATTATTGGCCTGTTAAACCTTACAAATTTACATGTAGTTAGGCTTTGGTGAAGACCAGCCATTGGGTAGAGTTTTAGAGATCATCTAGTCCAACACTTACTACTTCATTATGGACAAGATAGTATTCAGATTCAGCTTGAACTATTTCATGAATCACTGTTTCACCAGGGAGTGTATTCTGGCCTTAGAATGCTACCAATTATCAAAAGTTCCTCTTCATTCAAGCCCTATCTACCTCCCTATGGGTTCATTTTATTTAAAGTATTAATAGTCACAGGGTCATGTTAATTAAGGAAGCACCATCTCTAGGGAGACAAATGGTAATGGAAAAAGAAAATTAAAAATGTAAAAAAAATACAGGCCAATATCGCTGATGAACATAGACGCTAAAATCCTCAACAAAATATTGGCAAATCGCATCCAGCAATACATTAAAAAGATCGTATACCATGCATCCCTGGATTCATCCCAGGGATGCAAGGATGGTACAATATTCACAAATCAAAAAATGTAATACATCACATAAACAAAAGGAAAGACAAAAATCATATGATCATATCAATAGATGTGGGAAAAGCATTTGGTAAGGTACAGCACCCATTTGTGATAAAAACACTCAACAAAGTGGGAGTAGAGGGGGCATACCTCAACATAATAAAGGTCATATACAAGAAACTTATAGCCAACATCATACTCAATGGGCAAAAAATAAAAGCTTTCCCACTAAGATCAAGAACAATGTCTGCTTTCACCACTTCTACTTAACACAGTATTGGAGGTTCTAGCCACAGTGATCAAACAAGAAAAAGAAATAAAAGGTATCCAAATTGGAAGGGAGGAAGTAAAACTGTCCTTGTTTGCAGATAACATGATAGTGTACACAGAAAACCCTATAGACTCACCAAAAAACTACTCAAGCTAATAGGTGAATTTGGCAAAACAGTAGGATACATTGTCAATATTTAGAAATTAAGGCATTTTTGTACACCAAAAACGAAATATTAGAAACAGAAATTAGGGGAAAAATCCCATTTGATATAGCAACAAGAAAACCAAAGTACCTAGGAATAAATCTAACCAAGGAGGTAAAAGATCTGTACTCATAAAACTATACAACACTGAAGAAAGAAATTAAGGAAGTCACAAACAAATGGAAGCATATACCATGTTCATGGATTGGAAGAATTAGCATCATCAAAATGTCCATACTACCCAAAGTAATTATAGATTCAACACAATCCCTATTAAAATACCAATGATATATTTCACAGATATAGAACAAACATTTCAAAAATTTATAAGGAACCATAAATGACTTGAATACCCTCAGCAATTTTGAGAAAGAGGAACAAACTACGGGAGTCACAATACACCTTATGCAAAAATAAACTCAAGATGGATAAGAAGACTTAAATATAAGTCATGACACCACAAAAGTCCTAGAGGAGAATATAGGTAGGAAAATTTCAGATATTCCACACAGCAATATTTTCACCGATATGTCCCCTAGAGTAAGGGACATTAAGGAAAGTATAAACAAATGGGACTTCATCAAATTAAAAAGCTTCTGCATGAATAAAGAAAATGAAAAGGGAACCAATTGTATGGGAAAATATATTTGCCAATGATAGCTTGGGCAAGGGTTTGATCTCAAAAATATATAAAGAACTCAGATGACTCCACACCAGGAAGACAAACAACCCAATTAAAAACTGGGCAAAGGACTTGAACAGACACTTCTCCAAGGAGGACATACAGAGGGCCCAGAGACACATGAAAGGATGCTCAGCATCATTAGCCATCAGTGGATGCAAATCAAAACCACAATGAGATACCACTTCACACTGGTCAGAATGGCCATCATAAATAAATCAATAAACAAGTGCTGGGGAGGTTGTGGAGAAAAGGGAACCTTAGTATATTGTTGGTGGGAATGCAAACTGGTGCAGCCATGGTGGAAAACAGTATGGAATTTCCTCAAAAAACTAAAAATGAAACTTCCTCTTGACCTGGCAATTCCTCTGCTGGGATTATACCCTAAGAATCCCAAAACACCAATTCAAAAGAACCTGTGCACCCCAATGTTCACAGAAGCATTATTTACAATAGTCAAGTGCTGGAAAGAGCCTAAGTGTCCAGTAAATGAGTGGATCAAAAAACTATGGTACATTTACACAATGGAATACTATGCAGCAGAAAGAAAGAAGGAACTCCTACTCTTCATGACAGCATGGATGAAACTGGAGAGTACTATGCTAAGTGAAATAAGCCAGGTGGTGAAAGACAGATACCATATGATCTCACCTATAAGTGGAACCTAATCAACAAACAAGTGAGCAAAATAGAACCAAAGACATGAAAATAAAGAATAAACTGACAGTGACCAGAGGGGAAGGGGGAAGGAGATAACAGGAGAGAGAGAAGGGGAAGGGTCAAGATGAGGAACATGTATAAAGGAACCATGGACAAAGACAAGGGGAGCGAGGATTGAATGTGGGACGTGGGGGGTAGATAGGTCAGGGGAGAGTAATGGGGGAAAAATAGGGACAACTGTAATTGAACAGCAATAAAAAAATATTGTAAAAATGTAAAAAAAAAACCCACATCACCTCATTTAAATCTTAGAATAGCTATCTAAATTGATAAAATAGACATTATTAATCTTATCTAACAATTGGGAAGCTGAGACTCAGCAAATTTAGACTTTAATCCAGACTGTCTAATAAACAATGGTGATACTATGCCAATTTCTTTTCCATAGGCAGCCCTTTATATATTTAAAGGAAGAGTTCTTAAACCGGGGTCCATAAACAATCCACGGATCAACTCTTGGTCCATGGAGCTCTTAAAAATGCATTCAGTATTAGATATATAATTCTTTCTTTTGTAGAGAGGGTCCTTAGCTGTCATTAGATTCCAAGATAATCTGTGGCTTCCCATATATTAAAGAACGATTGCCTTAAAGGTTACTATGAAGCATGTCTTTTCTTTCAGAGTTTTAACCTCTCCAAACTAAACATCTCTAGTTTCTCCAGTCATGCCTCTTCATTTCACCTACTCTACTCCTCACACTTGTTCTTCCTTGCTTTCCCCCATCTAATCAGATGGCAGTCACATAATAGTCATGTTTTATTCCTCACTATCCCTTGTGTTCACCTCCAACCCAACAAAAGTTGCTAATTTTTCTTTTAAATGTACATGAATCCATATATGTTTCTTCATTTTGGCTGCTATGATCATTTCCAGCCTGAGCTAATGCAGTCTCCTAATTCCTGCTTTCCACCCTTCCATGTTTATCCCTCTTTCTGCCATTTTTCATATGGGAGCCAAGAGCAGTTTTTCTAGAATATGAAGTAGATCATGTTACCCTCTTGCCTGAAACCATTCAATGGCTCCCTATGACACTTAGATAAAATTCCAACCTCCTATACATGGTCCTTTAGACTTTGGGTAACCTCCTCTATGATGCTACCTCACTCTCCCCCTTCCCCTCGTTTAGTGCATTAGAGTGGCAACTACCTGTTTGCATTTCCTAGCACAGGTTAAATTTTCTCCCATCTCTGGACCATTGCACTCTTCCAGAATGCTCTTCATCCTGTTCCTTCCCATCCTCTAGTCATCAGCTAAATATTATTTCCTTAGAGATACTGTTGCTGATAATCTTTCAAGTTCAGACTTACTCCACGCTCCCGATTTATCACAGCTCACTCATGACTTGTCAGTTAGTTAGCTAGCTAGTGTGTGTGTATTTCTTTATTCTAGTTTCCCCTTTTGATTGTGAGCTCCATAAAGGTGGGTTCCATATTTGCCTACTACTGTTGTATTTCTAGTGGCTGCTACAGTGCTTGGTACATGATCAATACTCATGTATCAAGAAAAAAATTTGCTGAATGAATGAATATGTGGTTTCAAGTCCTCTCACCATTCCTGGGCATATTCTAATGTGTAATATACCTTTTAAGATGTAGTCCCCAAAACTAAAATCAAATTTCCAGATGAGGCCTAACCCTTTCAGAGAGGTCTAGGCATGCCACATTTATCCAATTCTTCTCTCCTTTCCAATATCAAAATAGCCTATTCACAAAATTTCCCAAGAAAGTGGTCTAATAATCACTGTGTCTCTGCCATTGGTAAATGTGACCATTCATGTACACAGTATATTGACAATTAAAGAGAGATTCTGAATATGGACTTCTATTAGTGTCTGGCTCACTACTCAGTGCTGCTTTTACTTCTCCCTAAAATCGGGTGATGTCCCCAGTTAAACTTTGGTCCCCAAGTAGAAAATATTTCAACATGTCAGCCATAGGGAATACAACAGTACCCCCTTACAGGGAATATGTTATAAGACTTCCAATGGATGCCTGCAGATAGTAGCATACCCTACATATACTATGGGTTTTTTTCCTGTACATACATACCTATTCACTTAAAGGAAGCACTTTGGCATATCTGATTGCCAGCTTCTCTACTCTCATGCTCTGGAACCATTACTAAATAAAATTAGGGTTACTTGAGCATAGCACTTCAATACCATGACAGTAGACATGACAACTGAGATGGTTACTGAATGACTACTGGGTGGGTAGCATATACAATGTGGGTATGCTGGAAAAATGGATGATTCACTTCCTGGGTGTGACAAAATTTCATCATGCTACTCACAATGGTGAGCAATTTAAAACATGAATTGTTTACTGCTGGAATTTTACATTTAATATTTTCAAACTGCAGTTGACCACAGGTAACTTAAACCACTGAAAGCAAAACCACAGATAAGGGAGGACTGTACTGTATGCATTATGTAAAACTATTTCTATTATCCTGCCTCCAAGATGCATGATGGCTCACTAGTTTGTTTCCTCTTCATTCTTCATGCTTCAAAACACAAAGGTACCAGGAGTCCCCATGGCCCAGGGATTTCCCTGGACAAAACAGATTAGCTTGTTTTCTGAGTGGCAGAGGTAAGTTGGAAAGATGTTCTACAATTCAGGTATATAAGAAAGTGAGATCTAGAAGAGGCAGCTCAGGAATCACTTGCTATCTCCACTATGTTAGATAAGCAACACATAAAATCAAGAGTCTGCTAAAATTATTATCATCTTCATACTTATCAACAATGATGCAGTAGATAGCAGAGAGCATTAATCACCTAAAAATACCAAAGGAGAGTGAGACCTTTTCTATTACCATTCAAATTCTTAACTGCCATCAGCCTTATTTCTTTTAATCAAATGCCCACAGGCCTTACACATTTCATGGTTATTTTCTCTAGTTATATAGCCTTTATTATTTTTCCTAGTGTCTCTTTTTATCCCCCTCCCCTTTCTATTCTTTTCCTTTAAATGGACAGAACCTGGTTCCTATCACCTAGAGATGAATTAACCTTTCCAAATATCCTGACATCGCCTTCCTAGAAAAGTCCCTGGAGCTCTGTAGCCGTTGGAGAAGGGAGGCAGCTTGGCTTTGACTTTAATATACATTTTGAAATACCTTTTGCAGGACGGCTGGAAATACGGAACTAATAACATAGTGCTTCTAAAATTACTGGTAAATCTGAAGCATTCCGCCTGGTGCACGGCCTTTGAGAGTCTTTAATTCATCAATTAAGTGATCAAAGATCTTGTTCAAGATACGATTACATTCTTTTGTTCTCTTTGCACAATCATATTAAAATTGATAGCATTCCTAAAATCAAACGGGTTCCAAAGCTAAAAATAAAAACAGACAAATGACACCCTAACATTCATCACTTTCTAAAGGCAAGTCTATGACTGGTTCTTAACTATCCTAGGACACACATGCTAGGACAAATTATTCCACAGCGATGATGCCAAAGGAGGAACTTGAAGCTTCCACACTCCTAAAGCAGCTACTATGCATTTAGATTATAGCCAGGGCCTCCTCAGTAAGGGGGTAGACCGAGAAGTTCTGGTTACTTGCCAAAGCCAAACCCAAGAGCAAATAATTTCAGTAATACAGAATAGAGGTTTTTGAGTGACTGCTGATGGCCTTTGTCACATACATAGGATTAGTCTTCCTTATGCCACTAACAAAACAAAATAAAACGATGTCATAGCCCAAGAATCAGCAGGAAATTTTTCTTAAGTTATCCCAACCCATCTCAATCCTTACTCACCAGGAGTCAGCTATTTTCATTGTACTCTGTCTGAATAGTCTTGATCATCTAAAAAAAGACAGGACTAATACACTATGTCAGTAAAAGGTAAAATAGTAAATATTTTTAGGCTCTGTGAGCCACTCAGTTTCTTGCAGCTACTCAACACCACCATTGTACCATGAAGACAGCTATAGATGACATGTCAATGAATGGATGTGGTTGTGTTCCAATAAATCTTTATTCACACACACAAAACAAACATTGGACGAGATCTGCCTGAAGATCTTGCAAATCTTTGCTCATCTCTGCTCTAAAACATGGTCATAACTATAACCTACACTTACACAGCTCAATCTAGATCACACAAACACTGGGCAGTTGGCAGGAGAGTTCTTATTATGTCCCCAAGACAGAAAAATAGAATTGGTCTGATAGGGAAAGAAAGGTCACTGAGTCATATGAACAACTTTCATATGGTTTTCTCTTCAAAAAGTTAATTTTACTCTCTGAATTAAATTTTTCGGCAACATTCATTGTTTCTTTTAAAGAACATTAGATTTCACATTTCATCCAAGTTATTTATTACCTGAGTTTTGGTCTTAACAAATATGATTTTGTTATTCTCTGTCATCAATGGAGCAAGCACATGTGGTTTTGATAGACAAAATTGTGATAAAATTCACTGCATCCTTAAAAAAAAGTGATTGAAAAGTTTTCAGACTGTTGCAGAGAATGTGTGGGGTGGGGGCAACAAGGGGATTGAATTTCAACAAAAGACATGCCAGATTTTTTTTTCCTGTTCTTATTATTCAACATTCTCCCACTACTCAGTATCTAATTAGATATTGCAGCAATCCAGGAATCATGTGTTTCTCTTTAAGCTTTTGGCAAAGTCCACTGCTCTATGGTTAACATTGGACACACTTAGGCTCCCCTCAAGGGACCAGTACTGGGTGACATCACATGCTATGTCACAAACAATGGAACCTAAATAAGTGTGCATGCTCTGAGACAAGCAAAACACTAGCAGTCATTTTGGTTTTCCCTCTTTTCATTTACTTTAAATTCATGTTCATTTGGTTGTTTAAAAACCCTCTTTGTCTCTCAACTTTTTTTCAGGAACAGGTATCTCTTGCTACTACAGCCCCCAGAAAAATCACAATTCAATTTTTAAAAATACAATAGTTTTTCTAAATTGTCAAACTCTGTTGGAGTGGCTTTCTTGATTAAGACTGAACAAAACATAGTACCATGGCAAGTCACCACAAAACCTATTTGCCGTTATAAATAGGTAGCCACCTGAGCAAGAAAAAAAGAAAGAATGGACATAGTGCAACTTGACCTTCAAAGCTGCCTGGCATATGGTTGTTTCCCTCAGGAACTGATATCCAAATCTGGGAACAACCATCACATGTTCATGCTACACCCTTCCTGTTACAGAACCAAAGCAGAAGGAAATTATATAACTCATCGGCTACTAGGAAAAAGTCGAACATGCCAAAAAATACAGAGACATATTCAGACCTTTTTAACTTGGAAAAATGTGTTGTTTGTGAATGGGGAATAAATAAATGTTCTGAAATTGTCTTCCATATGTCTGCTTTCCTTCCACTGGGCTACATTCCAAAGTAGTTCCATGTTTTTCTTTAAAATATGAAAAACTATTACTGAGTAGGTTTTGTAAATGTTTTTTTTCACAGTGACTAATGTGCAAATGCTTCAAATAATTGCTTTCAAATGAATTTATCAATACTCTGAATTCCATGGCCAGGAAATTTCTGATTTAAGATGTACTTTGAAGATTCACTCTCATCAGAATATTCTCACCTACTGGTGTTGGAAAACAAGCACTTTTTAAAGAATACACCACTTAACAATAAAAACAATCTAGTACTATTGTCCCATAGCTACAAATATTGTACTATTGACAAAATGCTTGACATAAACTTCCTTTTTAACAAACTCATAAAATATTCCCTTGACGGTTAAAAATGTGAGAAAATTACAGAATCTAGGCTTTTCACTGGGTCACCAACTAGACCAGTAATTTTCAACCTTTTTCATCTCATAGCACACATAGACTAATTACTAAAATTCTACAGCACACCAAAAAAATGTTATATTTTTTGCTGACCTGACAAAAAATAGGTGTAATTTTGATTAATTTATAATAATAACAATAGTAATTATCAACCCTACTTGCTTCAGAGTAACTTTTTAAAAAAAGTCAGCTCTGGCTGGCATGGCTCAGTGGATTGAGTGCCAGCCTGCAAATCCAAGGGTCACAGGTTCAATTCCTAATTAGGGCACATGCCTGGGTTGTGGGACAGGTCCCCGGTAGGGGGCACTCAAGAGGCAACCACACACTGATGTTTTTCTCTGTTCCTTCCTCTCTTCCTCTCTCTCTAAAAGTAAATAAATAAAGTCTTTTTTTACAAATATTTTTTAAAAAATTCAGGTGCCTATACTTGTATATAAGGATTTCTGGTACAAAGAATTAACCAATCAGGCACAACCTTATACAATGTGACCAATAAGATACAACTCAATTATATGAGCTATATATTTATGGTTCATGAAAAGGTATTCTCCTGGCTGGTGTGGCTCAGTGGATTAGGTGCCAGCCTGGGACCTGAAAGGTCATGGGTCCAATCCCCGGTCAGGGCACATGCCTGGGTGGCAGGCCAGGTATCCACTTGGGGGTATATGAAAGGCAACTAACCCAAATATCTCTTATACATCAAGGTTTCTCTCCCACTTTTTCCCTCCCTTCCCCTCTCTCTAAAAATAAATACATAAAACCCTTTAGAAAAAGAAAAAGACAAGGTATTCACACTGACCAGCTACTGTTGTGTTGGCTGTTGTCATTTTTTTATTTGACAGTCTAAGGGAAAAGAGGTCAGTGCCCCTGACTAAATGAATAGTCAGGTATTACATGTTTTAAAACTTCTTGCAACCGCCCAGACTGGCATAGCTACCTTGGCTGGGTGCTGTCTCACAAATCAAAAGGTCCTGGGTTTGATTCCTGACCAGGGCACATGCCTAGGTTCTGGTTTTGGTCCTGGTTTGGTCTTAGCTGGGACTCATACAAAAGTCAACCAATCAATGTTTCTATCATTAATGTTTCTCTCCTTCTCTTTTTCCCTCCCTTCCCCTCTCTAAAATCAACAAGCATGTCCTTGGTGATGATAAAAAAATTAAAAATTCTTGTGACACACCAGTATGCTGTGGCACACCACTTGAAAATCACTGATCTAGATGCAAAATATCATGGTAAATTATGGCCCTGCAATAAACATGCATTTTTTACAGGATTTTATTTATATAGTTTTAGAGAGGGGAGGAAGGGAGGGAGAAAGAGAGGGAGAAAAACATCAATGTGTGGTTGCCTCTCCCACACCTCATATCAGGTACCTGGCCTGGAACCCAGGCATGTGCCCTAGACTGGGAACTGAACCTGCGACCCTTTGGTTCACAGGCTGGCACTCAATCCACTGAGCAACACCAGTCAGGGCTTAAACATGCATTTTGATATTACACATTTTGCTTACCAAAACCAGCAACTCAGGCGTATCACTTATCTCTCTGGCTTATTGAAAAGTTACAGAAAAATGACTGTCAACTGCAGAATTCCCACAATAAGCCATACCAAAATGACCAACAGTCCTATTGTTAGCCAATCAGTTCTTCATTTCTTTTGCTTTTTCAGTGAGTTCCTTTAAAACTTTTTGTCTCTTTTGCTCTATGTTATTCCAGAGCACCTTCAAGGCAGAAATGTGGACTTTGGATATCTAAGAAACACATAAATAATAATCTCAAAACTCTTTAAAGTGGATTAAACTCAAATGGTGATAGGTTTGGTGAAGACTATCATTGATGTTTCTCTCAATCATTTTGATTGCTTCTAACTCAAAGGACTATCTCTAAGTCATGTATTTAGCCAGGCCTGATTCAAAGCAAACAACAACAAAAAAAATGACTTCAGCTCATCTTTGTCTCTCTGGTCAAAGAAGCAATAATAATATCTATATCCCATTTCTATAGGGGTCAAAGAGATATGCATGTAATGATTTCTTGAAAAATTAACAACATTCTGAACAGAAATTTATTACATTAAAAACAATTAAAATATCACACTGAGGCAGCTTTCTTTGTTCAGAGTTCTGTCCTGTCAGTAGAACTATAAATCTATTATTTTAAAATTTCTCTTCACATAGAAGCTTCTCAACTGCTTTTAATTTTCATTTTACTTCCCCAAATCTTTTCTAGCTCCATACGTTTTTATTTCATTACAGCAAAGCAACATGGGATGGCTATTCTAGGAGCAGATACATTATGATCTTAAAATAGATATATTCTCGTATGCTAAAAAGTATGACAAGTCCTATACACACATCTGCACAAAAACTCAAGTTGTTTCCTACCACTATTCTCAGCAGCAGCAATGGGTGTTGTTTTTTTCTGCTGGCTCCTGTAGTAACTGGCAAGAGTCAAGATGGGGAAAGTTTCCTTTCTTTTACTCATTAACCTCTTAGTAATAGGAGCCAGAGAATGTTGCCAATTAGAGCTGTGTTTAAGCTATTATTTCATTCAGCTTTGAAAAATATTTTAAAATAACATATTTAGTAATAAATATTTTTAAAGAGCATGGTTACCATTTCTTGGATTAAAGCCTATATATATAACTTCTAAGACACTGACAAAAATAGATGTGAAGAATACACAGTTTATAGTTTAAAAAAAAGAAGACAACAAAAATAAATTATAAGAAGGAAGCTCTGAAAGCAACAAGAGTAATATAGATCAACCTACTAATTATAACAATAAATATAAATGAGTTAATCATGCTTATTAAGGACAAGAATTCTTAGATTGGATTTCAGAAAGCAACAAAATTTGCTTAAGCACTTACAATGTGACACAGAAAGTTGAAAAGTAAAAGGGTGGACAAAGATAAAATAGGCTAACTAACATAAACCAAAAGAAAGTGGTAGGTAGTACCTATATCAGTATCAGTAAAAGCATAAATCAAGACGAAGCATTACATGAAAAAAGAAGATATTATTAAATTGATGAAAGGTACAATATATAATGAATCTATAACAATTACTAACTTTTATACATAGATTAACACTGCCTTGAAACAGATAAATAAAACTAAAAGTAGCAAAGGAAAAAGTAACAAAAATACAGGAAATACCAGAGTGTAAGTTAGACAGATTAGTCAAAATATAATTAACAATACATATGATTACCTCCACACAAAGCAAACACTTTAATGCCCAAAGAATATTAATATTATTTTACCATATATCACCAACAAAGAAATACTGATTAAACTCCAAATCATAAAAAGTATCCAGGCATTATATTGTATTATCCATCCATAGTATAATAAATCTTCAAGCATAAACAAAATAAAACAAAATGAAAACCTTCAACACCTTGAACACCAAATAAAAGCACTCACAGATTATTTAGAAAATAACTACAATGATAATACTACTACAGCCACACTTATCAGGTGTGCCTAAAGCTATGTCCACAGGCAAATTAATAGCCTTAACTGTTAGCTTTTTAAACAGTAATGAATCAAAATAGCATTTCATGTATATTCTATATGATTAAAGAAGCCCATTATAATCAACTTCTATACTCACACGGACATGCTCACAGATGTTGGCTCCTGTTTACTCTTTGTGGGTTGGGAAAGGAAGACGTGGCCTATCAATAATGCACCAACTTATATGTCTAGATACAACTCTACAAAAAAAAAATTAAGCAGAATATACAACTGCAGCCAGCAAAAGATTGTAATAGCTATAAATCTGAGCAATCTAGATGAGGGGTTCCCAAACACTGATTTATTAGTGTCTAGTAGTAGTAGTGTCAGAGTATTTAAAATTTATTTTTTAAACCAGAATTCCTGGGTCTTGCCCCAGAACTTCCATATCAGAATCCCCAGTGATAAGACTTAGGAGTCTGTATTTTTGGTAAAGCCTTCTGGTGAGTTTGAGGTATAGACACTTCTGGGAATCACTAGATAGCGATCTTAATTTTTAAGTAATGAGCAATCAGGAAAAGTTACTAAACACATGAAGATTATGAGCAAACTGAAGTAGGGAAACAACTGAGAAGTCAGAGAGAGTAGACCTAATGTTAATTCAGGAAACAGTAGAGGATATTTCACTTGCAGCCTCAGTCGGATTAAAGAAGCTATTTCATCACTGAAACAAGAATAGAATATAAAAAAGGAAGGAGGAGGTTGGGGCAGGGATGGAAAGGAAACTACCTGAGAACAAGAACGAATTCTTTGAAATTTAGAGAAAGGAAAGGAGGAGGGATGAGGGAGAGAGAGAGAGAGGAAGAAATGGAGAGAGGGAGTGAAGAAGGTGGGGTGTTCAGTAAAGTCAGTGAAGAGCTGAATACAAATTACTGAAAACTGAATGAGAAAATAAGGAGGCCAGGAACAATTCTCCACCTCCTAAGAGTTTAAAAGAGCAAATGAAGAAAATAGAGTGTGATGGCTTTGCAATGTCTCAATTTGAGTAGACTGAACTACATTTCCCAGAATTTCATTTCTTGTGTTCACGTGTATAAACAGACATAGACACACACATATATATTCAGTTTATGCATCAGCATTCTAATTATCCTTCTAATCCTCACAACCATCTTATGAGATTGATTCTATAACTATCCACAGTTTATAGGTGAGGAAACTGAGGCACAAAGGGATTTATACATAAGTGGCTTGCTCAAGGCCACACAATTTGTAAATGTTGGAGCTGGGTTTGAAACTATACCCACTGACTCCAGGGTCTACCCTTCTAATTACTACAAATTTCAAGGAGCAATTAAACCAGAAAAATAAATTATTGTCTAAATAATTGTTACTTAGGCTCTTCCTTTCCATCTGGCTGCAGCCAATAGGTAAGCCGAGATGGGCACTACAAGTACATCCAAAAGCTATGGAGAAAGAAGCAGTCCAATGTAAAGTGCTTCCTTCTCAGGGTGTGCTGCTGGTAGTACCACCAGCTCTCTGCACTCCACAGGGGCCTCCTGCCCCATCTGGCCCAACAAAGCACTCAGACTGGGATACAAAGCCAAGCAATATTACGTCATATGTCAGATTTGTGTGCCATGGTGGCTGCAAGCGCCCTGTTCCTTAAAGGTGTGACCAATTGCAAGCCTGTGCATCATGATATTAACCAGCTAAAGTTTGCTAGAAGCCTTAAGTCTTTTGTCCAGGAGTCAACTGTATAGGAGACTGTTCTGCATGGCGTGGGCCCAGCTCCCACTCAGGTCAGTGGGGAGTGAGGTCCGGCACACAGGACTCACGCCCACAGATAGGTTCTCCCATGGGGAATCAGGCTTGCATTGTACCTAGGCTGTTATGAGACTTGCTTTTGCTAAAACTCCCCCACCCTGAATTGAGGCAGCAAACATTTACTGTATATCTTTAAAGTAACTCCCTAAAATCTATGCTAAACCTTCCAAGGAAGAGTGTAACCAGTTCAACCACTTTTCCCTTTACATTTGTAAATATCCTTCCTTTTTGATGTAATTAGCAACATCCTCTCCTTTGTTTTCTGTAAAAGTAACCACCTAAAGCAAACCTGTGCATAGTAAATGAGGGCCATCCTCAATGTAATGTGCCCAGAAAAGCAATAAAAGCCTGTCAAGGCAAGTGTGAGGTGCTCTCCTCTTGAGAGAGTGGACATGCTGTCCCTTTTTCTCCACAGGATTTCTGTAGTCTGTGTGAATTTGACTCCTCTCAGCCACTACACACGGATCCCACAGTCCGGGATCCGCATCAGAACTGGGTTCTTACTGGGTTGGTGAAGACTCCACATACAAATTCTTTGAGGTTCTCCTCATTGATCCATTCCATAAGGCTATGAGAAGGAATCCTGGCACCCAATGCATCACCAAAACAGTCCACAAGCACAGGGAGATGCAAGGGCTGACACCTGCAGGCTGGGAGCTGTGGCCTTGGAAAGGGCCACAGTCCCACCACAATATTAGTAGTTCTCGCCCTCAGCATGGAGAAGACACAATACTCTCCACCTCCACTGTTACTGCTAATACAAGTAATGTTTGTAAAATTCCTACCTAATAAACAATTTAGGACAGTCCAAAAATATAAACAAACAAGCATTGCAAATGTGCTTTTGAAATTCCATGTATTTATTTCAGCAAGCTCACTGTATTTATGTTTAGCTAATTTCTATTGTTCCAATGCAATTAATATGGTTGTTCTTTTTCTTTTTTTAATGTATTTTTTCCTAAATGAAGAAATACCCTGTCCTAAAAAAATACAAATGACAAGGAAATAAGAAAGTGAAAGCACCCCATGATTCCTGCTTCTGCTAACAGTTTATTGTACCTACTACTAGAAGGAAGGCAAAGAAAAGAAGAATTATACTAGAGGCCTCAGTTGATTGGTGGGAATACAGGTGTTGATTTAATTATTATTTATACCTTCTCTATATTCTATTCCTTTGTAAGAATAAAATAATTGACAATAAACAAACTTCTTTCACCAAAAATGTCATACTTGTTAATATAGTCACCAACTTTATTGACCTTTCTTACAGCAATCAGATATAAAAGTACATCTTGCTACTCTGCAGCTCCCAAGATGACCCTCAGAAATTTGAACTACGTCGTATCGCAGTACTTAAAAAAAAAGTAAAGAACACACCCACCTTCAGAACTGGCAACTACAACTTCATTACTTGTTCATTCTCAGGAGCAAGCAAGAAAACATATTTTTTTCCAGGACATTTTAATGAAAGCAATATTAAATATAGTCATATATTGTAATAAGAGCACAGATGCTCTATGCTCAACACTGGATCTTCCCACTGCACTGCTTGTTTAAAAACACCAACAATAATGAAAGCAAGATGTGACAGGCACACGTCTAAGAACTTTTGCAAATATTAGCTCCTGTGGTTTTTGTGCCAAACAGTTGAGGTGGGCATTTTTATTCCCACTTTATAGATAAGGACACTGTGACTCCAAGGAATTAAACACCATGCCCCAGGCAACATTGCTACGAGGTGGCAGCCCCTATATGCACAACCCAGGCTCTTGCCCACAAGTCTAGAGCTCCTTCTATTATGTCATTGTATAGGTTGGTTTTCCTCGTGGTAAGAAACAGAAACCAAACATGATGATGAAAAAAAGAGAAAGGATAGTAGCTAATGCATAGAACTCCCAGAAAGGCTGAAGACCTACATTTGGGACACAAAGACAAAAAGACTCCCGAAATGACATCGTCAGAACAAGTGGACAGAGAAGATACTGTCGTCACTGCTGAATACAAGCAGGAAGGAACACAGGGCACTCTCATGATGCAGCATCATTGCTGTCCCAGGAATTCAATTTCTGCAGCCACTGCCCCTACCAGGAAGACATCCTGAGGGTGTGCCTTTTCTGTCACTCTAAGATAGTTGTCCCTGGAATCTAGATTATGTGCAAGTACTCCAGCTACAAGAGAGCCAAAGAGGGTGTGGGGGAAGAGAACCCAATAAATGGCATTTTCAGCTTTTCCAGTCAGAGGTAGGTAGTGCCTGCAACAAAGCTCATAAAATGAGTGAGAACCCAAGACATGGAAAGGAGGTTTAGCTATTGAGTGGGCAAAGCAGATGACACATGTTCCATGAAAGACCACTTTGCTCCACATCGAGATACATTTTTCTTCCTCATATTTTTTTTCTTCCCCAAAGAGTTCCTGCCTAACATAACACAAGCATCCTTATCTAATCTAAAGCGTGACTTCTCTTCTCCAATAGTGGACAACCCAAAGACCTTTTAGTTAATGCACCTAGCTCCAAGTCCAAGATGTCCTTTAGTACCGTCGCTATTCAATACTCTCAAATCTATGGACTAAACTAAAAAATTAATTATTACTAACATACAAAATGTAAGATATAGGTATAGAAATATATATAAATATGAATGATAATAGGGAGAAGGGAGAGAAAAAGAGAAGAAATTTTACAATATATAAACATACATGAGGCATCATAGCAGGTACAAAACCATGGGCGGATGCTACAGTTGTATGAAAATGGACATGATGCTATCACTGGTACTTTTGGCTTCCCTCCCCCACACCTCCTTCCAGGTTCAGTTTCATCCTGTGCCACAGCTGTCCAGGTTTCTTTACCCAGTGTGAGGACCTAAACCTTTGTTCATGGATATTCAAGATACTGATCTAGTCTTTTATTAAGTTTTATCACTACAGCAGTATAAGAATCTACCCCAAAGCATCTCCTGGGTTCCAAACTCCTCATGCTGTTATCATATTAGCAGTAATCTTATTGACAGGAACAATCTCCCATGCCAACACTGAACACCCTTTTTCACATATCTGTCAAATGGCATAAGAAGTCTGAAATAACTGGGTTATTGGATCAACCTGAGTTCAGTAGAGTTAACTGCTGTTCCCCTGATGGAAGCCATCTTTCTTTAGGTACTAAGCCTCTAAAGTGGCAGATACCAGAGTTTCTGAGATAAGAAATGTTCCAGATATACATTAAGTCCTCACTTAATGTTGTTGATAAGTTCTTGGACTGCAGGGAAACAATGTATAACAAAACCAGTTTTACCATAGGCTAACTGATATAAATAAGAGTTAAGTTTCTAAGGCATCTCATCAATGTTTTAATAAAACCTGGAAGGCTGAAACAAACTTATGTGAGGACCTGCTATAGTTGATTGGCATTCACCATTCCAAACAATTCTGCATTTCAAGAATTGCAGAATTGTGGCTACAGGGGGTTTTCTAGAAATTTAATGTTGCTAAAATGACTCCTAATTCTCACTCCTCCAGCCTTCCAATGTTTCCATAAGTACCTAATTCCCTATATTAAATCCCTTTCTGCCTAAAATACCTTGAAGTGATTTTTGTTTGCTGCACTGAACCCTGAGTGACATGGGAAATAAAACATTTGAGTTGGTCATTAGCTGTACCTATGAGACGTACCATTCCCTTTTGCTCCCTATTAGTCCCCAAACTTACATATTCTCATATATATAAGAATCACATAAGTATATGAGAATCACATTCTGATCACTAGTTCAAAGCATACATTGTATCCCATAGGACCTCACAAAGTAGTGTCTGAGCTGAAGCTCTGACAGTCTTCAATAGGCTATTGCAGCTTTCCAGACGACAGCATACATTTCAAAGAACAGTTGATTGATCCTTAGCATTCATTTTTACCTTCTACATGCTTCCCTGAACTCCAGAGGCTGGAAATCAAAAAATTATATTTCACAAACTCCATTGCAGTTTCTGTGAGATTGTATGAATCTCACATGCTACACATATTGCCTCACTTCTTTTGATGTGAATTCATGTTTGGAAACTATGTGGTGTAGGACACCATGATACAAAGTAAAGCCTGAGTGAATCTAAGGATGGTGGGGCCGCCTAATACTTGGTAGGCAATGAAAGAAAATACCAATTTAAAATTATATTTGCTCCATGATGATACGGTCTAATACATTTAGGTGTCTGGCTAATCTCTCTTGAGTGTGGTACTGTTTGTGGACTACAGCTCACACAATGGGCGTTCAGCCATGGCAGTAATCAAGTCAGCCTTGATGAGATGACGTTTAAGAATTGAGGCCAGGCTCTCCCTAGGTATATTTGTAAAACTAAAACAGTCTCCTTCTGGTTGGTACTAACTTATCATGCAGAATCAGTGGTAATTAAGCCTCCATTTTTCTTTCCTCCTTCATCAGTTGGTCATAGGAACCTCTCCCTGAGACCATAAGTCTGAGAAAAACCTATCTGAGTTAGATCCACTATATACCACCACCATATCAAAATGTATTGTGATTTAGCACACCCCAATATATAGGTGTGCTTATAAATGTGGATGAATTATAACACACATCATGGGCAGCTCAGGTTGAATAGTTATCGGGTATGCCACCATAAAACATTGAGTCTTTATAAGTGCCTTAGAGCAAAGAGAGAGCTGTTTCTCAAGACTAGTTACTCAATTAAGAGAGCATGGTCTTAATCACAAACCCCAAAGGCATTCGCTATGCTTCTCCTAATGAGAAATAATACACTCTTCATATAGTATCCCAAGTTGTCAGACAGTTTTGGTAACGGGAAAGAAAGAATGCTCTGGCAGCCAGAGAAATCCCTCAGGAAAAAGAATGCAGGTGCTGGCAGTTTTAAGTTCTCTTAAAGCAGTGATAAGGGTAAAGGTAAGGGAATATGGGTGAGGTCCTCACAGCATCTGCTACACCAGTAAGTGTCTTCAGACCAATTATATAGCAGGTATGCTATATATTGACTTTAAAATGAAAATAGACCCACTAAGTTCAGTGTCTCTTTCTTGATGATGAAGGATTCAAACTTCAGCAGATATTCTTAAATTTTCAAACTGCTGGACCCTCAACACACTTCACTGAGCAACTCAGGCCTAGTATTTTTATGGATTTCATGCCCACTTTCTGGTATGCATGTATCTAGAGTGTTTACTACTTCATATTCTCCAGATCACATCAGAATAAAATCATTGTCATAGCCTAGCTTGATGTCCTTTGGGATAATGAGATGATCAAGTTCCCTAGAGATTAAGTTATGGCTCAAGATCAGAGAGTTTACATAACTTAGGGGAAAAGTGGTAAAAGGATATTGCTAATTGTGCCAAGTGTAAGAATTATGCTATTGGTGTTATACATATATTGAAATAGAAAAAAGTTTGGAGGGAGAACCAAGATGGCGGCGTAGGTAGACACACTGCGCCTCCTCGCACAACCAGAACTGACAAGAGAATCGAACAGCAAGGGGGACCAACACCAAGGAAATAGAAAATAAACATTCATCCAGACTGGTAGGAGGGGCGGAGATGGGCACCGGGGTGGAGAGGACTCGCGTGGCTGTGGCGGGACTGAGACTGGAGGAGTGTGGGACAAATGGCACAGGCAGTCCGAGCACTAGCAGACCCTGCGGCCCCACATTTGCACAGATAAACCCAGAGGGCCGGACTCAGAGTGGTGGAGAGTGGGGCAGGCAGAGCAGTGGGTAGCACCCCGCGGCACCACATTTGCCCACAGATAAACCGGACGAATGGCGGGAAGCGAAGCAGACCGAGCAACCCAGGGCTCCAGCTCGGGGAAATAAAGCCTCAAACCTCTGATTAAAAACGCCCATGGGGGTTGGGGTGGCAGCAGGAGAGACTCCCAGCCTCACAGGAGAGGTCGTTGGAGAGACCCACAGGGGCCTAGAGTGTGCACAGGCCCTCTTACTCGGGAACCAACACCAGAGTGGCCCAGTTTGATTGTGGGTAGCGGAGTGAAAGATTGAAAGCCAGAGGAGAGTGAAGCGGGCGCCATTGCTCCCACTCGGCCCCTCCCCCACGTACAGCGTAGTGACCAGCACAACCCCGCCCCAGTGAACACCTAAGGCTCCGCCCCTTAAAGTAACAGACGCCCCAAGACAGACAGACAAAAAAAAAAAAAATGGCCCAAATGACAGAACACTTCAAAGTTCCAGAAAAAGTACAACTAAGCGAGGAAGAGATAGCCAACCTATCGGATGCACAGTTCAAAGCACTGGTTATCAATATGCTCACAGACTTGGTTGAATCTGTTCGAAAAACAGATGAAAAAATGAAGCCTATGCTAAGAGAAACAAAGGAAAATGTACAGGGAACCAATAGTGATGCGAAGGAAACTGGGACTCAAATCAGTGGTGTGGACCAGAAGGAAGAAAGAAACATCCAACCAGAAAAGAATGAAGAAACAAGAATTCGGAAAAATGAGGACAGGCTTAGGAACCTCCAGGACATCTCAAAACGTTCCAACATCCGAATTATAGGGGTGCCAGAAGGAGAAGAGGAAGAACAAAAAATTGAAAACTTATTTGAACAAATAATGAAGGAGAACTTCCCTAATCTGGCAAAGGAAATAGACTTCCTGGAAGTCCAGGAAGCTCAGAGAGTCCCAAAGAAGCTGGACCCAAGGAGGAACACACCAAGGCACATCATAATTACATTACCCAAGATGAAACGCAAGGACCTACATCCAAGATTACTGTATCCAGCAAAGCTATCACTTAGAATGGAAGGGAAGATAAAGTGCTTCTCAAATAAGGTCAAGTTAAAGAAGTTCATCATCACCAAGCCCTTATTATATGAAATGTTAAAGGGAGTTACCTAAGAAAAAGAAGATCAAAAATAGGAACAGTAAAAATGACAGCAAAATCACAGTTATTAACGGCCACACATAAAACAAAAATGAGAGCAAACTAGGCAAACAACTAGAACATGAGGGTTGTCATTAAGGGAGTGGGAGGGGGAGGGGGGGGAAGGTACAGAGAATAAGTAGTATAGATGATAGGTGGAAAATAGACAGGGGGAGGGTAAAAATAGTGTAGGAAATGTAGAAGCCAAAGAACTTATAAGTATGACCCATGGACATGAACTATAGGGGGGGAATGTGAGAGGGAGGGGGGTGGGCAGGATGGAGTGGAGGGGGGAGAATGGGACAACTGTAATAGCATAATCAATAAATATATTTTTAAAAAAATAAAGAAATAAACGAAAAAAAAAAGAAAAAAGTTTGGAAGATTAGTAGCTAAGGCTGTGTCCACTTACTTGAGTAAAGATACCACATCTGGAGTACTTGCTTTAACTGAAGTTACCATCTTTTAAGCTATGATAATAATTTGCTAGCATTCGCCAAGATTATCTATACTATAGAGTATGTCAAGAAGACAGACTTGGTTGGGGGTGGGGGGACTGGATGAAGAAGGTAAAGGGATTAGCCAAACATATATGCATGACACATAGGCACAGGCAACAGTGTGGTGATGGCCACAGGGAATGGGGGTAGGGGACAGGTGGAGGTGGGCAAAATGGGGTGGGTGGACAGGGACATTTGTGCTGGTGTCAACAATAAACATAAAGTTAAAAAAAAAATAAGACTCAATGTCCCTGCCTTTTGATGGTGACATTTATCTCTAAAGTTCCCAGGGATGTGGTATTGTTTTTCATTTATTCTCTTGGTTGTGAGATGAATTCCAGTGGTTTCCACTTGGTCCTTTCAAACATATCAGAAGCCATTATGGGATTCTTCTATAGCTGATGATATACATTCCAACAACAAATTAATGAATTAAATAAATAAATATGAGGGATGCATTTAGGGTCCCACTGGGCCTACTATGAGAGAGTTGGGTCAAATCTCTATCATCTCAATTCCATAAATTCCATATTCTGACAGAATAACCACACTGTGTTCTGGCCCTGGGACTTAGTGTTAGCTCAGAACTAACATCTAACACTTTCTGAAAGATCTAGGTATTTGCCTTTCCTGCAAGTGCCCAATTACCCTGGTGGATGGCTCAGATCCATCTGAAAAGGATAAGAAGATTTATATATACTAATTAAGATGTAAGTGTAGATGTCTCCCTCTCAAGGGTATCTGGTCTCCCCCTCATTTAAGAATTTGGAAACTGTAAACTTATACAGGTTTGGGACTTCTTATGGTGGTTCAAGTCAGGCCTTAGTTTCAAGTGTGCATTTGTTTCTGTTACATATATTAAGTAAAACTCAATTGGGTTACCCATCTCTTTTAATCCCAGTTATTACCAAACACTATAGTTGGTCAAACTATTATCATACTAGCTCTGATGCATATTATGGTAACAATACAAACCTTGTCTCTAATGGTTTTGAGCTGCTACTTAGCCTCTGTCACTCTGGGCTCCATGGAACCTCAGTGAATTCATGGAACCCTGCTGTGTCTCCCACCAGTATCCTTGCCTTATAGAGAACAGCCATTTTTGTACTCTTCCAAGGCCTGGAACATTCTCATTAATCTATGTCTAAACACCTAAAGAGAGTATCTTCTGGATCCACTTAGAGGACCTGGTTAGAGTTAGGTGAACATGATAAATCCAATCCAACATTTTTAACCTCCTGGGCAACTGAATACCTAGTGTGACATTGAGCATTTTCACTTAAGCTAATATCTCTAATCCAGAATCAGTATGAAATGTATCCATATCAACTAACTCAGCCAAATTTAAAATTATATTCCTTCTTCCTTATTCTTGTACCTTCACAATCCATTTATATACATCAGATTTTGCAAATAAAAACAATTGCAAAATCTTGCAGTTTTGACTCCGTAATTGGTATCCCAGGGCATACAGGGATCTGTCTCTAGATACAGGGTTGGGAATGGTGTATGATGTTGAGAATGGGCCATAAGGACAACTGGATTCCCTTTGCAAGGAGGTCACTCCAGAATTTTCAAGCAAGACAGGGCAAGAAGGCTGCTTCAGCCCACAATGAAAACATCATGGGGTTGGGAGCACATCATATTCTTTTTTTTTTTTTTTTAATTTTTTTATTGTTATGCAATTACAGTTGTATGCCTTTTCTCCCCATCCCTCTACCCCACCCCAGGTGAACCCACCTCCCTTCCCCCTCTCCACCCTCCCCCTTGGTTTTGTCCATGTGTCCTGAATCATTTAAATCCTTCCCTATATCTCCACCCCAGTTCTGAGGTTTCAGTCCTTTTCCATCAATACACTTCTACACCAAGAATGATTTCAACTGACTTAGTAATTCAACAACCATGGGGGTCAATCATCCTTTGCGTTGAATTACCTCAGCTCTGTGGCTACAAGAGAGAAGATATTCTTTTGTTTTGTAATAGAAAATCCCTTTCTAGAGCCAAGAATTTAGAACTTTGAGTTTATTGTTCTTCTCTTCAAACTGTAAACATATTAAAAGCAACCAGTCTTAGCATCCTTTTATTCATCAATTAATATCTTGTGTCACAAGTAATAAAAACCTATGTTGTCTTATTCAAGCAAAAATGATGCTTATTGAAAGAATATTGTCTAGCTCACAGAATTGTAGTGAAAGCTGAAGGTAGGGGTTCAGAGCCACAGAGCTAAAGGTAAAATGCTGAGAAGCCCAGCAGTGGGGTTTAGTGCAGACATCACTGATGCCCCTGCTGAGCACCAGACAGTGCAACCCTACTGCAGATGGTCCCATCAGTGGACATTAAATACACCAGCACAGTTACCATCACTCCCCATGAACTGTCACAAAGAAGCATTCCTCACGGTTACCTCTGAATTGATAGGTAGAACCTGTTAGACAGACCTGTATTCTCATAATAAGAAAAATTTAGAACTTTTTAGTTTTTATGGTGGACAGCAGGCTGCCCCTAAGACTCAAAACATTGCAGAATTCTTCTAACAGAGAAAAGGGATTCAGATATTTATCAAAACACCAACTATATCCAAGAGAATCAAATGGAAACAGAAAGCAAAAGAAGTATTCTAGAATTGAAAATGATGCATAAAAATAATACTTTATGCATAAAATTAACAGATTTTAAAATTAAAACACCAAATACTGGTAAGATGTGGGGAAATGGCATTCTTACACCTATTCTAGCAGGAGTGGAAGCTTCCTGGAGAGCAATAAGGCAGCACACACCTCAAAGCCTTTCCATAACCTCTTTTGTGCCTATCTGTAGTTTCCAAAGTTTTTATAGTAAACGTTATCTTGTAATCACAGAATATAAAGTGTTATTATTTAAAAATGTAAGTAACATTTCTAAGCTTTCAGGCAAAACACAGCTTACATTCAATCTTTTCTTTTGGAGAAAACCACCAAATATTATATTTTCTTTTTTTCCTTATATTCATGTATTTGTTCAGCAAATAGTTATTGGGTATCTGTTTACTTTATATCAGCACCTGGAAGTTGTGAAAATTACATTATTTTGCCAAATACATACTTTAATTGCCAGAGAAACCAAAATATAAATTAGCATCTTCAAGGTGTCAAGCTGAACTTGAGTTGGCATCTCAAGTCCTAAATGCTCGTAACAATACTCCAGTTGCTCTGCTACAAATTAAGGTGATACTGGGAACGAAACTTTTATGTGGCATGGACACTTCAAATATTAGGAGATGAAGACTCAAGAATCTACACATTTTGAAAGCACAAATTCACAGAAAATTCTACCCAAAGTATACATAATAACAGATCTAGAGTTCCTAAACTATTATTCACAGATAACACAAAAGGTCAGTTGTGATTACATTTTAAGAGAGGCTGATTTTACCTCTAACCACAGCACTTCAGGTATTTGGTTTACTGGTGTGTAGCACTGATAGAATTACTAAATATCGAAAAATTATTCAAGGAATGTCAGGAGTGCCCCTGCCCAGTCTGGGTTTTCAACATTTTTCTGTGAAAATGTTGAATTCTTGATGTTGTTTTTGTAATTTGAAATTCTTTTAGGGTAATCCAAAATTGAGCAATAATTTCAAGGAGGCTTCTTGGCATATGTTCTAGATTGGTCTCCACATTAAACTGATAAATCAAGAGATTTATTTCCTCAGTAGGTCAAAATCATCATTACTTTCCTCTCGCCTTTTGGAGGAAAAGAACTTTATCCTTCTATGTGATTTATTCTTTTCATGGGCATCCATTCAACACTGAGCTATTGTTTCAGATCAGAGAAAATGTATTCCTTTTACAGGTTTATTCCTTCAACTGGAATTTGTTTAAGTGGGTTCCACTGCACAAACACAAAAAGCCCTAATACATGCAGACTGGGTCGGCCTCATGCCATCAAATGTCACTGCTGACGGGTGATGGCACTTATATAGATTTACACAACAAAAACTACATTAAAAATGTTAAGGTGGTGAGACAAAGGCACAAAGGCCTAGAAATTCACAGCTCAGGATTTAAACATACTATATCTAAGAGGAATGGAGTGCATTAGGGTAATGGGAAGGTGACAGCGTCCCTATTATACCTACAGTGCTAGACACTTAATCCCTAACTGAATTTCCTGGTGGTGCTAGCTTTCTCTCATTCTTGGGGGCTTATGTTTTTTAATGACATCATTGTTGTGTAAATGTTCTTGTTTTATAAAGTAATTTCAGGTTGATTATCATCTGTTTATGCAATTAGTGTAATTATACCTAATTACAGAGTAGAAACAACATATATAATTAGTTTATTAGAGGTATAACTGTGATATGTAATAATTTTAAAATCCTTATGAAACTTTGTTAACAAATATTCCATGAATGTGAAAGCAAAATATTTAGATGCCAGCTCTCTCATATGTATTTTTTCATATGCTCAGTAATAATTAGCTTTACTGCCTATCAAATTTAGTGTTAAAAATCATAATGCCATATTAGAGGGAGTACAGATATAAAAACTGTGCTAAGAAAAATTAAAAACACTCTCTGGTATTTTCTTTAAGGTTGGGTTTTGTAAAGCTCTCTTCAATTAAGATTTACCTACAGAATGTCAGCCTCAGGTTAATTTTGACAGTCAAGTTATAAACATAGTAAAAAGATTTATATATATCACCATCACATATAATAGCCACATATGATACGTAACATTCCTAACTAATAATATTGAATATTGCCCACTTTACTCTCATGTTTGGCTTCTCCATAAGATTCTAAACCAAAAAAAGGAACTAAAAGATGATAAACAAAAATGCTTCAATATAAAAAACACACCAATAAATAGATCATAAATTCAGAAAGATGACACATGCTTCTAAAATCAACCAAGAATCTTATGAAGAAGAGTGGAAAAATAGTTGCTGGAAGAGAACATATACTGACCTCATATACAAGAAATATATATTAATATAGATTATCCCCATTTATTTCTCTATTGAATTTATATGTTATTGGTCACTTAAGAAAATACTATTATTATTTAACCATTCCTTCTTCCTTCAAAATATTGAAATTTAAAAATGCAATATAAATAAACTGAATGCAGAGATTTGTTGCTTTTGAGTTATGTGGTACATTCTCCCATGTGGATAAAAACCATCAAATATCCTCAATTACTCTTAACGCTGAGACAAGGATTATAGGGTCTAATTTACACCACTGGAAATTTTAAGCAATGATATCAGAAAAGCAACACTTTAAATATTAGCAGCACATTACTCTAAAAATACTACTCCTTTTTTGAAAATATAGTAACTTTATGAAGGCTGAATTCCATCTTCTCAGCATTTGATCTACAAACAAACTTGGATTAAAATGGATCTTGGACTTGAATTACTATTGATATAAATTATCAAGTTAAGTTTCTAGTCTTACAGCTAAGATATCTATTCTTTTAGAATCTGTCTAAGCATATTCAACACATTCATTTTATTTTTAAATTAATGGAACAAAAACATTCTTAAAAATTCAAAGTAAAAGGGTTTTTTTAACTGAAGATCAGCAAGAAGTATCATTACTCTGAAAAAAAAAGAAACAAGTATTTTCATTTGTTTCTTGATTCCTTTGTCAAAATAAAAGCTTGGCTCAGAAATTTCAGTTGTTGACATATATTTACAAGACACTCCTCTAAATGATGCAATTAAGGTACATATTTTCTAGGAGAAGGACCATGACTTGTATGGTTCTTTCATTCCCCCATTGCACCATGAACAATGTCTTGAATAAATGAGTTGCCCAGTGCATTGAATGAAAAAAATGAATGAATAAAAAAGTCAAAACATGCAACTACTTTTTCCACAGAATAAACAAACTGACAATAAGCTCTTTTCATCATTTATTTCCTTCCTACTCTTCTTTTTGAAGAGCTAACTTAGTATTTAAAAAGTCAAATGTTAAGACTTCCCTCTACTCAGATATATCAAATTGTGTAATATAATGTGATATTCTAACAAAGTGTCTGGCACAAAGCAGTCATCAGAAGTCTTAGTTCATGAAGGTTCAGAAAGATATGGACTCCCTGAAAAGTCTGAAAGCCAGCAAAGAAAACCCTTCACACAATCACAGTGATTCAAGGAAAACTGAATGCCATCTGGTTCTGGCAATGCATGTCAAATAACAGGTGCTTAATAATTATTCATTTCTTCCCATCCCCTCTGGCTGCACTATGGGAGGCAGAGCCCATGTTTTGGGAAGAGGCTACCTGGGTAAAGAAGGCTCTCAGAAGCCCTCCTCCACTCACTGTTTCCCTCTATACCAGGGGGTGCTAATGAAGTGAACAGGCCAGGGACACAAGAACAATGTGTCTGACATTAAAAGTAGGCAATGATAGGAGATAAATTTGGGGAAAAGGGAAGGATGTGACTACTAGGCAGCTAGATCCAGACATACTTGTTTTTACCTTGCTGCTATAGCCATAAATGTTTTAAAATGTATTAAAAAATGAACTTGCCATTGGCATCAATCTGTAAAAGTTGACACAGACCAAATAAAAAGAATGCTTTCTTCCCCATCTAGACTTTAGAATGTGAGGACAAAGTTAGTAGAATTAAGAAATGGGTTATACAAGCCCATCTTTCTTTCTTTTTTTAACCTAGGAAGTATCGATCTCACAGCCTGGCAACTGATGCCCTTCCCTCTGCCCTTCCATCCCATGGCCTAGACATGAACCCTATTTATTGTACAGATCAGGGAGGGCGCGAAAGCACACTTTTCAGACAAAAGTAACACAGCCATAAGTTTGCTGACTTGTTTCATCTGTGCCCAGCTTCTGGGGAGGTTGAGTACCCTATCTCAAAGTTTGGAAAACACTTAAGCCAGATAAAATACAATTTAAGGACAGTAGTGACAGCCAAATGACTAAACAGAACCATCCACAATGTCCAACCCAAGAACTGTACCAGTACATGTCTGAACAGTGAAGCAATAAAAAAACTTGTGTAATGACCTGAAAGGGGATAAGGAGCTAATAGTCACTGGATCACATTAGGTCTTTTATGCATATCAGATGAGGAATGTATTGCTTATCTTTGCTCTTTGAATTAGATCCATAAGTGTGAAAACTGCAACAACTTCTGCAATGTTTGTTAGTCTCTATCTGCCTCTGAATGTACCATACCTTTCTGTCTCATTCTGTCACTACTTTTTAAAAGAGGTCCATTGCCCCAAACATGACAGCAAGATATTAAAGTTTGAAAAATGCCTTTCCATATTTTCTCCCGTAAGCCATTACTTTAAAAGTTGGAGATTAAAAATGGAAACATTTCCCTAGCTTTATACTAATGTGGCATTTACACATTCTTCCATACCGTTTGAATGCACTCATCAGGCTGGCATCCATTCTGAGCACAGTGTAAAGTCTAGAAAGGCATTTTATTCGTTCCAGGTGTGCTTGACTGGCTTATTTATGGTCTGACTTCCTTTCATAGTGTGAGAAACCTTAGCCTTCTGCCAGCTGCAAAGGATTGTTAAGAAGAAGCATTTTTAAGTTAAAAAATATATAGCAATGTTTCTCTCTCTCTCTCTCTCTCTCTCACACACACACACACACACACACACACACACACACACACACACACTCTTCATGCATCTTCTTGGATTGGTTAGTCCATGACATGTCTAAATAGGCATTTAACTGTACTCATCATCAAAGAAGGTGTCCATGCAGGCAACAGTATATTAACTTAATGAATACCAGGAAGGATAAGAAGGAAGGCACAGAGCTGTTAACTCAGCCCAAGTTATCCTTTGTGAGAACACTCATCACATGCAGTGGAAACACACACACACACACACACACACCCCTTTAAGCACTTTTTTTCCATTCTTGGTTCCAGAAAAGCTGAGGGGGGGGGTTGGGGGGTGGGTCATCACAATGGAGTACCACTGAAAGGCACACTTGATTTGCAGAGAGGCCATGTAATGGGCTTGTTTTGGATACACAAGCTATGTTTAAATATTTTCATTCATGGCTAACATCAGAAGGTCCCCAGCAGTATCTCCTTGTCTGACTACTTAAGTAGTCCCAAATAAAGACCACTCTTTGCCTCTTCAGTGGTCAGTCACATTACAACCCAAATATGTCAATACTAAAAGATTTTTAAAAATTGAAAGGTAAACTTTTGATACAATAAAAGAAAGTAAAATGTATTCTAATTTAAACAATTTTTCCACACACATGCAGAGCTAGATAAATAATTTGGGCTGAAATCACTGTTTCTACCTGCTTTAAAAATTGTGCTCAATTAGGACAACCTTCTAAATGTTTCTAAAATGACCAGGGTTTTTAAAAATTATTTGAAGGAGTCATTTATAACAATTATGGCTTTAAAAAGAAGCAAAACGTGAATGATAGCAAAGAAGAGACATAATTGGCAATCAGCAATAAAAAGGTTGACAGGACTTGAACATTTTTAAAGAAGAAAATTACTAAATCCAAACAACACAGATTCCAGGGGAAAAAAATGAGTGCTTAACTAATAAGATCACAGAGTAACTATGTTTCTTGGAAAAGAAAATTCATTTTTATTGGGAAGGTGTGGTTCAAAAAATTACCACATAATTTAGAGATCCAGGGGAATCTTTGGCATTTCAAAACATGAGTGGAGCCTTTGGAAAAAGCTCATCACAGCTCCTTTCAATCTTTGAGGAAGCTGGCACTCTGCGATGGAGTTGTTAAACAGCCTGGCCATGCCAAAATTCATCACAGCACTGCCCCAGGGAGGCTGCTAGCTGCCTGACCCTAGCTGCTCAAAGTGGGACTGGAACAAAAGGCTAGCATCCATTTCAAAAAGAACCCCAGGAAGCATCTGTGGGAGGATGAAGAGTGTTGAGGCAGAAGCTGGAAGACAGTGGGAGTGAGGAAAGCGCTAGCTAAGGAAGGCAAAGACAGCTGGGAGGAAAGCAGTCTGAGCCAGCAGGTTTATTGGCAGAAGTCACACACACGATTGCTCGGCAATGGTCAATTTCCAGACACTAATAATGACAAAGCTGTAAAGATGAGAGATCATGAGGAATGCACAAAGAAATGACAAAATGAGGGAAAGGGAGAGAAGGAGGGAGGGAAAGAAGGGAAGAAGGAAACAAAAGGAGGAAAGAAATATAAAAGCAGAGTGGAAAGCCACTTGAAGAAAGTAAGCTTTATCAACATAAATTACCAAAAATCTTTGTGTTGACAAACCAACCTTAGAGTCTATCTCGGCTGGCTAATGGCATGCTGTGCCTTTTCTTGTGCTGTCAAGAAGTACTACTGATTGTTAATATCACTCAAATCTTTATCACATAATTTACTTTATCAACCCATTTAGATTTAACATTACTAGCATACAACTGTAAATAGCAATGATAATAATGCCATCAAGGTTGGTATCGATGATGCTGAAGAGCATTACGTAAAATGTAGCCAAGGAGCAGCAGCGAGATGACAGGTTCTTACAAACCTTTACATTAGATTAAAGAAACGTCCTGCAGATTCACCAAACTGTGATCTTAATATGATATAGCATCCTGTGTCCTTTGATATTCCTCTAGAATTACTTCTCATCCTCCAACATTTAAAAAACAAGTCTCAACATCCAAGGAGCATCTTAAAGAGAGTAGTATATATTTACATAATGCATGACCTTTAACTCTCCTTCTGCTTCTGCACTTCTCCCAAGGTTAAAGCCATACTTTCAATAAAACTTTGATTTGTCAAATACCTTTTTAAAAAACAAAAATGCTATAACCCTGTTTTTAAAAATGGGTTAACAGTTTTAGATAATGTTTTCAATTATTCACCCAAATAAGTGCCTTATAATCATTTAAGTACACATAATCAAGGACTTGAACTGTCCTTGGTGGGCTGGAATCCTCCCAGGGCATCTCCCATCCCTAGCAAAGCAAGTGGGTGAGAGCCATTTGAGTACAACAATCACCCAGATTCTGTCTCATTCTATAGGACTTGTGGAATTTCTCAGGATTTTACACATTTTTATTCATTCATGAGATCTGTAGGCAAAAGCCATTCTGATCAGCTCTGTGGGCTCTATCTAATATGACGTATTATACAACATGCACAGCCGCCCTCATTGCCAACAACGGAGAGTGAAGGTGATTATAATATGAGTGAATTGGATTGTGGAATTAAAAAATCAGTGAGGTTGAAAACAATTATCTCAACAAGTAAAAACCTCAACTGTAGTAAATTTTTATTAAAATACAAAGTTTATAGAAATTAAATTTGGAGATATTAGGTCATCTCACCTGATGAAGGATCATCTGTAATAGACAGGGTAGATAAATCTTGGAAAGATGACACTAAAGAAGCATTCAACAGGGCCCAATTAAATTGGTCTAAATATCAGAAAAATCACTTGTAAAGAATATCAAGAGTTTTTTTTTTTTTAATGGTGAATCTGCTATAAGCTTACAAATTGCACTAGAGACCCATTAATTGGATTTTTTATGGTTTGTCTCATCACTGAGTTTTAGAACTTGTGTTAAATTCAGATGTGACTTCCAAGAAGAAAAAGAAAACCTGTATCTGGCAATATATAGCTGTTTCTGGTGACATATTTTTAAAAGTTGAACACTGTCATTTCCAACATATTTACTATTTCCCCAGAAGGACCTTTATTTTTAGGGGTTTGTCCTAAACAATACAACACTCTTAAGAAAGCAGCTGCTTAGTCTAGGCTTATCTTTACTTACCTGGAGCCTCAATCAACAAATATTTATGAGTACATACTGGAGTGATCATAACTGACATTTCTAGGCATGTGGTAGTTTACCAAGTGATATGATACATCTTTATTTTATTAAACCTCACCAGACTACTGGTGAATTTTGGTCTCCTAAGGAAGTTGGGTCTGAACCTAAATAAGAGTCATCAGTTTTCTTGACATCGTACCAGGCAAGAGGCAAAACTGGATTCTGAATGCCAGACTCCAACTGGAAGCCTTCAGTCCTATGGGATGATGCAGGGAAGTCTAAACCAGGGTTCCAGCCCTTCCTAACTCACTACCAAGTTGTAAAAATAAATACATTAAAAACTACATGATATAAGATATAAGTCACACTTTAAGGCACAAGAGGTGCCAAAGCACTTTGCATCCACTTTGAAACCAAACACCACTCCATTGGAAACAATGGCATTTCCAGTAAAGCAATTTTACTTAAAGGAAAACGTTAAACAAGCCAGTGAATACCAACAAGTGTTCTTTGGCTAATATAGAGAGGTGGTCTTGGCAATCTCCTGGCCTCTGAGATTTCGCTAATTGTTTTTCCAAGAAGATACTTAAGTCTCTTTCAGGCACTATCTTGACTAAGCATTGTCATGGGTATTCCACTTTTTATAGTGATTGCACAGCTACTGTAAAGAGTGCAGAGAGGAATTTTTGTAAGCAGCTACCAACCACACCCTAACCCCAGGCAGCTGTCTAGCTTTATGAAGGACTGGTCATGACAAGATGTGTGGATGGTGCATTATAAACCATCATCATTCAAAACAATGCAAAGTTAAGTCTTGCCAATTGTAGGAGAAGGTGGGTGGAGGACACAGAAAATCATATATATGTTGGAACCTATAGATGACATCTTGGAATATAAACGACAGGGGTTCAGACACACATTCTCACTGAAATGTTACTCTTCAATGTACTGGTTAACCTAAAGTTCCTGTTCAGCAAATAATGGGACCCATATATTCCAACTGTAAAGGCCTGAGAGAAAGAGCACTCATTTACAGTTCATCCCTCCACACATATCCTCTGTGCTTTGGCCAGGTGGCCAGGAAGCACAGGAGTGAAGAAAGGGCAGACTTTCTAGTCACTCTTGGCAAAACCTCTCAAATCACCAATATTACAAGAATCTACATTCACTGGTACCCAATTGAAGTGAAAAAGTTGGGGGGTGGGGAGGGGATGAACGACCTCTTGTAGGACTGCAATGATTTAAATAAGAAATTAAGCAGGACTCCTCAGTGGATTTCAGGAAGGTTTCTGGTAGAACTGTTTCAGAGCCCAGAATTCCCGGCACACTTTAGGGCTGAATTTCCACAGGCCAAAGGGATATGGCTGACTTGGTGTGTTTGAGCCAGGTGATTTAGCATCCTGACCACTTGATTTTCTGGGAATCAGGAAAAGAGTTCAAGCTATAAAATACCTTTCTGCTCATTTTTCACTGCTGCAGCTTCAGAGGTTACAAAAGTCTGTAAGGGCACAGAATATAAAAAAATGTTTCCCACTGCAGACCTGGAAGGCTGGGCCCTCAAGTCCTGAGTAGCCCATCATCAGAAAACCTTCCCTTTGTTACATCTGCTGGGCCTTCCACTAAAGAACTGAATTAGATAGACGAGGAAGGGGAGGAGGCAGTGGGGGAGTGGGGGATGGAAGGAAGGCTGGTGCAAGAATATATTTTCTATGTCTGGATAAGGGAACAGGATTCTAGGTAATTGCCTGGTTTTCTCATTGTTCTCGGCTGCCATTCTGAGATTCATAGAGGGGCTGAAAGGATCTCTCTTTTTTCCTTTCCCTTCTAATTCTTCACCTCCCCCCCACCACAGACCTTCCAAACAACCCCCCCTTAATCCTTTTCCCTCCCCTCTCATGGTGCTTATTCCATCCTAGGGAGAAAAAAAAAGTAATTTGTCTGTTTTATTTATGATGCAATGAAGGTATGCTGCACGCATCAGGATAGCCTGACACTGGTCAAACTATCTGACAGGCAAGAAGAACTGCCTTCATACTCCAATGAGTGTATATTTTAACCATTTGTCCACCACAGCATACCACTAAGGCTTCGCCAGGATTCACAGCACTCTTTTTTAAAAATCTACTTTGTTACATCCCAATTAAATTTGGAAAATAAAGTACTTTCAAGGAATCTTTTGTCTTACATGTGTACCCTAAACTATATGGACGTGCTATATGTCATTTGAAATTGTGTGAACATTCCGATGAAAGGCAGACCTCTGGGGATGATGGCCTTAGAACTTCACAAAATTTAGGAATCTAGAACGGTTAGGCCACAAACCCCAAATCAAGACATATCATTAAGTGATCAAATCCAGAAAGTAAAATTAGCTCAAATGAAATAGAAATTTCAACCTATGTCTCCTCAGAATTAAAAATGAAAGCACAAGTCAAAGAGCTAGAATAGTACTGTTATGAATAATGCTGAAAAAGTGCATGCCTAAGTAAAAGCCCTAAAAAATATAAAGATTTTTATCCCAGAAAGAACCAAAGTTGGTATTTGATAGTCTGTGGTCTAAGTTTCAATCAAAATGTTTTCTCCACCATTTGCAAATTGGAAGTTTTAAGAAAGAATTTGACAGCAGCAAACTGAATGGCCAAAGAGACCATTTTATTACATTTATTCCTTTTCAATTCCCGTTGCATTATACTCGGTGGGTCCCATGATCTACTTGCCAAATGCACACTCGCTTGGGTACACTCTGAAGCGTATTCTCCCTTTACTTTCAACAACAAACCCCCAATTCCAGAGGGCCTGCCTCACATCCGTTCTCTCTCTATCCCCTGTTGCTTTGCCACCAGCAATTTAATTCTCCTTTTCAGACATAAAAGGACACACTGGGTTTTAACAATTATACTTTTGATTTCCTCATAAAAAACAATGCTCAGAATTAGGCCCCAGACAATCTGTTCTTGCCCTGCAAAGGCCTGTGGGGCAAGATTTCCAGAAGAACCAATGGGATTTCTGCTGACTGAAAATATTTTTATTTTAATAAACTACAAAAGAAAAATGCCGGGGAAAAAAACTCACAACAGGTTCAGAAATGTAATGTAATGCACGCAGCATGAAACAGAAACAAAGACCCAGCAGACAGGGAGTGTGATGAATGGTCCTAACCACATCGTATTTATTTATTTTTTTTAAATCTGCATTTGCCTTTCATCTGCAAATGAAAGGAATGGGGAGAAAGTGAATATGCATTCCAAGGAATTTCTTTTGGTGTAACAAGAGCAAACGCAAATATTATAAACTCAAGCAGAATTAAGACTCTAACAGCAACAAAGATACAGAATGGCTGAAAAACCAGGGGTTCACACTGTGGGTTTTTTTGCACTCAGCTGTGGATGGTGGCAAGAAAACACAGTACAATGCAGACTCAAAATAGAGGAGTAACCACAGCGCCGAATGCTTCTGCTTTTCAAATCAAATGTGAAAGTTGGTTACATTGAGTTTTCTCGAGATGACAGAAAAAAATATTTAGTACACTTTTTCATAATTCAATGTATACTTAAAAATTCTAAGAGAGTCATTTAGAAACTCAAAGCATTAAGATTACTTAATAGTACATATGTATACACATTGGAATATTATTTGATATTTCCAAGTCATGTAAAAGCCACCCACCCTTTTCTCTGTAAGCATTGTTCCCGAGGTGTTAGGAAGAACAAGGCAAATCCAACTAAGTGATTTTTGTAGCGTTCATGATGCATTCACAGACCATAAAAGTTAACATATTTTGGAAAGGGTACTAATTTACAAATAGTTGATTAGGGATACCCCACTAGCCATGGAATAAAGTACACATATTTTTTTGTAAAAAAGGGTGTTATGTATTTTATATACATATATAGGTGTGTGTGTGTGTGTGTGTGTGTGTGTGAATGAAGAGAAAAAGAGTATCATTCTTTTAAACTGTATCAGTATTTGTGACACAAAATGCACACAAATTTCACAGGTTGGAAGTCTTCAATTTTTAGTGAAAAATAGCCAATCTACCCAATATTATATACCCTCTATATATCTGAAAGGCTCAAGATGTACTTTGTATTTTGTTATCATATTTAATTTTTAATACTCAAGGATTTGTAAGTAGTGTTCATTTAAAACAAAAGGACACAACATAAATAACTTTTTTTAAGATTTGTTTAGATTAAGGGCATAGCAATTCTCATAGCACAGGGCAAAATATCCCCCGAAGATGAGCTTCTTTGTTGTACATAAACATTTTCTACTTGTTCTTTAGTTCTGGAAAAGAATAATTATGTGTTGTTGGCCTTGGCAACTATGATAGGACAGAAAAATATCCATAGACACTAGAGTATTTGACCATAATAAACTTGCTAAAATAAAATTCTTTATAAATGGATGAAACTAACAACCATGATTGCATGTACAATATCAACACGATATGGAATGGACTTGATTAAAATAAACTTGCTAATATAAAACTTCATGGCAATAAAATAAACATCTGGATGATAACCTATGCAGTGCTAAATCTCCCTGTTTTAAATTTTGAGAGGTTCATAATTTACATTTTCAAAATAGTTCAGATGGGCTAACATATACATCACATCGCTCTATGTAACCAGATTGAATTTCACATTGGAAACTGACAAGACTCCTCCATGTTCTTCCCTTATAGTAATTGTCCTGCCATTTTGCGGCTTTTGCTCCACCTGGCTCGACCGCAGCCGTCATAAATCGCAGACTACAAAGGACCATGATTTGAGAGCCAGCTCCAAAAATATAAGTTTCAAAAATTAAACCACTTACAGCCCCTCCCCTTCATTTAAGACAATAGATTTTGTGCTGGCATTATCTTGCTAAATAGTAATTGCACATTAATAAAAACATATGTGGTGAGAAGTGAATAAATAAGTTGCACTTCACAAAAGCATCTCGACACGAAATCACATTTTTCAAACTGCTTTAGAAAAGGAACTGAGAAAATGCTGGCAAGTAAATAGGCAGGCAAGCAGCAAAAGAAATTCTCAAAGGTATTTCCAAACTTGCAGTCATGACGTGAAAATCGGTGTGAGCTGCAGATTCCTGTAATATTCCCAAGACATAAGTTTCTAAGCATTTTCCTCTATATTAGTGATTGTGTTTTTAAGGAGTGTTTTACTCATTTTTCTGTTTTTCAATAAACAAAAGCCATATAATTTTTTCAGTATTTATGAATTTCTACACTAGGAAGGTGGCTTATTCTACCCATTGAAGCTGATCTATTGAAACGATCATTTGCCTCTTGATCATTTTTCACACACCTTAAAGTAAGCCTTTACAATATCTCCAAACACTTTTCTCCTGGTCAGCAGAAAGTGGGACCTCCCTTTGGAAGTCCAGGAAACCTGCAATTAAACTGTTTGGGAATTCTGTTGTCTTCTATTTATCTGTGCATCAGTTATATGCATTTCAGTGTCTCTTCTTGAAAGGTTCCGATTCTCCTCTGGAATAGCTGCCTCTATTTAATCCATTCCTCTTTCAGACAGAGACATACATCAAACAGGAAAGAAATATTACAGAAAGAAATACCTATTTCCTCACACTTCTCAGATTAAATATCTCCAGCTGCAGATAGAAACCTCTTTAAACTGAAATTAATTTCTATACTTAAAAAAAAATCAGGTAGTATGTTTTACTTTCTCTGCATTTGTGGTGCAATTTGCAGGCCTTAAAATTCTTAATATAAATACACTTTTAATCGAAAACCCAGCCTGATGTTCCTCTTATTCTTTCAATTACCATTTCCCTCCCCCCTCCATTTGGGACCTTATTTGTTATCTCTCTTGCTCAGCGCTTATTCAAAAATGCCTTCAATCTTAAAAAAAAAAAAAAAAAAACTGGTCAGCAAGACAATACATAAAAGGGCAAGAGGAGAACACACTCATACAGCTGTATACAATCTATAATTTTCTAATATAGAAAAAATTTCCCATAGTGCCATTCAAAAGAAAAAGAATTATTTACATTCACAGCTTAAAAAATAATTATACATACTTGTTCTCTGTGCTCAAATGCTGCCCGGGTTGGGTGTATTTTGTAGAGGTAGAGTGCCCTCTGCAGGGGGAAATGTCTTTCTAACAGTCCCCTCTTAAGCAATCTCAAAAAAAAAAAAAAAAAAAAAAAAAAAAAGCAGTGTAGCATTGATACTGAAAATATAAACAAATAATTTCTTAAATGGATTTGCTTATAAGCAATTTAACTACATGTATTTCCCCTAAAATATACTGTATTTTGATGTGTATAATGTGTCAAAATACAGTATTTTTTGCCTAAATTTTTGAGGGAAAAATAAGGATGCACATTACACATGGGTGGTACTAATTCCATATCTATATAACTGTTTTTAATTCTTTGATTTATGCTTATATATTAAAGTGTAACTCTAGAAAGCAATAACGATATCCATATGCAGAATAATACCCTGGAATATGATCATCGGTTTTATATATAAATAAAAAACTGAGTTAAAAAATGAAAATGAAAGATTTTTTTCCTGAAAGTTTGGGCCAAAAATGTTGGTGAGCATTATATATGGCAAAATATGGTACTTGTTTACATTTTTTTTTATAAAGTTAGCTTAACTCACATTTCCAGTGACACAAAAATAGGAAAAGGGCAACATTACTGTCACGTGCCTCATGGTGATATTACACTGAACACATGATTGTTGAAGTCTAAGTTCTTCCCCAAATTAGAATAAGCACAAAAAATGTATTTTTAGTAGTCATCCAAGTGTGATGTGACCTTGTACAGTAGGACCATGATTTCTCCAAGAAATCTCTCTAGATTTCTGCACTGGGCTTAGGCTAGAGGTGGTAGAATGAAAGAATTCTTCAATGCTTAGGAAATTGCATTGTGGTCCTTTTATTTTCACTTTAATATTTTGAAATTGAGATGAGGTGTTATTGATTTCACCTCATATGTATTTCAGAAAATAAATAAAAATACTAATTGAAAGAAATTTTAATTATCGAGTCATAACTACATAAACTTAAATATTGTGGTGAAAATTAGTGCATTCTTCAAATCATTAAGGCTTTGATTCTTTCTTGGGTCTCTTATCTTGTACTAAATACCCTATAACCTGTTCCTGAAATTAAAGGAGAAGTCTGTATTTTTAAGAAATGGGTTGCTTTTTGTTTTTTAAAGTTGTCATAGAGTGGATTCTATGCAATAGAATGTACATGAAGTAGAAAGTAAATGCAAAAAGTATGAGAAGGTGTCACAAATTAGTGGCATTTTCCAATTCCTAATACAGTCTTCAGGGGTAATTCCTTACACTTAAAAAAAGACACTTCTGACTTGTGCCTTCATTGTTTTGCCCCTTCACACTACAGAGCTTCTGCCAACCCCACAAGAGCAGACTTCCTTCCTCCAGTCTCTAAATGCAACCAGCAGGGGGGCTGATGAAGTGCTCATTTTTTACATCAGTCTTATAAAATTGCTTTCCCCATTAATTGTATCCATGGAAACAATACATTTGGCTGGTAAGGGACTCCTGAATAAAATTTAATGGGATTCTCAAAAAATGTGCAGGCTAGGGGGAGATGCGATAATAGGCCACTCTAGCAAATCAAGTTTTAGCCCAGTGCAGGATTAATTTCTTGTTTTCAAAAACTGTATTGAACTGAATCCAAATTAAACTAAAGATATAAAAATGTCATTTCACTACCTGAAAAAGAATTTTAAAGCAAAGGGCAAATAGAAGTAAGTACTTCTGAAAAAAAATTTCTAACACCTCCTAGCAAAAAACAAACAAAAACCCCCAATGGGTGCTCAACAAAATGGCTGTTCTTAATACCCAGGTTCTAATAATGCAATCATGGTCTCTTCTGGATAACTGATCAGGTCTTCTAAGCAATGCTCTCAGAGGCACTTGCATTATTCTTTAACCATCCCCGCAATCTCCTTTCCTCTCTGTCCCAAGAGGGCATTCTCCAAAGTCATATACATTCTCTTCTCTCTGGCTTTTTTATTCTCACCTATTCCTCAGTGCTTATAATGCTTGGGGCAATTTTGGTTTTATTTTTTTTCTTAGCAGGTAAAGTATCTGTATGACAGGCTCTTAAGCCAGGCCTGCATATACCCATATTTAATTTGGAAAATGTGTGGGTAAATACCACTCGTTATGGGATTAGCAGCTAACGGCTGCAAGTCTGCCACTGTGAAAAGCCAATGTGTTTTAAGTGCCATTTCTTTACATTAAAAAAATTTTCATTCAAAGCCCTTGGACATGATTCTTAGGATTAAATTGATATGATCTAGATGAAGAAAAATATTACTTTAAATCAAACAATAATGTATGAATTTCAAGTTACCTGTGATTTTTTTCTAAGTCCAAATTATTTCTGCCTCTGAGTAAATAGTTTAAATATTTTTAATATGTAAGAATTTAGCTTCAACATATCTGCTTATATATATCATTCTTCCCCTGAAACAAAATGATGTTCCCACTATATCTAGTCTTTCCACATATGTGAGCTTTAAGTATTGTTAATGCATAATCAAAAGAAGAAATCAGGACTGTATTCCTCAGTCCAGAAACCAAGGTCAGCCTGTGAGAAAGCAAATGGGTTCTGGTTCTTAAGTGGAGTGTAAAGCCCTACCAAGTTCTCTTTAGGGAGAGGTCAAATGCAAATGAAACTCGGGAAATGTAAATGCACTAAGAACCAGGGATGCAGAAGGAGGATGAATCCCCCAAAAACTGAGACTCACAATAGCGTCTCAAAGCCAATTCTCTTAAATAACAAGGTAGCCTAGTTATCCTACCTGCTAGATTTGATAAATCTAACTTGGTTGTTGCTTTTACTGTCATCTAAATTCCAAAACCCTTAATAGAAGGGTTCATTTACTAAGGCACCAACTATCCAACTGCAACCAAACAGATATCACTTCTCCTTCTCCAATATCATAGTTACATTTACAAATTTATCTAAAGCAAAAATATAACAATAGCCTTGAAAATATTTGTACCTTTGACCCAGTTTTTTTTTTGAGGACTTTATCCCAAATAAATCTTTACACAGTTGACACCTATATGCAAGAATACCACAGAATTATGTAATGCATAATTTATAAAAACAGACTAGAAACTATATTTCTAACAATAAATAATGGGTTAAATGAACCATGATACTTTCATAAGATGGAATAGCTCACAAAGCAATTAAAATTACATTTATGAGAACTTTTTAATGGCAGAGGGAAATGCCACAATAAGTTAGTGAAAAACCAGGATTTAGACATCATTTATATAATTAATATATAAAGAGAAGAAAGACCGGAAGGAAATGCAAAAGCTTCACAATGATTATTTTCTTTGTAATTTGTCATACTTTCTAAATTTCTACAATGAGTATCTAACTATCCTCAAAATGAAGAGAACAATAAAAGTTGTCATAAATAGATATGCACACATACTTTGTAAGTGTCAATAAGACCAACCCCTAAGTAGGTCTTTTATAAACTGAATAGATCAAAACAGGCAGAGAAATGTTTGTCAGAGTGTCATACAATTCACTCCATAGATCTATCACGCAGTGAGCACTGTTCTGTGTGGATGAGGGATATCACCTTGGGAAGCTCTCAGTTGGTCTAATGACAGGTGACCATGTAAAAGTAAAACTGGTGCCTACAATCAGGAATGCAGACATGAATGAGATAAAAGCTCTGACTTCAAGAAGCTCAAGGACACTAAAAGTTCATCAAATATTTATTCCATAATGTGAGGTGTATTGTAAAAAATAATTTCAAAAAATAGTGATCTTCAAATTCAAACTGTGACAGGGTACTTAAGGGGTTACAAAAACTAATCTTAATTCTTCATTCTGGTAGTTTTTATTTCTAAAATACATAGTTAAAAACATGAATACAAGCCATCTCATCACATTTAGATGGAAATTTCATAAATTATTAGGTAGATTTGGCCCCTCCTCCAAATGGGTTGAATCAAATTCTGTGAGATCTCCTATTACCGTAAGTATTTTATGCCTGCCTTTTTTATTAGAGTTTCCTGTACTTCTCTTTATCTTCATTGAGAGTTGATCTAGATTCTTCTGAATAACAGAAACCATGTCTTATTCATCTTTTATACCTCCCCATTACAGTACTCCATATAGTGTCTCAAATACTTGTATGAATGAACTAACATATTTGAAGTTTATAATCATATAAAGTTCTAATCCATTGTACTTTTATCCTCCTCCCACCATTTGATCCTGTTTTGTTTTTCCCTCACCCGAGGACATTTTCTTCATTGTTTTGGGGGAAGAGGAAAAGAGAGAGAGAAACATCAATGCAAAAGAGAAGCGTCAATTGGTTGCCTCCAGTACACACCCACAAAGGAGATCTTAACTACCCAGATTGGGGATCAACCCAGCAACCTAGGTATGTGCCCTGACCAGGAACCGAACTCCCAACCTTTTCGTCACTGGACAATGCTCCAACCAATGAAGACACACTGGCCAGGGCTATCTGGTTTTTTCTCTTAATGTTTAGAATTTTTGTAATACATCCATTATAGTTTTCCATTACTACTGCTCAATCGGTCATTCAGATAGTTAAGATCCTGTCCTGTTATGCATTAATTCTTCCACCTCTAAGAAGACAGCCTTGGCAGAGATAATCACAAAGACATGTACATAAAGATGTCCAAAGCTGCAGAGTTCATACATTCATGACAGAGTGAAACAGAAAACTTACCCATAGGGGTGATTCCACAAGCCAGCATGTAACCTATAAATATATCATTATTACTGACAAACCCAAATGAAAAGATTGCAAAGAATGCAATGTTATGAAAGTTTGCAAATTTGCAAATACAACAAAGGTCATGATCAAAGCACTTTAGATACTAAAGCAATTCAAAAGGAACTTTAAAATAAATGTTTATAGCCATTAACTAGATGAAAAAGATAGCAGATCTAGATTTCACATGTCAGGAACAGGGTATTACGAAAAGTAGAAAATTTGAAAAAAAATCTGGAATTAAAAGACTATCACTGGAAAACAAAGGAATATGTTAAGAGTATGCAAGACAAAAAGGAAGGTAAATTTAGTAAACTGGAAAATAGATCTAAGGAAATCACCCAGAGTCTACAACAGGAAGCTTAAATATAACAAATATGAAAGAGAGATTTAGATAAAGAGAATGAAAAGATGCAGCATATGATAGTTATCTGAGGAAAGGAAACTACAGAGAACAAAGAAAGGGATCATTAAAAAATTCTCTCCCTAACTGAAGAAAGACATAAATTCTCAGATTTAAAAAGCTCATCAGTTCCCAGACTAAATAAAGACAAATGCACAACTAAAACACTGAAGTGAAACTATAGAACAGAGAGACAGAGAGAGAGAGGGAGAGAGAGAGAGAAATTGTGAAAGCTACAAGAGAAAAAATAAACTGCCTTCAGAGAAACAACAATCAGACCAACAGGAGTTCTATCATCAGCAACAATAAGTGCACAAAGACAACAGTAAATTCAAAATACTAAGGAAATATAGCATAAACTAGTATTCCATACCCAGCTAACAATCACCTGAGGTCAAACAAAGGTGGCTATCAAAGATACAAAAACTAAAAGCTTGCTAAGCAGAGACCCATCTGAAAGAACTACTAATGGATGTATTCAACCAGAAGGAAAATGAATCCCACAGGAAAGAATATGATACAAGAAAAAAGAGCAAGCAAAGAAATTGCTAATATGAGTTGGTAAATCTAAGTCAATAATAGCTAATTTTGGAGGATTTCAAATCATAATGGAATCTTTGATAACAATAACTTGTTATCAAGGTTCTAGGATTATTGTATTTAAGAGTAGAATAGGATTTTCATCAACTTTATACTGTGTTAGGTAAATCTAAAGTATGCATGTCAAATATTTTAGGGTAAATATTGAAAGAACTGAAATAGAAAGCAAACTTTAAATTCAGTAGAGGGGATAAAATATGCAGGGGAAATAAAAAATGTAATTAAACTAAAGGCATGAAAGTAGAAAAAAGAAAAAAATATATGGAAAATAGGAAACAAAGATACCAAAAAAAATTTTAAGTATCAATGACCATAATAAATTCAAATGATTTAGATCTTTTTTAAAAAAAAGACTCTCAAATTGAATCAAAGTTAAAATCTAGCTATATGTTGTTTATTAGAGAGACACAATAAGGTGGCACTGAAAGACTGAAAATAAACTGATAAAAAAAAGTATACTAGGCAAATACCAACCAAAAGAAAGCAAAATGCTAAGAATGGGATAATTTATAACTAAATGTTATAGTGATTATCTCTATGTGGAATGATAAGTGATTTCTATCATGTTCTTTATATCTTTCTCTAGTTTCCAAAATTTTTAAATGCCAATATATTATTTTTAGAGTTTAAAATAATGCATGTATTTTTATTTATTAAAATTTTATTTATTGACTCATTTTTTAATTATATTTTATTGATTATGCTATTACAGTTGTCCCCATGTTTCCCCATTTTTCCCCCTCCACCCAGCACCTCCCACTCCCTCAGGCAATTTCCACACCATTGTGCATGACATGAGTCATGCCTGTAAATTCTTTGGCTACTCCTTTTCTTACACTGTACTTTACATCCTAAGGCTATTCTGTAACTGACTATTTGTACTTAATCCCCTCACCTCCTTCACCCACTCCCCCACACCCTACTCCCATCTGGCAGGCATCAAAATGCTCTCTGAACCCATGATTCTGTCTCTGTTCTTGTTTTCTAGTTTGTTTTTTAGATTCAATTGTTTTTAATGTATATTTTATTAATTATGCTATTACAGTTGTCCAATTTTTTTCTCCCCTTTTTTCCCCTCTGCCCTGCACCCCCCTCCCACCAGCATCCCCTGCCCCCCTTTAGTTCATGTCCATGAGTCGTACATGTAAGTTCTTTGGCTTCTCCATTTCCTATACTATTCTTAACCTCCCCGTCTATTTTCTATCTGCCATTTATGCTTCTTATTCCCTGTACCTTTTCCCCCATTCTCCCCTCTCTACCTCCCCACTGATAACCCTCCACGTGATCTCCATTTCTGTGACTCTGTTCCTGTTCTAGTTGTTTGCTTAGTTTGTTTTGGGTATTTTTTTTTTCAGTTGCTGATAGTTGTGAGTTTATTGTCACTTTACTGTTCATATTTTTTATCTTCTTTTTCTTAGATAAGTCCCTTTAACATTTCATACAATAAGAGCTTGGTGATGATAAACTTCTTTAACTTGACCTTATCTGGGAAGCACTTTAACTGCCCTTCCATTTGAAATGATAGTTTTGCTGGATAGAGTTGTCTTAGATGCAGGTCCTTACCTTTCATGACTTTCAATACTTCTTTCCAGCCCCTTCTTGCCTGCAAGGTTTCTTTTGAGAAATCAGCTGATAGCCTTATGGGAACTCCTATGTAGGTAATTGTCTCCTTTTCTCTTTTGCTGCTTCTAAGATTATCTCCTTATCTTTAATCTTGGGTAATGAAATTATGATGTGTCTTATTGTGTGCTTCCTTGGGTGTGTCCTTGGGTCCAACTTCTTTGGGACTCTCTGAGCTTCCTGGACTTCCTGGAAGTCTATTTCCTTTGCCAGATTTGGGGATCTCTCCATTATTTTTTCAAGTAAGTTTTCAATTTCTTGTTCTTCCTCTTCTCCTTCTGGCACCCCTATGATTTGGATGTTGGAACATTTAAAGTTGTTCTGGAGTTTCCTAAGCCTCTCCTCATTTTTTTGAATTCTTGTTTCTTCATTCTGTTCTGGTTGAATGTTTATTTCTTCCTTTGGTTCCAAATTGTTAATTTGAGTCCAGATTTCCTTCCCTTCACTGTTGGTTCCTTGCATATTTTTCTTTATTTCACTTTGCATAGCCTTCACTTTTCCCTCTATTTTGCAACCACACTCAACCATTTCTGTGAGCATCCTCATTACCAGTATTTTGAACTCTGCTTCTGATAAGTTTGCTATCTCTTCATCACTTAGTTCTAGTTTTGGAACTTTGATCTGTTCTTTCATTTGGGCCATATTTCTTTGTGTCTGCATGCCTGTTATGTTGTAAGGGGCAGGTGGAGCCTTAGGTATTCACCAGGTTGGGGCAACCCATATTGCTGCTTTGTGGTACAGTCTGAATGAATATTTCTTCTTTAATTCCTTGGTTGTCCAACTTCCATACAGTTCAATTTTCTGGCAGTTCTGGTTATTTTTTGTTTTTAAACTTGTTGTTGTCCTTTTTTTGGTTGTGCAAGGAGGCAAAGTATATCTACCTATGCCTTCACCTTGGCAGAAATTCCTTTTTGTCCCTAATTTCAGTGCAACCCTATTGCCTTTCTGGATGAAAAATTGTCACAGGTAGCTTTCCTTGTCATAGATTATTAAAGTTGCTCTCATCTCAAGTTAGATATTACAATCGGACATGTGCCTTTCACGTTTTATCATCCATTGGGAAACACAGGCAGCTGCAGTGTGATCATCCAGGCATCCTGGAGGAAAAAGAGAGCCTCAGAGCCAAAGAGATCCCATGCCTGCCCATCTGAGAGCCCTTCTTTTATTTCAAATCTTCTTGCCCATCTAGATTCAATTGGTGATGATATGTATTTATTGCCATTTTATTGTTCATAGTTTTGGTTTTCTTCTTTTTCTTAAATAACCCCCTTTAACATTTCATATAATAATGGCTTGGTGATGATGAACTCCTTTAGTTTTTTTCTTGTCTTGGAAGTTCTTTTTCTGCCCTTCAATTCTAAATGATACCTTTGCTGAGTAGAGCAATCTTGGCTATAGGTCCCTGCTTTTCATTACTTTGAATATTTCTTTCCAATCTCTTCTATCCTGCAAAGTTCGTTTTCAGAAATCAGCTGACAATCATGGGAACTCCCCTATAGGTATTTTTAGTTATTAATAACTTTATTAATATAACATAACTTAGAATCCCCAACACTGCATTTTATTTGAATCTCTAAACAAAATAGATATATTAAATCATTTAATCTTTATTACAACTTTGAGGGAAATATTATTTCTGCTTTATTTTGCACACGAGGAAACAAAGGAACAAAGACAAGTAATTTGCCTAAGGTCACACAGCTAGTAGAGACAGTACTAGGTTAGAAATATAACTAACTATGTGTGCTGGACATATAAAGTCTAATACATAAGACACAATTCAGAATTTACAAATATTACTTTTGCATTTTTTGTTTTATCTTTTCCAATAAAAATATTTCAATGAGAAGATATATTTAACATTTACTACTAATAGTGGAATTCATAGACAAAATTCTTTCTATAATTTGGTTCATGTGTTTATACTTCAGAAACATAAAACAAGAGCACCAGTGTGTCTACCAATGAATAAATCACAGCATTTTCAAGTTAAAATTCTGTAACAGATATAATTCTATTATCATATTTTAATTGCTTCTGGTTGGTGTCGGCAAGGTGAAGTCTGTAAAAGTTTAACCAGTTTTTAATATTGAAAACTTAGAGAATATTTCCATCCATGTTTTGAAATTCTGGCTATAAAATGCCTGGCTAGAACTAGCTCCTGTTTGGATGGTTGTCTTTCTCAGATTATATCTCCCTTTTCTTTTTAAGAAAATATATAGTTTAGAGTGATTTTTAAGATAAACACATAGTATATTTAAAAATAATTTCCAAAACTACAAAAATAGAAAAAAACATTATTAGAAATTACCTTCACTGATATTTACAGGGCCAAAGTAAGTTATCATTTATAAGTAACAGATGCACTCCTAACCAAATGGATATTGAAAGAAAAAGGTGCATTTTGCTAGCTCTCTCAGAAAGGGACTTGCAAATAGCATGTAGACAATTACAGCTCCAGGAACATTCAACTGGCCACCTATCTTGGCTGAATTACAATAACGTGCATTTTGGCAAATCATATCATTTTACAAAGTCATTTTAAATATATACTCTGTATTTCTTCTCCTACCTCTCAAAATAATTATCTGGAATGCTTGGAACTTAAAAGAATATGCAGATACACCCTGGATACCCCATCATAACCAGACTTTGCAGGAAGCAGGTGAACCTTTCTCCAGCTAGACTTCATATTCCTAGAAGGTACCACCACAAGGATCCATGTCTGTCTAAACTGACGCTGCCACGGCAGCATGTTAAGCATGCTGGAGTGGACGACAAATTTGTCAGACAAATTAAAGACAATGGTAAATGGTTGACTGTTAGAAAATCATCTCTTCCAAGTAATGAGATAGGTGTATAATTTTCAAAGGCTAAGATTTTTTGTATATTTCATCTACTACATAATAATGTTCATACTTATTTATGGTATCACATTATAATATATGAAAAAGTGATTTTGATGAGGAGGAGAAGAAGGGGAAGAGTCTAGTCAAGAAACACGTATAAATGACCCATGGACATGGACCATAGGGTGGGGATTGACTGTGGGAGTAGGGGGGTGGGCGAGGCAGGGGAGAGCAATGGGGGGAAATTGGGACAACTGTAATAGAACAACAATAAAAAAAGTCATTTTGAGAAATGGGGGTGGAGGCATTCTAATGCATAGTAATAACAGATGTGCATGGGGCTCTGGCATATAAAACTAATGATTTCATTTGTCTACTCATGATACTATTGAGAGTATTATCTTATGCATAATTAACAAGGTTTTGAAAGTTTAACATACAATATTATAGCATTTCTTATCAACTTACATTGGGAACTCTTCTGTGACCAATACAGATAACCTAGATGTGTACTTTCCAACCAGTCTAGAAAAATGATAAATACTATACTGTGTTAGTACATCTTTATTTTCAAAGATACTCTCTCCATGAGTAACTATAAAGAGCAAAATAAAGTCTACCTGAAGGCTATTATAAATTTTGGCTCACTTTCATTGCACAAGTGGCAATGCCTATTGACCTTAAAATTGCACAAATTAAATTATTGGCATGACCGTATAAATCTCCTGTGTAACTGCAGAAAACTCTAACTCATTTGCAAGAGTCTCAATACTTATGCCGTTGAATCATTACAGAAGTTGGTAGAAACAATATAAACTGCACAAATCCTACTAATAAATATGGTAACTTATGAAACCTTGCCAGTAGCCTTACTTTCATTCATAAGTGTGGTCACCCAAATAAAAATACTATCTCCTGTTCCTAACTTTTTATTCAAAATAATCAATGTCTGCAAGTCTTATGTTAGTGTTGCAATTAGTCTGAAAACTGCTCATTATGCTAGCTAGTAACAAGCAGATTGAATAGCCTGGGTTATCTTGGAGCTGAGGCACCAAGACTGAAAAAAAGATAAGAAAGCACCACTGGGAAGATAAGTGACTAAACACAGTGGGGTGCTGGATTGCTAAATTCTGGAGACTGGGATTAAGGCACACTCAGCATTGACAAGCATGGGTGCCAGGCACAGTGGTAGGTGCTGTTCAAACATTTGAACAGGGTCACTTTGGAAAATTACACATTTTCCTGTAGCTGCACATAAACAAATTCATATACAGTATTTCCAAAACCTGGAGTGAAGGATGACTACAACTAAATGTCAGTACTCAAAATAAAATTAAACCTATGCTTTTAGTTGGAAGGGATGGACATTTTAAAGGGGGGATATTTTTGTACAAGGTCCAAAGACTATAAACATCTTGTCCCATTTTAGAAAATAAGAAACAGAGCATGCGGTATTCTTTAATAACCTTTTTAGTATGACATGGACTGGCTTTAAATCTGCTTTTCTCTAGAACAGCACATACCAGGCATTCAGCAAATATTTGTTGAGAGAATAAGTGAATATTTTAGCCACTTTTATTTTATCAAAATAAAAGACAACAGAAAATTCATTCCAAGGTACTTCTGAATAGATAACTCTTGGATGTGTAAAACCAATTAGGACATAGTTTTGCTACCAACTCTGAAGGCAAGATCAACACCCAGAGAGCATTACCTCTTTGAAGTCCAAAATACCACAATAGCAAGAAGGTTGTTAACATGTGATATTGAGAGAAGTTGAAGACAAACTTGCCTTGCTCAAATAAAAAGCCATAAAAATTGAAGGATGATTCCTGTTTTGGTGAGAAAACATTCATTTTGTAATAATCTATAACCCTCTTGTAATTATCAGTGTGCAAAGTATAGCAATCATTCCCTCCACTTTTGGATATAGCCCTTAAATTGTTTTTTTAAAACAACATGTACACTGAGAAGTACATAACAGGCAATGACTTAATAAGGATGCAATGATGCCACATATAAATCAGAGAGATGACTAACTCAGGCCTTCTTTAAATCATTCACAGCAATTTTTTTTTATTTCATGAAGCCACACAAAAGAAATTTCAGCCACTAACCACATTAAAATGTGAGTTGTGATAACAGAGACTTGATAACATTGAGGTAAAAAAGTCAAACATTCTTGCCAAGTGAAAGCATGGGGGAAATGTCTGACTCTTAGAGTTACCTTCAAGGTAAATTAATTATTAATTGGAAAAGTGTGGACATGAAATGATTGCTATCAATATTTTAATACTTTCAGCGCTAATTTCATTCCCACCCTCACTTTTTGTCTATTGAAAAAGCAAGAGAGGTCTGTTTACTTTCAGTGAGGCTTGCTATAATGATCACCTTAAGAAGGTTTGTAATATTTGAAATGCTGTGGATCTTCCTGTTCTTGAATTTCTAATATTAAACAAACTGAAAAAAGATTTACATTCCATTCACACAAATTAACAATTCTACTATTCTTAGAGGGCTCATGAAATATTAGGTTGCTAATTTCTGAACATTAATTTTTTAATTCCCACCCACTAGTGCTGCAATTCATGTTGTGTTCAGGTTTATATTTTATCATAAAAGTGTTGCAATAATTCATAAAACTCAAACTTTGTGAAATTAGAAAGTTAATTTAGCAATTAGCTGAATTCAACATAACTCATTTCTAGAGCCAAGCTGGCAGAAATGCCTAACCAAAATGCATCAGGTTTCAGGTTTCAGCAAACTGATCTAAGACATCTTAAGAATTGAGGTATGGAATGGATATGTCACAAACATGGATAAAGAAGAAAAATTAAGAACTCTGCTTTAACTCCTTGGGGTCCATTGTCTCAGAGGGAAAAGAGCATCTTCAGAACCTGAAGGTGTGAGCACCTAAAAATCTCAGATTCAAGGTGACCTCCAATTTGCCTCAGGGAGGGAGACACAACCCTTAACTGCTAATACTGAGGATCCAGTGGAAATAAGGAAAGAGGCAACAGAGGTTTGAAATTGCTCAGAGCATTTAAAGCCTACAAGGACTGTTCTACGGACAGTAGTCACTAGAAAAAGTCACATTACATTTTTTAAAAATTAAAAGACTGCCTACTACCACATGGAACTCTCAGAGTATGGAGGCTATGTCCTAGGCTGTCCTGAACACTTGCCTCAGATTTGTCCTCATTTTCTGCTTTTAACATCATACATCTCTTACTTTCTATACAGCCTCCCTACCTCCAGCCCATGACCAAATACTTCAGTTTTACCTGTGATGCTGACTTCTCCAAGATAGCAGCTCCATCTGATGTTACTCCTGTAAGCCCCTTGGTAAATAAACCACAACTCTAGGCACCTGTTCAGGGAGGTGGGCATTGTCCTAGTTGGCCACTGCCTGGAACCCTGCCATCATCCTCAACTCTTACCACTTGCTCACCCACCACATCAAAACAATCAGCAGATGCTACTGATTCTCTCTTCTTAATGGATTTCAAACCTGCCCAGTTCTTTATCTCCATTGGTGCACCAGCTGCTTCATCCATCCAGGCCACCATCACTCTTGCCTCTCAACAACCTCTTAACTGACTTCCTACACCAGTCAAGGTCCCTCTGCTCCATTCTCTGTACTGCAGGCATGGTGCTGCTGCTCAAAACTCATCTAGCATGTCACTCTACACCTTAAAATCTTAGAGGCTTCCTTACTTCCCTCAAGATAACAGCCACGCTCTCAATCACATTTTCAGGATTCACCCCTGGCTTTCTTACCCAGCCTCATCTCACACAAACCCAACAACTTCTGCACTCCTAAATACAGAGACCCATGTTCTCTCTCACTTTAAAGCCTTCTGTGCTTAGTCTAACCTCCCCTTGTGAGACTAAGTCTCTTCCAAGACATGAAACACCACACAGATACAGCTCACTGTATCTTGTGCATGAACTAATCTTATTCATAGTACTCTTGTATTACTATTTCATTGGAGCTCAAACTTCAGAGAATAAGAATATTCATCATATATCATAGAAACTCAAATATTTATCAAGCACCATGTTCTTGTCACTGTTCTAAACATTTCTTTGTATTAATTTATAATCCTCAGAACAACCCTATGAGTTGATCTACTTATTATCCTCATTTCATAAATGAGAAAACTGAGACACAGCTAATAAGTGGAAGAGCCAGGATTCAAATCTAGGGCATAAGATTCCAGAGTTAACTACTAAACTTGTCTGTTACTCCAGAGACAGTCAAGAAGAGCAAACTACATTTGAGTTTATAACATATAATGGCAAATGGGTATCATTGGATATTAATAAACTCTTTCAATGTCAGGGTTAAGGGTAGTTATGATAACCAGGGTGTCTAGTCTGAAAATATCTGAAAGAATTACCTTTGTAATACAAACATTACATCCCCTAGCCCAGTGCACACTTCACCAGGGGAAAATTTCCCATATTATATTAACATTTTAGGCCTACTTTGAGAAACAATAAAGTAGAAATATCACACTGTAGAATTATGATGCTGCCAAAACTAAAACTACATAATTAATGTTACAGAAAAATGCAGGTTCCCCATGCTTTGAAATCTAAACTGGATGTCATTTTACCATTTATAGTTTATTAACAAAATTAGATGCAGCCTTTTTTATATTAACTGCTGTACATTTTTCTGATGTTAAATCAATACAGTTTCCATTTTTCATGTAATAGAAATTTAGAAAATTAAATACATCAGACAAATGGTCATAATGCAACCATAAAATCAAATCTGAAAGATTAAAATGATGGCTATTATTTATCATGAATATTTGCATCCCCAAGTAGTAAAACTCCTAATTGCTTTCCATGGATTCTTATAAGTATAAAAGCAAAATATGGATCAACATTGGCATTTTCCTTCTTCCAGACCTACCTAAAAATCATCATCATCATCATCATCATCATCATCATCATCATCATCCTGAGCACAATATGTTGTCAATAAATACCTCATTAATTAATTCTTATAATAGGCTTGTTTAGTTAGTAGGACATCTGATCCTTAGTATTTTAAATATAAGGGGAGGGTAGAAATTACTTAAATCTGGTATAGTGAACCTTATTAAAAATCATTTGAGGGTTGGAATAAAAAATAAGGGCACTTTAGAAATTGAAAAAAATAGCTTTAGCAATATAGATCGAAAGTAGCCTTTCCATATCAAGTTATTCATTCATTCACTTATATTTATTGAGCACATACTATGTGCTGGCCCCATACTAGTTCCTTAACAAACACCACTGAATGAATAGACCTGCAGACCTATAATTCATACAGTGGAAATCTCAACATGGTAAGTCACTAACAGGAGGTTAAACTAGGAAACTATGAAGTCACTGAAATGCATCTTCCTACCTTCCCTTTCTGCACTCCCAAATGCTGCCTCAAGTATAGCTTCCAATCACCCCCACATAAGCCTGATCTCTAACAGAGCTTCTACTTCAAATGATCCCTTTCTCTTATCTCAGATTTAAATTTCATTACCAAGAAGCTCAGTTCTTGGCTGGGAAGAGTCAAAGAGATGATTTGATTTGGGCATGTGTGATTGATAGCTGCTTGCTTGAATTTTTTCTAATGGTGTTTGCTAACCCAGAGGAATGACTCACTGATCAAAAAACTCAGGCAATAATAGCTGATATTATATGGAAAATAGGGTTATTTGGGGGAGAGAAGTTGTCTGGGTCCTGTAAGACTCTCCATAAGAATTTCTGCCTCCGGCTGTAAATAAATTGACCTTGAATAGCATCACCTTTGTGATGAAGCTGTAGCCCAGAATGTTCAACAAAATAAATGGTCCAAAGGGTGAGGATAAAGAGTGAAGTCCCTAATAAATAACAGGATAGAAAATCCAGAAAGAGCAGACCCTAATCCCCAGAAACAAAAACACGCCCCGAATGATGTTCTTGGCTTATCTGAAAATTATCCAAATACACAGCTGAATTTTCTTCATCCTAGCATCCTATCTTTCAAACATCCCATAAATCAATTTTAATGTAGCATGAAGGTTTTTAATCTCAAAGATTTAAAACACAATAAGGAAATTTATTTAACACGTAAATTGAAATCTTGCTCTATTTAGAGCATGGGCTCTAGTCTTTCTGTTGAAAAGTGAACAAGTGACTCTTTGAAATCTTGCCATATTGACAATAGTATTAAATCTTCAGGTCACTTATGCCCAATGAAATCATGAGATAAGTAATAAGCATTGGCCATGAAACAAGTTTTAGATGTGTCAACCATAAAAAGAAAGGTCCTTAGACCATCTTCACTGATTTTCATAACTCTTTACAACCAACCTTACCAACTACAATAATAGCATCACTAATATGTCCATAATTTTATTTTTCCTACATTAAACCAAGTTAGAGCAAAGTTGTACATGGAGTACTAGATTACCTACTAGGACTAGCTTTTGTGAGATTAAGTCCTTAACTCTCAAAAATAAGTTCTAGAAAAATGACCTATTTCACAAAGATAGTTTTCTTCCTACTTACAAATGTTTGTTGATCTGAACAAACTCATGCTTTGTTAATAAACAAAAATGCTTTTAAAATTCAACCACAATGAAACATTCCATCCAGACCTCATTATTTGCCATTTCCATGCCTCTTCAGAATTTCTGAGTACTCTCCCATATGTCCCAAAGTAACAGAAGACAAATCTGTTCCCAAGCTACTTTTAGTTAAGTAAATACTTGGAAATTCATTCTGTAGCTAAGAAAGCATGTCATTATGGTGTTTCAAAGGCATCATGTAAACACCCAGCTTTGAGCAAAGTAGATAGCTATTTTAGAAAAGAGTGGAGTCCTATTTTCAATCCCAGTGAAAGCATGGACATTGAAAAGAGTCCCTATATGTTTGCCCTGAACTATCCTAGTGGTAATAATCATTAATCTGTATTTTAATTGTCCCTTCAACTGCCTGTATCTCCTTGTACATAGGAGAACATGGACTGTGTTTTGGTCACTATTGAGAACAACGTACCCAGATATAGTTGGTGCTCATATTAGCATTTATTCTATAAATGAATAACTCCCAGATGGGTGATGGAGAAAATTAAAACCTAGTAGGTTTTAAAGGAATTACAGGACCCAAGCCCTCTGGGCCTTGGATATTTATTTTCTCATGAGGCCAAATCCTTTGTAGGCATCTGTAAGTGGGCTTGGCATTTGGAGATGGGGGGGGGGGGGTCTGGTGGTGACTCCTGGCAAGTTTAACCCTAATGGCAGTTATAGTATTCTCAGCAGGTCAAAGAAGTTAGTCTAAAGCTAACCCAAGACCTAGAAGTAGAACTAAGCAAGAGAGGAAGAGATCATTTACTCAAAATCTGAATTCTCAATTTAGAAACCAAATGTATTGGTTGATTAATTTCATAATTCTGTAAACCCACATAGCCCATTGGGCTGCCATGTAACAAGGCATGCCTTCATCTAACATTTAGAGTCATCATCACAATGTTTTCTTCCTTTAGAATTCATAATCAAGAACTGACTCTATACTTTGCTAGGGAAGGGTTTAGAACCATTTTAGATAGGAGCAGGAGGAGGAAGAATGACATAGTGGAAGAAGAAATAGGAGAAGAAAGCAGAAGAAGGAAGAGGTATATGAAGGATAAGAAAGAGGAGAAAAAAAAAAAAACCTCACAGATGCTTAGGGAGACCTTGGCCATAATTAGATTTTTTGCAGCATCTTCCAGTCTTTTGCTGAAGGTGAAGTTGGCCTTACTTTGCCAAAATAATAAAATTTTAATGAGAAGCCAAACCATGAGCTTAGATACAGAATAAGAAAAGGGGTAAAGGCTTCAAAGTAAGGAATATGAACTGTAGTTATTAGAAGATAAACAAATATCCAATCTTGAAGAGCATAGGATGAACTGACAAAAAGAAACGATGATATCAGCAATGGTGATCATGATGACAGAGCTTACCATGACCAGGAAGGCTCATTTAGTCCTCAGAACTACCCTATTAAATAGATAACACTCCATTTTTATTATCCTCATTTTACAGATTAGGAAAAGAGACTTAAGTTAAATGCAAAACTTCACATAGTCAGCAAGTGTCAATGCCAACCTGTTTATTCAGGAATTCTGCTTGCAATATTCTCATCCACCTTATTACTTTCCTGTAGTAACTGCCACAAATTATTACAAACGTCATGGCCTGCGACAACTGAAATTTATTCTCTCACAGTTCTAGAGGCCAGAAGTCTGAACTCAGTATCAGTGGGCTAAAATCAAGGTGTCAACAATGCTACACTCTCTCCACAAACTCTAGGGGAGAATCCATTGCTTTCCTGTTCTACCTTCTGGTAGCTGCCAGCATTCCTTGGCTTGTGTACACATTCCTCCAGTCTTCAAGGCTACCATCTCTCTTGGCTCCATTTTCACATAGCCTTTTCTTCTGCGTATATGTGTGAAATCTTCCTCATCTCTCTCTAAGGAAACTTGTGGTTGCATTTAGGGCCCACCCAGGTAATCTAGGATAATGAACATCCCCATCTCAAAATCCTTAACATCTGAAAAAATTTTGTTTCCAAATAAGGCAATACTTACAAATTCCAGATGTTAAGACCTTATCTATATTTGAGGGAGGGGAGGGCATATTTTTAGCCTACCACATCCACTTTATTTGCTGTAATAGTTTTCAATGGCTTGGGTAAGCTCTTAAAAAAAAAAAAAGAGTGCACATTGTTATAGCAAATAAATTAATTGAAAGACACTAATTTAGCAGCTAAAAAAGCAATTATGAAATTGGAGATCTTTTAAATAGTTTTTTAAATTACATCAAAATTCTAAAGGCTACTTACTATAATTTAACACTCTTCTTTAGATCCCTGATTTGTCATTCAAAACCTCAAACACAGATAAGAGTGACAGCTCTTAGGAAAACATTCAATTGGCTCCATCTCTGGCCACTGAGAGTCAATCAGCAGCTGTCAGAATAACATGACTAAATAGCCTCTACTATTTTCAGATAATCTCAGTGTGAAAAACTCTTCAGGAACTTCCTATACTAACATGAAGTGTCCTTCACTTTTAAAAGGAACTATAATAGAAGTGTAGTACATGCCTCAGTGTGGTACACAGTGTCCTCCATCATCTGATACCAACAACTCCCCACACCACCTACCTCACTATACCCTGTCCTTCAATATAGTCTCTTTTCCCCCCAAATAATATAAATTTAAACTTCTGTTTTTCTCATGGCTCTTTGCTTGCTTGGGAAACTTACTCCGTCTTTCATCAGCCCAAGTTCACAATCTTTTACCATAATAAGACACCACTTCACATCCATCAGTATGGCAGAAAGGAAGAAGGGAAGAGAGGGGGAGACAGACGGAGGGAAGAAAGGAAGAAAGGAAGGAAGGAAAGAGAAAGAAAATATCAAATGGTGTCGAAGATGTGAAAAAATTGAGACAGTTGTACACTTGGTGGAAATGTAATGTGGTGCAACTGCTACAGAAGACAGTATGGAAGCTCCTCAGAAAATTAGAAATAGAATTACCATATGATCCAGCAATTCTACTTCTGGCTATATATCCAAAAGACTTGAAAGCAGGGTCTCAAAGAGATACTTGCACACCCATGTTTATAACAGCATTACTCATAACAGCCAAAAGGTGGAAGCAACCCAAGTGTCCATCAACAGAAGAATGGATAACAAAATGTAATATAGGAAATAAAAGGAAAATATAAGGAAATATGATAAGGAAATAAAAGGAAATATTATTCAGTCTTAAGAAGGAAGGAAATTCTGACATGATACAGCTTCAGTGAACCTCAGGACATTATGCTGAGGTAAGACTGTCACAAAAAGACAACTACTATATAATTCTACTTCTATGAAATACATTAAAAAAGTCAAATTTATAGAATCAGAAAATAGAATGGTGGTTGCCAGGGGCTGAGGGCAGGGGAGGATGGGGAGGTGCTGCTTAATAGGTATACAGTTTCTGTTTTACAAGATAAAAAAGTTCTGGAGATTGAGTGTACAACAATGTGAATGTACTTAATACTATAGAACTGTACATTTCAAAATGGTTAAGATAGCACATTTTATGTATACATGTATTTTTTTATTCCCATCCCCTCCCCTTTAGCAACCATCGTTCCAATCTTCTAAATCCAATCACTAAAATACACAATGTTTAAGTGTATTTTACAACAATTTAAAAATTTTTTAATGCAAAAAATTTAACTTATTTCATGCAAAAAGCTTGTCCACCCTAATTCAGATAGCTCTTTCCTGTCTATGCCATTTTATTATACTTGTAGAGAAATTTCATATCAAGGAATCGATACCCTCCTAACTAGGTTTTCTTCTTTCTCCCTAAGGAAAAAGATCGTGTTTTCTCCTTTGTTATTTTCAAAGCACTCAGTATAGTATTTTTCACATAGAAAATTGAGTTATTGCAAAAATGATTGAGTCAAATGGGAATAAAATTTTATAATACCTAAAAGCAACAGGAGACTGAACAACAACAAAATTAGCCAGAAAAGAAAAAGAACGAAAAAGTACTAAAGGAATGCTTATGTAACACACATACACACACCCCACAACCTGTGTGTATGTGTGTGTGTGTGTGTGTGTGTATATGGAATACTTTTTCTTCCATTATTTACCAATGATAAAGGAACAAAAGTACTTGATAATTAGTCATGTATATGGAGGTGCTTAATTTGTGTTTCCAAAGGAAAAATTGGTTAAATACTTAATAATATGGTTGGTCTCAAATTTTGTGTGCACGAGAATCACCAGGAGTTGTTGTTAAAGCACAGATTGCTGGACCTGACCCCCCAAGATTCTGATTCAGTGGGTCTGGTTGAGACCTGAGAGTGTGAATTTCTATTAAGTTCCCAAGTGATACTCGTCCCCCTGCTACAGGGACAACACTTTGAGAACACTGGTTAGGATCTTCGTCTTCTTGATTACACTAAGGACATCAAAACATGAAACTGGAAATGTCAGTCCAAAATGGGTTCCTGCTTCCTGACCTTTACACAAAGGCTCTTCCCTCCAACTACATTCTTTCTCTCAGCGAAGCTAGAAATTTAAGAAGAAATCTAATATATGTAACAGTTAAGTTTCGAGTAATGCAGACATGGTTTTAGCAGTGTCTAATGCTGTCCCTTACTTTTAAAAGGAACTCAAAACAGTGCTTCAGCCAGATTTCCTTACTGTGATGGGCTGTACCAAAGAGAGAGGATTGCAGACTGGAATAGCAGCACTTCTACCAAGGACATAAATCCAGATTCCTTGATACCCAGCAATTGGTTAGTTTTCTACATTGATGGCTTCTAAATAGAAGATCATGCATATCACGGTACCTTTCTTAAAATGACCATTAAGCCTAATATAAGGCTGGATGTAATACCAATAAAACAGAATAACAAATACTTTATTTAAAAATTAGGAACAAAACTGACTTTGAAAGAAAAACTACTCTCTTCAACAAGCAGGCAGAATTAAATTCAATACACAGGTTGAATGGTACAGTCACAAAACTCAGTGCATAAATTTCCCTGAAATATGTAGAGTGCATGGAGACCATAATCTACTAAAACTGTATGGGTATACCTATACATACACAGCTATGATTTAAGAGAACAGTGCTATATACATCAATGAAATTCCAGTTCACATTATCTTAGCTAGAGAGTCAATACTGAGTAGTTTATGATTACATTAGACCATTGAAATGTGTGGATCCCTTAGTCACCATTTTCTTATGATTTATTAAAATTAAGTGCATATACAAGTTAGTATAAAATTGAAATAAATGTCTTTTATTAAAGCCCAAGTGAGAAACATTCCTGAAACTTGCCATATTAATCTTTTAATGAAATATTCCATTTCTAAGAAATCCCTTCTCAAAAAAATTAATTTGAAGTTTATGGTCCTTGGTATGAAGTTTCATATATACTAAAAGCAAAAACAATCATAATGGGTCTTGCTGTTGCAAGGATTCAAATGAATCAAATCATGTGCCACCAAATTTCCCATCTACACAGAGTATCTCACACCATAACTGAGTAAGTCCACAATATAGCAGGTTTTACATTTATTTCCCAACATCAGCATTATAAGGAGATTCTACCGAATTTTCATTAGTGGAAGCAACATTATTTCTATGTGCTTTTCTGCACAGGGATATAAAAGAGCAAAATCCAACACTTCTAACAGATCCACTTAGGAAACTGAATCACGATAACAAAAATTCACTCAAGACTTAAAAACAAGAGCCTGAAATATCAAAAGACTGGATAATTGAGGTAAGGATTTGGATAACAAAAATGACTTATGCTATCACTAAAGCACAGGAAAATATGCCTAAAAACAGCTGCTAAAACACACAGTAATATAAACAAATAGTTTTCTAACTGTTTCTTTTCACAATACACATTCAGGCAGATTTACAAAAGGTGATGCAAACAATGATTTTGTCCTTCAAGGACTATTATTTTTCAGTCTTGGAAAACAAAAGAGAAAGGAAATCCATAAGGCAGAGGACAAATAACTAGACCAGTAAGCCAAATAGAGTGCCTACAATAGACCCCACATTTATGAAGAGTTGACAGATAACAGAGCTGACTGTGCAGACAAGTGAAGAAAAGATGGAGCATTTAATGAACGATGTTGGGTTAACTGATTGTCCATGTGGGGGAAGATGAACTTGGATCCCTAACCTTACACCATACACAAAAACCAGTCTCAGGTAGATTAATGATTTTATCATGAAAAGCACAACTTCAAAAATATTTTAATTCTTAAAATTCCATAAAATGTAACAGATATTTTTATGGCTTCCATATAGGGAAGAATTTTTAACAAGACACTAAAAACTCAAACCACAAAGCAAAAGATTAATATGTAAGAATGTTTGAAAATGAAGAACTACTCTTTATCAAAAGATACCATAAAGGGAAAAAATTTAATTTAAAAACAATAAGGAAATGAAAAGGTAAGCCACAGAATGGGGGAATAAAAACATCTGAATACGTGTAACTAACAAAGGGTTAGTATCCAGAATATATAAGAACATTCTACAAATTGATAAGAAAAAAACAGATAACTTATTAGAAAAATGGACAAAAGACATGAACCGGCATTTTTCAGAAGAGGAAACATGAATGGCCAATATTCATGTAAAACTCTTAGTCACACTAGTAATCAAGGATATGCAAATTAAAGCCACAGTGAGATGACAATTCTGGATCACTAGATGTGCAAAATTTTAGGAGTCTGATGGTTCCAGGGGCTGCATCAATATGGAACAATAAAGAACTATTATATACTGATGGAAATATAAATTGATGCTACTATTTTAGAATATAATTTGGCATTGCCAAGTTGAAAATGAACATGCCCTACAACTGAGAAATTCTCATGTTTTATACATACCCTAAAGAAATGCTTACACATGTGCAAGAATGATCTTTGTAGCAATGTTGGAAAAAATGAAAGTGGAAGTAACCCAACTGCCCATTAGCAAGGGCCTGCATAAATAAACTGGGCTACATTCATTCAATGAAATACTTTGTTAACAGTGAAAAGGAATAAATTAAAAGCTACATGCAACAGCATGAATGAATCTTAGAATTTAAATTTCAGTTAAAAAAAAAAAGAGTTACAACAGAGTACCTAAAACAGGATACCACTTCAAAAAGTTTCAAAATAAGCAAAACTAAAGAATATTGTTGGGGATACATACATATTAATCTTACATATCAAGAGTGCTAAAATTATTGGTTTTTTTACAGGGTAACCTGAGAAAAATAATTTTCAGGAAACTAGTTACTTCTGCCTGGTAAGGAAAAAAATGAGTCTCAAAGGAATTTTCTTTAATAAGCTCTTCTTTATTTAGATAGCCAAAGGTTAAAATCAAACATGGTTTTTATAAACCTCATTTGCACATACTTGAAACCAGAGGTGGTAGAGGACATTCCTGGGGTCACACAGGGTGAACCTTTAAGGGCTGATCACACACCAGTGTGAGGGGTCTGGCCTCTCTTTATATTATCCCAATAAATACACCCTAGGAACTCACCCCTTACAGGCCAGGGATGAAAGAAGCAAAAGGTCTAGAGTACAGTTATACTCTCAATAAACAGTATGCAGATAAATGAGGGGGCCAAGATCCCTCACTCCCAACCTAGAGTCTCATAATTCTATTGAAATTAAGCTGTCATAATGTTGGCTGATCAGAATACGAGATCCAGTGGGGCTCAATTGTTGAGGGGAGAGGGAAGAAGAAATGCCAGATGTATACATAGAGCTGTTCCAATGATTCCAGGTAGGAAAAGAGAATAGAGATTAGGGCAGTCAACCATGATTAATTTCATGTTTTCAGTCCACTATCATCCCACCTTGGCCTTTGGCAACATAGTGATTTTATACCTTATTGCTGTCCTTTGTTTCAGTTGGATCGCCCATAAAACTAAATACCGTGTCTAATAATTCACTTCTATATTAATTATTGTTTTCTATTTTAAGTACTTGTTTTCTTTGGAAAATATCTGAATCCCAATTCAATGTCAACTATTTAATAACAAATGAATGTTGCTGGGATAGCTGCTGGGGATGCAGAAACAAATCAGACGTGGTCCCTGCCCTCAAGCCACTTAAAGGTTTTGCAGAGAATGCAGACAAGTTATAGTAACCAAAGTATTCAATGCGGTATACTAAAAATACATGTGGGGTAGGGGAGGAATATCCAGCAGATAAGGTCAAATCTATATATAAAACATGAGCTGGGAAAGAAGGAAAAAGCAATGAAAAGAATGAAAATTGACAGCCAAAAATGCAAGCCACTAAGGTAGAATCTCCCTCTGACATAGGGATTACTAAAAATTTCCTGTACCTGTGGTGGGAGTTATTTCTGTCAAAATATTAACAACATTATTTACTCTTCCAAATCCTAAACCCAATAAAATTAATTTGATGAATTAAACTTGAGTGATCTTATTCTTTGTTGAATGACTAAACCTAATAGAATTAACAAACAGTATCTTTCATGTGTCAGGCACTGGACTAAGGACACAAAAGCAAACAAGAACTGGTCTCTACCCTTAAGAAAAAGTATAATCTTTTTATGAAAAAGTATGTTGTACAGTTGGGTAACAACATGCTTATGGGAAGTACATTGCCTGTCACAGACAAAGGAAAAAGCATACCACATGATTCACACTTATTTAGAAGGATGTCCTCTAAATTACAGGTGACGGTTCAGTGGAAAGGGGCAATGTGTGAATTGTGTGCATGTGCAAGCACTCACACACAAAGTTTAAAGTCTCCGTATGGCATGCCAAAGCATTTGCCAATTATTACTTATACTTGAATCTATTTTCAAATGATTAGATGCCAATATATTTCACTTAATATATACTTTTACAATAGTAGGTCCCCAAACATTTTATTTCTAGCTTTATTTTTAATGTTCCAGAAGCAGCAGGGGGCAATCTAACGTAGGAAACCTGCCGTGAAACTGCTAAGAGCTAAAGCAAGGCCACATTCTGGAGCTATCTGGAAAAAAAATCTCCACTTTGCTGAATACAAAATATGGCATATAAGGAAAGAGGAAATATACATTGGAGAGAACAAATCCAGGGTAGTAAAATAACAGAAGGTAAAGGGTCCACTCTGGGATAAACTAAGATGAAACAAAATGAAATAAATATAAAATAAAATTTAAAAACCTTATACAGGCTAAGAAATCTATGAAGACATATATAGACATCCTAGGATTTTTTGTTCTAACTTTGCCTGCAGGCACTTCTGAGCCCAAATAACTGCAGATCTGGGAATAACAGGTGTTTATTGATTTCTTTGTGATTTTTCTCTTTTTTATTTCTTTCCCTTTTTTTCCCTGTGATACTGGAACAGAAAGACATATGTATTCCATATGTAACACTTTAGAAAATGAAAGGCAACAGAAACACTGAACAGATGTGGGGAGTAGGGACCCACTTTCTTCAATACAGCTTAATGTCAACATGCCAACTGCTTTCTCTATATTATTCTTTAAAGGAAAAGGCACCAAAAGTTCCCCATAAAAATATTAACTAACAAGACATTTATATGTTAGCAAGGATCTCTGTACTAATCAGAAAGTAACAACCTTAGGTTTCTTTCTCAGTTTAATTCTTCTTTTTAAAGGATTTACAAGAAATACCATACAGTCATTACAGGGCAATCAATAGTTTGGTTTACTTGCTCTTGAAGCTTCAAGGAGAAATAAGAACTGGTCTCCATTGTTTTTAAACCTTTGATTGTTAAGTTGAGCTACAAAATCACACATCACAGTTGATTTGGTCTGATATGTACAAAAAAGTTTAAAGAACAAAAATGTATCTCTTTATATGATGAATGATCAACCAAAATCTAGCTCTCTTTTTATTTACATGCAGGCTGCAGGCTTCCATTCATCAAATCAGGATGGGTCCCGAGGACAAAAGAGGGAAACGTACCAAAATAAAATACATATACTTTTATTTTCCCACATTTCAGGAAAAACTTCATAATCTCTCTAAGCACTGGGTTTAATTTTAAGAGCAAGGGAAATTACAACTCATGAAAGCACATAGCGTACTGAAACAGTAAAAAATGAAGGAGAAATTGGAAGTTCAACTGTTGATATGTTGCAAAAGATAGAGAGGTTTGGAACAGAGACTGTTCCAAGGGGGAAAATGGGCAAGGGATAGTATTTTCTGAATGCAGTTTAGGAGGCAAATGTAAAACAGTGTGAGATACTTCATCATTACAAAGGAACAAGTGGGGGTGGACACAGATAAGCAGCACAAAGAACAAGGGAGGGAGGAGTAGAAGAGGCCCTGTGAAGACAGCAGGAAGCCCTGTGGTTCCAAAGATGAAACAAACTTCTCTGGGGGGAAAAAATGTTTAAATATCCCTACATATTACAAATGATGAACTTGGGCAGCAAATAAACTGCAGGGAAGACTAATGGCAGACTGTGCTAAACAGCAGTGAAAAGTAGACTATCTTGTAAGGCAGAATTCATTGTTCAAGAATTACAGTTTCATAAGGACCCAGATTTTTTTTTTCCCCAAAGGCTGCGGCAGCTGCAGTCTGCAGATGTAGTTGGGGTAAAAAAAAAAAAAAAAAAAAAAAAAAACCATGAGCAGGAGGTACATTCCCCTATGGCACAACCATATTTTCTATAGCAATAATCCTATGTCCATAAAAGGAACAAGAGAAAGAAAGAGAAGGAGGAGGTCAGGAGATGGATACAATCTCATTCAAGGGGAGAAGCCAGGGTCACATAAGAGTTACACAAAGAAATATGCAGGGGCTCTTGTTTGTCATTATCATTACTTTAAATGTTGATAGAGGCTCTTTTTATACCCACTAGCTTGCATTTGGGGATTGGTGGAAAATGCTAGTATATTAGGGGAGTAAAAGAAAAGACTACTGTGTCCGCTGATTTAAATGTGGGGGGGGGGGGGCACACACACACACACTCCTAATCTGGTTACAGCTTCTTAAAAAATATAAAAAGCCTCCTTTAAATTGTTCACTACCACTCCAATTTCCTGTGCAGACCTGAACGTTTGTATGTTTTCCTGTGTCTCCTGTTACCCAAGTTACCTAATGCATGCCCAGTATGAAACCTTTTTAAATGAGTTATTCTTTATTGAATTATGATTTCCAGCAGACACTAATCACAAAATTCAAATTGCTCTGGCAGACAAGAACTTTTAGAGTGCTGGGACGTAACAGTGTTTTTAAGAGAATCTCTAGGAGTCACCCACCAAATGTGTACAGTAACTGGGTACTGTTTGATGAAATACTTCAAATAGTTAATTAGATTTGCCAAGAAAAAAAATCAATCGTTGAGAGTCAACACTCTAGGTGATACAGATGATGAAGAACTGTTATTGGCACACCCAGGGTGTAGTCAAAGGCGAAGCTTAACGAAACAAAGTTTTCAGATTTCTTACCCACTGTCTCTGCAGTCTACACAATGCAATTAGCAACATATCAAAAAAAGAGGAAAGTAACTTTTGCCCCATGACTTCTTTTTCCTCAAGAATATCTTCAGCCTGTGTAAAAGGCATTTCACAAGGAAAGAAGAATAGAGACACAGATTCTACCAGGGGTTGCACTTCCCGGGAACACCTGCAAACTGAATTTGCTCTGTTTTGTTAACCATTTATTTTGTCTTTACTGGATTTTCAAAGGGAAATGTGATAATCCCACTGCTCTTCAGATGCTCAACAGGGTGTTTCATCTAATAAAGCCATTGCAAGGGAATGGATTAAAGCAACATGGAGCATTCATAATTTGGGATCAGTGAAAGATTTTTAACATCCGGGCACTGTGAGCTCACTCCTAAAATGTTATTGGTACGATACAGATAGAGGGTTTTAATAACACCTGTTTTTCTTCTCTAAGAATCTTTATGTTGCCAGCACTCATGTGAGGCCAGGATAAGATGGGCTCTGGGGGCACCATTCATTGAGTCTTCAGGAATTGTATTCCACCAATTAAAAAACAAAAACAAAGAAACAAAAAAAACTAAGTCATACAGTTACCCTATAGCAGAAATATCAAAGAGTAGAAATAAAATTAGGGAATGGACTTTTTAGTATAAAATTGTGAGTTTTTCCCCAAAATTTGAAAGCTGCTTTCTAATAAAGGTGATAAAATTAAAAAATTAATCCAGTACTTCCCAAATATGTTTTGCACTGGGACATGTCTTCTTTGCTATAGAATTTATGTTACACCTCCCATATCTGATCCCATTATTTTTAATGTGTTGAGATATTTATATTGCTGAGAAGTAAATAAAGTGACATGTCACTCTTCTTTGCACCATTCATGTCAGAAATGATCAGCTAATAACAAACTAACCTATCTAGTATAGGCTATTGACCAGTAATGTGCAATAGGAATATAATGTAAGTCAAGTATTAATTTCAAATTTTTAGTAGCCACATTAAGAAAATAAAAATTAACAGTGACATTAAAGTTAATATATTTAACCCAATGTATCTAGTACATTTTTAAACACTGTCAACCAAAAGGTATTCAATAGATATCTTACATCCCTTTTTTAAAAACTAAGTCTTTGAGATTTAATATGAATTTTTATACTGATGGCATATCTCAACTAGGACTAGTCACATTTCAAATGCTTGGTAGCCAACATGTGGCTAGTGGCTACCACACAGAAAGCTCAACTCCAGACAGATGGAAGTGAGGCAGGCACAGAATGCACTAACCAGGAAGGGATGGCAGAAAGTGTTTAACTCCCCCCCTTTGCCCTCATCTTTCTGTCCTCACACCCAACTATGAGAGTTTCTTAAAGTTTCATCCTTTACCCACTGTCCCATTCTCTTTAGACCCTTTCCCTTGGTGACTTGAATCACTCATTCATTCTACAAATCTTTACTTAATGTCTGTGATATACCAAGTACAGTTCTAGGTGCAATGGTAATAAAGATAAATAAGATAATTTCTTGTCTTCATAACAGGATTGTGGGTTGTACATACAAGCCAATGCATATTCATAATTTAGTGTGCTAAGTGCTCTGGTGGAAGACACTAACAGGCATGCATGCATGAACAGGAGTTCATGATGAAAGAGGAAAGGTGCAAGGGAAGGAAAGAGGATTATAGCTCAAAGGTTATCTGCTCAGGAAGACCTTTGCTAACCAACCAATATAAAGCAGAAATCCTCACCTACTCCACAGTTACCTTCTACTGCATCACCTTCTTTTACTTTGTTTGGAGTGTGTGTCACCATTCAAAATTCATATTCATTTATTTGTGTTTTGTTTGTTTGTTTATCATTTGTCTTCCTTCCATGGCAGGAAGTATAGCTCCAAAGGATGGAAAAGCAGGAGAATGTATTCTCTAACTTCTATCTCTCACAAGCAAGGAGTTGCTCTTGGGAAAGTTAAATCCCTAGCTTCTGTGACAGCCTCACACAGAGCTAGAGAAAACTCCCAGGGAGAGAAGCAGAGACACAGGACTAGAAACGGAACCTGTCACAATGAACAGGAACCACTCAAAATAGCCCCAGCGCTGGCTGGTGTGGCTGAATGGATTGAATGCTGGCCTGCAAACCAAAGGGTCGTTGGTTTATTTCCCAGTCAGGGCACATGCTTGGGTTGCAGGCCAGGTCCCCAGTAGCGGGCATGCAAGAGGCAACCACACACTGATGTTCCTCTCCCTTTCTCCTTCCCTTCGCCTCCCACTAAAAATAAATAAGTAAAATCTTTAAATAAATAAATAAATAAACCCAAATGGACTCAGCTATAAATCAAGGGGACACAGAGCAGGTTGTCAAATGATTCATCTACATTAATCATCATTGTCAGGCCAACAGATACATAATCCTAGTTTCTACTCATAGTCCTATGCTCTGGTTTCTCTTCAGAACGTACAAATCTTTCGCCTTTTTACTCATAGTCCTATCTGTACCTCCTGTTTGATTTCAGATTCACGTCACTTTACATCCTTCTATATTAGATAACTTCCTCCAAATGGTACATGATGATGGCTTTTACCATAAGGTACAGGGAGGTTTAGAAATGTCACTGAGATTTCATATTTGATGGGTTCTGGTCAGAGGTCACAAACTCAAAGGACTTCTATGGCTTTGGCTTTATGGCCATCATAAACAGGGATAAACACTCAATGAGAGTAATCCTGATGGCCCCAAGGTAGAGGGCCCAGCTGCCAACGTGGTGAGTGTTAGAAGAACAGGCTTGCTAAAAGCAAGCAGAATGCTGGAGCTTCCAATTAATGCCTGCTGGCCCCAGTCATTCAATGGACATATTGTCTACTCTATGTCATGTCAGAAACCATGCTAGATAATATATATTTTTTGTCCTTACCCAAGGACATGCTTATTAATTTTAGAGAAGGGGAGTGGAGGGAAAGATAGAGGGTAAGAGAGAGAGAAACATCAATGTGAGAGAGAAGCATCAATCAGTTGCCTCTTGCATGAGCCCTGACTGAGGACCAGACCTGCAACCTAGGCATGTACTCAAACCCACATCCTTTCAATTCATAGGACAACACTCCAACCAACTGAGCCACACTGGCCAGGGCCCATGCTAGATAATATTAACACAGCTGTTTCTGGTCTCAGCCCTGGGGAACAATGACCCATGGAGGGCAAGAGACATACAAAAAATATATGATAAATGCTAATGAAGATACAGTTCTTTACTGACCCTGAAGTCTATTCCTGAAAATCCAACAGGAGAATTGACATTTAAGAAGCCTTACAGATGGAACCATAAACAACCCCGAATACCTGCAGCAATTTTGAGAAAGAAGAACAAAGCAGGAGGGATCACAATACCTGATATCAAACTGTATTACAAGGCCACTGTAATCAAAAGAGCCTGGTACTGGCATAAAAACAGGCACATAGATCAATGGAACAGAACAGAGAGCCCAGAAATAAACCCAACTCTCTACAGTCAATTAATATTTGACAAAGGAGGCAGGAGCATAAAATGGAGCAAAAACAGCCTCTTCAACAGATGGTGTTGGGAGATCTGGACAGCTATGTGCAAAAAAATGAAACTTGATCACCAACTTACACCACACACAAAAATAAATTCAAGGTGGATAAAAGACTTAAATATTAAGTCGTAACACCATAAAAGTCCTAGAGGAAAACATTGGCAGGAAAATCTCAGACATTCCATGCAGCAACATCCTCACAGACATGTCCCCTAAAGCAAGGGACATAAAGAAAAGAATAAACAAATGGGACCTCATCAAAATAAAAAGCTTCCTCATGGCTAAAGAAAACAGCATTAAAATGAAAAGAGAACCAACTGCATGGGAAAACATATTTGCCAATACCTCAGACAAGGGTCTGATCTCCAAAATATATAAAGAACTCACATGATTCCACTCCAGGAACACAAACAAGCCAATTAAAAAATGGGCAAAGGACTTGAACAGACACTTCTCCAAGGAAGACATACAGAGGGCCCAGAGAAAGATGAAAACATGCTCAGCATCACTAGCCATCAGAGAGATACAGATTAAAACCACAATGAGATACCACCTCACACCAGTCAGAATGGCCAACATAAACAAATCAACAAATGAGTGTTGAAGACGATGTGGAGAAAAGGGAACCCTTTTGTTCCCTTTTGTTGGTGGGAATGCAGACTGGTGCAGCCACTGTGGAAAACAGTATGGAATTTCCTCACAAAACTAAAAATAGAACTGCCTTTTGACCCAGCAATTCCACTGCTGGGATTATACCCTAAGAACCCTGAAACACCAATCCAAAAGAACCTATGCACCCCAATGTTCATAGCAACACAATTCACAACAGCCAAGTGCTGGAAGCAACCTAAGTGCCCAAAGGTAAATACGTGGATCAAAAAACTATGGTATATTTACACAATGGAATACTACACAGCAGAAGGAAAGAGCTCCTACCCTTCGTGACAGCAGGGATGGATCTGGAGAACATTATGCTAAGTGAAACAAGACAAGCAGTGAAAGTGAAATACCATATGATTTCACCTATAAGTGGAACCTAATCAACAAAACAAACAAGCAAGCAAAATACAACCAGAGACATTAAATAAAGAACAATATCACAGTTATCAGAGAGGAAGAGGGAGAGGGATAATAGGGATCATGGGTGGGGCCATCAAGGAACATGTATGAAGGACACATAGACAAAGCCAAAGGGGGTGGGAGGCAGGGCTGGGTGGATGGGGGGGGGGGGGTCATGCGGGGGTGAAAATGGAGACAATTGTACTTGAACAACAATAAAATAAATAAATAAATAAATATTGGCTGAGACCAAATATGTAAGTTTTACTCTATGTCCTTAATGATAGAATTTGAGCATAAGACTGAATCTATATTTTTTACATCTAAAAAATTATTATAACCCTGACCCTTGCCTTCTTGACAAGTATGACATTAACTAAACACCATGAAGAATTTAAGTTTCTTCTGTGAAGAAAAATATCACATAAAATAAAAGAAACTAGGACATTGCAATGGTGTATTATGTCCATTTGAGACTACTGACTTCTCATTTACAAAACTACATCTCTAAATACACATAACAAGCTGTAGTTAGTAAATTTAAACACCACTAAATAAATGATTGATTTTTTTAATTTAAATTGTGCTGTTGGGACTAATTTTGCCAATTTGAAGGTTATTCCTAAATAACCAAATCCTCATTTACACTGCTAAGTACCTCTTTAGTACATTTGCAAATAGAACATACTACATTCTTATCATCTAACAACTTTCCCATTAGCTACAGTAAATACTGTGCACTTTTGTTGCCCATCAGCTCCCCCACAGAGTTATGGGTTATAAGTTTAATCATTCTATTTGCATATCCAGCTGAGGTAAATTAGGAAAAGTTGCCACACTCATTACACTTTATTGCATTACAAACACAGATATCTGTTTTCCTAGACCCGCTTAACCCTGACCTAAAGAAAGAGATTAGAGCAAGAGTGAGAAAATATACACTGTTCACTTGGCTTCTCTCATCTGAAATGCATTGAATTTCCTAGAAAATGAGAGTTTTAATTTTTTAATTAAGAAGATAATCTCAAAAAATCACCATAGTCAGATATAGTTTTCCTTATGAATTATCCGTTTAAAAATCTTCAGCTATTTTTCCCTGAGAAATAATAAACAGTAGAATAAACAAATAACATTAGAAACATAAACAAACATGAGAAAATTACCTCTATAAAAAATAACTTCACTACATTGGAAAAAAAATACTAGGAAACAATACCCAACTACTATGTAGCCTAGTGTTATAACTGGCAGACTGATCCCACAAAATTATAGAGCAAAAAACTAAGGAATAGGTGGCTAAGGGCTCTCTGAAGTTCATGGCTTTCACTCGGTAGTCTCATGTGTCTCCATCACTGGCACTTATATAACTATGAATGAGTAAGTCGTCTCCTGCTGCCCTCATACCCCTCCTAGAAGATTCCTTACACACACCCATGCAAGCACATAGTACAGGGGGAAAGACCATTTGTTTATGATAATGTGGCAAATCTTTGGTGAGGGACCATCATCCCAGTTGTCACATCATCATATACAAATGGAGGCAAGCCATTTGGATATGAAACTTGTAAATAATGATAATCAAAAATTCAAGACAAAATTAAAGTAGTATCTTTAAAACAAACATAAAAATCATCAAAAAACAGTATGCACATTATGCTTAAGCTAACTTTAAATGAGACTCTGAAACACTATCAAAACCAATGTATAAGTGAACCACTTTCAAGTCCTACTGTGAAGGACATGGGAAACAGCTGGCTTCACTCTCAAGTTAAAATTGCCTAAGTATGTGAAGCTACATATACTCAGAGAGGTTTCCTTTAACACATGGTTAAAGGGAACTGAAAGAGGGGAAACCAGAAAAAGGAGATAAACATTCTAGAAAATATTTAGATGTAAAAATTACCTTGGGTAGTACCATATGAAAAATGTATGCCCCAGAAAGACACATATCGATGACTAAGAGAAGACCTCAGTAAAACATACAAAATTGTGTTTTATCTTTACGGCTAAGGCAATTTTACCAAGAAGCTAATAGAGTTTCAGCTTTAGTGCCTCTCATTTGCACAGCCCCTTTCAAAGCTCTGGAGAGACCTTAGCAATATATTTTTATAAAATTTTCAAAGCCAATATATTTTTAACCATAATTAGTTAAGACACTGTTTCCACTCTGATTTTTCTGTCACACTTCACCTGGGTCAGGTGGCATTAGAGAGACTGCAGCCATTTTTAATGTTTGGTAAAGGAGATTTGAGTTGGGAATACATTGATTTGGGTTTTATGAGATATACTAATGTGTTTTGCTGTCCTTTCCATATAGTTAAGATGTTGCTCATCTTCCCAGAGAAATGGCTTCCAGGAATATCCATACTTCCCATTGTGTTCACTCATCCATCTAGATGACATGAAGAGGCAAATTTAGGAGTTGTATCATGATATGACAAGGTGTGAAAGGTATCAAGCAGAAGCTAGTCTAAAAAATTCTTCCAATCGTGAGATGTATAACATTGAAAGGAGAAAATTCAGTTCTCATCAATGCATAGTTAAAATAGCTCTCTCTAGTCAGAAATGAAACAGTGTGCACAATTGAAATACCCCACACAGTTTCTTTTTTTTAATAGGAAAGTTTAAACATACCATTTTAACTATAATTTAGAATGATGTTTTATCATTTTAGAGAAATTTTAGAATTCCTGATTTGGATGTATATAGAGGGTATCTTCTTTTGGCTTTAAAGTTATTTATTAAATAACGGAAATTTCAGATAAAATTAATGGAATATACAAGAGATAAAATGAGAGCTGATAACAGTAGAAATTACTCTGACATGAAGAAAAGAATTGCATCAAACATCTTTAGATCACACCAAAAGCAGTACTTCAATAAAGGAAGAGATAAATGTTGAGTAGTCATAATGAATACACTATTGGATTGTTCGATCATTACATTAATGAGGAGAAACCCAAATAACTACACTGGGAAGAAGATTACACTTCTTCCTGATTTGACAGGAAGTTCTGATATTGGTGAAAATAACATAAAACTTACAATGTACAGGACATAGCCAACAATGTGTTGTCAATTCAAGACCAATACTATTCTGAGAAAACTTGAAATGTCTTGCAAACTCATAGCTCAAAAAGAAAAGAAACAGAGGCAAGTTTTCTAAATTTTAATCCTAAACAATCTTTAAAATTTACCAATAAATTATTGGCATTACCAATAAAGACTTAGGACACTAAAATAAATTTTCCTAAACATCAACAATAAAAAACAAATGCCAATCAACCATACTACAGAAAAAGACTGAATCATCTTTCTGTCCTCTGACTAGAAAGCAAAATTTAAAAATCATTGTCAATACATGTTATCAAATCATCATGTACACCTTAAACTTATACAATGTTAAATGTCAATTATGTCTCAATAAACCTGGAAAAAATTAAAACTTAATTAGTGGCCAGCTGGTTATTATTTGGTCAAAATTATAAGGAAAAACTAAAAACTATAAGGAAAAAAACTAAGGAAAAACTATAAGGAAAAAAGCATCACTGAGGTATGTTGGGCAACTAATTAATAAAAATGCTATATTATCATCCATTCTTGTGGCTTTTGTTCTATATGTCTGCTTTTTAAGCTTTGTAATTTTTCGATCTAAATATTTACTTTCATACATAATTTGTACCCATCAGTTCATGTTTTCTTAAAGAGAGCTCTAAAATTGTGTAAAGTTTTGGTCCCAACAAATCCTGTATCTGTCTCTGCCTCAAAGCCCCACTGTCTGTTTCAAGTATGCGTGCTTGTTAGAGAAGACTGCAGGAAAAATGCTCACAACAAAGCAAGGTTTGCCTGGGCATGCTGTTGTTCAGAATCCTAATGGGGCAAAAAGTAAAGATCAAAGTGAAACTTCCTCATGAAAATGGGACTGACCTTGTATATCAGTGAATACATCCTTCCCCCCAAAATACCAACAGCAACCCTTGCTTCTGCCTAGAAATAAAGTCATTGGTGCTTTCTCAGTCATTGCCCTATTGATCCTCAGCTAATGTCACAAAACACCATGTCCAAAGAAATGTGCACAAGCCATCTTAATATGACGTTTCCCCCTCTAAAACACAGAGAATTAATACTGGGGAAAATAGATCACATAGGAAAGTTAAACTATCAAGCTCCATTTTCCTTACTCTAGATTTTTGTTTAGGTTGGTGAAAACACAGAATTTTCACAAGGTTAGCCTTCAATATTTCCAAAGACATTATTAGGTCCACAATTGTTTTTCAGGCCTATAAAATTTCCTTGGTTCTCACTCACATGTGCTATATTATACTGCCTGCCTTTTGTCTTCATAAACTTCCTCTCTAGGTTCCTATATGATAAGACTTAGAGGATACCAACATGCACCAATGGCAAATTCATTCTGAATTCTCTTGTAAACATAAAATCTTTGGGGGATATAAAAGAAAGTCTTAGAATATAAACTTTACTTGTGGCCAGCTGGTTATTATTTGGCTTGCCTTGAAACCCTTTAATCCCCACCAGTGAGCCAGTCTTTATCCTCAGAGCAGCAAAAGACTCAAATGTAAAACAATGAACACTTATGAGTCCCTTGTTGACCTATTTCTGCAAGAGATTCAGTCAGTTTTTCCAGGAAAGAATCTTAAAAATCACACTACTGAAAGGGCTAAAAAAAAAAGGTTATCTACTGTCCCAGACTGCCAAAGAGAGCTGTACTTAAAATAATCAAAAGATAGTCATTGTTCCAGTTCTTAAAATTTTTATGGGACAGGAGTTTCTCTCAAAGACAATTCTGCATTGGTTTCAGGAGCCCTGTTGCTGAATGAAAATCTGTAATACTGGCAAACTGATCAATACTCCCTCAAGCGCAAGAACATTGTAAAGATGTCTACATCAGAAGAAACAACTGGCTCAAAGAATTAAGGTAATGTGTAAAACTCCTAATGGGAAGGTTTTACCCACATGAAACATTTAATCAAACCACGCATCAGAAATCACAATAGCTTAACATGGAAAGGGAGCTCTTCACCCAACCCTTTCATTTATATTCTTATTGGTTATCCACCCAGTGGAATGCTAATCTATACAGATCAAGTTTTGATGAACTAAAAGGAAATCCCCTAAACAAATATTTCTTTTGCTTTGCCAGACATATCATAAAGATTTTTTAAATAATTCTTAAAGGTACAGAACAATATATACCATATAGAGTATAGATAGAATGATTAGCCCTAAATCTGTATCCTTACTTGTACCCAAGCCCTTCCCATGGCCTCACAGTGGAAATAAGTCAAAGACATGTGGCAGAAATCAGAGTGAAATGGCCTCTCCTGAATGTTTTTCTACAATTCATCCATGGGTGCTCTCTGAGTGGCTGTCCTCTGGCACTCACAGTTCTGTTATGGTGCCATCTGCACTCCCCTATTCTACAAACATTGATGCCTAAAAGATGGACACATAAAACCTAAAAGATGGTTTTATTTTTCTCTTATTTCCTCTAATTTGTAATCCCACCTAGATAGCTAGAATTCAAGGTAACAAATACCAAAAAAAACTAATGTTGCCATCATTGTTTTCAAATAAAATTAGGTACTAAGCTACATTCCAAAAATACCAGTGATAACTCTTTAAAGATAGCTGAATAAAAGTGACATTGTCAATTTTTAAAGCTATAACACATTTTAGAGATCACCATTTATCAGACAAGACTGAGAGGTTTATGTGATTTGCTCAAGGTCACCAATGCAACTTAGTGGAAAACACAGGAAAAGAATTCTTTCCAATGCTGACAGAAGTTCCTATACTCTTCGATTCAAATCAAATTCTGAGAGGGGGATAGAATCCAATACCTTTAAAAAGGCAAGTCAGTGTAAACCCAAAGGGTATATGGAGAGGAAAAGAAAAATTGAAAAGGGATATGAGAAGACTTTTGTAAAGAAATGGAAAAAAAAAAAGAAGAAAATTTCACCACGAGGAAAATTACTTTCAAAATATAACTTTTTAAAAATATATTTTATTGATTATGCTATTATGGTTGTCCCAATTTTTGGTGTTTTGGTGTGGTCCTCTTAGAGTCCCTCTTATTTGGGACTATCTGTGCTTCCTGGACTTGTATGTATATTTCCTTCACCAAATTAGGGAAGTTTTCTTTCATAATTTTTTCAAATAAGGTTTCAATTTCTTGCTCTTTCTCTTCTCCTTCCAGTACCCCTATGGTTCAAATGTTGGTATGTTTGAAGATGTCCCAGGGACTCCTTAACCTATCCTTGTTTTTTTGGATTCTTTTTTCTTCTTGCTTTTCTGATTGAATGCTTTTTTCTTCCTTATGTTCCAAATCATTGATTTGATTCTTGGCTTCATCCACTCCATGGTTAGCTCCCTGTAAATTTTTCCTTATTTCACTTAGTGTAACCTTCATTTCTGCCTGGGTCTTTTTTATGCTATTGAAGTACCCCATAAGTTCCTTGAGCATCCTAATAACCAGTGTTTTGAACTCTGTATCTGTTATATTGCTTATCTCCAGTTTGTTTAGTTCTTTTTCTGGAGTTTTGTTCTGTTCTTTCACTTGTGCCATATTTCTTTGTCTCCTCATTTTGGCAGCTTTCTTGTGTTTGTTTCTATGTATTACGTAGAGCTGCTTTGACACCCTGTCTTAGTAGCATGGCCTATTGGAGTAAAGCTCACTGGTAAGTTGGATGGGGTGGAGCCTTAGGTAATCACCTAAATGGGGCAACCCATGTGAACCAGGTTGATGGAATCTCCAATATGGTTGCTGCTCTGTAGCTCTGTATGGGGGAGGGCTCAGAAAGGGGACAATGCCACTGCCTAGCTCTGGAGTTTTGTCTAGGAAAAAGCTGTCCCCCAGCACCTTCCCTGATGCCAGACACTTAAATCTGTCCCCATATGCCCCTGGTGCCCTTCCAGCTGCTGCCCCTGTGCTGGTGTCTAGAGGGAGGGGGTCTGCGTAAGCCCTAAGTCTATTGCAGGCCCTTTACAAGGAGACTCCTGAGAATCCCACTGTTTCTTCCGTCACCCCAACCCCCCCTGGTTTTTACATCCAGAAGTTATGGGGACTTACTTTCCTGGCACTGGAACCCTGGGCTGGGTGGTCTGGTGTGGGGCTGAGATCCCTTGATCCCAAGGTATCCCTCCAAATTTTTATACACCACACGTGGCTGTGGACTGCTCATTCTGTGTCTCTGTATCTCTGTTTCTCTTGGTTTCTCTGCCCCTCCTGTCTGGATGAATGTGATCTCTTTAATTCTTTGGTTGTCAGACGTCCATATAGCTTGATTTTCTGATGATTCTGGGTGATAGTTGCTTTGCAGTCTAATTGTAATTTTTGCTGTGGTTGTGCAAGGAATGTGTTTACCTACACATCCATCTTGGCTGAAAGTCTTCAAAATAATCTCAGTGATAATAACCAAGTTGATGTTCATCTCAATATAAGATTTGGGAAGAGTACATTTTTTGCCTTCACAACTCTAATACATTAATTGCACAACCCATAATATAATATATTTATTCATGGTTATCATCATGCATTATTCATGGTTCTCCAAAGAAAGAGACAATATCAATTAATTGTGTGAGTGTGCACAGAAAGAACAGATGGAAAAAAGGAAGGAAGGTAGGAAGGAAGGTGGAAAGGAAGGAAGGGATAGACAGATTTTAAGGGTTTGTCTCATGCAGTCGTGAAGGTTGGCAAATCCCAAGGCTGCAGGATGAGCTAGCAGGCTAGAGACTCAAGTAAGGTGGCATTTCATCTCAAGTCTAGAGGCAGAACTCCCCCTTCTCAAGGGAAAACAGTGTTTTTCCCATTAAATAAAGCCTTCAACTGATTATAGGAGGCCCACCCACACTATGGAGGGTGATCTCTTTACTCAAAGTCTACTAATTTAAATGTTAATTTCATCTAAAAAATACCTTTACAGAAATATCTAGAATAATGTTTGACCAAATATTTGGGAAGCACTGCCTAGCTAAGTTGACACATAAAATCAACCATCATATACATTCATCCATCTGTTCATTCAACAAGCTTTTATTCAATGCTTGTTGAACAATGTGCAAAACACTGAGCTAAGTTAGCTGGAACAAAAATGTTAGCTATTAGACTAATGTTTTTGTTTATAACACATAATGATGAGATCAACATTGATTTGGCATAGTTTTTGACCAAGAACTTTTGTACACTTCTTAAACTCTGTTATTGTCTTCACATAACACTCCACAAGATTAATTAGCTAATATGCTTAAGAAGCACATGAACTAACACTGCTTTTAAGATATGAGTAAGAAAAATAGCTAAGTGTGTATTTCAAATCACAAACAACAGTGCTCTAATTTGAATATAGGTACATACAATAGAAACACTTTATCTTCTTGCCATTATTGTGCAAACCAAGGGCTAATTTTTAAGGTAATTTATATATTTTTTGAAAATAATACCTTGAAGTAATTAACTTTTTTAATGACTAGCAGAGTTTTGGAAAGCACAAAATGCCTTGGACAGACAGGGCAAGAAATAGGTTATTTTAAAAAGAGAGACAGGGACTTAAATGGTCACTTAAACCATGGGGTATTCTTTTTATCATTCTTTTTTTCTCAGGTTAGGAGGTTATTAATCTGTATCCTAGGGTGACTGAGCATCAATTACATCAATGGGATGGATAAATGAAATGCAAATTAAAAATTAAACATATCCTGACAACATTAGAGTCATAACAGTATTTTAATAAAAAATGAAAGGCAAAAATGTTTTCTCTATTTTAATTTTTGAAACATGATAATCAGGAAAGAAGCTGGATATATAACCAATGCCAGCAAAAACAAAATGTTTTTGTTTTTATGTTTTCTCCTATTCCTTATTCTACACACAACGTTATAATAAATCCATTGTGAGATCATTCAAGTGGATACTCTCCTTTAATCACTATTTTTAAATGGCTTTCTTTGAGAAATTATTACCTACTCTATTTCAAGTTAGAATGGCATGTATAAGAGTCATACCTGGGTTTTGACAAACATTTAACTACTAGAAGGCAAAGGTAGTACTTTGCACCAGTTTTCACCAGTGATGTAATTTCAGAAGCCCTGGCTTTTCAACCACTTCACTATAAAGAATATTTACCCCTGGATAATCAGTCCTGCAGTCTATGATAAAGTCCTGAAGATTCCTGGATCTGCCACTCACAAGCTATGTGATTCTGGACACAGACTTCATCACTCCCTACCTCAGTTTCATTAGTAAAATGGAGAAATTAAGTTGCTATAAAGAATAAATGAGTTAAGATTTTTAAAGGATTTAGAACAGTGCCTAATACATAAGTACTATGTAAGTGTTAGTTATTACCATTTTTATTTCACAGATTAAGACCAAAACTAATTATCCACAATGGAAACTTGCATCATAAAGGAATGTTTGTTGACTACCTTCCCTTCCTTGTTTCAGTTCCTGAATGCCCTACTCTGCCTCAGAGCCTGCTTCTAGGGGAACCCCAATTAAAACAAGTTGATTAATATGACAACTTGGAAAACTCCACACTGTAGAAACGGGCTTTAGATCATTTTAGGGATGCTAGTATAATTAGAACTCATTGAGAAAAGCACCAAACAATCTGATGGTATGTCTGGATCTTAACCCTTATCATCCTTGTGGACTGGCCTTTAAAACTGGTGAAGAAAGAATAACTAGTCAGTAATTTGGAGCAATGAGCTACGCATTTGGGGAGCAATTAAATTAGATCTCTTACCTCACACCCCTATAAATGACAAATGAGTCATTTTTATATGGAAAGGCCTCCTAAAAACAGAAACCTCATTCCTACATCCCAAGGTCAGCTCCCAGGCTTCCCACCTACAATGGAATTGAGGGGATAGAATGATCAAAAATTGTGAAAGTTGACGCTACAAGATTTGGAAACTGTTTGCACATGGAAAACCTGAGATAAAGAGTTTCAGAAGAGCCTTGGCTGGGTATCTCAGTTGGTTAGAGCACTGTCCTGATACACCAATGTTAGGGATTCGACCCCCCATCAGGGCACATACAAGAATCAACCAATGAATGCATAAATAAGTGGAAAAACAAATTGATATCTCTCTCTTTCTCTCTCTCAAAATCAATTAAAAAAAACTTTTAAGTTTCAGAAGACTCTGTGACCTTGATCTTGTATGACAGATTAAACAACCTGTACACCATCAACTCTGATTGCCTCACTCTCATGCTTAAGAAACTTCCATGACTCTACAATCTATCAAATGGAGAACAAAGAAGGTACAAGATCTTTTAGCTGAATACTGGGATATTCAAAACCCTAATCTGCCTTCCATCCTCATTCTTAATGTTCCCCTATGTTTCTCCTACTGCTTAATTATGCTGACCTTTGCATTGTTCTACACACACACACACACACACACACCCTTTCTTACCTCCCTGCCTGGACTTGAGCTAGGTCCGCTACCTAGAGGTCCTCCACCTAGAGAATTTTCCCTTTCTCATCCCATGTTCATCTAAGAGCCAGCGTCCCCAACCAGGTTTCCAGTGGAGTGCTGGTAAATATTTAACAAATAGCTCTGGGTGAAGGGAACCCTAAGTTGCAAAGTTTGTTAATTTATGCTGTGTAAATACTCCCACTCTGGAAGATTCCAAGTTATTAAGGTGATAATCAGGAGACAAAATTCTTGAAAGTGCAATGAGAGGTTGCAGAGATAATAAAGCTGATTATAGCATACCACCTTTCCTAATCCTCCCGTACACATCCCAGCTCCCCCATCCACCCACCAGAAATGATTTGTACTCCCCAAGCCTCCTCTCCCTTTACAGAACTTTGTATTTAAATTGTTCACCTCATTATGTATTTCTTTAAGAACTTGCTTTATCTCCCTGTTGGGGTGTGAGGTAAAAAGTATTTCAGGGCAAGTTCATTGTTTGATTCCTTGTTAAAACCTCTACAGAATTTGGGCAAGTGGGCCAAGATGATAAGAGTTCTAAAGCATCAACTTCCCAGAGCCCAGAGCAAGATGGAATAGAAAAACAAGGATTCATAGGCAACGTTCAGAAGGAGTTTTTACCTGCTCATAAGAAATGGTATGAAATGTATCCCTTTAGTAGAAAAGAACTGACATCCTGTTCCCTTGAATGCTTGATCCCGCTTATCTATCCAGGTAGAAGAAGGTCACATAAGGGATTAAAGCAAACTCCAGCACATTTGCCTCCAACTTTTTATTGTGTCACCATAGCATGCCACAAACACCTTAGCACCAAAGGAAATGTTTGTCCTACAAAAATAATTCCCATTCTCTCCATCTCCCTACCCTCTAAGGAAGTATTTCTCTGAGGACATAAAATCATTGGGGGTAAGGGTGATGTCTTTTTATTGCTTTCATAATGCCCAGGGATAGCCTAGTGCTTGATACCCAGCAGGAATTCAATGAAGCTATAATAAGTCAGCAAAATAATATTTTCATCCAATGAAAGGATTAGAATAAATAATAGAGTTGGCATTAATTCGCATAATATCCTTTTCAATTGAGCATAGACTGTAGTAAGGACACGTGTTGTCTCCAAAGCTAAACACTTGAAGACCTGTGAGTTCTATGCATGCTTGTTCTTAGGATGACTGACAAGGCTCAAATGTCATTCATTCATCCATTCATTCATTCATGCTGCCAATACTTATCTAGTACCTTTCACCTGCCAGACCCAGTGCTAGACATTGAATACATTTCTTCAAAGCTAACACTCAATTTCTATCCAATGCAAAAGTAAAAAAGAAAGTTTCGTGAAACTCTTGAATGCCCTGGGACACGAGGCATGACATAATAGTATAACAACCTTAAAGAAATTACCTGCTTCCAAATGGACACCCAACACACATAAAACCCATGTAGTCTCCAAGTTTCCTAAACTATAAACCTTTGAATTACATACAAAGAGAAATGTTATTAGAAGGTTTGTGAACACTAATAGCATGGTATTATACATGCTTTAAGAATACAGTCCTGCCCGGGCTGGTGTGGCTCAGTGGATTGAGAACTGGCCTGAAAACCAAAGGATTACAGGTTCGATTCCCAGTTGGGGCACATGCCTGGGTTGCTGGCCAGGTCCCCAGTTGGGGGCGCATGAGAGGCAACCACACATTGTTTCTCTCCCTCTCTTTCTCCTTCCATTCCCCTCTGTCTAAAATAAATATTTTTTTTAAAAAAAGAATACAGTCCTAAGAAGAGAATGAGCTCAAAGGCCTGCTTGAAAAACCCAAGAAGAGTTTTTTAGATTTTTCAGTAAGTCTTCCTCTTACGCAACCAAAAATATTTGATCTGCCAGTCACAAACACTTGTCTCCGATAAAAAAAATATGATGGTCAATTCATCAATAAGTCCAGTCACTTATTGACAAAACATGTGCCATATCTAACCTCATGATTAAACTTCTATCATCTCTTTCCAGCCTACTATAATAGCCTAACAGAGCAAAGTCATCTTCCTAAAGTAGAAATCAAACTTTGCTCTTCCCTTGCTTAAATTCCAATGGCTTCTGCAGATAGAGGGAGTTTCCAAGATCACTCTCACTTCTGACACCAATCATGAAGCTCAGGGGTCCTCAAGATTACCTACACTGTGATACCAATTGCAAGTTTGGGGGTCTCCAAGACCACCCATAAGTCTGATATTTTGCTTTGAAAAAAATTACAGAACTCACTAAAAGCTTTTATATTCATGGTTATGGTTTGTTACAGTGAAAAGAAATCAGCCAGGTGAAGAGGAACATGGGACAGTTCTTCTTCATGTCTAGGGCAGTTCCGTGTACAGAGCTTCCATTTGTCCTTTCCTGGTGGAATCATGTATAACACTAAGTTTTCCCAGCAATGATGGTTAACAATATTCATGGAGTTTTACTATGGAAGCTCATCTGAGGCTTGGTATGCACAGTTTTATTAGGGTATGGTCACCTAGACATGGTTGATTGCTCATGTGGCTGATCTTCAGTCCCTAGTCCCTCTGAAGGCTGAACTGGTAACTACATAGCTCAAAGTCACCACCATAAATTACATTGTTAGACTATTCAGTATGGCTCAAGACCCCTCAGTAAACAAAGACAATCTTATTAAGCAGGGCATTCTAAGGAGCTTTCAGGAGCAGAGGGCAAAGGGGAGTCCTCTCTTTGGGTAAGGTTAATTGTTCCCAATACATCTTAGAACAAAAACTTGTGATCAAGGCCTGCAAAGTCAGATAAGATCTGGCCTCTATCTGCTCCAATCATGTCAGCCTTCTCTCAGTTCCTGGGACACACCCAGTTCCAACAGAGGGCTACTGCTCCTGCTGTTCCTTCTGCCTAAATGCCCTTCCCCCAGATCTTCACACGGTTGTCTGCTGCTCACCAAATTAAATGCCACCTCCTCACAGAGGCCTTTCCTAAATACACTAGCAAAAGCAGCTACGACCTGCCTCCTGAGACACACACATGTGTGCACATCACACACGACACACATGCACATGACATGTATGCACACACCACACTCATGTATCCACACACAAAATATACATATACTTGTGTGGGCACATACATGCCCACTCTACCACATCACTCTGTTTTCTTCATGGTACCTTTCAGGACCTAAATTATATTGATTATTTATTTATTTATTACCTCTCTAATGTTTACAATATAATGTTGTAAACTCCATCTTATTCACCAATCTCTTCCCAGTATATATATTGGTACCTAATAACCAGTATTTGTTCGAAAGTGTTTGTGGATTGACTATGTGCCTGATATTAGAGAGGTATAGACACAAAGAATTATTATTTACCTGAGCTGGTTTCAGATCAAGTCTATACTTAAAGTATTAAGAACAAATCTGTTTTTCTCAGAGAGCCAGAGAATAGACATAAAATGTCATTTATAGTTAACCAAGGCAAACCACTACAGGAATATATAAGATGTAATCAGATTAATGAGTCTGATTTTCTCATGTGGATTGTTAAATCAGTCTCATTATTTTGTGGACATACATTATACTGGTGACTTAACTCTGATAACCACTGATAACTTAGGTTATCAGTGGCAAAGAAAACACAAGATGCTAGGCTGGACTCAGGAGAGCAAAGATCAATCTCCTTAGCTTTACTTCCATATCAGAAAATCTGAGTTCCCACTCAGTTACCCAATGAAAAGCTAATTATTCAGCAATGAAAAAGAAATGAGCTGTTGAAGGGGAACAGAATGCCCCAAAATGTGCCCCAAAATGTGTGCCACTTTGGCATATGGATTATTTTGAGCTGAAGACAATTCAAGGCCCAAAAGATTATGGAAGAATTTTTTTACTTCCCCCTTAACTGCCTAAAAGAAATTAGATAGAGGGCCTGATCCAGGAAGAGCTATCACCAGAGATAATTACAAAGAGTATGGGCAAGGTGTAGCAGGCCAGGGAGGTGGGGGGGGGGGGCGGCTGTCGGTGGTGTTAGAGCTCAGCAGAGTCTGTTTGTTCAAATTCCTCTGAGTCCCCTGGCAAATATTTGTTTACCAAACATTTCCTCTTCTCATCTTCCTATGTATTTTTCTTTCTTTTTGGAGCCTTAGACCCCTACCCCCTTCTCCTTTCCCCTTAACTCAGGATGGCATGTAAGCCTCAATTGCCTGTTTTTGAGCCTCTCATGTCTATGTGAGAGTCCTGTACAAACAAAATTAAACTTGTTTTTCTCCTGTTAATTTCTCAATTTAATTATTAGACCAAAAGACTCTAGGAGAGTATAGGAAAGTTTTTTGTTCCCTACGAAAGACATAAATGGATTCTAAATGTATATTGCTAAGTGAAAGAAGCCAATCTAAACAGGCTACCCACTATATGATTCCAACTGAGACAGTCTGAGCCTCTCTTAAAGGAATGGGGACGCTCTTCAATTATTGTTTTAAGCCTCTCTTAGATAAGTTTAAAGTTTCTCTTCAAGCACTTCCCAAAGAACTACACTCTGCACCTGCACTGATCCATACTCGCCAATACAGGGACCTGGAAAGCAAAGAGCTCCTGCTCTGTACCTGTGTGAATCAAACCAGCTCACCACAGGAACCTGGGAAGCAAAGAAATCAACTCTGCAACTGTGTGAAGAATCCAGCCCTACATACGCCAGACTCTGGCAGAGGTTCAGGCAGCCATATTCTTCATTACTGTATGAGCCTTTGATATACCAAGCTTTCTCCCTTTCTCCTTTACCTCCACTTTGTTTTCAATAAACCCTCCTTTTGAATCTGTTTTCCCTCCTCTCTTGATTTCGATCTTGGGGGGAGAGGGACAAAACTCCCTTCACTGGTGACATAACTATATGATATTCAGGAAAAGCCAAAACTATGGAGGCTGTAAAAATAACAGTAGTTACCAGAGGTTTGATATGGGGGGGGGGGGGCGGGGTGCAGGGTGAGAGGGGTAGGAATGAATAGATAGAGCACAGGGGCAGTCAAATTGTTCAATTTGATACTGTAATGGTGGATACATATCATTATGCATTTGTCAAAACCCACAGAATATGTGCAAGGTTCAGAACAGACCTGCCCAAAATGTGCCACTTTGGCATGTGAATTATTTTGAGCTGAAGGTAATCAAGACCCTACAGGCTCATGAGAAACTTTTACCTCTCCTTAAAGAATTTAAAATAGGGGCCTTGCCTGCAGGAACTGTTGACACCAGGAATAACTTTGAATAACTTACCAACAGGGCAAGGCAAACTTCTAATTACTGAACATCTATTCTTCTAACAATCCTGCAAATGGCCCTCTTCCCCTCTGAAGCCCCAAGGTACATTAACTCATCCTTAACTCAGAATGTTATATATACTTCATTTTCCCTTTCTGGCTCTGCAACTCTAATGTATGTGGAGTCAGTGACTTTCTCATGTTATGTGGGATTCCCATATGTACACATGTAATTAAATATGGTTATTTTCTTTTGTTAATCAGTCTCATGTAGATTAAATTAGTGGGCCAGCTGGAAGTACATCCAAGGGTAAATAAAGTTTCTTCTTCCCCTGCAGGTACAATACCAAGGGTAAGCCCTAATGTAAACTATGGATTTTAGTGAATAATGATTGACACCAGCTCATCAGTTGTAATAAATATAACACACTTAAGGCAAGATGCAAACAAGGGAAACTGGCAGAGGGTGGGGGGAGCATATGGAAGCTCTGTACTTTTTCTCAACTTTTTGTAAACCCAAAACTGCTCCAAAAAGTAAAGCCTATTCATTTTTTTTAAATGTAAAAGCTGCATTTCTTTTTTATAGAAATTTGAGAGGCTATTTCCTCAGTCTAAATGTAACCAAGCAAACCAGGGTTGGGCTACATGGTACCTTGACACATGACCCAACAATTAGTGTTGAAGGAAACAGTTTTTTGTTAACAGGGTTCCAACCTTGGGGGTGAGGGGGCTGAGAGTACTCCTGCTAAGGGCCCTCCTCACCCACAAGATCCAGCACTTCCCTTATTCTCCAAAAGGCTACAGGCCAAAACCATGCCCCGAAGTTCCCCATATCTTTATCTGTTCTTAAGTCTGCTGCTCAGAAAGACCTCCATTCTCTCTAGAATGTGCACTTGTGGGTTTCTGAGTCACCATCCCCTCACAGCATCCTCTCCTTCAGGACCTGGGGTGTGCTGTTCTTAGCCTCCAAAGTGTGGTTCAGGAAAACACATGCTGTGTTCCACTGGGTCATGGCGAGGTCCAGGGAGGCATAGTCCCAAGAGGGTGAGTTCTCTGTATGTCCTTCAGAGAAGCCGAAGTTTGCAACTCAGCATTCTTGGTCACAGTTCAGCTTCAAGCATCTCCCACGAATTCATGCTTGGTTAGGCAGGTCCCTGCCACAACTCCATCAGCTCTGCTGCTGTCTTCTCTGGTCTGACCTTCCCCAGAACTTATGGTACACTCCTACCTCTCTCTCACTTACTCCGGACCTCTTTTCTTCGAGGTGGACTCTCTCCTTACACACCAGACCTTGTGACAGACCCCCTCTTCTCTTTCAGCCTGCCCTCATTTAAATGTTCAGCCCAGAACTTCTTATGTGACCTCATATCTGGCCCTTCCTATCATGTGTTAGAGTCTGCCATTTTTGCCAGCCCCCAGTATCTTTTACCTTCTCTTGGCTGCCATCTTTAGTCAGGGCAGGAGTTCCCAGTGACTCAGGGGCATCCAGGATGGGCATCTGCCTCCGCTGGCTATGTCACAAGTCATATATGCTCTTAAAGTTACTACACCTTTCACCCTGGGCTGTGATCCTCTTCCCTTCAGGGAAGGCACAGCTATTAACTTGCCATTGTTATGAAAACATCTTAAAGGCCATATCATTCATTTCCCCTTTTCCCCAGTCAAGGGCTATAGGGGGATATCTCTGCTATTTTAAGGCGACCCCCCCACTCTGCACCCCATTACATAAATGCATTAAGACACAGAGTCTTGCCCATTTTTAGTTAATTATAACCTGTTTTCACATAATGTTTTTAGATTGTACATAACAGATGGTAGAAATGTTTATTCTGAAGACCTAAAATGTATTTCTGTTTAAGAATAGTGGCTATTATCCAGCATCCCTGTACAGGGTTGGAATACCCAAGGTAGACTGTGGGGAGACGGGGCCACACACCAGGCGACAGGGGGGAAACAGAAAGCAAGTCCTCAGGGTGTTAACAAGAATAGAGGCAATTCCTGGAGGCATTAAAAGTAATCCCCACCAGGAACCTAGGGAAATCATCTATACAGAGAAAGAAACAACTGGTTTGAAATTCATTCACACTGGCAGGGTCAATAAAAAAATTTCAATGTAAATAACAGGAGACATTAAATGTGTGTTTGCTGAATGCTGAAACATTGGGGGGAGAAACTAAGCAAAGGTTTCTGCAGTGGCCAAATGTTGCCTCTTAACACAGTGAAACAGCCATTAAAAAAAGAAGCCTGAGAATGTTGTGAATGTAGATGGAGGCCAATCAGATACCCCTGTGAGAGATTTTTAAGATTTTTTGTCCTATTCTCATAGTCCATTCAGATTGCATAAGATTTGGGGGGATAATAATTTGCCAATGTTTTAACCTCAGAGTAGAAGTACAATATAAAGGGATTTATGTGGCACTTTTTTCCCTCCCAGGAGCATCTTCGCCTTTATGCTGCCAACTCTTCGTTCCTCATCAGCAAGCTGGGGACAGTAATTCAGGAAACAATGGCAGCAGCACCACAGCACTATAAGTTTAATGCTACTTCTGTCTCTAGAAAATATTCAATAATTTGTTTACGACTTCCAAAATTCAACAACAGTGTGTAAATGCAATTCCATTTTTGTTAATGGACACTTCCTTCTCACATATCAAATTCTGAATAAAAATTAGGCAAGTACTCTGTTTTGAAAATATATAAGATGTGAACTTGCTGGGAGGGGAAAAAATCCTCCAAAAGCACTATCCTATCAACTACATTTTTCTTCAACTTAATAACTTAAGTGAACTGTTAGTGAAATTACAACCTGCTTGTGACACAATAAATTTACAACAAAATTTATTCCATAAATTATTCAATTCCGTGACTGCAGTCAGGAGAGAAATATCACCAGAAGCAGGGGATTAGCATGTGAAAGGAAAAACCCATCTCCCCAACGAAACAATCACTGTCAAAGCCTCCTATTGGAGTTTTGTAAAAATTACCATTAAGAACACACATTTAAGTCTTTGTAGTTCCTATAAAAGGGTATTTGATTTACATTAGATTCATTTGTTCTTTCTTCAACTGTCTTTCTCCTACAAACCCTAACTGCCTCAATAAATGCTTGCTCAATCAAGTGTGCATTAAAACAAAAGAATTTAACTTCAATAAAACTGATGAATCAGGTTCAGAAGTTAACTTTTCCTTCCTTGGTATATCTTGCTACCAGGTAAGCAACGCAGAAATTTACATTTGCTGTTCCTCAGGGGGATATTATAGGTTTCTATTGTGTGGTTTGTTATATTTGTAGGTTTGTGCATAAGTCATTTGAGGCCAGAGTTGCAGAGCAAAGGGGTTTCAGCCAAACCACACTTGTGAAAATGTTCTATGGGCAACATATCTATATAAATAGGACTGCCAACCTTCCACAAATTCAACGCATGAAAGATGGTGCTTAGTGGACAAAGGAAAGAATTCTAGGATCAAGACGGTTTCCTGAAATCTGGTAAACAAATCCCCAACTGTTGGCATTTTTAGGCATCTAATGGGGACCTTGCTTGCCCTATATGAGAGCTGGTCTTCAATAAACCAAAAGAATATGTGTTGTCACCTTTTTTCTTAAAACAAGAATGTGACTGTTCTCACATATTATCAACACATACATAGTTTCCATTTCAGCAGATGCCTTGGACTTTGTTTTTCTTTAGGGATTATTCTTCTTTCTCATAAGTAGTATGTGGTACTCAGAATAATGCCTCCTCCCCAAAGATGTCCATGTCTTATTTCCCAGAATCTGTGAATATGTTATATAACCTGGCAAAGGGGAATTAAGGCTAATCATCTGACCTTAAAATAAAGAGATTATCCTGGATTATCCAAGTGGGCTGTTAAAACCAAGACCATATGCCCTGGCTAGGTGGCTTAGTTGGCTGGACTGTCGTCCTGCCCACCAAAAAGGTTTCAAGTTTGATCCCCGGTCAGGGTGCATTCAGCAGACACCGATCAATGTTTCTCTTTCACATAAATGTGCTTCTCTTTCTTGTTCTCAGTCTCTCTCTCTCTGTCTCTCTGTCTCTCTGTCTGTCTGTCTCTCTCTCTCGCTCTCTCACTCTCTCGCTCTCGCTCTTGCTGTCTCCCCAAAATGAATAAACATATATTCGGGTAGGGAAATAAATAAATAAGTTCCTCTATCCCTGACCCCAACCTTCATTTTCAATAGATCACCAGCATGCTTTCTAAAAAATATCCAGATTGTATGTACATATACTACATTGCCCCATGTAAGAACAAAAAAAGCCTTCCCCCTAGACTATGTATGCTTTGTCTTTAAATAATTACACAACATGGAAAAAACTGTTTTTCATTCTTCTAGGGTATGAGCATGTTACAGATTAGTAATCATTCGTAAATCTAACCATAAAAGCAATGTGAATCTGGAGACCTGAAAAAGTGGTCAGATCACAGTCCAGCTGGAGAAAAATGGGCTGATAGGGAAATAAAGCAAATACACAATGCCATAAAGGCAAATCCCATATAGTCTAACCAGAGGAATCTTTAAGGAGATAATGCAGAGAACGGACAGGAAAGCAGCATACATAATCTGCAGTGACGTTCACTGTAACATTAAATAGACCAAGAGATGATATAATAACTTCATTGTGTAGTGCCTATTCTCCAGAAACCCCAAAGCACTTTTCCAACTCTTGGGTCAAATGCTGATGGTCATAACTGATATTGAAAGACATGGTTCCTATTTTTCCTGTGTCACAGACCTGAAGCACTCAGATTCTGAGAAGTCAGCCCTGGAGAGGTATGTGTTGTGGAATATCTCTGATGAGACAGTAGAAGATACCTACTGAAATAAAATGCAATCAGGAAGAAAAAGAAAGTATTACCCCCACAAAACACAGGAACCATTTAGTATCAACAATTTATGGTTTATAAATGATCTAAAGCAGAAAATAAAAATAAAAAAGTACTGAAATTACACATTCCTATATTGACCACAAGGAACTGCCAACATTTAAGGAATACTGTTTTTATAGAGTAATATTAGAGGTCTTGTGACATTAACTCCCCATAGGATTGGGGGTTCCCTGACCAAAAAGTGCTTACTCTGGAAGAAAAAAATAACATGGATTTATGCAGAAAATCTCATAGCGGGAAATGTAATTAGCATAAAGATATATAATCAAGCTTCCATGAAATAAATGTGAGCTACTTTGTCTATCCTTTGGTTCAGAGTAGAAGAGAAATGTAAGATTCCTGAGCAGGAAACTGTTTACTTCCACACCAATTTTCTGGAACCCATCTTATAATCACCTTGTAGAAAGTAAATGGAAAAGCTGTGTGATAACACTGAGATGATGAAATCCTGATATTTCCACTATAAGGGATGACTGGGAATAATACTCACTGGAGAAGATGGTTCAAAATGGATATAAATGAGGTTATTAAGATGTGCAAGAGGATATTAAGGGATGGCCATTACCAAGAAGGGACATTAAACGTGACTTGTGGGAACAGCCCAAGTTTGAAATAGCATGAGTACCAAATTCACTGGGTTCAGATGGTTCACAAAAGCCTAGATTTTAATAGTTTGTCAATCAACTTAGTTTTATGAAACATTTTTATAATACTACCTTGTGCATTAATGAGTGAAATTTTTTAAATTAATACTTTGAAAATAAAACCAGTGGGCACCATGTAATTTAGAAACCACATTACTTTTTGACTACTACCTGTTTTAATTATTTGGTGACTACTTGATTAAACTTTGAGGCACCTAGAAAACATGTATTACGTTCTCACAGCCTAGGCACCTACTTAAATTCTATTATTTAAAATAGATTAAAAACTACCATCTATAAAGAACACATTTCCAAGGGCAGTGAAAACTCAAAGAAGATATTATCATCCCTAGTAAGTGAATTCTCAAACTATATAATGATTTTTATACCATTGTAAAAAAATAGTCTGTGAATACTGTTGGAGAAAGAACAAACTTACAATACCTCTCTGTTGTCTGATAACCTTGATAAAGGGCATGTCACCCTCGTATGCCCAGAAAGGCATCACTTTTACCTTATGCATATGGAAGACAAATGCAATGAGTCTGTTAAAGCCAATTCAGGATTCACAGCTTAGGTCCAGGTCCACAGTCACTCATGTTTATAATTAATTCACTTTGCTGTCCTAATCACCAGCCCTCTTAGAACAGGTGTCATTCTCAGACACAGATATGTCCATAGTCTTTACCCCTAAGTTCTGCCATGTATGTCATGGTGGTTAGACAAAATTTCTGCCTTCGCACAAGCGCATTCCACACTGAACACTCCCTTGCCTTCAGAATGCCTGTTAGAGGCACAGACACCATGACTGGTTCTCAACAGTCACTCTCCCTAAAGCCTAGACCCAATTTCCATATTCCCAGCACTGACTCAGATTCTACATCAAAGGGGGCTCCCTGGAATCAAGACATGTAAAGTGGCCAAGGACATTCTAAACGGAGAGATAAGCATGGAAGATGCTTGGGCATAGAAGGGGCTGGACATGCTCAAGAAACTGCTGAAAGATGACATAACCCATTTAGCAAGGCAAACCTCTAAAAAAAATCCTAATTTCCAATTTGTACCACACACAACAGATCTCACAATAAGATTTGATGTTTGAAATTCTCAAGAATCCATTATTGTATTATAAACACATTTTCTTTTTTTAAGGATATTTTACTGATTATGCTATTACAGTTGTCCAATTTTTTTTCTCCCCGTTATTCCCCTCCAACCTGCACCACCTTCCCACCAGCATTTCCCCCTCTTAGATCATGCCCATGGGTCATACATATAAGTTCTTTGGCTTCTCCATTTCCTATACTATTCTTAACCATCCCCATCTATTTTCTACCTACCATTTAAGCCTCTTATTCCCTGTAATTTTCCCCCCATTTTCATTTCACCACCTTCCCACTGATAACCCTCCATGTGACCTCCATTTCTGTGATTCTGTTCCTGTTCTAGTTGTTTGCTTAGTTTGTTTTTTATTTTGTTTTAGGTTCAGTTGTTCATAGTTGTGAGTTTGTTGTCCTTTTACTGTTCACATTTTTTATCATCTTCTTTTTCTTAGATAAGTTCCTTTGACATTCCATATAATAAAGGTTTGGTGATGATGAACTCCTTTAAATTGACCTTAGCTGCGAAGCATTTCATCTGACCTTCCACTCTAAATGATAGTTTTGCCAGATAGAGTCATCTTGGACGTAGGTCCTTGCCTTTGATGACTTGGAATCCTTCTTTCCACCTCCTTCTTGCTTTCAAGGTCTCTTTTGAGAAATCAGCTGACAGTCTTAAGGGCACTCCTTTGTAGGTAACTGTTTCCTTTCCTCTTGCTCCTTTTAAGATTCTCTTCTTATCTTTAATCTTGGCTAATGTAATTATGATGTACCTTGGTGTGTTCCTCCTTGGGTCCAACTTCTTTGGGACTCTCTGAGCTTCCTGGACTTCCTGGAAGTCTATTTCCTCTGCCAGACTGGGGAAGTTCTCCTTCATTATGTTTTCACATAAGTTTTCAATTTTTTGTTCTTCCTCTTCTCCTTCTGGCACCCCTATGATTCGGATGTTGGAACGTTTCAAGATGTCCTGGAGGTTCCTAAGCCTCTCCTCATTTTTTTGAATTTTTGTTTCTTCATTCTTTTTGGTTGGATGTTTCTTTCTTCCTTCTGGTCCACACCATTGATTTGAGTCCTAGTTTCCTTCCCATCACTATTGGTTCCCTGTACATTTTCCTTTGTTTCTCTTAGAATAGCCTTCATTTTTCATCTAATTTGTGACCAAATTCAACCAATCCTGTGAGCTTCCTGATTACCATGTTTTGAACTCTGCATCTGATAGGTTGGCTATGTCCTCGTCACTTAGTTGTTTTTCTGGAGTTTTGATCTGTTCTTTCATTTGAGCCATATTTATTTGTCTCAGTGGACCTGTTATGTTGTAAGGGGCGGAGCCTTCAGTATTCACCAGGGCAGGGCAACCTACTTTGCTGCATTGTGGCACTGTATGTGGGGGACAGGCCCGAGATGGAACAATGTCACTTGCTGGGCTCTCAGTTGGCTTTCAGTCACTTCCTCTGCTACCCACAAGCAAATTGGGCCCTTTTGGTACTAATTCCCAGATGGATGGGCTTGTGTACATTCTAGGACCCCAAGGATCTCTCCAATGAACTCTCCTGTGAAGGTGGATATTTCTCCCACCACCACAACCCTCACAGGTTTTAAAAGCCACAGGTTTTGAGGCTTTAGCTCCCCACTCTGGAACCCTGGTTTGCATGGTCTGTCTCACTCCCTAGTTGTTCCTTCTGGTTTACCTGCATGCAAATGTGGGACCACCAGCCACAGCCTCGGCTCACCCAGTCCTCCAGCTGCCACCTTGCCATGTATCCTCTCTACCCTGGCTACCTGTCTCCACCCCTCCTACCAGTCTGGACGAATGTTTCTTTTTTAACTCATTGGTTGTTGGACTTCCATACAGTTCCATTTTCTGGCAATTCTGGTTGGTTTTGTTTTTAAATTGGTTGTTGTCCTTCTTTTGGTTGTACAAAGAGGCAAAGTGTATCTACCTACTCCTCCATCTTGGCCTGAAGTCCCATTATAAATATACTTTCTACAGCAAGAACATAAGCTCATGTATTTTTTGTTTTTTAAAAAACTTTAACCACAAGAATTTAAGCAAAGTGAGTTTTGTTTTATTTTTGTTTTCCTGTTTTTGTTTTTGGTTGTTATAGTTGCATTCATTAAGAAGATGCATTTCCATTTTCTGAACATTCGGGTTAATTGTGGTTTAAGAGTATGCATGGCCCTCTCTGGTGTGGCTTAGTTGGTTGGGCATCATTCTGCAAACCAAAGGATCATCAGTTTGATTCCTAGTCAGGGCCTATGTCTGGGTTGCAGGCCAGGTCCCTGTTTGGGGGCATGGAGGAGGCAGCCAATTGATGTTTCTTTCACACATCCATATTTCTCTCCAACTCTTTCTCCCTCCTGCCCCCTCTCTCTAAAAAAATAGATAAGTGAAACTTTCAAGATATATATATATAAAGAGTATATATGCATTACTGTTATCTAGTGTTGAATAATAAACATCCAAAACTTAATTTTGTACAACAATCAGGGAATCTCCAATATAAAGAACTTACAACAACGAATAACTAAACATTAGGAAAACGAACACCATGAATGAAAAATATGAAAAGAGAAAGAATTGACACTTGAAGACAGTGAAAACCTCCTACATTGCTCTGGGATAGTAAAATTGTGTGGGCATTCTACAAAATATTTTGACAGCTCCTCAAAATGTTAAACATAGGGGTACCATATGACCCAGCAATGCCACACTGAGGTATATAACCAAGAGAACTGTAAACGTTTTCATACAAAAAGTTATACATAAATGTTCATAGTAACTTTACTCATAATAACCAAATGTCCACCAACTGATGAATGGATAAGTAAATTGTGGTATATCCATACAATGGAATATTATTCAGCAATAAACAGGAATGAAATTCTGACACACGCTACAATATGGGTGAGCCTTGAAAACATTATTTTGAGTGAAAGAAATAAGTCACAAAAGGCCACATATTTTTCTTGTTGCTATATCAAATGGGATTTTTTTCCTGATTTCTGTTTCTGCAGTTTCGTTGCTGGTGTACAGGAATGCCTTTGATTTCTGGGTATTGACTCTGTATCCAGCTGTTTTGCCAAATTCATTTATTAGGTCGAGTAGTTTTTGAGTGGAGTCTATAGGGTTTTCCATGTACACTATCATGTCGTCTGCAAACAGTGACAGTTTCATTTCCTCCTTTCCAATTTGGATGCCTTTTATTGCTTTTTCTTGTCTGATTGCTGTGGCTAGGACTTCCAATACTATGTTGAATAGGAGTGGTGAGAGAGGGCATCCTTGTCTAGTTCCTGATCTTAGTGGGAAAGCTCTAAGTTTTTGTCCATTGAGTGTGATGTTGGCTGTAGGTCTCTCATATATGGCCTTAATTATGTTGAGGACTGCTCCCTTTATTCCCACTTTGCTGAGTGTTTTTATCAGAAATGGGTGCTGTATCTTATCAAATGCTTTTTCCGCATCTATTGATATGATCATGTGATTTTTGTCTTTGCAGTTGTTGATGTGATGTATTATGTTTATTGATTTGTGAATATTGTACCATCCTTGCATCCCTGGGATGAATCCCACTTGGTCATGGTGGATGATCTTTTTAATATATTGCTGGATGCGGTTTGCTAATATTTTGTTGAGAATTTTAGCGTCTATGTTCATCAGCGATATTGGCCTGAAGTTTTCTTTCTTCGTTGTGTCTTTATCTGGTTTTGGGATTAGGATGATGTTGGCTTCATAAAAAGAGTTTGGGAGTCTTCCATCAGTTTGGATTTTTTCGAATAGTCTGTGAAGGATAGGGGTTAGTTCTTCCTTAAATGCTTTGTAGAAATCTCCTGTGAAACCATCTGGTCCAGGGCTTTTGTGTGATGGGAGTTTCTTGATGACTGCTTCAATTTCCTTTGCTGATATTGGTCTGTTCAGGTTTTCTGCTTCTTCTTCATTCAGTTTTGGAAGATTATATTTTTCTTAAAGCAAGGGACATAAAGGAAAGAATAAACAAATGGGACCTCATCAGAATAAAAAGCTTCTGCATGGCTAAAGAAAACAGCACCAAATTACAAAGAGTACCAACAGTATGGGAAAACATATTTGCCAACGATACCTCAGACAAGGGCCTGATCTCCAAAATATATAAAGAACTCACTCGACTCCACTCCAGGAAGACAAACAACCCAATTAAAAAATGGGCAAAGGACTTGAACAGACACTTCTCCAAGGAAGACATACAGAGGGCCCAGAGACATATGAAAAGATGCTCAGCATCACTAGCCATCAGAGAGATGCAAATTAAAACCACAATGAGGTATCATCTCACACCAGTCAGAATGGCCAACATAAACAAATCCACAAACAAATGTTGGAGAGGATGTGGAGAAAAGGGAACCCTTGTGCACTGTTGGTGGGAATGCAGACTGGTGAGGCCACTGTGGAAAACAATATGGAATTTCCTCAGAAAACTAAAAATGGAACTGCCCTTTGACCCAGTAATTCCGCTGCTGGGATTATACCCTAAGAACACTGAAACACCAATCCAAAAGAATCTGTGCACCCCAATGTTCATAGCAGCACAATTTACAATAGCCAAGTACTGGAAGCAACCGAAGTGCCCATCAGCAAACGAGTGGATCCAAAAACTATGGTATATTTACACAATGGAATTCTACGCAGCAGAGAGAAAGAAGGAGCTTATACCCTTTGCAACAGCATGGATGAAACTGGAGAGCATTATGCTAAGTGAAATAAGCCAGGAAGTGAGGGACAAGTACCATATGATCTCACCTTTAACTGGAACATAAGCAATAGAAGAAAATAGCAAACAAAATATAACCAGAGACATTGAAGTTAAGAACAATCTAACAATAGCCAGGGCGGGGGTGGGGGGTGGGGGCGGGGATAGTGGGAAGAGGGTATTACAGGAACTACTATAAAGGACACATGGACAAAACCAAGGGGGAGGGTGGAGAGGGGGGAGGGAGGTGGGTTCACCTGGGGTGGGGTAGAGGGATGGGGAGAAAAGGCATACAACTGTAATTGCATAACAATAAAAAAAAAAAAAATTAAAAAAAAAAAAAAAAAAAGGCCACATATTGTATGATCCTATTTATATGGAAATATCCACAACAGGCAAAACTATAAAGGCAGAAGGTAGATTTATGGTCCCCAAGAGCTATGGGAAGAGCAAAATGGAAAGTGACTGTTAATGGGTACAGAGTTTCTTTTTTAAGTAATGAAAATGTTCTGAAATTAGATAGTGGTTGTTTCATGAAAAGGCCATGTGTGCAAAATGGGTCCCCAAATGCTGAAGGAGCCAAAAGGCTAAAGAATAACACAGATAAGTCCAGGTTGTCATTTTAAAGAGTTTTAACAGGGACCTTACTCACAGAAATGCAGTCCTGGGCAGCAATAGCAGGACGAAAATGGACCCTGTACCTTTCACACACCAGGCCATTTGTTTTATGCCCATCTAAAAAATGGCCCTAAGTATTATTAAAAGGAATATAGCAGTGTTCATGAGAAACAAAGGAAGCAAATACCAGGAGCTATGGCACCAGGGTGAGTTAAACATTGAGGGCACCTTTCCCCAGAGGAAGGGCTAAATGGTGAAAGAATGATTAATGGTAGTGTGTGAGTTACCTGGAGCCTCTGTCCACACTCCAGAGTTGGGGTTGGGAGTACAAGGGTTCAGGCAGTTTAACAGAGTTGGCTTTTTAAGATGAAGTCAGTTCTGTCTGCACAGTAGTAATAACTGCACAGTTCAATAAATATAAAACCAATGAGTTGTACACTTTGAAAGGGTGCACTTTTGGTATTAAATTATATATCAATAAAGCAATGATAAGCATATATACATACATTTATAAATATATATAATAGAACATTGCATCCATAAAACAAGAGTAGGCACTTATGAGGAAAACAAATTAGAGATAAAGCAAGCAAACAAAAAAATTGTCAATGAGACAAATAGATTAACAAAACAAAATAGAGAGGAAGAACCAAGATGGCGGCGTAGGTAGACACACTGCGCCTCCTCGCACAACCAGAACTGACAGAGAATCGAACAGCAAGGGGGACCAACACCAAGGAAACAGAAAATAATCATTCATCCAGACTGGTAGGAGGGGTGGAGACGGGCACCGGGGTGGAGAGGACTCGCGTGGCTGTGGCAGGACTGAGACTGGCGGAGTGTGGGACAAATGGCGCAGGCAGTCCGAGCACTAGCAGACCCTGCGGTCCCACATTTGCACAGATAAACCCAGAGGGCCGGACTCAGAGTGGCGGAGAGTGGGGCAGGCAGAGTGGCGGGTAGCACCTTGCGGCACCACATTCGCCCACAGATAAACCGGACAAACGGCGGGCAGAGAAGCAGACCGCTGCGCAACCCAGGGCTCCAGCTCGGGGAAATAAAGCCTCAAACCTCTGATTGAAAGCGCCCCTGGGGGTTGGGGCGGCAGGAGAGACTCCCAGCCTCACAGGAGAGGTTGTTGGAGAGACCCACAGGGGCCTGGAGTGTGCACAGGCCCACTTACTCGGGAACCAGCACCAGAGGGGCCCAGTTTGATTGTGGGTAGCAGAGTGAAAGACTGAAATACGGTGGAGAGTGAAGCGGGCGCCATTGCTCCCTCTCGGCCCCTCCCCCACGTACAGCATCACAGCGCAGCGACCAGCATTACCCCGCCCCGGTGAACACCTAAGGCTCCGCCCCTTAAAGTAACAGACGCGCCAAGACAAAAAAAAAAAAAAAAAAAAAATGGCCCAAATGACAGAACACTTCAAAGCTCCAGAAAAAATACAACTAAGCGACGAAGAGATAGCCAACCTATCGGATGCACAGTTCAAAGCACTGGTTATCAATATGCTCACAGACTTGGTTGAATCTATTCGAAAAACAGATGAAAAAATGAAGCCTATGCTATGAGATACAAAGGAAAATGTACAGGGAACCAATAGTGATGAGAAGGAAACTGGGACTCAAATCAATGGTGTGGACCAGAAGGAAGAAACAAACATCCAACCAGAAAAGAATGAAGAAACAAGAACTTGGAAAAATGAGGAGAGGCTTAGGAACCTCCAGGACACCTTGAAACGTTCCAACATCCGAATTATAGGGGTGCCAGAAGGAGAAGAGGAAGAACAAAAAATTGAAAACTTATTTGAACAAATAATGGAGAACTTCCCTAATATGGCAAAGGAAATAGACTTCCGGGAAGTCCAGGAAGCGCAGAGAGTCCCAAAGAAGCTGGACCCAAGGAGGAACACACCAAGGCACATCATAATTACATTACCCAAGATTAAACGCAAGGACCTACGTCCAAGATTACTGTATCCAGCAAAGCTATCATTTAGAATGGAAGGGAGGATAAAGTGCTTCTCAGATAAGGTCAAGTTGAAGAGGCTCATCATCACCAAGCCCTTATTATATGAAATGTTAAAGGGAGTTACCTAAGAAAAAGAAGATCAAAAATAGGAACAGTAAAAATGACAGCAAACTCACAGTTATTAACGACCACACCTAAAACAAAAACAAGAGCAAACTAGGCAAACAACTAGAACATGAGGGTTGTCAATAAGGGAGTGGGAGGGGGAGAGGGGGGTAAAGGTACAGAGAGAATAAGTAGCATAGATGATAGGTGGAAAATAGACAGGGGGAGGGTAAAAATAGTGTAGGAAATGTAGAAGCCAAAGAACTTATAAGTATGACCCATGGACATGAACTATGGGGGGGAGTGTGGGAGGGAGGGGGGTGGGCAGGATGGAGTGGAGTGGGGGGAGAAATGGGACAACTGTAATAGCATAATCAATAAATATATTTAAAAAAAAAACAAACAAAAAACAAAAAAAAAAAAACCAAAATAGAGAACCCTGAAATAGACCCATGATATAGTCAACTGATTTTGACAAGGGAAGAAAGGCAATACAATAGAGCAAAGATAGCATCTTTAACAAATGGTGTTAAGACAATTGTATACCCACAAACAAAAAGAAAATGATTCACAGACCTTACACCCTTCACAAAATTAACTCAAAATGGATCATAGACATGAATGTAAAATGAGAAGTTATAAAATTTCTTCAAGATAATGTAGGAGAAAACCTACATGACCTTGGGCATGGTAATGGCTTTTTAGATACAACACCAAAAACATGACCCATGAAAGGAATAATTGATAAGCTGGACCTCATTCAAATTAAAAACTTCTGCTCTGCTGATGACAATATTAAAAAAATGAAAAGACAAGCTATAGACAGAGAGAAAATATTTGCAAAATACATTCGATAAAGGACTGTTATCCAAAATATAAAGAACTCTTAAAAGTCAACATTAAGAAAACAACCTGATTTAAAAAGTGGGCAAGAGACCTTAATAAATACCAGAAGATATACAGATGGCAAATAAGCCTATGAAAATATGCTCACATCACAAGTCATCAGGCAAATGAAAAATAAAACAACCACAAAATACCACTATACACCTATAAAAATGGCCAAAACCCAGAACACTGACAACACCAAATACTGATATGGATATAGAACAACAGGAACCATTAGTCATTGTTCATGGGACTGCAGAAAGGTGCAGCTGCTTTGGAAGATGGTTTGGGAACTTCTTACAAACCTAAACATACAATCCAACAATTGTACTTCTTGATATATACCCAAAATATTTGAAAACAGTCTGCAGAAAAACCTATATCCAATGTTTATAGAAGTTTAATTCATAATTGCCAAAGCCTGGAAGCAACCAGATGTCTTTCAGTAGGTGAATGGATAAATAAATAAACTGTGTATATCCAGACAATGGATTATTTGGCACTAAAAAGAAAAGAGCTATTTAAGCCATGAAAAGACATGGAGGAATCACCCTGGCTGGTGTGGCTCGACTGGTTGGAGTATCGTCCTGTGGACTGAAGGGTCACGGTTCAATTCTGGTCAGGGCACATGCCCAGGTTGCAGGTTCAATCCTGTCAGGGCATGTGTGAGAGGACAACCAATTAACGTATCTATTTCATCAATGTCTCTTATTCTCTCAAAGCAATGAAAGGAATGCCCCAGGTTTGTTTGTTTTTTTAATGTGTTAAAGACATGGAGAAACCTTAAATATCGATTACTAAGTGAAAGCCACCAATTTGAAAATGCTACTCACTGCATGATACCAACATATGACATTCTAGCAAAGGCAGAACTGAGGAGATAGTAAAAAGTTTCATGGTTGCCAAAAGTTGGGAGAAAAGGGTATGAACATGCTGAATATGGAAGATTTTTAGGGCAGAGAAAATAAAAATACTCTGTATGATACTATAATGATGGATACATGTCATTATACATTTGTCCAAATTCACAGAACATATAACACTAAGAGTGAACTCTAATGAAAACTGTGGACTTTGTCAGTTAATCAACTGTAACAACTGTAGCATTCCATTGAGTGATGATGATAATGAAGAGGCTATGCATGCGGGGTAAGCATGGGGGTATGCATGCGGGAGATATGGGAAATCTGTGTACCTTTACTTCAATTATACTATGAACCTAACCTGCTCTTTAAAAAAAAAGTATTTTAAAATCTGTAAAACTGAACTCTTAGTACAGGATCTAAAAAGCAAAATGGACAAAGCTGAGAATTAAACTATTCAACTGGAAAATATACCTAAAGAATTTTCTTAAAAAATGGCAAAAAAGCTATAGAAATTAAGAAATAAAAGTAGAGATTTAAAGAATAGATTCAGAAAATCTAAATTTGTGTAATAGGAGTGAAAGAAAAAAACCAAGAGGGATGTGCGGGGGAGATAATCACACACACCCATACACAGAATTGTGACAAGTTTTCAGAATGTCGAAAATACAAAGAAACCCTAAAAGATTCCAAAGCAAGTTCTGCTTCCACTATAATGTGTGCCACCAAAGATGCTTTGATTTGAGAGCAGCTCTTGGGGTTCACTCCTTCTGTCCTTAAATGGATTGTTCCAGAGAAGAACATCCAAGTCTCATCACAGCTGAGCACTGAGGGCTATTCAGGGTAAGATTCAAGCCCTGTCCTCTTCTAATCTAGCCCTATGCAGCCTCCCCACATAATTAATATGCAGAGTGCCTGCCATATCCCACACTTTGGGCAACAATGATGGTTCCCCACCCTCCCTATCCTCTTTTCCAAACCTTCTGGACTATAGTATTCTGAGAGACTATATAGAACACAGCTCTGAGTTATTCCCATAAGGGTGAAGACGTTGGAATATTTATCCATTGATTTCTAAATCTCATTAGTTGGGGACTCACTCCTGGGAACAGCAGCTCTACAGGATACCTAGTCTGACCCCCACAGAGGCCAATAGCACTCTCTCACAGCTAGAAAATGTGCTCAAGCAGAAAAAGGCAGGAAGCTCGCAGTACACATGGGAACTGTCTGCAGGTGACCTCCGGGGCAGTTGTGGGGATCTGAACGGGCAAGAGTAGGCATAACTGTTCATACACACACATACACAATCAGGCCAGAGGTCAGCTTCTGATATAATGGAGAAACACTGGAAGCATTCATGCCAAAATTAGGCATGAAGATGCTCACAGTCATCTCTATATTTAACACTGTATTGGACCAACACAACTAGAATGGAAAAACAAATTAAAAGCATAAGATTGGAAAGAGGCAAAGCTATCTCTATTGTAGGTGATATTTTGTAGTAATAAACCCAATAAATCATCTGAAAACCACTAAAAACTATAAGATAATTCAGTAAGCTAGCAGTATGTAAAAGTAATTTAAAAGAAATCAATAGCCTTTATATAATAAAACAACAGAAGATACAATGGAAGGGAAGACTTTATTTACAACTAGCAACAAGCTTAACAAGAAAAGTACAAAACCAAATGATAGGAGGAAAACTGAACTATTACCAAAGTATAAAAGCAGTATAAGAAAGAGACACTATATTCTTGCAAAGGAAGGCTCAAAGTCAATTCCACCTAAGTTAATTTAATGCAATACAGTAAAATACCAATGGGTTTTTTTCTTTAGAACTAGACAAGGTGATCATAAATTTCATATGAAAAAATAAAATTTTAAATAGCCAGGAAAATTCTAAAAAAGAAGAAAATGATGGAAGAATAGACCAACTAGCTGTCAAAATATACCAAAAAAGGTAAACAATAGTGACTGAAGAGACAGACAAGCGAGTGGAACAGAATAGAAAGTCCAGAAATAAATTGAAAGGTATATAGGAATTAAATATATTATAAAAATTATATCTCAAATTACTGAGATAAACAAAGACATTTTAATAAGTATCAAAAGATCTGGGTAACAGCCTAGGAAAAAGATAAACTTGTCCCTACTTCACACTGTATATAAGTATAAACTTCAAAAGGATTAATGGCTTAAAGGTAAAAAATAAAATACTAGAAATGCCTTTAAAATGGAGTGGAGAAGTTCTTTATAAGTTAGACTTCAAAATCTAAAAGCAATATAAGATTAGTGAATTTGCCTGAATAAAAATCAAAATCTTCAGCACACCAAAAAAACACAATTAGCAAAGTTAAAAGTAAAGTGACTAATTTGGGAGGGGAAAACTGAAGTTTGTATTATAAAGAGCAATCTCCTTAATTTGTAATGATTACATAGACTTATGGAGGAAAATGACCAACAATCTAAAATTAAAAATGGACAAAGGGCATAAACAGTTCTCAGCATAAGTAAATAAATATATACATACATACATATATACATACATACATACTCACACATACAAATGGCCATTAGCATACAAAAAGTCTCACCCTTGCTTATAGTAAATTAAAGGTAAATCAAAACCATAATAAGAGACCATTTATCACCTATCAGTTTGGCAAAAACTAAAATTTTGACAACACTCTTAAGACTGGACAGAAACAGTCTTGGAAGGTACATTGCTAGTGAGAAAGTAAAATGGTACAACCCCCAGGGAGAGGACTCTGGCTCTCTCTACAAGAAATACAGATGCATTTACCCTTTGACCTAACAATCCTACACCTAGGAATCTATCCCACAGACATGTCTGCACTCATATAAAACGGGATGTGTGGAAGATTATTCATTACAGCGTTCTTTGAAACAGCAAAATATTGAAAATGATCCAGCAGTCCATTTTATGGTATTGGTTGAAGAAACTATGGATACATCCACCCAATTAAATACTATGCCTCTGGCCCTGGCCAGGTTGCTCAATTGGTGGTACGTCATACTATATACCAAAATGCTGTGGGTTCAATCCCCAGGTGGGGAGTATAGGGGAGGCAACCAATCGATGTTTCTCTCACTCCCTCTCTCTCTCTCTAAAATCAATAAAAACATGACCTCAGATGAGGATTAAAAATTAAAAATAAAAATAATAAATACTATGCAATTGAATACAAGGCTCAAGAATATCTATTACAGATGTGGAAAGATCTTTAGGATATACATTGTTGAAAAGAAGCAAGATGCAAAGCAAGTTATGTAGTATGCTACCTTTTCTATAAAAAAGATGGGGAAATACAAATATACATTTGCTTTCCTTTGAACAAAGAAATGATAAACAGAAATCTAATAGAAAATTGTTACCTGTGGAGGGGTGAATATGAAGGAGGAAACAGCAGTGGGAGCAAGAATTCTGAGTGTAACTTTTTATTACTTTTATTCGTGAATTAGGCAAAAGTATAACCTCTAATTTAAAAATTCTTGAAATGTTCCACAGAGGAAAAAAAAACCATATGAACATAGAACCTAAAAGGAAATAAGAATAAAAATAACTTCAGATTTCTAATAGAATACCACTAATATTGTAAGAGGAAAAGATTTAAACCTAATATTTTAGAGAAGTTCTAATTATTTTTCAAAATAAGGACATTTTCAGATATGCAAGCATTCATATACAAACTCTCTAACAAGAATTTCTCAAGAATGTACTCCAGAAAAAATAGAGGAAGAAAACAAAGGAAGAAAGGAAAGGATATAAAGACAAGAGTGAGAAAAACAAAACAAAAAAAAATAGTAAAACTAATTAAATTTAAACAAATGTTGATATCAAACAACAAAAATAAAATTTTGGAACTAAAGACTTGTAAAGTGTCAGAGAAGGTGGAAAGTAACAGAAATAAAAATACGCCAATATTTTCACCTTATTTGGGGACAAGATAGAGGTAGGTAGTCTACACTATATCAGAAAGACATACAATCAATATATATGTTATTTCAAAAATATAAGTGTAATTAATGGAAGAATAGTTATAAGAGGTATAACTTATAAACTACCACTGGAGAAAAAAATTAAATAAAATAATCCAATCAACCAAAAATAGAAGGTAGAGGGAAGAAGGCATAGTAGAACAGAAAAATATACAGAAAATATAAACAGGTTTAAATACAATGGTAATGATAATGTGGGCGAAGGATCAATTATCTACTAAAAATAGAAACTTTCACCCTGATTGGTATGGCTCAGTGGATTGAGCATCATTCCACAAACCAAAAGGTTGCCAATTCAATGCCCAGTCAGGGGACATACCTAGGCTGTGGGCCAGATGCCCAGCTGGGAGCATGGAGGCAACCAATTGATGTTTTGCTTACACATCAATGTTTCTCTTCCTCCCTTCCCCTGTCTCTAAAAATAAATAAAATCTTAAAAAAAATACTTTCATATTGTAATAGAAAACCAAAGGCTAGATTTAAAAGATATATCTAAAATAAGATATCACACAAAGAGATAACAGTATAATACAAGATGTACTAAACAATTCTTAGTGTCAGGAAAAAGGAAAAAATTTAGGCAAATAGACTAAAAGGACAGAAAAAGATAAATTCCAAGAAGATGTAACTCATGAGCTTTTGTGCATGTCTAAAAACAACATAGCTTTTATGAACCAGCAGATAAAATACATGGACAAAAAGTAAGAATATAGAATATTTGAGTAAGTTAATTAGCAAGTGTGATCTAATAGATACAAAAGAGAACATTGGACATAATAAAGATCATTCTTCCCAACCAGGGGCACTCACAAAAGAAAACTGATCACATATTAAGTCATGAAGAAAAACCTTATCAACTCTTGTAAAGCAGAAATCATATGAGCCATATTGATTGATCACAATAAAATAAAATTAGGTTCATCATCAAAAAGACAGCCAGAAAAATCTAGACTTAGAAACTGTAAAACCTCATAATAAGTCTTATGTTTAGGAGAAAAATCAATGCAGATCTTACAAACTACTTAGAAATGAATGACAATACAGGCATTTAAAACATGTGGGATTTAGGTAAAATGGTACTCAGAGGAAATTTAAGTGCACTCATTGACACTGTTCTCCTACTTCATGGTGTCCCAAAGAAATATTTCCACTCTGCACAGAGGAATAAACAAAGGTTATTATAGCACCATTGTTTGTCTGGTTAACATTCCCCTATTGAAGGATATTTAAGTTCTTTCCAGATGTTTCTAGGTCCAGGTTATAGAATAGTATGCGACAGATCAACAGAAAAAAGTAGACTTACATGTACTGAAATGGAAAGTTTTCAAAGATATAATGTTAAGTAAGATGATAAAAAATGAAATGGTATAATGCCTTACACTATAGAATAATTTAACAAAATTTAAAATGAACATATTTCTACAGGCATATGTTTTACAGAGAAAAATGTCAGGAAGGATGGCTGCTGACCAGTGTGTTACTTTTAGGGAAGGGAGTAGGATAGGAAGAATGACCAAGAGAATATTCAATTAACTGCACTGTTGTTTTTTTTACAACAGGAAAGTATTTACCTAAAATTTGTGTGAGAGAAATAGAAAAGGTATCTATGTGAATGATCCTAAAATGATCAGGCAGGATTTCTCTCTTGTAGACCAATTTTGCAGGAGCCATTTATTCAGCTTGTACAACAATTTTTGCTCAGGCAAATTTTGCCCAGGCAAGTTTTTATTGCTAAAGCTGGTTTCTTTTCATTTAGAACCTTGCGGGAAAGGAAGCCATTAGATGATTTTCATTAACACGTTCAGTTACATTATTTCACATTTCTAAATTATCAGATTAGAAAAATAGCTAAGAGAGAAAGGACAGAAGACATAAATGAAGCCTAATTTTATAAACCTTATTATTTAAGAATTATGATAATATCATCTGCAAAATAAATCTTCAAAGTCCTCAAGTTCATCAATGTCACCATATTTTAAACCTCAGTACCTTAAACTCCTAACACACAAGGGTCTCTTAAGGGAAAAAAATCAGTATCATTAACAGTGCAAGACAAAAAACAAAATGTAAGCTACAAACATGAGAATGAAATAAAATGTTACTTGAAGAAAGTGCAAGATAAAAAATGTGTAACCCATTTTTCTAACTGTACAACAAAATATTAAAATAACTCTCAGATACACTGGTTGTTAAATGGGGAGAGGAAGGATGAATAAAAAAGTTACTCTAATTTAAACAAAATTAATAAAGAAATGTTCTGCATGGGTTTTTTTTCCTGTTTCTACTTTTAATCATTTATCATGCAAATGAAAGCAGTAATGGAAAATGTAAAGAAAACAAATTCTGCAATATACAGAACCCATATCCAGCAAGAGATAAGATTGAATATCAGAAGGAAAGGGTCTGAAATTAGCTGTCTGTACAATAACTGGGAGGGAAAACTGTTTTATTTAGCCAGGATTTTTTTGTAGAAAACTGACTAAATTAAAATCCAGTCTATTAAATCCAGTATCATACTAGAAAATGCCTTTTTCCTGCACTTTTAGATAAATTTTCATTGATCTCATTTTACGCATGATTACATTTTTAATGAGATGTGCAATATTGCCAGGCTAATTTTAAATCCCCCTCTCTTCTCTCAACACCCGCCTCCTCCACTTACTGCTTGCTGGATTAACATTTCTGATAAATTGTTGGACCAGAAAGAAGCATTACCAAGATGAAATAAATTACTTCCATTTTTTGCAGCTCTAAAGTAATAATAGGAGAATACAAATGCTCACTGTCTAATTATGCCACATCTTCCAATTCACTTCACAAAAACAATTATTTTATTTTTATGTAATAGGAATGTTACTTTTTATTCATTATAAAAGACCCTGAATAGTACATAGTCTATTAAAATTAAAAAATTCACCCTAACAGTGATCAAGTAAACTTAGTACATGACCATCTAAAAAAGAATGGCCAAAGGAGCAACTGCATAAACTAAAGAATATGGAGACAATTAAAAATCTACACACTAAGTTTTCTTTAAAAAAATTGCATTATTTAAAATTAACTTTCAAGCAAAATACAAAATAATATTGTGCATAAATGCTTTAAAAGATCAATTCTCACGTGGGACAGGAGACCAAGAGAACACCTTGAGTATAATCTCCCATATTAGGAGAGTGAGATTATCTTTTTCTATCAGCATCTTCAGGCCTATGAGCCTAGAAGATAATTTGGTGGGAGCCAATGGAATTCCAGCATCTATTTAAGAAACGGAGTCAGAAACCATTAAATTGGGACTCATGACCAAGGCCTTTGTAAGAGTTCTTAAGTATCTGTTCTTGCCCCCATGTTACCTATTTTTATAACTCCCTGCCTGATTCTTTTTGATGACTAAGTCTATAAACAGATTTAACTTTCAAACACTGATGATGAGATTAAATAAAATAAAATTCAACTATCTGGTGTTTACAAGAGATAAACCTAAAAAATATCAACCTTGAAAACTTTAAGATAAACATATGGGAAAAGATTTGCCAGGCAAACACTATAAGAAAACTGGTAGTGTCATACTTTTAGAGATTTTTAGTAATTTTAGTATCAAGGTAAAAATTAAAGCAAAAAGCTTTAGAAGAAATAAAAAGACTTTCACCTAATATGGAGGCAGAGGTAGATACACTTTAACTCCTCACAAAACCAAAAGAAGGACAACAACAAATTTAAAAACAAAAAATAACCAGAACTGCCAGAAAAACAAACTATATGGAAGTCCGACAACCAAGGTGTTAAAGAAGAAACATTCATTCATACTGGTAGGAGGGGTGGAGATGGTCAGCCAGGGCAGAAAGGACTCATGGCAAAGCAGCTGCTTGAGGACTAGGCTGTCCCATATTTGCATGCAGCTAAACCGGGAGGAACCACTGGGAAGCTAAACAGACCTTGCGGCCCAGGTTGCCAGTGTGGGGAAATAAAGCCTCAAAACCTCTGACTGCAAAAACTTGTGGGGGTTGCATTGCTGGGAGAAACTCCTAGCCTCACAGGAAAGTTCATGGAAGAGACCCACAGGGTCCTAGAATGTACACAAACCCACCCACCCAGGAATCAGTAACAGAACGGCCCAATTTGCTTGTGGGTAGCAGGGTAAGTGACTGAAAACCAGCGGAGAGCTGAGCAAGCAGCATTGTTCCCTCTCTTACCCCTCCCACACATACAGCACCACGTGGGTCGCCCCACTTTGGGGGATACCTACAGCTCCATCCCTTACAAGATAACAATTGCATTGAGACAAAAAAAATATGGCCCACATAGAAGAACATATCAAAGCTCCAGAAATAGCTGTAGCTGGTGTGGCTCAGTGGATTGAGTGCCAGACAGTGAACCAAAGGATTGCAGGTTCAATTCCCAGTCAGGGTACATGCCTGAGTTGCAGGCCAGGTTCCCAGCATAGCGCGTGTGAGAGGCAATCACACATTGATGTATCTCTCCCTCTCCTTCCCTCCCCTTTCCTCTAAAAATAAAAATATATAATCTTTCTTTTCCCCTAGGTAGAATTTTTAATGTGAACTGTGATTTTCTTTTTTTTAATTAATTAATTTATTTTTATTCAGTTACAATTGTCTGCATTTTCTCCCCTTCCCTCCACCTTCTTTTTAAAAAGCTCCAAAAATAGAACTAAGCAATGAAGAGATAGCCAATTTATCAGATGCAGAGTTCAAAACACTGGTAATGAGGATGCTCACAGAAATGGTTGAGTATGGTTGCAAAATAGAGGAAGAAGTGAAGGCTATGTAAAGTGAAATAAAGGAAAATATACAGGGAACCAACAGTTAAGGGAAAGGAACCTGGACTCAAATCAATGATATGAAATGGAAGGAAGAAATAAACATCCAAGCAGAACAGAATGAAGAAACAAGAATTCAAAAAAAAAAAAAAAAAAAAAAAGAGGAGAGGCTTAGGACCTCTGGGACAACTTTAAATGTTCCAACATCTGAATCATAGCGGTACCAGAAGGTGAAGAGGAAGAGCAAGAAATTCAAAATGTATTTGAAAAAATAATGAAAGAGAGTTTCCCCAATCTGGCAAAGGAAATAGACTTCCAGGAAGTCCAGGAAGCTCAGAGAGTCCCAAAGAAGTTGGACCCAAGGAAGCACACACCAAGGCACAGCATAATTACATTACCCGAAGATTAAAGATAAGGGGAGAATCTTAAAAGGAGCAAGAGGAAAAGAGACAGTTACCTACAAAGGAGTGCCCATAAGACTGTCAGCTGATTTCTCAAAAGAGACCTTGCAAGCAAGAAGGAGGTGGAAAGAAGGATTCCAAGTCATCAAAGGCAAGGACTTACATCCAGATTGCTCTATCCAGCAAAGCTTTCATTTAGAGTGGAAGGGCAGATAAAGTGCTTCCCAGATAAGGTCAAGTTAAAGGAATTCATCATCACCAAGCCCTTATTATATGAAATATTAAAGGGATTTATCTAAGAAAAGGAAGATAAAAATACAAACAGTAAAAATGACAGCAAACTCACAACTATCAACAACTGAACCTAAAACAAAATAAAAAACAAACTAAGCAAACAACTAGAACAGGAACTAAATCACAGAAATGGAGATCACATGGAGGGTTATTAGTGGGGAGGAGGAGGGAGAGGATAGGGGAGAAGGCACAAGGAATAAGAAGCATAATTGGTAGGTATCAAATAGACAGGGGGAGGTTAAGAATAGTATAGGAAATGGAGAAGCCAAAGAACTTATATGTACAACCAATAGACTTGAACTAAGCATGGGGAGGGACTAGTGGTGGGAGAGAGGATGCTGCACAGAGAGGGATAAAGGAGAGAAAAATATGGGACAACTGGAATAGCATAATCAATAAAACATACTACAAAAATAAAAATAAATAAGTCCTCAGGTTAAAAACAAAGAATACTACATGAGGTTAACAGAGGATTAGACAAAGCAGAAGAAAAGATTAATAAACTTAGTACCCAAAATGAAACAAAAAATTTTTAATAGACAGTAAAAAATGAACAAAAGCATCAGTGAACCATGACACAACCTCAAATGGGCAGATACATATAATGAAATTGGCATCCTTGAAAGGATGGGGAGGTAATAGCTGAAATATTTCAAATTTGATGAAAACTTTAAGCCCATTTGTGGGAAGAGGTAAGCATAGAGAGAGTACCATGAAAGCCTCAAGTGAGAGTACAAAGCAGGGGGCCTTTTCCTGCCCACCCCCAAATGCCATCTTTGCAACAGATGTGAATCCTTGTACCTAATATTGTCCTTACCAGGTCCAACTTCTGGTACTTTGTGTCTCAGCTAAAGAAGAAACCTTCAGTCTACTTCAGTCTCACCATTAACCTAGTGTATTAGTAATCTCTACCCTATCGTTCATTCAACTGTGTCTCCGGCAAACAGGTGTTTGGGAAATCCTCCCTGCAAGTTCTTCAACTTGGGCAACTGGATTCAGTGAAACTCTCGCAGGGGCACCCACATGCACCAGGTATATCCGGACATGATCATTGTGGACACTGTCACTGAGTGCTATCATGACACTTGAAACTAATATAAAATTCAATGTCAACTGTAATTGAAAAACTATACATGATTTTTAAAAAAGAAAAATAATAGTCTGTTGAATGGTGAGTAAATGAAAAAAATACTGTTGTAAACTTCTTATACTGTCAGTGTAAAATATCACTGGAGGTAGATGATGATATGTTACATATGTATAATATAAACTCCAAAGCAACAAATAAAATCACACAGGAGTTATAACTTAATAAGACAACAAAGGAGATGAAGAAGAATCACAAAAACAATAATCTCAGAGAAGGCAGAAAAAGAAGACAAAGGGAACTGAGGACAGAAGGTACATATAAAAACCAAATAGCAAACTGATGGATTCAAATGCAGTTATATCAATAATCATATTTAATATAACTCATGTAAAAAAACAATTAAAAGTCAAAAATTATCATATGAGGAGGGGAAAAAAGCAATACTAAACTCTATGCTGCTGCAAATTTTTTTTTAAAAAACATTAAAAGTAAAAAGGATGGGAAAAGATATTCTGCACTAACAAATTGAAAGAAAGTAGAAGGAGCTAAATTAATATCAAACAAAGTAGATTTCAGAACAAATAAGATTGTAAGGGATTAAACAAGTCATTTCATAATGACACAGGGGTTGATTCATCAAGAGGACCTAAAAGTCATAAATACCTATGCACCTCATAACAGAGTTTCAAAATACATAAAGAACTACAAAGAGAAATCAATAAATCCATGGTTATACTTTAAAATTTCCAATATCTCAATAATAGGAGAAGTAAAAAAAAATAGTAAAGACAAAGAAGTATAAAAAACACTATTAATCAACTTGATTTAACTGACCTTCATAGAATACTCCACCCAACAACAACAAAATGTACATTTATTTCACATGCCTATAGTTTACTTCACATGCTTATCTTATATAAAGATAGGCCATATTTGGGGCTATACAAGAACTCTTTTAAAAAATTATAAAGCATTCAAGTCCACAAAGTATGTTCTCTAACCACATTGGAATTAAATTATACATCAGTAACAGAAAGAGCTCTGAAAAAATCCCCAAACATTTAGAAACTAAAGAAAATACTTCTGTAGAATCCACAGGTAAAGAAAGAAATCAAACATAAATTACAAAGTATTTGAAGTGAATAAAAATGAAAACAGTATCAAAATTTGTGGCTCTATTCCTGCACTGTATTTCTTAGACTCAAAAACATCTAAGACAATGCATGTAACTAGGGTTATATTTAGGAAGAGTGTCCTGTATTTTAGGTCTAATGCACCAGGAATTTCAGTCTTGAATTAAAATCTTCATCCTGGCATTTAAAAAAGAAGATGGTGTCATCATGACTGCCCAACTCTTGTGCTCACAGTATAAAAAGGGTACAAGTCAATCTTTTTATGGCTTTTTTAGTTCTATCTCTTTGTTCTCTCTGAAAAAAATAACAGAAAATTATAATGGAATTGCAATATTTAAACAAAGATCTGAATATGACCAATTTCTGGATCTATTTGTCATTTTTATCACAGGAACATGTTTCAGGAAATTAAAGAGTTATAATAAAAATCCAAAGCCTGCGACTGAGCAACTTCACTATTTTTAATGATGGTGAACAGTAAATACATGACCAGAAACATAAAATATTAACATCAAAGTGAAATATAGAAAGGCTCAGAAAATACTAATGGCCTAAAGCAATGTAGTAGAGTTTAACAGACTATAAAGTTCACAAGAGAACATGACAAGAATCTAATGTTCAAAATAGTAAAAGCCAATATTTTATTTGTTTAACCTACTGAAACATTCTCTGTAGTCTGGGCAGCCACAGTCTAAGGCTTCGGCAATGAAAATGTAATTAAGATATGGTAATATTGGACAAGAAAACAGAAAGACCTGGGGATGTGGAAACGTCTTCCATACCACTCAGGTGGGTAGCAGCTGAACAATGAAAGGAGATTTCTGAGGGTAGTGTGGAGGAATAGCAGAAGTCCCCCCAAAATATTTCTGCTTTTAGAGAATCTATAAATCAAAAGGCTTGGAGGAGTTTCTGTTAATGGAAGCACCTCACAGACCTTTGTCCTGGTGGACATGCCAAGAACAGGAACATCTATTTCAGGGATTCTGTGAGCACAAGTCAGGGAAGTCAACAAGTCTAGTGCAGGTGGATTTGACAAAAGTTTCAAATAGAAACTCCAAAATGGACCTAAAAAAACTATCATGTTTTATGCAAAAGCACCAACTTTGAAATCAAATCTCTAGTTTCCAAAGCTGGCTCTAGCACTTTATAAGCTGTGAGAACTTGGGCAATTTTGTTTATGCAGTCTGTTTGTTTAAATCAAGAAAATAGAGATAATAAAATCCTCCTCATGGGGTTGTTGTAAGGCTTGATCACATACATAAAAAACTATACTCAGTCCTGAACACACAGTAAGGCCTAATTAACTACACTAAGAATAATTAGGATCATATTTTCTAAATGACCAGAAAATGGCAAGGGAATGTAATATTGTTTTAATAAAGGGAACTGAAGATACATGAGAAAGTCTAATTTATAAAATAAAGTAGCACTAATTTAAAGTGAGTAATGAGGGAGAACCAAGATGGCGGCGTAGGTAGACACACTGCGCCTCCTCGCACAACCAGAACTGACAGAGAATCGAACGGCAAGGGGGTCCGACACCAAGGAAATAAAAAATAAACATTCGTCTTGACCGGTAGGAGGGGCGGAGACGGGCACCCGGGTGGAGAGGACTCGAGTGGCTGTGGCAGGACAAGACTGGCGGAGTGTGGGACAAATGGCGCAGGCAATGCGAGCACTAGCAGACCCTGCGGCCACACATCCACGCAGATAAACCGAGAGGGCCGGACTCAGAGTGGCGGAGAGCAGGGCAGGCAGAGTGCAGGTAGCACACTGCAGCCCCACATTCGAACATAGATAAACCGGAGGAAGGGCGGGGAACGAAGCAGACTGCGCAACCCAGGGCTCCAGCTCGGGGAAATAAAGCCTCAAACCTTTGATTGAAAGCGCCCCTGGGGGTTGGGGCGGCAACAGGAGAGACTCCCAGCCTCACAGGAGAGGTCGTTGGAGAGACCCACAGGGGCCTAGAGTGTGCACAAGCCCACCCACTCGGGAACCAGCACCAGAGGGGCCCAGTTTGATTGTGGGTATCGGAGTGAAAGATTGAAATCTGGAGGAGAGTGAAGCGGGCGCCATTGCTCCCTCTGGGCCCCTCCCCCACGTACAGTGTCACAGCACAGCAACCAGTGTTACCCCGCCGGGTGAACACCTAAGGCCCCGCCCCTTAAAGTAACAGACGCCCCAAGACAGGCAGACAAAAAAAAAAAAAATGGCCCAAATGACAGAACACTTCAAAGCTCCAGAAAAAATACAACTAAGCGAGGAAGAGATAGCCAACCTATCGGATGCACAGTTCAAAGCACTGGTTATCAATATGCTCACAGACTTGGTTGAATCTGTTTGAAAAGTAGATGAAAAAATGAAACCTATGCTAAGAGAAACAAAGGAAAATGTACAGGGAACCAATAGTGATGGGAAGGAAACTGGGACTCAAATCAATGGTGTGGACCAGAAGGAAGAAAGGAACATCCAACCAGAAAAGAATGAAGAAACAAGAATTCGGAAAAATGAGGAGAGGCTTAGGAACCTCCAGGTCATCTTGAAACGTTCCAACATCCGAATTATAGGGGTGCCAGAAGGAGAAGAGGAAGAACAAAAAACTGAAAACTTATTTGAACAAATAATGAAGGAGAACTTCCCCAGTCTGGCAGAGGAAATAGACTTCTAGGAAGCTAAGAGAGTCCCAAAGAAGCTGGACCCAAGGAGGAACACACCAAGGCACATCATAATTACATTACCCAAGATGAAACGCAAGGACCTACATCCACGATTACTGTATCCAGCAAAGCTATCACTTAGAATGGAAGGGAAGATAAAGTGCTTCTCAGATAAGGTCAAGTTAAAGAAGTTCATCATCACCAAGCCCTTATTATATGAAATGTTAAAGGGAGTTACCTAGGAAAAAGAAGATCAAAAATATGAACAGTAAAAATGACAGCAAACTCACAGTTATTAACTACCACACCTAAAACCAAAACAAAAGAAAACTAAGCAAACAACTAAAACAGAAACAGAACCACAGAAATGGAGATCACATGGAGGGTTATCAATAGGGGAGTGGGAGGGGGAGAGGGGGGAAAGGTACAGAGAATAAGTAGCATAAATGGTAGGTAGAAAATAGACAGGGGGAGGGTAAGAATAGTGTAGGAAATGTAGAAGCCAAAGAACTTATAAGTATGACCCATGGACATGAACTATAGGGGGGGAATGTGGGAGGGACGGGGTGGGCAGGGTGGAGTGGAGTTGGGGGGGGAATGGGACAAGTGTAATAGCATAATCAATAAATATATTTAAAAAATAAATAAATAAAGTGAGTAATGAGGCAGAGGTAGGTATTCTCCAATCCCTACCGTCAATACTTTCCCTCCCTATATGAGCAAACCACTCTCCACCTAGAAGCTGTGTTTACTTCCCTTCCTCGAATTTGGGTTGGTCTTTTAACTTGGGTGGAAATGACACTGTGCCAGATCTAGTCCTAGCCTGCAAGAAGCTTGGCAACTGCTGCTTTCTCTCTTGAGGTCAGTTACAGTGTAAGAAGTTAACTAACCTGAGACCACCATCCTGTGAGGAGGCCTAAACTAGCCACAGGAAAAGAACATGAGAGACACAAAGCATGAGACTTTTGAGTGAAGCTTTCTTGCCAAGATGCCAACTGAATGCAACCAATTGAGTAACCCTGGTTCACATCATGTAAGGCAGAAAAACCTCCCAGTAGAATCATGAGGGGAAAAGTTCTTTTTTTTTTTTTTTTAATGTTTTGGGCAATAAAAAACTGAAACAGAGTCTCAAGCTGCCAACCACTGATTGTAGTCATCTGTAAACAGAGACTGACAGAAGCTGCATATCAAATTTCCTCTCTTAACAAACTTTTACTGAGGAGTATGCGCTAGGAGTTTCAGAGAATGCTGAAAATGAGCCTTGTGCCCAGAAGTAGAAGAGAGAGAGCTGTAATTCCAGAAACACTCTTTGCAGGACAACCCAAGATTCACTGGGTAACGGCTACAAAAGCCAGTGAAAACAGCCAGAATGCCTCTGGTAGAGGGGTGATAATTAGCTATAGATAAAAAAACACTTTTTCTGACAGAGACCATAGAACACTTTGCAACAATATGTAATTTCAGGAAGCCTGAATTTATTACCAAAAGTCATTTTGCTAATATTTTTTTCTTTCCCTACACAGAATTGATACTTAAGAACACAACCACACTCAGCCTTTTCAAATCATAACCTCATTGGGATTTTATCTATGGTTTCAGAACATTTTAGAGTCAGGGTGTTTTTCCCTTTTGGAAATAATCAATTGATTATCCTAACAAGCAATCAACGCTGTGATGCTAGAAAATACTTCTAAAAATACAAGATAATTCAATAAACAAGAGTTCTTGAAATGCTAGGTCATCTTTGTAATTTCTTTCCTTAAAGTAAACCCCTTTCTAGATCTTTAAATGATGGTTGTCTTATTATCACCTTCAACTGGTTATGGAATTTTAAAAAGAAGAATAAAAAAATAGTTTCCCATATCTTCCCACAAATTTTCTCCCTAACCCACTTCCCACACACTATGGCAGGAGATGGCATGAAGAATAATTCTTGGCATAAAAGCTTTTCAGGTCTTTAATACCATGAACTCACCTCAATTAATTAGGTGAAATATTTCTCTAATTTTCTGCCAGTGACCTTATTCTTAATAACCTTCAATGAAGTCACCCAGCTTTCACTTTCCAGAATTTCAAGACAGTTATTTACTGGTTTATTCCTTTTATTCCATTTATCTTCATAAAATAAAATAAGTTCTAAATTAAACACTTGTTAAATGGCAGTTTCTAATAGCAAGGCCAGGAAGACTTAACTTTTGATCTCACCATGGCCTGTTTTGATATCCTAAGTTGCATTTATTTTTACACACATCTTCCTAGGAGAATGAAAGCAATAGGCTTGGATTTTAAAAAATAAAAGCAAACAAAAAGAGAACCTTTCATCAATTAAATAACTATTTATGAAAGTCAATCATGTGTCTATCACATCCCAAGCTATGGAAATATAAAGGTAAAATAGCCCAATTCCAAAGAAGTTCATGGGTTAACAGAAACACAGACACTGAATGACAAACTAGATACTACATCTTGGGAAGAAAAAATAGAATGATGTGATATAAACAAAGGAAATGTGGCAGGAGAAGGGGGAAAGGATTCTGAGACAGTAAATTTGAGCAGGGCCTCAGTTTACTTGAAGGTGAGAAAGAAGCTGGAGAAGTAGAAAATAAAGCACATTCTAGACAGAGGCAAAGGCCTAGAATAGAGACCTGGAAGCACCATGCATCAAGAAGTATTAAGAGTATTATAATGGGCAAGTTTGGGAAGAAAGATGGTATTCCTACAAGCTGCTATAACAAATTACCACAAACTGGGTGCCTTAAAATAATAAAAATAATTTCCTCATGGCTCTGGAGGCCAGAAGTTTAGAAATCAAGTTTTCAGCAAGGTTGGTTCCTTCTGGAGGCAATAAGGGAAAATCTGTGTTTTGTCTGTATCCTAGCTCCTGATGGTGTCCACAATCCTTGGGACCTTTAGGTCTAGAGATCACTGAAGTTGTTACCAGGACAATCTGTTTGGGAGATCACAAAGGCTTAAAGTAGGGAAGTGGCAGGAAGAACAAAGAGGAAGGAGCATATCTAAAAGCCAAGAAGTAAATGGTGGGATGGAAGGTGGTGCAAAGGGCTGAAGAGTCAAAATGAAAAGGTTTTCAGATTGAGTAATTGAGCGGATATTGATGCCATTAAAGGTAAAAAGGAGGCCCCAAGCTGGGTAGCTCAGATGATCAGAACAATGTCCTGATACACCAAGGTTATGGGTTCCATCCCTGGTCAGGGGACATACAAGAATCAATAAATGAATGCATAAATGGGTGGAAAAACAAATGGGTGTTGCTTCCTTTCTCTCAAAAAAAAAAAAAAACAATAAATTAAAATATACAAATAAATGAAAAGGTAAGAAGGAATAAAGGAAGAATTCTGCGTGAGAAGATAATTGGTGTATTTGGAGGCAGTGCTGCAGTGCTCAGCCTGTTAGAAATAACCAGGAAAAGCCCTGACCCTGAGATAATAACAACCAAATCCTTGGATATGGATCCACTCAGACAGCAATCTCAGGAAGAGTAAGATTCCCAGGCCCAGAAAACTTGGAATTTACCAGCCTTAAAGAAATATGAGAGGAAAAGGACAAATGAAGGTAAGTGATCAGAAAGAAAGGGGCTCTGGAGAACAAGGCCACAGAGGCCAAAAGCACAAAGATCTCTAAAGAGGAGGTAAACACCAATGTGAAATACAGCCAAGAAGTGAAGGAGGATAAAGAATTAAAAGAAGCCCTGGGATGTAACCTGCAGGGGTTTGTTTGTGACCTTTGAGAAGGGTCAAATTCACAAGAATACAATGTCAAAGCCGCTGACATTGGGGACGTCAATGACAAGGGGATGCAGAGTAACTAGGGAGCCAACTGAACGTGGCCGGTACAGACAACCGTCTCAAGAGATTTAACAGTAAAAAAGGGGGGGAAATAGAAGAGTAACTTCAGCTAAAGCCAACCTGGTGGACATAGGCATTGTTTATTAGTTATATTTTTAATTTAGGGTCAGAGGAGGAGATGAAGAACCATAAAAATGGGGGAGAGACTGAAAGCAAGAAAGGACATCAATTTCTGGAAAAAGATCCCAAGAATATTAAAGAGGATGAGTGGAAGGTTGAAGCAGCAGGTAATGGGGTAACTTAAGAAAAAATAAGGCAGATGAGTGGGGCGGCAGGGCACTGGGTGTAATTACAACTGCCATCATTTATTCAGTACTACTGCGGTCCAGCCACTGCATGCAGCTCTCAATGTGAATTTTCTTATTTAACAACAACTACTACTTATTTAACAACTACTGTTATCTGCTGTCTATCGCTGGAGAATCTGAGGTGGTGAGATTTGCTGAAGTTTACACTGTTCACAAGAAAATAGGCTGGATTCTGGAAAGAAGAGTTGAAGGCATTAAATAGAAGGTGGAAGGTGCTACATGCAAAGTATAAATTGCTGTTGCTTTCTGAATGGGAAGATAAACCATGCCAGATATGATTAAATACCATTTCCTGCTTCAGACTGTAGTGGTCAAGGCACAGCAAACTTTCTGTTATTAACTTGTATAACAGTGATGGCCAGAACCTGTTTGGATGACCAGGGGAAACTGGAAAGTCTTTAAAATGGTTTTCATGTTGCATAGCCTTGCCCCAAGGTGAAACAGGGTGCAGCCAAGAGGAGGGCCCCAAATAAGGATTTGTAATGGGGTCCAGAACTCAAGGTGTCCAGGAAATATTAGAAAAATATATATAGGATGTCCTCACCCCCACAAGCCTGAGCTGGGGGAAGGGACACATGGAGCAGGGCCATTCAGAGCTATTTTGTATGGCAACAGCTTTGCAGCTAACCCCTGGCATGGTCATTTAACATATCTATAACATTTAATTGGTTTCATAGATATGTTAAATAGCTGTGGCCATGCTTTGAGCCAGGGGGATGGGAGTGACTTCCACCCAAGATGTAACCAGGAAGCAACTCCCCCTGGTTACAGCTCCTTCTGGAGAGCTTGGAGAAGATTGGCTCCATGCCATGGGGCCACACCTGCCCAGACTTACTGTGGCAGCCCAGTAAAGCCGGAAGGATAGGGAATGCTGGCAGGTGTAACTGATTGTAGGAGGAGTCGGAAATGGGGCTGCAGAGGAAGACTGGCGCTGGGATTTAAACCTAGGCGCAGCAGCCATAGAGGGGAGGACCATGTGCTTTTGGGGAAAAAGGGAGAAGATCACGCAGCTTTGGCAGAGTGAATAGGAGAGGACCACATGGTATTTGGGGAGAAGAGAGAGGGCCACGTGGCTTTGGGGTGCTCCATTTATGCCACGCGGCTTAGGCAGCAGGAGAGACTTTGCCGGGAAGAAAAGGGGAGAAAGGACTCTTACTGGTGGGCTGTGAGAAGGTGCCGCATGGTTTTGGATCAACTGGAGATTGCAGCAGCCACACAGCTGATGGTGCTGGGAGCCTGAAATACAGACTTCTTCTTTTCCTGAGATACGGTACCCCCAACTGGGCAGAGGGAAGGACTGTCCATCTGTGGGTATTCTAGAGGACTTTAGTATTTTAATGAAGACATTAAGTCATTACTCTAAATCTGTAACTTTTAAGTAGATAATTTCTGTCCTTTTCACCAGTCTCTGGCATTGAGAGAGGTCTTTCATCTGGCGGCAGGCATTGCGAACCTAGTAGGTATGTGTGTGGTGGGGGGAACCCCAGAGAGAAAAAGGGGGGATCCTTTCCATAATAGTATATTGTGAACCCCCTCCCTCCTCCCCCCCACCCCCCCCGCCGTCTGTTCTGTATCAAAGGGAGCCTCAAGCTAAATTCAAGAATGGAGAGAAGCTTCCCTAATGCCAGTGGCTTTGACTCATTTACATGTCATTTTTCATTTACTTTATTTTTTCATTTCTCAATAACTTTTAAAACTCACCATTTTCCTATCACTTTGATTTCAACCTTATCTGAGGGAGGAGAGTTGATTGCATCTAAATTTATTCTACTGGTTAAGAGATCCGGAGGCAACTGCTAATTTACATTTTTATCACTCCTTTTAAACTTGATTTAAACATGTGCTGTCTATTCGGCCATTGTTTTAAGAAACTCCTCTAGGTTCCTGGTTTTTAATCAATATTTTTTTTTGTTTATTATTACCCACATCCTGGTCTCAAATATATATATGTTTGGTTTAATACCCATCATTTCTGGTGGACTTCTGAAGCATTCTGCTTTGTGGCTGTGAAAAGTTTGGAGGTGAGATTTTATTTTCCCTTCTAGGTTTTATTCCCAGCTAAAGGCATCAAGGAAGTTTTAACTCTGTATTCCTACAAGGCTTCTTTCAAGGGCGGTTAACAACACAGCTGATAATCTGGTTACAAATTGAGAATTTGTGGTTCTTTCTAAAAACACAATTTCCAGATCAATCAATAACTGAAAGAAGAGTTTCAGTGTAAACATAAGGTGACGATTCCAATATATGATTCAGGAAGATTCTTTCCCTGGGCAGCTTCCTTCATGAATGCATAAAATCAACTAATTTTTATCATTTATCAGTAAAATTTCTAGATATAAGTGCCAAGGTCTCTACCTTCAAGGAGTTTACGAAGCCTGCTCCCCACCCTCTTCCTCCAACCCCCCCATCAACATACACACGTGTGTGTGCACACACACTACACTGGCTTTTCCTGCAAGCACCTGGGACCCTGCATGCAGGCTTTTCTCACATGACCAGAGCTGAAGTTCTTAGGAAATTAATTCCCAGGGGAGCAGCCCTCAAGTCACTTGCTACAATGTGACAAATCAAATACAGTGGAGAGATACCCCAGTTTCCCTGCCCTCACATGGGACAACTCCTCGACATGCATGTAGTTTCTCCAAGGTCCTCTGCAAGATTGATCTCCTCAAGTCACTTGATCACCAATGCACCTTGTGTTGGCTTTTTTCCTCCCCTGTGTCACTTCCCCACTTTCCTCCTGGAGCTTCCTGGAATCACTTTCTAAATAAGCTATTTACACTCAAAGTTGGGGACTGTTGGGGAAGCAAGACACACTCAAAAGAGCTTTTGCCAGGTTAGAGAGGCCAGCAAATTACCAATGAAGTTACAAAATCGAAACAACCAGAAACTCTGTTCCTGACAATGTGAATAACTGTGTAGTTTCTTTTCCTCTTTTGCATAACTGGTTTCTCAGGTATGACAAATGAATGAAGAAACTTGAGAGGAAAAATAGCCTTGATTTTCATGTATAATACAAATGAAAACATCTCAGTCAGGGTTCAATCAAGGAAATAGAGCCCGAGATATTTTGATAGGATATTTTATACAGGGACTAGTTATAAACAGGCCAAATGACAAAGAAAGGACAATGAGACAATGCAGAGGTCTGTAACAGAAATAAGCCACTATCCAGTTCTTCAAAAAGTTCAAAGTAGAGTTATTATATGATCCAGTCATTCTATTCTTAAGTACAGGGGTGGGCAAAGAAGGTTTACAGTTGTGATATGCAAAACACAGTTTAGTTTATTCTTGAACGATTATTTATTTATTGTATTATTTATTTGTGTTACAACTGTAAGCCTACTTTTGCCCAGTCCTGGATATCTCTTTTTGCTTAAGAGAATTGAGAATTTCAATCTAAGAATTGAAAACACAGGTTCATACAAAAACTTGTACATTAATGTTCATAGCAGTATTAATAAAAGCAAAAAATGGAAGCAACCAAATGTTCATCAACTGATGAATGGATGAATAAATAAAATGTGGTATATCCATACAATAGAATATCATTCAGCCATAAAATTGAAGTACTGATGCAAGCTACAACACAGATGAACCTTGAAGACATTATGCTAAGTGAAAAAAGCCAGTCACAAAGGCCATGTATTATATAATTCCTATTATATAATTCCATTTGTATGAACTGTGCAGAATAGGCAAATATATACAGATGAAAAGTAGATGTGTGGTTGCTAGGGACTATGAGGAAAAGAGAATTGGAAGTGACTGCTAATGGGTACAAGGTTTCTTTCTGCAATGGTGAAATGTTCTCGAATTAGATAGTGAATTATGGTTGTATAAGTCTGAATATACTATAAAACCACTGAATTGTACACTTTTTTAAAAGGTTAAATTTTATGGTATCTGAATTGTAATTCAATTAAAAGGAAGGAAAGGATGAAGGGAGGAAGAGAGGAAAGAAAGAAGGAAAGTGAGAAAGGAACCATTGTCTCACTTTGAGCAAGAGGGACAAAGGGATGAAGTACTTTACCAGGACTTGGGCACAAGGGACCCAGAATAAACTGGGGCCAGTAAAGAAGGGTCTATGGGATGGATGCCGGAGCCAGAACCAGGGAGGAGACCAAGGCACTCATCCTGAAGCCGAGAAGACAGGAAGACAGAAATCCTAGCTTCTCCTTTCCTACTGCCCATCATTCTCTTACCGTTGACCAAACCTATGTGGAAACCAATCAGCAAGGGAACCTGAGAAACACAGGCTGCAGGTATTGGCCCATAATACAAAGAGCAGGAAATGTGTCTAGAACAAGCAAGCAAATGCCTTGCATAGGACCCCATTGCTTTAAACATGAAATTCTTCACAGCTGAGATTATTAATACAACCTAGCCAACAAGATAAGAAGTATTATTTGTGAAAACCTAACATAAACCTTCAATGAATGTTTTTTTGGAGATAATGAAGGAGAGAAGGAACAATTATTTCAGTAGTTGTTACATTAAAATAGAAAAGCAAGTGTTACCTTAAGCCAAATGGGCCCTCTTATCTGGCTCTACATTCCACACATATTACTGAACATCCCAGGAACACATAGTTCAAGTGATACTATCCATGCCCTCAAGGAGATTATTAAGGAACTCTCAGTCTATGGAAAGGAGAAATATTAACCAGGCCTAGAAATTCAGGAATCATAATAGAATGGGAAGTGTTTAATATGTAAATTTTAAGAGGGCCTTCCTATAAAATATCTCAAAGAGCTTAAAACTGGAAGGGCAGCTTGGAAGGTTGCCAAAGAACCCTTCATTCTCAGTGAATTTCCGTCTTTCTAAACATCATTACCTAAGGCACACTGCAGTCTTCTTAAACTACATTCCCACACATCTATTTCCAATATAATTGCTGCTCACTTTGGTACACTGCAAAGAATACCCAATAAAACACAGAAGAGAACTTACAATAAATTTCCCAATGAGAACAACTGGGGGCAGGGATTCGGGCAGTGTAGTGGTAGGCACAGAGTCAAATTGAGACTGAACCAAGTTTCTATAAACCCTTTAGAACATTTCAAATTTCCAAGCAGATATGGCTCCAACCAACTCTTGACACTCAGATGGTCAGTTATTTTTCTGACATCTATGAGCTGTTGCACCTTGCTGTTAATTTTATTGCTAGAAATAATGTTGGAGAATTGACTCTTAGGGGCATTAATATGAACTGAGGCTAGATGTCTGCTGAGCATATGAAGGCCTTTAATCTAGGGTATATGTCATACCTTCAAGAAATCCTAAAACAGAATTATTAAAGATGTCTTTCTTTAAAAGACAACAACAAACAGAAGGTTATTTTTTCTTTATATAAGCAAGTAGATTGCTTATAAAAAAAAAAAAGCAAATTTCCTGTTTTTGCTTAAGGCCAAAACAATGTCAAATAAAATAAAGCAAAAGACAAACACATACCTCTAAGGCCATACTTTCCTCATTTCCACCTTTCCTCCTGGAAAATTCTCAATATTAACACAACTTGAGAGGATGGGCTGGCCAGAATTGGGAAAAGGCAATGAGTAGAATTTAGCACACAAAAAGCAAATGGTCCTACTAACCCATTGCAAGCATATGCAAATGTTTCTAAGGATAAAATATTTCAAGGCAAATCCATACATAACAAAGAACTGTGTCACCATTATAGTAAAGTCAGGTTTTTCAATAGTTTACTGAAATATACCATTTATTTTGGACTCTAGACATACATCAAAATACAGCACAAAGATGAATCTTTTTTGCTTCTCAATATGTACTTATGAAAAGGAGAGCTATGTCAAGCAGTCAACATAAACAATTCTAGTCTTGGATTCCGACAGCCATGGACAATTAAAGGGAGAATACACTTCAGTGCAAGACTTTAAAATAGTTTTCCTTTCCAGAGCTCCAAAGGAAAATTATCACTTGATGATATATGTGTGTGAATCTGTAATGGGGTATAGAGTGAGGGGTCCCCAAAGTCCCCACAGCCCATGGTAAGGGGATGGGGAAAGGACAAGATACTTTGCATAACAAAAGGCAAGTTAATAGCTGTGCTATCGCCCCAGGCAAAAGGTGTATGTGACTTTCAGAATGTGTCCTGACTTGTGACACAGCCAGGGGAGGCAGAGGCCCCTGCATCACTGAGTCACTCTTGCCCCGACTAAAGATGGCAGCTGAATGAAGGTAAAGATATGGGACAACTGACAAAAGTAGCCCACAGTAGGTAGGGCTGGATATGAGGTCACATAGGAAGTTCCTAGTCAGCACTGAAAATAAGGGCAGTCTGAAAGAGAAGGGGATTTTGGTCCACCATGAGGTCTGTAGTGAGTTAGGAGCCATGGGGGCTGAAGCAGGAAGCAGCCATGAAGGTTCAACCATGAGGAGGGAGGAGGAAGAGTAGCAGCCAGGCCGGTCTGTAATGAAGAGGGTCTGCCAAGGGAGACAGAAAGATGCAGCCATGCAGTTTGAAAGGGAGGTGGCCATGAGAAGATGCAACTATGCAGTCTGTAGTGTAGGGACCAGGCATGTGGTCTGTAGTGAAGTAGCAGTCATGCAGGAGAAAAGGGTGTAAGGAGAGAGCTGATGGAGCTGTGGGGGGGTCTGGAAAGGCTGATGAAGCTAGGAATTATGGGAACCTGCCTAACCAAGCATGGATGAGTGGGAGATGCCTGGAATGCTGAACTGTGACTGGACACTGGAGACTTCTGCTTCTCTGATGGACATAGGGAGAGGCCACTCTGTTGGGATTTGTGCCTTCCTGGACTTCACCATGATCCCGTGCAACATGGCACATGTTTTTCTGTACAATTACATGGAGGCGAAGGACAATCTACACAGATCCTGAAGGGGAGAGCTACTGCTAGAGGGTGGTGACTTTGAAACCCATGACCCTCTTTCCAGAGGAGATGGAAAACTGTTTGCAAAGCCAGCTTAAGAACAAATAAAAACATGGGGAACTACTGGACTTCGTTTTGGCTTATGCCTGGTGGGGAGCAAGGAAAGTGTTGGGTCTCTTGGGAGAACTGAGCTCCAAGCAAAAGTGCTCCCAGAACCCCCCATCCTGAGGTTGGAATGCTGTAAATAAAAACCTGTTTCCTCCAACACTAATTGTTGGGTCATGTATCGGGGTGCCACAAGCATGAGCCCCAGTTTGCCTGGTTACAAATTGGCAACTACATTAACTTTATAATATATAATATAGAAATTAGACATTAAGCTATGTTAATGTATTTCATCAATATCTTAAACATAACAAAGTACTAAACAAAATTTTTCCCAAAAGTGACTCTAAATACTTTTTCTAAATTTGCTTAATGAAAGCAAATTCCCAATTACCAGTTTATGTTGTTTTCAAGTTCTTATTGAAATAAGTAACCAGACAAAATTAAAAATACCTGAAGTTGTTGTATTCATTACCTCTGCATTACTAATACTTTGTATAGCCCAGCAGGTGTTTTAAGCTAAAAAAATAATTTCATTCACATCAAAAAATATATGAAACATAAGAGCAGAAAGAATGGTCCACTTTTCTAAGGCTATTTACACTTATTTACTATGGAAAGAGAAACATGGGAATATTCTAGACAGATGAAAAATCAAGAAAAAGCCGAGCACATTGGCCAAAGTGTTTGTGAAATCATAAACATCAAAGATACCTGGTATTCACATAAGTGCACAATAGCAAATAGTTTTTTTATAATCTATTCTGTTAATGCAATAATAAAAATTGACTATAAAACTCTATACTCAGGTTACTATTGATTCTAAAATAAAGACATGGACTGTATCTGTGCTTTACTTCTGGGATTCTCAGATCTTTTTGTCAGCACTTTTTATCTAGTGGCACACAATTTAGCAATTAATAATACAATATCTTAGGTAATTAATTGTTTGGTATATTGATCTCATCTTGCTAACAAGCTTAAATATTCCTCCGTACTCCCAATTTCCTTACACATGTAGCAGGTGCTGAAAAATACTAGATATGCATGTTTACCTAAACCAGAGGTTTCTAGCTTATAAACACATGGCTGACATCCAATTCTCTTTTTTATTGTGTTATTTTAATAACCAAAAGTTGATTATCTACATGTCATGGACAATATCCAAATAATGCATCCACACTCTTTTATTTGTATTTCCCCGATATTCGAGCAAAACTTAAAATTCTGGTCCCGGCTGGTGTGGCTCAGTGGATTGAGTGCCAGCCTATGAACCAAAGAGTTGTTGGTTTGATTCCCAGTCAGGGCACATGCCTGGGTTGTGGGCCAGGTCCCCAGTAGGGGGAGCACAAGAAGTTACCACACATGGATGTTCCTCTTCCTCTCTTTCTTCCTCCCTTCCCCTCTCTCTAAAAATAAATAAAATCTTTAAAAAAAAAAAACCCTTACAATTCTGTCTTCAGAAAAATACCAACATGTTATATAAATGAATAGTAAAACAGTTTAGGCAATTACTAACAACAGGCTTCTGTTTTTCCCCTTTTATTTCTCTTTTATTTTTACTTTTGTGTATGAAATATCTATGACATTTGCTTTTAAAAAGTATTAACAAAGTGACTACAAGTAAACTTCCTTCCACATGAAGAAAGAGAACATGACCACTCAGCACCCCTATGAGCCCCCCCCCCCACTGAATTATCTGCTTTTCCCCCCAGAGGTAACCTCTACCCTAACTTTGCTTTACTCTGTGCTTTCTTTATAGTTTTACCACCTATGTGTGTGTCCCCTAGGCAGGATATTGTTTAGTTTGGCTACTTTGAGTCTTTATTCTAAACCACAGGTGGCAAACATAAGGCCCACGGGCCAAATCTGGCCCTCCACCTTGTTTTATCCTGCCCAGCACCTTGTTTCTACCCAGTAGCAACACTGAGCTCCTTGCCCCTAGTTAAGGAGTAGTTACATTTATATAGTCCTAAAATTACATTCGGCCCCTTGAAGGAAACCGTGAGGCTGATGTGGCTCCCAGTGAAAATGAGTTTGACACTCCTGATATAAACTAACACGTACTGTATGCATTCTTTCAGTCACATGCTTCTTTTGCTCCATATGGCTTGTTCTCCAAGACTATTTGCACCATGGCAGCCAAAGTGAGGAGTCAAGCTGGGGCACTGCCTCTGCTCACAATCCTGCCATGGCTGCTCAACTTGGTAAAAGCAAAAATGTCAATGGAGACCTCCATGATCTGAGCACACAGCTACCTATCTAATCTAATCTCACTACCCTCCAGCCACCCTACCTCCTTTCCAAAAATGCCCCTACTTTGTGCCTTTGCATTGACTGTTTCCTCTGCCTGTACCCATTTCCCCACGACCCCAACCCCCATGACACAAACATTACCACCTTCAAGCCTTTTCCCTAAAGTCACATTCTCAGTGGAGCCGACCTGATCTCCTTATTGAAAATGGCAAACATAAACACACTCTATCCCTTCTCAGAAATGCCAGATTCCCTTTCATGCATTCCTTTTCTTTTCCCACATCACTTATCACTTTGGAATGTGCTTACTGTTTGTTCCTGTCTTCTCTCACTATAATATAAGCTCTATTAAGTATCCCCAGAATGTAGGACAATACCTGGCACCTAGTAGGCACTCAATAAATATTTGTTGAATGAATGAACATTATACCTCTAAGACCATTCATATTGATGGCACAGAACTATAGTTTGTCTCACATTTCCCTTGCACAAATACAACAACTCAATTATCCAATCTGTTGTTGATGGGCATTTGAGTCATTCTAGTTTTGTTCTTATTTTTGTTTGGCTCTTATAAGCAATGTTACTATGCACTTTTACATATATGAATCCTGGTACACACAAATTCAGGAGATTCTCAAGGGTAGACACCTGAGAAGAGACTTGTAGTCTATTGAAAGCAAGTACATCTCAACTTCCCTAGTAGTGCTCAATTGTCTGCCAAAGTAGCTATGCCAGTCTGGACCCAGACCCACTTTCCTCCACACCATCCCAACACTAGTCAGGTTGTTCATATTTGCCAGCCTGGCAAGTGTGTATGCTATTTCATTGGGTTCTCACTTTGCATTTCTCTGATTATTAATGAAATGAAGTGTTTTTCCCTACATTTATTGGCCTTCCTTTCTTTGTGAAGTGCCTATTTAAGACTTTTTTCCAGGTTTCTTTTCCTTGTTGATTCCTAAGTTATATAAGTCAAGATCCAGTCAGGAAAACTAAAACCACACAAGGTATTTTAAACAGAGGGAACTGGATAGAGCACTAAGATGGCAGTGAGATAGGTGGGAGCAGAGTCCACCTCCCCTGGCACATGGGTGAAACACCTAGCTGATCTATTGAGGAACAAAGCAAACATCCACCAGTATCCCAGCATATATGAAGATAGGAGACCAAAAAGTCTAGAGGACACTGAAAAATCAGACGGTAAGGAGATTGCTTCAGGACAATAAGGTCCCTGGGACCAGCGTGGGGACCAGGGTGGCTGCAGCCCCAGGCCCAGCGCCCACCAGGTCTGCCGCAGGACTCTTGGGAGAAAGCCGGGTTAACAGCTCCCTCCCCTGCCAAACAAGGCTTGAGCAGCACTGAGAAAGACCTGGTTGCTTGAAGTCGCAGGGAGGGGAATAAGGACAAACTGGTAAACCCACGGAGACCGTGTGTATCAGCTGGGGAGAGTTGAGAGTTGGGCTGTGAAGGGCCCTGACCCAGACAGTCCCAGGTCTAGCTGGAGAGGTGGACTGTGTGAGAGTACAGGCCCTTCCTTGTATGGAGTGGCAGGATTGAGCAGGAGGAATTTCTCAAAAAGAAAAAGTGAAAAAGAGAGACACTCAGCAGCAGTTTGGGGAATTTTCCTGCAGCAGCAGCCACTCCAGCCTCCTCCCCACCCAGCTGTGGTGCAGAAAGCCCTGGGCCCACACCCGAGGCCACAGGGAGAGTACACACCTTGGAGGGCCCTGAGCCCACATCCAAAGCATCGGGGAGAGTGCGCACCACGGAAGGCCCCGCGCTTGCACCCACAGCCCTGAAGAGAGTGCGTGCCTGAACCTGTGGGACCAGAGGCTGCTGGGGAACTGGGCTGGAGGCTGGCAGAGTGCCGATCAGGAACAGAGAAGAACGAAACTAAGCCCCCCTCAGCCTGCTGTAGCCAAAAAAACCAGCAAAACTGGCTTGGCCAGTTTGAAGCCAGCAGGAGGCTTTTTTTTTTTTTTTTTTTTAAGTAAATCTTATTTTTTTATTATTTTTTTTTCTTTTAACACCCTCTTCCTCTCTTTCCTTCTTTCTTGTTTTATTCCTTCTTTCTTTCCCTTTATATCTCTTGTTCCTTCTTTTTTTTTTTAAATTCCCACAAGTGAGACAATAAAACCTGGAACTGTGAAAAAACCAGAGTTGGACCCAAAGAGGGGCACCCCAACAGCTAAGATAGTGAGACAAATTTCACATTGCTACTCCAGAAAACTTGCAAGTTACTGTATATTTGTATTATTATCTTTTTCGTTATTCTTACATCTCTCATTTTATTAGTATTTTTGTATTTCTCTTCTTTCTGTTTAGTCTTCTTCGCTTGGCTGGTTAACTTGCATTGTTTGACTGGTTTCCCCTTGTTCTCTCTTTCACAGTGTATTGTTAATTAACTGTCTTTCACTTCACTTGTGTTCCATTAGCACATTACTCGAGGACCTATACTCCCTATTCTTGATATCCAGATCACATAGATTCTGTCATATGATTGTTGCTCCACTATTATTGTAAATAATAGCTGTTCCATACATTTGTAAATACTACACAGCACCCTTCCCAGATCTTAGCCCACTTCACTATTCCTGGACTTTATTACTATTGTGGTTAACTCTATTCTCTCACACATTACACCCATATTCTATCCTTTACTCTCATTTTACCTCACAATCTGACCTCCCACAAGCTCACAGCTTTCTAGATCCAACTCACAATCCTTCCCCCACAAAAAGAGTCTTATCTTTTTTCCACCCTTTGTAAAAAGTGGCTAGTTGGGTGAACTATCACAGTAAACACTATACATATCCAAAGGATCTCCTATCTCTTCTCTACAGGCTGGTACTTTAAATATGATAGAATACACTCCTGCTGTCTTAAACCATTTCACATTCCCCCTCCAACCTATCACAAAAAAAGACTAGGTAGAAGCTGTGAACACCAGGATACCGGCTGGAAGAGGAAACCCACCAACAAAGGAACCACCAACAGATGACAACAGAAGAAGGTGAAGGAGGGAGTGAAAGCCACACTAACTCAACCCAGGACCTATCTGGAAATACAACTAAACAGTGGAGAAATTACTGAGAACAAACAACTGAACAAGAGCAAGAGAAAAGTCTCAAATCCTTTTACACATGGAGGAACCAGCTTCAACACAACCTGCCCACACCTGCACACCAGAAGACAAGAGGTGGTGGACAGAGTGACCTTCAGTTAACCAGCTGATGGGAAGGACCCACCAAAGAAAGGCCCAATAACAATCAAAAACCAAAGACATACACAGAGCCAACATAAACGACAGCCCAAGATCAGTGAGCTTGGGAGATCAAGCAGACTGTACCACTGAATCTCCCAGGTATTCTACCACAGAAGTTTACACCATAAACCCAGGGGGTCAAAACAGATCAACTTAAGAAGCAGAGGTTAGCAGGAAGAGTCTCACAAACAATGGGAAGACACAGAAACAATCTCCAAATGAAAGGAAAGGAGGAAGTCTTAGAAAGAATGCTAAATGAAATAGAGGCAGGTCAACTATCAGATATTGAGTTCAAAGCATTGGTTATAAAGAAGCTCAATGAGCTCACAATTACCAAAAACTACAGGGAAACTACAATGAACTCACTGCAAACTATATCAACATGAAAAAGGACATAGAAATTATCAACAAGGGCCAAGAGGAAATGAAAAATACAATGTCTGAATTGAAGAACACAGTAGAAGGAACCAAAAGCAGGCTCAATGAAGCAGAGGATTGGGTCAGCGAGCTGGAGGACAAAGTAGAAAAAAACACCCAGAATGAACAAGAAAAGGAAAAGAGGCTCAGAAAGAATAAAAAGGGGTTAAGGGAAATGCAGGACAACATGAAACATAATAATATCCTTATAACAGGGATACCAGGAGGAGAAGAAGAGCAAGGGATAGAAAACCTGTTTGAAAAAAGTAATGATGGAAAAATTCCCTAATTTGATGGGAGAAAAAGTCACATAAATCCAGGAAACACAGAGAGTCCCAATCAAGAGGAACCCAAAGAGGCCCACTTGAAGATATACACAATTAAAATGGCAAAATTCCAAGATAAAGAGAGACTCTTAAAGGCAGCAAGGGAAAAACAAGAAGTAACATACAAGGGAGCCCCGATTAAGACTAGCAGCTGACCTCTCGAGGGAAATACTCCAAGCCAAAAGGGAATGGCAAGAAATATTCCAAGTAATGAAAACCAGAGGCCTGCAACCAAGACTAATTTCTCCAGCAAGGATCTCAATTAAAATGTAAGGCCAAATAAGGACCTTCCCAGACAAAACAACCCTCCAAAGAATATACCTCCTCCAAATCAGCTCTACAAGAGATGCTAAAGGGCTTGCTTTGAGAATAGGAAGAAAAATAGTGAAAGAGAGAGGAACACAGGTATGAAAAAATGGCAATGAATAAATACCTATCAATGATAACCTTAAATGTAAATGGATTGAATGCCCCAATCAAAAGACACAGAATAGCGGAATGGATAAGAAAACATGACCCACACATAGGCTGCCTACAGGAGACCCACCTCAGAACAAAAGACCTACACAGACTGAAAGTGAAGGGCTGAAAACAAATTTCCAAGCAAATGTATAGGGAAAAAAAGCCGGGATAGCAATACTCATATCAGACAAAATAGACTTCAAAAAAGGAGCCATAAAAAGAGACCCAGAAGGTCACTTCATAATTCTCAAAGGAAGAATCTATCAAGAAGACATAAACATAGTAAATATATGTGCACCCAACATAGGAGCACGCAAATACATAAAGAAAATCTTGGAGCACTTCAAGAAAGATATTGACAGCAACACAATTATAGTAGGAGATTTTAATACCCCACTGTCAAAAATGGATAGATCTTCCAAACAAAATGTCAACAAAGATATTGTGGCATTAAACAATGCCCTAGATGAAATGGACTTAACTGATATATAGAGAGCCCTTCATCCCAAAGAAGCAAAATACACATTCTTTTCAAATGCACATGGAACATTTTCAAAGGTAGACCACATGATAGGACACAAAACAAGCCTCAACAAATTCACAAAAATTGAAATCATATCAAGCATTTTCTCTGACCACAAGGGACTGAAACTAGAAACAAACCTCAAGGAAAAAAACCCCAAACACTGAAAATCATGGAGATTGAATAGCATGCTATTAAACAATGAATGGGTCAAGAATGAGATTAGGGAAGAAATCAAAAAGTTTCTGGAAACAAAAGAAAATGAACTCACAACAATCCAAAACCTATGGGACACAGTGAAGGCAGTCCTGAGAGGGAAGTTCATAGCAATATACGCTTACCTAAAAAGAATAGAAACATTTTAAATAAACAACCTAACCCTACACCTACAAGAATTCGAGGAACAACAACAAAGACAACCCAGAGCAAGTACAAGGAAGGAAATAACCAATATCAGAGCAGAATTAAATGATATAGAGACTAAAAGCACAAATGTAAGGACTAATGAATCCAGGAGCTAGTTCTTTGAAAAGATAAACAAAATAGAGAAGCCCATAAGCAGGCTCATCAAGAAAAAGAGAGGACCCCAATGAACACAATCAGAAATGAAAGAGGAGAAACTACAACTGATACCACTGAAATACAAAGGATTGTAAGAAATTACTACAAAGAACTATATGCCAAGAAATGTGAAAACCTCGGTGAAATGGACACATTTCTAGAAAAAAATAACCTTCCAAAACTCAATGAAGAAGAAGCAGATGGAGGGATGGGGAGAAAATGCAGACAATTGTAACTGAATAAAAATTAATGAATTAATTTAAAAAAAAAGAAGAAGCAGCAGAAAGCCTGAATAGACCAATAATACCTGATGAAATTGAAACAGTAATCAAAAAACTCCCAACACACAAAAGCCCTGGACCAGACGGTTTCACAGAATTCTACACAGCATTTAAGGGAGAGCTAACCCCTCCCACAGATTATTTCCTCCACAGATTAATTCAAAAAACTCAAGAAGATAGAAGACTCCCAAACTCTTCATGAAGCCAACATCATCCTAATCCCAAAACCGGATAAAGACATAACTAAGAAAGGAAACTTCAGGCCAATATCGCTGAAAACATACATGCTAAAATCCTCAACAAAATACAGCAATACGTTAAAAAGATCATACACCATGATCAACTGGGATTCATATTAGAGATGCAAGGATGGTACAATATTCACAAATCAACAAACATAATACACGACACTACAGAAACAAGACAAAAATCACATGATCATATCAATAGATGTTGAAAAAGCATTTAATAAGGTACAGCACCCATTTATGATAAAAACACTCAGCAAAGTGGGAATAGAGGGAGCATTCCGCAACATAATAAAGGCCATATATGAGAGACCTGCACCCAACATCATACTCAATGCACAAAAACTTAGAGCTTTCCCACTAAGATCAGGAACAAGACAAGGATGCCCTCTCTCACCACTCCTATTCAACATAGTACTGGAAGTCCTAGCCACAGCAATCAGACAAGAAAAAGAAATAAAAGGCATCCAAATTGGAAAGGAGGAAATGAAACTGTCACTGTTTGCAGATGACATGATAGTATACATAGAAAATCCTATAGACTCCACCAAAAAACTACTCGACCTAATAAATAAATTTGGCAAAACAGCTGGATACAAAGTCAATACTCAGAAATCAAAGGCATTCTTGTACACCAACAATGAAACATCAGAAACAGAAATCAGGGAAAAAATCCCATTTGATATAGCAACAAGAAATTCCCATTGTTGGTGGGAATAAAGTGCCTAGGAATAAACCTAACCAAGGAGGTAAAAGACCTGTACTCAGAAAACCACACAACACTGAAGAAAGAAATTCAGGAAGACACAAACAAATGGAAGCATGTACCATGCTCATGGATTGGAAGAATTAACATCATCAAAATGGCCATACTACCCAAAGCGATTCATAGATTCAATGCAATCCCTATTAAAGTACCCACAATGAATTTCACAAATATAGAACAAACATTTCAGAAATGTATATGGAACCATAAACGACCCTGAATAGCTGCAGCAATTTTGAGAAAGGAGAACAAAGCAGGAGGGATCACAATACCTGATATCAAACTGTATTACAAGGCCACTGTAATCAAAAGAGCCTGGTACTGGCATAAAAATAGGCACATAGACCAATGGAACAGAACAGAGAGCCCAGAAATAAACTCAAGTCTTTACGGTCAATTAACATTTGACAAAGGAGGCAGGAGCATAAAATGGAGCAAAAACAGCCTCTTCAACAGATGGTGTTGGGAGATCTGGACAGCTATGTGCAAAAAAATGAAACTCGATCACCAACTTACGCCACACACAAAAATAAACTCAAGATGGATAAAAGACTTAAATATAAGTCGTAACACCATAAAAGTCCTAGAGGAAAACATTGGCAGAAAAATCTCAGACATTCCACGCAGCAACATCCTCACAGACATGTCCCCTAAAGCAAGGGACATAAAGGAAAGAATAAACAAATGGGACCTCATCAAAATAAAAAGCTTCTGCATGGCTAAAGAAAACAGCACCAAATTACAAAGAGAACCAACAGTATGGGAAAACGTATTTGCTAATGATACCTCAGACAAGGGTCTGATCTCCAAAATATATAAAGAATTCACACGACTCCACTCCAGGAAGACAAACAACCCAATTAAAAAATGGGCAAAGGACTTGAACAGACACTTTTCCAAGGAAAGCATACAGAGGGCCCAGAGACATATGAAAAGATGCTCAGCATCACTAGCCATCAGAGAGATGCAAATTAAAACCACAATGAGGTACCACCTCACACCAGTCAGAATGACCAACATAAACAAATCAACAAACGAGTGTTGGAGAGAATGTGGAGAAAAGGGAGCACTTTTGTTCCCTTTTGTTGGTGGGAACGCAGACTGGTGAGGCCATTGTGGAAAACAGTATGGAATTTCCTCAGAAAACTAAAAATGGAACTGCCCTTTGACCCAGCAATTCCACTGCTGGGATTATACCCTAAGAACCCTGAAACACCAATCCAAAAGAACCTGTGCACCCCAATGTTCATAGCAGCACAATTTACAATAGCCAAGTACTGGAAGCAGCCTAAGTGCCCATCAGCAAATGAGTGGATCCAAAAACTATGGTGTATTTACACAATGGAATTCTATGCAGCAGAGAGAAAGAAGGAGCTTATATCCTTTGCAACAGCATGGATGGAACTGGAAAGCATTATGCTAAGTGAAATAAGCCAGGAGGTGAGGGACAAATACCATATGATCTCACCTTTAACTGGAACATAATCAATAGAAGAAAAAAGCAAACAAAATATAACCAGAGACATTGAAGTTAAGAACAATCTAACAATGGTCAGGGGGGAGTGGGGAGGGGACAGTGAGGATAGGGGATTACAGGACACATGGACAAAATCAAGGGGGAGGGTGGAGGTGGGGGAGGGAGGGGGGTTCAGCTGGGGTGGGGTGGCGGGATGGGGAGAAAAGGCACACAACTGTAATTGAATAACAATAAAAATTTTAAAAAAGAATATGCTGATCTTTTTTTTTCTATGCTCTGTGGAGTAATTTTGGAATTATTTTCCTTGAATGTAGATTTTGCTGGGACTGGAATTTCCTTTGTGGGAAAACTTTCTTTTTACTGTGGATTCAATTTCTTTAATGATTTTGTTATTGTTTGGGTTTTCTATTTATGCTAGAGTCAGTTTGGGTAAATTATATTTTTCACAAGATTTTGTCCATTTCTTACCAATATTTGAAGTTATAGCCTGAAGTTTATCATTATAGCCTTTTATTATCATTGTAATAGCTAGAACATTTTTGTTGTTTCCTTTTTGAATCCTGATAATGATTACTATTTCATAATCAATCTCAGTAGGGGTTTGTCAATTATATTAATCTTTTTGAATAAGTTACTTAGCTTTGTAGATCCTCTTCATTAAAAGCTTTATTTTAACTGTATTGATTTCTGCTTTTATGTTTATTACTTTCTTCCATTTTTGCATTTAATTAAGACAGAAGTTTATTGTATTAGTTTTCACCTTTCCTTCTCTTCTATTACAGCATTTAATGCCATAAAAATCCCTCTCAATCTGTTTTAGCTTTCTACCAGTTTTGACATTTAAAATTTTTATTGTAAATCAGTTCTAAGAATTTTCTAATTCTCTTTGACTTCTTTATTGACCCTTTAATGGTTTAGAAGCTCTTAATTTCCAGAATATACTTTTACAGTTTTATTTTTGTTATTGATTTCTAATTTAGTTGCATTATAGTAGCCAAGTATATTTTTCTTTACTTACTTTCTCCATATTTGCATATTTTGATCTTTTCCCCCTATCCTTTTCCTATATCATTTTATTGCATGTTAGTAGTGCCTAAATTTACAATTTAGTCTTTAGGTTCAGAATATCCAAATGGGATTGTTACTAAACTAGAAGAGAAATTAACATCATCCAGACATGGATTCAATGATAGGATACTTTAACTTCCATTTGGGCTCTTCCGCTTGCTGGACTCTCCACTGGCTTTCAGTCACTTCCCCCACTACCCACAAGCAAATTGGGCCTTTTTGGTGCTGATTCCCAGGTGGGTGGTTTTGTGTACATTCTAGGACCCTGTGCATCTCTCCAACAAACTCTCCTGTGAGGCTGGGAATTTCTCCTGCCACCACAATCCTCACAGGTTTTTACAGCCAGAGGTTGAGGCTTTATTTTCCCATGTGTTCCCACAGGAACCCTGTGTTTCATGGTCTGTCTCACTCCCCAGTTGTTCCTTCCAGTTTATCTGCATGCAAACGTGGGATTGCCCAGTCCACCAGCCACTGCCTTGCCGCACATCCTCTCTGCCCCTGCTGCCTGTCTCCATCCCTGTGTAGGTTTATGTTTTAGATGTGCTTCTTACCAATAGCACACGGTTGGATTTTATGTTCTTTTTTTGGTTCAGTCTGGTAACTTTTCTCCTTTAATTTGGTCTATTTATTTTTACTATATTGACATGTTTGTATTTATTTCTATCATCTCATTTCAGGTTTTCTATTTATGTCATCTTTTCTTTCCTTTTTTTTTTTGCCTTATTTGGGGTTGTTGTTACTTCTCTTTTTATTACTCTCCTCCACTACTTTGGTTTTTTACTACTTTAGAAATTATTACATTTGTTTTTATTCTTTTAGAGGCTACCCTACAAATTATGATATGCATATAAACTTATCAAAGTCAAAAGTTCATCAATATCCTCACTTCCTGAAAAGCAACACAAGGACATTAGAACACTTTATTTTTTGTCACCCACTCCTGACTTATAAATAAAAATGGTCCCCAACTTAGGATGGTTCAACTTATGATTTTCCATCTTTACAGTGGTGCAAAAGCAATATGCATTCAGTAGAAAACCATAACTCAAATTTTAAATTTTGATCTTTCCCAGGCTAGTGATATGTAATACAAAACTCTTTCGTGATGCCAGACAGAAACAGGAAATCACAGCTCCCAGGCAGCCATGCGATCACAAAAGTAAACAACCAATACTCTATAGTGTACTCTGTGGCCAGGGGTTTCTTTTTATTTTTTAATTTTTATTGATTCTAGAGAGAGAAGGAGGGAGGAGGGGGAAGGGAGAGATAGAGAAAGAGAGAAACATCAATTTGTTTTTCCACTTATTTATGCATTCATTGGTTGATTGTTGCATGTGCCCTGGCCACGGCCAAACCCACAACCTTGGTTTATCGGGACAACACTCTAACAAACTGAGCTACCTGGCCTGTCTCTGTCCCTCTGTAGGCTTATGTTTTAGATGTTCTTCTTATCAATAGCACATAGTTAGATTTTATGTTCTTTTTTCAGTTCAATCTAGTAACTTTTGTCCATTAATTTAATCTGTTTATTTTTACTATACTGACATGTTTGTATTTATATCTATCATCTCCTGTGCACCAGCACACCAGCGTTTTTCAGATATTGTGTTTTGAGCACATTCAAGGTAGACTACGCCATGATGTTTGGTAGGTTAGGTATACTAAATGCATTTTCAATAATTTCAATTTACAGTGGGTTTATCAGGAGATCACCCCATCATAAATCAAGGAGTGTCTATACTTAGATTGAAGTTCCCTCAGACCTTTATGGTATGAATTCAGGCTACAAAACCCTGTGAATATTGACTTGTGAGTCCAAATGGACCACTCTGATCAAAGCACTTGACCTTCCAATCACCTTCAACTACCTTCATTTCTCACAGTGCTCCATGTTCTATCACCCCTGATCTTTTGCAATGATTCATCCTTTGACAGGTACACACTTCCTTATTTGCCATCTGGCTCCTTTTTCTTACACATCATCTCCTCCAAGATGCCTTTCTTGACCACCCTCTCCCATCCCAGGTTATTTTCCTTGCTTCAATATTCCTATCTTGTAAATCTTTTCATCATAGTATCTATCACACTATTTTTTTCCTATCTATATTCTTCCATAGACAATAGGAACCATGTCTTATATTTTACTTTTGAATCAATCCCAAGATCTTAGCAGTATACCTGACACTATTGGTCACTTCATAAGTATTTGTTGACTAAATAAGCACCCCCTTGCTTGAAATCCTTCACTGGTTTTCCACTGTTTTCTTTCAAGATCTGGCCATTCTGAAAGTCCCACTTAAGCCTTTATGTTTAATTAGCAGGACACTACAATGATTATAAAATCTGGTCTGACCACTGACCAATACAGACACCTGTATGTCTGCCTCGTCATGGATCTCAAAAGAAAGGGAGGTTGTGATCCTAACAAGGCGATTTTGTGGCAGGTGAGCATATGTGCCATATTCAATGTAGAGTTCAGAAGCTGGTCAGAACTGAGAGCAGGCTCAGGCACTGCCACTTGTCCCCTCTGAAGTGAAATGATGACAAACCATCAGACCTAGCAAATCTTGCCTCCCTTCAAGATGTATAATGTTTAAAAGTAGCCAGACCAGCATCATCTTGTTTCTGAAAGGGGGGGAAAGCCCTACATGTCAGTTTAAGGAACATTTTCCTTACTGTGTTGTTTAACACATTGAAATCTGACCTGTTTATGACTAGAATTGCCCATTCTAGAGCAAGAGCATTTGTTACCTCTACAGCTGCTCAAACACACTTTCTATTAAAATGGTATTTGACATATGCTTCCTGAGAAAGAAAGTAACCTTCTATAGCCCAATAATAGAAAAAAACAAAAAACAAAATCATAGAATTCTTTTTTTTTTTTAATTTCAATTTTCTTTTTTTTTTAAATATATTTATTGATTATACTATTCCAGTTGTCCCATTTCCCCCCCCACTCCACTCCATCCTGCCCACCCCCCTCCCTCCCACATTCCCCCGCTATAGTTCATGTCCATAGGTCATACTTATAAGTTCTTTGGCTTCTACATTTCCTACACTATTTTTACCCTCCCCCTGTCTATTTTCCACCTATCATCTATGCTACTTATTCTCTGTACCTTTCCCCCTCTCTCCCCCTCCCACTCCCTTAATGACAACCCTCATGTTCTAGTTGTTTGCCTAGTTTGCTCTCGTTTTTGTTTTATGTGTGGCCGTTAATAACTGTGAGTTTGCTGTCATTTTTACTGTTCCAATTTTTGATCTTCTTTTTCTTAGGTAACTCCCTTTAACATTTCATATAATAAGGGCTTGGTGATGATGAGCTTCTTTAACTTGACCTTATCTGAGAAGCACTTTATCTTCCCTTCCATTCTAAGTGATAGCTTTGCTGGATACAGTAATCTTGGATGTAGGTCCTTGTGTTTAATCTTGGGTAATGTAATTATGATGTGCCTTGGTGTGTTCCTCCTTGGGTCCAGCTTCTTTGGGACTCTCTGAGCTTCCTGGACTTCCCGGAAGTCTATTTCCTTTGCCAGATTAGGGAAGTTCTCCTTCATTATTTGTTCAAATAAGTTTTCAATTTTTTGTTCTTCCTCTTCTCCTTCTGGCACCCCTATAATTCGGATGTGGGAACTTTTCAAGGCGTCCGGGAGGTTCCTAAGCCTCTCCTCATTTTTCCAAGTTCTTGTTTCTTCATTCTTTTCTGGTTGGATGTTTGTTTCTTCCTTCTGGTCCACACCATTGATTTGAGTCCCAGTTTCCTTCTCATCACTATTGGTTCCCTGTACATTTTCCTTTGTTTCTCTTAGCATAGGCTTCATTTTTTCATCTGTTTTTCGAATAGATTCAACCAAGTCTGTGAGCATATTGATAACCAGTGCTTTGAACTGTGCATCCGATAGGTTGGCTATCTCTTCCTCGCTTAGTTGTATTTTTTCTGGAGCTTTGAAGTGTTCTGTCATTTGGGCCATTTTTTTTTTTTTTTTTTTGGTCTTGGCGTGTCTGTTACTTTAAGGGGCGGAGCCTTAGGTGTTCACCAGGGCGGGATAACGCTGGTCGCTGAGCTGTGATGCTGTACGAGGGGGAGGGGCCCAGTGGGAGCAATGGCGCCCGCCTCACTCTCCTCCGGATTTCAATCCTTCACTCAGATACCCACAATCAAACTGGGCCACTCTGGTGCTGGTTCCCGAGTAAGTGGGCCTGTGCACACTCTAGGCCGCTGTGGGTCTCCAACAACCTCTTCTGTGAGGCTGGGAGTCTCTCCTGCTGCTGCCCCAACCCCCAGGGGCGCTTTCAATCAGAGGTTTGAGGCTTTATTTCCCCGAGCTGGAGCCCTGGGTTGCACGGTCTGTCTGCTTCGTTGCCCGCCGTTGGTCAGGTTTATCTGTGGGTGAATTTGGTGCCGCGGGGTGCTACCCGCTGCTCTGCCTGCCCCACTCTCCGCCACTCTGAGTCCGGCCCTCTCGGTTTATCTGCGCAGATGTGGGGCTGCAGGGTCTGCTAGTGCTCGGACTGCCTGCGCCATTTGTCCCACACTCCGCCAGTCTCAGTCCCGCCACAGCCACGCGAGTCCTCTCCACCCCGGTGCCCGTCTCCGCCCCTCCTACCAGTCTGGATGAATGGCCATTTTCTATTTTCTTGGTGTTGGTCCCCTTTGTTGTTCGATTCTCTGTCAGTTCTGGTTGTGCGAGGAGGCGCAGTGTGTCTACCTACGCCGCCATCTTGGTTCTCCCATAGAATTCTTAAAGCCAAAGGAATCTCAATAAGTTATTCATTCAAATTCCCACCAATGAGTAGGGCCTCATTTAAAGTCAGTTGTTCAGCACGTACCAGGGAACGAGATATTTGATCTTCCATTGCTGGTCCTGTTTCAACAATTCATACTATTAGAGAAGTTGGTATTATACCTCAGCTTTGTCTCTGCCCTTTTAAACATCCCACATACTACCTGGCATTGCACAAGACAATAAATGAAATTTAGGCCGAATGAACTTCCATCTGTACTAGAACCATCCAGATGACCCAGGACCTAGACTTAGCATTTTTGCTTCCTGTTTTCATATCCTGGTTCTATATTTTGGAATTTGATAACTAACTCTGACTTCTTCATTGATTAAGTGCTCTATTTGGATTCCTGGTTTGGCCAATAGACCTTGGATTTCTGATCAACTCTTACTAATCACACCCCTGATTTTAGCATCACCCACTGCTTTGGGGTAACAGAGAATCCATCTGCTATCCTTACTCCTATTGAGGTCCCAAAAGCAAGCTTAACTTTCCCAAAACCTTTATTTTCTCCTTTGCCTGCCCAGCACCACACAAATGATTTTACCCCACCAACCAGAGACAGACTCCAACAATTTGTCACTTAAATCTTACTATTCTTGATGAATTCCACATTCTCTGATCCTATATTGTATTAAGATACAGAGTATTTAGTCATCATCCTTCGTATACTCACATTCCTTTAAAAAATGTAACAGTAATGTTTTCTTTAAAATGAGAATGTATAAACTGGAAATAACACTGGTATTAATTATATTTCTGTGGACTATCACCATTCAAGTCAGCTCAACTCAACGATAACAGTTGAAGCAGCAGATTGAGGACATAATAGAAACAGAAAAATATTACGTAATCTTTCTTTTACTATAAAGGGAAACCTAGACAACTGCTTTTCTTCCAGTTAAGGACAAGTCTACATACACAAAATAAAGTAAAAGGCTATGCAACCACCTAGGTAAAACACACACAAACAGAGAAAAAAAGAATAAAACAACTACCAAGAACTCATCCCCTTGCCCTTGCTCACAAAATTTCAAAATTAGGTATCTGGAGAATTAACCTAAATTAAAATTAAAATAACAATTTTATAGGGCAATGAGGGAAACTGTCATTTCAGATAATTCCTAGGCACTGAGAGGGCAGAAAAAATAACTAAAGTCACAAAAATATACACACAGTGTATAAAGAAACACTTGAACTCAGTAGGAATGATTCTAAAAAATAAGCAGGAATGAATACCAAGAAAAAATACAAAGACTAATATAACTGTTCTATGATCTTTTCAAGAAATGGTTTTCCATCCTTTTATTCTTTTAATGGTTTCTATTTTCCATTCACTTGAAATTGCTCATTCAAAATCCTCCTCATATGTGGTTGTTAATAAGCAACAAGCAAGAAGCAAGAAGCAAGAAGCAATAAGACTTCAACAACATGAACAACCAACATGTCCTAATTAATTCTATCCAATAACAGCATAATACATATTCTTTTCAAGTGCATATTGAACATCCACCAAGATAGACTGTATTTAGAGCCATAAAAAAATTTCAGTAAATTTAAATGAATTTAAATATAAGTCAAACAAAGTATGCTCTCTGACCACAATGGAAAGGCATTAAAAGGAACACACACACAAACACACACACATTAAAAATAGGATGGTATGGGGTTAATTGTAACATCAAGCTCCACATAACTTAACCTAACATATGCTCAAAGAATAATTTAGGAGTAAGTGCTATGTGATGCTCTACAAGTACCTCTACCAGACTAATACTTGTCTTCCTCTCCCATTCATAAAGACCATTCTTGCCTTTATTACCCTGACACTTGGAACTTACAATTCCTCTTAGAATGAAAAGAAGACACTTTCACATTCTGGTTGACTCCTCTCATAACTCATTCTTGTCTATAGAGTATTTTGCAAATGTTCTCCAAGTTTCTGAGTATTAATAACAGTATATTCTAGTTTCCAGCATGAGCATACCTTTTTCTCTAATTTTATATCTCTTTGGTCATTTCAATGAGAATTCAGAAGGAGTAGTTAAAAGCATATGTATAAATCACTTCTTTTAATCATAACCTACATGTCTTTTCTAGTACATTGGGGTTGTTTTTCCCAAAACACAAAAAAATACAGAATTTCACAAACTTTCCTTGGCTCATGAAACTGCATATTTATTTTTTCCTATATATAATTACCTTCAATGACGTAGCCAAAGTAAAAAGCCTTCCCCCCCAATTTTTTTTAATTTCTTTCTATCATGGTAAAATACACATAACAAAAAATTCACCATTATATCCATTTAAAGTGGATAAAAATGAAGAACTACTTATGCCATTAAGTATATTCACAGTGTCAGACAACCATCACCACTATCTAATTCCAGAATATTTTCAGCACCCCAAACCAAAAGCCCATACCCATTAAGCAGTCACTCCCCATTACACCCCTTAAAGGCTTATTTTGACTAATTTTTCTTCATCCGTGGAATACAGTTATCAGTTCAAATGTGTAAGGATAAAAGCATTATACATTTGCTTCACTCAGCAAACAGGTACTGACTACCGAAATTACACCAGGCATTGAGAAGCACCTGGGGTTCCCTTCCCTTCAACAAGGTTATGAAACTGAAACTCTAAAAGCAGAGAGAGAGAGAGGGAGAGAAATAACCATGCCATCCAAAGGCATTCTTTTTATTTAAAGTATATTTTATTGATTATGTTATAATATTTGTCCAATTTTTTCTCCCTTTATTTCCCTCCGCTCTGCAACCCCCCTCCCACCAGGATTCCACCTCCCTAAGTTCATGTCTATGGGTCATACATATAACTTCTTTGGCTTTTCCATTTCCTATACTATTCTTAACCTCCCCACCTATTTTGTACCTACAATTTATGCTTCTTATTCCCTGTACCTTTTCCTCCCTTCTCCCCCATCACCCTACCTGCTGATAACCCTCTATGTGATCTCCATTTCTGTGATTCTGTTCCTGTTCTAGTTGTTTGCTTTGTGTGTTTTTGTTTTTTAGGTTCAGTTGTTGATAGTTGTGAGTTTGTCGTCATTTTACTGTCCATACTTTTGATCATCTTCTTTTTCTTAGATAAGTCCCTTTCATATTTCCTATAATAAGGGTTTGGTGATGATGAACTCCTTTAACTTGACCTTATCTGGGAAGCACTTTATCTGCCCTTCCATTCTAAATGATAATTTTGCAAGATAGAGTCATCTTGGATGTAGGTCCTTGTCTTTCATGACTTAGAATACTTCTTTCCAGCCCCTTCTTGCTTGCAAGGTTTCTTTTGAGAAATCAGCTGATAGTCTTATGGGCACTCCTTTGTAGATAACTGTCTCCTTTCCTCTTGCTCCTTTTAAGATTTTCCCCCTATCTTTAATCTTGGGTAATGTAATTATGCTGTGCCTTGGTGTGTGCTCCCTTGGGTCGAACTTCTTTGGGACTCTCTAAGCTTCCTGGACTTCCTGGAAGTCTATTTCCTTTGCCAGATTGGGGAAGCTCTCCTCATTAATTTTTCTCTTTTTTAAAACCATTTATTTTTTTATTTTTAGAGAGAGGGGAAAGAAGGAAGAAAAGAGAGGGAGAGAAACATCAATGTGTGGTTGCCTCTCATGTGCCCCCTACTGTGGACCTGGCATGTGCTCAATCCAGGTATGTGCCCTGACTGGGAATCAAACCAGTGACCCTTTGGTTCACAGACCAGCACTCAATCTACTGAGCCACACTAACCGGGGCTATTTTTTCAAATAAGTTTTGAATTTCTTACTCTGCCTCTTCTACTTCTGGCACCGCTATGATTCAGATGTTGGAATGGTTAAAGTTGTCCCAGAGGTTCCTAATCCTCTCCTCATTTTTTTGAATTCTTGTTTCTTCAGTTCTGTTCTGCTTGGATGTTTATTTCTTCCTTTGGTTCCAAATCATTGATTTGAGTTCCAGTTTCCTTCCCATTACTGTTGGTTCCCTATATATTTTTCTTTACTTCACTTTTCATAGCCTTCACTTTTTCCTCTATTTTGCATCCATACTCAACAATTTCTGTGAGCATCCTCATTACCAGTGTTTTGAACTCTGCATCTGATAGGTTGTGGTTATCTCATCACTTAGTTGCTTTTCTGGAGTTTTGATCTGTTCTTTTATTTGGACCATATTTCTCTGTCTCAGTGAACCTTTTATGTTGTAAGGGGTGGAGCCTTAGGTTTTGCCAGGGTAGGGCAAACCACATCACTGCGTTGTGGCACTATATGTGGGGTAGGGGTCTGAGATGGAACAATGCCGCTTGCTGGGATCTCTGCTATCTTTCAGTCACTTCCCCTGCTACCCACAAGCAAAGGGGTCCTTCTTGTGCTGATTCCCAGGTGGGTGGATTTGTGTATGTTCTAGGACCCTGTGGTTCTCTCCAACAAACTCTCCTGTGACGCTGGGAATTTCTCCCACCACCACAACCCCCACAGATTTTTACAGGCAGAGGTTTTGAGGCTTTCTTTTCACATTCTTTAACCTAGATTTCACAGTCTCACTCCCCAGTTGTTCCTCCCGGTTTAACCGCACACAAATGTGGGGCTGCTCAGTCTGCCAGCCACTGCCTTGCTGCGCCTCCTCTCCACCCTGGCTGCCTGTCTCAGCCCCTCCTACCAGTCTGAATGAATGTTTCTTCTTTAACTCCTTGTTTGTCGGACTTCCATATAGTTCACTTTTCTGGCAGTTCTGGTTATTTTTTTGTGTTTAAATTTGTTATCCTTCTTTTGGTTGTGCCAGGAGGCAAAGTGTATCTACCTACACCTCCAATAAGTGAAAAGGCATTCAATTTTACCTTTTGATATTGACTTTTTTGTGAGTACTTAACAATCTTTGTGTATTTGTGATTATCTTGTTTTTTACTTATTTTGTAAATATTTTTACAAAAACTTTTAAATAGTGGTACTCACACTATAGAAATCATTTTGCATTATTTTTTCATTTATATTGTCACATTTTTTAAATTTCTTAGTAGAGATGTAAAAATTTATATAATATGAAAACATATAGACTTAATAGGTATATTCTTTCTTGCTGTGCCTTAATAAAAATAAAACTGAAGGATTTTCAGAATATTCAGAAGCTGAAAATTAAAGAGACACTTGTGGAAAAAAGGAAAAAGGATGAAATTAGTGACCAAATAACTAAAGCCCTTGTTCAATCATAGCTATAAATGTGTTTAAGTGCATGTGTGTGTGCACACACACCCTACTTCTTTATTAAAATGCATAACGCAGCCAGAAGCAGGAGCACCAATAAATTCTTCTGTATAAGCAGAATTTTTTAATGGCTCCCTGAACACTAATAACCACTGCTCTCTTATGTGTACTTGACTCTGTTTAACCTTTTTCTGGTGCTTTTTAACTTCTCCAAGTCAGGTACTAATATGGAACTAATGTGGGGTTTATTTTCCCTATAGGAATAGCAAAAAAAGAGTGCACATTATAGTAATCACACAAGTCCTAGCAACGATAGGATTTTAATCAAAGCCAATGCATTATAGCCCAGGAAAAGAATGTAATAACAACTGCAAGAGTAAGCAATCTTGTTTTTAAACATCAGATATTTCACAAATCCTAGTAATGGGGGGGGTGGATACTGTTGGCCAAGCCAGTGTGACCCAGTAGGAGGGAAAATGGACATCCTTTCAGTTCTAAGTTGCTTTTGGCCTTGGCAGTTAGGATACCTATGCAATGGCCAACCATCACAGCCTGACATTGATGAAGGATGGCTAGAAACATGAACTCTTTTTATCACTGGAAGATGAATTTTTGAGGTGGTTCTCACTGCTGGAAATAATATAATTTAAGTGAATGGGGTAGGGACAATGTCACATTTTTGTTCATATCAATCATGCACCTCAAATATTCCATGTCCCTTGTGAGCTGCTAACTTGAAATGTATTAAAACATATCCCAGACTCAAAATTTATGCCTGTTTTATCTTCATTTAAGAGGATGATGATGATGATGATGATTATTATTATTATTATTATTATTATTATTATTCCCTCACAGGATACCTTAGAGATGCTGCAAACACATCTTTGGTGGAAATTAACAGGATGCATCAAGATGTTTTCCTCCTGACTTTTAGCTGCTGGATATTTTTCAAATATGGAGGTTCCCCAAGCATCCTGACACTACACTACTTGTATTGCAGCTGCATTAATCCATTTCCTGCTGAGCTTTTGCAGAAAAAGGAATTCATTTGACACCAGCAGGGAGAAGACAAGAGAAAAATTAAGGTTGACTGAATAAATAAATAATTTAAACAAAAGAGAATGGCAAGAACAAAGTAAATGAGTATATGTGGGTGTGCATGTATATATAACAAAAGGACACGAGTAAAATTGTATAGGAAGAGGAATCACCAAATATTACTTTAAAAAAGAAGGTAGGTAGGTGGTCTTCAGTGAAATGTAGCCATCTTAAGGTTTTTATTTGGATCCAATTTAAATACCATCTTGAAATAAAAACTTGGTTCATCACTTCTCTCATCTGAATTAGGACATGTCTACTGAGCAGTCCATAACAATAAAATTAGCTGCTTCCAATATAAGTCCAGTATTTTATCAAAGCTGTAGTCATGTATGTAGCTGAGCCAACATAGTTTTAAATTATTGTCTTAATACCCTAAATATGTTCATCCCTAATACTTGGACATGCAAAATGTTTGCACTCAAATATTTTCAGGCATAGGATACTAAGAACATCAAAATGCCCTCTTTTAAGACATCTACAAGAAAAAGTTGAAGCATGTTTCCTTCTGCTTTGTCAATTGTAGGATAACTAAAGTGACTGGAATAAGCAGATACACCTGATAAATAAGCTGAATTATCGCTAAAGCAATTTTGAAAATATAGCCCTAACCAGATCACTTAATAACACGATATCCAAGGAAATGTAACTATAGCACTGATAATGATAAAATAAAAAAGATACACATATCTGGTTAATGAACCAACATGAATTTAACTTATATATCTGATCCCCTTAAATTATATTGATGTAGTAAAAACTTAAATCAAATTAACATGTTTATTTTATGAATAACTTCCTTCTCACCTTCAAATGTAATAATTAATAGCTATGAAAATAAGAGAATTTCTATGACCATTCTTTACTCTCAATCTCTGAAGTGAGGAGCAACAGAAAGTAAAAGCTTGAGATCTTAATGATACAGAAATTATATAAATATCTTGGTAATAATTCAGTTAAGAGCTACAACTTGAATTAGGATGATGGTAATATTTAGTTGAGATGACAGTCTCCACTTCTGAGAACTCATCTACCTGCAAGGCACTGGTCTTGGTGTGATTTTATTATCCTCAATATATAAAGGAAGAAACAGAGGCTTGGAGAGTTTAATGATTTTTTTTTAAGTTCACAGAGCCAGTAGCCATGATTTGAATGGAGACCAATCTTACTACAGAGATGATCCTCTTACCCACAACACTTCCTTCCTTTCTAATATTGATACATCCTAAGCCAAGGTACAGAAGTATATGGTCCCTGTGCACAAGTGTTTTGATATTAATGTAATACTGTATATCCTTCTGTGCATCCTGGAGACTGTTGCATGTAAATTGCAAGGTCAAGTTCTATTTTAGAAAATCATATTTCCAGTTTGACTTTTAATACTGCCAAGAATTGGAATTATCACTTACATGTTATACTTGGAAAATAATTGATAACACCATTTTCAAAAATGAAGAACAATAACAAGAAATCTGAGTAAGCCATTTCTATTTAAAATTTTTTCCTACTACTTAGCTGGGTAAATTTTTCAAAATGTGAAACTCTTTCAACTTCTGCTATGGCAATTCTGCATTCCTTTTTAAATGGCCAGCTTTCACAAAGGGCAGGTGGGTTTTCCAGCGCCACACAATAATAATAGTGATAATAATTCCTTGTGTTTCTATAGCACCTTTTCTCCAAGGAGCTCCAAGTTATTGGATTAAGTCTACCAGTTTCCCTTGCCAACATACTTCCAAATATAATATTACCTTTTATTACTATGCATTATGAGAGAAAAAGTATTTGAAGCACAAATAGTATGCTAAAAGATCAACAAAGAGAGCTTATTCCTAATGCAAACATATTTAAACAAAATGTATATATTTTAACACATATTCAGACCCATTATTAGGAGAATTCTCATTTCCTTTTACCTTTAACTAAATTACATTTCTATGACTTAATGGTTTCTGGTTAAGTTTTAACTATTTGAATGGTTAATGCATAAGGACATAATCCATTTGGCATTATACCTAATTTATTATGAAATTAAATATTGAGGAATATTTCTGAATGTGGACAAACTCCTTTCTCTTTTAATTAAATGCCATCTTAAGAAAATATCCTGCATAAAGGGAAAAACCAAGATAGCTATACATTATGAGGCAGTTAAGCAACTGGGTTTTGTTTTTTGGGGGGTTTTTTGCAGTTAGCCAAGACTCTAACCTGTAAACCTGATAATTACTTCTACCACAAGTACTCCCATGTCATACTGAAATATCCAAACTCTTTAATTTGCCCACACAATGTGGATCGAAATACAGTGACTTCTTACTTTTCATGGGAGTGAAACTTATCCAAAGAATCAACCAAGAATTTTTTTTCACTTCTTAGCAAATATTGTAATTATGTGAACAATATGATGCTGACTGATCCACATGGCTCCTTTCTTTCTTTCCAGAAATATCCATGCAAGTAAGGATCCAGACAGCCAGATGTGGAGTATTTACTTTTGTGATCTCATTGTTTATGACAGTCAAGTGAAACAGAAACTTTCCTCTGAATCAACCCCAGTTTCCCAGTCGCTTAGTATGAATGCTCCTGTGGACATTTGTTGTAAATAGTTTGGCCACATTTGTCACGTGTCTGGAACTAACTTCAGAGGCAAAATGGGATATGCTGCATATGGGCTTAGAATTCACAAAAAGTTCTCTCGTGAGGGTAAAGATTAGAATTACATGATCACAGCAGAGGAAGTTGTTAACTCAGCAATTCCAGACAGAGTGTCCTGCCAAGGAGTGCAGAGTGAACTGGGAGAGATAGAATGGGGTAAGAAATTAATGCAGGAGACCAGAATATCACAAATTAAAAACAATGGTGCTAAAGTGAAAGTTAAAACAGTGACTAGATACACTAAATGCATAGAGTTTACCTATGTCTGTTAAAATAGTAGTGCCTGGTAAGACTCTACAGTTAGAGCTAATCACAGTATTTCATTTCTTCTCCATACAAAGAAATTTCTAAGATAAAATGAAATGATTTTGTAGATATTATACTATCCAACATTTGCAAATATTTATGCAGTGCCTTACCATGTGCCTAGTAGTGTGCTAGAAGTATATCTAAATAAACGTTAAAGAAAAATAATGGATTTAAAATCACCTGTATATGGTTGTTGGTTTTTAATTTGAAAGACTACTCTTTTGTAATGGAAGGTCAGTTCTCCATTTCTATAGATTTATCGAACATGATAAGATCACAGATTGCAGTATTAACATTTAATTATATTCTACTATTCAAAGTGAAGTGATGATGGTCTACATTCACTTGTCCATGCTTCCTTGTGACACATAGCATAAAATCAGTTTTATTAAATCCTGTTGTAAAGTACATATATGAATATGTGCATATGAAATATGAAGAAGTTGGCACAATTCCATAATATAGCTCTTTTTCTTTTGAAAGTGTTTTATCAATTCTGGGGGACAATAAGTTAAGAGGGACAATAAATCTCTTAGATCTAATGGCATACCCAGTGAGGAGGGTATTATTGAAGTTTTTCTTCAACACCTAGTATACCAAAGAAAACCCACAATTTTTCAAAAACAGTCACTATCATCATTGTCTTAAAAAGCTCTTCATTCTCTACTGGTGGTAAAATTATAACAGTTTTTCATGATGACTTTTAGGGTAGCTTATGTTTCCAAAGACCACCATAACACACCTTTCACAATGAGACGCCACTTCCCTATCAAAAGGTAGAGTTTATTCCACTTTTCTGTAATCTGGACTGGTCCTGTGACCTACTTTGATCCCAGAACCAATCCAGATGTGGTAAAAGTGACATTGTACATCATAAGCTAGGCTTTAAGGGATTTGCAGCTCTTGTGTGACCTCCAAAATGCCTCATGTGAAACCAGCTACCATGCTGTGAGCAAGTGGAAGTGTTCAACCCATCCTGGGAATACGCTCTTCCCACCTTATTTATTGCTAGAGATGGTTTTAAATAACTAGGGACACTTCAAATCCCAACAGCAATAAGCTTTAATGCCTAAAGTAATACTTCTAAAATAAAACGTGTATCAACTTCCTTAAAATTCTGAAAAGGCTATCCAAATACAAAGGGCCCAAACATTTTTTTTTTATTTGGTTGAGTGGGAAAAATCCTCTGGGCTTAAAAAAACCTGGATTTGATTCCCAATTATGCCACATTTTTTAATTCAATTTTCTCACCTAAGAAATAAAAAAATTGTGAAAATTCAGTAAGATAATATGTAGGAAAGGGCATGTCAATGGTATGGCATTGTGCAAAAAAAAAAAAAGGGGGGGGGGAATTATTATTATTATTCAATAGGCCATTCAGTACATTGTAAGATTGTAATCCCACAGAAGTGGCTCTGGGTTGCTGTATCCAGCTTTCTGGAAGCATGAATTTGGGTTACGACTTTCTTAGAATTAGGGCACCAAGTTCAAGTATAAGGGACATAGCTGGTACTGGCCTTCATGTATTCACTCAATAGATATTGACTGGACATTGATGATATGGCTGGCACTGTTCTAGGCACAGGAATGCAGCATGCACAAACAAAATCTAGACTGTCTTGGAACTTTCATATGCATGATTAAAGACACATTGTCCTGCTATTAAGTGCTAAGAAAAATAAAATCGATCTAAGTAAGGAGATGGACAGTAACCAGGAGGCGAAGGGACAGTTTTAAGAAGTCCTCTCTGATAAAGAGAAATTTATTTGGATGATGTAATGGAGCAAACCATGCACATATGTGTAGAAGGATATTCCAGGTGGTGGGAACAGCCAGTGCAAAATCCCTGGGGTGGTACAGTGCTCACTGTGTCCACAACCAGCAGCGGGGAAGTACAACTGAAATGGAAGCAACAAGGAAAAGAGTGGTAGGAAATGAGGGTAGAGTGCCAGAGAGGTCCAGATCGAGTAAGGTCTGGTGGAGCACGGCAACAACTCTAGATTTATTCCAAGTGAGAAGAGACACCAAAAGAGGTTTAGAATAGAGGAGAAACATAACCTGATCTACCTTTTTAAGAGATCATTCTTCCTGGGTGTAGAATACATCGTGGAAGGGAAGCAGGAGCCTAAATAGAAAGTGTTTGCAGCAGTCCTGGCAAGAGATGATGCAGCTTCAACTCAGGTTGTAATAGTCAGGGAAGGTGAGAAGAAGCTGCATCCTGGATCTATTTCAAACCAGAGTCAGTAGATTTGCAAATAGATTGGGTGTAGTGAGTGGGAAAAAGCAAAGAGTCAAGAAAGAGATGGATTGTGCTGTTGCCAAAAAAAAAGAGAAAAGAATAATTTGTTATTAGTTTTGCTGAAAGATAACCAAAGAAAAAAGGTCATTTTTAGTATTAAGTTTTCAATGTCCTAACAAAAAAAAGTTTAAATGTCAGTATGCTCCTTAGAAATTATTTAACTGTCATATAAATATACTGATTTGAGGAAATATTATGAGATGCATATAAGCAACTCAAATTCTATTTTCTTTAGTTAAAGCTTTATAACTAAGCACAGCTGCAAACTGCCCAGGCATAATTATAATTCCACCTGGCAGGCAGGCCTCTTGGTTGGAAGCATAGCTTTTCTTTAATAAAATGAAAGAATGTGTGAAATTGTATTTTTAAACAGCTGAAATGAAAAGAGACTTGTAGGTGGCAGGCTGTCTTGACTCAGCCAGAACCTAGTGTGTTGAAAAGTCACATGAACATTGTCTGTCACACATCCTATCTTAGCATGAGTGAGTCTGGCCTTACCGTGGGGTGTTCAGGTAATACACTAGGCCTTCTTAATGTACTCTTTTAATTTCAGAGCATTCCATGGATGGAAAAGGCACAACTGAGAAGGAATGCTTATTGCACTCACATTTTGCAAATGTCTTTGTTTTCTTGAGACTACCAGATTACCAAGAAGCAGTATTAAAGAAAAAGTGCAACTAATAATAATTATATTCTGCAACTAATAATAATTATATTGATAGTTGTCCAATAATTTCTCATGTATTTATTCAAATATTTGCATTTCACTACTCTGTTAAATTACTGCATATACTAACTAGCACTACAACTCCCAAAACATCACATGTTTTACTCCTCCTGAAGCTACCAACAAAATCCAACTACTGTTTTACAAAAGCAAACATTTACGTTTGTACTCTGTGGGGGTAAAACCCTTAATAAAGAGAAGAAAATTTAATCTTCTATTATTTTAAATTATCCATCTTACAGATCAGAATAATTAGATTTTCTCTCTAGACCCCAATGTTATATACTAGATCATAACCCTTCAAAAAAGTAAACTAAAATATGTTTTTAGAAATGAAAGAATTGACAAACTACTATAATAGCATTTGTTTTTAACACAACTCTCTTAAAAACCTACAGATAAGTAAACAAAAATAAGTAATGCTTATGAATAACAATTTAAGAATTAATTTAATAACTCCATGGAATTCTTTTCAAATGCTCATGATACATTTTTAATTGGTAATGGTGATGGTAAGCCATAAAGAAAATCACACAGCTACATTCTTTGACTATAGGTAAAATAAAATAAAGAAATTAACAACAAAAGCAAAGCCAAAAAACCAACCACTCAGAAACTTTAAAACACTGTTCTGAATAACTCAACATCTAAAAAGGAAAGTATAGGCTATTTAGAAATTAGTGATGATTCCCACTGGTAAGAACCACAACATCTTGGGGATGTGACAGATTCCAGATCTGGGGCAGGTGTTATACAGATAAGCCTAGGACATCTTGTTGTACCAGAAAACAAGAAAACTATGAAAGAGTTCAAGGGTCACATGAAACAGAATTACAAATCAATGTAAATGCCCTCCCACTGCCAAAGATGGGACAATATGAACACTGAAAAAGACAATGGCTACAGTGGATTAAAACACATCAAACATTAAAATCTATGCAATTGTAATACTTTAAAAGTGGTCATTTCTGGAGATTTCTAGAGCAGCAACCCCTTCTAAAACATGGTAAATAAAAGATTCAAGAATTGATCCTGTTCTGTATGAAATCTACTTCAGAGTAAACATTTAGTTAATATAAAGAAATAATAGAATTCAAACTCACCATTTTGCAACACCTAATGAAATAATGTATCTGGGCAAGGATCATGGATGGCTGCTAAAACCATTAGATAAGACTGATGAAGAACCTTATAATGGATAGATCAAACTGGAAATACTTGTGCTACTAATCAATCTTAATATTATGAGGAGAAAGAATCGGACATTATGGGCCTCCTGATATGGTGTAATAGGAAGTGCAAAGCACCACCTATGAAAGATACTTGCCCAATGTATTAAACTCAGACCTGAATCTGAACAAGCCTTTAGTTATAACCAACAATACACAGGAAATATAGGCACAAATGAACATTTTAAACAACAGCATAGGGATACACTCAGCCAAATTTTACAAAACAAATGCCCATTTCATTGCAAAACAAAACAAAAACAAAACCAAAAAGGATGAAGAAGGTCTGATATAAACTATAAGAGACATACCAATCAAATTCCATACAGGCCTTATTTGACTGCTGATTCAAACAAACCAAGTATAAAAAGATGTTCATGAGATAAGTGAGGGAAATTTAATGACACTGGCAATTAAATGATATAAAGAATGTTTGTTACTTTTTCATTTGTAATAATGATGTTTATTTAATAATTCAAATCTGTTAGAGATGCAAATAAAAATACTTATAGATAAAATAATATGTCTAACTTTTCTTTGAAATAATCCAAATGGTTGATGGAATATGTTTTGGATAAACAATATTGGCCATATTTATGAAAAATGGTGGTATAAAACCAGTTTCAATATTTTAGTCTCTACTTTTGTAATGATTACAAACTTTTATAATAAAAGGGTCTTTTTAAAGAAATTAATGACAATATCACACATCAAAATATATAAGATGAGGAATTATGTATCATGACAAAATAAGAAATCCCTTATTTTGTCCCCCCACCACCCTCCAATAATAATTCAGCATCCTTCCACAGGCAGAAGTGCCTTGGAGGAGCTATGGGATCCAGCACTACAGGCAATGGATCGAGGAGTCTCACCCACCCATGCATCAGGTAACAGGCATACAGATCTCAGTCCCAGATGTGGACCTTGCAGTGACCCATGAACTGGCTCCAGCTCCTCCTGAACATGATTGGGAGTCCCTGGAAAACACTGTTTTTGACTAACACCCATGGACAAGAGAGCCTTTGTAGAAGTCCAGGTTTCCAGAGGAGAAGTTCTAGTACACAATTGAAGGAAAAAGATATATGAGTTTTGATGCACTGGAGAGGGTAAGAAAAATAGCTTAATTTCACCCATATCATCTTTCCCCCAAGGCAGCACAGTTTCGGGCCAAGAGACAGCTTTTCAATCTGTGATTTCTCTTGCTGGGAAATATGAAAGCATGTAAAGTTAGTACACAGCTTCCCCAGTTGTGCGGGACACTGCCAAAGAGACTCATTTCTCTCCTGCCCCATCCAGAGTACTAAATCATGAGCTGCATGACTAGGGGGCAGGAAGAGGCTGCAAATATGCAACAGATAGGATCCTCAGAGAGCATTAAAGAGATATTGATCCTACCAACTTCATTGTGGATTCCATCAAGAAGTCCACACATGGTCCACTGGGACTACCTCACCTGTAGATCCCCACCCCAGCTGACCTGCTGACACTGCCAGTGCAGCACCCTTCGATGCACCCCAACTCTGTGACCAGCTCCCTATGCGCAGTCCCGAATGTGGTTACAAGAGCCAGCTTTGGCAGATGGATAGAGAAGACACACAGAAAGCTGTGGGCCAGGAGAGACCACAAACTTGACCTTTAGTACTTTCACAAAACAAAAGGGAGGCTGTCAGCACCCGACTTAGTGCAATGCAGGGCAGAAACAAGGCATACAAGTTTAAGAGTCCTGCCAAGAAGGAGCAAAACAGGGTGAAGCAGGTATATACATAGAAAATCTAAGAAAGCCTCATAATCACTAGTAGAGCTGACAGAATGTATTTCTCTCCTGAAGGCAATTAATGAAACTGGAGGAGATGACTGCTACTTCAAATGTGAAGACAGCAATGCAATGCTTCAAGAAATATGAAAAAATCAAGGAACTTTATAACATTACCAAAGGATCACAATAATCTACTTAGCAACTGATCCAAAAGTCATGGAAATCTGTCAAACTACATGACAAAGAATTCAAGACAGCCATTTAAAGGAAACTTAATGAGCTACAAGAAAACAGAGAACAATAGGAAAACAATAATGAACAAAATGAAAAGTTTAATGAAGACAAATCAAAGAAAAACAAACAGAAATTCTAAAGCCAAGTAACAAAATGAATGAAATGAAAAAATGCATTAGACAGCATCAGTAACAGAATGTATCAACCAGAAGAAAGAATCTGTGAGACATAACACAGGAACTTTGAAATTAACCAGTCAGAGGAGAACAAAGAAAAAAAGAATAAAAAGAATGAAGAAAGCCTACATGATCTATGGGATACCATCTAAACAATCAGTGTGAGAATTATTGGAGTTTGAGTAGGAGCAGAGAGGGATAAGTGGGTTCAAAGTTAAAAAAAATAGTGACTGAGGAAAAACTGACAGTAACTTGAGGGGAGGTGGGAGGGGATAATGGGGGGCGGGGAGGGAGAGGGTTTTCAGGAACATGTATAATGGACACATGGACCAAACCAAAGGGGGGTAGGATCGAGGGTGGGAAGTGAGGATGGCTGCAGTTGGGGGGAGTGGTGGGGAGAAAATGGAAACAACTGTTCTTGAACAACAATAAAAAATGTGGAAAAAATAAAAATAAATTACTGAGACTTCTGGTCGAGATGGAGGTGTAGGTAGACACGCTTCACCTCCTCATGCAACCACAAAAAGAACAACAATTAAATCTCAAAACAAATAACCCAGAGGTGTCCAAAAATTGATCTGTATTGAATCCAACGACTAAAGATTTAAAGAAGCCACATTCATCCAGATGGGTAGGAGGGGCAGAGATGTGGAGATGGGTGGAGAGGCATGGTTTGGTATGGAGAGGTGGCAGCAGAACAGGCATGGGCAGTCCTACATTCACATATGGTGGACAAAAATAGGGAGGGATATCTTGGGAGCAAGGGATACCTTGGGAGTGAGCGAGCCAAGCCCCAGGCCAGACCACACAGCTCAGGGTTCTGGTGCCAGGAAGATAAATCCCTATAATATCTAGCTGTAAAAACCAGTGGAAGCTGGGTGGCAGAAGAAATTGCCGGATATTCTGGAAACTCTGTTTAAAGGGCCCACATGGTCTTAAAACATAAGCAAACCGACCCACTCTGGGATTCAACACCAGGGCAACAGCTGGAAGGGCACCAATCGCAACAGTGTAGTGACTGGAAATGGGGTGAGTGCTGGTCAAACCTCCAGAAGCCAGGAAGCTGGCATGGTCCCCTCTCCAAGCCTTCCCCCCATACAGAGCTACAAAGTGGTGAAGTGGGTTGCCCCACCCTGGCAATTACCTAAGTCTACACCCCATACAATTTACAGGTGTCTTTACTACAATAGGCCACACTACTAAGACAGGGAGTCAAAACAGCTCCATCTAATACACAGACACAAACACAGAGAGGCTGCCAAATTGATGAGACAAATAAACATGGCCCAAATGCAAGGAAAGAACAAAACTCCAGAAAAAGAAATAAATGAAATGGAAATAAGCAACCTATCAGATGCAAAGTTCAAAACAGTGGTTATTAGGATGCTCAAAGAATTCATTGGGTACTTCATCAGCATAAAAAGACCCAGGCACAAATGAAGGTTGCATTAAGTGAAATAAAGAAAAATCTACAGGGAACCAACAATGGAGGGGATGAAGCTGAGAATCAAATCAATGATCTAGAACATAAGGAAGAAAAAAAGTACTCGCTCATTTTTAACGGAGTGAAAATACTTTGTATAACATTATAAGGATAGATATGTTATTGTACTTTTGTCCAAACCCATAGAATGTCCATCAAAGTAAACTAAGGTAAAAGTATCATACCTGGTGAGGTATGTTGATAATGGGGGAGGCTATGCATGTGTGGGGGTGGAGGATATATGGGAAATCTCTGTACCTTTTCAATTTTGTTACAAGCATAAAAACTAAAAAAAAAAAATTAGTCTTTAGAACAATTTCACACTAATGTCAAAGAAATATATATGTTGTTCACAATGAAAATAATAAAAGTAATTTTAAACAATGGCAAATTATTAAATTGTGACATATCTTTACAAAGAAATATGACCCAACAATTAAGAACTTAAGGCATATATATTTATATTAACATGGGGCAATATTCACAGTGCATTATTAAGTGAAAAGCTTAAGTTACATAACTGTATATACACTACACTAGCCAATCTCTCAGATGGTCCCCAGTATTCACCATATTCACACCTTTGTGTCATACTCTCCTCTTGAATGTGAGCTGGACCTAGTGATTCACTTTTTTTCAATTGAATTTATTGGGTTGACATTGGTTAATAAAATTCTATAGATTTCAGGTGAATGATTCCATAATATATCATCTGTATATTATATATATTTTTTGCTTAAACCCTTCACCTTTTTCACCCAGCCCCACATTCCCCTCCCCTCTGACAGCTGTCAATCTGTTCTCTATATCTATGAGTCTGTTTCTATTTTGTTTGTTAGTTTATTTTGTTTATTAGATTCTACAGGTGAGTGAAACCATATGGTACTTGTCTTTCTCTGACTGGCTTATTTCACTTAGTGTAATGTTCTTCAGGTCCATCCATGCTATCACAAAGGGTAAGATTCCTTTTTTTATGACTGAGTCATAAATTTACATTGCATGAATGTCCCACAGCATTTTTATCCCCTCATCTTGGACACTTGGGCTGCTTCCATATCTTGGCTATTGTAAATAACACTGCAATGAACATAGGAGTGCATATATTCTTTCCAATTAGTGTTTTGGGTTTCAAATATATTCCCAGAAGTGGAATTGCTGGGTGATAATGCAGTTCTATTTTTCAAATTTCTGAGAAAACTCCATACTGTTTTTCACAGTGGCTGCACCAATCTGCATTCCTACCAACAGTGCACAAGGGTTCCCATTTCTCTACATCTTCTCCAACATGTTTTTTGTTGGTTTATTGAGGTTAGCCCTTCTGACAGTTGTGAGTTTATATCTCATTGGGGTTTTAATTTACATTTCTCTGATGATCAGTGACTTTGAGCTTCTTTTCATATGTCTATTAGCCATCTGTATGTCCTCTTTGAAGAAGTATCTCTTTGGTCTTTTGCCCATTTTTTAATTGGATTGTTGTTGATTTTTTTGGTGTTGATTTGTATGAATTCTTCATAAATTCAGATGTATCATTGGCAATTTTTTTCCCATTCAGTGGGTTGTCTTCATTTTGTTGATGGTTTCCTTTGCTGTGCAAAAACTTTTTATTTTTTCTATTGTTTCCATTGCCCAAGGAGATATATCAGAAAAAATACTGCTACAAGAAATATCCAAGATTTTACTTTCTAAAATTTTCTTTGAAAATTTGTGATTTCAAGTATAACATTTAAGTCTTTAATTTATTTTGAGTTTATTCCTTTGAAGGGTGTAAGAAGATGGTCTAGTTTCCTTTTTTTTTTTTTTTTGCATGTCCTGTACAGTTTCCAACACCATTTATAATAGATTATATTTACCCCATTGCATGTTTTTGCCTCCTTTGTCAAATATTAACTGACTATAAAGGTGTGGGTTGGCTTCTGGGCTTTCTATTCTGTTCCCTTGATCTATATGTCTGTTTTTATGCCAGTACCACGCTGTTTTAATTACTATGGTCTTGAAATATAATTTGATATCAGGTAGTATGATTCCTCTAACTTTGTTCTTCTTTCTCAAGACTACTGTGGCTAATTGGGGTCTTTTTTTGGTTTCATATAAATTTTTGGAATATTTGTTCTAGTTCTGTGAAATACACTATTGGTATCTTGCTAAGAATTGCACTGATTCTATAGATTTGCTTTTGGTAACATGGACTTTTTTTTTATGTGAATTCTTCCTATCCATGAACACAGTATATGCTTCCACTTATTTGTATCTTCTTCAATGTTTTTCTTCAGTGTCTTACAATTTTCTGAGTACAAATCTTTTACATCTTTGGTTAAATTTGTTCCTAGGTATTTTTTTAAGCAATTGTGAATGGGATTGTTATCTTAATTTCCCTTTCTGATAATTCATTATTGGTGTATAAAAATGCAACTGATTTCTGGATATTTATTTTGTATCCTGCTACTTTACTGAATTCATTTATCAGTTCTAGTAGTTTTTTGGTGGAATCTTTAGGGTTCTCTATATACAGTATCATGTTATCGGCAAATAATGACAGTTTTACTTCTTTCTTTCCAATTTAGATGCCTTTTATTTCCTCTTGTTGTCTGATTGCTGTGGCCAGGACTTCTGGCACTTCCTGTCTTGTTCCCAATCTTAAGGGAAACATTTGCAGTTTTTGCCCATTGAATATGATGTTAGCTGTGGATTTGTCATATACGGCCTTTATTATGTTGAGGTATATTCCTTCCATTCCGACTTTTCTGAGTTTTTATCATAAATGGGTATTTAATGTTATCAAATGCTTTTTCTGCTTCTACTGATATAATCATGTGGTTTTTATCCTTCATTTTGTTTACATGATGTATAATGTTTTTATTTGAGGATATTGTACCAACCTTGCATCCCCAGAACAAATCCCACTTAATCATGATGTAAGATCTTTTTAATGTATTACTGGATCCGGTTAGCATTTATGTTCATCAATGATATTGGCCTATAATTTTCTTTCTTTGAAATGTCTTTATCAATTTTGGAATTAGGTAATTCTGGCCTCATAAAACAAGCTTGGAAGTTTTCCTCCTCTTGAATTTTTTGGAATAGTTTGAGAAGGATAGGCATTAGATCTTCCTTGAATATTTGGTAAAATTCACCTGTGAAGCCATCTAATGTAGGACTTTTGTTTGCTGTGAGTATTTTGATTACTGCTTCTATTTCACTAGTTGTAATCTGTCTATTCAGATTCTCTGATTCTTCCTGATTCAGTTTTGGAAGATTGTATGTTTCTAGAAATTCATCCATTTCATACAGATTGTCCAATTCGTAATATTTTCTTACAATCTTTTGTATTGCTTTGGTGTCAGTCATTCCTTCTCTTTCATTTCTGATTTTACTTATTTGGGTCCTCTCTCTTTTTTTCTTCATGAGACAGTTAAAGATTTGTCCATCTTGTTTATCTTTTCAAAGAACAAGCCTTTGGGTTCATTGATCTTTTATATTGTTCTTTTTTTAGACTCTATTTTACTTACTTCCGCTCTGATCTTTATGATTTCCATCCTTCTACTCACTTTGACACTTGTTTGTTGTTCTTCTTCAAGTTCCTTTAAGTATAGTCAGATTGTTTATTTGAGATTTTTCTAATGATGCACTTCTAATGAATAGAATATGGTGAAAGTCACAGGATATCACTTCAGAGATTAGATTATGAAGATACAGTGGCTTCCTATTGCTTACTATAATGGGAGCCAGCTGCCATGTTGGGAGCTGCCCTAAGGAAAGTCCCATGTGGCAAAGAATTGAGGTAGATCTTACTGTAGTCCAACAGCCTCACAAATCCCTGAATGCTGTCAACCACCAATTGAGTGAGTTTAGAAGCATATCCCTAACTGAGCCTTCAGATAAAGACCACAGCCCCAGCCAATACTTTTAGTGCAGCCTCATGAGAAACCTCAAAGCAGAGGATACAGCTAATAAGCCATATCCAAATTTCTGACTCACAGAAACTATGAGATAATAAATGCTTGCTGTTTAAGCTGTTACACGTGGGGGGAATTTATTCCACAGCAATTAATATGCTCTAATTTTTGTCAAAAAAAAAGTTAAATATGTTATTTATGAACATGTGTAAAAAGAGTTGGGAACTGGTATATAGGGATATGTGTGTGGAAGGAGAATATCCAACTACTAATGGAGGCTTTTATCCTGAAGCATGAAACTAGGAGAGAGGAAAAAGTATACTTTTTACTTCCATACTGTTTGAATTTATTACAACAATCCCTTATTACTTTCTTAGTCCAAATATGTAATTTCTTGAAGATTTTCTGTGTAATTACTCTTGTATCATCTTCTTGACTTGTCAGTAATAGTGAGGTACTGATATGAGCTATTTAGCTAAATGTAGTAATGGATTTTCACCAATCCACTCACATGTTTATTTTCTTGCAATAAATATTACATTATTTCAAAGACAGAGAACATACTAGAGAAATAGAGCAAAACTAATCAATCTTTATAGGAATTTAACTTCAGGTTTTGTCAGATTAAGGAATAAACTTTTGTAAAAAGCAGGTTGCAAGGTCCATTACTATCAACTCCAGTAACCCAAAACCTTAAATGATCAGGATGATTTTTTCTATATTCTGAATAATTTCAGTCTTTCCATCTCAGAAAATGGCATCACCATAGCCAAGAAACCCTAAGTCATGTATCACTCCTTTCTTTCCTTCACAAACCACATATACTCATGAGCAAGTCCAATCAACAGTATACATCTTGAATCTGGCCATTTTTCTTTACTTTTATTGCCACTACCTCAATCCAAGCCACTGTCATTGCTCACCTAGACCACTGCAATCATTCCTTTACCGATCTCCCTGCTCCACCATTTGCTCACCTATAAATCATTCCTCACACAGGCCAGTGTAATTCTTTTCTTTTTCACTTTTTATTTTTAAATCATTTCAGACTTATGGAAAAGTTCTAAGAATAGAACAAAGAATCTCTGTGTACCTTTCCCCCAAATTCCCAAGAATAAGTAACATTTACCACATTTGCTTATCATTCTCTTCCTCTCTCTCTCCACATATTTTTTCCTGTAGCATTTGAGGCATATGACCCTTTTACCACTAAACAATTCTAGATATATTTCCTAAAAACAAGAACCTTCCTTACATAAATAGAGCACAATTATAAAAATCGGGAAATTAACGCTGATATAATTTTATTATCTAATCTACATACCTTATTCAAATTTCACCAATTGTCCCAATAACAACTTTTAAACAGTAAATCAAACTCAGTCACTTTTCTACTTAAAATGTTCCAATGGCTATCTATTATATCGTAATAATATCCAAATTCCTACAAGGCCTGTGTATTAGGTTCCTGCCTACTTTTCCACCCTCATCTCCTAAAACTCTCTCCATTCCTCACTTTGATCAAGCCCCACAGGTCTTCCTTCTGTTCTTTCAGTACGGTCTCATTTCAACCCCAGGGTCTTTGCAACTACCATTGACTCTGTCTGAAATGGTCTTCCCACAAATCCTCAATGGTTGACTCCTCATCACTAAGGCCAAGCTTCCCCTTCTTCTTGAATCTATATTATATCACTTTCTCCTTGTATGAATTTTGGGAGGGGCAGTAGGGATATTCAATTCTATGCTATTCCCATGTTCCTACAAGAACCCCGAGAGATTGAATTCTCTATACATTTGTGTGTGTCTTATTGTATTCAAATTATTTATAAATTGTTAGTCAGTATACAGTACATATGGGGTATTCAAATTAAGTAAAAACCCTTTCAAACATCTTTCTAGACAAACAGCAATGTGTACCACTATATTGCTGTTCTTAAATATTTACCACAAAGTTGGTGTCATTAAGATGGTAATGAGCCTTGGCCAGTATGGTTCGAGGGTTGGAGCATCATCCCATATACTGAATGGTAGTATGTCCGATTCCCAGTCAGTGCACATACCTAGGTTGAGGGTTCATTCCCCAGTCATGGCATGTACAGGAGGCAACTGATCAATATTTCTCTCTTACATCAATCTCTCTCTCTCTCTCTCTCTCTCTCTCTCTCTCTCTCTCTCTCTCATATCAATAAATATAGCCTCAGGTGAGGATTTTTTTTTAATTTTTAAAAGGTGGCAATGAATTTTTCTATCTTCAACATATTAACAGTGTAAAAGAATATGCATTATAATTCCAGTGCAAACTTACCTTAATTAACAATGAAGTTCTTCTGATTACAAAATACGATTCTAAGGACATAAATCAAATACTTTCTTTAGATAACTGTACATATAATAAATGTTAATGTGTATAAAGGCATTTATATAATAAGGTATGCCCTAAACATTACTCAGAACCAAAACAGCTACTTAGAATCATGAAGACAAGTACCATAGGACATCATTTGAATTCTAAAAATAACCTGACCAAAAGTGGAAAATGATTATTGCTATTATTTTGGGCTTTCTGTCATTTCTCTGTAGGGCCATCCTGTGTTACCCCTACTCCAGGTAGTAATCTCTCTACTTCTTACACTCAATGACAAGGATTACATGTTTGAATAAAATGTCAACATCCCACATTATGCTGGGTAATGAGAATCCATCATCCAAATATCATTATAACTAAGGACTGTCATGTTCAAGTTCTCATTCACCATTCATAGCTGAGAGAAACGACATCTTTAAGAACTTGCCTGAATTTTCAGCTAAAACCCACTTGATTTCAAGGTGACAGAGTATGTTCTTAAGAGCTGTTACCACCTTGGATAATGACAAAGCTAGAGAAAGGCTGCAAGAGGGAACAAAAGAAGATTAACACCTCTGCATGTTGATGCAGCATAACTGAGACAGAGTCACAGGTGACCCAGAACTAAGAAAGCTGCTGCAACCGCTGCCAATTGGGAAGAAAATTGAAACAAAATGGAAGTGAGAAAACCTTTATCAACAATTAAACACAAAGAGATTATTTCATCTCTTTGAAAGCTATAGACATTTGTACTAAGAACAGAGAAATATTGTCAAGGTCACAATGGCAAATAGTGAGTTGGTTGGCAACATAAAAAAGTACAAAGAACAAAGAATAGAAGTAAACAAAAATATTTTTGAAATGAAAAACACAGGGAACTGTGAAGCTAATTTCACATTTGGCCTTGGCACATGCATGGTGAATGGAGAAACTGATTGCCAAAGCGCTTGGGGCTATGTTGTTTCCTGAAGATTTTGGCTAAACTCAGTGCTACTCTTTTCAGGTTAGTTCAACTCAGCAAATACAGTCTAACCCAGTGACCTGTGAATCCGAACTTATTAAGATATGAGAAAAAGATGCTCAAATGTTTCACATTTATTTTTTATCTCACTTTTAAAATATCTAAATGTTATAAAACGTATATACTATAATACAACAACAGTACTTGTAAATTACTAACTATATGAACAAGCCTATACTGAAGATAGTCAAAAATTATTTACTGATAAGTGGTATATGATCAAGAAAGTATAGACAATTTGATTAAGTAGGTTTATAGCGGGGCCCAGGTAACTCTTGTGACTGTGTTTTACATATATTAGTTCATTTTAATCCTTACAGCAATTATACCATTAGGTTGCATAACATAATATACTAAGGCAGATATTATAACTGCCCCTATTGAACAGATAAGAAAACAAGCATAGAAAAGTTAGGTAGTTACCCCACAATCAAACAGCTAGTGAGTGGGAACCAGCGTTCAAATGTGGACAGTCTGGCACCAAAGCCTGGGTTCTTAAGCACTAAACAACATAGCCTCAAGAAATTAGGAAACTATAACTGACTCAAAATAAAGTTAAGCAGAGAAGACTGAAGAGTTGAAAACCCAAGAGGAAGAGATGAGTGGGCATCCAGTCTGGATAGGCAGCCCCTAATACAGGGTTTTCTCATTCTTGAGCATGAACACAGACTACCAAATAAAATATATCACATGTTAGTCATATTTGATTGGTTTTGTGAGATGGAACTACTCCAGAAAGACAAAGATAGGAAATAATACACAAAAATTGTTTCAATAAAATATCATCCAACCAGAGCTGCTCACTGTCATTATTTTTTTTTTAATAGAAGCCTTTCACCGTATGGAACTAATTATCGCCATCTGCCGTTCCATACTTCTATTTCCTCTCTAACAGCTCATTCTTCAAAAACTCAGTAGCTTCCTCCCTTTACATTTGTAAATGCTGTTGACTATGGATAAAATCCATGTTTACTTTCTATTCAAAACCCCATAGGAAAGCTTGTTTTAATCATCCACAGATGTTTCATTCAGTTCTGCTTAGCTTGGCACAGAACTTCAGAGGGAAATAAAAGAAAAATCTTTATTTTATATTTCAATTGTAGATTGTTACAGACTAAATAAAACGCCAAATTGTTATTGGAAACAACACAGCCACTGTAATAACGATAGTCGACATCTTATTTTTACAATTATAATTTTCTCTGGCATTTGTTTAACTCAAGATGGTTTCCATATTTTACAAAGAGCTTTTTTTTTTCCTTCTCTGAATGAACCTGCATTGAAGCCATAGAACTTTGTAATTTATTTTTAATACAGTTTTAAACATTTGAGAAATGTTGAAATTGTTGCATGATATTTAGTGATTAGGCTTTTAAATACTTTCCAACCATTTGGTGCCATGTTTTGATATGTTAGTTATCCTTTCGAATTTCTTCAAAAACACCCACTAACCCCAAAGACCACTTCAGACACACTTATGGGTCAGTTCTTCCTTATTTTCTTTTCATTTTTGATTTCTTAACTAAAAACAATTGATGATATATAAACATTCACTATCAAATACACTTACATTTCACAGTTATTGAATGTTGGGGGGAAGCAGCTTTTCTGGCGGTAGGACTATTTTGTGGTAGATTCTCTACTTAGCTCTAAAAACTGTGACATGAGAGCGTAACATGCCATTTCTTTATAATCCCATACCTCCAACTAACCCAAAGCTTTTCACTGATCTCCTGAAATTTCCTAATGAGGTGCTTTGTAATTTTTTCACTTGGCTAATGCCAAGAATCAAACTATACTCCCTAACTCCAAATTTTACCAGACATTTACCTCTTCCTAAGTCCCACCTATCACATTGTTCCTTCAAAAGCATTTTTTAAACTTATTTATTTATTTTTATTCAGTTACAATTGTCTGCATTTTCTCCCCATCCCTCCACCCCACCCCAGCCAGTCCCACCTTTCATTTATATTTACATGTCAGAGTTCATTTCGGCCTTCCTTTTCATTCCAGTTGTTAAAATATCATGAATATTAATTTGAGTTCGTTTTGTTTTTTGATTCAGTACACATGGTTCTAGGTGTATTCCCTTAAAGCACTAGAAGGAGCCTCTGTACACATTTTTTTCAAATCTGCTTAAATCAAGATGACTCAGACTGGCTTGAAGAGAGGGCTTGTTATGGCTCCTTGCAATCATTTCAATACACATCAATAAACTCTGGTTTTATCATGCTTATTTTGCTCTACCAGAATTCTAACCTATTGCTCTTCTTCGCATGTCTATTCAAAGTACCTAGGTCAAAGAACTTGTGCGTTACTGGAGAGTATAGTTAATATATGAAGGGGAATGACAGAGATTGTGTCTATGAAAGCCACCAAATCAAATAAAATGTTTGAAATCAAAGTAAAGAAGAAAACAGTTTTCTTTACATCACCATATTTTTCTGCATAAAAGTGACAGGTTTTCAGAGAAGAGTTCTGAATTCTATATTCATAGCAAGAAAGAATATTTACTTCCCAAACTATCTGACCTATCAGCTATATGCATTTATGCCACAACATCAAAGACAATGAACAAATCCTTTAAAGATCTGAGGGTACTTTCTGATGTCAAACTTGTGCATAATATTTAGTGTAACTAATTATTTTCTGCCTTTAATTAATTAAAGCTATTAGTAGCTATGAATAACTTCAGGTTTTTTTAAATCATTGTTTCACAAGTCTTTCACTTCAGAAAGGGAGTAAGGCTTAGTCATCCCTTGATATTGAGACACTGTGTTCAAGATAACTGCATTCCTATGAGGCAAAGACTGCATATTATAATCTAGCCCATCATAAAAATAAACAAAAAACAAAACTTGAATTCATAAAGTAACTAATGAGTTTTTCCTACTACAGAATTCTATCATCATTGACATAGCAATGACATTAAAATCTTGTTCTCTGAACATTGGTCCCCTTTTTAAAAGAGAAGAATTGTAGTAACAATCATCATTTGAGTACTGTATCTCTATGAGTATATAATATTGGAGGATCCCTTTATTAATATAAAATACAGGCAGCAGACTGCTGTAAAAATAATAGGGGGCATAAAAACAGAGTGGCCAACTTTCTAAGGAGATTATGATTAAAATGAAAAGCAGAGGAAAAAAATAAAAATATTATAAATCTATAGGAAGAAAGGCATTATATTTTCTACCAGAATTGAAAGTTAGTACAATTAAGTTCATTTTAAAAATTCAAACATACAATTTTTAAACATCTCAAACACAGACATATACTACCTTGTGGATGGATCGATACAGACAATGTCAAGAAATTTATACCCATTGTTACCAAAAAGAAAAAAGTCAAATGGTTATGTTTCTTAACCTGTGAGATCACCTATGTAATAGCATATTTCTTCAAATGTAAGATGCCATCAATTGTAAAAAATAGTAGTATTTTATTTACTAAGAAAAAAATGATGCCAATTAAGTTGTGATAATCCATCAATTATAAAAACACATCCCAATTTCAGAAAGATTAAAATGTGAAAAAATGTACACCTTAGACTTGGAGAAATACAATAACGTTCTTTCTATGTATTCACATAGAAACAAAACCCTATTTCTCGAACACAACTGAATCCTTGTTTCTTAGGAATATCAAATTTATAATAAATGCATTAAAGAAGAAGAAAGATATCTCACAGGTAACACAGAAAGTTAACTTGTCTGTACAGGTTCAGAATTCTGTTTGAACTTTCCAATACATTTTTTTCCACTGTGGCCTTAAATATCTATTTAGTTTAACTTTAGTGCTGACTATAGAAGTAAAAAGTATTTATAATTTAAAAAGAAAAGCTTCAGAAAATGTAAAAAAGATAGGATCCTGATAAAGATCTTGCCTGATTTTGATGTGCAACAATGCAAGCACTATAATGAAAACTCTCCTCTTTTTCTCATTTTGTTCCTGACTTCCATGTGGCCCCTTCCCAGCTGTTATAGTTATTGCTACAGCTTCCCTTAACCCTTACATTGCTCACCCAGCTTCTAGAGCCTTTGCCTAATTTGCAATTGGAAACATTCACCCTCAATCCTCCCATTTGATTCCTCTGAAGGAAGTAGGAGGAATACAGGCTGATTAGAATTCAAAGATATTAGTATTTGGTTTCAGAAAGAGCTTCAGAAGTTCAAGGTTTACACTATTAATATTGTTTCAACTATTTCAACTACCATATAGGAAGGAAGAAAGTATGGTTATGTTTCTCTTCCAAGTTCTTTAATACTTTCTTGTGGATCCCCCCAATTTTTTTAATTACCATGGTAATACATATGCACACAGATTAAATTTAAAAAAAAGAAACTCATAGTTTCCTTTCCCACTCTAACAGTGACCAAAAAAAAGAAAAGGACAGGTGATCTACAAAATTTTAATTATGATTAAGCCCATTAGAGAGCTTAAATCATAAGGTAATCCAGTCACCTAAATTCTAAAGAGGGACAAGCCTTTCCAAAGAGAGAGTAGACACACAAACTGTTTAGTCTTTGGTAGAGCAAGGGAGAAAGAAGTGGTTACCCTCCAAAGCAGGTAAGAAGAAAAGAAGAAATCAGCCAAAATTTTAGTGACTTCTTAAAAGGCAAGTGTGAGCTGAGGCCTAGACACAAAAGAAGTCTTCTACTCAAAATCTGTTCTAGGAGCATCCACTAGGTACCCATAGGCACAAGACAGTTGGGGGCAGGATACAAAATCTAAAAGAGCCCATTTCTGTGGCACATCTGTTGCTCCTGGGAAAGATACCCCAATGGACCCTTTTCTTTGATGAAGCAATAAAGGAGGGACAACAAACCCTGTTGACCTTAGAGTCCAGGAAAAGAACGATTGTTTATGAAGAAGTAGCAGAAGTAAAAACCCTCTGTCTCTGGAGTGAGGCAGGAAATCTTCTTGGACCCAGGGTCCTGACACTAGAGAAACAAAGAGGAGTATGGGTCCCATAAGGAAGACAAAAAGGAACATTAAGAAAACTTTAACCTTAAAGGCATATAGGCATATAGGGACTGCCTAAGACTGAGGCTTCACCAACACAATAAAGAATTTCCTGATCCCACCGTGAGCCTAACACCAATTCATGCAACAGTAGCCTATAGGAAAAGCAAGACCATTAAGAGAGAGACCCCTGTGTGGCTCAGGCAGGCAAGGTAGAATGGGAAAGTTGAGAAAAACCTCCCAGCACCCCAAGTCTTTCTCTAAGTGAAAAGTAACAGCAGACACTACTAGACATAATATAGTCAAGCTACTGACAAAATACTAAAAACAAATGAAGATACACTAAGAGGAAGAAAACTAACTAGATAAAGCAATATCACTGATATGATCTAAAATCATAAAAATAAATTATAACACTCGTCTTGGCATCTTATGTTGTGTGTTTGATGTCTCCTCAGAATTTTGTCTCTGTAAAAGGAAATTTTGATGGTAAAAGGATAGAGACCTACTCTTACCCTTTTATTAATATTACCTTCATTCCTTCATGTAGTACTGGTCAAAGCATGGGAGATTTGCTTTTTCCATGATTTTTTGGCATATCAGTGAACTTTTCTTCTGAAACATGGTCTTAAAATATAAATGTATTTAAAAATTAACTGTATGAAATTTTTCATCTTATATTCTCTACCTTTTATTTTTCTAAAATAAAAGAAGTAAACATTTGTGGGGCTGGCTGGCTCTACATTTAGCAAAATGAGATAATGGATCCTCCCCACTTTGATATTTCCTTTCCCCCAGCACTTACATATTAAATTTTAGGTAATCCTATATTCATTAATGTAGTGTCTTATTAGCTACAATTTACTGTGTGTACTTTGTGTTTTCTTCCACAGATTATTGATTCTTCAAAATAAGGTCTGTAATGATTGTGTTTTATATTCCATACGTAACGGACACATAATAAAATGCCTGGTTACTAATGTTAATATGATTCAAACATCTAGAAAGGTCCAGCTCTGCCCTACTACTTTTAGGTCACAGGCCCAAGAGCAGTGATTCTAGAGTATGCAGATGTGTAGTCTACCACTGAGCATTGCCCTGACCTTCATTCATCCTCTTAGTTACTTCTTTCTTGCTGCCCTCAGCTTCACCTCTCTGGCCTCCCATCTGTCCCAGCCCATGGTTATATTTGAGATTCCCTGATCTACGTCTTCATCTCTGATTCCTCCACAATCACTTTATTGCCCAGTCTATGGCTTATTCTCCTCTAAGCTCTATATTTGTTCAGACAAACTTTCTAGAATCTTCCTTATAAGCCACAAACCAGGTTCTAATTCTAGCCCCAGTAGTCAAGCTCTGGACAAGGAGTAATTTTAAAAGGTGTGTAAACAAACAAATCTCTACCTAAAGTCAAAGTAGGAAGGTGATATTTCCAGGTATGTAAATCATTCTTTTTGATTTAGAATTAACTAGAATTATATTTAAGAAAAATTCAACAAATTTTCATACAAAAACATCTATAAAATCAAAAAGCATAATTACAAAATTAGTAGTTTAGTAGAATGTTTAAATAAATGGAATGTTCAGCCTACCAATTTCTCATACAAGTAGAATAATTAATTTACAAAAACTAGGATAGCACTCTAAAGACTAGGATTTGCCAGTGTGCTCTACAAAATAAGCACTACCAAGAAAACTCCAAGGATCTGAGCTTAAAAGATGAAGAACACTAAAGTGCCAATCTATTTCTTTGACCCACCCAAGGTATTACAGTCGGTCCTCACTATTCATGGTGCTTACATTCAATAAAGTTGCTGCAAACATTGAATTAGCAAATACAGAATCATTGTCCCTAGGGGAAATACAGAATTGGGTTCTTGTGAGTTTTGGGTTGCATTTTCATTAGCTAATCAATACATAATCTTGTTTTATGTGTTTCTGTTTTTAAAGACACCTTATTTAATATATATTGTCAAGTCATTAACAGTGAACTCAGAGCCAACAGCACTATAACTCATGCCTGAATGAAGCTTATCTAATACATGTGTTCTCTCTGTTAGACTCATCATAGCCTTCTTATGCTTAGGAACACTAGACTGCACATCAGCATTACAGCTGGGGGGTGTTTTAAACAGCAAAATCACCAACAAAGAGTACACACATGTGGGAAATGTGACACTAAATAGACTACAAAAAAAAAAAAAAACAACACTTGTTTACAACATGAGCACTGAAAGAAGAATGCAGAGGTTTTGGTTTGTTCAGCCCCAGCTGGGAAGATGTGTTGTTGGGCGATTCAAATTTTTTGTTACTCTGTGCATATCCTCAACAGACTGAAAAAGCACTTGTGAATGTTGATTTTAAAGATGCAAATAAATTTTAGCAAGGGGGAAAATTCACAAGTATAGAATCTGTGAATAATGAGGATCAACCATATCTCCATTTCTAATGTCCTGCTCAATGGCCCAATTTGATATATACCTTGAACCTCATCTCACCTCTCAATTTTCCTGTTATTTATTCATCAGCCTCACCCCTTGGTTTCAATGCATCTCTTCATTCTTCCTAACCATTGCTTGGTTCCAAGGTCCTTGTCCCAGCAATGCATTCATGTGGATGAGACTGGGGAAGGCACATCCTGCCTCACACATAGGCCCTAGCATGGAAAGTACTTCAGCTCATGGACAGGTCATGATTTCCACCATTTCAACAACATCCATACAAAACCTAAATTCAAGACTTCCGGCCAAGATGGAGGTGTAGGTAGATACACTTTTCTCCTTGCACAACCAAAAGAAGGATAACAACAAATTTAAAAACAAAAAACAACCAGAACTGCCAGAAAATCGAACTGTATGGAAGTCCAACAACCAAGGAGTTAAAGAAGAAACATTCATCCAGACTGGTAGGAGGGGTGGAGATAGGCAGCTGAGGCAGAGAGGACATGCCACAAGGCAGCAGCTGGTGGTCCCACATTTGCATGTGTATAAACCGGGAGGAACAATTGAGGAGTGAGACAGGCCACGCAACCTAGGGTTCCAGCATGGGAAAAGAAAGCCTCAAAACCTCTAGCTATAAAAATCTGTGGGTGTGGCAGTGGTGGGAGAAACACCCAGCCTCACGGGAGAATTTGTTGGAGAGAACCAGAGTCCTACAACATACACAACCCAACCACCCAGGAATCAACACCCCAGAAGGGTCCAATGTGCTTCTGGATAGTGGGGGAAGTGCCTGAAAGCCAGCCGAGAGCCCATCAAATGGCATTGTTCTCTATCGGACAACTCCCCCACATACAGCACCACAACCCAGTTATGTGGGTTGTCCTGCCCTGGTGAATACCTAAGACTCTGCCCCTTACTACATAACAGGCATGCCAAGATGAAGAAATATGGCCCAAATGAAAGAACAGATCAAAACTCCAGAAAAGCAACTAAGCAATGAAGAGATAGCTAATTTATCAAATGCAGAGTTCAAAACACTGGTAATGAGGATGCTCACAGAAATGGTTGAGTATGGTTGCAAAATAGAGGAAAAAGTGAAGACTATGAAAAGTGAAATAAAGAAAAATATACAGAGAACCAATGGTGAAGGGAAAGAAACTGGGACTCAAATCAACAATTTGGAACCAAAGGAAGAAATAAACATTCAACCAGAACAGAATGAAGAAACAAGAATTAAAAAAAAAAAAATGAGGAGAGGCTTAGAAACCTCTGGGACAACATTAAACACTCCAACATCAGAATTATAGGGGTGCCAGAAGGAGAATAGGAAGAGCAAGAAAACTTATTTGAAAACATAATGGAGAGCTTCCTCAACCTGGCAAAGGAAATAGACTTCCAGGAAGTCTAGGAAGCTCAGAGAGTCCCAAAGAAGTTGGATCCAAGGAGAAAAACACCAAGGCACATCATAATTACATTACCCAAGATTAAAGATTAGGAGAGAATCTTAAAAGGAGCAAGAGGAAAGGAGACAGTTACCTACAAAGGAGTTCCTATTAGACTGTCAGCTGGTTTCTCAAAAGAATCCTTACAGGCAAGAAGAGGCTGGAAAGAAGTATTCAAAGTCATGAGAAGCAAGGACCTACATCCAAGATGACTCTATCCAGCAAAGCTATCATTTAGAATGGAAGGACAGATAAAGTGCTTCCCAGATAAGGTCAAGTTAAAGGAGTTCATCATCACCAAGCCCTTATTATAGGAAATGTGAAAGGGACTTATCTAAGAAAAAGAAGATGATCAAAAATATGAACAGTAAAATGACAACAAACTCACAACTATCAACGACTGAACCTAAAAAAAATAAAAATAAAAACCAAACAAAGCAAACTAGAATGGAAACAGAATCACAGAAATAGAGATCACATGGATGGATCACATCAGCAGGGAAGTGGAGGGTGGAGAATGGGAGAAAAGGTACAGGGAATAAGAAGCATAAATGGTAGGTACAAAATAGACAGGGGGTGGTTAAGAATAGTATAGGAAATGGAAAAGCCAAAGGTCTTATATGTATGAACCATGGACATAAACTAAGGGGGAAGGAATGCTGGGGTGGGGGGTGGGGGGGACAGTGCAGGGCATAGGGTAATAAATGGAAGGAAAAATGGGACAACTGTAATAGCATAATCAATAAAATATTTTTAAAAAACCTAAATTCACAGCCCATTATTGCTTTCTCCTTCAATCTACTATATTTTCAGAATCTATAACCTCTCACTGAAAAAGCTTAAAAGGTGAGCCTCTAAAATAATTATGATTATGTGGATCATTTGGTTCTAAATCACTTAGGTCATTTACATATACCTTTTTAACTAAGGAAATCCTCCATAATTATCCCAACTCTACTTCCCTTTGCTAAGGGAATCTAATCTACTTGGTCAAATATTACCTACCCCTAGTTCTCCATGGAGAAGTATTAAGTCTATGGGCCTCTGCTTTCTTTGGATATATTGAAGCTGTCCATAAAAACTAATAGATAGAATGAACTATGATTATTCACCAGTGAGCTAATTTATTGTACTGACTGATTTAGTTCCCTCTATTATTGAGAGGAAAGAGGAGATCAGGAATACTAAAGCATTTAAGTCGAGATATCTTGGGCTGCTTGAACAGATGAGTACAGAAAGCACTGTCCTATTCTTTATAGGACATCAAAAAATAAGATATCTCTGATACAATATTTACATGTCTAAAGTTTAGAAGAAATCTTAAAGGTCTCCATCTGAGTAGGAGGATCTAGGCTTCTTTTGTACACCCTTGTGAGCCCAACATCTATACTTTGCCTAGCACATTGTAAACACTAAAAAATATTTAGTTATTTCTAAGCAATAAAATGATACATAACACATCTGGACAATTCTCAAAAATATAGTAAGTGGAAAAAGAATCCTTAAAAAAAAAAACATATACTGAATGACTCCATTTATGCAGAGATCTAGAATTGGTAAAATAATCTAAAGTTGGAAACAATCACAGTGATTCCCTGGTTGCGGGGTGGCAGGGACATGGGTTGGAGATTGCCTGGGATGGGGTGTGAGGGACTCTTCTGAGGTGACGATAATGCTCTGCATTTTGAAAGGGGTTTTGGGTACCTGGGCATTTATCAGAAGTCACAGAATGGTACACTTAAGTTTGTGCATTTCGTGGCATATAAACTTTACCTCAATAGGTATGTGATAAAAGAAGTATAGTAAAAATGTTGTTAATGACAGAAACTAAGTAGTGGGTATGTGGGTGTTCACTGTAAAATTCTTTCAACTATTTTGTATGTTTGAAAATGTTTTTAATAAAACATTTGTGAGGGCAGAAATTTCATGTTCTAAAATGTCCTGAACATATATTTAATGAAATGGAATGGCCCCAACCTCTTACCTAATGCCTGAATTCCCATGATATCCTCATCAAGTGGTCATTTAGAGCAGTGATTTGGTTCATGGACCAGCTGCACTGGAATTATCTTAGATACTGAAAGAAATACAGATTCAAAGTCCCACCCAGACCTACTGAGTCAGAACCAACAGAGTAGTTTTAGCGAACCTCTCCCCCAGGTTTTCTGATGTGTGACCAGATTTGGGAATGGCAGATCTAGACTATCTACAACCACTGCAATGACTGGCAAGTCCTCTTTTGGGTTGGCCCATTTCATTTCTTGGAGGGCTCTATTCGATTTTTTTTCCCTTTGATCAAACTAGAATCTACCTTCCTAGGATCTATCACTCATCTATTCTTATTTTTGGAGCCATAAACTGAATCCTTCTCCCTCATTATTATAATTATAGCTTTCATTATAATGGTTCATTACAATATATTAGGTAGCATGTTTTATGCTACACTCAGTGTGCATTATCTCACAGCAGCCTTTTCAATTTCATATATTCCCCCCTCCACTACCACCTTCCTTCCAATCTTTCTTTCTCTACATCAAGAAGTCATGGTAGCTTTAACTTTTGTGAAGTTTCTGTGACATGGCTTCTAGTCCCCTCATTGTTTCAGAAAGTAGACCCAAAGTAAATCTCACATTTTACTTTGTGAATTAGTTTGTCAGATCTTTTTCTGAAAGTGGGCTTTGACAGAAGTGGACACTAAGAAACATAAAAAGTCTGGAACCAAATGGAAAACAAGTTTGGCTGCTTCACAGTTCTGAGAACAGTTCTACTTAAAGGGAGATACTGTATTCCTCCATTCAGGTAAATAGAAGATTTCAAGTCATCTGAAAACTATAGTTTCTAGTATTTATAATTTAGACATGTCTGAAATTTAAAATTAATCCTTTCAGCTGCCATATTCCATGAGCTAAAAAAAAATTGTATAATATCTCTGGAAAATAACGTCACCTCAAAGTCTGTTTAATTTTGCTGTTTTGAGTATGTTCAAACATCCCTGCTAAATGCATAACTTTAAACAAGTTGGATTGAAAGATTTTTAAAATAAGTTTTTGTGGGATGAAATCACCAAGTTCCCTGTTTTTTCCTATAGTCCACTTGAGATTTCTCAATTTTATAATTTACATGAAGTATTATATTCTGCCATGAATCAGATGGACAGTTTAACTATTTTGTGCCATCAGTCCAACTTTTATAAACTTTGGTATTCTTGAAGGAGATACATTTTTTCATGAGTGTGATGTCCTTGTTAATATATATAACATTCATGTATATCATAACATGTGTAACATGTTATAACATGTTTTGCTAATGTATTCATAATGTTTCTTCAACTGCTAATTTCAAAACTGGGGAGTTACCAATTTCAGGCATATTTGGCTACTGTTAGACTGAACCATTTTGGGCGAGAAAAATACCAATTTCATGGTTCAACCTAATACTAACTTAATTTGACAAAAGATAAAGCAGAAGTGCTGTCAATTAGCAATTTTACTTCTGCCTCCCATTGAAGTAACTTTAAAACACCTTCCTCGCTATTATGAACTAATATATAATTTTCTATTATAGGCATTCTTTTTCATAATTTTGAAAACATATCTGAATCTGCCTCTAAGACTGTTTTTTCACCATTTTGACTCAGCTGTTCTTGAATAGCTATCCATCCCAATTTTGAAGGAACCACAAGTTTACATGCAAAGTCAAGAATGGCATTCAAAGGTAAAATGAGGAAAAAAATGTGTTTTATATTCTTCTAAATATCCTTTAAATTATCCTTCAAGTGGCTTTAAGGATTTTCATAGAGAAAGTACTTATAATTCTCTCAAGATGTGGCACAGAGCCCTAAGGAACCCAGAAAATTTCAGCACCTGCAAAGATCAGGAATTGATAATACAAAAAGAATTTTATATTGTAAATAAAATCTTTCCATAAAGATATTTACCTTTGAATAACATTGGTTATCAAGATGATAAAGACAGACTGTGGAAAAGAGTTATATTTCTTTTGTCAATATAAAAAAAATACTATCTAGAATAGTTTATTATAAAATATTATTTTGACCAATGCTTATAACTTACATTTTCCAACTTAGAATAAATATATGTGTTTTGCATCTTCTAATGGCTAATTCCTCCCCAAACTTCACCAATAAAATACTTTTCATCTTCTGTGTTGCCTGCTATTACCATTCAGTTGACCCTGATGCTGTCTTACTAGTTTTGATAAATACATACATGCAACTCATCTATTTGAATACTCCTAAGGAAAGAGACTGTCTTAAATATCTGTTTCTCCCTCAAAGTCTTGTACCCCACACAGAACTTTTGGCTCCTTTTTTTAGAAAGAACACCATTTTTCCCCTTGACCAATTTAATTACTCTTATCTACATCTTTCCTATTCCATCTCTGCTATGTCTAGAGACACAATGGCTAAACAATATATAGTGGCCTAGGTTCAGGTATACCGTGGTTTTATTTCAAACCTATAACTCAGGTGATAAACATATTTGTGCACTTAAAGCAGCTGTGTAATCCCAGAATGAACATTGGTACTACATGAAAAATTAATTAGGCATTAGCTCAAAACATCTAGTGACTAATTCAGATATTCCAGGTCTTAATTTTAGTAACTGAAAAATATTTAATACTGTTAATCTTCCAGAACAATGTTAAGATTCATGTACGGATTGAGTAACTTTGCCAAAGAAACCCACTCTCCGTGGAAAGATACAAGGCTAGGAAATTCAAATTTTTTACACCAGAACTAAAGGAATCTCCATAGCAGAGATACCTTTCAAATAAGCACTCAAATATTTTCCGCCTTAATTTCTGGTTATTATATTCAAGTAGAATGTGGACAGACTTCCAAGGCCAAAATCTAAGACAACTTTCCAGATAATTAAACTCAAAAATCACAATAAGCATCTAAGTAATTAAAATAATGTAGTCATTACCTGGATGTGGAATCAAGGGATTCAGTTCCTGGTTTTGTCACTACCTTAAGCTGGGTGGACTTGGAATAATCATTTAATGTGTTTACCCATATCTAAAGTATAAAGAAACTTCTACTACCTATCCATCTACTTGAGAGAAATATTTTTTTTAATTTTTATTTTTATTCAGTTACAGTTGTATGCCTTTTCTCCCCATCCCTCCACCCCACCCCAGCCGAACCCACCTTCCTCCCCCACCTCCTCCCTCCCCCTTGATTTTGTCCATGTGTCCTTTATAGTAGTTCCTGTAATCCCCTCTCCCCACTGTCCCCTCCCCACTCCCCCCTGGCTATTGTTAGATTGTTCTTAACTTCAAAGTCTCTGGTTATATTTTGTTTGCTTTTTTCTTCTGTTGATTATGTTCCAGTTAAAGGTGAGATCATATGGTATTTGTCCCTCACCATACCCTAAGAACCCTGAAACACCAATCCAAAAGAACCTATGCAGTCCAATGTTCATAGGAGCACAATTTACAATAGCCAAGTACTGGAAGCAACCTAAGTGCCCATCAGCAATGAATGGATCCAAAAATTATGGTATATTTACACAATAGAATTCTATGCAGCAGAAAGAAAGAAGGAGCTTATACCCTTTGCAACAGCATGGATGGAACTGGAAAGCATTATGCTAAGAGAGAAATATTTTGAAAATTAAATTAGAGCGGGGTCTCTCAACCTTGGTACTACTGATATTTGGGGGGGCCCAATAATTCTTTGTTGCAATTCTATGCATTGTAGAATGCTCAGCAACATGTCTGATTTCTACACACAAGATACCAGTACTGTACACACACAGCCCCCACACACCACAGCTGTAACAACCTCAGTGTCTGCAGTCATTGCCAAATGTCCTTTTCTGGAGTTTGGGAACCAAAATCACCCCCACCCCCACCCCCCAGTTGAGAATGACTGAATTAAATGGTTTATATAAAAGTCATTATTTATACATGAAATATATACTGACCATCTAATATATGTTAGACATTGTGGCCAACTCAAATAAGATATGATTCACACCCTCAAATGGTTTATAGACTAGCAGGGGAGACAGATAAACAAAGCCATGTTGGCAATGATGGCAGTTTGAGAGGCAGTGAGGCAGGGAGGGAAAGGGTGGGAAGATCATCGTAACATTCAAAAAGCAGAATACACAGGAGTTGGTGACTAGATGGACATGGAGGATGAATAAAGACAGGAGAGAAAAACAGTATGTCAACAATGGTTAATTATTATTTAGTACCTAAGTCAAGAGTTTTTCCACAAAATCAGAAACATTTCCCAGAAGAAAACCCTCACCACATAAATGTTCATGAAATAAATACTGACTTCACTGTTACTGCTTTAATTTTAACCAGTGGAGAAACACACATAGATAAACTACTTCATTTCTTCCATCCAATTTGCACTCCTCTCACCAGAATTATCAAGACCAACAGGGGTCAGTTACTTCCCACACCGTAATTGCACTATCAAGGTCCACGAATATGGCTGCAAAGTGGTAAGAAACAGCATGCCATTATCTATTGTTTATTTCATTCATGGAAGAACACATCATTTTAACATCATCCAAGAATTTTATCCGATATTAACTTTGAAAGCCCAAATCACATGCATCTGTGCCAATGCCAAAAGAAAATAAAACCTAAACCCATGTTAGAAACTGCCTTTCCCCCAAGACAGTGGAGATGTGTAGCTTTACAGAATAGTATCTGCATGTGAGGTCCACACAGAGGTGACTCTATTAGCTCCCCCTCACTGTGGTACAGCAGGGCAAACAACTATCCCATTATCTCATGCCATTTTCTAGTTTGTGTGAAACCAGGAAAGTGCCGTTTCGAGACACAGAACACAGCATTCATTAGAGGAGAGCTGGTTAGAGGCTGCTAATGGTCCTGCAGAGGTATTTGGCTTCTGGTCCTGCAGAGGTATTTGGAGGAAGTCCAAGTGACTAACCACATTGATTTCAGATGAAATTCTCTTTGCAAATACATGTTACCCAATACCCCAAGATATATGAAAGCCTTCCTGGTTTTTAGAGTTTATAAGCCCCTTGACAATGGAATTCTGTGTGGAAATATCAAAAGTCAAATAACAAAGACAATTTTTGAGAGGATCAAAAATAGAAACCATTATTGGAATATAAAAACATTTTAGTTACTTAAGAATCCACAGTTCTAACAAAAGCGGCCTTATTAAGCAACATTTGCTCAATAGGCAATTTTCCCCCATTTAATTTTCATAAATAGATCACTTTGAAATTATTTCCCCTAACAAAGAGTGCACATTAACAACAAATAATACAACATCTTTAAATTTTAATTACTGTCAAATGCTTTATTTTGCTTCCAAGCAACTTACAGAAACATGTTATTAATATAATTTAATTTAAGGGGGTAAGCATTTGTTTTCTATTTTTAAAAAGGTGGTTCTGAAATTCTGGCCCTGTCAACATCATTTAAACATTCCTGTTCCATGCCTCAATATAATAAATTAAATCAGCATTTTAATTGTGCCCATGCTTTGTGGTTCCTGGCAGAACAAAAAGATTCTCTGTGAGTGCATGACTTCCCCCACAAAAAAACCCCCACTGAGTGATTAATTACTAGTCTGGAAGATATAAATATGTCTCTCAATAAAGACAGTATGGACTGTTAGAAACTCTGGCCTTATACATCTCCATAGGGCGCCTTAACTTAGCAGACATCCTCCTAATTCGAACAAGATTCTGGCTCCAGCATTCACGGACAGCTCCACCATGATACACTGTTCCTCTATAGAACAGCATATTTATTTTAATTAGCATCATTCTGTACATGTACAAGAATCAGAAGGAAATCAGGCTTTTTATGTATACATATATAGAAGTCTTAAGTGTCTCTCTTCATTAAGAAAGAAAGAACTGAGAACAATGTAGAATAATAAAAAGCACCATCTCTATATATACTATTTTTGGTTACACCCTGACATTACTCATGTTTCATTCAGAGTTAAGGGTTTGGCCATGAGATCACAACTTTTTATGAAGACATGAACCAGCAGGTCTATATGGCTCTGCCCAAACCTCACATTTACTGTCTGAACTAAGAAGCTGTCATGTTCACTAAAATGGAGAGAACCTTAGAGAAAGTTCTTTAGAGAAAGAACTTATTGGCCACCTCTAAAGAATAAAAGCAAGAATTGATGGAATTTCTAGAATCGTTTCTAAGACCAAAATAAGATAAGTGATTTGGGTTATACCAAATCATTTAAACTATAAATTGCAAGTAAAGTCAACTAACTTGAAAATAAAGATGAATATAAGAAATCAAGACTAAAAGCTGGTTTTTTAAAACTGGAAAACGGATGTGCAGCCTCTTTTAAATTTAATGCTTTGCATTCATGATCATGGCTTTTATTGCCAGAACTAAGACCGCATCTCCTTCACTCTTCCAGTATGCGTTTTAAGAAAGGGGGTGGGGAGCAATATTATCATAGATCATTCTGGCCAGTCTAGAAATCCACATATTATATTCCTAATTATCTTTTTAAAAATAAAATGAAAGAAAGGTTCCCTAAAAGCCAGTACACATTTGGCCAAGATAAAAAAGGTACTTATAGACTTCTACTCTATTGCAATTTATATTCCCACCTGGCCTTGTCAAAGATTTTAAACATGATCATCACACATAACTTCAAGGATTAAATCACTCAGTAAACACAAGTCTGAACTGGAGTTCTGCAGTAGCTGGCAAAAATGGCCACAATGCTTTAACATCATCTCCCATCAAGAGGTAGAGTATGTTTTCCCACCCCTTGCGTCTCGGTTGGTCTTGTAGCTTTGATCAATAGAATGCACAAAAACAGCAGTATACCAATCCTGAGCCAGGGCCTCAAGAAGCCTTACAGCTTCCATTCTCAAACTGTTGAAATTCTATGCCCCCCATGGGAACAAATACAGGCTAACCTGTCAGAGGTTGAGAGCCTATGTGACAAAAGGGCCTACACATCTCAGCTGTCCCAGATGCGACCAAAATAAGCCAGTCAGCACAGGCAACTGCTCAGCTGACTACAGATTCATAAGTGAGCCCAGCCAAAATTAGTCAAGTTTGGCCCATGCCAGAATTGCCCTGCTGATCCCAACCAATATTGTCAACCTGAAATATTATGAACTAAATTAAGTAGGTAATTTTTTAAGCCACTAAGCTTTGAGGTGATTTGTTATACAGAAATAGGTAACTGATACAGGTCCTATAACCTCATAACTAAATCCTTCCCAGGCTTTAAGCTCCAACTCAAGTTTCCACTATGATGGTCATAGCCTTTACCAGGTACTAGTGTACAAATTCTGATGACCTAGTTCCTTTTGATACTACTTTTTTCTGTAATGAAATTCATTGTTTAGCTAAATAATACCTAATATGATTTTCAAAAGTATATCTAAGTATTTGTGATTCACATAAAAATGCCTTGAAGGCAGAAACCATGTCTTATATTCCTTTTTTATTATCCATCACATAAACATATTGTAAATATTAAATAAATACTTGTTATTAGCTTTGTACAGTGGCAGTACCATAGCCAATGTGGTTTATCCAAGATGTGATTATTGCTAATTAAATAAATACTTGTTGGTTTGATTTGAAAATAGCCTGTTTCACCACAAAGGATATTGAGTAGTTTTTAAACTTTTACATTCCTTTACAAATGTAATAAATTTCATAATAAGAAAGCAAAAACAAACTAGATAAAATTTAAAACATCTATATACAGTCAGATACAAAAATGCAATTCAAAGACAGCAACTGGAGAAAATAGTTATGATATATTTAACAAAAAGCTAAAATCTCTAATACACAAAGAGTGCCTGAAAAGCAATATAAAAAGATGAATAACCCAAAATAAAACTGAAAAAGATATAAATTGACAGTATTCAGAATTACAAAAGGAAAAAAAAAAACCTGTGAAAAGATGTTTGACCTCCCAGATAATCAGGAAAATATAAATTAAAACAAGGAGATGCTTATCCATCAGATTATAAAAAAATAAATACACTAAAGAAGATCCATTATTGGTGATATGACTATAAGTAGAAACAGGCCTTCTTGTACACTTTGGGAGAAAAATGTGGTATAGCTTTTAGAAGGACAGTGGGAAGTATCTTAATGTTAACTCTTTTAACCCCAAAATATTCACTGAACCTTGTTTTTAGTATTAAAAACTGGACATCTAAATATTCATCAATATTTTCAAGGTAAATCATGATTCACCCATATATATGAAAACTAAGCAAAAATTTAAAAGAATGTGAAGGATTTCTACATACTGACACAAAAAGATCAAGAAATGTTAAGTTAAAAAGTCAGGTCACAAAGAATTGTGTAATACCATTTTTTAAATAGTAAGTATACAAATGCATAGAAAATGGCTAGAATGATACACACTAATAGGGAAGAATGTGGTTGGCAGTATGAAGAAAGACAATACATTTTTATACTTATATATCATTTGAATTTCCAAAAAGCATGGATTTATGTGACATGTGTATAATTTGTTTATATTACACATACCTGAGCAGCAGCAGAAGGCAGAGCATAGATGATTTCAACTGAAGAACAAAAAAAAGCTATGCATTCATGCAGGAGGTGTCCAATTTTATCCTGGCTCAAGGAAGGGGGCTGGTTGGTGTTGCACACAGATGTGAGCAGGGACCATTGTCAGGTGCCCTTGTAACATGACTTCCTCAATGGCAGAGAAGAGGAGATACTACACTGGGGACCCCCTGTTTGGCCTCTCAGAAGCACAATGAAGAATCCTCCTGGAATCTGAAATGAAGAGAAACAAGATGAGCCTCTCAAAGTTAAATTTGAACATCAATACAAACTGGATCAGAGAAGAGAGATGGGATGACACCTAAATTAATAACAAAGCTAGCTGTTGGCAATCACCAATACCACCTGTGTCAGGCACTGAGGACTTTTACACACTACATCTCACTTAATCTTCACAGCAACCCTCAGTTTTTATTTTATTCAAGTAAAAATGAGCATAGAGAGGTTAAGGAAATTTTCAAGGGTCACACAGCTTGTATATGGCAGTGCCAGAAACTTCAGCCTGTTTAATTCAACACCTATGTTCACAATTAACATAGTATACTCTTTCCTGTAACAGGGGCAAAAACACTTCTGGTTTGGCAATAGTTGACTATATCCTTGCTGAATGCATTAATATAGCTAAGGATGTAATGGGTCAATTAAAACAAACACTGCTGAGCCATGCAAGCACAGAAGAAAGGCTTCAGACAAGCACATGCTAACAGTGACTATTCATATGTACCCCGAACAACAGGGAACCCTGACCCAGGGATCCATTTGGTTCAACTATCAGGTCTACTGGGCCACACAATGTGTGGACAAAATCAGATTTCTCAGCCTGGCAAGATAAAAGTTCAGGGCCTGGGTTGTGCATTGACCAAAGGCAATGTCAGCCCAAGAGGCTTCTTAAAAAACAAATAGATCCTCCCTGGGCCCTATGTGAGCTTTCTTCCAATTTGGGACTTCTACAGTTCTTTTGATATACTTCCACTAACTTAAGCTATTTTAGGACTATTTTGAATTCATACAATCTAAGTGATTGACAAGACATCAGTGAAGAATAAATATATCACAAATCCTTCACAAACCTAGGCCAACCAGATTCTCCCCACAGATCCAGAGTTAATACAAAAAGATCTGGAGCAACTAGAGAAGGCAAAAGAAGTTGCAGGAAAGGGTGCAGTGCCCTTAAACTTGAGAAAGGGATTTATGGAACAATTCTGGCAGAACACACTGATAGAAAAATTCACATCCACTTTTCATATATGTGTCTATGTTATATATTGGGGATCTACATAATATTTTTTGATGAATGTGTTCCATTCATTTAAATGAAAAGTCTGGACACCAATGAAGTAGAAGGAAAGGAATGCTAATGCTCTGTTCAGTAACGTAATGACTATTGTTTCTTTGGAAATCAACATGCAGGCATTCATGGGGATGGCTGATTGGGTCACGTGGCTGAGAATAGGTTCCTAGGAGTTCTCCTGAATGGCTATATTTAATATTTTCTTAAGAGTCTGACTTGCAATCATTAAAGAGCCCTCGGAATTAAAACCCTCACTCAAACTTCAATCCTGAATACATGTAGATCTTTTAAGCATTATGATGAGCACAGGGAGTGCAGAGTTTTCTAGAAACGCTAAGCAATCCCTTTGGAATAGAAGCCTATTATCAGGAGGCAGTGATAGTTATCAACAAGGGCTCCAGACCTAAGCCACTGAGTTCAAACCCCAGAGCTACTCCTTACTAGCTGTGTGGTCTCGAGAAAGTTATGTTTTATAAATAAAATGTAAACCACATAGAAGAATTGTGAGGATTAAATGCCCATAAAGTGCTTTGTACTGAGGCTAGCACAGAGTAAGTTAATAGTTTGTACATTAGCACAGTGGGAAGACAGATTTAACGATAAAATGGAATGTGGTTAGGAGAATAGAAAGCACTCCAACATGGAGAGGGCATGAAGTAAACAGAAAATAGGGAGCATGAAGAGGGGAGATGGGGGACTAAAGGAGATTTTGTGATCTCAAGGTTTGGGCTTCAATCTATAGAATATTTAGTAATTCACTGTTTCAGAAAAATGTTTGATCTATGCCAAGCACCACTTTAGTGGGAAAAAATAAAGGTAAATACGCAAGATTCTTGCCCTCAAGCAATTCCATTTATTAGAAAACACAAATAATCACAATCCTAAGAGATAAGGTTTACAATAAAAGCATGCAAAATGTGCTATGGGAACACAAAGGATGGAGTGACTATGTTTAGCAAAAGAGAGAGAGATCTTCCTGAAACTATGAACAGTTGGTCAGAGATGGGATTGCCTCCCAAAGTGAAGAGAGACCTTTAATAAATATGAGTAGAAAAGAAGAAATAGCACTGAGGAAGTTTAGGATAGCTTAGAGCCTAAAATATTTGCACCTCCAGGCATCAGGTTAAACCTAAAGTGATGAACCCTAAAACTCTGCTTCCTCAATATCTTAAAGATACAGAGATAATAGTCCCAACTATTAGGGAATCACACATGAAAGAAATTTAGTCCCTTGAAGTTGATCACTGTTTGACTTTTAGGGTGAACTTTGGAGATGAGACCAAAACTTCTCTCTCTTGTTCATTTAAGTTTACAGTCATTGCTAGTTGAAGAGAGAATGAAGTATGCATCCACAAGTGGATAGGAACAGGATGAGAATTACAAAAATATTACATAGTATAATGTGAAGGGGGTGGTAGGCTTAATAATACTCCCCAAAAGATATATATGTGCTAATCTCTAGAATATATTACCTTACATGGTAAGGGGTACTTTGCAGATATGATGAAGTTAAGGATCTTGAGGAGGAGATTGGGCAATAGAAGCAGAGGTTGGCACTTCGAAGATGGAGGAAGGGACCATGAGCCAAGGAAAGCTTAGGGTCTCCACAAGCTGGAAGAGACAATAGATTTCTCCCTCCACCCCCTCACCGGAGCCTCTAACAGGAACATAGCCCTGCTGACACAGCCCCATAAGATTCATTTTGGACTTCAGACCTCCAGAACAGTAAGAGAATAAATATGTATGTCTTTAAGCCACTAAGTTTATACTAACTTGTTACAGCATAAATAGGAAACTCAGATGAGAAGTGTTTTCCACAAAAACCTCAAAGCCCAAGCAAATATTTTATCAATCTTCTCAGCACCCCGGAGAAGAGGGAAAAAATGAAAAAGAAGTTAGAGCAAGTCACCAAAGACTAAAGCGAATAAACAGCAGAACAGGAAAAAATACTAAGTTTAATACTCAGAGGAAGACAGGATCATCCTACTCCAAAAATACAGCTCTCTGGAGGACTCCTAACCTCCATTTGAGAGAGAGGTTCAGACCCTCACAATGGGGAAGCCTGGGCATTTCATTCTGATGATTTCCCAGGATCACAGTGAAGAAAGATGGTGGCCTCTTTTGGTTATTCTTACTGCCAGCAGAATGATGTCCATACCACAAGAACTGGTACTAACCAACTAACAGCCAGGAATGCCCAGCCCCAACCTGAATAAATAGAAAATGTGCTGATATTAGCCACAGAGATGGAGGGATAGAATTCTCTTACCCTTCCCAGAGCAGTCAAAGTTTGTGCTAATGTTTATGGGAGGGAAGGGAGGAAGCAAAGTCATGAAGAAGACACATACACATCTTTCACATCCTCAAGCAGGTAAACAGGCTAAGAACTCTATGGAATGTCACATTTAGTTCTTTGTATTGTTCCCAACTTGTAGATCCCTTACAAATACATTTAAATGCTATTATCAATAACATCACCTTCTAAATAAATATCTTTTCATTTATGAATTTTTTCCCATTTTGACCATGTGGAACTGCAAATTAAACGTATACCAGGAGACGAAGGCAAAAGGCAGACAACCTCCAGCTAAGAAATTTGAAAAAAAAAAAAAAAATAGGGAATAGGAAAAAAATACAACCTTTGATGAAATAATTGCTTCTGCTGTTATTTTTTGCTATTGCTTCAGAAATGTTCTCCCTCTCTCTTTTCCTTTCTTGTCCCTATAGTGAGGTGCCCTGCTGCTGCGCAGATGAAAGGTCCAGTCTCTTTAAAATTTCATGCAGAGCTCTTCACAACATCGAAGCTTTAAAGGCCCACGGCAAATTCAACATATTGTTACACTTGATGGAAACAGATAAAAATTACATGCAAAATAATACTGTATATTCATTGTCTGAAAATACTGTAGAGTTATAGCTTCCAATATTTCACTAATCAATATGGACTGATTTTAATATTTAGAAACACAAAAGATACACATGGAGTGAGTATTATAGCAAAAACAAGAATGAAACTCAAATCACCTAAGGTTAGAATAGGGTCATAGAATGTGTGAACCATTTTATTCATAGTCTTCCTGAATTGTTCTAAATATGTAAAGCATATTTTAAAAACACTACAGGAAACAAAAGGCAAACAAAATTTTTTTCTGGCACTTGTGTATATCTTGTGGTTCTTTGCCCTACATTATCTACTTTTATTTCTCTATAAGAAAAATATGAGGATGACTGATTTTTACATTAATGTAAGAATTATCTCAAAAAATTAAGAGCTCTATCTGAAGATACTGGAGTAGAAAGCATGGTAATCTCAAAAGCAAGTTTATTAATCATTATTTAATTTTCATAGGTGAAGTTTAAACTTAATTTTAAATTCAAAGGTTAAAAACATTAACAGGTTGGTTGATATGGCTCAGTGGATTGAGTGCAGGTCTGTGAACCAAAGTGTCACCACTTCAATTCCCTGTCAGGGCACCTGCCTGGGTTACAAGCCAGATCATCCCCAGTAGGGGGCACATGAGAAGCAACCACACATTGATGTTTCTCTCCCTCTCTTTCTCCTTCCCTTCCCCTCTGTCTAAAAATAAATAAATTTTTCTTAAATCATTAACAAACATATAAATTTTAGGTTTGTGTTTTAGTGTAACTGCTTTTATATGGCCCCATATAGCTAGACTCATTCATTTGTATTCACTCATTCTCTTCCTTAAAACATTTATTGAACATCTACTACATGCCAGATACTATCCCAGGTATTGAGAATGAAAATACAGAAAGATGTAGTCCCTGCCTCCAGAGGGATTACAATACAGTACAAGGAGATGAACACAGTAAAAGTGTGATAAAGCCTTGAGATTCTATGGCAAAAGCAGGAGATACTATGGTAGCACAGAGTAGTTGATTGATTTCTCCTGGAGAAGAGAAAAAGTTATCTCCAAGAGTCAGTCCTTGACAGAGGCTTGGAAACTATCTCGGTGCTAATGACATCATCCAAGGCAGTAGTGGTAAAGCTGGGTCAGAGGAGACAGATTCTGGAAAAATCAAAAGTACAAAATCTACAGGACTTGGCTACTGGTTACAAGCAGAAAGCAAGAGCTTGAGAGGAGTGTAGGATAAATCCCAGGTCTCTAATATTGGCATCATTCACCCAACTCATTCATTGTTCCAACAGGTGCCAGGCACTAGTCTATATGCTAGAGATATAACAATGAACAAATCCTAAAAAAACCCAACTTACTAAACTTAGAAAGGACAAATGGAAAACTAGTCAACAAATGTGTTAAGTAACTATTAGAATATATATGATCTCTGGATAAAATAAAATAGGGTAGGTTCAAAGAATGTACAGAAGGCCAAGACAGCTGTGGCACAGTGAGCAAAACTGAAATCATAGAGGTAGGCGAGCAGGGCCAGATCACATAGGATTTATAGACCAGGTAAGGAGTTTGGATTTTGTTTTAAGTGTAACATAAAAATTTTGCAGCCTTTAAGCAGAAGAGTAATAAAAAGATCATTGGAAAATAGATTAGAAAGTAAAAAGGAATCAGAGAGGCCAGCCCAAAGGCCCTTGCAGTGATTTAGGCTATAAATCGCTTGGGCCAGAAAGGTGGCAATGCAGGTGAGAAAACTCAAACTTTTCAGGGTCCATTTTAGAGGTAGAGTTGACAGGTCTTGTTTATGGGTTGGCTATGTCACATGAGGAAAAGAGATCAAGTTGATTCCTAGGATTTGGCTTTAGAAACTAAGTGGATAAAGCAGCTGAGACAAGGAAGATTCAGGGGCAGAAGAAAGATAAGAGAGGAGAATGAAAAATTGTTTGGGGCAAAACAAGAGGGTTTGAAAACAGTTCTTTTTTAATTTAAAAGAGATTTGCAATTTTATTATGCTATTAATTTGCTTAATAGACAAAAAACATTACAAAAAATAAAATTAAATCTTTCCCACTGATTTGCAGCCTCTGAGATCCAGATTCAGACCATGGTGGTTCTGTAAACCGAGAGACAATAGACACATCCCCTAAAGCAAGGGACATAAAGGAAAGAATAAACAAATGGGACCTCATCAAAATAAAAAGCTTCTGCATGGCTAAAGAAAACAGCACCAAATTACAAAGAGAACCAACAGTATGGGAAAACATATTTGCCAATGATACCTCAGACAAGGGCCTGATCTCCAAAATATATAAAGAACTCACACGACTCCACTCCAGGAAGACAAACAACCATTAAAAAATGGGCAAAGGACATGAACAGACACTTCTCCAAGGAAGACATACAGAGGGCCCAGAGATATATGAAAAGATGCTCAGCATCACTAGCCATCAGAGAGATGCAAATCAAAACCACAATGAGGTATCATCTCACACCAGTCAGAGTGGCCAACATAAACAAATCCACAAACAAATGTTGGAGAGGATGCGGAGAAAAGGGAACACTAGTGCACTGTTGGTGGGAATGCAGACTGGTGAGGCCACTGTGGAAAACAATATGGAATTTCCTCAGAAAACTAAAAATGGAACTGCCCTTTGACCCAGCAATTCCGCTGCTGGGATTATACCCTAAGAACACTGAAACATCAATCCAAAAGAACCTGTGCACCCCAATGTTCATAGCAGCACAATTTACAATAGCCAAGTACTGGAAGCAACCTAAGTGCCCATCAGCAAACGAGTGGATCCAAAAACTATGGTATATTTACACAATGAAATTCTACGCAGCAGAGAGAAAGAAGGAGCTTATACCCTTTGCAACAGCATGGATGAAACTGGAGAGCATTATGCTAAGTGAAATAAGCCAGGAGGTGAGGGACAAATACCATATGATCTCACCTTTAACTGGAACATAATCAATAGAAGAAAAAAGCAAACAAAATATAACCAGAGACATTGAAGTTAAGAACAATCTAACAATAGCCAGGTGGGGGGGGGGGGGAGCGGGCGGGGACAGTGGGAAGAGGGGATTACAGGAACTACTATAAAGGACACATGGACAAAACCAAGGGGGAGGGTGGAGGTGGGGGAGGGAGGTGGGTTCACCTGGGGTGGGGTGGAGGGATGGGGAGAAAAGGCATACAACTGTAATTGAATAACAATAAAAATTAAAAAGAAAAAAAAAAAAGAAAAGGTTCTAGAAGAGTTCCAGAAAGTTCTCACCAAACTCACAAATGGAGAGCAGAGCTGGAATGGGGACGATCTTTCTGTGTCCAGAGTAGCCCTCCCATACTCATTCCTGCTCTCTGGGTGATAACAGAAGTCATACATACAACCTGTCTCCTCCTTCAGTAATTTTTCAAAGGTTCATTAGCTGATAACCATGTCAACAGAGGTGGCCAGGCCTTCAACTAGGATCTTGAATAGGAAGAGGAGTATAGGCCAGGACTTCCCAAAGCTGAATGACAGAGAGCGAAGACTGGCCACTGCTCTCTTATTGCCATTACCAGGGCTTCCAAATAGTGGAGTCTGATCTAACATGATTTTTATTAGGTATATTTATGAGACTGTCTAAAGCACATGTGGTAAAGGCATATATATGTCCCTACCAGAATTCTATTCACGTCAGGCTTCAAAACAAAAAGCAGTAGCTGCTACTCTTCCTAAGAAATTATTAAGGTATGTGCGAGCCTAATATTTCCTGTGTCCCTTATTAATCTAGACCCTGTTCACATGAACTACAATGACACCACTTAGAGTTGTACAGTGTGACAGCTCTGAGTGTCAGTGCTAGATTTTGAACCCAAGTCAACCTTAAAGCCTGAGCTACTTGTATAACACTAAGCAGTAATAAAACCAAAGGTATAAATCTCTGATCACAGAAATTAAAGAATCAATTAGCTGGGTTAGGAGGCACTGGTCTTTCTAAAGGGCTCATGAAATCACTCACAAAGGAGTGAAGTAGGAGAAATTGCATTAGAGTTCCTTAGGCTCTAGTTCTGATTGTTCAATCATGAATGAGTTGTGTGACCTTAGGCAAGTCATTTCTCTGGGGTCCATGTCTTCATCTGTCATGGGAAGAATTTCTATCATAGTTGAAACTTAAGATCATCTATACGTGCTCATGTTTATATAACAAGCACTTTGATCAAATGTTTGTACACTTTAAAGACAGATCAATATTTGTAATGAAAATATTACCATCAGTTTCAGTGCACTTTAAGAGCATGTACTTTATGTTTATAAGTTTATACTTTTTCCTAATATTTTCTAAATAACTTCCATTTGACAATGTATTTCATTTAGTCTCAAGTATATTTTTATTTCAAACTTATATCTTTAAATTCTTGGCATCGCAATTGTTTTTATCATTTTCCAAAGACACTTTAAAACTTCATGTACATTTTCTGCATTTTGAGATGTTTCTGCCATTTTTGTTTTCTACTTTCCCCTTCCATTAGAGTTACTGGAAGGAATTATAAGAACTATCCCCAATGCCAATCAGTGGTTTTAATACATGACAGTACAAATTATTATATCTCTATCAACATGTGTAAATATCACTATCTAAGAGTGTTATACTGAAACAATCTATAGATGAGTTGTGTGTGTGTGTGCATGAGTAGCATTTTCACCAACTTTCAAAATTTGGTCTTTGACAGATACCTAGAGAAAATCGGTGCAGGCAAAAATCAAATGTTAAAATTGGTCATAATTAGTACTGACCATACACTAAAATGATAATACATATGATGTGGGAAATGCTTTATTCACTATAAAATATTACATATATGTCCACATACTATTATAAAATTTGGAACTACTATAATGGCTCCAATGTTTAGCTGCTGAATATGTCTTTAGAATGTTAAAATTCTAAGTGAAAGAAAATTGAATAAAAGAAAAAATAATCTCTAAAAATAAGTTAGATATGATCTAGAAATCTGATGAATTTTCAAGTGTCATAAGTAATAACAGATTATGGCTTTTTTTATTTAAACAACTATTGGGTCCAAGGCACAGAGCTAAAGACTTTACTTTCATCACACCATTTAAATCTCACAACTGGCTTTGCCTCAACTTTCCCACTACTTAACACATAGAGAAACTGATGAAAGGCCCACTGCTGGAGGCCTAAGATGACAGGGCTGGGGATCAACATCTCAGACCTTCTGTCTGACAGGCACACCACAAATTGGGGAGGTTCTGCCTAGGAAATCGGTGCTTCACCCATTTTATAGATGAGGACACACTGAGGCTTAAGGCTTTAAGCAACTTGTCCTAAATCTCAGAGCTGGTAAGTGGCAAAGCTGAGACCTGGAGCCAAGAAGTTCCCAAGCTTAGATTTTAATTATTATACTCCAGTGTCTGGCAGTGGAAAAGTTTATCAAAAATCTTCCCACTGATTAATAAAAAATTAAGGAACAATAACTCTAAAAATAACTGACTTCTCTAAAATCATGCCCTTTGAGAAAGCAAGACCATTTATGTTTTTTACTCACTAAACTTATATTATATATGACCGTTACTTCTCCAGCTCAGGAATCTGGCCACGTTTTAAGCCCTGGGATTTGCTCTGAAATATCCTGTGGGGGTCCTTCTCTGCCTCATTCTCCCAAACCTTTGTTTCTATTAGTAAAATATTAAGATTAACAGCTTTGCCCCATTGAGGCTGACAACAGAAAAAAAATCATATAACTGGTGTATCCTACAAAAATAATATGTGCAAATAGTTAAATAATGGTTAATAGGTAATTTTATTTTTTAATAAAATTAAGGGGTAACTAAATAGGTACTATTTATTCAAAAGTCTCCTTTGAGTTAACCAGATAACACATTGAAAGAATCACAGAATTAGAATGTACCATCAAGTTATATCACAAGGAGGAAAAAAAAGAAACCTCTCTGCATAAGAAATTCAGGTTTATTTTATCTTAAATCAGACCAAGGGGATTTAGGTTGCTTTTTTAATCTACTTGTGCATAATGATCTCTCAGATTAATCATACTGTTTAATAGAATATTATTATTAATTAGATATCTCATTGCTTCAGGCATAAAATTATTGGAAAGTAAAATGGCCATCTTCAAAAGGCTCATAAGAGAAAGATTTCCATTTCTATCATTGCACATCTCTTTCAGTTCCAATTCTCAGTGGAAATCCCTCAACGAATTCAGTCCTTATAACACTAACAGAAGTGTTTCCTATCTAAAAGACAGCTGAACTAAGGTTTGCCTTGTAAGATATTTTCTGTATTATTTCTAAGCCAAACGCTTTTTTTTTTTTCTAATTAGGGGATGTGGGTTCGGAAAATCTGTTACTGTTGCCCAGATTTTTATCATCTTCCACTAGGGATCTTACGTAGGACTGAGGCATGGAGAAGAACAATTGAGTCATCAGTTTCATCCATCAGGCTGTCATCCTCTAAAATGTTCTTTTTCATCTGGTCAGCTCTCACAGATCACTGCAGCTTCCTCCTCATTCCCATAAGCCCCATGTATTAGATCTGTGTCACTCTAGCCACACAGGAAAACTCTGCTGTTCCCCCATAGGCCAGGATCTCATGGGCCTCTCTCAGGTACCCTATACAGACACTTCTCTTGTTCCCACACTAGACTACAAGCAAGAAGCTTCTAGAATCATATTGCTTTCCAGTGCTCCCACATAAGAACAAGGACACAGGTATTCTCTGTCCCCAGATTCCTCACACTTAATGATTTTGTCCATCTACCCTCACCCTTCATCCTCCCTTCAACTCTAGCCTCTTCCCTCTGAGCATCCAAGCAAATGACTGAGGCTCCTATTTCACAGTGAAAAGTAGAGACTAGCAAAACCAAATTCCCTCAACTTCTGGCATGCATACTGATGAATTTTCCCAGCTGCATTGTACAGTTAATTTCTTCACTTGTATCCCTTATCTCATCTCCACCGTCCTCTTCAGGAGTCTCCCTCCATCGATGGCCTTCCTCCTGTGTATCTTCCTCCAGTCTCTTTGACTTTTCCCCCCTCAGCTTACAGAATAAATACATGGCTGTCATTAAAATACACAACATCAGCAAGGAGAACCACACAAACTCATATTTAACTCTCATCCTGACCCTTCTAACTCTCACCTTCCCTTCACAGCTAAATGTCTTTAAAAAATACGAAGATTGTTCCAGGCAAAAAGAAGAGCATATGAGTGGGATAGACAAGTGGGACAGACAAAGGCTAGAAACTCTGGCCTTTTAACCTACATTTTATACACAGATTTTATATACAGATTTTCCACAACTTTTTGATAACTAAATGTGGTTATTCTTTAAATAGAATTTCAATTTTTTTTAAATCTACTTTGTATGTCCTACTCATTTCCTCTATAATTAAAATTTGCACAGCACAGCTATTGCTCCAAAGCATGAAATTCCAGAGTTTTACAAGGGCCCCCCACCCCCAATGCCTCATCTCCCACCCCTAATAATGAGATCAGGATCAAAATACTCATTTCCTGAATAAACTAACTCACGACAGTTGTAGACGTGTATGAAAATTGTCTATAGGGTTAAACAATTATCAATAGAAAGAATTTAAAGTGGTAAAATTATAAGGACGTAGAGTTCGGCTGCACAGGGAGTGTCTCCAACTCTGCCATGGTGAAAGATTTGAGAGGCTTTAATTTGTTTGGGCCCTGATTGGCTGTAAAGCCACAAAAGGGGCCTGGACAGTGAGAGAAGAAGGAAGAAGATGAGGTCTCTTCAAACATGCTCAGATTGATCTCATCACATCTCTGGTCCCTCTTCTGATGACTGTACAAAAACCGGGATGTATTTTAAGTGTCATTTTATGCTTTAAAACTCTCAGATGCAAAGAGAAAACTAAGAAGGATTTAAAACCTTGTTATTTTGGAGTAATACATTTTGAGGTCTTGATCTCCTTGAAAAACTTAGAAGAAAAAAAATGAGATCCTTGCTTGATTTGTGTTAGGTGTGCCATTAATGTTGCTTAGAAGGGCATTTATCCTTTTAAGGGCTGTAGATGCTTCTAGAAAAATAGAGCTAATAAAGATATAGAAGAAAGTTTTACTTTTAGGTTAATGTAAAATATTCCATGGCTTCCTTTTGTATTCTACTTTTATGGGCAATTTTAGGTAAATTTATTGAACATTCTTACGAACTAACAGCATAAGGCCTGAATAATCTTACAGAGCAAATAAAAATTCTATTCCTCTAAAACTAATGCCCCAGAAAAGCAGTCCAGTGTTTCTCCAGATATTTTTTCATAAAGAGCAAATTGTGGAAGTTTATTAAAAAATTTTTTTTCATTATATTTTTGAGTAACTAGGAATAGAAAGTTATAAGGAAATTTTCTTGGAGCTTTAACATTATAATTTATCGTGACTCTAAAAATGTACACATATATTAAATCTATATTATACAAGATTATATATTTTAAATTATACACAAAATAGACACATGCACATACCCTAAGATTATTAAACTTTACAAATCTACTCATATGAATTTTCTCTTTGCCTTTTTTCTCTTACAAAAATTCCTGTTTTTGTATTCATACTATACCTGATCACAAGGAACCTAAAGCACATTCACTTTAATAACTTTTACACATTCATAAATATTTTTAAGCCCCATAAATGTTTAACATTAGTACAGCATATCAAAGCACTGTTCTTTCTCTGTAAATAAATCATTTCTAAAGAATTGGGGGTGGGGCAGGATAACAAAAATCCTTCTGGCCGGTGAATCAAAGGACATTCCTAGACATTAATTTCTCTTCCAAATATGAAAAACATATTAAATATATATCTTATAATAAGATGTTTTCCTCATGTTTCCTTGGGTAAAATCTGTTTAGTACATTCCCCTGTACATTTTGCTATGGAATTCTTAGTCAACTTTGTCATTTTTCCCTCTGCAAAGGGCTGCCTGCTGGCAGGAAGCCAGAATTGCTGTGATATCACTTACTCAACCAAGACTAACCATGTTAAGTTCAGGCAAAAAATGAGTTATAATGTAAATGAAAAATGACTATATATGTGTGTGTAAATGTATACATATACACATATAAAGCACACACACACCTTGCCCATTACATTACTTCTAAAGAAAAACAGATAACTCCCACTGTCTGTGTTTTGAAAAGTAGACAACTATGAAAAAAGACAAAGTGTTCAGGATTGAAATAAACTTCTAAAATTTCTAAATGCTCTACAGCTTAACTTTTCCCCCCCAAACTGATGTGGCTGTCTGTATCTATAGTTGGGAGTGAAAAAATAAGAGATTTTTCTGGTAAACCTTTCCTAAGGCTGCAAATTGCCATAGTGCTTAAAGGAAGGGGTGCCATATGACTTGTGGGTTTCTGGACAAGCTTATCACAACAAATGGAGCACGTGGGTGGCCATGTTGTGTATGCCTGTGGTATGTAAGTTAGCAATATTAGTTCCACTTGCATATCACAAGCAAGAAAAGTCCATGTGTTACTTCTATGATTCCTTTCTTACATCTTTTTGCCACACATATCACCAAGCTATGCTAACCAATTATGTCTGTAGCTGTCAATAATTTTTCTGTATAAACATCCTCTCTGAATCATCTTTTGCCACCTGCACTGTTATACTTCACTTCCTTTTAGCAGCACTAACTGCTTCAAGAGGACAACTGCCACTAAAAACATGGTACTGAAGCAATCATTTGGTTCTGTGCACACATTTTAATTTCATGCCCAACAGGGGGGATCACCACCGGCCTTAAACAAAAATTGAGTATTTAATGCTTTATTGTTTCATACAATTTATCTTTCAAATAGTCTATTAACTCTTAAAGGAAGGAAGGAAAGAGGGAAAGAGGGAAGGAAGGAAGGGAGGGAGGGAGGGAGGGAGGGGGAGGGAGAGGGAGAGAAAGGAAGGAAGGAAGGAAGGGAGGGAGGGAGGGAGGGAGGGAAAAAGTGTTCAGTTGGAACTGGGTATTCAAGGAGCATTCAACCCCCAAATCTGAATCCTGCAAATATTTCCCCAACTTATCTTTATGAAAATAAACTGAATTTGTCAAATGTCTCCTCCTTCACAGCCTATGCTGTTGTTATCTCAGCACAGTGAGAACTAACATGTCAAGCCAACCCTGTTGTGTTGTGATTGCCAGAGAGAAGCATTCAGTTTTTGATATCACAGATTTAGATGGGTTTTGTAGCACGGCCTGTAATTTAAATCTTGAAGAACAAAAAGGACAAAAGCAGTGTAGGAGTGGGAGCTGGTGATAAGCAGTGAAGAGTGAAACCTAATATGAGCAGGAGAATGTATGAATGTGTATGGATGATCAGGACTGACCTCAAAACTATTATATGAGTTTTGTTTTCCTTTGACACAGGTGTTTTTCCCTTGGCAGAAACATCTAGTGAAATGTTGGCCTTTCCCTTCCCCATGTATGTATTAAGGATCTAAAATCATGAGTTGATGAAAGTGTGCTGTCTTGGTCACTGTACCACCAGCCCAACAACACTAAATCTGGCAATTAGAACCTATGATTAAAATCCAGAAGAAGGAAAAGTGTTGAGAAAAGCTGAAAAGTAACTACCCAGAAAATAAGAAAATTATCCACTCATAGAACTTTTTTTAAAGGAGAAAAATTTTTATATAGGGGTTAGCAAAAGTAGGTTTACAGTTTCAGGTAAGCAAAACACAGCATTAACAAAGCTATTGTAATAATCATAAAACCTGCATGTCTTTTTCCATACAAACAACTGTAAACCTATGTTTGCCCAGCCCTGTATTTTAAAAAGTATGAATGGAAGGTAAAGTGATTTTTCCCATAAAGACTTTTTTTTTAAAGAAAAATTTTATTTACAGCCCAGGCTTTCCTGCCCTCTTGTGGAGAAAATACAGAGTTCTCTATCAATATAAGTATAATGATAGCTTTTTAAAACTTGCAGTTGACTTTTCCCATGGTGTATGTGATTTACTATCATGTTTGGATAGCCTGATTTTCACAGAACTTTACTAGCTGTTAAATAATATACCAAAATAAAACAAAATCTGAATAACAAAGTAGAGTTAAATTAGGTGTTTTGCTGGAAGAAACCATCTAATATGTGGCAAGGGAAAACTGTAATGATCAATTTTTAATAATAGTTAGATGTTTAAATAAATATTTTAAACAAGTAAGAAGGGAGGGAGGGGGAGAGAGAGCGCACAGAGTTTTTAAAGTGGCCATCAAAAACTCTAGTTCTGTTTCCATCTTTCTCCTCAAAGAATGGGTCATCATCTCTCAATGGAGGCTGCCATTAAACCTTGTCATCTGGGCAAAACCAGCCTGGGACAAAGAATACACACATCCCATCAGCCAACTCCCGCAAAGCCAAAGAAGTCCCATCTTAAGTTGTTTAAAAAAAAACCAAACCTGTAGTCTTTTTTTTTTTTATTGAAGTTATTGTTTTAAACAGACACAGGAGACAGGGGCAGGAGGTTCTGAGCCCTACATTCAGTGCCCTACTCCAAGCAACAGTAAACGTATGCTATGATTTGCATACAAGCCTACCCTGACCACGCACAAGAAGATGCTAAATTTCATTTTATTTTACCTTGTGTTTTAATCAATTGAAAGATGCTTCAGTAAAATCCAAAGGGTTTTTTTTTTAATGGGTTTTATAACCTGGGGCCAGGAAAAGGAAAATTCATTATAATAGATAAAATTGTCTTGTCAATGTCTTAAAACTTCTGAAAGGCAGCATGATCTGCTGTAGATAGAACTCTTTCTGAAGTTACAGGCACTCAGATGTTTCCTGAGCATTCCCTAGCATGGTGCTAAGCACCAGGGCGACACACACATACAGAAAAAACATAAATCTTGATTCATGAGATATTTACCAAAGCACCAACTGTGTGCAAGAGCTCAGTCTATTTGGGGGGAAAAGGTATATGCAAACAGCTGGGCCAGAGATGAAAGGCTGGAGCATCAGGGAATTCCTGGGCAGAAAATAAGACTTTGCCATAAGGAAAGTTTAAAGAGAGAGAAGGAGGAGAGAAACTTGCTCCATGTAGCACAAGCTGGGAATGGTTTATAAAAATACTAAGTATGCTGGATTTGAAAGACCTCCAAAACACAGTTCTCTAAGTAAAAGTACCTGTAGCAAAAGGGAGAAAATTAGGTTGCACAGGTAGAATGGACCAGATTTGCATGGACTGCAAAGCTTGAGTCTGGATTTCATCATTGCAAAGCCACAAATGACATCTGGGTAGGGGTTTAATGATGACATTTCCACAGATAATGCTGAAGAGAGTGTTTCCAGTGCCCTGAAAATGGGGATGCCTGCACAAGGAAGGGAGGCAGTTTGGTGGGTTGTTAAAGTGATTCAGGCTGAGCTAGAGGGAAGACAATGAATCCACAAACTGCTGTCTAAACAGATAAACTAAATACAGTGATTGTTAAGTATAGGAAAGAGAACCAAAAAATGCCCGAGGTTTAAATCCCATGGGAAGAATGGGACATGGCATTGACAGAATCAGGAAATTGGGCAAACAGAAAAGTCACATACTTTATGTTCACTGGCTTTTCTCAGATCAGCCTTAAAATCTACTTTATAAGAGGGGTAATTTTCCCTCCAAACTGTGTTTTAAAAATTTTGTTTTCAAACTGCCTTAAAAGAAACTCAGCAGAGGTACTGTCTTTATGTCCATGTGCAAAAACTGCAGGTTCTGTATACCATAAAAATTTATCATCCATCATAATTAAATACTCACAAGATCACATTAATAATAATAATGCCAGTAATCTCTCAATACATCTTAATTTAAGCATTTATTGATAATCAAATGTATACGCAGCACTGTAGTAGGTACTACAAGGAATTTCAAAATAAAAAATAAAATGCAGACTCTGATCCCACACAATTTTTCACCTCTAAGAATAAGACAAGTACATAAACAACTATAAAATAAGGCAGAATGTGCTCAATATTGTCTTTAAAGGACTATGAATAAAGTACACAGAAAATCAGAGAATTAAACCATTTCATCGAGAAGACAGGAGCAGGAATATATGTTCTGGGTCTTGAAAATTAGATAGCGGGAGAACCAAGATGGCGGCGTAGGTAGACACACTGAGCCTCCTCGCACAACCAGAACTGACAGAATATCCAACGGCAAGGAAGTCCGACACCAAGTAGATTAAAAAAAAAAACATACATCCAGACCGGTAGGAGGGGCGGAGACGGGCACCGGGGAGGAGAGGACTCGAGTGGCCGTGGCTCGACTGAGACTGGCGGAGTGTGGGACGAACGGGGCAGGCAGTCTGACCACTAGCAGACCCTGCGGCCCCACACACATTCGCGCACAGATAAACCGAGAGGGCCGGACTCAGAGTGGCAGAGAATGGGGCAGGCAGAGCGGCATTGAAAGAGCCCGTGGGGGTTGGGGCGGCAGCTGGAGAGACTCCCAGCCTCACAGGAGAGGTCGATGGAGAGACCCAGAGGGGCCTAGGGCGTGCACAAGCCCACCCACTTGGGAACCAGCACCAGAGGGGCCCAGTTTGATTGTGGGTAGTGGAGTGAAAGACTGAAATCCGGAGGAGAGGGGAGCGGGCACCATTGCTCCCTCTAGGCCCCTCCCCCACGTACAGCGTCACAGCACAGCCACCAGCGTTACCCGGACCGGTGAACACCTAAGGCTCCGCCCCTTTAAGTAACAGAAGCACCAAGACAAAAAAAAAAAATGGCCCAAATGACAGAACACTTCAAAGCTCCAGAAAAAATACAACTAAGCGAGGAAGAGATAGCCAACCTATCAGATGCACAGTTCAAAACACTGGTTATCAAGACTCTCACAGAATTGGTTGAATCAGTTCGAGAACCAGATGAAAAATGCACACAACTGTAATTGAATAACAATAAAAAATTTTAAAAAAATAAAATAAAAGATCACCAATTAAAAATAATATCTAAAGACAATAAGAAAGAGTCCCTTTTACTGTGTATTTTAATAAAAGTCTTGACATTTTTTATTCTAAAAAAAAATGAAGTCTATGCTAAGAGAAACAAAGGAAAATGTACAGGGAACCAATAGTGATGCGAAGGAAACTGGGACTCAAATCAACAGTGTGGACCAGAAGGAAGAAAGAAACATCCAACCAGAAAAGAATGAAGAAACAAGAATTCGGAAAAATGAGGACAGGCTTAGGAACCTCCAGGACATTTTGAAACGTTCCAACATCCAAATTATAGGGGTGCCAGAAGGAGAAGAGGAAGAACAAAATATTGAAAACTTATTTGAACAAATAATGGAGAACATCTGGCAAAGGAAATAGACTTCCAGGAAGTCCAGGAAGCTCAGAGAGTCCCAAAGAAGCTGGACCCAAGGAGGAACACACCAAAGCACATCATAATTACATTACCCAAGATTAAAGAGAAGGAGAGAATCTTAGAAGCAGCAAGAGAAAAGAAGGTAGTTACCTACAAAGGAGTTCCCATAAGACTCAGCTGATTTCTCAAAAGAGACCTTGCAGGCAAGAAGGGGCTGGAAAGAAGTATTCCAAGTCATGAAAGGCAAGAGCCTACATCCAAGATTACTGTATCCAGCAAAGCTATCATTTAGAATGGAAGGGAAGATAAAGTGCTTCTCAGATAAGGTCAAGTTAAAGGAGTTCATCATCACCAAGCCATTATTATATGAAATGTTAAAGGGAGTTACCTAAGAAAAAGAAGATAAAAAATAGGAACAGTAAAAATGACAGCAAACTCACAGTTATTAACAACTACACCTAAAACCAAAACAAAAGAAAACTAAGCAAACAACTAGAACAGGAACAGAACCACAGAAATGGAGATCACATGGAGGGTTATCAATAGGGGATTGGGAGGGGGAGAGAGAGGGGAAAGGTACAGAGAATAAATAGCATAGATGATAGGTGGAAAATAGAGAGGGGGAGGGTAAGAATAGTGTAGGAAATGTAGAAGCCAAAGAACTTATAAGTATGACCCATGGACATGAACTATAGGGGGGGAATGTGGGACTATAGGAGGGGGTGGGCAGGATGGAGTGGAGTGAGGGTGGCGGGAAATGGGACAACTGTAATAGCATAATCAATAAATATATCAAAAAAAGATAGGAAAAATAAACTTTTGATCTCAGGTAAAAAAAAAAAGAAAAAGAAAGAAAGAAAGAAAATCAGATAGCATGAAATGTTGAAAGTACTTCTCGATCTTTGTATTCCAAAGTTATCTGTGCAAATGAAGGGAAAGCACATTCCAAGCTGAGAGAGAGAAGCTTTTTTAAAAGGCAAGAAAGTAGGAAAGCAAGAGTTCTATTCTGAGTTCAAAACACTGTAGATGAATCATCAATGACGAAACAGGAAAGGCCATTACTACAATGGACTTTGATTGGCAGATAAATGATTGCTATGTAATTCCACATGCAAGGGCAACCACTCAAGATTTCAAACAGGATTTTGGTATGATACAGAGTAACCTATCTATAATTTGGCAAATTCATGTTCTTTAGTATAGTTAATCTGGCAATAATGTGCTTGGGACAGGGGAGACACAAAAAAGATTGCAATAGGCAAGTAGGGAGTAACGGAAACAATGATTCTCTTAAGCAATCACTATCAGTCTCAGATCAACAGTGATAAACAAATTGGATAATCAAATATCATGTTTTTGCCAAATACATCCCATGATCTCAGAAGTGCAAGTGACAACAGACTTCCAGTGGCATTTTAAATAAGTAGACACCAGCAGGATGCCTCCAGGATACAGTTTCTCATTGGAATTACCAATACCCAAGGTGATCTTCCAACAATGCTGCCAAAATAAATGGATATAACCTTTTAACAGAATTCAAAATTGAGCCAGTGATGTCATCCATGTATATGTTGATGAACTCTTATCAGTGAATATCCCAGCCCAAACAAACATTTTTATTATAATAGCAATTCTTCTAGAAGAATACAAATATTAATTAGAATACTAACTGACATTCTTCTTTACACCTAGGATTAAACCAAAAAGATCAAAGTAATCTATTTAGTCTTGATTATCCTGTATGCAAGGTCACCTATTCAATTCTTAATTTTAACCCCAAATCAGACTATTGAAGTCATTAGACTCATAGTATAGTATCAATCTACAAACCCATTTAGTTTTTTTAAATGTAAATTTGCTTAATTATATATAGGTAAAATCTCATCACAATCAATTTAATTACAATAAAGAAGTTTAGAAAAAGATTCATGTCTAAGAGAAAGATAATTCTACCATATTCCTGATTCTACCAATGCAATGATTTCCACAGCTATAAACTATTAATAATCCTTGACATGAAGTCATTGTTTCTTTTGAAGGGATCCTTGCAACAGAAAAAAGAGGGAGATTTTCTTTTGTACTTTTATTCTTCTTCAAGAAGTTACCTTTAAAAAATATATGCTTCATATGAACTGAAAGCAAATTTCAAATCAGTTAAAATATCAAACAGTAAGTTACTGATTTTTCCCTAAAAAATTAGCAAATATACCTATTTGAATGATCACTATAGGCTTTCCAGAACGTATGAAAGCATAAACTGATACATACTTTCTGGAGAGTAATTATATATATATATATATAAAACACTAAAATGTGAATACTATTTGATTAAGCAATTCCATTTTTAGGATATCCTAAAAATAAGAATATAATAATAGATTTATGAAAAAAATAGCTTTCAGGAGGTTCACTAAAATACCATTTATAATAACACAAAATTGGAAACTACCTAAATATCAAAATATCTAATTACTTACATTAATTTTAATTCATACAATAGGATGTTATGCAGTTATTTAAAATGATGCCAAGATAATTATCATAATAATTATTGAAATACAGATTATAAATAGTACAGTGTGACTCTGGTTTTGTAAAATATACATGTTTGAATTTTTAATATAGTATAAAAGGCAAACTAAACTAAAAAACTGAAATTACAGTGGTGATTTTTCTTTTTTTTCTTTTTAAATCCTCACCTGAGGATATGTTCCTTGATTTTAGAGAAAGAGGAAGTGTGTGGGGGGTGGGGGAGAGAGAAACATCCATCGGATGTCTCCCATACGCACCCCAAACAGGATGGGCCCTGTAACCTAGGTATATGCCCTGACTGGGAATCAAACTTGCAACCTTTTGGTGTATGGAGACGACACTCCAACCAACTGAGCCATCTGGCCAGGGCCAGTGGTGATTTTTCTTAGTAGTAGTTCAGAGGTATATATTTTTTATTTTTAATTATCCATTATTTTTAAATTTTCTTCACTGAATGCTTATTATTCTTATAAGAAAAAAGAAAATACAAAAAAAAATCTACCCTTCAGCTAACTTTTCCCCTCCACTCCGCATATGCCCTTTCAGAAAAACCCACCTGAATTCTCAAACTAAGCACCAAGAAACAAAATACAATTATGCACCACAACAGAAATGTAGTCCAATGCTATTCATTTTTCCTGTCCAATCTAGAGTACTTAATTTCACTGATTATTCATTATAGTGAGTCTGTCTTTATAGTTTTTATTGATAAGCATTGTAACCACTAAACATGCACTCTACATAACAAATCCTAATTATAAAAAAAACTTGGATTGCTCATATTCACTACAATAGAAAATGATCTTTAATATTTACTTGTCAAATCTGGATAGATAGGAGGTCAACACTGAACAAAAACAATGGTAATGTTTTGATAAATTTTTCCTGTCTCATGATGGGAGATAGCAAAAATTGAGACTGAGAGTTTTAACTTAAGAGTTTTATCCTAAAAAGCTCGTCCTAATGATGCCCCTTGTGGCAGGTAACATTTAATTTTTCTCTGTGTCATTGAAAAAGAATTAGATGTAAAACTCAGGTAAGAGATTAATATTTTACACCCTAAGGCTAAATACTCCAACATGAATATTCATAAAGGCCTATTCTGAGTGAAATCTCATGTGAATGTACATTTAAAATGCTTGAATATTTTACATAGTTCAGAGATTGGGCATTCCATAGAGAAAGACATGAATTCGTTCAACTATCAGGCTATTAATTGCAGATCTGAACTTGTGACTATGGCAAAATGCATTTCTCACACACACATCATATTATCCTACAGCACCCTGCCAAAAGTCTCAACTTGGCTGTCTTTTTCCTGGGTCTCTTCTCATTGGTGATGAAAGTAAAAGGTAAGTGTTAATGATCACTAGGAACAGAAAGTTAGGGTTACTCCTTGAGGCTCCAGATGCCTGACTAGGTCTGTATCCTCTGCTAGGTTCCACAGGGACTTGGGAAGGTGAGGGGAAGGAAAGATGGAAAATGAAATGTAGGCAGGACCATCTTGGTACTGGATGGATTCACTTTACTGTAGGTTCTCCCACCCCATGACTGTAGGATCCCCCCTACAGTACAGGATTCCAGATGAGTGCCCTAACTTATCCTGCCCTGTGACAACATTGCTCTTGGTCCCTGAAGGTACCTTCCACCTAAGGAAAAGAAAACCAAAAGGGATTGCTCAAAGAACTCTTAAGCCTTGTGAACAAAGCCTGAAGTTAAGTCAGAGAGAGGAGAGAAAGTGAAAATAATAAGGGCAGACCTAAAGAAACAAGAAGTATAAAAATAAAAATTAATAATGAATTACCTGGCCAAACAACAACCGAGCCAACTAGGGACCCATGATGATAGCCAATAAATGTCTTTAAAAGGGTAAACAAAGAGGAAAAAAGTTTAGTGTGGTATTCAGAGTGATGAAGTAAAAGAATGAAACTTAATCAATGTATTATGTAGGCCTAGGGTAAACTTCCCAATACATCTAGAGTTTTGTAGAATATTCTTCCTGTGTGGTAAAGTCATTTTCCCTCTAAGTGACAAGTAATCACAGCAGAACAAGTTGGTCATTAATATTCTATATGAAATGATCCTGCCTTTACTCTTATTTTCAGACTACATGACCAGATAAAAAGATATACCATCTGAAGATTCCTCCTACATCTAAGCCCTGAGATGTGCTTTTGTTCCATTCTCACATCTGGCAAGTAAATATTCAATGCATAGCTGCTCCTTCATCAGTGTTCCTATTCCTCTACAATCTCAGCTTTGTAAAGTACTGTGTCACCATACCTATAAATGTCTAGGGAAATAAATTTCCGCAATTGAGGGTCAAAGGGCAGAACAAACATGATTCCTCTCAATAGAGCTCATCGAGCCCCACGTTCTGTCTGTTCCTGCCAACTCTGATGTCCCAGTGGTGTACCACAAACAGACACCTTTGTGATTCTGATATAAGAATCTAGGCCAAAAAGAATGAGGTAAGGTAGAAACACAGGGAGGCGGACCAAAGCACAGGGCAGACATGGGGTAGTGGGGCTTATAATCATTCAATGAACATTTACAATTTATCTACTACAAGCCAAACTCCAGAGATGCAAAAGTGTGTCTTCACCCATCACCCAGCAAAAGAGCAAGTAAATAAGTAATGTGATTACACTAGACTACAGGTGAGAACACAAAGGACCAGGAGGAAGGTAGGGAAGATAAAAAAGTGCTAAGCAAAGAAGCTAATCACACTGACATATATTTAAAAATAAATGTTTAAATTAAAATAACAATTTAGAACTAAAATCCAAGATAATCTTAATACATAAAATGGTGGGATGAGAAATGTGAGGTCAAAATATGCTAAGATTCTTATTTTGTACATGATTAATAAATATACAACAATTTTAAGCATTAAAGAAAAATATAAATTTAAAGGTGATTACTTTAAACACTCTAAAAAGTATATATAATTCCAAAAACAGACAATAGTACAGAAAATAGTGGAGGAAAAGTTATAAATTTGACAAAAGAAAAGGAAAATTTTAAACAATAAAGCATAGTAAGTTGGAAAAAATAAAAAGTGGCAAGCATAGACCTAATATGTCTATAATTATATTATCTATAAATAAGTTAAATGCCTATTTTAAAAGACAGAAACTCTCAAGCAAGGTTAAAAATCCAGCTAGATGCTATCTAAATGAAATATACCTAAAATAAATTTTCATGGAAGGTTGGGAACAAAGATGAAATAAGATATTCCAAGTTATATCTATAAACACGATAGAAGTTTATAATTAAGTCCTAGAGAGTTAATGCACAGCATAGTGAGTATAGTAAACAACACTGTATTATAAACTTCAAAGGTGCTAAGAGACTAAATCTGAATTGTCTCACTACAAAAAAAAGAAATGAGGGACTTCCAGTCAAGATGGAAGTGTAGGTAAACATGGCTCATCTCCTCATACAACCACATCAAAATTACAACTAAACTACAGAACAATCATCATGCAGAACCATCAGAAATTGAATTAAATGGAAGTCTTACAACTACAGAATAAAAGAAGAAACCACATTGAGACTAGTAGGAGGGGTGCAGATGTGGAATGGGCTGGTCCCACACCCACATGTTCTGGATAAAAATCAAGAGGAATATCTCAGAATTGAGGGGTCCCATCCCAACACCAGACCCCCCAGCCTAGGGTTCCAATGCCAGAAAGATTAAGTTTTCATAACTTCTGGCTATAAAAACCAGCAGGGATTTAGGCTGTGGAAGACAAAAATTCTGGAATCCCAAGGAGTTTCTCTTAAAGGGCCCAAGCACAGACTTACTTGGACCCACTTCTGTGATCCAGTACTGGGGCAGCTGATTGAAAAGCATCAGAGACATACAAGGAGGAAGTGAACTGTCCTACATCAGGACAAGAGCTGGCAAGAAGCCTTCTCCCAGACAGAAATGCTGGCAGAGACCACTGTTCCTTTTATGAGCCCTCCCCACGAAGAGCCAGCAGGCAGGAACCATATCTGAGTCTCCATCACCCTGGCTAACACTGTTTGCCCAAATATGGTGATTCTCTGAGGCCCTACCCCAACAAAATTTCAGGACCATCCAAGATGTTTGCAGTGTCTTTTTCATTTTAATGGCTTGTCTAGGCCCATGCTTCAGATTTTTTCTAAATTTTCTCAAACAAGCAGCATCTGGCTTCAGCGAGCCAAGCCTTATACTTCTTATTGTTGCCCCAGGCCTGGCACTAGCAGAAGCCAGCCTCAGTTCACAGCATGGCCTCTCCAGGGCACACACAAGCCCAGCACAAGTAGCAGCCATCTGCAGATTGCTTGGTAGCTAATGCTGTGTGACCCCAGACAGAACATAGGCAGTGGCTGCCCCTGGATGTGCCAACGGCAATCGAGGCCTAACTATAAAAGAAGGGTGTACACAGCCCACACCGTGGACGCACTATGAGTATACCCAGCTTAGATAAAAAGGGAAGCTGTGCCACTGGACCCTACAGGACACCTACTACATTAGGCCACTCTATCAAGTCTGGGAGACACAGTAGCTCTACCTGATATATAAAAACAAACACAGGGAGGCTGCCAAAATGAGGAGATGAAGAAACATGGCCCCAATGGAAAAACAGATCAAAGCTCCAGAAAAAGAACTAAACAAGATGGAGATAGGCAATCTATCAAATGCAGAGTTCAAAACACTGTTTATATGGATCCTTAAGGAACTTAGTGAGGACCTCAACAGCATAAAAAAGACCCAGTCAGAAATGAAGGATACACTAATTGAAATAAAGAACAATTTACAGGGAAACAAAAGTAGAGTGGATAAAGCCAAGAATCAAATCAAGAATTTGGAACACAAGGAAGCAAAAAACAACCAATCAGAACAGTAAGAAGAAAAAAGAATCCAAAAAAAAAATGAGAACAGTGTAAGGAGCCTCTGGGACAACCTCAAGTGTGCCAACATTTGTATCATATGGGTGCCAAAAAGAGAAGAGAAAGAGCAAAAAATTGGAAATCTATTTGAAAAAATAATGAAAGAAAACTTCCCTAACTTGGTGAAGGAAATAGACATATAAGTTGAGGTAGCACAGAGAGTCCCGAACAATACAGACCCTAAGAGGTCCACTCTAAAACACATCATAATTAAAATGCCAAAGGTTAAATACAAAGAGAGAATCTTAAAAGCAGCAAGAGAAAAATAGCTAGTTACCTACAAGGGAGCCCCCGTAAGACTGTCAGCTGATTTATCAAAAGAAACTTTGCAAGCTAGAAAGGATTGGCAAGACATATTCAAAGTCATGAAAAGCAGGGGCCTACAGTCAAGATTGCTCCACCCAGCAAAACTATCATTTAGAATTGAAGGCCAGATAAAGAGCTTCCCAGACAAGAAAAAGCAAAAGGAGTTCATCATCACCAAATCAACATTAAATGAACTGTTAAAGGATCTTCTTCAAGAAGAAGAAAATCAAAAACATGAACAATAAAATGGCAATAAATACATATCTATCAATAATGGAATCTAAAAAACAAAGTAAACAGAACAGAAACAGAATCACACAGACAGAGAATGTTTTGATGGTTGCCACATGGGAAGGGGGTTGGGAGGATGGGTGAAAAAGGAGAAGGGATTAAGAAGTACAAATTGGTAGTCAGAGAATAATCATGGGGATGTAAAGTACAGCATAGGGAATAGAGTAGCCAAAGAACTTATATGCAGGACCCATGGACATGGACAATGGTGTGGGGATTGCCTGAGGGAGTGGGGGTGCTGGGTGGAGAGGGAAAAAGAGGGAAAATTTGGGACAACTGTAATAGCATAAACAATAAAACATAATTTAAAAAAGAAATGATTATTATGTGATATAATAAAGGTGCTAGCTAATTCTATGGTGCTAATCATATTGTGAGACATAAATGTATCATATCAATACATTTTACATGTTAAACTTATATATCACAGGTCAACTGCATCAATAAAAAAGACCACATGTAATAGAGGCATTTAAAAAAAGATAAGTTTATTTCTTCCTCGAATTATTCTGCCTACCATGGGACCTTTGCAACACCAGCCTTTAGTTCTGCCTTGAATGCCTCCCTCTATATTGACCAAAACAGCATTTCCATATCATTCAGGCCTTGGATGAAATGTGACACCATTCCTACCCAGATAGGTCTATATGACTACTAATTCTAAAAAACACCATCATCTCCATTTTATTTATTTTTATCTCTTGATTGATTTTTTCAAGGACCATTATTGTCTTCCATTCTCAGCACAAAGAACACTTTTGACTCACAGTATTATCTTTTGGCAGGAAGAAGAGGGGTTCTCAATAAACCAGTTTTGCTTTCATTGTTTTTCTGTTTACTATTCAAGGATTTCTCTCTCACTTTTATTTCTTCTGCTTAGTCTTGGTTTAATTTTCTCTCTTTTCCTTCTAAGGTGAAAGGTAGAAATTTGGTAATCTGGGGTCATTGAAATGAGATTTTTCTTCTTTCCTAATGTAGGTATTTAGTGCCATAAATTTCTTCTAGCACTGCTTCAGTTGTAGCCACCAATTGTGCTATTTTGTATTTTCATTTTCAGTTAAAAATACTTTCTGTTTCACTGATTTCTCTGACACGTGGTTTATTTAGAAGCATATTATTTTGTTGCCAAATATTTGGGGGGTTTTCATATTTCCTTCTGTTATTACTAAATTAATCCCACTGAAGCCACAGAACATACTTTATATAATTTGAATCCTTTTAAATTTATTGAAGCTTTTGTTATAGACCATAAGATGGTCTAACTTGGCATATATTTCATATTCACCTGAGAAGAATGTATATTTTGCTTTGGTTGGGTAGAATATTCTAGAAATGTCAATAACATGAAGTTGGTTAATAATGTTGTTCAAGGCTTCTATGTCCTTCCTGATCATTTTCCTCCTATCAATAAGAGAAAAGTGATGAAATCTCTAGCTGGAATATAAATTTGTCTATTTCTCCTGTATTTCTAACAGTTTTTGCTTAGTGTATCTTTAAGCTCTGTTATTAGGTATATAAACATTTAGGATTGTTATGTCCTATTGACAAATTAACACCTCTATCACTTTATTTACGAAATTATTCTCTTTATCCCTGGTAATCTTTTTTCAGATATCTTCTAACCACACTAATCAGGAGAAAATGAGAGAAGACACAAATTATCAATATCAGCAATGAGAGGTGACATCACTGCAGTTCCAACACATATGAAAAGAATAACAAAAATATAAACAACTATATGCCAATAAAGTTGCAATAACCTAAATGAATGGATGGATTCCTTGAAAGGCACGAATTACCAAAGCTCACTCAGAAGAAATAGATTACATTAATAACCCTATATCTATTCAAAAAATTGAATTTGTAGTTCAAAATCTTTCCCACAAAGAACACTCCAGGCCCAGATAGTGTCACTGGTAAATTCTACCAAATCCTTAATAAAGTAGTATGAATTCCACACAAATTCTTCTGGAAATAAATTGAAAAAGAAGGTTCATTCCCAACACATTTTATGAAGCCCACATTACCCTGATACCAAAACCAGACATCATGAACATAGATGCAAAAATTCTTCAGATTTTAACATATTAAATCCAGAATACATAAAATGGTTCATACCGCATGAACAAGTGGATTTTACTTCAGGGATGCAAGATTGAGTTAATATTCAAATTATCAATCAATGTAATTCACCATATTAACAAACTAAAAATAAAAAACCTATTATCTCAATAGATGGGGGAAAAGCATTTGACAAAATTCAATCTTCATTCCTGATAAACACCTCTCAGCAAACTAGGAAAAGAATTTTCCCAACCTGATAAAGGATATCTATTAAGTTTATATCTGACAGCACAGTTAATATTAAAAGACTGATAAATACTTTCCTCCTCAGATCACGAACAAGACAAAGATGTCCACTCTCACAACTTCTGTTCAAGATTAAGCTGTTGGTTTTTAGCCAGTAAATAAAGAAAGGAAAAGAAATAAGATTGGAAAGTACAAGTAAAACTATTTATTCAGAGATGTTGTCATCCACATAGGAAATCCTACAGATTCTATTTTTAAAAGCAACTGAAACTAATAAATGTATTTAACATGCTTACAGCCCTGGCTGGTGTGGCTCAGCAGAATGAGCATCGGCCTGAGAACCAAAGGGTTGCTGGTTCAATTCCCAGTCAGGGCACATGCCTGGGTTGTGGGCCAGGTCCCCAGTAGGGGGCGTGCGAGAGGCAACCACACATTGATGTGTCTCTCCCTCTCCTTCTCCATCCCTTCCTGTCTAAAAATAAATAGATAAAATCTGTTTTAAAAAATAACATGCTTACAGAATGCATGGTTGATATACAAAAACCAGTTACATTCCTACATACTAATAAGGGGGAAAGTTGGAAAATAAAATTAAAGAAACAATACCAATTACAATAACATCAAAAAATAAGAAACACGCAAGTATAAATTTGGCAAAAAAATGTATAATGTTCTGACAGAAAAATTTTAAAAGGCCTAAATAACTGACATGATATACCAGAAGATTCAATATTGTTAAGATGTCAACTCTCCCCATATAGATCTATAGATTAAAGGTAATCCCAATCAAAATCCCAGCAGGAATTTTGTAGAAATGATATAATGCAATAAGCAATGAAATGCCATTTTCTACCAAAATAAAACAGGGCTTCTTAGAGAAATGACTGACTCTATGTCTTTAGTGGGAAATGAATAAGATGAGCCTTAATGTTTTATTATCTCAGCAGGAAACCTATCAAAGATTCCTAGGGTCACATCCAAAAGACTCAGGAGCAAATTTAGCTTCCTCAGGTCAAACCTGAAATAACTTGAGCTTTAATAAGAACAGAAAACTATCAGATGCTTCAATCCATGAGTTCATGACAAAATATTTTTTAAGAAATTAATTAGCCACCTTCAGAGCATAAAAAACTAATTCATTGCCTAGAAAACAAATAATTGGAATGAATCAAGCATTTAGCCTATGCTTTCATATTTGAACCAAACAGATACGGAGCAGCATTTTTTAAAGTATACCCAATTAATTAATTAATTAATGACCTAGTTTGGGAAAGAAAACAAAACTGGATGAAAAATATTAAATGCTAAGCCAAGGGCAAAGTAAGTTAAAAAAGGACTAGAAAAATAGAAGATTTCAAGGAACTAGTGAATATGACTAAGTATGGGGCTGGGGTTCCAAAATATAGGGATCAGCTTTAAAGACAAAAGAAACATCCCCTGAGAGTGCTAGAAAAATATGATAGGAAAGTCATAAGGGCTATGAAATAACATCAAATATAGGATATGTAATTCTACTGGGTAGTCTAATGCCTCTTAAGAGGTCAAGTCACACTCTAATAGAGACCATAAGTTATTTACAGTGAGTATAAATTGGAAAAAGCAGATAGAAGAGGCCAGGGCTTGGTGTATTCCACTGTGGACTGCATGCTATGGAGTTAGGAGGCAAAGTATATGGGTATGTGTCTATTGGTACAATAGGGGTGAGGTGCATAAAGAGAGAGAAGAAAAGCTGATAAACTACAAAAGGTAAAGTATCCATACTAGACCAAAGGTACTGGAAAAGGAACCCTTGAGTTGGGTAATCAGAACACTATCAAATAAAATGAATGAAATTAGGAGACTAGGATGATTGGAGATGCCATTAAGGGTCAGACAAAAGCAAGACTGGTAGATAGGATGGGCTGAGGGAGAAACAATTAGAAAAAAGAATGAGACTGAACCTATTCATTCAACAAATTTATTAGGTGCCTACCAACAACCCCATCTGGTGGAGAAGTTCCTTAGAACAACAAGGGCCAAGTGTTATCATGATGGTCTACAATGGTATCAAACTGAAGACCTTAAAATCAAAGGGGAAGAAGAAGAGTAACGTAACACCAACAAGGGATTTTGATGTTAAAGGATTCACAAGGATGTGGAAAAGTAATGATCAATCTTGCCTTGATTTTTCTGTATTTTTCATTCCTTTAAGCTCAAAGAGATACAACCATGTTGTCAACCGTATTAATTTCATGTCTGTAACAGTGATGATGCAGCAGCTTGCTATTCAGAGCCAAAGCTGGGGAGGATGAGGGTTAGCTATTAGTGTACAGTTTTACTACTGTTATATTTCAATATTACATTTTAAAACAACCAAAAAAACACTTAAATAGATATTACATCTTATGATTCAGACCTTTTGTAAAAAGAAAAACCCACTACACCCACAAATGTGCCTACTGAAATACATCATGTCATAAGAAAAACACATTAGAAAATATGCATTTTATTAATCATCTGAGGAGGGGATTTTTGAAAATGCAGTGACAGAGGTTGTAGTCATTTTCCTTTGAACATATGCTGACTTTTGCTGTCTGTTGTTCTCATTTGTCAGGTTCCTTAACAATTCTCTTAATAGTGTCTTTATTTAGTTCTCCCAAAGGAATCTCAGCAATTTCTGGGAGCAAGTGGAAAATTTTCTGTCAATTCTGCATAATGACCAAAACAGAGTGATTAAATCACTTAATTGAAGCTCTGTAGTTTGTAATGTGATGCATATTAGACTCTGAAGAGGAAACAGTGGGTGGATGTTCATGTAGACAATAAGAACAGAGAACCAAGTCTTTTCTGTCTTTTGTGTTTATTTCTCTGAAGCTCACACAATCCACAGGGAATTCCCCCTCAACTCTTTAATAGCCACAGTGTTATGGGGGTGGGGGAGAAAAAAAGACACAATGTCACTAAAAGAGGAGCACATAAAAGCCGTGCACATAGATTGAGTTTTAGAACCCCATAATAATTTTCATTACCCCACAAAATTGCCACCGTTTCTGACTTCACCTACTAGCATCACAGCAAAACTATAGTTGAAGAATGTGCGATTTCAGTTATAGGATGCATGGTGTCGATGCACTGGCTAACTTTGGGGCTATCCTAAAAGCTCTCAGTTCCCAAGGCTATGAATATGTACTTATCTGACTGATTTGTATAGGAAACATCCCAATGCAGTCCAAGAGATATGGGTCAAGATCACAGCTTCAAGTCACCTACAACACTTAGATGGTTACCTAGCACTTGGCCTATAAAGGAATTACCACATCATTTGGAAGATGCTGGGACTGTTTCCTGATTCGGGATATCTCTCAACTCTCCCTCAACAGTGAATAGGTAATACTTTCCGTTATCTATTCTGGCTTCAGTCCATACTACTGAATCCAATCTGAGAAGAATCAAGCTAAGAGTGGCAACAGAAACTTAGAGGAGATATTTAAGAATACAGTCCAAATCCTATTACCTGATTTAAAGTTGGTGGTTAACAGGTTAAGTTTTTTAAAAAATAATTAAAGAAAAATAATTTTTTTTAATTCACTTTAAATTTTTCTTTTAACTTAAAATGTAAATATAAATTCACTTAATAGAATCTAATAGTAATTTATTAGAGGATGTAATACTATTTTTCACATGTAGTTCTTCTAGTTTTTGTACCATATTGTTGATTGTTGTCAATTCAGGCTGTGGTCCAGTGTACTGTAGAGCCGCATTTTTTGGCTACAACATAAATAAATTTTGCTTCTGGATTTGTTTTTATCCTTTCCTTCATATTCAGCTCCATTTTTCTTGGTTTTAGCATGTATGACTTCTACACTATTCACAATTTCACTTTCCAACAAATTGTCACCTTCAATCTTTCATTGTACACCATCTTCCTAAAAATCACTAGAACCCTTGATTTGGTTGCAATCAGCTAACTAATAAACCATGTCCTTGATTTTCTTCTTGTACATTTGGATTTTCTGCAGCAGTTGTCAAGTTCAGGATAGTTTGTTCCAAGATGTAGTATACACTGAACTGGAAACTATTCTACTCCAATACTATATTATAAATAATATATATAGTGGTAACTCAATTCTCTGCTACCTACATTTTTATCTTTGTTTCCAAAATAAAAGTCAAAAATGGCATGTAAAGGAGTAGTAGTTGGAAGGGCATAGATTTTTGTGTGTTTTTTTCAGGCATAGTTTTCTCTAGGAAATATACAACTTCATAAAAAACAAATTCTTTGTTCTGAGTTCATCCACACCATATTTTGTGAGCTGTAGCAAACTGGTAAAGACAAACAATTCACACCTTTAAATGCTCTAGGATCTGCTGGTTGGTCAATAACCTGCAATATTGACAATATTAACCTGCAATAAGTGGCAATATTTAAGCTCCAGCTGAAAGGCTGCAAGCCACTGCCGTGCTGTTTCTCTGCACCTGGATGATGCATGCTCTACTTTGTGTGTCGTTGTTTTTTAAGCAACATCTTACATTTTGTGCCTATTTATCAATATTGTAAAAATATCAATAATATTGGTAAATGTTCACTCACCTATAGATAACTAATCAAGTTCAGTGGATAATTTCTCTCTTCTATTGGCCCAATATATGGACATTTTGATTTTTTTCCCCACCATCCAAGTTACCTATTATTTGCTATAAAATATTTGCTACCACCAAACTTTTGGTAGAAAATCAAGACACTCTCTTTCAGTAAAAGTCCACCAACTAGAGTATCATACTATTTTTCTTGCATGAGCTGCACCTAAGATACACTATCTATGGTATCTAGTTCATTTATTTAAACTACAAGAATGTAGAAATGCTAGCACAGCAATCTGACAACAGAGCACTTTTAGATTTGTGCTATTTTCCAATATTAAACATTTAATTTGACAGCATTTCCAGTGATGTACCTATAAGTTTTTCTAAAGTATTCGATACAATTTTCACAGAAACAACTCATTACTTATATACACATAGCTCATCAGTTTACATAATATTTAACTACATTACATAGTTTTAATACCAAGTAAAACTGGCTTGAGAACAGACTTGACTTATGGGAGGTATTTAACGCAAATGATGAGAGCAAAAGTGCCCAAGAATAAAGCTCACTGGCTGCAAGCACCCATCATGTGGTTAGCACTAACCAACATACTTTACTGAGGGAACGATTACACTGAAATCACCTTGTAGTGTTTCCACAAATATGACACTACCTAAAACTAAGCCATGTGGAACCCCAAAATGACATTTGGGGGCTATAATGACACTTGGAAATCACTCTCAAAAATTTGGGGCCTAAGGTACAATATCTAGGAGAACCATTAAATAAAATACTTATCCTACACCTGAGGCAAAATGAGTTTTCAAAAGGAATGGGGTCTAACAAACAGGAGCAACAACAGTGCTTGGAATACAACCCCATAGCCAAAGCAATTTTGGAAAAGATGCCACAGTTGAAATTACAACTTGAGGGATAATCCATGCTTCAGGACTATATATTTCAAGAGCAGAAATAAGCTATACAATGATATGTTAGTACACTAAACTGACGAAGTCTGAAAAGCTTCCATGTAAAGTTATAACTTTAAGACCACTACTATAAAGTACACATGGACAAAACCAAGGGGGAGGAGGGTGGAAGCAAAGGAGGGAGGTGGGTTTGGCTGGGGTGGGGGGGAGTAGTAGGGGGAAATGCAGACAACTGTAATTGAACAACAATAAAATATTTTTTTTAATTTTGTAAAAAAGACCACGTTTCCTCAGAAAATAAAGTTGTTTACACATAAATAGAAATGGGAGATATCCATCCTGTTTGGACTACTTCAACATTTCCACCTTACAATAAGTTAGTATTTACAGACTTCTATATACCAGGCACTCTATTTGGTACTTCATATGACTGATCTAATCTAATACTCATAACTACCTTGAAAAGTAGGTTTGTAGGTTTTTCAGATGAGAAAAGAGCATTTGTCCAGGTATATACTGTTAGCAACAGGCTGGGATGGGGAATTAAGTTCAAAGGTCATGTGACCTTCCAATCTGCCATTCTGTCCTTCCATGACCCCCCAACTTGCTCAAAACATATTCCAGCATCACCAAGGAAATCTCAAATCACCAATGTCTAACAAAATCAAAGCTATTTGTACATATATCGAATTACCAATGCCCAACAAAATCAAAGATATTTGTATAACATATTTGTTTCAATTTTGGAAACACCTGAAAACTGCTCAATAAAAGGTAACTTTGGGTTTGCAATGATGGGTACAAAAAAAGGCCACAAAACTAACAGGCAAATAAAAACCCTCTGTGTTCCAAATAATATACATAACAGGTTAAACAACAACAACAACGACGACAACGACAAGTAGCAGGTGGAATCCTTACTAATATCAATATAGCCTCTTTCCTAATTTATAGAGGTTTGAATTAATTCTTATTTTCTCACCTTTGTAAACAATAGTTATCACCTTATGCTATCACTTCTGTACCTACAAAAATTTTTAGAAAGATTTATAACTTATTTTGCAAGCTAATTAATAGTTTGGGATACTTCTAAAACTTTTTAAAAGACAAAAATTAAGTTAGCTCTGGCCGGTGTGACTCAGTTGGGCATCATCCTGCAAACCAAAAGGTGGCAGATTTGATTCCTAGTCACGGTACATGCTTGAGGTTGCAGATTCAGTCCCCAGTCGGGGTACATGCAAGAGGCGACCAGTTGATGTTTCTCTCTCAGGTCAGTGTTTCTCTCCCTCACTTTCTCCCTCCCTTCCCCTCTCTCTGGAATCAGTATAAGAAAAAACATTTTTTTAATTAAAATATCAGAAAACTGACAAAAGAAAGGCTAGCTATACTAGCACTTTTCCTCTAGTATTTTTAAAGGAAAATAGTCCACAAAACCTCATTTCACAAACTAATCCAAAATATCAAGAAGTTAACCCAATTTTCTATAAAGCTAAATTCAAAAAGAAGTCATTTCTGTATTTTAACAAGGAAAACTCATGTAAAGGATTCTTAGGCTTAAAAATGCATGGGGGCTGATTCCATTACATATAGAGAGTTAAAAATTTGTACCTATGTAATGGTGTCTTAGGGTTCCCCCAAAAGCAGATCCTGAGATAAGGTGGCAGGGAGGTAATTTGAGAAATCACGTCAGAAGGCACCAGTGAAGAAGTGGGGAAAAGAGAAAAAGCCATACAAAAGTGCATCAACAAGGTTACCTGACAGACACCTGGAGCACAGTCCTGCTAGGACCCTCTGAAACACTCTGCGGCACAAGCCTCCAAACCTACACAGCTGAGAGCTGGGAGAAGGAGGATTTATCTACCAACTCCCAACCCTCATCGGCTGAGGGTTAAATACAGAACAAACTTCACCCTTAGAGGCTGCACCTGGCCCAGCCCAGATGCTGCCAAGCCAGAGAAAGCCCTTAGTACGGGAATGTCAAGTTGAAAAGCTCTGCATGTCCAGGACTAACCTTAGATGAAGGGTGTCAAACTCATTTTTACCGGGGGCCACATCAGCCTCGAGGTTGCCTTCAAAGGGCCAAAATAATTCTAGGACTATATAAATGTAACTACTCCTTAATGAGGGGCAAGGAGCTCGGCGCTGCCACCAGGTAGAAACAAGGTGCCAGGTGGAGGGCCAGATTTGGCCCACGGGCCTTGTGTTTGCCACCTGTGTTTAGCTCCATCTTCTAATTTCTCCATCTGCATTTTAACTAACAGGATTATCATCTCTTTATTGTAGAAAATGAAGATTATCACCTTTATACTACTATCCACCCACCCACTTACCCCAAATCCTCTTAACTCAGCTTCCCAACACAGTTGTATTAGATTTTTGGTTAAATCAATAATTAGTGTTTAAGTCAACATAATCGTGTAATTCTCATTTACAACTGAGCTTCATGGTGTAATTTATTTCATTTCTTTTCTATTACAACTTATTGTTTTCCCTAGAGGTAAAAATTATCATTTTTTAGCTGCTTAATATTCTATGAGCCCATCACTTAAACTTAAATACAAATATTCTGAAAATATTCTTAAATCTCCTCTCAATATGTTGAAACAAATGAGGCTCGGTTAGGCATCTATCATTACTTTTTTATTGGAGTTGGATTTTAGCACTTTCTCTATCATTAGTTACATAATCTTTTACAAATGGTGAAGAAACCTTTTGTTCCTCCATTTCTTCACCCATTAAATGAAGGCAAAGTTTAATAAAGAATCCTAATGCAGACTTCATCTAAGAATAAACTGAGAGGCCAATGTAATTTAGAAAAGAAAATATACTTGAATTCTAAAATTCTGAAATTTCTTACTCTGAGATATAAGTCTGAAACAACTGGCTTTTTTCCCTCCTATAATTCAATACAGACAACAATAGCTGATGGAAGCGTGAACAATATAATAACCAATCAGATGGTTTTGCTCAAGGTAATTCAGGATGAGCTCAAGGGACTTTCTTGACTAGTGAAGCTCATTAATATTAATAGCAGCTGTGAGTTCATACCCAAATGGTGAAAATGCCTCATGGAGTAAAATATACTGATCTACTCTATGGACTACTTATTCATACTTTCAGTATTCTAGGGGTAAGGTAAGACAAACTGAGAAAGCATTAAATGAAAACATCATTTCCTTGTTAATTGAACTTCATTTCCCTATTCTCAACATCATTTATATGGGAGGGGGGGCTTAATGTAAAAATCTCCATTAAGTATCACTATTTCAGGAATAAATATGGTATGAGAGGTATCTTAGGAATTTTTACAGTAAAATATTTCCTCTGGAAAATATGTCTTAAAAAGTGATTTTGTTGTACCCTAAGAAAAAAATAGTCTTTTCTATTTCTGTAAAAAATAATTCATCATTACTAAATTACCAGATTACATGCACAATTAAACTTATTTATTAAACAAGACATATGCCAACAACTTTGCAATAATCCTCTAAACTGTAATAGCAGATTTTCAACTTTAATAACAACATCATGCAGCTAATACTCAAAGGACTAATTTTAAAAGTAAGGGCATTTGGTAATTGAAACTGAAATTATATAATTAAGCACTTGAGTAATTTAAACATGAACATAAGTGTCCTGGCTGTGCTGTTCTTGGCTTTTAGTCAAATTTACTAGTGCTAGTTAGACTTCATCACTCTAATTATTTCTGCTCGTATCAGACCTTGCTAAATAGAAACTGAGAATTATTTGAAGTATTTTTTCATTGCTCTGAATTTTCTGCTTCAAAAATACATCACTATATTCTTCTAATAAAGCTTCACACAGATAATTAAGAATAACCTTGTGATATTTATCAACTCCATAGAAATTCAAAAACAGGTATTTTATTTCTCTACCTATTCCCAGAAATAGGCATCAAAGAAAAAGTTTTACTATAAGTAAAAACTTATCCAATGAGTATATTTGACCTTTAAGTTTTTTTTAAAACTTACCACTCTGTCCATCCATCCTCCTTCTTTCCATTTTCTTCACACTCATTTCCATTAGCCTCACCTCCTTACCCTTAGGAACATTCCAAAATAAAATAGGCTGTCTCTTGACAATGAATGTGAAAGGACAGCCTCTAACTTGGTAGAAATTATCTCTGTGGTTTTTACTGTATGATTAAGAGTTTTGATATTATATACAGTGGGATTTAGAAATATTACTTCTTAAGTAAATCACAAAAATCACCAAAATTTTAAAGGTAAAAGAACAGAAAACAAGAAACATTGTAAATATCCCAAAACAAGGCACAGGCTTTGAAACCAACAGAAGCAGGCAGGCTGTCTCTGACCAATAGAGCAGCAATTTTCAACCTTTTTCATCTCATGGCACATATAAACTAATTACTAAAATTTTGTAGTACACCAAAAAATATATTTTTTGCCAATCACACAAAAATAGGTATAATTTGGATTCTTTCACACCAGATGGCTATTGATCTGTTGGCTGTTGTCATTTTTTTTAATTTGACAATCTAAGAGAAAAAAGGTCAGTGCCCTTGACTAAATAGGCATTGCATGTTTTAAAAATTCTTGCAGCACACTGGTTGAAAATCGCTGCAATAGATATAGTGTAACTCAGGCACCAAGGAAAAATGGCATCCACCATCAAGACTTCATTACCACAACTAAGTATAAAGGCACAGAATTGGGGGAAAGGTCTTTTTAAGTCAAGAAACTACACAATAAAGGGAGAAGGGATAAAAGAGCTGATAAATTACAGGATAGATTGCTGGCATTGAGGGTATGCTAGAAGGAGCTATAATAGGTGAGGCTAAACAAGCAGGCATATTCCAGACAACAAAGAACCTTGGGTTCCAGACTAAGGCACTGGGATTTATCCTGGAAGCACTGGGGAGTCACTGTAGCATTTTCTAAAACAGGGAATAGGCATGATCAAATTTGCATTTTAGAGAGATCCTTCTGGCAGCAGGGTGAACATATGATTGAGGCAGGCTGGAGTGGAGGAAAGGGAGGACACTTGTTAGAGTAGTCCAGAACAGCACTTTAGTATATTACAATACTCTAGAACAGCATGCTGCTGTATTACTGTAGTCCAGAACAGCATTTTACCATGTTACAGTACTCTAGACTGTGAAGAGTGAGAATGTGAACCAAGACAGCAGCAGCTGACAAAGAGAAGGGACTAGATGTTGAGCTACTTAGGAAGTAAATACTTTGTTCATGGTGTCCGATTAGATGTGGCAGATGAGGGCAGGGAAGAACCTAGCTTCTGACTTAAGAGACTCCAAAAAGGTGTCCCTTCTCTGGCCTTGTGATGCTGACAACATCACTCTCTGCCTGCCCAGGCCCTTCCCCATCAATTACCCCTTTTTCAGTCGTGTCTCTCTCATCACAGCCCATGAGATATTCAAGCTTTTCTCATCCCAGGAAGCACAGATGTGTTGGATTCCTACTCTGTATCAGTCAGTCCCCAAAGTAGCTGGAAGGCAAGGTGAAAGTTTATCCCAACCACCCCAAACCATCTTCAGGACTGGTCAAATAATATCAGTCCATTTCAGAAAAGAACCCTTTCTGATCAGAAGGAATGATGCCAGACACCTATATAAATATTCTGTAAAAAAAATATGGCTAGTTTCAGATGACATGTTAGTGATCCTCTGGGGCCAGAACATGATGCTGCAGGTTATTGTCAAGGCTTATTGTTCTGGAAAAGCCAAGGAGCCAAGTCATTTGAACAGGTGGGATATGTCACTATGTGCTCAAGACTCAGCTCTTTATTTCATTCATTCATTAAATACTTCTGATGGGCTTATTATGTGACAGGCACTATGCTAGGCTCTGGAAAACAATAGTGAGCAAAATAGACCCAATTCCTTCTGCCATGATACTTGCAGTTTAATTTCCACATCAACACTTAAAATTCGGGCATTCATAAGTGACAGCCTGCTTTCCACAGGGGCCTCTATCTTCAATTCCATCTTCCATCAGAAGAAAGAATTTATTTCTCAATAGCTCATTTCTTCCTAAGATCCACTCATGATACTAATAGGCATTATTTTTTGTAAAAATAGGTTGATTATATACATGCTGTTTTGTAATCTACAAAGATATAAAGATATATTTATAAATATATATAAATATATATTTACATTAAGCCTAGCACATCAAAGTTCAGAAAGAAGAGACTGATTCTCATGGCTCAAAGTTTAGTAATACTGGATAAGTATGTGACAAAAGACAGAATACCTAGCAACCTTCAGAATACCTACAGAATTTGTAGTCTGTAAACATGTAATTGCTCTTCACATAGTTGAATCACTAGTTTACTTCAAATACCACTGGTCTACCTCACTCATCAAAGGAGCAACAACTGCTAAAATTAGCACATAAACACATAGAGTACCAGGATGTTACCTTAAAAAAAAAAGGAAAAAAAAAAAGAACCTTTGGCTACACAAGCACCTTCAATAAAAGAGAATTGTCCAATCAAGAGCACTAGAAGCCACTCAAGTTTATTACCAAGCAAAATTGCAGAATCACTTTCAGAGGCACATTAAGAAACTAAAGTTTTCTACGATTAAATGTCCTTTTGGAAAAAAATCCCTTCCAGGATTAACATACTGCAGTATTTTCTATATTGCAACACTAAGGAAATTAATATCTAAAGGCTTGATCCTGGCTATATTTTGAAGGCAGACCAGAGAGTTAATTTATTTTAAGAACCCAGATCAAAATCCACACAATTAGACATTCACTTCTTTATTCAAAGGTCACTAAAATGCATACATCAGACATCTGCTACTTTCGAGAATGATGAATTTTAAACCCAATAGTCTAAATGTAGTTCTAATATAATCTACAAATGACCTTACTAAGTCTTTCTACATCCCATAAAAGTATATTAATTGTATAATTTTATTCAAGTTCCCAACTTGCTGAGATGTATTAGCATATTAAAATTAACTCTGCACTCTCTAATCATTTCACCTTCTGAGCCAACTTACCAGGACAAATTTGATAAAATTATAGTACCCCCTTGTGGTGTTACCTTCATACCCCACTAGGATGTTTTGTAATATTACATTTTCTGAAATTTTCTTCCACTATGATCAGTGGATATCTAATTAACCTTTTCTAAATTATAATAAGATCATGAGAAAATTAAAGGAGCTATTACCATATGTTGCAAACAGGTGAGACAGTGTGGTATTTCATCATAAAGACTATTTGAAGCCATTCATATTATTTTTAAGAGAAAGAAAACACTTTTAAGAAAGGTTTTCTGTGAACTGATTCACATAACCAATTAAAGCACACAATTTTGAAATTATGTTACTGCATTTTAGTTTGCCTAGCAAGTGAATTCAAATAATTGAAGGGGAATATGTTGAATAGTAAACTAATGTAAATTCTTCACAAATCACAAATGAAAAATAAAGTTGGTAAAATTTAAAGGCAAACATTTTTCTCTCATAATGCATCCAACTTATTCTATCAGATCTAATTTAACAGTATGTTACTGTCATTTATTCCAAATACTTTAACTTTATTAAAGTTTATAATTATCTTTCAGCAAAATGAATAAGACTTTTGGACACATATTTAGATACAATGGTTTTCCTAGCTTCATTTTATTTTTCCTATCTTTATTTGCTTCCCTACCCTCCCTGCCCACCCCCCCCCAAAAAAATCTCCTGCTTCCATCTCCCGATTTCCTCTCTAATTAATTTTCATCTTATTCTAGAATGAACTTTGGCAATAAGACAATGAATCATGAGAGGGATGGAGGGAGGGGCAGGAAGGAGGGAAAAGAGATAAGACTATCAACAATATTTTGGCAATAATTCCCTGGAATAATTTCCTTTAGGTAAGAGGACCTTGTAAGAGATCCTGTTATCTTACAGGTAGAAGTAGGAAAAGATCTCACCTAACAAGTTAGTATATTTAGATCCACTGTCAATGAAATGGCTATTTCATATTCATAGAATGTCCAAGTACCTTACTAAGTACCTAGAGAATAAACCAGTACATTTTTCTACTTTGAGTTCAGCAGTACTGCAGTTTACTACTGGTTCAAGCCGGTAAGCAATTCCGATTTCCAATGAAAATATCAAGAAGCCTTGTTTCAATTTAGTTCAGGTTCAGGTTCAATACAGTAACAATTTGCAGTTCAGTTCTGGTAATGTGGAAACATATTTACTAGTTTCTGATTCACATTCCACTGGATTCCTGATTATAATTTAAATTAAAAAATGGGTATTTGGACGAAATTTTTTGAAGCCCTTATTATGTTTCAGGGACTGTCATGGATGCTGGAACACAAAAGTGAATAGAGCAAAATTCCTGCCTTAGAGAATATCATAATCTAGGCAAGGAAACAGTCAAGTGAACAGGTGTAGTGATATGGAGAAAACTGTAGTGTTGCTGTATCCTAAGAGCTACATTAGCAATTTCTCATAAGAGGACATAACCCTTGCTTGAAATATGCCTTCACGAGCCCTTAAGGGCATAGGTCCACCAAAAAGCACCCTAAAATAACCACAAATTATCACTAAAACTCCTTCTAAAGTTAATGGGTCTGGTTTCCCCTCTTCTGAGTTGAGAACCACTATGCAGCTGGAGGACTAAATGGAGCATGCTGAATGGTTCTGTGTAACAGAGAACAGGAAGCAAGGGTCCCAGGGGTGCAGACAGACATGCAAGGGAGAAGACACCACTGGCCCAGGGCCACAACGCACAACTCCAGGGTGCACCACATATACCATATCCTATGTGAATGGCAATGCACAAATGCAAGAGCCCGAGGGACTGGGCAGTGCTGGGCAATTAAAAATCCCTAATGAACGAGAGGAATTTGAGGCAAGAGCAGGAGGAATGTCTAGATGGGATTTCTGTAGTTATTTGCTGTGGGGAACTGTTCCAAGCGTGGGAAATGTGGCTCAGCCCTGACTCGGAAAACCGGTGGGGAGCGAGGTTGGCGGGCAGGACCCACGTCCGTGGATAAGTTCTCCAGTGGGAAATCAGGCCTGCATTGTACTTAGACAGCTATGAGACTTGCTCTTGCTAAAAACCTCCCTCATCCTGAATTGAGGAAGCAAATGTTTACTGAGTATCTTTATCTTTACAGAATCTGGGCTAGACCCTCCAGATATGGGACAAAGCCTTTTCGACCATTTCTCCTTTTACATTGCAAATGTCCTCCTTTGATGTATTTAGTGACTTCCTCTCCTGTGTCTACAAAGATACCCACCCAAAACAAACCTTTGTATAGTAAAGAGAACCTTCTTTGATGTTAAGGGCCTCAAAAACCTATAAAGGCTGGTCACCGCAAGGCTCTTGGCCCTTCCCCCTTGAGGGAGTGGCCGAGGCCCTGAGAGGTGCTCTTCTCCTGAGAGAGTGGCCGTGCTGTCCCTTTTCCCCCACAGGACGTCTGTAGTCCGTGTGTATGTGTATTGGAATACTGAAACCTCAACAGCAGATCTTGCAGGCCGAGATCTGTGTCAATTTGCCTTGGAGTATGAGATTAAACCCTTTTTCCACCTCCTCTCCAAAAATTAACTTTTAAGACTTTTACATAAGTGAACTTAAATTTCTACTATTGGTTTTTGTTTTTGTGTACTAGGTAAATGGTGGTGGTTAACAACTGGGGTTTTTATGGCGGTGATTTGTGAGCCCAAAGCATTGCTGAACGTGGCATCCTTGTGGGCCCAGGGCTACACTGACTGTGATGATGCTGGATCCAAAAGACAGGAGAAAAGTTGAAATCTGAGTTACACAAAGTTATAATTTAAAAAGTAATAAAAGCTAAAACAGAAAAGGAAGTATCTGCTTTGCCTCAGGGAAACAGAAGCATCACAGAGAAAGTGACTTTTGAACTGAGTCTTGAAGGATAAATAGCAGTTATCCAAGAAAAGAAAAATGGGGAAAGGCGTTCGAAAGAACAATGTGAACAAAAATAGGGCATTTAGAGATTGCCCAGGAGTCAAGTATGGTTGGGAGGCCATTCCTGTTTCATTTCACACCATCAGCAGGTTTGTTCTAAGAGACCATTAATAGAACCTGTCTGTTACACACCATTTACATGCTTGTGGGAATAAGTACCCCCATCTAGTTACTACCCCATCTTAACAAAACTTCTTGAAAAATACTTGCTATCACACAGTGAAATGTGTTTGGAGTATAATTCCCCATCTCACTGACCTTGGGCTTGGTCATGTGGCCTGTTTTAAACAATGGAATGTGGACAGAAGGGACAATGTGCCAGATCCGAGCTAAGGCCTTAAGAGACATCTCGTGTTTCTACCCCACTTAGCCACAGGTCCCAGAATGAGGAGACACATTAATATGGGCTGAATTTTCTCCCCCTAAATTCATAGGGGGAGAAGTCTTAACTCCTAGTACCTCAAAAATGTCTGTATTTGAAGATGGCTCTTTAAAAAGGTGATTAAGTTAAAGTGAGGCCCTTAGGGTGAGCCCTACTCCAAACTGACCAGTCTCCTCATAAGAGGAAATTTGGACACACAGATACCAGGGATGCTCACACAGAGGAAAGCATACAGTGAGAACACAGCAAGTTATAGCCGTCTGCAAGCCAAGGAGAGAGACCTCAGAAGAAACCAAACTTTCTGACACCTTGATCTTGGACTACTAGAACTGTGAGAAAATTAATTTCTGTTCTTTAGGCCAACTAGTCTTCAGTATTTTCTTATGGTAGCCAAAGCAAGTTAATATACACATGGATAGACCTAAGCCATCCTGTAGCATGAAGCAGAACCAAACCACAGATCCATGAGCCAGAAATAGTGTTTATAACTGTAAACTACTGAAATCTTGGGGTTGCTTGTTATGCATTATCATTGCAGCAAAAACTGACCAACACACTTTCATTTCTCAATTCACAGTGATTTAGCTTCTAAAGTTGCTATTGCTAAAGAACATCATGTGCTGTTGGTTTAATAATAAAAGAAATAAAACAATATAGAAAACATCACAATCTAAGTGCCAACAGAGGCAACTTCTTAGTCTTTACTTATTCTGGTTGTCCTTCGACTTGCCCTTGGAGGCCATTTGCTATAATCATTAGGATTATAAAATCTAGAATCAGATTTTCTAGGTTCAAATTCTCCTGGCTTTATAATTTACTATCTTTGCAGCCTTTGGTAAATTACTTACCAAATCTCTCTGTATCTCAATTTTCCCATCTGTAAAGTGAGAATATAATATCTACCTAAAAGTTGTTGAAAGGATTAAATGAATGAATAAAAGAGCATGGAGCAATGTCTGACACATAGTGTGTTTGCAATCGTGTTTACTATCAGTATCGATTGTCTGACTATACTGAGTATTGTCTGCTGGCTCATGTTCATCTGTCCCAAGCCTTTTCTCTTTTCATTCTGAACATTCTCTGAAGACAGTCTTGTCCAGTCCCATAACTCCTGCAATATATCTACTCAAAACTATACCTTTATTCTAGATCTTTTTCTAAACTCCAAAACCATACTTTCTAATACCTACTAGACATCTCCAAGCTTTACCTCAGAGATTCCTGGTGAAGCCTTTCATTGGCTGGAGATAACCATCAGAGAGACTACGATATCCCTAGAGAAAAATGAGAGAGTTGCATCCAAATAAAAATACTTAGGTTTCCTACAGCTTCATAAAGATAATTGTCTTAATGAGAACCCAAAGACATGCTGAAGTCACAAAAGGTAATAATAATAATGATAATAATAATATTTATTGAGATTCTTTCTATACAAATTCATTTCTAAACATTTAACATGTATTAATTAATTCATTTAATCTTCACAGAAACTCTATGCAATAGGTACTACTATTATCCCTACTTGATAAGTGAGGAAACCAAGGCACAAGAAGGTTATATAATTTGTGTCATACAGCTAGAAATGGTATATTGTGAAACTAGGCTGTCAGATTCTAGAGTCCACCATCTTAACCACTATATTTCACTTTCTCTCTGAAATACAACCTGAATAATTTCTCAGACACTAAAACAAGCACAACTATTATTATTTTCTTTAAAGATTTTATTTATTTATTTTCAGAGAGAGGGGAAGGGAGGGAGAAAGAGAGGGAGTGAAACATCAATGTGTGGTTGCCTCTCACATGCCCCCTTACAGGGGACGTGGCCTGTAACCCAGGCATGTGCCCTAACTGGGAATTGAACCAGTGACCCTTTGGTTCGCAGGCCAGCACTTAATCCACTAAACCATACCAGCCAGGGCTATTATTTTTAATAATAGTAATTACTAACATTTTGGGGGCCAAGCACTCTTTCAAGTGAAATGCTTTACAAACATTAATTTGTTTCATCCTTCAACAACCCTGTGATATAGGTCTTAGTATTGTACCCATTCTACTTATGAGGAAACTAAAGCCCAGAGAAAGAGTAACTAGCCCAAAGTCACACAGTAGTAAATGGCAGAAATATGGCCCAAACCCTGGCAGTCTCATACCAGAATTTATGACCTTAACCACTGTTGCCTGTTGAGTATACACTTAGCTTGCACTTAGCTGGCATTCTCTCTCCTATGCCACACACCAGTATGGCAATGCCACTAGAAAAACGTTTCCCAGTTCCAGTTCCCATGAAGCCCCATCTCTGGGAACTGAAAGAGCCTCTCGCTGGGTTTGCATGAGTCTTGTCACTGATTCTCTGCATGTGGCTCTGCTCCATCCCCTCTATATGCAGCTTCCTCCTATTTGTGGTTTATATTCCACCACAACTTTAGCTTTCATTTGACTATGGCTTGCCATGGTGCTGACTCAGGCCTCTACCCCATACGACTCTTTACCTCCACTTCCTACAGCTAACTGGCTACAGTTTCTGTCTCTGCGTCAGATTCAAGACAGAGTAAACTGGATTGGTCACTGGCCAGCCAGTGGAGTGGCTGATTTTGATGAGTTGTCCATCTCCATTAGCTGCATTGTATGGAGAGCTGAATTCACTTGATTGAGGGATGGAGGAGGATATAGAAATTATTTATACTACAAAAGAGAACACGTAAGAGGAAAAATGACTTAAACTATGGAGAAGCTATTAGAGGAAGAGACTTTTTACCCCTTCCTTTCCTTGATCAGCAATTTCCATGTCACCAATGCATTGAAGCAGACACAAGGAGAAAGGTCCAGGAAGAGATTTTTGCCTAGGTGAAGTGGTGGTTTTAAATGATCTCTAGATCCCTATGAATTTGTGAAAATTAAGGAGTAATTGAAAAACATACTAAATGCACCTTAGATGAGTATTTTAAATGTTTTCCAAAACACTAGCTTCCAGATTGTTGAAGTTTTTTCACCTCATCTGGAAGTGCACTTAGATGGCACCTGCAAAGTCACAAGGGGAAGAGAAAAACATTGCACAACAGAAGGAACCTCACCAACCCCACCATTCAGTGACACCTTTCACCCTAATAGCCAAGAGTCCTTCCTAATAAAATAAACTTGAACTCCACCCATTAGAATTACAACTAAATGAACAACTAATAGTTTCCAGACTCAGTGAATGTCTCATATTAGAAGGTATCTTCAATCACCTGTGACTGAATTCCAATTGCTGAAGATTTATCTCCTACCTACCTTGTACAATCACATGAGGTACTGTGCCTGACCATATGCAAGATACAAAGATAAGAATCACATTGCCCCAAATTTCAAGGACCCATCATCTGTGGACAGAATGGAGGCATATTCACAATTAACTTAACAAAGAATACATTATAGCAAATAAATTACAATTGAGAAGAGGAAGAGGAAAAGTTTATTCCATGGAAGTACATGCAGGGATTTGGGAACCATTCTCTCAAGTGACAGAAAATGATCAGTATCTTATAAAATGCATAGGGATTGGAATAAGAGTATTCCACAAATACAGCATGAGAGAAGGCACACAAGGTTTTAGGCATTCAAGAGGCAAGATATTAGAGGGCATATTTAGGGAATAACAAATAGTCTGGCATGGCTAGAAGATGGGAGTCAGGGGAGAAAAGAGATAGAGAAGGGAAGACTACTGGAAATAGTGAAATCTATGTTTGGAAATGTAGGATGGGAAACACTGACTTAAAGATAATTCCAAATGAAAAGATATCTATAACCATAACAAACTTCACAATAAGTCTACTAAACATCCAAGTTAAAAACACTAATGAGCAATGATGTGCCCAACATTTTATTTTAGTAAAACTCCTAAACTCAGCAAGGAAGACTCTTGAAAGATCATATCTCTGCCTTCAAGAAATAGCACACGTAACCCTCAGGAGAAGGATGGAAATGGGACATCCAAGGTAAAAGCAATAGGTTGAACAAATCTTTTCCTGGCCTGGAGCAATGAATGCCCTTGCTTGCCAAAAATGCCTCTGAAATAACTTAACCAGTCCCCCATGTGACCTGACCCCAAATAACACTCTCTTTCTACACTCCCTTGCACAAGTAACAATAAAAATGTTGTACCCATCAACCAGCACGTTTAATTCAGGAGCAGCACTTAAATCTGCCTCTCATTTTCCTACCACTTTCCTGAAATTCCAGAGGATGGGGTTATTGTTAAACAGCAGCAAGCATTATTCTCACAGCAGTGCACATTAATAATAATTCAGTGCAGTGTCATAGAAGCCTGTAGGCTCTTAGCTGAATTTATTTGAAAAATAAAGTTTGTTTTTTTTTCCCTGAAGATCTTTACTTAAGTCAGCATGGAACTCTTGTAAAGATAACCACCAATAAGTCACAACTACCCAAGGAGCAGTCTTGTTATTTTTTTAATTCACTGCTTACCATGACAACATAATAAACATACCTTTAGAGGCCCATACATGCCCAACTATTGAAAATGTCATGGTTCCTCCTTCATGGTGCTCCCAGGCATAAACTTCAATTCATTTTTTTAATTCTCTGAAATTCTAGTAAAACATCAATTTTCAACTGCAAGCTACTATGAATAATTTTGTGATAAGTTAGCAACACAAGCCTTATTTCATCATCCACTAATAATTATTAAGCTCCTTTTTTATTTAAAAAAATAGCAAACCATCAGGCCAATATAGTTTCAACATCTGTTTTTTCAATTTTTGTTCAGAGTTCTCTTAGATGTTCCTGTATCCTTTCATAAATGACTAATAGGAAAGATACAAGACTAATAGGAAACACAACTTTATGCAACTTCGTTGACAGTTGGTTTCAGTTAACAGCTGGTCTTTAAACTACCCAACATAAAAGCATGCATTTTAGGGGGAAAAACTGACCCCAAAACTGCTTCATAAAATGAAGTATTTCATTTTTTCAAAGCCTTAGGATTATTTGAGAAGCTATAGTACTAAAAAGTCCCTAGAGTTGGTTTTTTTTTAAAGAAAGAAAGTTAAAAGTTTCCACCTTTAAATATCAGAGACTAGAGATTTTACAATACAATAAGTGTCAGAAATAACTGCAATTCCCTTCAAAGCCATATGTAAAAAAATAAGCCTCTGTATAAAGTTTTTTCTTCCAACAGTGAAGTATGGCCCTAAAATCATAGCAAACAATTATAGCAGTCTTTCTTCAGTGGTGCCCAGACATCCAAATCAGCCAAAGCTTCAGGCTTCCATGTGCTCAGGTTGGTAACAATACTTTCTCTACAATCCAACAGCTGCTCCCTTTTGGTTAAAGAAATACTACAAGAAGCACACCATGAATCAGAGCGTTCAATTTCCCACCATATATCTACCAGGCAGATTCGGTCCCTTCCCAAGTCCACAGACTACACAAAGTACAGAAAAGATGTGACTTCTTTATTCAAATAATTACTTTGCCCCCTCTCCATATTTTCTAGAACAGCAATTCTCAACTGGTGTGCCACAAGAATTTTTAAATTGTCAACTGGTGTGCCACATGCAATATCTGACTATTTAGTCTGGGGCACTGACTTTTCCCTTAGACTGTCAAATAAAAAATGACAACAGCCAACACAACAATAGACATCCAAGGTGAATGAATCAAAATTATACCTATTTTTTGTCAGATCAGCAAAAAATATATAATGAATTTTATGGTGTTCCACAGAATTTTAGTAATTAGTTTATGTGTGCCATGAGATGAAAAAGGTTGAAAATTGCTGTTCTAGATCAATGAATTTGTTTGGAGAGCAGAAGAGGGATGGATAACTTTGTTCCAAGAAATGCTAGGTGGATTCAAGAACATCTAATGGTCCAGTCAGTATCTCTCAGATAATAAAGAAACATCTTTCACTGGAAGCTTCTTGTTGGGTTCATCTCTTTCTATGAATCGTGCCAGGTCCTCACATTCCAGGGGTGGTTTGCTTTCTCTCGAACAGGGATAATGTGCTTTTCAGCACTTTTGTCAAATTACTAACAGAAGAACTTATTTCCCCTGCCTGAGAAAAGAAACTGATAGTGACAGAAGCAAGAGAATAACTTTAACCACTAAATTATACATTACAAATAATGGATAGATGAATGAAACTCCCACATAATAAAATTCCAAATACATTTGCAGCTAAGAGTTTGTAAGAATGGCCAACAAGTCACAAAAGTACCTGACCTAAATTATTTTTCCTGGATTTTTCATGTCCTCTGTCTAACTGTCTTTTGAACATATTATTTTTCATTAATACACCAATAAGAAGCATAGTTAATGATTGTATAATTGGGAAATGTCAAGAGATTTTACTTGAGTGTCCTTGTCTTTTTCATAGACTAAATTAACTACATAACTTGCTCCATTAGTGTTCATTTTTCCATAAGTATAAACACTATCACTGTCTCTGGTTCCAAGTCATTGACCTTTTCCCCAGTAATCTTTATATCCAACACACTGTCATGCATAGGTGAGTGCTTAATAAATACTATTGGATGATAGATATACTCAATTATAGAATATTCAAAAATGTTCCCTTTTTTTTAAGTCTCCCAAACAGAAAAACTGTTGTAGCCTTTATGTCCTGCCTAGCCCAAAGTTTGACAAATTCATTTCAAAAACCCCAAATGTATAATCAGTGCTTAGAGACAGCTTTAAGGTATCTCTACAGATCATACCTGCCTGCCTAAAACACAAAATCAAATACAATGTGAATTGAAAAAATATATATTGGAACTATTTTGCTTTTCAGTGTCAAAATTTAGATGAGATGTTCTTTGATCTAAGAAAATTGTGATCAAAATCCAAATTTTTATGCTCTTTATATTAAACAAACAAAATCTACATTATTTAACATTCCCTTCTACTCCCTCTGAAACCAGAAAGTTTGCACACGTATAGTACTGTTCAAAGTAAACTGTGAAATAATACTACAAATATGTTGGCAGCTAACTATTGTGTGTTGAAGATAAACACGTAGCCCTGTTCACAGCCAGGTGTTCCAGGTGTATCATCAATGTTTTCATGTTAACAATTTATCATTAAGTGTGGACGAGGTGGTGCCAAGTTGCCACCAGAGAAACCTGGCGTGCCCAAGCTTAGAGAACAGGGAACAGAGAATGTGTCTTGGTTATAGAACAAAAGAATTCGTTTTATCACTTGCCTTTACCGCTGGAGAAAATGGCTCCTGGTGTGCAGAACTCCATGATAAATGTGCCCCCTCTAGTTCTTTATTGCCTCTGTAAATCACAGGACTGACAGCAGTTAATAAGAAAAGCTTTTGAGTGGTTTTGAAGTTTTGCTTTGTACAAATAAAGTCTCATATTAAAGATTTTGCTAGTCTTCAAGGTGTAGAAAAAGCAGCACGCATAGAACTTCCACACTTTTAACTGTTTGTCTCCTTTTTCTAATTTTTGAAATAGAAAGGAAAACCTTTCAAACATGCACATTGGAAAAATAAAAACAGATCATAGTTTAAATGGCTTCATATACTCACAGAATTGCTGGTGAAATTACAATCTCTTCTAGTTTTCATAAGATGGATATTCAGATAAATACCAGAAAAGATATGTGGTGGAAAGAAGGTCGTTACAGAAGATTTATTATTATGTTTCTGACCATAATTATATGCTTTACCTCTTTTAGCCAACGCAAATTTTAGTTCAGTGTCAAGAAAGAGAACTCTAAATTCCACTGAATCGATCAGTTGCCGGGTCAATCATAGGTCCTGGGATCCTGAATTCTGCAATCATATTTCAGAATATAATTGACGTTAAAAGGAATAACAAAGCTACCTCACTGAGTAGCCTTTTTCTCCAAGGAGCTCAAAATACTTTGCCACAACAGACTTACAAAATCTTAGAGGGCAGGTTTTATAATTTGTACTCTCTTGCAGAGGAAGCTGAGGCACAAAAAGTAAGAAATGTCTTTTCCTGATTATTGCTAAGTTCTCCAGAGAGCCAAAAACAGAACTACCTAGAATTGGTATTCTTCTCATAAGACATTTTACAGTCTACAAAATAACAATTCTGAGTGCATTTTCTTCTGACAATACCTCCACAGAAGAATAAAAAAGGGTTAGTAATCCATATAAATTGGCTGAATAACTATCTGTACACCAGAAGCTGGCCAGTTTACAATTTGGGGTTCAACTCCACTTTGCCCCAAGCAATAAGAGCAAATAAAAATTGGACTTTTAAATTATCTGCTTTCAGCAGTCTGCATCTTGGTAGGCATAAAGTAGCTAGACAATAGCTAATTTTAATTTAGGTTTTTAGAGCATTCTGATTAAGTACACATTTCATAGCAGTGTATATCCAGGACCTGACTTTATCATTAGGATTTCATTGAATGACATTTTACTGAAACAAATTAGAACTAATGTTCCAGTGGTTTCGTTTCCTTTCCATGGAATGCTTGCCAATTCTTTACAAAGTAGATTTTCTTTTTTTAATGTTACCTGTCATTCTTTACTTTTAAAATTTATTTTTTATTGAATTTATTGGGGTGATATTGGTTAATAAAATTATATAACTTTCAGGCATTCGATTTTATAATACATCACCTGTATATTGTATCATGTGTTTACCACCCCAAGTCATATCTCCTTCCATCACCATTTATTGCCCCTTTACCCTCTCCTACCTGCCCCCCACCCCCTCTTCCCTCTGGCAATCACATCCTTCCACACAAGTGAATAACAATGAACAAGAATCCATATTCTTCCAGGCCTCTTTGTTGAGATTTCCAATCTGCACAGGTCACCCTGGGAGTTATCTTGGGCAGTTGGCACAGCAGTAAAGCTCAGACTTGATTATCAGTTCTTGAAACACTGGAGGTAGAAGGCAGATGTGTGGTTACCTCTCCACTGCCATCACCGTACTATCAGAAATCATTCCATGAGGGCCAGAACTCCATGCATTCTATCAACTCCTGTGAAATACTAAGACATTTGTCTGGAAGAAAAACCCAGGTTCTGTCTGGATTATCAGGAGGAACTTCCTTAAATCTCTCATTGAGTTTACCAATAGAAATCTGGTCCAGGTCAGATAAAGGACTCAGGTTGAGGAAGTCAAAACTGTCCAAATGTCACATAGGTGTGGTCAAGAAAAAGTGTCCAAGAGAGCATCCCTGCAGTTTTATAATACACTTGACATTTAAGACACTAATGAGATAGAATGGGCACTAGGATCCATGGGTATTAACCAGATTTCCCAGGGTTTAAAACAGTAAGACCCAAGCCAGGCTGCTTCAGAAGGCAATGGCCATAGTCCAAAGGACCAGAGACTCCAGTGCTGCCCAGAGCTGAGTGCCAATCCATGCTTTGTGACCTTGAAAATAACCTAACATATGAAAGTCCCTGTAAAGCTATCTGTAGAATTGATATATGATAAGATTTATAAAGCACTTGCAAAGTGCCCCACAGAGAACACACCCGGTAAAGAAAGCACTCAATAATTTATTCCACAAATATGAGCCAGGAAGAAAAGTGCTTTACATATGTTATTTCATTTAATCCCCATTGCAATTGTATGATTGGCCCTTATGTAAAATAGCAGCAGTCAGGGGGTTATTTTAAAAAAGATCCCAATCTAAAAGGGTCAGGGTACCTCAGCAGAAACAGGCTGGAGATGGACCCTGGAATGCAGCCAGAGGAGAAACATGTGACTTGCAGTCTGCCAGCCCCAGACCAGGAACCCAGGACAGTGCGTCTCAGGCATCATAGCTAAACATCGGCCAATGCCCCCTCTCTCCCCAGAACATAAACAGCAAGCAGACCAGGACTACCAAGAAAGACTTTCTTGTTCCTTGCCCCTCCTCCTTCGCCCTCCCAGCCCCTACCCTGGTGAGCGATGGGTGGGGAAGAAAAGCAGCAGGAGAGGAAATAAAGAAGTCAACCCATCCCACCTCCTAACTGTGGGCTTCTCTACATGAAACAATACCAAGAAAGCAAGAAGAGTAGTTTGAATTTTAAGAAAGTTTGGGCTAGTCATTTTAATTACTGAAATTAGACTGTTCTTATGACTAGAAGTAACCAGAGTATATTTCTTTAATCTAATAGTGTCTGGAAAAGCCAAGGGGATGTGTCCGAGATTTCACCCAGATGCAGGCAAAGAACTGGCCCAAAGAGTGGGTTTGACAGGGAGGGGAAGAACATTGGTTGTACTCTACAGGGTTCTACTTTTCAACAAACCATTGCCTTTAATATAAAATTAATTCACCTATAAGTCCAATGAAACTAGAAGATGAAAATGGATGAAAAAAGAGCATGGCCATCAACCAAATTAACAAGTAATTCTGAAAATACTTCCATGAAAATACATGCATGAAAATTCTGTATGAGTCTCCATAGCCAAATATGTAACTCCTATAATGTCCTGGAATTTGTTTAGTCATTCAATCTGGATATATGGGGCAAGAAAAGAAAGGCCTATAAAGTTCAAAGTGAAGCAGAAGCTATAATTTGAATAAATCAGACTATCTCCTACTTCAAATTATACTGACAGTCTATTTAGCCAAAAATATAACTTCCTCTCCACCAAACAACAAAAAAAAATAGCTTTCCACATAATTTGAGTTTACTAGACAAATATCAACCCATTCATTCGCTTTATCTTGCATGGATCTGATCAAAGATACAAATAAATGGGTTGTAAGTCTTAAAAGATCCAGGTTTTTCTGTGCTTCCTAACTATGTATAAGAATATTAAATAACTAGAAGTATTGGCAGGGCAGAAGGGAGCAGCTGGGGAAGAATGCCAGAGCTTTGGCAATATTCATAATATTCTGTATCTCAGCTGGAAAGTGAATGCATTTTATTTATTTCATTGTTCTTTATACATCCCACCTATATAATGTATATTAAACATTTTGAATTTTTCAAAAGTATTTATATTATGGAGACAGTAAAAAGACAGTGGTTGCTAGGGGTGGTAAGGAATGGAAGGATGAATTGGCAGAGCACAGAGAAATTTAAGGCAGTGGAATTATTCTATGTGATACAGTAAGGGTGGATATATGTTATTATACATATGTCAAAACCCACAGAATATACAACACTAAAAGTGAACACTAATGTAAACTATGAACTTTGGGTGATAGTGACATGTCAATGTTAAGTTCCTCAATTGTAACAAATGTAGCACTCTGATGCAGGATGTTGACAGTGAGGAAGGCTGTGCAAGTGTGGGGTCAGAGGGCATATGGGAACTCTCTGTACCACCCACTTAATTTTGCTGTGAACTTAAAACTTCTCTAAAAAATAAAGCCTACTTTAAAAAAATCTTTTGTATTTATTGTTAGTCTCTCTACTTCTGAATTCTCATCTTCAATTGTTTAAAATCTATTTTAAGTGACACCTGCACAGGGCCTTCCACGGCACTTCCTCTTCCCACAAAGGAACCCATTACTCCTCTCTGGGCTGACACAGCTCCTGACCTTCATTCTGACCCTTCCACGGATGTGCACTGCATGTGTCCATCTACTATCCTTCCCACACTGAGGGAAAGGAAAATATCATGTTAGTGTTCTTTATATTTAAAACACCTACAAGAGAGCATTGCATATAACCAATACTCAATATAACTTAAATTATGGGGGAAAATACAATGAAGATTAAATTAAAAAATTATGTCATTATAACTTATTTACATAATTTATAAAATAATATAAAATAATCAATAATGTTACAACTGAATCTGGTTTTCAGCCTCAAATTAGTATATTAATTATACAAAGATGCTTCTAACATTCCCAGTTTATTTGAAATGATACCTATCAGCATTTAACTAGTTTTCTTTCCTTGCCATTGAATAATTGCCACAATGGTAGATATAAGATCATTTGAAGGAATGAAAAGAGCTTTATCTAAGATCATTTAATAGACCTATGCATAATTATCAATTTCCTCTGAAGCTAACATTTGCTGAGAGAAAGGAAAGATTCTATTAATGATCAAAACACTTGACTTTCTGGACCTATTCCATTTAATGGGGAAAACTCAGTTTTCTGTTCTTGGGTTACTGCCAGGTGGTCTTTTACTGGGAATCACTCTAAACTTCTAATCACAGTTCAACAACCATCTGCCAAATCATACACAGGTATTGATATTTGCCACTCTACAGTTGAATTACATCAAATGTCAATTCAATCAACTCATTAGCAGGCTTGTATCGAGCTTCAGTGCTCGCTACCCACTTCTGCACCTCTTTGATTAAGCAGTGTGTGGACTATCCTTGTCTGTCTACCAGCTGATCAGCTCAGTAATATGGCTAATACAAAATCAAATGAGCAAAAGAAGGAAATGGTTAAAAAAATCTATCTGAGCACTCTGAGATTTTCTCTTATGCAAAATATCAATTTACTGTAATTTAGCAAAAAAAAGCAAGTGAAATTTTAAAATTAGAGAATCGTTTTAACTAAAGTCACAAGAGGTCATTGAAAAACACTGTAATTGCCCCTAGATCACACTTTGCTATCATTCTTCCACTTTCCTTGCTACCTAAGATTTTAAATTTTTCTTGCTGATATAAAAATCACAGCCAGCCTGAAGTGTGAGTGTCACATGCAGAATCTGAATGTTAAAGGTCAGTATGGCTTACTGGTATGCTGGCCCACTGCTCCAAATTTTATACCTCTTCTGTCCCTCAGTTATTGCCTGACATGATTTAACAACTGTAATTCCTTATTTAACGATGTCAAAGGTTTTTAGGAAATTGACTGTATTTCACCAACGATATATTTCTTCTTGATTACAGAGTGGTTAAAATGATTTTAAACCAAGACAGCAAAATAAAGCAGTAATAAAATCAATAAAAGGTGCTTAAAACATTCCTTCTATTAGGTAATGGCATTTAAAATATCCGTAGCTTGTAATGGCACTTAGGATATGCCCAAAAATCAATGAGCTAAATTACTTATTGAACTAGTTAATTTGAACATTGAGTTTTTTTATGTATATTGATAAAAAAAAAAAAAAAAAACGCTACAGAATCCTCTTGGCAAGTAGCAATACTACGTTCATGGTCAGATGTCTCCCTCTGCTGGAAAAACAAATCCAACACTTTACACCAGTTACAGAACAAAAAGATAAAAAATTAACAGATGTAATCTCAATAAGCCCACCACAAATCTGTTAAACTTAAAAGACTCCAGAAATTGATGGGAATCACACAAAATCATTAAGGGTTAAGAAAACACATGCATCTTTTAAAAACTTTGTCATTAACTTGGAACATGATACTTTACAGTCAATATCAAATAGCAGATGAGAACCAAAATTTAATTATTTCAAAACTCTCTTCCTAATTTTCTAATTATTATTCCAGGTTCTTTGGTATCTTAGAACAAGATTCTAAAAGGCTTGAATCCTTTCTCTCTAATGCCAGCAGGAAAAGAGTCTATGTTTTAAAAGACAATGAGAAAGTAGTTTAATTTTATCAAGTAAAGTTTAAACTGTCTTTGCAAATGACATTCCTCTCCCTGTGTGAGGTGGCATGAGAGTTTTCAGTACTATTATTACCATTATTTTTTTTCAAACATCTACTATTTAAAATGCTAAGTACTTTAGTGAAAAGACTCTTCACTGCTTTTCAATTTCTCCCCCTGCCAGTTCAGCCCTAAGCAGGTGTTGGAGTTCTAAAGAGCTTGCCTCAGGACTTTTAACTTGAACTACAAAGGAAAGCTTCAGAAATTATGATAAAAGGTATTAAGAGAGAAATGAAGGTGACAAGGTTATCTGACACTAACCTAAAACTGTATACAAAGTACCTTTTGAAAAATTACAGCTACCTCAGAATATACATACCATCTTGCTTTTGAACGGCTTCATTAACAATAACCCACATGTTTTTTCACTCACATTTCAAAACATATCATTTATATTTGAAACAATGGGTGGACATATAATTGTATGTACTGGCAGGAGAGATTTTTAATCAGAGATTCTATATAAGTTTTTAATAAAACTCTTCTAAATCATTTTGATTTTATTTTATGGTGGAAATAAAATAGGAAACTACAGAGAATATTATTAATTTTTGAATGTTGAAAGATCACTAACACATTATGGATGTACTGCATAACATACTACCTAAGTTACACGATACAGTTAACAATTGTCTGACTTTTGCTAGATGCAGGCTCTAAATAAATGAGTAATCTATGGTCCTGGCCTTCATGCATACTCTAGGATAAGAAGACACACATGTCAAATGAACCATTACTATCCGGCGTGATGAGCACTATAAGGGAAATACACACAAAGTGCAGTGGGGACTTAGAGGATGGACTAACACTGTCTGGGAAGGCGAGGAAAACGATAGAACAGATGACCTTCTTTTCTGTTGGAGGGTCTTTGAGAAAGACCTAGAATTTCTCCTTGTGTATAAGCAGGTCAAAGGCAATTCAGAGAACAAAAACTAGAATAGCACAGAGGAAAGCAAATGGTTGGAAATAGTGAAATGTTAGTTTCAGGTTGGTTTGGCAGAAGGCGAGAGCAGTAGAAGATGAGGCACTAATGGGTTGGTTGAGGTGAGGTTGGGAAGAGTCTTGGATGTCTTCCTAAAGTTCAAGTTTCATCCCAGAGGCATTGGAAAGGTTTTGAATAATTTTAAGGAAGTCACATTGTGGGGGTCCGTGGGAAATGTCAGCAATGTAGAAGATGGCTTGAAGCTCCTGAAGGCAAGTAAAAGGTTCCTGCAATAATCTTGGTGAAAGCCAAAAGGAGGCACAGCATGTGACTATGACTACTAAGATAAGGAACAAACTACAGACATTTGGAAGACTTGAGAGGATGTCAGTGATACTGAAGCATTACCACAAGCACAGGTTAACTCTTCTCCTCCAACTTCCATGTCAAAAAGAAAAAAATTTCCTACATTATGTGAGCAATGTACTGATTTTGTAAAGATTTTTGCCCTTTACTCTTTCTTGCAGAAAGCAAAAAATTATAGTTTACTGTTGACAAGCATTGTTCTATTCTTAAGACATAAAGTATATCAACTTCAAATGGATCCAACTTGCTTTAAATTCCTCCTCGATAGTTCTTCTTGTTGAATTAAAACTTCATCTTCAACTAAAGATGTGTGCATGTGGCCCAAACAGGAAGGTACATAAAAACAAAAATGAGTTGCTACACTTGATATTAGGATTATGGTTAATTTTTTTCTTCTAACAGCAGTTATTTAATATTACTGTCTCAGCTTTTCAAATTAAAAATAAATGCTTCTTTGATTTACTGTTTTGAAGAAAATAAGGAAACAAAAAATATCTCTCCTTAAAAAGATGAAAAGGTTCATCTCTCTCCAAACCTGTTTTGATGGCACATTCATCAATCTGCATCTAAAAGTCAGGTAAAACTAAGAAGAAACAAATGTTTAATTTTACACAACCATTAAGAGTGGCTCTGAAAGAATCAGAATGGAAACAAAAGACAAAAATGAAAGTGGCCTTCAAGACATTTTAAAACAGTAAAGAGATGAAAATAGTTGTTTGTTATATTAATTTACTGAATTCTTTTTATTAAAGCTGAAAGCTTATGTAATTGAAGGAAGAGGGAAATTCAAAATAAAAGTCTGAGGCTCAAACAAAAGTAGCTCCCAGGGCTGAATCTGGCCTCCTGGGTTTTCTTTTATAGTCAACTGTTATAAGTGTTCCTGTACCAATCTTAAAGTGTCTTGTTTTAATAGCAACAGCCCCTAACACTGATCCTGAAAGAAAATTAACTCTTCAGATGGGAGATTTCCTACAGGCTGCGCACCACAGTTTCCCTGGGCTTCATCCAAGAGAAGTGAACTGTGCTCCACTGTGGCCTCTTTACAGGCTTTCAAAGCACAATGGAAAATGGTTTTCTAACATATTTGTACCATGCAAAGGTTCCTGTGGAGAGTTCTATTTCCTGGATATAAACTAGAAATTGCTGTAATTTTTTTTAGTTCTTTTTAATTTTCAGTTAAATGAAATACAACAATGACAAGAGGAATAACAACCATGCAGGTATCCAGGGCCACCACACAGAGCCATCACTTAAGCGTAAGACAAGGAAAACCTCTTTAAACTAATCTAGTCTGCAACAGTTAGCCATTTGAAAAATAAAAATGATCGTAAATACATTTAGAAAAAGAAATTTTAAAAAACACATTTTCATAAATTAAAAAGCCTGAGGGAAAAGATAAAGATAAAAAAATACTCAGTAAACACAAAGATAAATTTCAACTTTTGTACTGCTGGATTACTTAAAATAGAAACACCAGGTAGTAAAAGTGCAAAACTCTTATAACATGTTATATAATACAATAAGGATGATGACCCTATACTCTAATGATAATCATGTCTCACATCTATTGAGTTCTGACTATGTTCCCAGAACTGTGCTAACCGCTTTATGTCACAGGATAGACTTGTTTTTGCCTGCCCACGTTTAATTTCTTCTTCTGGTTACAAAATGCTCTTTTTCCTCCCTGATTCCATGTGATCATAGTGAGCTGATCCACCACAGATGCCTCATCCCCAAACTGATCCCAAACTGGACATTTAGAGAACTCCCTTCCCCTGGGTACAAGGGTTAGTTTCTAGTCCTAGAAAAGCCAATCAAATTTCATAAATAAAGATTTGGAGTTCAAGGTCTCACTTCCTTTAAAGATTTAAACCTGTGACTATCTGTGGCCATCAACATGTTTCCCTGTCACTGATAGGAAACTAATCTGAATATACAGCCAAAATAAAGACGGATGCTTAAAGATGGACAGAGAAACACCAACAGGCCCTTGAACTTGCCTATTACATGAGATAATAAATTTCCCTTTTTGTTTCAGCTGGAGAGAGTAGGGTTCTACTACTAGCAATCAAGAACGGTCTGGTTGCAGGTAGCCCCTGCAGTCATATGAGTATACACTGACAGCTAGGGCCCCCACCACTACTCACGTGCCCACAATTAGCCCCTGATGCTGGCTCTGGCCTTCACCACTATGTATCTGTCTGCAGTAGACCCCTGACTCTATGCAGGCTCCTGAAACTGGCCCCTACAGCCATGCATGTGCATACCACCAGCTCTGGCCACCATTGCTACCTGCCCTGCTCCTAGCTGCTGAACCCAGAGGCACTGCTGAAGACCCCCACAACCCTTGCAGCTACTGCAGAGCCCTAAACAGCTCTTGCCAAGGATCATGCAGTTGTTGATGCTGTGCACCCCAGATGCCTAAGCCAATAAGACATCAAATCCCCTGGACTCAGAGCCACCACTTGCTCTCAGACTTAGCACCTCTGCATCACTAGATCCAGGGCCACAGCACTCTCCAGCATGCCTTCACCCACAGGTAAAGGTCTTTCCTCACTGAAGTCAGTCCATAAAGTCTGAAAGAGGTGACTGCTTCTTCAAATGTGCAGACACATATGCAAGGCCGAATGGATCACAAAGAATCAGGGAAGCATGACACCACCAAAGGAAACAGTAAACTTCCTTTACTGGACTCCAAAGAAACATAGATACACAAACAATTCACTGACAAATAATTCAAAATAATTATTCCAAAGATGCTCAGAGAGCTACAAAAGAACACAGATAAACAATTTAACAAAATTGGAGGGGGGGGGAATAAAATGAGAGGTTCAACACAGAGATACAAAACATAAAAAAGAACCAAACAGAGTTTTGGAGCTAAAGAATACAATGGCTGAACTGAACAATTCAATAACAAGCTTTCAACAACAAACAAAACCAAGCACAAGAAAGAATCAATGGACTCAAAGGCAGATCATTTGAAATTATCCAATTAAAAGAGCAAAAATAAAAAAAGAGTAAAGAAAGCCTACATGAATTATGGGGTAAACAACCTGTGCATTATTGGAGTTGTAGGAGAAGAGAGAAGAAAGGGGTAGAAAAGTTATTTAAAGAAACAATGGCTGAGAATTTCCAAATCTGGTGAGAGACTTGGACATCCAAGATCATGAAGCTCATTGGGCACACCAAAATTTCAACTCAAAATAATCTTCTCCAAGATACATTATAATAAAATAATCAAAATCAAAGACAAAGAGGGAATCTTTAAAACACCATAAAAAAAAGCCCAAAAAGTTCCTCACATATGAGAGAACTCTCCCAACACCATCAGAGGATTTCTCAAGTGAAACTTGGGCTGGAAAAGAGTGGGGATGATATATTAAAAGTACTGAAAGGAAAAAAAAACTGCCAATGCATTACCCATATTTTGCCATATGTAATGCACACCCATGTTTATGCACATTATACACAGGAGTAGTATGCCCATGGTATGTAATCATTATACCCATGTATAATGTGCATCCTTATTTTTCCCTCAAAAATTTGGGGGGGGGGGGGGGGAGTGCACATTATACATGGCAAAATACGGTATCTGGCAAAGCTATCCCAGACAAACAAAAGTCAGAAGTTTATCACCACTAGACCTGTCTTCCAAGAAATGATGAAAGGAGTTCTTCAAGCTGAAATGAAAGGACACTAATTAGTAACATAAAAACATATGAAGTTAAGAACAATCTAACAATGGTCAGGGGGGAGTGGGGAGGGGACAGTGAGGAGAGGGGATTACAGGAACTACTATAAAGGACACATGGACAAAATCAAGGGGGAGGGTGGAGGTGGAGGAGGGAGCAGGGTTCAGCTGGGGTGGGGTGAAGGGATGGGGAGAAAAGGCACACAACTGTAATTGAATAACAATAAAAAATTAAAATAAAAAAAAACATATGAAAATGTAGCCCTGGACAGATGGTTCAGTTGGGTGGAGTGGCATCATCTCATCCACCAAAAGGTTGTGGGTTCAATTCCCTGTCAGGGCACATACCTAGGTTGTAGGTCTGATCCCCGGTTGGGGCACATATGAGAGGCAATGGATTGATGTTTCTCCTTCCCACTGATGTATGTCTTTCTGTCTGTCTGTCTGTCTCTCTCTCTCTCCAAAAAATCAATAACCATATCCTCAGGTAAGATTTTTTTAAAAACACGTGAAAATATAAAACACACTGGTAGAGGTAAGTATATAGTCAAATTCAGAATATTCTAATACCATAATATGATGGTATATTAACCACTTAACTCTTGTATAAAAGTTAAAGGAAGAAGTATTAAAAATAACTATAGCTACAACAATTGTTAATGGACACACAATATAAAGAGATGTAAACTGTGGCATCAAAAACAAAAATGTGGGTGGGGGAATAAAAGGGTAATTTATATGTGATCAAAGTTGTTATCAGCTTTAAAAAACTGTTACAGCATTAAGATGTCTTATGTAAGATTCATGGTAACGATAAAGGAAAAATCTACAGAAGATACACAAAAGATATAGAGAAGGTAATCAAAGAATGATCTGGCTCATACAGGTACATTAGTAAGTGTATTATCATCCACTTTTACAACAGAGAATGTTAAAATGCACAGGTCTGTCTGCTTGTAAAGGCTGCACTATTAACCACTACGGTTTTCTACACTGCTAATGTGGCTACCTAATTCCAGTGATTTCCACTAAAATAACAATAATAATAATACTGACTACGGAAATATTGGAAAACATAGGGAAAAAAAGGAAAGATACTACTCATTGTCACCAGAGACAACCACTGTTAACAATCTTATGTATTGCCTTCAAGGCTCTTTTCTGAAGCATTATCTAATAATAGTTTATATTAATACCCGAGTATTCACTGAGTACTTTTATAAACCAATACTTCATATTTCTTACATTTATTAAGAGCCTCACATTACTGTACATTATGTAGCTAAACAAACTCCACCCTTGAAGATGTTAAACTGTAAGCAGAGGGCAGTAGACAAATTGAGGGCCACCTCTGCAAACTAAACTGCATTTACACATATAGACTTACTCAAAAGTAGAAAAACCAAAAATAGTCAGAATCAACTGAAAGGTCAGCCCAGTTTGCATAAGGTCTCTTCATAAAACAAATCTTAATTTACCTACCTTCCTGAAAAGAATCAAAAATAAAACTGAAAATTATTAGAAGTCTCTAAAGGCATAGCTTTTAGAATTTTACTCATTCAACAAGTGTTGATTACTGAGTGCTATTAAATGTCTAGCACTAACCTACTTTGAGACCCAAAGATAAATAGTACAAAACCCCTACTTTCTAGGGCCACTTGTTCTACTCTGAGAGCCTGGAAATAGACAGGGACTGAGTAGTACAGTAAGTACAAGAGCAGACCATGCACTAAATACTTGAATATGTGTAGGGACCAAGGTCTTTTTACAAAAACTCCTGAACTAAGACTCAAAGGATGACTTAGGGGTTCTATAAGCATACAACATAAGGAAGAACACTGAAGACAGAGAGAAAACATGTGCAAAAGCACCAAAGCATGAGTGAGCATGGCACAGCAGAAAAATTACCATTCCAGTTGGTGTTGAGGTGGTGTGTAAAGCAGGTGCCAAAAAGTGACAAGTCTCTTAAGCCATTTGCAGGACTGACTGACTAACCAATTACATTTCTGTAAAAAAAGGAATGGAATATCTAGAATGACATCCAAGTTTCTGACTAAGCCATTTGGATGGTGGGGGCATCTGCTAAGCTCCTACAGAAGAAGCAGCAAGTCTGGGAAGAAAAATGGCAAGTTCAATTCTATCCTGCTCACTCTGAGATGCTTATGGGACATAGAACGTCCAGGTGGAGAGATCCTGTAGTCCAGGGGTGTCAAACTCATTTTCACCAGGGGCCACATCAGCTTCACGGTTGCCTCCAAAGGGCTGAATATAACTTTAGGACTGTATAAAAATGTAACTACTCATTAACAGTTAAGTGAGAGCTCAGCACTGCTGCCGGGTAGAAATAAGGCGCTAGGCCGGATGAAACAAGGTGGAGGGCCAGATTCAGTCCACGGGCCTTGTGTTTGCCACCTGTGCTATAGTCTGAAGTCTGTCCTGATCTGGAATTCAACAGTTGTAGGTTTAAGGTGCTTTAATAAACTGCCTGTCGTCATCAACCAGATTCTACATGCCTGTAGAAAATCCATACAAAATATTTAGTAACTCAGAGTGGCTCACCTAAATTTTCCACAGAAATTAGAGTTTTCTCTCTGTCACCCAAGATATGCTACACCTTAGTTCCCACATACTGTCTTACATAAGGAAAAGTGCTGGGTTTGTGGAGTATAGCACCTACTAACATTGGGGTCACAAACTTAGCTCACATTAAATTTGACACTCAAATATGCAGGGAACCTGTACTCTTATTCTTGCCTATAACTAACTTCCCATCACGAGCCTCCAAATGCTAATTAACATGGGAAAATAACTTTTTAAAAATTAAACATCCAAACTTGCTTAAATTAAACAATCTATTTAGAATAGTTTCCATCGTTTAGCTGATGTTCTCCTTGCCCTCCCTTCTCTCAATAAGACAGATTGCTGGCATCTGGGGAGAGAGGTGTGGCATGTTCATGACTTGGTGGCAGTGAAGGGGCCTAGTGCTCATGCTGGTCCTTGCATGTGCATTTGCCAGAGTCTGTTGGTCTCTAATACAATGTCTCTTACAGCCTGGTTCCTGGGAACTTTCCTGGCCTCCAAAGTTCATTCCATGGCTGGTGCACTTGGGACCTTTTCTTGTGATTAGGCTGCTCTATGAGTGCTTCTAGGCCAACTGGCCTCACCTCAGCACCTCTGAGGTATACCTGCAACTGTAGTTAGGGCCATTTCAGGCATCCTGTGCTGTGGGATTCAGTGCAGAGCAGAGATCTACCCCCACTGTGGCCATTGCCTCTTGCTATGCCACACACTAGAACCTTCATTCCACTTCTCTCACTGTGCTGTCAAATCAATGAAGCTGTACACAGGTCATAAGATCTTCCTGAGTCTCAAGCAGGCCACAGAATACGAGCTCCTCCCTGCCCTCTAGGACCCTCACTCATCCCATTTACAATAGCATCAAAATCAATAAAATACTAGAAATAAATTTAGCCAAGGAGGTGAAAGACCAAGACATTGATGAAAGAAATTAAAGATATAAATAAATGAAAAGATATCCCATGTTCATGAACTAGAAGAATTAATATTGTTAAAATGTCCATACCTCCCAAAGCCATCTATAGCTTCAATGTAATCTCTATCAAAATTCCAATGACAAAATTTCCACAGAAATAGAAAAAGCAATTCTAAAATTTATATGAACCACAAAGACACCAAATAGCCAAAGCAATCTTAAGCAAGATTATCAAAGCCAGAGGCATCACACTTCCTGATTTCAAACTTTATTACAAAGCTATAGTAATCAAAACAGTATGGTACTGGCATAAAAACAGACACATAGACCAATGGAACAAAATAGAGAGATCAGAAATAAACCTGTGCGTATGTGGTGAACTAACATTTGACAAGGTAGCTAAAAATAGTGTCTTCAATAAATGGTATTGGGAAAACTGGATGATGTTCACATGTAAACAAATGAAATTGAACCCTTATCTTACACCACACAAAAATTAACTTGAAATGGATTAAAGACTTTAATGTGAGACCTGAAATTGTAAAATTCCTAGAAGGAAACATAGGGGAAACAGCTCCTAGACACTGGTTTTGGCAACTTTCAAGCAACACTGTAAGCAACAAAAGCAAAAATAAACAAGTGTGACTATATCAAACTAAAAAGCTTCTGCACAGTAAAATAAATTATTGGCCCTGGCTAGTGTGGCTCAATTGGTTGAGCATCGCTCTGTAACCAAAAGTCTGTGGGTTCGATTCCGGTCAGGGCACATACCTAGGTTGCAGGTTCGATCCCTGGTATGGGTGCGAGTGCGTGCAACCCCCATTTCAGACACGCATAATCCCTGGTCCAGGCACTGATCCCCAGTCCAGGTGTATACAGGAGGCCACCAATGGATGCTTCTCTTTCGCATTGATGTTTCTCTCTCTCCCTCTCTACCTTCCTTTATCTCTAAAAACAATGAAAAATATATGTCCTTGGGTGAAGATAAAAAAATTAATCTATTAATTAATTTAATTTAATTAATGGTCAATAAAATAAAATACGACATAAAGGATGAGAGAAAAATATGCAAATTGTATATATCTAAGCAGGGGTTAATATGCAAAAGATACAAAGAAGTCAAACAACTCAATAGCAAAAATAATACCCCATTAAAAAATGGGCAGAGGACCTGAATAGACATTTTTTCAGATATACAAATGGCCAATAGGTACATAAAAAATGCTCAGCATTATTAATCATCAGGGAAATGCAAATCAAAACCACAATGGTATAACACCTCACACCTGTCAAAATGGCTAGTATCAAAAAGGAGATAACAAGTAATGGCAAGGATGTAGAGAAAAGGGAAGTTTGTGCACTGTTGGTGGGAATGTAAGTTGGTACAGCCACTACGGTAGAGTGTGAAGATTCCTCAAAATCCTAAAAATAGAACCACCATGTGATCCAGCAACCCCTCTTCTGGGTATATAGCCAAAGAAAATGAAATAATTCTTTCAAAGAGAAGTCAGCACCCCATGTTCATTGTAGCATTTCATAATGGCCAAGATTTGTATACAACCTAAGTGCCCATTGATGGATGAATGGATTAGAAAATGTGAAATATTATTCAGCCACAAAAAGAAGGAAATCCTGCCCTGGCTGGTGTGGCTCAGTGGATTGAGCAACAACCTGTGAAACAAAAGGATGCCGGTTTAATTCCCCATCAGGGCACACGCCTGGGTTGCGGGCCAAGTTTCCAGTTGGGGGTGTGTGAGAGGCAACCTCTCTCACACATTGATGTTTCTGTCCCTCTATTTCTCCCTCCCTTCCCCTCTCCCTAAAACTAAATAAATAAAATCTTTAAAAAAAAGAAAAGAGGAAATCCTGCCATTTGTGACAACATAGACGGAAGTTGAGGGCATTATGCTAAGTGAAATAAGTGAGATAGAGAGATAAATACTCCATGATCTCACTTATACAGGGGTGGGCAAAAGTAGGTTTACAGTTATGGAAAATAATACAATTATTAATGAATAATAATACAAAAATAGTTTCAGTACTCACAACTGTAAACCTACTTTTGCCCACCCCTGTTTGTGGAATCTAAATAAAGCCAAACTCACAAAAATAAAGAATAGTAGTTGTCAGACACTGGGGTTGCGGGAAACGGGAAGATTTTGGTCAAAGGGTAGATAATTCCACTTATTTTGATTCCAAGACTGGAATCTAATGTACAATATGGTGACTAAAGTTAACAATATGTATTACGTACTTCAAAGTTGATTAAATAGATCTTAAATGTTCTCACCACCAAAAAAAAAAAAGGTAATTATGTTAGGTGGTAAAGGTTTTAACTAATGTTATGGTGGTAACCCTTTCACAATATATATGTGTTATCAAGTCATTATGTTTTACACCTTAAACTTACACAATATTTTATGTCAATTACATCTCAATAAATCTGGGAAAAGAATTTAACACTAAAAAAAGAAGATCAAAGGAAAATGTATCGCCCTTAAGCCCTCATCAGGTCCTGTAAAGTCAGGGTAAGTCCAGAATTCAATGAACAAAAGAAAGGGATTTCTTCTATCTCCTACTGCATTTCCTCTGAATAAACTGAGCCCCTGGTAGTGGCTACAGTATCAAGCGTGCTTTCAATTCCATCAAAAAAAAATAGGGCAACATGGAAAACACATTCCTTATGATTTCAAGTCATTTTCTTTATTAAATTCTATATATTTTAATCCAAAAAATGTTTCCTTTAACTCCAATTCTTAAGCCTTACTTGACACATAAAAAAAAATCAAAATCAACCTTTGACCTTCTGATGGCTTTAAATTTTTAACTGTAAAATTAGGAAGGAAAATCCTTCCAAGCTTTCTTTAATATTTGCATGTCTACCGTGTGTGGAATAACATCACATAAGAGATGAAACAAGAAAGCCTACTTTGAGTCAGGCATTAAATACCAGCAAGCATGCTTTTTAACACAACATACAACGTGGCTGGCTTAAATTTTCTTAATCTAAAACTTCTGGTATCTTAAGAAGTAATAGCGATCCATCTGATAGCCAAATCAAAAATAGTAAAAGGGATGAGAAAAGCCTAGTGTTCCCAAAAGTAGGAAGAGTACCTGTAATAAAAGTGATGGGTAGGACCCAGAAATAGTATCAAAAGCTCCCCAATTACAGTGGGAGCAGGCCAAGAGCAAAAGTCTCCTGGTCACTCTTCAGAGAGGTCAGCTCCTCAAGTTAGCAGGAAGGTAAGAGGTGTTTAAAGACAGAATTAACAGTAAGTGAACGATTCAAGTTGCCGGAGCATTGTTTTTGTCTAGAGAAACAGCAACTTTAACACTACACAGAACTATAACTGTGTGGATTTTAAGTAATTTGCCTCTTTCTGCATATAAGCTTAAGTCCTTGTCTCTTACATTTCCCCATTTAGTCGTCTTTTTCCTCTTTCCTAGCTAAATATCAAAACGTGTTTCCGTATTTCCTTCCATCTTTTCTTTAACCCTTTTCTAAGTTTTTATTTGAAAATCGGCCTGAATAGTCTGACTCTAGGCACAAATTGCGTTCTTCTAGCCCTAGTTAAAGGGTAAGTAATATAAAGACAGGTGGAAAATATAAATACAGGTTGGTTATCTGCAAAGTGTCCATAGCAAAGATTAAGGGGATTATTTATTCTCCGACAAATAAAATGAGTATAAAATAAATTACCAAATCTACTGTAAGGGCGCTCCTTAATGCGAGAGATCTAAAGTTAGTTCTTCTAAGAAATTCTGGAGGACTTTGACTTGACGCAAAAGTGAACTTTCTGGATGATGGAAATATTAATTACTATTTATATTTTTCTTAGCATTTTTTTCCTAGTCGTCAGATGGGAGAGGCTGGGGCAGTGAGAAGGCACTGAGGCGAAAAGCCACTACAGAAAACTGTGCAGGCCAAATACACGGAAGTCAACCTTTATCAGTCTGCAGTGCCCCCTTAGTTTTCTAGACTAGGGAAACGCGTAGCCAGTCTGCTAAAGCAGGTCCCGCCTTTTTCCGGCATTTTCCCTCCTCAGACCGGCGACTGGAGCGCGAGCCCGGGAATCACAGCCGGGAAACGACGCGCAAGGCACTCTGGGAGCGGAAGAAAAGGGTCGCGCGGCGGCGGCCGGACCGGAAGAGGAGGAGCTGGGCCTGGAGGATCAGCGAGTGTCTCTGCTGCTGTGGCTGTCGGTGTTTGCGGGTCGCGGGGAGCGGAGCCTGGCGGCCGGGGTGTGTCGCGATGCCAGAGCTGGCGGTGCAGAAGGTGGTGGTCCACCCCCTGGTGCTGCTCAGTGTGGTGGATCATTTCAACCGGTGAGCGGGCGGCGCGAGGAGGCTTAGTGGGGCCGATGGCACCTTCACTGCTGAGTCACGGGCGCTCTGGGAAAGGCGCAGCGGCCACGGGAGTGCTGACGGGCGGAGGGCGGCCCTGCTTCGCCGAGGGACCCAGACCAGTCTCGGTGCTGAAAGCCTAGGTCACCTAGCATCGTCCCCCAGCCCCAGCAGGCACTCCGGGGCATGGGCTACCCGTTTCTTTTACCCCAGCTCGTACGCTGCCAGACTATAGGGGGGCAACTTTCGATTGGTCCTGATCCCCCAAGCCTCGTGCTCATCTGTCACCTCAGCCGCCCCTTTTTACCTAAAAGACTCGGTGTCTCTTAGGAAAGCCCTTCAGACTGTAGCTTATGTGCCTTTGGAGGCTGTCACGAAAATTCTGGCCTTAGCCTCCTGGAAAAATTGTAGTTATAACTTGTGAAAGTTTCTAAGTAGGAGTCTGGTTTAACGCTAACACAAAACGTAGATGAGGGTGTCAAAAAAATATTTTAAGTGAGATCAGTTGGAGACTTTGACATTAATGAATAAAACATCCAGAGATGTTTCTCCCGCCTTCCCATGTTTTGAAGTTGTTCGTCCCGCTGGACCTGTTACACGTGTTGTAAGTTTTACAAGATAATTACTTGAATTGGCAAATGTAAAGACCCAGTTGGGAGTATCTGCTGTAGTGTCACAGTTTTTAAGCCCACTCATTCTCTCTCATCTTGCTTTGTACAATTCCTAATTTAGAGCCAAAAACAAACTTCGTGATGTTTAGGGTCCCCAGTTAAGTTCCATTGCTTAGTAGGACTCTCAGCCTAAGAGGATATGTTTGCTTTCCCACTGTACAGTAACTACTATTTTTCTCCCATAGGGTACTAGGGATGCTAAGGGGCAGTCACCATTTAAGTTCTGTTCAGTAAACTCAACAAATTGTAGGGTTTTCTAAAATGGATTTTGTAGACCAAAAGAAAAGCCAGTAAGTGTGGAAGTTAACACTGAAGTGTGGAAACTCGATGCCTAAGATTTCAAAAAAATAAGAACCACCAGGAATACAGAATCCTTAACTTTGTTTGATACAGACCCCAAACTTAGTAAACATTTATAAATTTGCCAAACCATGTGAGTCAGTTAAACCAATGTGAAGCCTGCCACTGCTGGGGAATCATAGTTAATTTCACGGTGGTTTATCTTTCCCTTGGACACAGAGTTGTACTGTGTCTGTGTCTCACTTGGTACACTTTTAGCTCTTTAGGACAAAATCACTGTGCTTTGATATGGAGATAGAAATTCTGAAGTAAAATCTTATTCATTCAGCCCTGCTCTCAGTGTGTGATTAGTCACCAGCTCTCTTCTGACTTCTTTCCATTAAACTGGTCAGAAAGACCGTAAATGACATACATATGCCTCTGGGTCAGAATCACTTTCTGAGCCCCGTAGCTAGTTCAAAGAATTATAACATCTAGTGGGGCTTGTCAACATGGAATAGATGTACCAGAGAACAGTTATCATCAAGCTGGACCATAAAACTGTTCTACTTTGGCATCTTTATCCCTGAAAAGATTCAGGGGTAGGGAAGGTAGGGAAAGTCTGAAGGAGAAAGGTAAGCTGCAATGAAAAAAAGAAGTTAAATGTGGGAGCATAACTTAAATGTCTTTTTCAAATACCAACCAAATAACATTTTAAAACTCTTGGGATGAAGAGAGTTTACATTTTCTCCATTTTACATTTCTATGAAGTTTGAGATTTTTCCAAGCTTGTATTACTTGGCAGTTAACCGTGAGTAAAAACTGCAAGTATACAAAGTCCATTAATTACTCGTTATATTTATTAGAATTTAATATCAAGGATTAACGTAACTATAGCATTTGTTCAGTGGGATTAGTTCCCAGGTAAACTCACTCAGTCGTATCTGTACCATTAATATTTCCTGTTGAGTATCCAATTGTTGACATATCAAGTTGGATATGACCTTCTGAGTTGACCTTCTGCTTTTTCTTTCAGAATAGGCAAGGTTGGAAACCAGAAGCGTGTTGTTGGTGTGCTTTTGGGGTCATGGCAGAAGAAAGTACTTGATGTATCCAATAGTTTTGCAGGTAAAAGACAAATTTTACATTCTCCAAGCATGGTTTAAATGTTGGTTAACTTTAAAATAAAAAAGACCATAGCTGTTGTAGCTCAGTGGATTGAGTACAGGCCTGCGGACCAAAGGGCCACCAGTTCGATTCCCAGTCAGGTCACATGCCTGGGTTGCAGGCCAGGTCCCCGGTTGGGGGTGCAGGAGAGACAACCACAGATTGATGATTCTCTCCCTCTCTTTCTCTCTCCCTTCCCCTCTCTCTAAAAGTGAATAAAGTCTTAAAAAAAGAAAAAAACTTTTTGTGTTTTCCATTTTTTCACTACAACCCAGGATTCTAATTAAGAATTGCTATGGTATTAAAAGGGAGGCTAAAAGCTACACACTGAAGTGGATAATAAATATAGTTTCCATTGCAGCTGCCCATCTCTGCTGTTATAGCGCAAAAGCACTATAGAGAGTATGTAGACAAATGGGTGGCAATAGTCTCATAAAATTAAATTTATAAAAATAGATCATTGGTGTAGTTTGTAAACCCATGCACTACTAACCATGGTTATGAGTTGGCAAGCAAGAGATGGAGACAATAGCCCTTCTGTGTTCTGTTTCTTGAATCTTTACTAGAACATATCAACGTATTTTATTATTAAAGCAACAAAAACAAATAATCATTGACATGACCCCTGACTAGAGGTAACTAACTCCAATGTCTAAAAGGGCCAGATGGTAATGTAATTTGCCAAATGGGAACCATTGGCTTTTAACAAATTGAAGAACATGTCCCTTTTAAAGGGGTTAGCTTCTATCTCGCTCTGGCCAGTTGTTGGCAGATCTTCTGATTTTTCAAAAGAAGCTGGAAGTCTGGATTTTTATGTGAAATCTCCCATTTTTTAGTGAGAGCAACTCAAAAATAATTTTAATACTATGCTGGACAAACCACCTACATGGATCAGATCTGGCCTAGGGATCTCCAGTTTTGACCTGTGCTCTAGAGCTCTACCTGGCACCCTAAACTAAATCTTACATTCTTTTTTTCCTCTTTAGTCCCTTTTGATGAAGATGACAAAGATGATTCTGTCTGGTTTTTAGACCATGATTACTTGGAAAACATGTACGGAATGTTTAAGAAGGTCAATGGTATGTCTTGATTTTTTTTTTTTTTTAAAGAAGGTGTTGTGGTATTGGTGTGTGTGTGTGTGTGAGAGAGACTTTTTTTTTTTTTTTTAAGTATTCCCTTTTCTTTGTTTTAATGTCAAGTATCCTTTTCTCTGCTAGACTTAAGTAAGACTAATGGTATTAGAAGAATGAGGTAGGATAAATGAGAAAATGGAACACCAATTTAAGACCACCTAGGTTTTGAGGCAGAGAGCTAGCCCTCTGCCGCAGAAAACTAAAAAACTAAGAAATAAAACCACCTGCTCTTAGAGCTTTAGTACCACCAAGATAAATACATCTCTCCATCGTGTGTATCATTTTCATTTTATTTCATTACAGCAATCACACGGCTTTGGAAATGTTTATTCCTATAACACGGTTGCCGTCTATGTGACATGAACCTGCATGTATTTAAATATTGCCTTAGAATTATTTTCTAGTTGCTGTCATGTTTGAATGGTCTCCTAGTCTGAGATGTGGATGTCTCTGGATTTCCCTTGCTGCTTATTTCTGAGAATTCTTTTGTTAAGTTTTAGATTTCATAAGTCAAATTTTAAAATAGATGTCTTGGATTCTGCAAAGGTAGAGAACATAACAGCTAGAGTTCTTACCCTTTCCGAGGGAATTACGTAGATCTTCATGTAACAATTCAAACCCACTTAATTTTTTCCCTTCCCAGCCAGAGAAAGAATAGTTGGGTGGTACCACACAGGCCCTAAACTACACAAGAATGACATCGCCATCAATGAACTCATGAAAAGATACTGCCCTAACTCAGTGAGTGCACTCTGCCTTTAAAATTCTTGAATGATATTCTTTGCTAGTTTACATAAGAAAGAGCATCCTAAGAAGGATTTTGGTAGCAAATCATTTCACTACTATTTCTCTGTAAGCTTGTATTTATTTGTACTGTTCTGTGTAGTATACAATAAGCCAATATGTTTAATAAGTCATAGTAAATAGCAAGTGCCAAGTGTGTAAATTATCTTTCTTAATCCCCTCAGAAACTATATGGGGCTGTTACCATTTTTACAATGAGAAAGCTGAAGTTCAAAATGGTTAGCAAGGTCTCATAGGTGGTGGGGCTGGGATTAAAATGTTGGCTGTCTTAGCTCTGATTCCCTTGTGCTTGATCACTATATTATACTACCTGTGAGCTTGTTAATTAATGAGGTGAAGAATAGAACAAATGATGAGATAATTTAAATGTAAATGCGTCTTGCTGAAAATTCTGGCTCATGTCTGAATAAAATCCCTTCAGTGCTCATGATCAGAAGAATGGCTGCAGTTACTCCTGTGTACCCAGTGTAAGGTGGTTTGCTAAGATGTGTTTTTCTGCAAGGTATTAGTCATCATTGATGTGAAACCAAAGGACCTGGGACTGCCCACAGAAGCATATATTTCAGTAGAAGAAGTTCATGATGTAAGTCACCTCGTTATGCACCTTGAATAGATTTGCTACTTATTAGGCAGTTGTCCGGGGTTTATTTGGGTTTTCTTGTTGCATTTTCAAGTCAACAAATCTTTTATCGCTTTATAACAAAGAGAAGGTTGTTGATTTCTGTTAACAGTTTGATATTAAATCATTTTTCCTTTCGAGTGTTTGAATAGCCACATTTCAGAAATGAGAAAACCTTAGAAATCTAGCCCTGGTTGGTGTGGCTCAGTGGATTGAGTGCCGGCTTGCAAACCAAAGAGTTGCTGTTTCAATTCCCAGTCAGGGCACATGCCTGGGTTGTAGGCCAGTTTCCCAGCAGGGGGCACTTGAGAGTCAACCACACATTGATGTTTCTTTCCCTCTCTTTCTCCCTCCCTGCCTCTAAAAATAAATAAATAAAATCTTTAAAAAAGAAAGAGAAGGAAAGAAATCTAAATTCCCCTTTTACAAATGAAATTGAGGCCCAAAGTAGTCAAATGATTTCCTAGAGATATTCAAGCAAAGTAAGTGCAGAAATGCAGAGCCTGGTGAGCTTAGCCTTAATCTAGTGTCCTTTCCACTCTTGGGCACCCTCTGGGCCAATATTCCTTTCTCCTTGAAGATTTTCAATCCCTGTAGATTAGACCATAGGTTTTCAAATAGAGGCCAGAGCTGCCTGGAGCTAGATGGCAAAACCCATCTGTGTGAGTTGACACCTGAATATTCAGCTACTGCATCCAGTACCTACTCTTGGGTTCATTAGCTTGTGCTTTAGGTGTCGACATAGAGTTCCCGGCATATGTCTTTTCTCTATTTCCATGAAAATTGAACTTCGAGTCTAGGCTAGAATTTGAGGTAAAAAAATGTGTTTTGTTAGGAGCATAAAATATTTGCACTTAGGGTGTGCAGATAGCTTAATCTTGAATTTCCACACTCAAGCCCAAGAGATACATTAAAGTTTACCTTTAGATTCAGATATGTAGCATTTATCTTTATATTCAGTTTTTAAATCTGGAAAAAGATGTATTAGGTTAGCTTTCTGCAAATATTCCTTGCACTGAGCTCTGTTCTACTGTTTTTCTTTTTGCTTTTCTACCAAGGAGCTTAGATCCCAATGTATTGTCTAGTTACCATATGGCTTTCATTCCTGCCTTGATTCAGTTGTTTTTAAGTTAATCTTAAAAAAAAAAAAAGATTTTATTTATTTATTTTTAGAGAGAGGGGAAGGGAGGGAGAAAAAGAGGGAGAGAAGCATCAACGTGAGAGAGAAACATCTCAGTTGCCCCTCGCAGGCCCCCAACCAGGAGCCTGGCCTGTAACCCACGCATGTTCCCTGACTGGGAATCGAACCAGTGACCTTTTGGTTTTCAGGAAGATGCCCAACCCACTGAGCCACACCAGTCAGGGCTATTTTCACATTAATCTTTACCTTGCCTCTTTCAAAAGGAATCTGAGACAGCTTACACTCATGTGTGCATGAGTATACACATCCCTATGAAGCAAAATTTTAAATAGTGTACAAAGGAGACATAAGGGTCATTTAGAAGATGAAGCCAGGGAAAACATAGTACCTGAAAATCCATGATGTTCTCAAGATTGTTAAAGGCTCTGACCAGTCTAGCATACAAAGCCAAGAGGGAAATTGTGTTGGCAGGATTCACAGTCCTGGATAAAATAATAACAGCTGAAGTTTATACCACTTGGTAGAAGTTAAGTGACTTACCCAAGGTCCTGCAGGTCCCTTATCACATACATGGCAGAGCCACACTTTGAATCCAGGCTGTCTGGCCCTAGATCTGAGAAAATTCCCTCCACTCCCATCTAGAAGTCACTAGGTAGTGCAGTGAACCACATCCCTGGGCAAATCCTCTTATAAATTCAGACCACCAGAAATCCAGTTGTTCTCACTGCATCATTTTGGTGCTCTGGTTTTATTTGATCCAAGGGATAATAGATGGTTAAAAGTTACTTTTCCGACATAAACTTGCCTCAAATATAGATAACTCTGTATATTGCCTTTTCTAGAAAAGAACTATATATAATACTTTAAAAATCAACCGAACCCTAATTCCCCACTGTGGAATTCAGAGGATTATCAAGAATTTCCCCAGAAACAGCTAATGATGCCCCAGCAGACTTTATCGCTGAGCAGAGCCACTGTGCTGTTAGCTTAGAAAACTAAGCTTTTGAAACAGACCTTACCCACCCTTGCCATGGAAAACTCAATGATGAACCCATGAAGTGATTTGACTTAAAGCCGGGGAATCTGGGTGTGGAAAGGACATGTGCCAGTTTGTTTGTAAGTAAATAACTATAGTTAAGCTTTCTCTCCTAGGATGGAACCCCAACCTCAAAAACATTTGAGCATGTGACCAGTGAAATTGGAGCAGAGGAAGCTGAAGAAGTTGGAGTCGAACACTTGTTACGGTAAGACTTACAATGGCATCAGAATCATAAGCAGCCTAGGAGGCTGCTCAGTGTGAGGGAGAGAGGTGTATCAGGAGTACAGCGACCCGGGTTCTAGGCCTGGATCATCTCTAAAGTGTCTTGTCTTGAGTTATGATTTATGACTTTGTGGACAGTAAGCCTTGTGACAGGAACAGGCATGTGAAGTAAGTATAGGCATGTGCTCTTCCAGGGGATATCCATTTCAGTGTATGTAGCTAGCTAGTTTTCTGCAGACAATCTACTTGGGATGGGTGTTATTTTAATATACTGTACTTAAATAACCCTGATTTATTCAAAAAGATAGTTTTTCTCAATAAGATTCCTTTAAGCTCAAAAAAGTTACTACTGACTAAATTTCACGCAACATAATATAGATGCAGGTGAAGAAAATGCTACCCTTTGTTAGGGAAGTTGGAGGAGAGGGTTTGGTGTGGGTTGTTTGGGGGTTTTTTGGGTTTTTTTTTTTTTTTTTTCAGTGAAAATAATTTCAGTTTAGTTCTCTTTTAAAAATGCCCTCTGATGAGAAAAATAAAATATATGCCTCCCAATGAAAACATAAAAATTAAGGCAGTTTATACTTAGATCTTTGCAAAGTGGAGAGAGAATATTTTTCTTCTGAAAACTTGCCCCTCAAAGCTTAGAATATGAGACCCTGTGAGGTAATATGGTAAGTACACTGATGTTTTTTCCCGCCCTTTCTTGTGGGTCATTTCAGAGACATCAAAGACACTACCGTGGGCACTCTTTCCCAGCGAATCACCAACCAGGTGCATGGTTTGAAGGGACTGAACTCCAAGCTTCTGGATATCAGGAGCTACCTGGAGAAAGTGGCCACAGGCAAGCTGCCCATCAACCACCAAATCATCTACCAGCTGCAAGATGTCTTCAACCTGCTGCCAGATGTCAGTCTGCAGGAGTTTGTCAAGGCCTTTTACCTAAAGACCAACGACCAGATGGTTGTGGTGTATTTGGCTTCCCTGATCCGTTCTGTGGTCGCCCTGCACAACCTCATCAACAACAAGATTGCCAATCGGGATGCAGAGAAGAAGGAAGGGCAGGAAAAAGAAGAGAGCAAAAAGGATAGAAAAGATGACAAGGAGAAAGATAAGGAAAAGAGTGATGTAAAGAAAGAAGAGAAAAAGGAGAAAAAATAAAGCATGTAGCTTTTTAATTTGTAAATTAAAATCATATAAACTAACTTGTGTGCTGCCAGAGGGTTCTTTTCACTTTAAGTGCTTGTTAAAAAGCTGTATTGATGAGAACTCTCTGCCTCAGGTCTCTCTTGCTGTGGCATTACATGGAAGTGAATGGATAGAAGGACTAATCTCGTACCTAAACTGCAGCTTAGGCTGCCATGAATTGGGGATATGACCCTCTCAGACTTCAGATTGTGTGACAAAAGTGAAGAGAAGTAAACATTTTTGATACTCTTTCTTTTATCTGTAAAACCAGGAGATGAATTTTTCCCATCTCAAAGACTCTTGGGGTCTGTTTCTGGCAGTTCGTAAAATTACTAAATGGAATGCATGAATTCCAAAAGCGCTCTGCCTCGAACACCTCGAGTTCTGACCTTCTGAGCTCCGATGGGAATACCACATCACAGGACTTTTGGACTCATAGCTCTGGCATTCTCAGGGCTTGGGATCCGTCTCCATGTATTATTTACCTTCAAAGACAATTAAATGGCTTGGTTTTTAAGTCTGGTGTTCTAGTCGTTTTTGACTCTGGGAGTGGCACTCTGCTGTTTTCAGAAGCAGCCAAAAACAGTTTTTAATTGAAGCTGCCGTAAAGCATTATTTTAGACTTGGAATCCTTTATGAAAGAGAATCTTACTCTAAAACCAGCCTGCTATAGTGAGGAGAGCACTGCTGAGCCTGGAAGACCTGGGTCGCAGTTTGTGTCTCACATTTCCCATCTGTGAGGTTCCTAGAGCAGTTTTCCCTAAGGGACACCCAGTCAGTACTGTAGTAGGTCTGAGCGCATCGGACCACCAGGTTAACGGGGATGTGACTGAGGATGGAACGAAGTTCCCCCCAAAATGATTGCTCAGGGCTCCTCTTGGAACAAATTAAATAAGGTACTTGGTCATTTGACATACAGTAGTTGCTCAGATACTAATTTCCTTTCTTGAGCATTTAAAGTTCTAATGTACCATCTGGGTTATCAATGTCCAAAGATTTAAGAATACAATAAAACACTACAACTGAGTCAATCTCAGAAATCACTTCATAATAGTATGCTTCAAAGTTACCGAAAGTACCAATTTCTATTACACAGACCTGCCAGAGAACTAGTTAGTGGAAATTTGAGGGTCAATAATATGTGTAACTAAGCTTTTATTTTACATAAATAGAAGATGCCCAGATGAGGGTATATTTGAAGGTTCAGTAAGATTCTGAGATGAAAAGGGATGGTAAAGGAAGAACTACAGACAGTCGAGTTTGTTAACAACAGTCAATCAGATGTCTGCATCTATCTAACCAAGTAAAAAATTTGAAATACATAGTTCAAAAGTTTGAGATGTATTTAAAGTCACAGGAGTGTTAAAGCTTTTGCAATTTGGTTGCCATGTTCACAACAGACTGCTGAGAAAAAGGAAACTTGGAACATTATCTCCAGGGATGGGCAGGAAGGAGCCAGGATGCGATGGTTCTGAGGTTTTGGGTGGGAAGAATGAAAATGTCACCCCAGGGAGGGGATCATTTATGGTAAGGGTTAGGTGGCAATCATGCCACATAGGAGTCAGATCTGCCTTCACAGTACAATTTGGACTTTAATCAAAGTTTTCCAGTGTCTACCTGTAATACCACTGGCTTTTAAGTTTGCCACCGTTTGATAAATTGGAATGTTTATCAAACATCTAAGAACGAGAATACCTAGGCCTTCTTATGCCTAATAGTTTGACCCACATAGATAGGAAAAATTGGTTTCTACCTAACAGGATCCTCAGTTCTAACAAAAAGTTTATAGCTTCAACAGTCACTTGGGCTCATTTTCCAAGGCAAAGCTGCTGCCATCCTATGTAAAGGTGAGCATTTTAAGGTTAATGATGGAAGAAGTCTTGCTTCCATCTGACTTGACTATAAACCCCATGACCCTCACCTAAAATGAAACCTTGCATTTGTATAGCCTGGTGGTCTCAAGATGAGATTTCTAAACTACTTTTATTTGAAAACACTGTAAAAGAATCCTGGAAAAAGTCTGATCCCAAGTCTGGATCTCATATCTATAGTTGTAACATTACGTTCACTTCCACTTCCAAAGACTTCAGAATGCATTGTTAGAGAGGCCAGGCTGCTTCTGCTGCACACCCAGACAATGGTATTCCTTACTGGCTTTGTTGGATAACTAACATCTGAAATTTCCCTGGACTTACAGGAACAGCTTTGGGCCAACTAATTAGTTAAATGTTATTTAATTTTGCTCACACCATTAATCACTAAAGGGACAAAAGGGAAGTAACCTCACTGAGAGGTTACCAAATTACTTCTCCAATGTGCTAGATGCAAAGTAAAACTTTCCAGTAGGAATTAGGAACCCCAGAATCTTACTCCATTTTCTAGAGGACCCTCCAGCTACGAGAATTCAACCAGAGACAATTACTTTCACTTCAATTAAGTGGCAACAAAGGTCCTCCTAAAATAATGAAATATCCCCCTTACAGGAAAGTTACAAACAAGCCTTTAATTCTACCATTTTCCTACAATATCTATAAATCAGAAATAAGACTTGAGAAGGAATCAGGGTTGGTTGTTACACTACAACACACTAGCAAAACTCCATCTGCCGCTGTCCCAGGAAATGGGAAGGAAATGGGATATGTTGAGAAGGTAGAGAACATTTAAGTGACACACAGAGAAGATTTCTACAACTTCCCTAAACAAACACTCTCCAAATTATACATAATATAGGCAAGCGCTGATTTGCATATCTATGCCTTCAACTTGGCATCATCTGTATTTGCCTAGGAGCTACAAAGAATTGAGGTCTTTCCCAAAAAATTAATAGGTATTCTCGTTGGGGAGTAGGTAGAAAGAGAAAGGGACTCAGAAAGCAAAACAGAAGTGAAGAAAGAAAATAGAAGAATTGAAGAAAGTATAGAAGTTAATACGTTTCCAGGGCCAAATCAAGAGAAACCTTTAAGCATTCCTCTTTCAAGCCAATCTGTTCTTCGACACTAGGTGGCACCATTGTCTAATATCTCTTAGCAAGAGACATATTTGATTGCCAGTTCAACATAAAATTGGGAAAGCTTCCCCCAAAGTCGCTTCCAGTCACTTCTGCTTTTGGTTGCAGCCATCCAGGCAAGATTTTGAAGGAAGCTGGAGGGTTGCATGGGTGCAAAAACATTGGGTGAAGTTGCTATACACCTACCTTTGCTGTACTCTACCCACACTACTTGGGCAATGAATATACAAGGTTTTCTCTGCCCTTCGCATAGCTCCTGCTTTGATTTCCCTCACTGCTGATACCACTATTGATTACTTTAAAGACAGTTTTCAGTGGTATGCTAGTAAATGTGTAACAACCAGTTCTCCAAAAAGGAGAGGGAAGGGGTTGATTCATAGCCTTTGCCAATTTCCCTGGTGTAAATCACTATGGCTGACTTCAACACAGCAGCGTGAGTTGGGAAGAGATGCACAGTAGACCGTACTGCACAGTATAACCTAACTATGGACACCATAGATTAAAATACCTCAAGAACACGTGATAGATAGTAAAATGTAGTAAAATAACAAGGATATGATGTATCTTAAGTGTTACCCTTTTAGGTATAATTTATGTCATTGTAAATTTACACAATTTGCCTACTGCATTAGAAACTGGGAAGTTGTGTTTTTCAGATGCCCTCCATGTGGTTCCTGCACACACAGATGGGAGAGAACCTTTATTGTGATGTAGACAGATCTATCAATCTTTTGCCTTATGGTTACCATTCTGTCGATCATACTGGAGTCCTTTCCAGTGCAAGATATCTTCTCATACATGCACGTCTGTTACACGTCACATGTCTTCCTTCCCAGCACCCATGTCCAACCTCTACCTATATGCTACAGCTAAAGTCTGATCGATAATAACAGAATCAGTTCATCTTTAACCAAAATCGCCAACTCAGATCCTTAGTTCATCTGTTGTCCCCTCTTTCCTCATTTTCAACCCTGGCGTCATCCCTACCTGTTACCTCTCAGCATATAAAGACTCCATTCTCTCCCATCTCACAGCCCTGCATTCTGCATCCTCCACTGTAGCCCTTTCTCTGTCCTTTTCCCAGTTAACTTCAGCAAATAGCCACCTGTGTTTGCAGCATTTTCTCCTTTATCTTCCAGGCATGCCTTTAATCTTATGCGGTCTGGCTTCATCCCCCACCACTCCACTAACAGTGCTCACCAAAGTCACCAATGGCTTTCCCTGTGCCAATCCAGGTGACCCTTCTCCATCCTGACTTTGCTGGACTTGACCTCTAAAGGCTTCTATCGTGACACTCATCTGTTTCTCCTGGACCCTCATGCTCCTCTTTTCCTCATTTTCCTTTGAAGCTTCATCTTACTCAATGCATGACATATATTTTTTAAAATAATCTATTCAATATTTGATACCTTTAATTCCAATACTTGTTCCATCCCACCCACTCACCCAGAATTTGGGATTCATAATCGTCACCTGCTCACCTTCAGCCTCTACATTTAGCCACCTCTTTGTCCTACCATGTGGACCAACTCTGACACCTGCCCCACTGACATTCACACGTTTATCTATCTTTGCTCTTCTGTTGCAAGGGTTGCCTACCTGCATTTCCTACGTACCTGCCCTCTCACCTGCCCTCTGCTCCATATTGTTCTCACACCAGCAGCACTGAGCTGGAAGATGAACCTCATTTCATGACTATCACCATCATCACTTTTAGGGTCCCTCTCTTGATACTGATACCTTTATCCTGATTCCCACTACCACTGTAACCAACCCCCACATGCACGCTATACTTACACAACTGGTAGACACTTACATGGGTCTAATCATTGTTCTTAGATATGGATTGATCCTGGGAGATTATGCAACATAACTTTGCATCTGCACATGTTTTGATATATTTCTCTTTAAATCTCTTTCTTTCCTAGCCTACCCTTTTAATTCAAAACATTTTCAAGTTCTATCCTCATTGCTATATGGATAGACCCATTCAATTTATAACTGTTAACTGCTCATAGTAGAGGTAATCTACGTGTTTCTCAAGTCCCGTTCCATAGCCCTCGTTCTTGGACATACCATAAACTATATCTCCCATCTATTCTATTAGAGCGGGCCATGAGGCTGGTCCTTGACAATGAAGAGAAGTGAGGGGGCACAGGCAATGAAAAGCCCCTGCCGTCTGTATCTTCCCATGCCGTGGCAATAGAGGAGGGGCATGTTGGAATCCACCCTCACCAGCCAATCTCATGCACACCCCTCCTGCTCATCCTTCCTCCGTGCTCAGCCACACCAGCCTCCGCAGTTTCTGCAACATGCCAGTCTCCCACTCAGGCCATTGTACCTGATGGACCCAACCATGGATGTGGCTCTTGGCTTGACTGGCTTCTTATCTTTCGGGTCTCTAGCCTGTAACACCTCTTTAGAGACACTTTCCCTAAAGCCCTATCTAAAGTAGACTCATTTGCCCTATTCTACAATACTTTCCCATATTCTTCTCTGTCACATTCATCCAGGGTGCAGCATGGCAACTATAGTTAATAATACTGTAGCATATATTTGAAAGTTGCTAAGAAAGATCTTAAATGTTCTCACCATGACACAGCCTTAAAAGTTCTCAACAATAGCCCTGGCTGGTGTGGCTCAGTGGATTGAGCACCAGCCTGCAAACCAAAGGGTTGCCAGTTTGATTCCCAGTCAGGGCACATGCCTGGGTTGTGGGCCAGGTCCCCAGTTGGGAGCATGTGAGAAGCAACCACACATTAATGTTTCTCTCCCTCTCTTTCTCCTTCCCTTCCCCTCTCTAAAAATAAATATATAAATAAAATCCTTTTTTAAAAGTTCTCAACAACAACAAACAAAATGGCAATTACGTGAGGTAATGGATGTTAACTAACCTTATTGTGATATTCACTTCTCAATATATATATATATGCATCACATTGTCACACTGTATTCCTTAAATTTATACAACATTATATGTCGATTATGTCTCGGCAAAGCTGGAAAACTTATTCATCCAGGGGCTTTCATTACCCAGTGCAGACAACTGCTCCCCCTGGGGTGTGTGCCCCGTTGGAGAGCAGGGATGGCTAAGAGTCAAAGTTTAATGCCTAAGCTACTTCTTCCTACCCTCACACCCTATATTTTACCAATGTGAACCAAATACAAGAGTTGGCAAACAACCATGACTATAAAATACAAAAGTTCAAGGGTGAAATGATATTTCCCAGAAGAAATAATGTTTCCAAACCCAGGGCCCACCACAGCCCAGCCGCCCGAGGGAGGCCACTACTGAGGCGGGAGCTGTGCCCCTCGCGCTAACCTCAGCTGGAGTCCTGGAGATGCAGAGGCTGTCTGTTCTTCAGGCTAATTTACTGCTGTAATGGCACCACCTACTTCACTGTTCACCCTGTAATTGCACAGGAAATGGACCCAAAACTGTCCTTGAGAAACTGGACATGACTCTTGCCAACTGGGTTTGGCTGGAGGCCCAGACAAGCACTAATGACATCTCAAGGCAGAGTGCCACAGTCGCAGGCCAGGCCAAACTCAAGGCCCCCGAGACCATCAGTGCTGCCGGGCCAGTGATGTCAGGCCGTGAGCTGGGGGCAAGGATGGAAACTCCTCCCACCTCCCAGTATTTCTTTCCCCAAGAAAAGGAAGAAGAGTGGTCCTAGTACCTTTTGGCCTATATTCCTGGTTTAGAGTGATGTTTTTCATCTAAAGATCATCTTTATGCCATGGCTCTTCCATTTATTAAAACTTATGGCCACATGCAGAACCCAGAGCATGGAACAGATGCTAGTCCAAAGATACTTAACCTGACCTAGGATCATGCACTAGTGCGTTAGTTATCTACTGCTGCCTAACAAATCACCATAAACCTCAGCAACTTCACACACATTATTACCTCACAGTTTCAGTGGGTCGGGAGCCTGGCACAGACTAGCTGCGTCCTCCACTCAGGGATGTTCGCAGGTGGCAATCAAGGTGTCAGCTGGGCCGCAGTCATCTCAGGCTTCCAAGCACATGTGGTTGTTGGCAGGATTCTATTCCTCGTGGGCCGTTGGACTGAGGGCCTCAGTCCCTCACTGGTTGTTGACAGGGAGCTGCCCTCAGCCCCTTGCCACATGGGCCTTGCTAGCAGCTTGCTTCATCAAAGTGCACAAGCCGAGAAGGCAATGGAGAGTTAGCTAGCAAGTGGTAGGTCACAATCTTTTGTAATTTAATCACAGAAGTGACAGCCCACCACCCTTGCCACACTAAATGGTTAGAAGTAAATCGCTAACCCAGCTCCGCTCAAAGGGAGGAGGGGATTACACCAGGAGGGTGTGAATACCAAGAGGGGGTCGTGGGGTGGGAGGGGCACGTGGGAAGTCTGCCTCTCACAGACAGGAGCAAGAATGCACCAGGGTAACCCATACTAGGCCACAGTGTGTTTTCTTTTTTCATTTCAGTGCCTAATTACTATCTTAGAATAAAAACAATGTTAGTAGAAAAACATCCCTTTTATAAACAGGACTATCTATTGCCACCACTGCTCTGGAGATAACAAAGCAAAGCAAAGCAAACCTCCAGTTAGGAACCCAGTCAGTCTCTGAGAGAGGAGAGGTGGCTGATTGGCAAAAAGTCACTTCCTACATGTAGAATTTATCTTTTCTCCCTCCCAAGACCCCATTAAAATGATAGTCGATGAATATAAAAGATTTCCCATTTTTCCCCGGCCATTTGGCCCATTTGAGAAGTAGCATCTGAGGGGTGGACAAGGGACTTCAACACATTTCTGAAGAGAGGAAAGTGGGAGGAGCAGCCAGGAGCAGAGGCCCCAGCCAAGAATTCATGGGAAGGAGTGTTCTGTTGAGCCCTGCAGAACCTGGGAAAGGCTCAGTCTTGAGAGGAGTCAGAGTTATGGGCACGGGGTAAGCATGGGCAGATCAGTTGAAAAGACAGTGGGAGAGTCAAGCCCCCTAGAAACCTGTATGCAGACTGCCAGCTACCAGCTGCCCCCCTCAACGCCTGCCCCCATCAGACCTATCAAAGGAAAGGAAGTTAACGAGACAGATTAACCATCCTCAGGATTCAGTGATGAACAAGGACACAAGGAAGCTTTCAAAGGTGGTAAGAAGGTGGAAAAGTATAACTGACCAAGCAGAAGTCTTAACCTAAGAAATGTGCAAGTCCCCAGAGAGACCTGCTGGCAGCATGAAGGCAAGAGGAGAGCTGAAACCTGGGGTAGTGAGCTTTCTATACAGAAGGGTTGGACACCCAGGTCCTCCCCAAGCCCCTCACAGCCTGGCTACCTCCCCTCTCCCAGCTGGAGAAAGACATTGGTCAAGTGGAGCTCCAGGCAGGGGGACCCACGTCAGAGCAGAAGGCTGGGGGAAGTAAGCGCTGAAAAGAGTGAGAAGTTGTCAGTGGCTGGGATTCTGAGCACCTCAACTCTTTCCTGCTGCTTATTCCCAGGAAGCCTACAGGCAGGTGTACCTATCTCAGGTACAGCCTTCTCCTCAAGCAGGAGCAGAGGATTCACCTCTGGAAAAACTGATCACCCCAAAGACCCCTGAACAGTGACATTTAGGGCCCCAGTGTCAAAAGACTCATTTGCCACCTAATTCCCTTACAGCAAACGCCAGCAGGCAAAATACAGAGACACAAACTTTAAGTTTTCTTTCACTCCTCGTCCACCTGCCTAATAGTTTTGCAGCTGCCTCCTCCTGTCCTGAAGGGCATCTATTCTCGAGCCTGACCTTTGAACAGCAGCGTGACAGCCTGGCCAGGGGTGACCTAGGAACATCACAGATCCAGCCCAGGACCACTGGTGTCAGTCGGCTTGATGAGTTTGTGCCTCCTTAGGCCTCCTTGTTTCTCAAACCATAGCCCAGTGCACAGCAGCAAGTTTGGTCTTGTTTGCTGCTTGGCCTCTTTCATGAAACAGGAGGGAGCCATGGGCTGGTGCCCATCCCCAGTCTACACGGGACACATTCAGACCGCTTACCCCACAGCAGCTGAACTCCCACCCACCACTGTCAGGCTCAGGTGCGGCAGGCCCACAGCTTCAATCTTGTTCAGTGTTTTGCATTTTAGTTCTGTTTATGACCCATGGAATCATTTATCCTGTTTTCAAATCAGCCTTCTTGCTTTTCTTCTTACATTCTGTGTGTCTTCATATGTGTTTGGAGCAGAGAGATTGATCAAATGATAAGTTCACTGTGCCATACTCGGTTTCCAATACTATTTTATACCAAAAAACAGGGCTCCTGGTGGAAGAGCTGATTCTGTGTGTGGGGCAATGGAACTAACATGGAGAACAGAATATCATTCAGGTGTGTCCAACTGGCGGCCCACAGGCTGCATGCGGCTCAGGATGGCTATGAATGCAGCCTACACAAAATCGCAAGTTTACTTAAAACTTTCTTTTTTTTTTGCTCATCAGTTTTCATTAGTGTTTGTGTATTTAATGTGTGGCCCAGAGATGCCAAAAATTGGACACCCCTGAAAGAGCATCAAAGATATCCAGCGGGGTGACAAAGAGAATCAAATGGTAACAAGCATCAAAAAGAGAACAGTGATTATTGCCACTGGAACTAGGTGACTGGGAGCTAGGCCCTGAGTCCCTGTCGATGCTCGAAGGGTACAGATAGCAAAGGAACCAATGAGAAGTCACATGCTCTGGCAGGAGTCCGCTGAGGGTGCCTGACTTGTGCTGTGTGGGCCACAGGAAAGCGGGCTTGACTCCGTGCTTGAACCAACCTCAGCCTCAGAGGGACCAAGATGAAATGGTATTGAAAACTGGATTCAAGAGGTGGACTGTAGGGAAACGAACTAAGTTTACAACTTTGGACACTGACTCAACTTTCTTCCCCAAGATGAGGCCGGGGCCTTGTTGATGCTGAGTTTGGCTCAAGAACCAAGAGAGCCTGCTATTTATAATCATTCCTCTAAATGGAAGCACAGTGATCATTTGGGGAAGTTTTCCTAGAAGGGGGAAGTGAACCCTGATATCAAAGGATGATGGGGAAGCTGGAACTGAGCTTTCCAGACCCAGTGAGATCTCACCTTATGTAGCTTTACTGACACCTGGGAGACCCAATAGGGAGGGACCTTGGATAACAAAGGGGGACATATCTGGTCATCACTTTGGCTAATTACATCAGGAACTTATTACAATGTGCAGGGGTACAGTACTCCCTGCCAACTGGTTTCACTTGAAGCACTTCAGAGTAAGAAAAAAAGTGGACATAATAAAAGCAAAGAGAAGTAATTAGAACCTCCAGGGGGAAATAGCCTATGCAGAAGAGATAATTGTCTGATTTTATACTAATTAGCTCTGGAGTGGACAGTATTTATATGATCATAGTCATATAAATGTTCTTGATGCTTTTTCAAGTAAGCTTTCAAAAAAAAGTACAGATTTCATTATGGTTACGGAATAGAGTAAATGTTAAAAAAAAAACTGATCATGTGAAAGGACAGAGGTACAGAGTCAGGAGATGGAAAAGGGGACAGAGCTGAGAGGAGAGACGGGGGCGCTCACAAATTCAGTCACCCAGTGGGGTGACAAGGGTGCTTGCCCATTGCTAAGGCTGGTAAAACAAGAACCTTTTTGAAAGGCAACTGGGTAGAATCTATTGGGATTTTAATAGTGTGTCTAGAAGAACCCAAAGAAACCAGCAAACAATGGCTGCCTCTAGAAGGTGATCAGAGCGGTTGAGGAACAAGAGTGGGGGAGGGGGGTGCTTTCACTGAAGGCCCCTTCTATTTTTCAATTTTGAACCTTTAAAAATTTTTTAAGTAAAAAGTGAAGGCATATCATCAACAGTCCAACTTCCAGGACAACTGCCCCCTCCTAGAAGAGCAGCATCAGTGCCCAAGACCTGCCCGAGGGCACGCGCAGAAACCACAGCCACCAGCAAACTGTTGGACACAACCGCAGCGCCGGGGAGGACAAAGGCGGGTGTATGACAGAGCCACCACAATACAGAATATCACGTGGTGAAGAATCCGTTACAGATAGACATGTGGACAGACACAGAAAGGTGTCCCTAATAGCTCATTTAATGAGACCAGTGAGTTGTTCAACACACAAGAGCTCATTCTTGGTCTATTTAAAAATTATATGTATATATGATTTGCATATGCACATAAAATAGTTTGGAAGGACCACAGCAAACTGAACAGCAGTTATCCCTGGCGATAAGAATGAGGAGTCTTATTGGAATGACGAGGCATCTGTGTAACATGTGGACTTTAGTCAACATTTTTTTCAAAGGATAGCATTGCCCGGTCAAGCGGAAAAGGCTCTGGAGCTGAGCGGCAGGGTAGTGAACTCAGCTATGAGGAAGGACCTCCTCTAAACATCTCTGCCTCCCCTTAGGAGCACAATCAGGCCAAGACTCGATCCATGACAAAGTCACGTTTGTGTCAACTACATCGAGACCCATCAGCATGGCAACCTGCCCCATCTGAACTCTTAAGTACTCAGAAAAGTAGATGGCGAGCCCTTGCATGAACAGGAACTCAAGATCAGAGCTCTCGTCATGGAACCCAAGACCCACCCAGAGATGTTCCTTGAATAAATGACTGTAAGAACGCCATCCCCAGGACTTGGTTTCCAGAGTCTGTCCAACATGCAGCCTTACCTGTTGGGTGTTCTGGTCCCACAGCAACTGCTCAAAGAAACCCAGGCCTGTCAGGGGAGGCTGAGGACGCTAAAAGGGAACAGTGAGGCAACCGACCAAGGGCTGAAGCCAGTGATCCCTGGACCAGGTCTCAGCCACCCATCGAAAGTGTGGCTGTCTTGGTTAATGACGCACATTCTTCTCCAAACCAGCAAGGTGATGGACCTTCGACCCCAGTCTGGACCTGGAGGGTCTGTGGGGCTCAGAGGCCTCTCACCTTGGACAGTGATTTTGGAGACAACACGCCACCACCACCCACAGCTGTTGATTGTTTATTGCACAGGAACCTGGCAATGCCGCAGCAAGAGGCATTACAAAACAATCCGATGACCAATGCAGAGCTACCGAAGGACACTCTGTAGACACCTGTTACATACACATATGTACACACATGCGCACATTCGGAACACACGTGAGCCCAAGGCTTCCAAACTCCACACGGTAGCTTGCATCCTGACCCCTGATGTGGCGAGACACTGCAGGGAAGCACAGCAAACGACTCCAGGGGAGAAAAAAGGTTCAGCTGCAGTAAGCTGAGCCACTCAAATCAGCATACCCAACACAGTGGACGTGGGCAGTCCCTCCATGGGCCAGGGGGAAGGACGAGGATCTGGGAATGCAAGACTATCCTCTGAAGGTCCATGACTGGTCTGAGGGCCTGCCTGTGGGCCCAGGAAGCTAGAGCTAGTCTGCAGCTGGTGCTCAGCACTAGAACCCCGGGGGGCTGGATTGGAGAGTTCAGGACAATTGCCACTCCAGCATCCCATAGGAGCGTGTTCGCCCCAAAGATATCAATACATAGCAGAATGTCCATAACAGAGCCCCATGGGGGCTCCAGAAATCAAGTCAGATGTGTGCAGCTGCTCAGGGCCCTCCAGCCAGCTTCCCAGAGCATTGTTTCCTGTGTGCAGGCAAAGCCTCACTTCTACACAGAAAACATGCGCTGGGGTGGTGAGGATGCACTTCGTTCTCAACAGGAGAATAACAGACCCACGTGGATGTCTAGAGCCTGGGTGACTACATCTAGCAGAGGGAGTTCTTCTCTCTCAAAGGCAGCAAGGTTGGGTGGAACTCTGGGCACCACCCCTTCCCTCTTTGTCAAGGCTCAGGAATGAGACCACTGTGAAGTCGAGCTGCCTGAGCTCACAGAACTGCTAAGCTGGTTCTGAAGAGGAGGAGCTGTTTGGGACATTCTTGGACTAATAGTGCTAAGTCCCCAAGTCCCAGCAACACCTGGTGCACCAGCTCCTTGACAGAACGTGAGAGCAGCATACAAGCAACAAAACACAAAGCAACCCTACACACAAAATGCTTCAAGTTTATATAAAGGGAAAAGAAAGGTCCAAGTTGCTGTTTCCATCCCACTGACATCCAAGCAGCTGGCACACCCCTTTACTGGCTGGGGAGGGTGAACTGGCCAGCCCTGAGTGCAGAGAGGGGCCTGCTGCTCCGCCTCTGTGGCTAGAGCCTGCTAGGGAAGGTAGCAAGACAGCCTTGATCCAGAGCTCTGGGTGTGGGAGGAGCTCCTCTCTCTCAGACCTTCATTTTGTACAGGCCACTGGGAAAGTTCTATTGAAACAGAACCTCTTATACTGGCAAAGACCCTAGGCCTTCTCAACCCAGACAGCCACCCCAAGTGGCCAGTCTCCTTCTCACCTACCTAGCCCAGTGGCCAGGGCTTGTGCTGCAGCCCTTCAGCAGGGGCATCTCCCTTGCACACACACACACGTCTACAGTTGTCCTCAGGGGAGGAGTGTGAGTTCTGCAGAGGGTCAGCCCTCCAGACTGCCGTGGGTGGTGGGGCTAAGGTGACTAAGGGGCTTTATTCCAGACTGCCACCAGTGGGTAGGATGGAGGAGGGGGCAGGGCCTCTTGAGGTCAGGCTCTGTTGCCATCAGCTTGATGACACTGTGGTCCCACGCAGGGCTACCATCTGCAAGGGCCTCCCAGGGGCCACAGCTAGCACCCTCTCAGGCGGGGAGGACTCATGACTGCATGTGTGCTGGGGGGGCACGGGAGGGGGCAGCCTCGGCTACTCCTGTCCAAAGCCCTCGGTCTCCTCGATGGCGTACAGCAGCTTCTCTTTCAGCTGCTCATAGCTCTTGTATGGTGGGAGATCCAGACGGTTGAAACTGTTGAGAGAGGGTACAGTACAGTCAGCATGGAAGGTCAGGGCTGCTGGCTGAGGAGGTCAAAAGTGTTTGCGTGACTGAGGCACAACCACAGTACCAACCAGCTGGCAAGATGCTGAAACAGGGACTTCAAGGACCCTGCTCTGTTGGGCCTTAGTGCCTCAGGTTCCTGGACCACAGAGGGGTTAGGAGGGAGGATAGGCAGCTGGGGTAATGGGGGACTGCACGAGAGGACACTCTGTGCAGCAGTCTTTGCCTACTGGAACAGAAGTGTTCCAGTATTTAATACCTGGCATGACTGTCAATACCTGCCACTTCAACTCCCAAAAGATGAGAGGCCCAGACAAAGGTGGCTGGGCACATCACAGCCCTTCCTCTCCAACCCAACACCCCAGAGCCATGCAAAAAGTTGCCGGAGTCAGGGCCCCAAAGTCGCCCTGTCCACTGGGCTACCCTTACGGGCTCATCAGATCTGTGAGGTTCCAGCCACATCCCAGTAAAACCAGTAGGCTCACCAGGTGTGGCTTCTAGGCAGCCAGGTTTCCTTGCCAACCTTGTCGATGCAAAACTTCTGTGGTCCATTGCTACCTATTATCCAAAGAAAAATGCACCTTATGTAACAGGTGTGACCATTCCTAGGCAGGACCCTCTTGCCCCTCCCACTGACTTGCTTCTGGGGAAACACTAGATCTCATCCTCCCTGTGAGCTGTCCTCACCCCCACCCAAGGGTGCCAGCAGGGCAAGGGAAGACACACCAATGAGTTCAGCAAATCCCCCGACTGGCAGGCGGCAGGTCCCTGTAACAAACTGCAGCAGCCGGATGCTTTTCTCATTGTCCATCTCCTTTACCACCTGCAACTCGAAAGTCAAAGCAGTCAGGTGATGCCACTGGCCCAGCTCTTTACCCTGTCCTGTAACTCTCCCGCACCTCTGCTCTTCGGGGCTGAGAACACAAAGTTTGGGATGGGCAGAGGTGACAGGGAAACCCCAAAGCTACTCCAAGAGGCTGTGTTTACAAAACATTCCCACCAGTCCATGGGATATCTCTCTGTCTCAGGAACAACTCGAACCAGGTATTCTCTTCCCTTCCAAGTTCTACTTTAAAGAATAAACTAAAAATGGGAGTGACTGCTTAATGGGTACATGGTTTTTTCCGGCAGGGCAGGGACAAACTGTTCTGGAATTAGATAGTCTGATGGTTGTGATACTCTGAAAAGCCGCTGAATTGTATACCTTAAAATGCTTAACAACGTGAATTTGTGGTATGTGAATTTCACCTACAACAAAAATATCACATATAGTTATTCTCTGATTGTGTATTTGTTGTACTTGACAATGACAACAACAAGACCTACATATATAAAGGAACCAATTCATTATGTCCAGGATAACGAGCTCATTCAGTTTCTCTGGATCCCAGCACATGCTTTCCCATCCCACCTGGCTTGAAGGAAACCATGTGATGCATGGAAACATTCCTTCCTGCGTGCAGGCGCCCTGTTGCATACCAGCCTTCAGAGCTGAGCCCCCTGACCACTGACACTCCTGTCAAATGCACTGGGCACGGCCCAGCTGCAACAACCCCACTGTCCCAAGACCGCGTTTCTCATCTCCTTTTGTAAGTTGGCAGGGTTGGGAGGCAGCTAGGTGAGGGTCAAAGATCGGGGAGGTGGTAACACAACAAGGATCCTTGGGCTTGAGTCTAGGCAGATCTCATTTCCACTGGTGGGCTGCAATAACACCTGGCAGGACCCACCTGCCAGAACCACTGGATCTGCTTGCTGTTCTTCGTGTAGTGCCGGTAGATGGTATTCTTCTGCCAGTCGTTCATGTCTATCTCCTGCATGCCACACAGCATCAGCTGCAGGGGAAAGGGTATCGGCCACTCAATGCCGGGCCCTCCCCACCTGTGTCCCTCCGGCTCACCAGCAGACGGAACCACCCCAAACACTGTCAACTATTTCTGCTGGCAGTTTTAATCACACAGATGACACAAATCTTGAACATGGACCCCCTCATACCAGGGCCCAGAGGGCAGTGGGTTTGAGGACCCAAATCAAAGTTATTTGCCTACTTCTGCCATTCTTGGGAGGTGGGGTTTTACTGGGGGTTTCTGTGGATATGCAGTGAAGTTTTCAAAGGGCAGAATCGCCCCAGAGGCAGGGGCTCAGGGTCCCAACAACCTTAGCTCTTACCTCCAGCTCTTTCTCATCAAAGTAGCGCAACCACTCCAGGGGGGCCACCTCGTTGAAGCCATCCAGGAAGGCTTTGGTCTGTTCTTCCACGCCCCGGGTGAAACGCCAGTCGGTCAGCAGCCTAAAAACAAAGACTGGCTGTCAGTGGGGCCTGAGACGCACTGCCCAGGAACAGCTGAGGACCTGCCATGAGGCTGGTGTCACCGGGCAGCAAGGAATTGGCTAAGACTCGACTTCCGGGGCTGCGAGGAGCAGCTGCTGCTGGCCCCAGAGCAGAACTCTTAAACCTCACAGCAACCCAGAGTTACATGGGCCTTTGAAATCACCACCACCCCTCCTCCTTGCACTGTCACCAACTGAGCATCAGACATGTGGATTTTAACAGACTGAACCAAGAGACCTGAAAAACATGCACAGGTGAATATGTGCATACACACACGTGAGATAGGAGATTAAGCACACAGGACATAGAAATCCTTTCAGTTAGGGGGAAGAAAAGAAAGATGTCTGAGTTTCATGACTCTTCAGAGAAATTTAGTCCTGCAGTCGTGAAGTCCACGTGGGAAAAAGAGAGCAAACAGAGTAAAAGGGCTTTGGGCTCTGGCTCCCCCAGCTCTGGGCAGCGCGACCAGCCATGGGCAGTGCAACCAGCCACGGGCAGCCAACTAAAGCCCACACAAAAAGGGAGGTTTTTGCGATCCCTGGTGACCTATGGGCCACACGGGGGTCTGGCTAAAGAGGGTGCCCAGAAACAGCCAGCCCTGTCTCTGTCCCACCCCCGGTCTCCCCAGCACTGAGACTCACATGATGTACTCCTCCTTGTTCTCCTCTGTCACTCGGATGCTCTCACCACCTTCCTTCAGCTCGTGGGTTGTCACCTTGCCCAAAATCTCCATGTCCTGGATGAAGTACAGCTCTAGGCCACACTCCTCTAGGTTGTTCTCTCTGGGGACACGAGAGCACAAGAGGGAAGATGTCTGTCTTAGAAGGGTCTCCCCTTGATCCTACGCCATCACTCAGTTTTAGTGCCCATGAGGATGCAGAGGCGGCCTAGAATCCGGAGCAGTGGCACGGCCTGCTCCCTGATGCAAGGAGAGAATTCCGGAGCCGCCCTAAGGGGGACCAAGAAGCTGTGCCCCTCCACAAGCACTTACAGAGCGTAGTAAGAGCTCACGGGGCACTACAGCAGAGAAAATAAAGGCCACGGGCACCTACCTCGCCACCAGAGATCCCTCTCCTCCCAACATGGGGCATGCAAGGGGACTCACTTGATCCAGATGATAGAGTTGTAGAATTCAGGGTCAATGGACTCCAGGTCTTTCAGGGTTGGTCTCTTGTTGAGCATCCGCTTGTAGAAAGGGAGGGTGAAGCCTGTGTCAATGAACTTTCCATGGTACAGAGCCTGCGGAAGGAAGACACACCAGAGAGGTTTGGTGTTCCCAGAGGCAGGCTCTAGGATGCTCTGTGTCAAAGCCTGGTTACTACTGCCAGCTGCCCTCTGTCCCGGGGAGCACCTTGACATTCAGCTACCCCAGGGGCCCAAAGGGAGAGTCTTGGAAATAAGCAACACTCTTTGTCCTGACTGGGACCTTGAGGACAGACTCTTTTCTCACCTACAGACCACAGGGATGGAGCAGAGCTGGCCTGCTTAGGAACCTACCTCCAGGCCTGCTGCCTGCCCGGCTCACCTGTCTGCCAGCTCCCTGCTCTAGCAAAGATGTACCCCACACTCACAGAGAAGACTTGGTCAGCACAGCTCCCAGTGGCAGCCCTGACTCACTGACGTCAGAGCTGGGCAGCACAAGCAGCCAAAAATAATGCAGACGCCGCTGACAGCGAGCGCTGGCGAGCCAATGGTGAGTAATAGTCTAGGGTTTTACTGGCCTGTTCTGTCGGCTGCTAGACCTGGGAAAAATGTGCCTACTTCCTGAGCCCAACACCTTGGCCAAAAACCTCCAGACCCGGGAAGGGACATATTTAGTCATGGGCTCTTGGGCCCTGGGTCCTCCTGAAGAGGGGAACAGGGTGAAGCAAAGGAAAGTTGGAAGTGAAACATCTCACACTACCAAATATGGCAGTGGCTCCCATGGGCTCCTGTCCTCAGTCCTGGTTCTCCACACTCAGGAGATACACAACAGGATGCACATGATGTGACCTCTTCCCTATTCACATTATATTCCTATTTCTAGATAAATACAGATAACATGTGAAACTCCCCCTTCTGATTTTGCCCAGCCCCAGAGGAGTGCCTCCCACATCATCCACCAACTGGTCCGCGGGGGCTCTGTTTTAAGCTACTGCAGATTCCAAATCCCCTGACAGAGGCCTGAGTGACACAGTAGGACATTCCCAAGTGCCCCTACCCTGTGACAGACAGTGGCACCCCCGAGAGATGGGCAGTTATGCTAGTGCTCGGCCCTGTCACCCCAACACCCTCAACGGAGCACCCATGAATGTTAAGTGAAGCCCATGACCCAGGGACCATGGGCTTTCGCTGGACAAGTCCTGCACAGATCAACACGCAGAAACCCTCACCAGGCCCTGGGTGGGCACTGAGAGAACTCTGAACTATCTCCAGAACCCTCTCTAGCTTTCTGCATTTTTAGTTAGGAGTTCTGTGAGGATAGGGTGGGGCTGCTATTGGTGTCGTAGGTTCTGGCCTCCTCGGCTGCCACCCTCCCTGGAGGACACACAGCAATGAATCTTACCATGGCAATGAATCTGCCAATAAAGCGGAAGTAGGTGAGGTGGTCGGGGTTGATGGAGGAGGCAGGGTTGATCTGCAGACAGTAATTATTCTTCCCGGCGTATTCAAATAAACAATACATGGGGTTGAGCACCTCGTGGGACAGGAGGAAAAACCACTCTCTGTGAGAGAAGGGAGAGAAAAACAGGACCAATGGACCCTTCCCCATGCACCTGCACCGGAGGCGCCTCTCTCTCCAGCTATTTTGGAGACTCGTGTCCTGGGGAGTTGACCTGCCCTGGGATCAGCACCAGGGCTAACCTGTATTAACAGCTGGTCAGGGAACGGGGTGGGGTCAGACCTAGGGCGAAGGAGGACAACAGCGCACTTGATGATGACGCTCAGGAAAGCATGCGGGCCTGCGTGAGTGTCGGCTCCCGGGCAGTGCGTTACAGGACTTCACATCTGATATCCAGAATGTCTAAATGGCAAAGGGGCTCCTTGCACCCTGGGGCCACCATACACAGTTGTGTAGAATGTGCGCTACATAAGGGTACTATGGTAAAATATCATAGATTTGCACATTTACTGTAACAATTTTCCAGCAACTAGCAGCCAAGCTGTTTTTTCCTGATAGAGCCAGAATATTGTGATCATTTTCCAACATGGAAGTGTCTTGACAAAAGGGACCTTTTTCTAAATCTTGCAAAAGTACTGTCTAAATAATAGCTACCCTGCTTCCACCCTACCTGAACAGGCAGCATAATATGAATGAATATATGGCAATACATTCCTCACTCCTGATGCACGAAGTCTGTAACCCATGCAGTCCGTAGATTATAAACCTCACTCCTGCTGCAGGTGTCTTACCTCCCTTGCACTCTGCCCTCCCCTCACCCCAGACCTCATTACCAGAACTTTTCTCACATTTCCACAGATTCGTCTGAACCAACACCCATGCCTTCGCATCTCTTTGCACCCTAGGAACAAGCCTCCAACCAGAATTCAGAGTCCTTTTGGGCTTCAGTTAAACCAGCAGGGGGACATCCCAACAGGGCCAGTCCCTGGCTGCTGGGCTGTTTGTGGCTGGGCAGATGAGGAGTCCTTCGATGCAGAGGGTGCCCCGGTATCCTGTCCGTGGTTCTACCCTGTGGTAGAACAGCATGACGTAACCTACCATAGGGTAAAACCACTGGCAGGACACAGAGAGACAGACACACACAGGGCGGGAGCCACACCAGAAGCCCACCAAGCAGAGCCTGGAGAGGAGGTCACCACGGTCACCATGGGAGAAAGAGCCATCGATCCACCGGGGCCAACACAGAGGGCAAAGCCACCAACAAACAGAGGACCAGCAGCAAGTTAACCCAACACCAAGCAAGATGCCCCCACTCCATAAGAGGTGAGTGAACTGAGAGATCACCACAGTCTAAGATACGCCTTCTCTCTGCCGGGGACCCTTCAGCTCCATCGTCCAAGGCAACGTTTTGCCAGAGAGTCTGTTAACTTTTGTAGGGGGACTGTGGTGAGGGCAATGCCTTGAGCTCCTTTTAGGGTTGCACCAGTTGTTTGAATTTTGTTGACCCTGTGCCCATGACATGCAGCTGAGTACTGACCAAGGCCTTTTGGACTGTGACACAGCATACACCTGTCAGGTGCACACCAAGATGTTCAACATAACATACCCTGGCTGCCTTAAGAGTAGGAGCAACCCAGGGCTGATGTGAATAAACAACCACATGGCACCAATATTTAGCTGCTGCCCACGGTGCAGCCAGACTGGTTATTAAAGTATAAAAATAATGACATATTGGTTGGTAAAAGAGCCATTGTCCTGAGCCTCCCCCTGGAGCCCCCAGCCTCCCCATGACCCAGTAACTACACGGTTAGTGCCCAGCCCAGCAGGGGACCCTGGGACCCTGCTCCAGCACCATTCAAACTGGCCATACGCGTGCCTACTCCCGAAGAAGCATAAGAGCACTGGCAATTAATCTGAGCAAGGAAGAGGCAGCTTTCTGGCCACGCGCCCAGTAGCCTGGAGAAGTGGGGTGCAGCACAGCCTTCCCAGGGTACCAAGCTCACCTGGCAATTCCCCCGTAGTCCAGGCCCTCCTCGCCGCGCATGATGATGTACAGCCGGCGGCGCAGGTCGTAGGGTTTCATGTTCATGATCTGGGGAGACACAGCATTGTGGCCAGCCTGCCACTCTGCCTCCCACGGCAGGCTGAGGGGGCTCCAGGGTCTGCTTTTTGGCGGACAGCACTCCCCAAGGCCCAGGTCTTGGACACTCTACTGTGTGGGTTCAGCAGGCCACGTAATAAAAGACTGGGTGATGGCAGGGGGCCTTCTGTCTGCCTCTGATCTAAGACAACATAATTATTTTCTAACCTGTTGGAAAGAATCCTCAAAAAGTGTCTGCCTGGAAACGCTGATCTTCACGTGGCTGGGGAGGGCATTTGACTGAAAAGAAAAGAAAAAAAACACCTCAATTCAGGCCTCATGAGGTAATTATTCAGTCCAGTCTCCTCTATCCTGGGCTGATAGAAGAGCTTGGTTCCTAGAAACAGGAACTGGCGTCCTGGAGACAATATCCAACAACTGCTCGGGGTTAGACAGTGACCTTCCCCCACCTGACCAGACTGCTGCTGGGCTGGGAAATCGAGCTGAAATAACTCCACAGCCCCAACCTGCAGGGGAGGGCCCAGCACCAGAACTCACATGGCAGAGGAAACGGAACTGGTGATACTTCCACCGAAAACTTCGGTCATAGGCACCCGGGGAACCTTGCTTCGTCCTGGGAAGAGTAAAGATGATGTGGGATCTGTGTGATTTCTCAAAAATTAGCAAGGTACCTGTTAGCCCTACAGAAAGCTGGTGCTATATTACAGACGAGTAAGGTAAGGAATAAAAGAAAGGAAGTGACTGCCATTAAAATCTTCAGCAGATTTAAGAAAAAGAAAAACTAAAAATAAAGCCAGACTCTTTCTTTGACAGAGAGAGAGACAGACAGAAAGACAGACACCACTGGTGTTACTCTGAATAAATAGGGTGGCCCCTTCCCTCCCCAGCCCTGCTAACGTGACATGGAAATTGGCCACTAGAGGGCAGTAAGTGCAGTTGAAAGCAGATAAACTCAGGTGCTAACAAGACACTGCTGTTGCCTGTGCAAAGTCCTTACCCTGACTCAAATCCTGGGCGAGGATCCTTAAAGGTGGTGGTGCGGGTATTGTGGTCCACAAAGTAGCGCACCCCCTCGCTGGTGTACTTCATCTCCCACCCTGGGGGCAGAGCTGGTTCCTGGATCATCCTGGAGTCATGGGAAGAGAGAGGTTAAGAACTAGCCTCACCTTCTGGGCCTCAGTGCTTAGGAGGCTAGGGTCCCCACTGTGCTCCTTTTGCTCTGCTTTCACCCAGGCTCTGCAGAGCCTTTGAGTGTGGGCCTTGAGGAAACATAGCTGATGGTACACTTATGTCGTGAGAACTGTTCTGCAGAAGAGAGGTCATTTACTGTCCTAAGGCCAAGGAACCAGCCCTAGGTGGCCATGGCCGTGGACTGAGTGGCCACCAGCAATCCTGAGGCACCAACTACCCTAGTCCAGACTAGCTTCTGGAAGGCTGGGGGGGGGGGGAGTATAGGGTGAAATCACGCTCTCAGCAGCTTGCACAATCAGCACAGAGACCCTTCAGGCCACTCTCCACCTACCAGGAAGGTGGATTTAAGGAGCCACTTTTAAGCTATGTCAGGAGGGTTTCCAGGCACTTGTGGGGCCACAGAGGATAAATGCAGTCCAAGGCCACTCAGTCAATCCCAGAGCTGCATAGAGCCCGGCTCCCTCCCAGCCCAAGTCCTTACCCCTGGGTCCGAGGGTCCTCCCACTGGGTCGTACGTGTGTTATGGTTCACGTAATACACCCGTCCGTTGTCCTGTCTCTTCTCTGCCAGGGAGAGGTAGGAAAATAGGACAATCAGATTGAGACATCTTGAGCCATGTTCTCTCCCCTCTGGGTGCCCTTTTCCACGTCCTGGATCCGACTTTCTGACCCTGTTCTTAACCCGTTAGAGAAGTTTAACCAATGAAAGCCCGGCACACACACACACATCTGTCACTGGCAAAAACGGACAAAGAGAATCTTTCCCTATTGGGGAGTGGGGGAGGGACAGACACATTTCTAACTCAGGATCAAGCACTGTCTTTGGTTGGTTGGTTGGTTTGTTGGAGGGAGGGGGGCAGTGTGGCAACATATAGGGGGAGCAGCCCAGCTGAAACCAGAGGCATAATTGCATCCAGCTGTGTGCAAAAGTGGAGGCACGGACAGCCTCCCCTCAAGCCCCAACCCCCACCAAATCTGTGACAGCTGGTCTCTGGTCCCACAACCACTCTGCCCACAGGATGCAGGGACCCAGGCCCTGGTGAGGGTTGTGTTTTCCCTCATACCTCTCTCTGTGATCAGCACTCAGAGCCTATGTACCCTCTACTTCATCTTTTTTATTTCCTGCTTATGGGCAAAGTTTTGTTCTAAAACTCTCACATCCCAGCAAAAGCTCTATATTGCATATGTGCAAATAAATGCCAGGGACAGTGGCACTTCCAACACCCATCTTGTCCTTACACCTAAGTGTGTGCTTCCAGACAGAGCAGTGTTTGGGGGAGCTCAGACACTCCCGCTCTCCTCTGGACAACCTTTACTCTCTGGCTCTTTACTAGGGGCACTGACGATGGCTCTGGTGTCCTCTAGGGAGGGAGTCTGGGCTTCAGGGGCAGACCCAATTCTAGCTGGGGATTCAGACCTTGAAAAAAGGTTAAAAGAGTCACCCCATGAGCTCTGGGCGGATGGAAAGCAAAACTACGGGCAAGGCTCTGAACCCAAGACAGGCTACCTTTCCCAAGAAGTTCCTGAGCCTTTAAATCTGTTTCTCTCTCGAAAACAGATGATGCTAATGGCCTTCTCTCACTTATGATGACAGAGCAAAATTGAAGAAATAAAAATAACATGTTCCAGAAGCTACAGGGAAACCAAAAACTAAAAAGAAGCGGGACTGGGGGGCCCAGCCCCATTACCTCAGTATCAGGCTGCAACATTTTCAATATCGACCCAGGGGCTTGGTCTCTGTCTACCTTACCGAGTATCCATTACTCAAAGAACAGTTTACAAAAGCAAACAAAAGGAAAAGGAAAAGGAAAAAAAGAAGGTGCCCAGAATTGCTACAGAGCTACCACCACCTCCGAATAGCTGTGGGACTGTCCCACAGAAGACAGGCTTCCCAAGAGGGATCTGAGGGGAGAGAGGGGCTGCTCCCAGACAGAAGCTTCTGCTTTGAACTAGATCTTCCACATCTGCTCTGCCAAGGGCCACAGCCAACGCTAACCTGCTGGGCTGGGGGATCTGTCCGGCTGGTCTCGGGCCTGCGCCTTGGTTCTGGCACTGCTCCCTGCATGGGGGCTGGGGGGGGGGGGGGGGCGGAGGCTCTCATTGTCCACTGGAACTGCTTTGCTGCATACAGTTTCATAGTTTGGGGCTGGGAGAGTCATTCAGGAAGAAATGGACTCAGAACATTCGGTCATGTGCCCAGGGTGAGGGCAGCTGAGGAGATGTGGATCTAACGTGAGATGTCCTGACCCCTGAGCTGATGCTGAGCAGGGACCATGGGGTCTCTCATGGAGGAACAGACAGGGACACAGGACTGAGCAGGAGAACACGGCAGACCTGAGAGCAGGCTCAAGCTCAATGTGATTCTTGTTTAGTTTTGCTGCTCTTTCTGCTCAATCTTAATTCTCCCTGGGGAGGTGGCCTTGCACCGGCCCTGAAGAAGCCGACACAAAACACGGACTTGATTAGGAAGGTTCCCTGGCCCTCAGCCAGACGTTCTGTCTTCTCAGTCACATACCATTATCGTTCTGTGTGTTTTCCTCTTCCTTCGTAAACAGCACTGACGCCAACCATGGCTCCTATTCCCACCTCAAATAGTTCACACTTGGCTTCTGGGAGCTGTTTACAAGTCCTTACAGCTGCTCTTATTTGGTGACCATCACTTAGCAAAACCGGCACAGACGTACATTACTTGACTCTGCAGAGAAAGGTACAACTCCAGGTCCCCCGCTCTAGGTCATAGCATCTACTGGCTGCCAAACAGCAGTACAGATTCTGGTTATTTTGTTGAGTCTCCCCCTATCTAGACAGGGATCCTATGTTGGACTCTCTCACATCTGACTTGCTGCCCATCTCTGAGACAGCAATGACCTTTCATCAGCTCAGGGAGCAAGGTGGATCCTATGCATGTGTGAGGGATTCCCTAGCAGAAAACCAAGAATTGTGTGGAGGCCACCCCAACTGATCTATGCCACTAGAGGACTAAGAGGTCCTTCCAGTGCTCTGGAACTCAGTGGTAATTCACTAAGTGATACCCTGCAGGTCCAAAGGGGTTGATGCAACCTCATAAATTACTACCAGGGAGGAGTTGTGTCTGCACCAAGAGGATCAGACGCTCATCCTATCATTGTCAACTTCATCTTCTCTGGGGAGCACATCCCCGCCCAACTTAATACCATCTGTGAACGCCACCAAACCGGCATTTACTGCCTTCTGCTGGCCTGACCAGTCCATTAACCCGACCCGTGCCGATTCCTGCAAAAATGGCCCTCTTTAGCTCCAGGAACTCTGGCCTACTGAACAAAAGCCTGGCCCCGCTCAGAGAGCTACAGAAAGCACTGAGTCTCACCATCTCTAATAACCCCTTTCTGCATGGCCACTCCTTCCCGGAATATCCATAAATTCTGTGATTCCCCTCAAGTCACAGATGTCCATCTCACTAACTCATTCTTGCAAATAACACCAGGGGCTGAAAATAAGTAAGAGGCAGCTGCCAATGACAAGAAGAATCCAGCGTGCTGCTATTAACTAGCAATGATGTACTTTCACGGAGTTGCCACCCAGTGCTCAGCAGGCTTGCCTCTGGCCACTTTCACAGCTGTGTCCCCCGCCACCAAAAAGGTGGCTTCCATTAGTCAAAATTAGGTTGAAGTCCTCCAACATCTCAGCTGCAAAGAAAGGTTTGGTAAAGTGGCTCCTTTCAATCACATAGCCACAGACCTGAAACAAATGCATCTCAGAATCAGCCAGCATCAAAATGTCTTATTGATAGAGGATGATGGTTGGGTAGAGACCTTGAAAGTCAGGACCAAAACCCAACGGTACTACAGCCACTCGGGGGACTTCTTTCATAGGGACACCCTCCTTCATCTATGGCAGGTGATGCTACAGCAGCTCAGGGGAACTCCATTATTTTCCCAGCCTCTGGCTCCACTGCCTGCAATTCACTGCTCTGGCTAGGCATCCCCAGAGAGTGTGCGGGAGAGAAGTGAAAAGAGAAACCAAGGGAGGGGCATGAGGAAGACTCACAGGGAGAGGGCAGGCATGGGAGAGCATCAGCTGAGGGATGCTGAGGGCACAGAGTAGGTAGGTCTCAGTACTTACCCCAGCCAGGAGGGAGGGGGCCCAGTGGGTCATGGTCGGTTGAAGCACTCGAAGACTAAACACAAGAAACACAGCAGAACACAGAGGTTAAAAAAAGCTGCTGGTTAAAAATGCATTGATAGATAAAGTTAAAAATGCCAACAATTCATTTCCACATTTGGGCTCTTTTTAGAGGAGACAGTGGGGCCTTAGGTGGCATCTGCTCCCCTCAAAAATCTTTTCCAAAAAAAGAAAAACTGAAAAAGAACCCTGTGCACTGAGGACCCAAATAGGTTTTGGAGAGGGGTGGAGTGAGGGGGAGGAAGAGGTGCGCAGATGAAGGTGGGCCAGGGCCGGGAGGCAGCGGCTGGCCGTGGCATGGCTGAAGGGCCCAGAGCCGGACTGCCTGCATGCTCGGCCGTGTGCCTCTGCTCAGCTCCTGCTCCCCGCGGCCAAGGCGACTGAAATCACCACCACCTCCAACTTTCTCCAAGAACCACACACGGGAGGGGAAAAAATATTGCAGGCCTTTCCAATGAAATCATTCCCACAAGCCCTGCCCACGCCCAGAGCTTCCTGGCTGGGGGCTGGGCCCTCCTCCCTCCACCTCCCTCCTGGGTGCGCTAGGAGAGGGAGCAGGGTGTGCAGCATCAGCCCAGACTGAGGGCACATTCATGCCCCAGGCCCCTCACCTCCCCCAGGAATGTTTTGCTTCCCTTCACAAAGCACCTTTATTCTCCTCCAGCCTGAACCTGAAGTTGTTCAGTGTTCTGTGTGTGCCTGTCTGGAGAGGTGGGGCTGGGGGTGAGGTGGCAAGAGAGAAGGGGAGACAGGAGAAAGAAGGGGGAGCTGACTCCAGGACTTCAGGGTCTCTGTTTACATTAGAATCCCCCACCCCCAGCCTAATTCTGCTGCAAGGTCCCTGGGGCAGGAGGGCTGCAGTGGACCGAGAGTTCTCATATCCTGTGGGGAAGGGGGCTGCTGTCAGAAACTCTTCATGGTTAAATAAAACAAGTATTGTTCTGCACTTTCTTTCTTCCTCTCTCCCTCTCTCTCTTTTTCTGAAACATTTTTATTTCACTTACTAAAATTTAATCGTTACATTAGGGGATCAAGTTCTCGATGCAGACTTCAAGCTGCCTGCCTGGCCCCTTCGGAGCCACACACAGGCATGAGGATGAATGGGGCTCAGTCTCGGCTTGAGAAAACATTGGTGGAACTCAAATGCCAACGAACCCCCTTTCACGGCCACCCTCCACCCCCAGCTGAAAGTACAGAGAAACTTTCTTTCCAAGGTGGCAGCACAAGCAACTCTTCCAAAGCAAGTTCCAACAAAGACGTTTAAGTCTTGAAACCATAGGTTCCTTGATGGGACAGAGCCCCCTTTCAGCAAGGGGCCTCCAACCCAGCAGAATGAAGCGGCACCAAGGTGTGGGAAGCTGGGCTGTCCTCGACTGAGGGCATGTTACCACCAATGTAATGTGGAGGACGTGCACAATGTCTCCACCACAATTCAGGTTTGTCCGATGGTTACGCAAAAAGATCTCCCAAATTCACAAATGTCATTTTGTTGGGGTGGGGTGCAGCATTTCATAAAATCCATGTTCCTCCAAGTTTGTTTTGTAGTTCACACAGGGATAGAGCAGGCACAGAAGCATTGGAAAACATGTGAAACATGCATGCATTTCAGATCATGGCGCCAAATACAACGCCACGGGGTAAGTACCGAGCTGCAGCAATGTCCTTGCAGAAGGGAAGAACTACAGAAAAGGTCATTTTAAGAATTTGAGAGAGGAATTTGGTCCAAAATTGTTTGTTGCTTCAGGTCTTTTTTGGAATGAGTGGACAATCCCCAAAGCGTTCAGTGGCTCCAATGTTAAATTAGCTCCCAACTGGTACCAACTGGGTTTCAGCGGACTCTACAGATCAACAGACCAAACATCTTTACTGACAGCCTCTATGACGTGCATTAAACTACAAACAAAAAATCTTTATCAGCTGGCAAATATTCCCTCCCAATACTACGGCATCTAGAGTGTAGGCACGTTACTTATGAACAGCCAAGCCGATGCTCCCACAGCGAACTTGCAGGGACTGACATGGGAGCATGGGGGCTGCTGGAGACTCCGCACTACTGCAGTGGAGCCCACAGCCCATTGGAACGTCAAGTGTTTAGTGGCGGAAGGATGGGGCCATGTCCTGTGCAAACTGTTCTTTTTCCTTGCCTACCCCTGGTTTTCTGCCAGAGTTTGGTTCTTCATCATCCTGTTAGTTGTTAATTATCATTTGATAAATTCTTTTTCTGCTTAAGTTTAACCAAGTGAGTTTCTATTATTTATCAAAATGAACTTTGACTAGTATACAAAATACAGAGAAAAGAAGAAAAAGGAATTATCAGTCCTTTTTTTTTTTTATCCTTACCAACGACACTTTTTCATTGCGTTTTAGAGAGAGAAGAACAAAGAGAGAGAAATGTCGATGCAAGAGAGAAACATCGATCGGTTGCCTCCCGTATGCACCTGGACAGGAGATCATAGGTGCCTGGACTGGGAATTTAACCCTCGACCCAGGCATGTGCCCTGATGAGGACCCCAACCAGTCACAGGACGTTCCAACCAACTGAGCTACACCAGCCAGGGCCAGCCCTTTTCTTAATCCTCAACTTTTCAATGTCACAAACTTCCTACAATATTGGCTCTCTTTCATTGAAGTAGTTTTTTAAAAGATTTCTTCAGCATCCTCCTATTCTCATCCTATCAGATCCGTACCCCCAACACCTGAAAGAAGGGAAAAGAGGAAGCAGAGAGGGAAGTGGGAGAGACCAGAGATTAATAAACATGAGCACATGAAATGGAGTTACTGGAAGCCAACACTCCTAAGGATTTTACCTCTTAGAGTTAGAGCAAAGTGGTTGACTATTTTTCTTCCCTAATGTACATAGTACAACTTGAAAAACAAGAAAAGAAAGTTGACAGAAGCCAAGGAGAAACAAAAATAAAAGCTATGCATTATGGCCAGAAAACCCCACATCTCTAATGAGCCAACCAACTGCCCCTTCTCTGCAACCACATTCCCTTGCAATGAGAGATCCCAAGTGTTACCTGGCACAAAGTCGGAACAGCACAGAGAAAAGGGCATGGAGGGATTACAGTCAGCAGAGAGATCCTAGGACATGCAGGTGACTCTAAGAGACAAGACAGTTTCCTTTATTACTAGGAAAAGAAAGGAACACTGTTGAATAATTTTTTTGGTAGGTGTCCCTGGGTTGGGAGATCTGGGTTACCGGCCATGAGCCAGACAGCCCATGTGAGTTCAAGTCCCTCAGGGACTAAGCACTAAGTTCCAGTAATATTTTAAGATACAAACTCAGAAATGAAGAATGTCTAGTAAATACAACTGAGGGCAAGAAAGGCTCTGGGAAGGGCATAAAGGTTACAGTGTGGAAGGCAGACTCCCTTTTTTTAAAGGATATACCCGGTAGGTGCAGAACAGAACCCAGGTGCTTGAGAATTCAATCCAGTGGGGCCAACTTCAGAGTAAGAACCAAGTTGTCTACTTCTGGATAATGCAATTTGGCGTCCTCACAATAGCAGCCGTGGAATGATTTGCTGCAGTCCTGCCGACACTAGATAGCTCCTTCAGTTATTAGGAGAGAATCAAAGTGGGAGTAAAGGAAAAGGTATCACAGAAATAGTAGTAGCTTGAGATGGGTCCTGTCGCAATACACAATGTGCACAGCTGGGCCGGGCATCCTCGGTGGACCACAGTGGGAACCCAAAACAGAGGGCAGAGTGAAAGTGCACAGGTGAACACAAGTGTATCCATTACAATCACAAGCAACAAAGGCACGGGGGGTCAGAGGTGGTTAGGAAAGGAAACCATATCAGAAATGAGGACACAATAACAGATTGAAAAAGGTATGTGTTGAGGAAGACAGCAGGAAAGAATTGTGGGAGTCTGCAGTCTGGGATTCCCTTGATTTCCATTTTGAACTGTATTTTGTGTTCTCTGCAGGACAGCAAAGAACAGGTCTTGCTTTCAGCCCTGCAGGAGGAGGAGGAGGAGGGGAAGCTGTGGGTATAGTATCAGCCCTTAAGTCAAATCCTGGGCCAATGCCAAACCCCAAAATAACTCCATGAAAGCGACTCTTCTTACTTGTAACCAGGCCACGGCACCATAGCAAATAAGAGGGGCAAACCAAACCAGCGGGGAGGTAATTCAACAGAGAGACATTGAAAGCTGACACAGAAAAGAATCCCACCAGGTTCTTCGGCATGCGTTTTGTTTCAGGGAGAAAAGTGAGCCATCACCTCTATCTAGAGCCTTCTGAATCCCCAACCAAAGCTGAGAAAACCATATTAGAGTGCTCAGGGAGAAAATTTTTTAGCACTTAATTTTTTACTTCTAGTCAAAATTCTTCCAAGTCAAAGTTCTTCCTCTGCAGGCCCAGAATGATGCTGCTAAAATGAGAGGCAGGTAAGTGAATGTGCCAAAAGACCAAGTGAACATGAACTCCAGAATCTTCCCTCTCACACACCAAACGTCTCAGTCAACCTACAGAACCTACTTGGTACATGGTACAGAAAAAAAATATTCCTTTAATGGATTCTTTTTTAATTTGAGAAGCTGAGTAAGTAAGGAGACAGAACCATGTGAGACTCCTAAAATGTGTCCCTGCCTCAAAATCAAAGGACAAAGATGGCCAGACCTTCCCAGTTTTGCAGCCACAACCACCTGAGAAAATGGCAGGTAAGGTCTTCGGGGCCCAGCTCAAGAACAAGTTCTGAAATGCAGAAAATGACCAGATCCCAGCTAATTTTGAAGCAGGCCAGAAACGGATGCCAGGTTTGTGTGAAAGGGGCTGGGGAGTGGGAGGCCTGGCACAGGAGCATAAGCAGTGCTGCACCCGGTAGACCTCAAGGCCGTGACAGCTGCTCTGTGTTGGAGCAACTCAGTGTCACAAACATCGTGCTTTCTGCTCATCCGTAGTAAGGAAACTGAGGTCCTCATTGGTTTTCTCACTATATGATGAGCAATCAGCCCCCACAGACAGAAGAAGGGACAAGCCAGCCCAGGGAGATGCCACCATGCCTTATGGTTGATGGTGGAGCTCCTGCTTTGGGAGAGCAGAGAAAGAGTTGCAAAGGAAGGCAAAGCTGGTAATGAACTCTACTTAATTAGATAGAATTAAGAGATTTTCTGAGCATCAAACCAGGGTAGTACCTGATTTAGAAACGGATTGTGGGGTTAAAATTCATTTCAAACAGAAACAATGTGGATTAATCACAGTGATTAAACGTTGTGAACCAGCTCAAAAAGTTTCCAGTCTCCAATCCACCACATCCTGTGCAGATCCCAAGCTTCACGTTCAAGGTGCTACGAGAAAATGCAATCCGAGTTCTAAGTTGGGAATCACCCCTCTTCCTGCCAAAGAGGCTATGTGGATGGGCTCCCCCAGCTACCAGGTTACCGGTAGAGGTTCTAATGGAATGGAGACTCAGGAAGGGGGGGCTAAGAGGGTTTATAGTACAGGAGACAGTTAGACAGTTAATTGGGGACCACAGCATTCTGAATCCTGGAGTAGAAAATATAAATGCTATTCTGTAAGTAACAACCATAGAAGTTTTTGAGCCAGTAATAAAGAAGACAGTAATAAATGTAGAGCAACCCCCACCTTCCTTAAACCCTCCAGAGTGATCTTTTTTAAATGATAAAATGACAATGATATCTGAAGACTGCTCTGGTGGGAACAGGCAGTGTGGACTGGAGGAGAGAGAATGCTAGCAGAGAGAACAATTCAGAAGCTGCCCTAACCATTCAGTTGGGAGGGGCAAAGGAAAACCTGCAATCAGATAGCAGGAGTTGATATAGGTCAGGGGTTCAGACGGTAAATATCTTAGGCTTTATGGGCTAGATAGTCCCTGATGTGACTACTTAACTCTTCTATGATAGTGTGAAAGCAGCCACAGTCAATAGCTGAACTACAGGGCATGTCTATGTGCCAATAAAACTTTATTTACAAAATCAGGCATAGGCCAGTTTGGCCCACTGGCCATCCTGGGGTATCTGTCAGATAATAAAGACCTAAAGAAACACAGTAGCAATGAAAAGAGAAGAATCTGTGTGGTTGCTCTGATTTAAAAAGTTGAGTTACAGGAGAAGTCACAGCTGACCTTCAGGTTTCAAGTCAGGGTTAATGGACTTGGAAGGAAGGGCCAGAAGAGAAATCCAGTGCTGGAAGAAAGATGGTAAATTTAGCTGCAGATGTACTGAGTCCTTAGACACAGACGCTGGGCCTTGAGTTACTAAGTTAGAAACACTGGAGTTTGAGGAATTTCACTGTGATGAGTAAAATCTCCGGGGTTAGAGTACTGACATTTTCCCTGCTCACCAAACAGGTCAGTGGAGACGATGCAAGGCTGCACGTTCTGCCCCTCACCTGGTAGAGGAATCTTTGGCTGAAGTGCTGCATGGCGCCCTGGAGCTGATTCCGCTGCGACTGCCACTGCTCGTAGTTCCGCACATACTCTGCTGTGGGGCGCTGCCAGGTAGTGGTCCGAGTGTTGTGGTCCACATAGTAAAACCTGCCTCGGGGGTCCGTGCGTTTCTCCCAGCTGGAAACATTAAGCTCAGCATGAACATAGTGACCACCTCACCCCTCCCTTCAAATTCTAGCAAAATCTCAGGATGGCTGACAAGGACGGGCCAAAGGAGGGTAAACTGGCGTCTGGCATAGGAGCTTGACTGCTCCGGGGAAGCACAGCAAGGCAGGCCCAAATCACAGAGGCTTCTGGGGTTTTCAGGGGTATCCAACCTTTTGGTGTCTCTGGGCCACACTGGAGGAAGAAGAGTTGTCTTAAAACACACATTAAATACACAAACACTAAGAAAAACTGATGAGCAAAAAAAAAAGTTTTAAGGAAATTTACGAATTACTGTTGTGCTGCATTCATAGCCGTCCCGGGCCACATGCAGCCCTTGTGCTGCGGGTTGGATGCCCCTGGAAGCCGTGGATGACTGAACCCTTAGAAACCAATCCCTCCTTACCACGAGCTCCCGATTTCCATTTAGGCCATCTATATGGTTCCAGGGAAGATGACTCTACACTCAACCTGCGAGCTGAACTGTTGACTGGACCAGAAGTGGGCAAACGCTGGTCATTCAGTGAACCTTGGGAATTTTGCTAGGAATTCTTGGAAAAACAGTCTCTCTTTCTTGCCGGATATGACTGAGAAAGCATGCAGTCCTGGGAGCGACTGGCTTGCATCTTGGACCCAAATACAATAGGAAGTTGACCCAGTGGATGGCAGAGCAGAAAAAAGGAAAAAAAAATCCAGCCCCTTGGTGATATCATTGAGCCCCCAGTTCAGGCTTCACTTGAAACCAGCACCTACATCTAGAATTTTGTTCCATGAGCCAATACATTCACTTCACTGTTTAAGCCTAGATTTGGATCCCACATTTTTCCACTGGCAACTGAAATGATCCTGATATAAGGTGCCAGTGAAAACATGCTTCATGGGAAGGTTGGTGTAAATAATAGCAAGAATCTCCACATTGTCTTTGGTGAGTAACCAACTATCCAAAGTTGGTCCTAAAACACCCATGGGCAAGGAAGGGCTGGAGTAGATGGTACAAACCTCAGCCGTGCTTCATAGATTTAACTGCACTTTCACATGTACAAGGAAGTGATCAAAGAAAGTAAGAGAGGGGCCTTCATAGGATGATGCAAATGTTTTACATTTTGATGGGGTGTGGGTTACACGAGCATACGCATTGTCAAAACTGAGCAAACAGTACACCTGAGATCTGTATATTTTGCTGTATGCAAATTATCTTAATATGTCAATTTTAAATCTAATCAAGCCTCCATATCTAACTACCAGCTTACAGGAAAGATGAGAGATAGAGAAGCATATTACACACCACCACAAGGTCACAATTGGTCAAGTCCAGACTATGAGAAACTACAAGACAAATGCCCATCTGATCTTCAACAAATAAATGGCCTGAAAAAAATACGAAAGGGTGGAGGAACTTATTGGTTGAGAGACTTACGAGACATATCAGCCAAAAGCAATGTTTTGAGATCTTGAGTTTGGATCTGATTCAAACAGATCAAGTATAAAAACAAGTTGTCTTGTCAGACAACTGGGAAAAATGACATGTGGACTGGGTATAATACAAAATTAGGAAATAATGATAATTTCGTTGTGTGGGGTAACAGTATTTTGGTTATTAAAAAAAAAAACACCGAATCCATTGGAGATATATGTGACGTATTCATGGATCAAAGGATATGATATCTGGGATTTGCTTTAAAATTCATTGGCCCTCTTTCCTGGGAGATCTGATGAAACAAAATGTTATTGTTAGAAGCAGGTAAGGGTTAAAAGGGATTCATTGTGTTATTCTCTCAAATTTGGTGTATGCTTGAAATTTTCCATTCTAAGTATGGAAGGGTGGAGAAGAAAGGGGTTTCAAAAAGAAGCATCACTGAAGAAACTAGCATTAGCCCACTGCAGAGAGAACCGAATACAGATTTGTACTGTATGATTCCAAACCGTTGGAGTATCTTCGTTCCCTGACTACCATCTCATTTCATCTTCTCTGAATTCTTATCTACCCCAGTAACTATCATCCTTCAGTTTGGATCCTCCTCAATTTTCAGCATTAGACTGACTAAACTTTCGTTGACTTTCGTTGTGACCACATCAATGATTCTTTTCAACTCAAAACCTCCCTAGATACAGCTTCTCTGCAAGCAACTCCCAGCATCATGGCTAGTTCCCAGATTCTGTCTGGATTCCACCTATGAGACTGCCATGGCTTCATGACCTGCTGTCACTTTGGATTAAACTAAACATCACAGCTCTCTCCCTAAACCTGAGAAAAAGGAATTGGATGAAAAGAAGTCTTTCCCAGGCTTCTTTTAGGTCAGTCCTCCTCCCAGGGTAAAACCACACCATCACTCCGGACTCTTCCTTTTCTGCTGTCAATAAACCAAGCGGCCCAAGAGCTTCCTATTTTGTTGTCTCTCTGCCCTTGACTTGCATTTCTATATCCAACTATCACAGAACTAACCTCCCCACCTGGTCCAACCTATCAACTGCCATCAGGAGAACCATACCAAGCTGACCCCTTATGTCATGCTTCCATTCAAAACTTCACCTGAGTCCCCACTGCCCTCAAGTCAATGCTGTTTAGTTAGTAGTCAAGACTCACAATAATCTGGAACCTTCCCACCTTTATCATAAATCCTTTCAACCAATGATTTTTATTTTATTTTTTATCAAAGAAATCACATGTGTGTATGCATACATGTATATACACACATATTTTTTTAAAACAAAGGTACTATAGGGGTATATAAAGAAAAATAGTGTCTCCTGCCCTACCTCTCCTCAGTGCTGATTCCTGCTCCCCAGAAGCAACCACTTTCAACTCTTGCCTGCTTCTTCTGCTACTACCTATATCCGCATTTCTAAATAACAAGCTTATTCCATGATTTCTGGACTTCTGCTGTTCAGATGTTACTTATGGACCTTCCACTATAAACGAGGATTTAGTTATTGTATTCCACCCCCTAATGCGCACAAAGCCCTCTCTGGCCTCACCCTCCCAAATAGAAAATCTTCAAATCAATATTCAGAGTTTGAATTATGACTTTGTAGAATACTATAAATACATTTCCTTACTTTACAACATTTTTCCCCGTGGAATTAAGAACTGCCTTGTCTTGTGTTCCATGGTTTTCCGGAGGCTGTCACTAATGCACCCTGAGATTCTGACAGGGCAGGTGGCCTCTCAGTGTCACATCTCTCCCGGAAGCCTTCGTCCGGCATGCACACAGGTGTCCTCCAGGCCTGCTCTACATTATTGCCCTGAGTTATCTTCCTGCACCTTCCTCTTGGGAACCTCTCTGGCCTCTGAATGAGTCCCCTGTGCCCTCATCTCGTGACCTCTTTCTTGGTTTCCTCTTATCTGGTGGGGTAAATCATGTAGTAGCTTCTGAGAAAGAATGCACCAAAGCTAGTTTTTTGAAATTCTGTCTGAAGGTGCCTTTATTTCAACTCTCACACTTCCGTGTAAAAATAACTAAAACTTGATTTCTAGGCAGGAAATAATTTTTCACCAGATTTGTAAGGGTCACACTGTTGAGAGGAAGGATGACATTCTTGATTCCTGATCCTTGATATGTACCCAGTTTGTTTGCTCTAGAAGCTTTCGAGGTGTTCTCTTGGCATTCTGAAATTCCAATAGGATATGCCTTGGGATGGTTCTTTGTTCATTCTCTGGGCTCAGAATTCGATGGGCCCTTTGAATGTGGATACTCCATCTTTCAGTTCTGTCAGCCTCCTTTTATTCTTTCTTTGATAATTTCCTACACTCTAGTTCTCTTTTCTTTCTTGCTAGAACTACTGTTCAGATGTTGGATCTCCTAGACTCAACTTCCAATTTCAACTCCAACTTTATCTTTCAATCCTATTGAACTTTCAAATTTCTGCTGTCTCATATATATTACTTTCTAAAAGCTCTTGTTTTTCCTACATGGTTTGTTTTATGGTCTCCTGTTCTTGTTTCACAGATGCCATATTTTCTCCCAAATCTTTGAGGATATAAATTATAATTTGGTTTTACTTTTTGAAGTATTTTTTCCACTCCCTACATTGTTTTCACCAAGTCCCTCTTTCTTTGTCTGCTGTTCATTCACATTTAAAAGTGAGCCAGTACACAGGGGCTGCAAGCTCTGTGTGCCCAGGTGGGAGCTGGCCAACCAGTGGCTTCACTCAGTTGTTTAATCAGAAGATCCCTAAATAACACAATCTGTAGCTCTTTTCCCTTAGACTGGTCACTTTCCCCAGGAAAAAAAAAAAAAAAAAAACCCTCTCCCATTTTTAGCCTGGGAACAGAATCCCTACTTCTCTTTTTTCTGAGTTCATCCCTGCCTTCAGCTGTAGCTCTGTCCCCTAGGCAGACTCTGCTCTGCTCAGCTTCTCCAGCCAGCAGCAGCCACAAGGCTGTGTTGAGGTATGCATGTGTGAACGTGTGTGCAGGTGTGTATATGTGTACACACACATGTGGCAGAGGGATGGGAATGAGAGTTGACAACCAAGGAATCTAACTTGTAACTGCACAAATTTTAAAACTCGACTTCAGGTTTCTGGTGTTATTACACACAGGCATACCCCCTTCCCCAAGTCTCCCATGGCTGAGGCTTTCCAGGGCTCCATGGTGAGAATCAGCTGGCTTCCTGGCGGACACTCCACACTGCAGGCTTGGGTTTCAGCTTTCTCAGCTCTGCCATTTATCTATCAGCAACTAAACTTTTGCTAACATTTCCCGTATGCTTCTTCTCCTCTTCCATTCCTTTATCACTGATGGTTTATAACTTTTTTAATGCTTTTATTGCCATTTTGGTGAGTTTTCAGGAAGGAATAGAAATGAACATATGTTCAATCCTCATGGTAAGTAGAAGTCCCCCGTACTAAAAACTTCTGAGCAGCGTAATCTCACCCTTGACATCCGATGAAACCTTATGTGGAATCACAGCCACAGAGCAGTGGCTGGAGGCCCAGTGACCCCTTTCACACTCTTCAGTTCTAGGGGCATCTCCACAACATCCACGAGCTTTGTTGGACACACTTTGAGCATCTGTTTTACACAAACCTTCCACTCCAACAAAACTGCTCCACACATCATTCCTTAACCATACCTTTCGCAATCACACTGGACCCCAACCTGGATCACCTTCCCCTTCTTGTTTAAGTCCACCTCCAGCCTCTCCTGCAAGACCAAGTTTGATCCGCCTCCCTCTGTGAGGCCTCCCCAACCCTGTGCTCTGTGATGGTCACTCTCCCCCCTCACCTCTGCTCTGAGCACCGTCTAACAGTAACTAAAGAGCAAATTATCCTTAGTTCCAGGGCCAGTATTTTTTGCTCCCGGATAGATAACTCATCATCCAACCAGTGTCCCAGGGGTCTGAGAGAAGGAGGTGGCCATGATGAACTGAATCCGTTGGCTCAACCTCATCCCTTGGTGACTTGGTCTGCTGAGATTATCTGTAGTTTCACACCACAGTAATAATTCCCTGGGTGGAACTTCTCCCATCGACTAGCAATGAAAGCTTAAGCATTCTGTTCTCTCCGGGTTCCCTGTTACATGGCAGAAGTGCATGCCAGGGACTCACAGGTCTGGGCTAATAGGTTATGTGGGGTGTAGAGTTGAGTCCTCTCCCAATAAAACATTAAAACTATCCTGAAAATAAGAAAGCTGGATGTAGTGTCCCATCTCAATCCTTAAAGAAGAGTAAAACCTCAGCCATCCTTATAAGATACCATTAAATATCTTCATTTAGATTCCATCCAAAAGCTCACCAGGTCAAGGCCTACATAGCTTATAGACCAGAGAGGTTAAGAGGCAGCAACCAGCACACTTACAGAGTTACCTCTGCTTTTAAACAGAGGTGCTGTTAGATACACAAAGTACAAGTGTGCGATGCATCCTGTTAAAAGTCAAGGATTAATTTGTAAGACAACTGGAGAAATTTGACTACAGACTGGGTCTCTGATGATAGCAAGGAAATACTGGTAACAATACAGTGGCTTTATTTTATTTTTTAATTTAATTCTTAATTTATTGATTTTAGACAGAGAGGAAGGGGGAGACAGACAGACAGACAGACAGACAGACATCAATTGGTCGTTCCACTTATTCATGCATTCATTGGTTAACTCTCGCATGTGCCTTCACTGAGGATTGAACCTGCAACTTGGCACATCAGGATGATGCTCTAACCAAGTGAGCTACCCAGCCATGGCTATAGTGGTTTTATTTTAAATAAGGTAACTTTTTAAAGAAATATATACAAAATATGGATAAAATGACATGATGTCTGGGATTTGCTTCAAAATAATCCCAGATGGTGGTGGGGGAAGAGTGGGTAAGGATTACAAATCAGGAGGTAGCAACTATTTTCCACAAAGGGACACAAAGTAAATACAGTAAAGTAGGTTTACAGGTATAATACAAATAAATAATACAATTATTAATAAATAATAACACAAGAATAAACTCTATGTTTCATATACTCACAACTAGAAACCTACTTTTGCACACTCCTGTATTTCAGGCTTTGTGAGCTACAATCTGTCACAATTACTCAGCTCTGCCATTGAGCACAAATGCAGCCATAAGCAGTAAGTAAACAAATTAGTATGACTGTGTCCCAATAAAACTTTATTTGTAAAAATAAATGGAGGGCTGAATTTTGTCCACAGGCCCATAGTTTTCCAAGCCCTGGTATAGATAAAGCAAGACTGGCTATGAGCTGATAATTATTGAAGCTAAATGTTGAATATATGGGGCTTTTCTCTGCTTTGTGCATATGTGAAAGTTTCCATAATAATATAATAATTTCCTCAATAAAATGTTTAGTTTTTTTTCCCTAAGAAATCAATGTTTAACTTCAGTAACTTCACTGGACTTAAAGTCAAAGTAGAAAACAGAGTGAAGACTAAAGATGACAGATTATGAATTTCATTTCCAGAAGGATAAGAAAAAAAAAGAAAACACAAGCATTCTACTGGAAAATGAACTAAGAGCAGCCCGTCCAAGGAAACTTGCAGGACAGAAGGCAAGGTGGTATTTACCTGGCACACGCCTGCCCACTGAGCCAAACGAAGCACAGGGGCTCCCCCACCTCTGACTTCCTCTCCCTCCACAAGTGGAGGGGGGACAACTGTTCATATTTTATGCAGGAGCCCTTTGTGGCTGCTTGACTGGGAGGTGATTCTTTCCTGAGAGCAGAATACATTCCCTTTTGAAATCTCTAAGGACAGGCAGACACATGTAGAAAGATCATCCTGTCCCTAGCAGAGAAGGAACCAATCCTCTTCTCCTTGAACTTGGATAGTCTTCTCTCACTTGGAAGCCTCACTTATCCTCTGGTTTTGAAGAACATAAGCTGCATTCTTTCAAAGCTCAGTTGAGCAAGAAGCACACTATCTTCATGGGCTGGTGGGGCTCAGGGTACTGTGAGATTCACCACCACTCTTACTATCTTGGCCTCCCCATGCCCAATGTTCTCACAGAGATGCTCTGAAAATCCTAGTATGTCTTAAGAAATAAGAGTAAAACTAAGGTAAATGAATAGGAAAAGCAATCAATGGACCCAGGATAAATTGTCCCTGTACTTTGCTACTTCTGTAGAAAGAGACTGAAAACCTGGCCCTAATAGGGTATCTCTGTAGGTGAAATGACTGAGGGCACTGAGACAGTTATGGCCCAGGACACCTCCCCAGCCCTCCTTCCTCCAGGATCCAACAGCCATAGTAGCTCTGTAAACCACTTAATAAAGCCCATGGCCATCAGCCATGGCCAATACAATGCATGAGAGGAGAAGGGAAAATAGGAACAGAGAGGAAGGAATTTAGAAGGGGAAGAGCAAGGGAGGAGGGGAAAAAGAGAGAGAGAAAGAAGAGAGTAGGGGCAAATAAAAAGGAGGCTATAGCAGTTAGTGGTAGAGAAGCCACTGGATGTGTCTTTTTTTTTTTTTTTTAAGAGAGAGGGGAAGGGAGAGAGAAAGGGAAAGAAACATCAATGTGAAAGAGAAACATTGATTGGCTGCCTCTCACATGTGCCACAACCAGCGACTGAACTCACATCCCAGGCATCTGCCCTGACTGGGAATCAAACCAGTGACCTTTCACTTTGTGGGACAACATCCAACTATCAGAATTCCTCTGGTCAGGGAACCACTGGGTGATCTTGGTGCCAGTTCTAGAGTCTTAAAGCTTGTCGGTCCGTGCCTTACCCTGGAGGAAGGGGCCGTTCCCAGGTGGTGGTCTTGGTATTGTGGTCAACATAATAGACACGGCCATTGGGCAACTCTCGTTGTTCCCATCTGAAAAATAAAGTCAAGGGAAGCATGAGATACACAGCTGAAAGGCAGTAAGCCCGTGTTTGGAAGGGATTTCTTCACTACTGAGGTGGCTAATTTGAGAGGAAACATTAAAGATGACATGCCCATCTCAACCCACTGGTCAAACCAGCTCCATGTTGTCACCAACAGTGGGCCCCTCCCTGGAATGCTTCCTGAGAAAACTATAACAGCTCCCCTTTATGGACTCACAGTACTAGCATATGCCATCAATTGCTCTAAGTTCCCCTAAATGACCCATATGAAAATTCCATGGATTTTTCTAAATCAATGTTTCTTGCCCATTTCGAGATCAAAGATCCATTTAGGAATATGATAAAAGCTGAGGTCGGTTTCCTTCCAAAATGCACTCACCAACAAAAGTTTGTTTACGATTTCTGTGGTTCACACACCTCTCCTAAAATTGATCTATGGATAACTCCGTAGCCTTTTTAGCTACACTACCTTTTAACATCACAATGTATACGATTACCACTGTTCTCCTAGCATCATATATATCCACGATTACATTCCTTTTTAAAATACAGGATCCATTTACAGAGGACCTTTAAAAAGAGATCAGGATGACTCAAAGAAGCACAGCATACCATTTACTGACTGCACTGTACCCATGTTGTTTATTGACTGCTTTCCCTGTAAGTCTATGCGTCCGTTAACACGAGATCAGGGCACAGAGGGTGGCTCATCTGTGCTAACCGAGAACAAGGTAGCTGATGATCTAAAGAGGTAACCTACAAGCAAAATCACTACAAAATACAGCCAAGGACACCCATCCCCACACTCCCAATTATTCCCACACTCACCAGTCTGATCATTACTCCACTTATCCAGAATACAATAACCGCTATATAAAGAATGCAAACATTGTATGTATGTATGTATGTATTTATAATCCTCACCCAAGGATATTTTCATTGATTTTAGAGAGAGGAAGGGGTGGGGGAGAAAAAGAGAGGGGGAGAGAGAGAAACATTGATCGGCTGCCTCCCATATGCACCCCAACCAGGAGTTGAGCCTGTACGTGCTCAATTAACCCAGGTATGTGCTCTGACCAGGGATCAAACCCACAACCTTTTGGTGCCTGGGATGATGCTCTAATCAAGTGAGCCTCCTGGCTAGGGCAAAAAATTAATATTTATAAAATAATTACTTTATAAAATATGTTAATGGTCCCATTAGTTTTTATGTTTTACATTGATTTTTTTAAAGATTTATTTATTTTTAGAGACAGGGGAAAGGAAGGAGAGAGAAACATCAATGTGCGGTTGCCTCTCATGCGCCCCCTCCTGGGGACCTGGCCTGCAACCCAGGCATGTGTCCTCAGTGGGAATCGAACTGTTAACCCCTTGATTCACAGGCCCACGTTCAATCCACTGAGCCACACCAGCCAGGGCTACACTGATTTTATTTACTTGTCTTTAGGGTACTGCTTAGGGGAAGGTGACCTTTTCCAGGTAGCTGGTACAGTTGGTTTTGTTGAAACAGTTGTTTTGAAAATGCATATCTATTCCAATGTGACTGATAATTGGAACAATTTGAGAATAATGCAAACTTTGTGTTTGCTTATGCATGATTTTTGCCTTTAAGAAACACTAGATGAACACAGAAGACTTCCCCCAACCGAACCCAGTCACATAGGAATACAAAACTCACACATCTACCAGTTACCTCAGTTTACCATGTTATACACCACCCCCATCTGGCAGTACAACTCCCATCTGATTTCCGATAACACTCCTTACACAACTTCAGGACAACACCAACAAACTCCAACCCTTCCGACATCTGCTTCCACAAGCAAAGTTCAGGTCTTCTCATGGAAACTGCCATGTTTATTGTAATGTTACATATCTCCACCATTTAACATGTAAAACTGTACAACCATCACTATTCGGTTTCTAATTTTTGTATGAGTCACTGCCAATTTTTTGAGTGTATGCCCCTAACCCATTGTTCCCCATAAGCCCTGCGGTTTTTGTGCGATTTTGTATAGCCTGCTGATTTTCAGGAGCACACGTTATAGTGGAGCTGACTACACGCTGAAATAAGAGTCCTAACTTCTCTTATGAAGCCTGGTGTGTCTACTCTGGTAGACAGTAGCTTTATTCAATACCATTTTTTCATTTAAACCAGGATGACTGCACTGCTCAGCCCCTCTGAGCCTAGTTCAGATAGAGGCATGAGGTCTTTTAGACAGGGAAGGGAAGAGGGGCACCATCACTCACCCACTGAGCATCTACAATGAGCCATGGCTCATTTTACCTCACGCAGTCCTTGCCTCCACCCTTTAAGGTGAGAAATGCCATCACCACTGAGGAAACCGAGGCTCAGAAAAGCTAGGTAACTCTTACGTGGCATTCAAACTCAGCTCTGATTCTCTAGTCTATGAGTTTTACCACCATGTCATGCTGAGCGAAAGAAAGATAGAAAGGAGGAAAGAGAAGGTCAAGTGGAATTTATGGGAACTTACTACCCAGCAGGCAGGTGCCAGCTGCTTTCCTGGCCCCACCTCCAAGTAAACAGCTTTCCCTAGCACCGGACTCCAGATGGGGAGCCCTGCAGAATCGGGACGACGGGGGAGGAATTATAATGAGTCCACTGTGTGCATTTCCAGGCTCTGTTTTGATTACAGCCCTCTGCCCACATATGATCTACTGGAAGGGGTGGCACACTTCACACCACTGGCAGCAGTGTGGGCCAGGGGTTCTGCACTCCCATCCCTCACAAGGGATCAACTCCTGGGTTGAGGATACCAAGAATTATGCTTGAGAGTATTTTCTCTCTTGGGCATTCTTTTTACAGTATTTTAAAAAAGATTTTAGCCCTGGCTGGTGTGGCTCAGTGGATTGAGTGCCAGCCTGCGAACCAAAGGGTAGCTAGTTCGATTCCCAGTCAGGGCACATGCCTGGGTTGCAGGCCAGGTCCCCAGTACAGGGTGCATGAGAGGCAACCACACATTGATGTTTCTCTCCCTCCCTTCCCCTCTCTCTAAAAGTAAGTAAGTAAAATCTCTCTAAAAGTAAATAAGTGAAATCTTTTTTTTGGGGGGGGGGGCAGATTTTACTTATTTACTTTTAGAGAGAGGGGAAGGGATGGAGAAAGAGAGGGAAAGAAATATTGCCTCCCACATGCTCCCAGCCAGGGACCTGGCCTGCAACCCAGGCAAGTGCTCTGACCAGGAATTGAATCATGACCTTTTGGTCTGTGGGACCATGCTCAGCCCACTGAGCCACACCAGCCAGGGCTCTACTGGGTATTCTTGCTCAAGGTTCTGGTTCAAGTGGATACTGGTGACTTGACCCAGGTGCCTTGGTTCCTCCCACTGCGAAAGGAAGAGCCTCACACTTCATTCAGGATTTCATTAAAACGACAGAATCCTCTGGTAGAAGTGACCAGATGAAATGCATAATGGGTAAAGTTAAAGATCTTCTTCCCATGGATGTCCCTCTAACACAAGGACAAAAGAGTAACAGATCTTGCCAGCTCAAGAGGCTAATGTCCCATCTATGGAGATCTGGAAGCGACCTTTGGGCAGGAAAGGCAGGCCAGTAATATGCTGTGGCTTCACACCAGCTCTCCAAACTCCTCCTGCCTGCTCAGGAATGGAGAAGCAAATCTGAAACCCTCTGTATTCATCTGAATCTGGAAATGAGGAAAGTCTTGAGAAAGACACTTGGCTTAAGGGTAAATACTGAAATATGGAAGCTTCTTGAGGCAATGGCAGGAAACAGCCACAATGTTTGCTTCTAATAAACTTACTTAGCTAAGAACACCTCAGAATTCCTTTCCTTGGCAATTTGGTGGCACAAAGCACCAATTAAATTAGTTTGCTCATTTGGAGGCCACTATTTGGAAAACTGTCCATAACATGCGGATGGGTCTACCCCCTTTGTGAAGACAAAATATTTATTGTAACAATTGGAGATAAAAGACACTTAAGGAACTTTTTCTTTATTCTAACAATTCTTTTGTCACAACTTTCATTTGATAGGTAGATTCTACTTTTGACTTCTTTTATAGTTCATTTGAGGCAAGGAGAAAACTTCGGTTTTGAAAAGTGGCTACACTTCGGCTAATATTTTCATTTGAAGATGGTGTAATACTTGGAATCTGATGAAATAAATGCCTTTAATTGACACAGCAGTGTTCCCACATACACTGCGAGGAAAGGAATCGGTGTGAAGTCCTCTTTACTTATATTCAAGAGTTACAGCAGCTCTTTCCAAGCCTAGATGAGATCTGTCCATCCCATCTTTGATCCCAGCTGATCCTAGAAATGAAAGCCTCTCTTTCAGGGACTGCCATTGTCCAGCAAATCTCAGGGTCCTTCTATGAACCCCCTCTCTCAATTGGCTTAGCTAGAAAAATAGTTACCAGAGAAATAAGACCTTTCTTCCATTACCTTTTTGATATCTACATTTTTTCCTTTAAAAATTGGACTCCTGCTCAGATTAAATGTCCATGTGGGTCCTCCCTCGTCCATGACCTGGCCTAGCTGCTTTTCTTAGAGAACTCTCAACTCCTCCCTTACCTGCACGGCTCCTCAGAATTCATACAAATCTCTTCCCTTCATTCATGCAGCACAGTCGGTCAATTCTATTGTCAATGAAACGAGCCTTCTGATTCTCATTTCTCCTCACTACCTGCTGACCCACATAGATTAAGCCTTCCAACTGTCTTGGTTTTGTCTCCTGGTGCCAAGAAAGTGATACTAGCAGAGACCTTTCATCAGCACATCCCTGTCAGGGGTTAGGTTTCTGTCCCTTATAAGTATCTTCTTCCTGCTGAGATTAAAGGGCTTTTCAATCACACTACCCATGGGTCTCAGTACTGCATTCTGGTCACGTGGGTCACATCCTCTCCCACTGAATAGCTGTCTTTGATATGCTCTCAGAAACAGTGTTCAAAGCATCAAGCCTGATTCAGGTCCCTTCCCAACACATTGCTCCTTGGCCTTCAATGAGTAACATTCAGTTTGACCATAGACTACACAGGGTCTTTGTATCTGAAAGTACTTAAAAGTAGTCTCCAAATTCAATTAATCTCAGACACTTTTGGAAACCTAAATTACCTTTGCTCTGCACGATTGTAACTGTCCTTTACTCAGTTGTGCATCTTCCATGTACACGCCCCAATCCTTCACCATCACCATCATTCAAAGGGTAAAGGCTAAAAGTTTCAATCGCATTATTGGGATGACGTGCAACCATTTCTCTCCTGTGTTATCCTGAAAAGACACTCTCTGGTCACCTGAACCACATTTTCTTGGAAAGGTTCCCTAAAAGGTCTTCCAGGAATTAATTCTCAATGACCTGCCATTACGGTTTGTATTCAACAATCCTGATCAACATACCTCTTCATCAGACTCCCCTATGTTTGAACAGAGTCAGTTTCACCAAGTGTAGGATTAAGCTGGAAAAGGATTAAAGCTGAGTGAGGGGTGCAGGTTAGTAGCATAGATGGTTTCTTTACATGGCCCTTACAAATTTACATATCGAAAATCCCATCTTCATGACAGCATTATTAACTTGCATTATTTATTATTTTGTTCACTTACATTAACACAGGCACTGGTCATTAGTAAACCCAACCCTCATTCCAAAAATATTCTCTCCTTAGAAAACAAAGTCAGGCCAACACCCTTACACACCTCTGCCCCACCAAAAAGATGCCTTTCTGGTTACTGAGACAAAATCTAAACTTCAGAAAAACACACTGAAAGTGTTCGAATATTCTGAAAGCTGCCTAAGTAGAATTCAATTTCCCACAGGTAAAACTAAATGGAACTCATATATTCTTACTCTACACCCCTATAGTCAATGACTGAACCAAATCCTATTCCCTAAGCTCTGGCCATGTCCTGGGTGAACCGTAAGATTTATATCCTCTGCAGGGATGTTTTCGGACTGTTTTCTGAGTCAGAAATCTGGTGCAGTGGAACACGTCTTCGGCCCACTGTTTCATCGCTTCAGCAGGTCCTTTGCAAACTGGGTAGGAAATGTGTTAAACTCGGTCCTTCCCCCAAGAACCTTTCTTGAAATGTTAAGCTTCCCTTTAAATCTTGGCACACTGACTCCATTTTTAAAACTCTCAACAACCAGCACTTTATGCCCTTTAAGCACAGGATGGCACAGTAGGAGCTACTGAGGCATCTGAATTAAATCTGTCTTTCTTCTCCTTCTTCAACAATCCCATTTTCTGTATCTTGGAAATATCTCTAAAGTTCTTCAATGGAAGTTGGCGACATTAAAAGATATGCTTTCACAGAGAGGCAAGACAATTCCTAGAGATAGTATCTATAAAAAAAATGTGTTTTTATGACCCAGTGATTCCACTTCTGGGAATATATCTGAAGAAACCTGAGACACTAATTCAAAAGAATATACGCACCCCTGTGTTCACTGCAGCATTAGGGCAAGATTTGGAAGCAGCCCAAATGCCCTTCAGTAGATGAGTGGATAAAAAAGTTGTGGTACATTTACACAATAGAATACTACTTGGCTATAAAAAAAGAAAAAAGGAAGGAAATCTTGCCCTTTGTGACAGCAAGGATGGACCTGGAGAGCATTATGCAAAGTGAAATAAGCCAGTCAGAGAAAGACAAGTACCATATGATTTCACTCATACATGGAATCTAATGAACAAATAAACTAACAAAGAAAACAGAAACAGATTCATTGATAGAGAACAGACTGACAGTTGTCAGAGGGGAGGGGACTTGAGGAACTGGCTGAAAAAGGTGAAACAGTACACCTCATGGATATAGACAACAGCATGGTGATTACCAGAGGGAAAGGGGGATGGGGAACGGAAGGAGAAAGTAAAGTGAAGGATAAATGGTGATGGAAGGAGACTTGACTTCGGGTGGTGAACACACAATATACAGATGACGTATTAGAGACCTGTACACACCTGGAACCTATATAATTTTATTAACCAATGTCACCCCAATAAAATCAATAAAAAGTAAAAAAAAAAATTTAACATTTTACACATGCAGGATTTTCCAGATAAATAGTCACTCTTTAAAAAAAGGTTAGTGAGAGCAAAAATGGTATACTCTTTCCAAAGGACAGTTTGACAGTGTGGTCAAAAACCTTTTCCTATGTGAATACCCTGTAACTCAACAACTCTGCTTCTAGGACACACCCTAAGGAAATAATTATGTGTCAAAGATTTAGCTGCAAGTGTGTCAAAGATTTAGTTATCTGCCACACTTTATTGCAGAAATGTTACAGAAAACTAGAAACAATCTAAATGTCCCACACTGGAGGGTTAATAAAGTAAATGATGTTATTTCTATAATGGGTATTCAGTCATTTAAAATAACATTATATATTATATTGACTTGTTCAGATGTTTACAGGATAGCGGATAGAAAAAGCAAATAAGAAATAACACATAAGATAATCAAAATAATTTTAAAATTACATAAACATATTATTTTACATTAAATCTAAAGTGTCATCCATTCTTACTTGCATGGTTAAAATATTTTACAATAAACAAATAAAATTTAGAAGTACATACCGTAAGATCACCAAAGTTTGGGAGATGTGTGTAAATGTGTACATGTATGTATGTGGGGTCTCAGGGAAATGGCTTAAGGTTCCCTCCTTTGCAAAATGAGGATAAAAGTGGCTACCACTCAGAGTCTTGTGCAGACTGGGTGAAATAACCCAAGTACAAAACTTAGCACTCCCCCGCATACTGGACACATTTCGCACGTGCTGGCTATCATCAGTGGTCAGGAAAAAATATACACAAGGTGCATAACAAGCACCAATGGTTAAATCTGGCTGTTTGGTGTTGTTCTTATTCTTCCTTCTATTCCCCATTCCCCCCCCCAAAAAAAAAAATTTAAGGGCTACTGAGAATGAAATCATGTCATTCAACAAACAGTTCCTGTTCCATCTCCCTAGAAGCCAAGCAACTATGCTAGGTGCTGGCTAGGGTTACAAAAGTGGACACAACTATCCCTGCTCTTGAGGGAGCGCTCACGAAAGTTTAATAAAAAAGAAAATTCATTATTACATATGAATACATACATGTAATTGGTTGAGAACATCTCATGAGCCAGCCCCAACAATAACAGAATCTTTGGAAATAAGGCTTTTGCTTTGAGGTGATGATGATGAAGTCAGAAACATGTCCTACTTGGTATTACTTAAGCATGTACATCAAAAACTAAACCCTATTCAACAAAAAGGCGCAGATTCTCCCAGTATAATCCTTTTAAATGGTGCTACTGAAAAGTATGGTCCAGGGCCCAAACTGTCACTGTTCGGCCACCAGAAAAGTACAGAAGCTTCTGAGCACTTGGAAGCTTTTGTAGGAACCTGACACTGCCACACTGAAGTGTGCAATCAATAGATTTGTCTCATTTAATAGAGCGCAAAAGTAAGGGTCTGTAACTAAAACAAAGAAAACGGGGGAAAAAGGGCTGGTTCTTCACAGACAGTTTGAGAAGCACTGTTTTAAAACTCCTTGGGTAAGGACCTTTGGCTAGTGCCAAAACTGAGCTTGGAATGAAAATCGATGGTGGCAGCTGGTTTATAACTCAGCAGAGAAGCTCCAGGTTCCAACATCTCTTAAAGTGTCTCTACAAATAAAACACCAAAGACCTCTCACAAGGCTGTCATCCTTGACAGTGTCTCAGAGACCACCTAGAGAAAGGGCCTCTGGGTCTCCATAACTGGGCTTGGCGGTAGGAGAGATGGCACATCAAAAAGATCCAGAAAACGCCCCTCCCCAGTTAATGCTACCCTGAGGCAGGAAGGGACAGGGTGGCCAATGACTGCGGGAGAAGGCATGGTGTAAAATGGCAATGCTGAGGTAAGCCGGCAGTCCAAGCACAACGGCCTCCCTTATATAAGAAACCACAGCAGAGTGCGGGCTGCCAGGGTGAAATAATGTGCCTCTGTGTGCGAGGCACTGAGTGAGCTGCAAAGCCTGGGACGCGCTTGGAGTTTATCTAAGCCGTGTACACAGGGTCTGTTAATGAGCCTTCAGTCCCCAAAGTGGGCTCAGTGCTGATAAAAACCAGATGCAGGGCCAACTGATCAAAGTGGCCTCGCTCCCCACTGCCGCTGCCCAGACCACTATCTCACCATGTCTCCTGAGCCTTCCTGGCATCTCTGCCATTAATGGACATTTGCAAGCTGCAAACCAGAAGACACCCTTACAGTTGGCTTCTTTCACGCTAATTAAATTTAAAAGCACAGAAAGCAGGAGGGTTTAGAGACAGGGAGAAAAGGAACAGGGGAGTTCTATGTGGACTTATGCAGCCCAGCTTTCGGTAGCCTTTAGTTCCTAAAACATACAGACATGTGTGACCCCTTTATGGCTAGTCTCATCTGCTGCAAGCTTCAGAAAAGCAACTCAGCAACTGGAAAAATAAGCCCTTGGGATCCCCAAGTGAACCTTGCTTGACTGCTCAGTAACGGAGACTGAAGGAATTGAGAAGATAAAGTTGGAAAGAGACAAAGTCAGCTGGATGCCTTGAAAGAGCACTCTCTTGGGACTCAGGAATGCCTTCGCAAAGAGGAGCTTGCTCCAAGGTGTCTCCTAGTGCATGAGGACCCCTAGTGAGCAGGGAAGAACATCCTGACGCTGTGACAGACGCATATTTAAACACAAAGCCAGGCAACCCTGTGAATGATCCTTGAGCTCTTGCTCTTGGGAAGAAATGCAATACTCCTGTCACAGTTGTTCTTTGTTTGAGGTATGGAAGCAGCAGAAAACATTCATCCGGTTGGAGGGGAAAAACGGAGACATTCTTATTTATTCATTACAAATAATGTCTGGGGGCCTACTTTGTGCCAGGCTCCCTGCCATCATGGTGTTTACAGCCCAGCAGGGCAGAGGGGTGAAACAAGCAATTACACGAGTGAGCAGAATTACAGTACTCGGCGTGTTTGACCTTGTCCACCAGGAATCCAGGAAGAATTCCCAAAGGAGTGCTGGTTTTGAAAATGGTGATGAGACCTGAAGATGGATAGGAATTAATGGACAAAGTAGTGAGGAAGTTCACAAAAGCAGCAACTAGCGTGGCAGAAGGCCTCGAGGACCAAGAAAGAGTGGCACATTCACCGAACTGAAATAAATTACAATGGCTGGAGTGAGGGGAGCAAAGCAATGCCTTGGCCTGAGGGGCAGATACGGTCCCATCATGCAGGGCTTCTTAGGCTTCACTGAGGACTTGCGAATTTATCCCCAAAGAGAGTGATTTTCACCCTTTTTAATCGCGTGGCACACATAAACTAATTATTAAAATTCTGCAGCACACCAAAAAATATATTTCTTGCCGATCTGACATAAATATTGGTGTAATTTTGATCCACTCACTCTGGACAGCTACTGTTGGGTTGTCATTTATTTGTCATTATTCTAAGGGAAAAGAGGTCAGTGCCCCTGACTAAATAGGTATTGCGTGTTTTAAAAATTCTTGCAGCACACCAGTTGAAAATCGCTGCCTTAAGACAATGAAGCCAATGAGGCATTCTAAGTGGTGAAATGTCAGGCTCAGAGTTTTATTTTAAAAGGTTAAAATCTCCCTGTCTGGTGTGACTCAGTTGGTTGGAGCACTGTCCTGTAAACCTAAAACTTGCGGGTTGATCCCCTGTCCAGGCACGTTTGGGAGGCAACCCACAAATGTTTGTTTCTCTCTCTCTCTCTGTCTCTCTCTCTCCAGCCGTCCCCTGACCCCAGCACACACACCCCCTTCTCTCTGGAATCAATGGGTATGTCCTCACCTGGGGATTAAAAAAAACAAACAAATAAAAAGGTTAAAATTGGTCCTGACTCCAGAAGCCACAATACCAGGAGTAAAGAAATAACCCCTCTCATCTGGATCTCCTAACTTGTTAATAAGCTGGGGTAGGGACGATAGGTCAGAAATTGCAAGAGTCACTGCAGAACATGTGCCCTTCGCCTTGACAGAAGAGAGCTGAAGGCCTGCCAGGCTCACTGCCACGCACTCAGCACAGCTGGTGGCAACCTCCAGGTAGGCAGCTGAGGATCTCCAGCCTCCTGATGTCTCAGGGATGGGCACCCCGGGAAGGGTCACAGTAACCTTCTCTGGACCGGAACATGTGTTAAAGTAGGCAGCAGCCTCCCCAGACCCATACATACACAGGCCTTGTCATACTCTATACACTCTAAGGAAAAGATGCTGTCCAAACTCTCCCTCCGAAAAGTGCTGCAGCCTCTGGCAGGGTAAGGGAGGAGAGAAGCACTTCCCCGGGCCACTCCGTCCGCCAAACTTAGAATAAAGAGCGTTTTCAGAGCCTGGAGTTTTCCAGCTGCCTGGAAACAGGAAGAGCCCAATCCCAGAGAACAGTAAGCCTCACACACGCCCTACATAAAGACATGTTGAGCCATTAGCCCTAATTGCCTGTGACTGACACAGGAGTGAAGCCGGCCTTCCAGGCATTTGCTCAGCGGGAAGAAAACAAACAGCTCACAGGGGACCCAGACGGCCATTTTCTCTTCTTTTTGCCAAAATGATTTTGCTCTGTTCCCCCCCAAATTATACACAGATTTGAAATTATTAACCAAATGAAGGTCTTTTGAGTAGTCCTCGCCACACAAAAGAGAAAAGAAATCTCGGTAGGGAGGAGTTGGACACAGCAATTGGTTATTAATCTTTCCACAAAATCAAAACCTCCATAAAAAAACTTTTCTGAGCCACCCCTCAATACCCTCAATTCCCTCCAGGTCTGAGGTATCAGGAACTATTTGCAGTACTTTTCATTTGCCCATCGCACGTTACTAAGACATAGGAGCTAAGTAGTATGCCCAGTGGTAAAAGGTCGCATGTGCCTTCAGATTCAGGATTTTTGTTGTAATAATTGGGTTCTCTGAAGTAGCTGAAGGACAATACAGCAGATTACACACCAAAGAAGGGACCATCCACCCTTCCCTTTTCCTTTTCCTTCACGAGTTACAGGGCTCCGAGGACCCGCCCACACCCCACAGCCACCACCAGCAGTCGGGTCTTGGAGACCGTGGTGACAGACACTGGTTTCCTGGGACCACACTGACAACCAGGACGCGCAGCAGGTCCACGGGGGCACTAGCCTTGCTGTGACCCGTAGCCCTGAGATCAGGCTTTACTTCCAGTTCAGCACCATCCCCTTCCGTCAGGGTTCTTTCACAACCACTTCAAAAACCTCACTCACCAGGGCAATGCCACCTCGGGGTGAGAGCTTCACATACACCACCTTATCTGAGTCCCCTAACTTTCTGGGGAGGTAGGCACATTGTTATCTCCACCTTACCACATGGTGAGCCCCTGAGGCAAGGGCAAATAGAGTCAAGTGGGGATTCAAACCCAATTCTGTTTGATTCCTGGGTCCACGTTTTCAATCTGCACTCCCTACACAGCCAAACTGAATTTCCTTTTGGCCTACGAGGGCCATCTTCTTAGCATCCAAGGTCTATACTATCAGATTTAATTCTGAACTAAAGGATGGCAAGGAAACTAGTAGTCCATGCTAATATCAGCACCAGCTGTGGGAATAACATACAGTAATATTCAGAGCCTAAACTCCTCCATAGGCCATTAAGATAGAATTCAAGAGAGAAAAGCGGTTTTCTAGGCAGGATCTAGGCAAGATTTCAATGATTTTGGAAGGCAAAATAAGTTTCTTGTTCTATGGAAGCCACATGCTTTGAGTCAAGCTGTTCATTCCTAGTCACGGTATAAGGTAGCATTGATTCTGTCCCCGATGATTTAGATTCTCTTTCAGACTTCTGTAGAACAAGCAGTTCTTCCACACCGCCCTCAGTCCTAAGCATAGCAGCCTCCCCAGAGACTCCTAGCCACTAGGTGATAAATAACCACGTTGTTTCTGCTTTGGTGAAGGAGCCTCAGTCTTTGGAGAGGGAGGGGGGCGGGGGGAAAGTGCTGCTGTGGGACAGAAGGCTACTCACCCAGCGGGCAGAGCATCTGGGGCCTGGGCAGCCACCGGGAGCTGCTGTGTGCCCGAAGTGCTGGGCTCCTCTCCTTCAGCTGGCGTGGCCGGAGCAGGGAGAGACTCTGCGGTAGGGTTTGGGGTAACACTCGAGGCTGCGGCAGGTGGGGATGTCACACCAACAACAGAAGGCTCTTCGGGATCCGTGGCTCCAGCAGGTTCATCAGCCACTAAAAATACAGAAATATTTTAGAGATCAACTAAGATTTATGTTCTCCTGTACTAGGTTTGTTACTTAATGTGAGAACACAGTACCCACAATGTGACGTGCACGTATATCCACTGACAGCAGGGAAGTTTTACAGAACCTAACTTCGGAAATTAGGGCAAGTCACTACTGGCCTGCCAGAGAGAAATCAGGAGATGAATCTGAAAAAACAACAGGTTAGTAAATATTACCTCTATTTATAAACTTATTAAAGTTTTCTAACATACTATGGTTACATTTACTGAAATAAAAGACTAGCAGGAAACTTAAGGATAACAGGGAAGTGTACTGGCGATAAATGGAGCAAGGCCAAGTTTATGGGATCATATTCTTTTGTTGAAACTTGTCATTTGTCTGCTAAGTGCAAATAGCACCTTTATTCAAAAAGCCCCACACACACTAAGAGGCAGAAAACTTCTAATAATGTTCTTGTTCTTTTAAAGACTCACGCTCAAGGATTAATATGAAAAGGAGGGGACTCTGAAGATACGGGACTTGTCTCCAAGGTAACAACAGACAAAGAGACAAGTGACACAAGCTCATTGAGTCTCCTTATTTCTCCACATCTTCATTTCTTTGATGGTTACCCATGTTCACCCCGAGACAGTCTAACTCAAAAAAGGATCGAAAAGGTTTGAACGAGCCATAGGCAGAGAATTTTCTATATATGAGATTGCATCTACGTACATTTATACTAGAATTTTGTAGGAAAATGCTGTAGTTGCTTGTTATTTAGCCTTATTTTCCTAATTCAGAAATTCTTTTTGCAGTTTCTTTAACAAATGGCTACCCAGATTTCTCCTGAACATTTCTTCTGACAGGCAGCTCACTACAGAGTCTTCCCATTGCCGAACAGATGTAGCTGCCAGAAGTTTTTTCTTATGTTAAACTCAATTTCACTAGCTGGTCTTACTCCCCACTCCCCTACTAATACCAAATAAGCATCTGGACACCCTGTTTCTCACTCACCTTCTCTTTTCCAGTAAAAAGGTCCACCATACATTTAATGTTTCTAGGCCACCCTCTTCTTACCTCCTAGCCGCCCTCTTGTAGAGATCTTTTCCTACTGCCTCTCCTAAGTAACGACATCAGGGGCTGAACATAGTAAGTGAGATACTATCAGACCAGTGGAGTCAGATTTCCAGCATAAATGATATTAGTTAACATTTACAGGACACCAGTGTGTACCAGGCAAAGTGCAAAAGCATTCGAATTCTTTCATTTAAGCCACACACACAATCCCAGGAGTTAGGTACGACTCATACCCCTCACTTTACAGTTGAGGAAAAGACAAGATTAAGTAACCTGCCGAGGTCAAAGGGTACCCCAGCTGCCTGATTCCAGAGCCTGAACCACTCACCCATTATAATCCATTTCCCCCTTTCTGTACATCCTTTAATGCCACTCAAGATTATAATGACGCTGAAGCAACCACATGACCCTGTTGGCTAACATGACACTGGAGGTCAGCTGAAACTAACATTTCTTCACATGAAATGATGCCAAACTTGACCTTAACAAATGGATAAGAGCCTAGGAGACTACCTACAATTAACTTATTTGCTTTCTCCCCAGGAAATGATACATGGTCTGCAACACAGGCTGAATTCATTGTTTAAAAAATGACTACATTGTATGCAACTGATGCTTCCCCAACATAAACGCAGTGATGTACACTTCTATTCTATCTCAGTTGAGTTAGTAAAGCACAACAGATGGCAATCCTCTTTATGAAAATCTGTAAATTTTACTCAATTCCAATAAAAAAAATCATGACATTTTGAGAACTAATTAAATTCATTATAAATATTATACGGACAACTACATATAGAAGAATAGCCATGAAAATTCTAAAGACAGTGTATGTGCATGTGTAAGGGGGGCGGTATTAGTTCTCTAAAGTATTAATACATAAAGCTTCAAAATCTAAAACAGTGTGGCACTGATATATGAATAGGCAGATGTCAATTAAATAAACAAGAAAGTTCAGAAACAGAATTAAATAAATATTAGAATTCAGTGTATGACAAGGTGACACTTTAAATCACTGCAGAAAAGATAGGCTACTCGATAAACAGCGCTGTGACAACTTGGGATGTACTGAACAAAAATGGAGTTATAGCCCTCTCCCTCCTTACATCAAAATAAATTCCAGATGAATCAGAGATTTGGACATAAAAAAATAATGAAACTACGGAGGAACTAAAAAAAACAGAATATTTTTACAATCTCAAAGTGGAAGGGATTTTTGAAAGATCACACAAAATCTAGAAGTCACAAAAGGCTGATAATTCAACTACATTAAAATGTTTTAAAAATCTAAATGGCAAAAAAAAAAAAAAAAAAAACACTAGAGCAAAATTAAAATCAAAAGAAAGCCAAGTGGGAAAAATTATTATTAACTCATATTACAGACGAATGACTGATTTTTCTGATATGAAAAGAACCTCCACAAATCAATAGGAAAAAGACCAAAAACACGCAAACACACTTCACAGATAAGGAGAGAAGATTACCCTTAAAAATCTGAAGAGATGCTGGATATCAATATGAGACAGAAAATACAATTTAAGACCATAATGAAATACTGCCCTGGCTGGTGTGCTTTGGTGGATTGAGTGCCGGCCTCTGACCCAAAGCGTCGCCAGTTTGATTCCCAGCCAGGGTACACGCCGGGGTTGGGGGCCAGGTCCCCAGTGGGGGATGTGTGAGAAGCAACCACACATTGTTTCTTTCCCTCTCTCCCTCCTTTCCCCTCTCTCTAAAAATAAATAAATAAAATCTTTTTTTAAAAAGTGGGGGATGCACGAGACTATAACGAAATACCATTTTTTAACCTCGGATTAACAACAGTAAAAATATTTAATGACATACTGGTAAGAGTACAAGAAAAACACACTTTCACATACTGCTGGTAGGAGTAGAAATTGCTAGAACCCCTGTGGAGCACAGTTGGGCAATATCCAAAATTTAAATGCAATAGTTAAAAGGTGGGGGGAAGTGAGGGTGTGTGTGATGCAGACGGGTGGGGGAGGGGGGTGATGAGTTTATTCTCATACTCTTCACTTTTCATAGGTTCAATGTTTGGGTATAGGAAGCACATGATGTCTGGCTGTCTCTCTTTTGCAATGTTAGCAGCCATTGATGATTATTGCCTAAATCCATTCATTGGTAGGTACAAAACAGTAATATTCTAATTCTATCAAGCCTATAAAAGAAACTTTGCCTTATCAACTATTTGGCTATCTTTGAGGTTCAGTTTGTAAAGAAAAGGCAGGAAAAATGCTTGAGTCTCTTCTTTTATTTACCAGTTTTCAGAATAATGAGTTGGTTCCCTCAACCCTCCAAAAATGAACAAAGAAATTTTGACCGGAAATATGAGGGGAACACGCTGTAAAGTATATGACTGTTTAACCAGTATGCTGCACACCTGAAGCTAATACAAAACAATATTGAATGTAAAATGCAATTGAAAAATACAATTTTAAAAATAAAAAGAAATTCTATTTTGCTTAAAAAGTCCTATGAGTTCTTAGATTTAAACATGTTCAAAATATTTCAATCTGTTGTGATTACTGTTCTTATTGATATTAAAATTGCCCCCGTCATGGGCTGCAGTTAGCAGAAGAGGAAAGGAGCAAAGCTATTCAAGTTGGCTTCGAGTTCTGTGGAAAAACTTCTCAGATAATTATTAAGTAGGAAAGTGCAGACAGCATATATGTTATGTGTGTGTTTAAAAAATAAATACGCATATACTTGTACATTCAAAAAATACCTTGGAAAGAATCATAAGAGAAACAACGGTGACTACCTCTGGGGAGGAAACCAGAGGCTGGAGGACGAGACTAGGAAGGAGACTTTCTTTAAATGCTCTAAGCTTTTATACTTCCAAAGTGTTGATAACCTATATGTACTGCCTATTAAAAATAATTATTGTGAAATTATTCACCAGAAAAAGAACAGAAGCAGAGCACATGGCACGCCGATGGAAGAAACCCTCCAATCATCAGTGTCTGGACCCTGCTGCTTGGGAAGCTGTAAATGTAGTTAGAAGGACTCCCACCAGCGCTGTGCCTGTCCGCAGACCTCTCCCAGGGCCTTTCCCTCGCCAGAGTAGCTCATCTGCTTAAAGAGCTTTGTGCTGCACCTCAAGTTTAGGTTTGGAAATAGAATATGAAAGCTGGATATTCTAGCATCAACAAACTTTCTGTGTCCCTGTTTATACTCTTCTGCTCTAAAAGAGTGTGTCTGTTCACACACACATTCTTAGAAAATGGGGGCTTGAAAGAACCTCAAAGGTAATATCCACTCCATCACAGCTTATGGTCAGAAGAAACTCAAGTTGGCAATTAAGTTACTGGCCCATAGTCGCCTGGTAAACCAGTGACAGCACCACACTAGAGCCATGATGTGACTTCGAGTAGAGAGAAAAACTGGATTGTCAAGACGAGAACTTTCGATTTCATCAAGCCTTGGAGAATCGTTGTATTTTACACTTTTGCTCTGTTCAATATAGCTAATGTTCCCTTATTAATCCTAATTATTTGATGTATACAACGTATGTTCCACTCCGTACCTCCTATGTTCTTGCCTCCACATCTTTGCTCAGCTCAGTCCACCTCCCTGAAGGCCCTGCCCCCACTGCAGCCCAGGAGGATCCCCTTTGCAGAGCCCACAGCCCCTGTGGGCTCAGCTAAGACACACAGCCCCTGCGACATCTGCTGTGTTGGTTGGTACCTGGCTGATGGTGTCTTTTCGGCTTTCTTTTCCTGAAACAGATTATAGGGCAGATGCCTACTTTTATACTTCTTTATGTGGTCCATAGTGCTTAGCAAAATGGCATTCGACAAATATTTGTTCAATAAATACTCATTCAATAATCCTAGTAATGTAGCAAAAGATATTTAAAAGAAAACCACCTCACATCTGGGTAACTCTACCATTTATAAAGCAGTTTTGTTTTAAAACTTTTAATTTTGGAATAATTTTAGATTTATAGAAAAGTTAAAAAGATAGCATGTCCTTCACCCGGTTTCCCCTAATATTGCTACCTTACTTGACATAGCACATTTGTCAAAGCTAAAAAAATTAACATCAGTACATTACTATTAACTAAACTCCAGACTTTATTTGGATTTCACCAGCTTTTCCACTAATGTCATTTTACCATACCAAGATCCAGTCCAGGATCTGTGTTGCTTTTAGCAAGTTCATTTTCATTAGTTCATTTATCCTCCCAATAGCCCCATGAAGAAGATATTATTCCGGTTTTACTGAAGACAAAACTGAGGCTTACAGAGGCACCATTCAGAAAGGTGCCATGAAGTCAGCAAGAAGCATAACTAGCGCTCAAATCCAGAACACCATGAAGTGAAAACAATGGAAGAGGTGGAGGAGGAAAGAAATGAAAATGACTTAGATAGCTGTCCCGTGCAGTAAGAAAAGCTGGCTACCAAGATGAGAGAGGAAACGGGGTAAGTAGGTAAAATGGCAGCTGAATGGCCTCTGGTTTCTGCAACGAGGGGTATTTCACAAGGTTCCCTCTGTGGTGTTTGTTGGTTAAACATTCTAACTTCATGAATCAGGTATTCATTCAGACTAAGACTCTAATGTGTTAGTTACAGTCAGCCAAAAAGAGATCAGGAATTGAAAATTCTTTTTCTTAGTCCTAGACATGCTGCCAACTTGCTGTGTGTTCCAAGATCTTTAGGTCCATTTGATGTAGGACTGTCTTTTCAGCATCCCCACTTAGGCAAGGAGAAGGTGGTAGCCAACGATGAAAGCTTTTTAAACTGAAGATCAGCTCATAACATACACTCCACAGTAAAGCAGTCAATATCTCTCATCTGAACACAAGTGAAGCACCTCCAATACAACTGATCACTCAGCTCTTTACAAGAGCAACCAATAGTAGAATAAACTAAAACAAATAGATGGAAAACAAAAAACAAAAAACCCTAAGAATGGACAATGCCATTTCATGTTAACTGATGGGAAAGTTCAATCCTTCCCTGGTCAATATATAGACTCTGGCCATTTCCATTTGTATTCTACCACGCTTCAAAGAATTCACAGTCTGAAATTTGTTTTGAAAATGTGTAACTATCAAAGAAAATCATGGAGAAAATTTAATAAGGCCAAATTAGCCCTTCCAGACATTAGAAAAACATGCTATAACACATCAATAATCAAAATCACATGACACTGGCTCCAAAGTGGAAATAAAATAAATGGAATGTGTAAAGAGTCCAGAAATGAATTTTCACTGCATGTAAGGATGTGGTAAAGTGATAAACACTAAGTAAAACCACAGTGAGAAAAGAAAACTATTTAATTAGTGTTTATTGGACAATAGGACCCTGATATAGAGAAAAATTAATTTAACCCAGCCCTCATTATATTTCTATATATAGAGATATAGATATACCACTATAAATTCCAGTGGGACAGTTATTTTTTAACATCATGAAAAAAAGTAAAACAATAAAGTATTTATTCCATTTATAGACAAGAGAGACTCTTTTCACTACGGAAGCAAAAGGTAAAATTAAAAACAATAAAAATGTTTACACACAATGATTTTTAAAATTGTTAACTTTCTATGAAAGCCATAAAGATGAGATAAAAGGTAAAACAATGATATAGGGGAAAACTTATCATAATAAATATAACAGATAAAGCATGTGACCTAGATACTTCATGTCCATTAGGATGGCTATTATCAAAAAATGGAAAAAAAACAAGAACTGGCAAGGCGGAGAACTGGAACCCTCATTCACTGCTGTTGGGAATGTAAACGCAGCTGCTCTGGAAAACGTTTCAGAGCTTCTCGGAAAGTTAAAACACCGAATTATCATATGACCTATCAACTCTACTCCTGGTTGCTGAGCCAAAAGAATTGAAGCCTGGACTCAGACGCATACCTGTACACCCTTGTCACAGCAGCCAAGAGGTGGGCGCAATCCAAATGTCCATCAACAGGTGAGTGACTAAATAAAATGTAGTATGTACACAAATGGAATATTATTCAGTCTTGAAAAGAAACGAAATTCTGATACATGCTGCAACATGGATCAATCTTGGAAACATTGTTAAGTGAAATAAGCCAGAGACAAAAGGACAAATCATTCCACGTATACTATGAAGCACCTAGAATAAGCAAATGCAGACACATAAAGTGGAATAGAGGTTACCAGGAGCTGGGGCTGGGGCTTAGGAGGAAAGGAGAATGTTATTGTTTAAAGGGTGCAGAGTTTCAGCTTGGGATGATGAAGGAAGTTCTGGAAATGGATAGTGATGAAGTTGCACAACATTGTGAATGTGCTTAATGCTACTGAACTGTACACTCAAAAATGGTTTAAATGGTACATTTTATGTTATGTATATTTTACCGCAATTTGTAAAAAGCAAGTGAACAACAACAAAAAAAACCTTGAACCTAGGATAAATAAATAAACTCCCAAATCCCCAAAGGATAATGAAACACTATGAAAAAAGTCACACAAGAGACAAGAAACAGTCAAGCAACTAAAAATTGAAAAAATGCATGGAGGTTAAACAATGAGGTAGCACTTAATACCTGTTGGCAAATATATAAACCAGTATTTACAAAGTCGCAGAAAAAAATAAACCTCCCTACCACCTGAGGGAAATTTTACACTGCCTTGTGACAGGACTGCTTCAGATGTTTCAGAAAACCATCTGATAATATACAACAACCCCATTTAAAAAATTCATATCCTTTGATTCAAGAACTTCATTCAAGAAGAAACAAAGCTATGTGCATAGATGTCTACATCAGGATTTTGTTTTACAACTGGGAAATAACTCTAGAATTGAGGGATAGTTAAAGGAAGTATGATGTATTAACTGTGAAACAGTATGAGGCCACTAAGAAGGGGTAAACAGAAAGAGCATGGATACATGGAAGCATGTATAAAAAAACCCAGCGAATAAAAGGAAATCTATCCATGATGCATAATTATAACCATATGAAATTATTTATAAAGATAAAAACTGTTGATTGAGAGGTACTTATCCTAGGCACCATGCGAGGCACTCTTCATATTTTATATAATTTATTCCAATAACAACCTATGAGATACTTATACATCTTGTCCTAATTTTATCAAGGAGAAAACTAAGGCCCAGGAAGGACCTGGGCCGTGTGCACATAGCACAGGAGCAATCAGAATCTGACTCAGCCCGTGTGACTCCCGACCTATGTGCATGGAAATCACATTTAAGGGAGTCAATGAGAGATGTAATTTTTTTGGATAAAGTTTTAAATAAAAAATGAAAAAGTAAATCATTTCACACAAGTCTCAATGAAGTGCTATACCATTAGTCTATTTCTCGATTCCACCACTTCTAAAACCTAGAAATATTATATTTATATAGACAGGCTGCCATTCACTTTCATTTTATAAAAAAAATGGTTACCTTACAGTTGTGACAACACAAAAAAACCACCTGGAACGCAGCTCCGTTTTTCCCCAAATGTCTTTTTCATGCATAACTGCAGAGCACGGCCAAAGGGCTTGCTCAATAAATCTCGGATGTCTGTGGAAACATTTCCTGGAGGCACAGCTCACTACCACCACCATTTTGGAACTGGTCCTCACAGTTCTAAGAGCACCGTGTCGAAGGATGGAGCGTTCATCTCCTCAAAAACCCTTCTGCTCTTGTGCTGCCACAGCAGGGGCTCCTGCCTGCTCCCCAAAGGAAAGGAGAGGTCTTTCTGTACCCCTTGGATAGACATTAAAGAGCCTACAAAGTCCAGGCTGGCTGGGAGGCAAAGGTGAGCTGTCATCACAGCAGAAAGGAGAGAGGAGAGAGAGGAGAGCAGCCAAGAACTTAGTATTTTAACAGGCAGAAATCCCTTAAATGCAGTGTCTGTCCTTCACAGATGGGTTTGGGGAACAGTCTGGGCATTCAGATGCACCACCAGAAAACATTTCCTAGGTGGTTTGGGGTTATGGATATTTGGCTTTCTGAAGACATGGCTGGCCCTTGCCTCCTCTGCTGAAACACAATGTTCCTGGAGATAAGGGCAATACGCAAAGGTACCTAAAAATAAATGTCAGGGAAATACACATCTGTGTAAACGTCAAGAGTGACTCAAAGATCACCACCATATATAGTCAATTTACCAACAGTTTCCATAGGAAAAGCAGAGGTGGCTGAGAGAAACCAGTATGCCCTGAGGAACAAAGTGGTTGGTGTACGGCCAAGGCTCCAGGAAACAGTTGATTCCAAAGGGCCAGTTCCCCTTCCCCGTTTGCAAACACTGGCCCTCCCTGGCGAGCGACTTATTTTTCTAAGGGAAGCCTGTATACTGGAACTCCAGAGCTGCACAGGATTTTTCAGTAACACGGCCCACGGCCACCACCTTGCCATCCCCTTCACACAGGTGGGAACAGCCACACTCTGACTGGATGGTTCCAGCACTCAGACACGGGGTGGCATGGTGGCATGGGAGTGCCAGGTGGGCTGAGACGGCTCCCCCAGCTCATCCTCATCCTCAGGGCTCAGAGCGAGCTAGTTAAGCCAATTCCTTCAGGCAGGTCCCCAGCTCCGGGGAGAAAGTCAGGCCCCATGCGTGCAGTGAGCCATGCAGGACACAGGCCACAGCACAGCTAAGCACCACGAGCCATCAGAGGGCACTGCAGCCCTCGTACAGTGCTGCCAGGGAACTGAGTCACTAAAAAGTAACCCGGTGGATTTCTCCTACTCAAGTCGGTCACACAAAGGGCATTAACAAGGCCATGACAACGGTTATGTGAAGAAGCCATGCTGCCCCGGATCACCCATCCTTCACGTCACACCTCTGCCATCACAAGCATCTATAAAATTATTTCAAGTGTCACATACCAAGTGAAACACTGACAGTTTATCAAAGCCACATCCACGTCCCTTCCCAACTGCCCCAAATTAAGACAAAAATACCAAATGACTAACATTCACTAAAGATCTGATCGTTTAAGACACTTAGAAAAATGAAGTCTTTTTATTTTTTTCCATTTCAATCCACCACTGACCTGATGAGACGGAAGGAAAGCATTATAAAAAATGAACTGTTTTGAAATAGGCCCTTCCTTTCCTACTTACAAGGAAGCAGAGCCAGTCTATGGGGATGTTGCGGTCCGTCTCTCCTCCAATGGCACAAACACCCTCACTGGAACCCCCAGTGACGGTGTGGCTTTGCCCCTGGTCAGCATCCCGCCCACCAACAGTGCTGCCACTTTCTCCACTTGGCTCCTAGCAACTAGACTCAGTTTTCTTTCTCCCTAAATCTGATCACTCCTTAAATTAAGGAAAGAAAAAAAAAATGTATCATGTATAAGATATCCTATCTCAATGAAATCCAGTGTTGATAAGACAATGACTATAAAGATCAGTATCTTTTATTTCTGTGCAGAGGAATACTTTAGAGTCAAGTGGAGATGAACCTCAGCTATACAGAGTATGCCAGAGATAAAGGAAGATGTGTCAATGGAAAGATGGATGGATTCAAATTCATCTTAGTATTGGAGTCTTCTCTCACCCGCCTACCATTCTGACATAGACAGAATCCTGACTCCCTATGAAAACAGGTTAGAGGCCTTTTATTCAGTCTGGGCTGGCATTCCAGGCTGTCACTCACCTGTGCCGTTGGCCAAGCCACTGTGGCTTGGGTTCTTGATGGGCTGGCGGTGCCGGTTGCTAGTACCAGGGCTTCGCTCACTGGTTGCTGTGGTTGTTCTGGCTGAAACACCTGAATGTCTGTGCGTCCTGGGGGTTCAAAGTATAAAGCAGACATATATAAGTCACTGTGGGGAAAAAAAAGAGGGATAACCCACCTAAGTAACCGTATTCCCTCCCTTGTTAGTTATTGGAAGCAAGATCTTCAACAGCCCCTGTAGTCTTTGACTTAGCAGACACTGGCTCCAAAGAGAGAGACCCAGGTAAGCATCCTTCTTGGTAAAAGCCCAGAAGGCAACTTTGGGTAAACTTTTCCACTTGAAGTAAACAAATCCAGAGTGAATTGCTCCCACATCTGAAATAACTGGCAAAATATCCCGAGACCATCACATTATTTTTATTGGGCTCGAATGTAAGAAATAAACAAGAATCCCTGTACTACTTGACAGGGTACAAATGACATATTTCTCCTGTTACGCAAAGCCCAGACTTATCCAAATCCATTTTCTCTATAGTTAGAAAGATGCTTCCCGTCGGAATAGAAGTCAAGGGACATTAGACAACCTCAGCTAGTGCATACGTGGACATATCTTATCCAGAAAAGATGACCCCACAGCCCATCCAAGTAAACGAGAGACAATGTGGAAAAGGATCGAATCGCAAGGGCAGAGGTGGGATCTAACAACAGCGAACCCATCTGACATCTTCAGAAAACACGAGGCAGGAAGTGTTCTCACTTTCCTGTTGTGACGACTTCATTCCTCAGTGACAGTGCCTAAGCTTCCTCGCTTTTCAGTTCAGCAGTTTTGTCAAAGGAGGTTACTCTGCCGCTTAGTCATTATATAATACTTTACAACAGTGAGATGATTTAAAGAGTATCCAAGGATGTTAATTGTGGGGAGGAGGGGGTGGGCGGAGATAGAAAAGGGTATGGGGGGATAAATGGTGATAGAAAAAAATTAATTAATTTTAAAAATATATCAATAGTATCCAGTAAAGAAAAGACAACCCCTCTCCAGGCAGAGGTACAAAGGTCCAGAGAACTATCTAAACCATGTGACATGGAGCAGTGAGAACACTATTAACAATAAATGTAATAACAATGACCATGGAAGTATATACTGTGCATTGAGCTGCAACATTACATTTCAGGTACCTGTGGTTATGGACAAACCCATGATTATGTCCAGCTGGGGTGTGTTGTGCATTTTACAAATATCTCATTTAACATGGCAACCCTAGAAGTAGCTTATTATTATAATGCCCATATTGCAGACAGGAAAACAGACACAGAAAAGTCCTGTAGAAAGTAAGCAATCAAGAAGAGACTCAAACCCTGGATGGTATGGCTCAGTTGGTTGAATGCCGGTCTATGAACTGAAAGGTCATAGGTTTGATGCCCAGTCAGGGCATATGACTGGGTTGCCAGTGAGGTCCCCTGGTTGGGGACATGCAAGAGGCAACCAATCGATGTTTCCCTTGCACATCCATGTATCTCTCCTTCTTTCTCCCTTTCTTCCCCTCTCTATAAAATAAATAAATTTTTTTAAAAAGACAAGACTCAAATTCAGGTACTTTAAGGTCAATATACCAAGCTCTCTGGTTGCAGCCTGGGGTGGGAGGCTCAGACTTTAGCTGAGCTCCTCCCGGGTGGTTCTTTCACTAGTCACTCAGCCAATGGAGAGAGATGAAGAGCTCTAACACAAAGTTCCCCATGCTGGGAGGTGCTGTGCCAGCCAGAACACCTCTGCTGGCTGGACTCTAGCCCTGTGTGCTGGGACAAGCCTGCAGCACAACAAACTCGAAGGCCCCTAGGGGAAGAAGTACCTCCACCAACTACCATCTCTAGCACAAGAAACAAATTCTTCCAACAAGATGGGCATAAGCCAAAGTGTTAACAGTGATTATCTTTGGGTGTTAAAAACGCAGATGCCTTTAGCTTTTCCTTTGGTGCTTTTCTAAATTTTTCTAGTGTTCTTCATTAAGCTTGAAAAAAGAAAAGGTTTTCTTGGGCCCACACAACCGAGAGAGAGAGAGAGAGAGAGAGAGAGAGAGAGAGAGAGAGAGAGAGAGAGAGAGAGAGAGAGAGGGAGGGAGAGAAGAGGAAGAAGAAGAAGAAAAAGGAAGAGGATTAGTAGGAGGGGGAGAAGAAGAAGAAACCTAACACACCCTGGAGCCCTTCTTACCTAAAGACTGTTGTGGCAGTTAAAAATGGATAGAGAGAGCGCAGCTGAGCTATGGAAATAAAGGTTTAATTTGGACTCTCTTTTTCCATCTTATTTTTCCCTGAGCTAATTTCATAAATCAAAAGCTGTCAACCACACCTCAGTCAAGAAAAATATTTCAAAGTCCTCACTTCATGGGAAGAAATGTTAGTATTGAGCCTTCTACCGCAACTCCTCATCGAAAGCTGAATGGGTGTAGATGAGTTCCAAAGGGAAGCTCAGGCTTTAGCCACTAGTGAATGTGTGTCTATGTGTCGAGGGCAGAGAGCTTGAGAGAGATAAAATTGGTTAATGGAAGGTTTACTTTAGCCAAGAATCCCCTTAAAAGGACAAAAAAGCCTCTCTGATTTGGTACTCTCAGTCCACGGTGGAGGGCTGTGTTCCTGAAGGAGCAACAGGCCGCGTGGGCAGCATGGAAAATGCAGCATCAATGCTGTCACTCACGAGGCTCTGACAAGCCCATGATTATGTCCAGTTGCCAGGCTCTGTGTCCCCCAGCAGAGCAGCTGGGCATGACAACAGGGTGGGTTCCATTACTCTCCTGGCTCCTCCCTCTCTTCCCTGAAAGGGTGTGCGGTCAGAGTTGAGAGAGAATACTTTCAGAAATGTTTAACCACTAATGACAGCAGCTTACCCTGAATGACAGGCTGGAGCAGAGCCGGGCTTAGCCCATAAACCAGGGGCAGCTGGGACCACTTTGCATGAACTACCGCTTCCCTGCCTGTGGCCCACTGCCACCCCCGCTCCCCTCACCACCACACACACACACACACACACACACACACAAACACACACACACACACAGCCTCCTCCCAGACTCTTCCTTTGCCCTAAATCTGGAGCTTCCACTTTTTCCTCTTGAACTACCTTTAAAATAAGACTCTCATAAGGAAGAGAAGGCCTCAGCACTTGAGAAAAATCTTCTCTTTGGCAGTTTCCTCTCTTGGAGAACTCACTCAACCCTCAAAAGATGGGATTGTGTCATGATTAAAAGCTGGCCCAAACACCAAAACCACACACCATAAGCCAAAATAGTATCAGGACAAAAGTGGGGCGATGGGGTGGGGATGAGCTGGGCTCTACCACAGACAGCCTGGCTTCAGCTCTGCCAGTGACTTCAACCTTGGCCCCATCCCTCCACCATGTGGAGGGCGAGGGGTTGGGGGAAGTTATGCAGCCCCAGGGCAGTCAGAAGAAGGTAGAACAGCGAAACTCCACAAATGGTTTCAAGTCATCTAGTTACAGACACTCAGCTCTCTTTACAGCATGCCCTTCTAATACTGGCATGTTCTTACCTAAGTTCCTCCCTAAGAGACTGAGGCCTCCCTAGGCAACACCATCAAGGCCAGGGCCCAAGGTTTTCTCTCCAAGCTCCTCAGAGTGGATCTGATGCAGGTAAGGTCCCCAGGACCAGGATCCAGACTATCCCTGGACATGCAAGTTTTAACATTCACAGTGTTGGCCTCAGTCCTCAGCTGACCCCGACAGCCAGAGCCTTGGATACTTTGGCACATCTTATGTGGCCCTTCACGAAGGCCACTGAATTCCATTCTATCACTATTCTCTCAGCACTAGGCCTAGATCTAGGTCTAGCAACAAAACAGAAATGGTCCCTGACCTCAAGGAGCTTACATATTAGTGGAAATACAGTAACTTGTAATTTTGCTCAGACACAAATTTGCATCACACCCTGCAATGCTGGTGTGTGGGAGCCACTTGGCTAACGAGTGAGCCTGGCACTGTCACCTTACTTTAGCGTTGGTGACCATTGTCACATATGTAATACTTGATGTGGAGTAATTCAACCAACAAACTTTGTTTAGTTAAAAAAAAAGGAAGTCAGTCCTAGCATTGGTAACATAAGTGAAAATGAAGAACCAAAAAAAGTGATGGCTCACAAGCCAGACACAAAATTTTCCATTAAGTTAAAAAGTGAAATTCAAACTGTGGTGGTGACTCAGAATTTGAGATCGGTAAGTCTATCATATCCTTCATGTGAAAATTGATTTTAAAAAATAGTTGGTAGCTTTATCAAAAGTCAAAGCTCCTGCTCTTCCAAAGACATTCCAAAAAATTCATAGTCTGGGAAAAAAATATTTGTAAAATACATACACAATAAAGAACTTATATCTAAAATATATTTTTAAAACCCTCAAAACTCAGTAATATGAAAAAAACAAACCAATATAAAAAAGTAATCAGAAGATTTTAACAGACACTTCAGAAAAGATCTACAAATGGCAAACAAGCGCATGAAGGATGTTCAACATCTCTAGTCATTAGGGAAATGCGAATTAAGACCACAGTGACATACAATTACACACCTATCGGAAGAGCCGAAGAAGGGGAAAACTGCCAGTAACGAGTGCTGACAAGGCGGCAAAGCAACTGGAACTCTCAAACACTGCCGGAAGGAATGCAGCAGGGTGCAGCCCCTTCGGAAAAACATGTCGGCAGTTTTTTATAAAGTGAAACATGCACTTAGCATATAAACTAGCAATCCTACTCCTTGGTATTTACCCAAGAGAAAAGAATACACATGTTTACACGAAACCTATAGGCAAGTGTTTATAGTGATTTTACTCACAATTTCCAAAACTTTAAACAACCCGAAGTCCTTCACATGGTGAATGGACAGAGAGACTGTGGTATATCAAACAGTGGAATGTTATTTTGCAAACAAAAGGAATGAACTACGGATACATGCAACAACATAGATGAATCACAAATGCATTACGCTAAGGGGAAGAAGAATGACACAAAAAGCTATGCAGTATATAAATCGTTCCATTTTTACGACATGTAGGAAGAGGCAAAACTGCAGGAAAAGAAAATAGATCAGTGTTTGCCAGTGGCTGGGGTTAAAAGGAGGGGTTGGCTACAAAGGGGAGCAAGGGAACTTCTAGGGGAGATAAGACTTCCTGTGTCTTGATTTTGGCGGTGGTTACCAGACTATATGCTTTTGTCAAAACTCACAGAACTGTACACAGCAAAAGGTGAATTTTACACTATGTAAATTATACCTCAATAAATCTAACTTAATTTTAAAAAGCAATTTGTGTATTTCAGCGGCCACAAAAGAGTTCATCACATGAACAAACATTTTAAAAGGCAGGTAAGTTATGGTGGTAGAATATGCTTTTTAAAATAACAGAAAACAAGCACCTTTATAAAAATGTAATTCAGGCAATATTCAGGACTCCAGAAACACTCTGTATTAATAATGTAAGGATTCCTCACAAACTGGGGACACATCTCTCCCGAATGTCAAGAATCCATGGCTGACCAGTTACTGGTGACAAGTACATGTCTGCACCTGGTAAAGGAGATCGAGGATACGAAAGGGAGGTTCTTTGACCTCAATTAGGCTCTGTTAGTCTTCGGGCTCAGCAAAAGAAAAGTTTCAGGGTATAACAAGTAATAGTGGGTTTTCCTCCATTAAAAAAAAAAGATGCATGCGTTAAAATAGCCTATTAAACTTAAAACTCTTCTCACATTCCAATGCAGGGATATTTGCCTGGATGACTAGACCCCAGAAGGAGGCTCCCACCCCTCCTCTAAGTCCTCTTAACTGGGCATTGTCTTTTAATAGCAGCATGGAAACAAAACTGAGTGAGGCTGGGCCAGTTTCCAGCAAGACAGAACCAGCAAAAAACAGGCACTTAAAATAGAAGCATGGCGAAGAAATGGGAAGCAGTGATGGGAAAAGAAATAATTTCCACCATTCAGAGAGGCATCAATAAGCAAACCAACTCCCACCTACACCCTCCCCAATTCTTCCTTCTCATTCAAAAGCAGATTAGAAAAAAAATAAATAAGGAGGGGGATAAAAAGAAGAGGTGAAAAGGGAAAGGAGCAATTTTGAGTTAAAATGGGACCATTCTAGTCATTCCAAGGGTAATTTACCGCTCCATTCCCCACCCTACCTCTAGCTGCCAGCCTCAGAAATGACAGGAAAGGTAAAAATAAAACTGCTGCCAAGTCCATTCGCCGTTACACAAAGACAAATGATTTACTTTTGCCCAACCTGGAATACAGAGCAATCCTCTCAACGGTGGCAGCTTTGAGACGAAAAATTCATTTTAAAGAGGGAATATACAATAAAATTTGACTTTTCTAATCTAATTCCAGGTTGCATGTTGGGCTTAATTGAAAAACAATGATCAAATTTGTTTCAGAATCTAGAATTAAAGTTATTTTTACTATTTACATTCATTATGGCATTATATAAAAGTTCAGTCTATAAAAAATTAAACTTAAAAAAAAAGATAAAAGTCACCTTAATAAATGGAATGATATATCACATTCATGGGTTTTTAAAAGGGCAATTAAGTAAAGATGCCAATTGTCCTCCCCCACTCCCTCTCCAAAAAAAAACAACAAAAAGAAAAGAAACAAGTGCTCAAGCAGCCTCCCAGACAAACTACAGAGAGAGCCGAAGTTCAGGGCAAGTGCTCACTGTCACATTCTGCGCCACCGTCCTGGGTGCAGCAGTTGACGACTAGAGGTTCCTTGAATGCAGGTGGCAGCCCATGAATTTATTTGTCCTATAGCCTGAGATGGTACGAGGACATAGGATGCCATCACAGCTTCTGAGACAGTGTCATGGGCCATCAACCTCCTCTGACGTAGTAGCTGGAATCTGTATGGGGCTCCAGCTTATACAGGTGGACAGAAATTATCTCCAAACTTCTTCCTACTGGCATCACATCTTGTGTGAACCTGGGCCAGCTCAGAGCATCCCTGTGCTACAGTCCCAAGCCAGGAAGGATGACAGGGGACCCTGAGGCCCTGAGGATGACAGATATTAGGGCAGGTACAGGGGATGACAGTATACGCGACGTTATTTCTAAGTGTTCTGACACAGCAAGTCACAAAGGCAGGAGAGAGGTAAGCTCCAAAAAGAAAATGTTCCATGGATATTCCTCAAGACATCCCTCTAAACTCCTCCTGAGGAAAACCTGAGCGTTTGCTGATCCACTCTCACGGCATACCCTTGTCCGGACTCTTCGCCCAGCTGGCTCCTCACCCAAAACATGCTCCAGCTGTCCCTCATTTCCCAGGCCACGGTCAATTCCTGTGCATCCTCTCACATAGTATTCCAATCTTTCCCTTTATAGCAATTCTGTTTGTAATTATTTATTTGTTTTGTGTATTGGTTTAATGTCTGTCTCCAATAAGGTCCATGAGAGCAGGGACCGTGCCTGTTTTGTGTACCTTCATGGAACCAGCACCCAGCAGTGCCTGGCCCCCTAGTAGGCATATAAAAATATTTCCTGAATGAATAAAAGAAGCAAGGAACCAAGTTCAAAAGCACTTTTGAACCTTAATTTTTAGTACCTCCTATGTTACTTACAATCCAGTCACCACCCCATCTCCCTCGAACCCTTTAAAGAATGAAATCCATGCCACAGGATGTAATCTCTGATCTACCAGTTACTGGCAGGTGTCATAGCTACTGTCTTCCAAAAAGGTGAGCCCTAAGCATCACATGAAAATATTCTGTAGTAACAGGGCCTAGAAATAAAAATAAATAAAATTTTTATTAGACTCATTTTGTGCCCATGTGCTCAATACTAAAATTGCAAGACACTCTCCAAATCCAACCAAATGGGTTTTGTGTTGTTTCTGTTCTAGCTGTAATTTTCAGGCGCCCTCTAACAGTAGAGACTAGGCAAGTGATTAAGCATGGGAATTACGAGAGAGCTCTTCTGTGGTGGGCAGAATTTCTTAGATGACCCTCCTCCCAAAGATACTCTACCCTAGTACCTAAAACCAGAGAATGTGACAAAATGTCACACATTTGATTATGTTACATTACGTTACGTCACATCACGTCACGTTTATGGCGCCACTGACCTCAAGAAAGGGAGATCGGCCAGACAAGCCTGATCTAATTACAAAATCTCTTAAAAGCAGAGTGCTTTCTCCAGCAGATGTCGAATGTAGAGGGCAGATGAGAAAATCAGAAAAATTTGAAGCAAGAGGGAGATTTGCCGCACCTTTCTGGCTTGAAGACTGAGGGGGCACATGAAAAAAATGTGAGTGGCCTTAAGGAACTAAGAGAGGTCCTGATTGACAGTCAGCAAGGGCATGGGACCTCAGTCCCACAACCACAAGTAACTGAATTCAGCCAATGACCTGAATGAGCTTTGAAGCAAATTCTTCCTTAGAGTTTTCAGATGAGCAAGCAGTCCTGCCATCACCTTGATTTTGGCCTCATGAGACCCTAAGTAGATAATCCAGCTGGCCACATAGTGCTGGACACCTGACCTACAGAACTATGAGCTAGTTAATGGTATTGTTTTAAGCCCTAAGTGTGTGGTGATTTGTTACACATCAACAGAAAACTAATATATCCTTTCAAACAAATGTCAACTTCCCCAGAAGATATCAACTCTCCAATATATGGTTAGGTAATAGCCACAGCCTTTTGATTCTTGCTGACAGCCAACCTCACTCTCACTAGAGGGCCTTATAAAGTCAGGGCCTTGCCCCACAGAATTGGTGTCCCTCCCACAGGGACAGCCTTTCTGTGATCCAAACGTCCTTTACAAGACACATTTCTAAAACTCAACAATCACTTGAGAATTGGAACAACTACGTAGGAGTAAGATATTGCTGTTCTTAGGGGGTAACAGTCTTTTCTGATAGAGGTCAGGTACACAGACTTGACTCATTCTTTTTCAAACAAGATGTAGGGGGGACACGGCAACTTATCTCCAAGTCCAGTGTTTACCTTAAAAGCTGCACAGATTTGAAAAGAATAGTCCATGAAAAGAGCTCAATGTGGAAATATCAATCATGAAGAAAAAAAAAACAGATGAAACAGAGAGACTGAACAGGCAGTGGGAACCTACCATGTTCTCGGTGGTTAGGCTGAGCCTTGGAAAGCACCAGGCAGTCCTCATAAAAAGTCTCCCTACTCCCTGGGTCCCTGAGACCATCGCTTCTCAAGAGGAGGGGTGCCAAGGAGTGTAGACCCACCACAAAGGTCTGGCAAATGAGGAGCATCAACACAAGGCTCTTTCATCTCAACAAATATTCATTGAGTTGCTACTTCGAGCAGTGAGGAACTATTTTAGGCCCTGCTGGGGACACAAAGATGAGTAAGGCACAGGTGCCTTTAACGTGGTGTTTGTGAACTCAGCACCACCCCCCTGTGTCCAACCCCCAAAAAAGTAAATAGAAGAGAAATAAGTAACTCCTCAACTCATTATTCTTTTCTAAGTGGTATAATTTGGTTTCAAATAAAGCTTTTTTTACCCTTTAACCTTTTAAGGTAAAACTAAAAACACACACACAAAAGAACAAAACCAACCTGGCCCTATTCTCCCCTTCTCCTTCACAATATAAAAGTTATTCACATACTCTGGTTTCTCTTCAGATCGTATAAATCTTTCGCCTTTTTAAAAGTTATTCACACCATACTCTACTCTAGGTTTTCACTAATATCATTTAAAATTTTTTGTATGTACATAGACATGCTATAAAACTAAGAGTGAAGTCAAACAGACAACCTTCATACAGCAACCAGTATATAATTCTTGTTCTCTTTACACCATTAGATACAGAATTTTACACTCCATTATCAAACAAACAGCGAGCCAAAGAAAACTTCAGCTCATCAAGACAGAGAAAAGGCAGGCCAAACACAGGCTTAACACAGAAAGTCAGCCTGGAGATGTGAAACAAAGAACACAAGACAAGAAAATGTAAGGCAAGAGGATGAGGACAACTGCAAAGGTATCAAAAATCACGAGGAACATAAATGGACTAACCGTGATGATGTAAAGATAGAAATTATCATATTGGTTTCTTAAATATCCAGTTAAATGCTGTTGCAAGCAACACCATCTAAAATACAAGGACCAAAAAGGTTGAAACTTAATGGATGGGGAAAAAATATGCCAATCATACACAAAACAAAAGAAAGTTGAGGTAGCTATGCTGATGTCAAAACAGATTTTTTTAAGAATGATTTCTAAAATTCAGGTATAATTGACATATAGTAAAATCACCCTTTTTAACAGTGCAGTTTAATGAGTTTTAACAAATGTATACAATCACACTACCACCACCACAATCAAGACAGAGAACATTTCCATTGCCCCAAGTATTTCTCGGTTCCCTTTTGCAGTTAATTACTTCTCTCAATTCCCAGCAACTGCTGACTGGATTTCTGTCCCTGTATTTTGCCTTTTCCAGAATGTCATATAAATGGAATCATACAGAGTGTAGCCTTGTGTGTCTGACTTCTTGCACTTAGCATAATGCCTTTGAGCATCACCCATGTTGTTGTAGGTCATTTATTTTTATTGCTCAGACCAAATACATGTTAAGAGAAAAAGCACTAAAAAAAAAAGAAAGAAAGAAAGAAAAGAGGATCATGAATAGGGATAAAAAGTTCAATCTGCCCATAAGACATATCTCACATTTGCACTGTGGAACCAATTAAATAACCTTGAAATACAGCAGAAATTCATAGATATGATCTGGCCCTACACATTACTGCCTTCATCTCCTACTTTCCCATCACTCCCTCCACTCCAGCTAAACAGGCATCCCTACTATTCCTTCAACTCCGAAGGCATGCTCCCGTCTTAGTCCCTTTTAACAGCCATTCTCTGTCCAAAGATTCTTCCCCCAGATAGCCTCATGGCTAAATCCCTCACCTTCTTCAAATTTTTACTTAAAGGTCACCTTCTTAATAACACCTCTCTTGACTGCCCTATTTAATACTACATTCTGTTGTTATATGGTACATTCATATCTATTTTTGCATGGATCAAATTTATGTTTTAAATAATAAAAATCAATAAAACCAGAAGAAACAGAAACACTCTAGGATTCTGCATTACTATAGAAGACAAGGCACAGAATGTTCCAGAAAGAACTAGTCCACAAGGTTAAATCTGCAGATAGATCGGGTAGGCCTTTGAGACTGTAATTATGGCAGAATGGTACAGGTGAATGCCATCGTGAGGCAAACTGATACATAAGTGGAAATAAGAATGGGAGGCCCACCAAAATTAGACAAATATTTTCAAAAAGTTAAGGGTACATAATAACTTCAGAAAACCCTGTGACATATGATATATAAAGTAATATAAATTATTTCAGTTCTGTGACAGTTTTTAAATAATGCAAAATCTAAACATAGAATTGTTTGTGTTTTAAAGGGATCATTCTATTTAGGCTATTGAGTATGCCATCAAAAATACAGTCACTAAATCAAACTCCTATTCTCCACCTCCACACCCCTGCCGGTTTCAAGAAGAGTCACTGATTGCCAACAGAATCCTAAATGAGAAGTCTGACCTCATCAAATCAAACCACAGCTACAAACACCATGGGTTAGGCAACCCTTTTCCCAGCCACCCATATCTGTCCAAAGCATTTGCTACCAGCTCTGTCCCGGTCCTCCATCATCACACACCCAAGCTGACCAAGCTCCCATAATTAAAAAGTCATTTCTCCAAGACCCATACTCTTTTTATTTGGTTCTCCCTAAATTCTTTCCCGTTCAATCACAATTTTCCAGGACTGAGAGGTCCTGGAACCCAGATACAGATCTGGCTAATGTAGAAACAGCACAATTGTGGTGACCCTTCTATTGGTCCCATTGTTCAATGTCAGGAATACACTTTGTTTTGCTCTGTATCTCCTAAGTTTGGTTTTCATTCCTTCTCCTATGGATACACTCAGAGAATCGATCTGTCCTGGGGGGCACACAGAACCATTGTTCCATGGAGCCTGCTAAACACCAATCCCAACCATTACAGGGGATGCCATTTTCAAGTGACAGCTTCATACGCTCCTTCATTCCTCTATTTCTCAGTCCAAGAGCCTAGGAGTCCCCACTATTCATCTTCATTCTTCACCTTGTCTCATTAGTCAGTCACCTAGTCCTGCTCAATGATTATACCTCCTAGGTATTTCTGTCTCCTCTCAGTTCTGCCACTGCCCAAGGCTAGTCATCAACTCCTACCCTACCAGTTCCTACAAAAGTCCTCTTATTGGTCCCTGATTCTAGTCTCAACCTTCGCTGTGTCAGACATTCCCACCCTCTTCTATTCCACATGACTCCCTTCTCCTGCCCACCCACTGTAAGAGGCTAGAAGACTCTCCAACTCCCCTGCAGGTGGGCTCTGCAAGTGATTTAGGCTGCAACAATGAGAATCTCTTCCAGGAGACTTGGAAGCAGAAGGCAGGCAGAAACCATTCTTCTTGTGGAGGTGACGACTACAGGGGCTCTGGCAGACCCTATGCTTCACTGCCTGAATACCGGCCTCCCGCATGCAAACTGGTCATAGGGGCAGGAGCAGCTTCCTGACACCTGATCGCAACTGCAGGGCTGTGACCTTGAAACCAAGGATGGAGAAGGACTCAACTCTCTTCCTGCAGTTCACCCAATGACTTTATAAATACCCAATTCCCCATATTAAATCCCTTTCTGTTCAAAATACCTAGAGTGATTTCTGTTTTCTACAATGAACCCTAACTGATACAGCTTCCAATTCATCCATCAGATACTTTCCAGAATAATCTACCACAGAAACAGCACATCATGCCCTTGCTCAAAACTCAGCAGCTCCCTGTCCCCCCCACCAAAAAAAAATCAGAATTCCTCAGTAAAACATAAAAGGCCCTTTGTAAACGGGTCTTATCTTCTTACCATCTCCTACAGCAGAACTCAGCAAACTTTCTGTAAAGGGCCAGATAGCAAGGCTTTGCAGGCCACACAGTCTCTCTCACCACTGCTTACCTCTGCCATTATAGCATGGAAGTGGCCATAGACAATATGTAAATGAATGAGTATCGCTGTATTCAAATGAAATTTAATCTATAAAACCAGGTGGTCAGGAGAATAAGAAGACAAGCCACAGATCATTACAAAAGACACACATGATAAAGCAGCATCACCCAAACTATACAAAGAACTCATAAAACTCAACAATAAGAAAAGGAACAATTTTTTGTCCAATTTAAAAGTTGAACAAAAGACCTGAACAGATACCTCACCAAAGAACGCATATGGTTGACACAAATTAGCCTATGAAAAGATGCCCCATGTCACACGTCATCAGGAAAATGCAAATTAAAAAAGCAATGAGACCACTACACACTAGTTAGAATGGCCAAAATCCAAACACTGAAAAAACCAAATGCTGGTGAGGATGTGGAGAAACGGGAATCTCAGTCATTCCTGGTGAACACAAAATGCTACAACTACTTTGGAACACAGCTTGGCAGTTTCTTACAAAACTAAACATACTCTTACCATACGATCCAGCAATTGCTCTCCTTGGTATTTACCCAAAGGAGTTGAAAACAGGTCCACAGAAAAACCGGCAAACAAATGCTTATAGCAGCCTTGTTCATAAATGCCAAAACTCAAGCAGCCAAGGTGTTCTTCAATAGGTGAATGGATAAACAAGGGTACATCCAGACAATGGAATATTCTTCAGCACTAAAGAGAAATGAGCTATCAAGTCATGAAAAGACATGGAGGGAACTTAAACACATATTATTAAGTGAAAGAAGCCAATCTGAGCTATGTACTTAATAATTCCAATCAAATGACATTCTAGGAAAAGCAAAACTATGGAGGCTTTAAAAGGAGCAGTGGTTGCCAGGAGTTGAGGAAGGAAGGATAAACAGTCTGAGCACAGCTGATTTTCAGGGCAGGGAAACGACTCTGCATGACATTCTAATGGTAGGAAATGTCGTATAAATTCGTCAAAACCCATAGAGTATGCAACACCCAGAGTGAACCACAATGTAAACTAAGGACTTTGGGGGATAATAATGCGCCAATGTAAGTTCATCGACTGCAACAAACGTGCCACTCCAGTGCAGTAGAATCATAGCAGGGGATGTTGTGTGGGGCGAGGGGGTATATGGGAAATGTCTGTACATTCCGCACAATTTTGCTTGAATCTAACACTGTTCTTTAAAAAAGAAACAAACCAAAACTCAGGTAGCAATCTGGATTTGGCCTATGAACCACAGTTTGTAACAGCTCTCACCTAGAATATCTGATATATCAACATTACCAAATACCAGTATTTCCTCAGATATACCAAGGTCTTTTATCCTGCCTTGCTTTTGCCCATACCATACCCTCTGCCTGGAGTGACTTCCCTTACTCCACTTCATTGGTCTGTAAAATCCTACAAAGTATAGCTCAGACATATGAGTTCTTCCACAAATCCCCAGGTGGATTTAGGTAAACTTCCCACTATCTTCCTCTTACAGGTACACTCACCACCACTGTGGGGTCTATCACCCTAAACTTTAATAGTCACCTATGTATCTATCTCCTACCGGATGCCATAGTCCTTGATGTGAGGGACCATTTTAATCTTTTTCTTACTGCACCCTAGCACAGGCCTGGCATGTGGGTTTGTGGAATGAATACCGCCCTCAACTGCAGATTTCTGTCTGTCTTTCTCAGAGTTCATAAAAAGTTCCTCACGAGCTTTCTGGCACACACCACACCTCTCTTGGCTCATAGGAAGAAATGACCAGACTTCTGGCCAAGATGGAGGAGTAGGTAAACACACTTTGCCTCTGCACTCAACTACAGTAAAAACTACAAATAGACTACAGAACAATTTCACTCAGATTCGTGAGAAAATCAAGCTGTATGGAGGTCTGAAAACCAAGGATTTAAAGAAGCCACATTCATTCAGACAGGTAGGAGGGGTGGAGGTGCAGAGAGGCATGAGGAGGCGGCAGAACAGGCAATCCCACATTCATGTGTGGAGGATAAAAATCAGGAGGATACCTTGGGAGTGAATAATCCCAGCCCTATAGCAGACCACCCAGCCCAGGCTTGCAGCACCAGGAATATGAGTCCCCATAATTTCAGGCTGCAAAAACTAGTTGGGATTTTTTGAAGAAACAGCAGGATTCTCAAGAGACTTCTCTTTAAGGGCCCACAACGGACTTTAGACTTATGTGGACCCATGCCGTCTGGGATTCAGTGCCAGGGCAACAGCTGGAAGGGCACAAATGGCATACAAGGAGAAGGGGAGAAAGTGAACTGACTGGCAAGGGGGTGAGTGCCCAGGAGACGGCTTCCTCTTGAGCAATCTCCAGAGGCCAGGCAGCGGCATTGTCCCCTCTCTGAGCCCTCTCACACACAGAGCCAAAAGTGGTAAAATAGTTGCCCCACCCAAGTGACTACCTAAGGCTCCTCCCCACACGATTTACAGGTGCCTTTTCTACAACAGGCCATGGACTCTTACTAAGACAGGGAGTCAAAGCAGCTCTACCTAATACACAGAAACAGACACAGGAAGGCTGCCAAATTGAGGAGATAAAGAAATATAGCCCAAATGAAAGAACAAAACAAAACTACAAGAAAAGGACTAAATGAAATGGAGATAAAGAACCTATCAGATGCAGAGCTCAAAAGAGGTTGTCAGGATGCTCAAAGAAATCATTGGATAATGCAACAGCAGAAAAAAAGACCCAGGCAGAAATGAAGGTTCCATTAAGTGAAATAAAGCAATATCCACATGGAACCAACAGTGGAGGGGATGAAGCTGAGATTCAAATCAATAATTTGGAACAAAAGGAAGAAAAAAATCATTCAATCAGAACAGCAAGAAGAAAAAAGAACTAAAAAAAAAAAAACAAACCCAAGAATAGAAGAAGCCCCTAGGAAATCTCCAAATGTACCAACATCCAAATCATAGGGTTGACAGAAGGAGAAGAGGAAGAGCAAGAAATTGAAAACTATTTGAAAAAATAATGAAAGAAAACTTCTCTAATTTAGTGAAGAAAATAGACGTACATAGAAGTCCAGGAAGCACATACAGTCCCAAACAAGTTGGACTCAAAGAGGACCACAGCAAGACACATCATAATTAAAATGCCAAAGGTTACAAATAAAGAGAGAATCTTAAAAGCAGGAAGAGAAAAGCAGATAGTTACCTACATAGGAGTTCCCATAAGACCGTCAGCTGATTTCTCAATAGAAACTTTGCAGGCTGAGGAGACTGGCAAGAAGTATTCAAAGTGATGAAAAGCAACGATCTACATCCAAGATTACTCTATCCAGCAAAGCTATCATTTAGAATGGAAGGGCAGATAAAGTACTTCCCAGACAAGGTAAAACTAAGCCATCATCACCAAGTACATTATTATATGAAATGTTAAAGGGAACTATACAAGAAAAAGAGGATAAAAACTGTGAATGTTAAAACAGCAACAAATGCACAACTATCAAAACTGAATCTGAAGAACCAACTAAGCAAACAAGCAGAGCAGGAACAGAATCATAGATATGGAGATCACAGGGAGGGTTATCAGCTGGGAGGGGGTGGGGGAGAATGGGGGAAAAAGTGCTGGGGTTAAGAAGTACAAATTGACAGGTACAAAATAGACAGGGGATGTTAAGAACAGTATAAGAAATGTAGAAGTCAAAGAATTTATATGCATGTCCCACAGGCATGAACTAAGGGAGGGGATTGCTGGAGGGAACAGGGGTACCAGGCGAAGGAAGGCAAAGGGGGAAAAACTGGGACAACTATAATAGCATAATCACTGAAATACATTAAAAAAAATAAAGTATATGATTGTCTTAAGAAGCACTATGCTGTATGCCTGAAATTGATACAAAATAATATTGAATGTAAACTATAATTGAAAAATAACATTTAAAAAAACCTGGAAAAAAGTGACCAGTAAACACCTATGAAGTAAACAGATCTGAATAAACAAATGTATAATAGTAGAATGTATAATTTCAAATAGTAAAAGTTAATAAATTAGCACCTAAAGGAATGTATAATTAATCTGCATGATTACTTTTCAATATCTGACTCTGAGAATGCAGTAGGGCTCTTGTCCACCGTCTCAACCCTATTCCACAGAAGCCAACTGCTCAAAGAGAGTGCTGTGAGCTCCTTGTGAGCAGGGACTGTGTCTTAGTTATCACTGAATGAATAAATGATTCACACTTTCTCCTTTCATTACCCCTTCCCCAACAATTGCAACGGGGCTCTCATAGCCAGACTTTAAGTAAAAGCTGTTGGGTACAAGGCCGAATGGAAACTGTAAAGGTGCTCAATTGAGTTTCATGCTGACAGGGTGACATCTGCAAATAACTGCAGCTCCAAATCAAGTAGCCTTTAGTCATCTTAACTGAGGGAGTCATTGGCGGCCAACAATCACTGAGAGTGGCCCAGTGCCCGAAGGCTCAGTTCCCGTCCCTCCTTCCCTGTTAGTTTTGCTTCCCAATACCCCTTGGCCCTCCCAGGACTCCCAGCAGTGTTCCCAGCAGAATCACGCCCTGTTGAGTTTATTTTTCTTTCCTTTCTGGGCTAGGCTGTCTGCAGACACAGCTGATGAGCTATTTAGAGCTCACTAGAGACCGTGGGGCTTTATAAGACTCCGAGATTATACCTCTATTAAATCTTCAGAGGTCTTGAATGCCAAGGCAAGAGAGTCAATAAATTTGATATGTTTTCATCAAAGCAAGATAAAAAGGAAAGGAGGGAAGAAGGGTGAATGAAAACTCTCTCATAAGAGGTTTGAAATTTTTACATGTTAACAAAATCACAGGGTCGCGGGGGTGGCGGGGCTTATTAAAACACAGATTCTGACCAAACACTGGCCAACACTCAGAGCTGATGGTAAATGTAGACAAATTTAAGACCTCCAGCCCTTCACCAAACACACATGCACACACACATATACTCTTATAGAAAATAATTTAAATACATACAGAAAAATTAATCACTTAAGTTCCTACATACAGCTTCTTTACCTAGATCCCTTTCACAGTTTTCAGACCTTTTAATGAAAAACTTTATGAACCTAGAAGCAAATTCAATGCTTTCCTCTACTTTTTTGTATCATTTCCCCATATGACTTTGGAAAATCTACCGTGATTCTAGACTGAGAACCTAGTTACTCAAGTCTAAAGAAATCTCTAAGGCTGAGCTTGGAGGAGCAGCGTAGCTAGAAGACAGTCCTACGGGTTCCACCTGTTAGTTGATTTCACCTTCACTCTCTGCTTTCACATAAATAGCTGGGGATGAGGAAAAAATCACAGGTGACGAAGAATCAACACACAACAGAGGGACTCAAGACATCCTGGCTTTCCGCTCTTCGGTCTGGAATTTCACAACTATTTCTAACCAGAAGAGTAACTCTGAACAGAGCTGCCAGCACCAGTGTGGATACCCTCTGCTGGGCTCTCTTCCCCTCCACGTACACCCTACTGTTAGCTTTCCTAATTCTTGAGTGAGCTGCCTCAACTAATCCCTAAGGTCTGTACTGAACAATGGACAATGCATAACAGTCTCTGCAAACTTGCACCCCGCTCTCCCCTCAGTATGTCCCTCTCCACTGATTTTCTCTCTCTGAGCTCCCCCAGCACTGGCAGTTTTATTTGCCTGATTTGTATACATCCTGTGTATACAACACGTGCATGGCTGTGGAAAGTGCTTCAGGCAAGCCCCGTACAACGTATGCACCATACCAGGCACACATTATTAGATCTTCAAATCCTGGATTGACTTAGGCGTGGTTCCCAAAGCCAGCCCTCATTCCAGCAACATAAAATAAGCACAGGGGGATTATAAAAGGGTGTGGGAGGTACTCCCC